>NC_045664.1:3246764-4446764 GCF_009829145.1 Chiroxiphia lanceolata
ATGGGGGAAAGGTTCGGAGAGGAGAAGTGAGAAAACTCGCTTTTATCTGGGGTTGAGATAAAGGCGGTTACAAAAGCGAGGAATGCAAAACGAGGAATTCCTTCCCCGCTTCCCGTGGCAGGCAGGTGTTCAGCCACCCCCCCCAGGAAAGCAGGGATCCAGCACAAAGAGTCGGGAAGGCAAATTCCATCACTCCAAATGGTCCCACTTCCCCTCTGCCCCCTCAAGGTGAGACCCCCACGGACAGAGCTGCCTCCAGCTCTGGGGTCCCAGCTCAGGATGGACGTGGAGCTGCTGGAGTGAGTCCAGAGGAAGCACCGAGGGGATCAGAGGGATGGAGCAGCTCTGCTGGGAGGGAAGGCTGGGAGAGTTGGGATTGTTCAGCCTGGAGAAGGAAAGCTTTGGGGTGACTTAACTGTGGCTTTCCTTCCAGGACCTGAAGGAGCTACAGGAAAGATGGAGAAAGACAGTTTACAAGGGCCTGGAGTGCCAGGACAAGGGGGAATGTCTTCCCACTGCCAGAGGGCAGAGATAGGTGGGATATGGGGGAGAAATTCCTCCCTGGGAGGGTGGGGAGGCCCTGGAAAGGATTTTCCAGGGAAGCTGTGGCTGCCCCATCCCTGGGAGTATCCAAGGCCAGGTTGGAGCAACCTGGGCTAGTGGAAGGTGTCCCTGCCCATGGCAGGGGTGGCACTGGATGAACTTTAAGATCCTTTCCAACCCAAACCACTCCAGGATTCCATGACTCTTCCCCAGCTTTATATTCCTGAGCAGGGTCTGGAATATCCCTTGGGTTAGTTGGATCAGCTGTCCCAGCTCTGTCCCCTCCCAGCTTCTTGTGTCCTTCCAAAGCCTTTCAAAGCAGGAAAGGCCTCGAGGTTGTGCAGCCCTGCTCAGCAACACCAAAAACTTCTCTCGGTGTTAACAGCACAGATTCAAAACCCTGTGAGCAAAATTAACTCTGTCCCAGCCAACCACACTGGAAAATTCAGCTGAGGAATAAACAAGATATACAAGATAGAAATTAAAATGCCTATTGCCTGGAGAATGTATCCATGTGCTTGGAGAAATTCGGGGGAAAGATTCAGTGTGTCCAATTCAGTGTTTAACTCCCAAAAGGCAATGTATAATTTGCTTTTGTAGCTGTGTGAGGAGATGGAACAGCAGCAGCTTCCTGGAGTCTCACCACAGGGATATTTAACCTGGGATGGGACTCTCCAAAGTTAAGCAAAAAGCTGGATTTTATCCATCATTTCAGCCCTCAGACCTGCTGAGCCAGAGGTTTGTGCTCCAGTTTCTGCTCCAGTTTCCAAGCTGGCCAGTGCCTTGGTTTGGATTCAGAGCCTGGGCTGCAGCTTTCAGTCTGCAACACCCTCAGCCCTCTCCTCCATCCCAGAGCTCCTTTTAAGTCCTGGTTCAAGAGGAGGAAAAGGAGGAGGGAAGGGAAAGGGGTAAATCTCAGCTGAGACTCTGCACTTACTGTTAATTTTCACTTCGTGCCAGGGGGAGGAGAAGGATTTAACCCTTTCCTCTGAGACAGGGAAGCTGCCCCAGGAAAAGTGAAGGGAGAGAGGGTGAGAAAATCCATCTGCTTGCCCTGAGCATCCCCCAAACCCCGAAGACAAGGCAGGCAAAGGGAGTGAGGACAGAAGTCTGAGCAGCCTCACCACAGAGGGGGGAAACCGAGGCACGGAGGGGCAGAGGGGTTTGCCCGGGCTTGCCCAAGTGCAGTGCAGGGCTGAGCTCTGCTCTCATGAAGTTCACAGCCTGCAAGACCTTTTTTCCCCCCGTCTGTTTAAAAGAGGAACTTAGAATTCCTGAGACGAATTATTCATTTGTCCGGAGGGGGGGTGGGTGGGAGGGGTGAAGGTCGAAATTATCGTGCAGCCTCAGATCCCTGCCAGGCACAAAAACGCACGAGAGGCAACAAAAAAACCCCGAAGGTAAAAAACTCACTGTTGTTGTTCAGAAATAAAACATAAACAGTCACGCACCCCGTCGCCTCCCCGGGGTGTGCTGAGGGTCACAGTTACACGGAAGATGCTCTGGGAGGGGAGATTAGAGCCTCGCTCGCCCCCTCAGTCCCCAGTAAGGACGGGTGAGGAGCAAACAGATGCTGTGTCAGACAGGGCACGGGTATTTCAGGGGTCTGAACCGTCCAGCACGTGCCGCAGGAAACGCTCGCGTTGAGTTCCCCCCCGGCTGTGGTTGATAAAACCGAATTTCCCCAGCCGCCAGCCGTTTATTGCACCGTCCTCTGCGGGCAGCTTGGGCTCCCATCTCCCTTCTCCCCGCGGCCGGGGAGCTGGAGGCCGGCCAAGCTCCTGCTCGAACCCTCACGCTTCGGTTTATTGTCCACTTGCAACAGAGCCGAGCGAGCTAAGGGAGGGATTTCTGTATCCCAAAAAATCACGGTGGGTCCCTTCTTCTCCCTGGTGTGCTGGATTTCCCCCCGGTGTGCTGTGCTGCAGCCTCCTGGGAGGGTCCTGCTCCGGAGGGAGCTGTGGGATGAGCGGGCTGCGGCTGATAAGGACGGGGAGCTGCTGGGAGGTCTGTCCTTGGGCGATAAACGAGCACCCCTTTCTCGCCCGTGACCGGAGCCTGCCCCAAAATCTGCCTTAAATGGAAGCCCTGGCACTGCTGGGATGGAAATTCTTGCTTGGAGAGCAATGACGCGTCTGCCCGGGTGTCCCTCGAGGAGTGGGAGAGGAGCAATCCTAACCCTGCTGGAGCTTAAATCCCCGCGGGCTGGACACAGAGCCGCCCTTGTTTGGAGCTGCCTAAAAATGTTATCTCTGTGGTTTATCGGGGCAGATAACTCAGGGCAATTCTGTTAATGGGGAGACTGAGAGGGAGGAAGAAAACACTGCGGCTTCCTAGCAAGTGTTTGGCGGCAGGAGGGTGAGCCCTCGGGGTCTGGATGAGGATTGACCTCCCGCTGCCGGGATGTGGCTGAGGGACCGGTATAAACTGTGGGGCCAACTGGGATACCCCGTTCCCGTGTCCCCCTCGCCCCACAGAGCCTCTTCCCACCTGAGTTTGTGCACAGCCCTGGAGAGCATCAGGTTGATTTTGCAGAGAAAGGACAAACAGGCTCCTTCCCCGTTTCATTTGCATATGCAAATGCAGCGGACTAGCATTTAGCCCTAGTCCTAGAACTAAGTCTAGCTCTAGTTCTGCCCTAACTGAGAAATTAGCTGTTCTCTGAGGACCCAAATGACTCAGCTGGAGTCAGTGGTGTCCAGAGCACGGGACACATGGTTTTGGTTTAACAAAAGGCCCTGCATACTTTTGGGGCTTGTAATAGAAGCACCCACCCAGGAGAAAGGTGGGAATTCGTCTCCTTGAAATCACACTTCAGCTTCGTTGTCCTCGTTAGCGCCATAGACGAGCTCAATAATTCTCTCTGCAAGGAGAGAACCGGGTGTCCATTGCCTCGTGGTCACCAAAGGGAAAGTGCTTCCCAAATATTCAAGCCTTGAGTGGATTAACTCCAGCCCTAGTGACCCTGTTGGATCTGAGGAGCCTCTCTGCCTTTGTCCCTGGCTGCCGCTGATGCCCCAGTGACACCCAGATTGGCAAATAGCTGAGCCCTTTCCCTGGTGAGCAGCATTTGATCTGCTCAGCAGCACTTTCCCTGCAGTCCTGGCACCCATTTTGAGGCTCTCACCTGCCGATTCCTCTGCCTTGGGCGCTGCTTAGGAAAGCGGCGGCACTAAAAGTGATTTATGCGCAGCCCCTGGTGACGGGTGAGTCACAGGGGAAGGTGGGGGGCAGGGAACGCACACCCGGATTAGTTAGCTCGGAGTTCAGGGCTAGGAAAAGATTAACAAAGACTCCACCTCTGCCTCGGCTGTTTTTTTTTTTTTTTTTTCATGGAATCAGAAGCCTGGAATGGTTTGTGTTGGAAGAGATCTGAAAGCTCATCTTGTTCCACACGCTGAAGGTGAAAATTTAAGACCCAACGTATTTTGGACCAGAGTGACTTCTATATAACTTCTAAAAGCAATTACTGTGCTTTAAAAATAGGATAGTAGTCCATGAAAACCAGAACCACACTACACTGCTACTTCCCCTAAATGATGTGGAACAACACAGGAACTATATAGGAGCACAATCCTGAAAAATCTGCCCCGAGTTTAAACCAAATAAAAGCTTTACTTTAATCCACACTGGCTTGTGTCACCAAGTCACTTCACATCATTCACATGGAGGCAGAGGAAAAAGAAAAGTTTTCTCCATTTCAAGAGAATGTTAAATCACTTCAGACTATAGAATCACAGGAAGGTTTGGGTTGGAAAGAACCTTAAAGCTCATCCAGTGCCACCCCTGCCATGGGCACCTTCCACTAGCCCAGGTTGCTCCAAGCCCTGTCCAACATGGCCTTGGACACTTCCAGGGATCCAGGGGCAGCCACAGTTTCTCTGGGCAACCTGTGCCGGTGTTTAACCACCCTCACGGGAAAGAATTCCTTCCCAATGTCCCATCTAACCCTGTCCTCAGGCAGTGGGAAGCCATTTCCCCTTGTCCTGTCACTCCACCCCTTGTCCCAGGTCCCTCTCCAGCTCTCTTAGAGCCCCTTCAGGCACTGGAAGGGGCTCTAAAGTCCCCGGTGCCTGTCCTTCCTGAAACCCTCGTGTCCTTCCATTCCAACACTCAGAGCAGCCATCCCAGCACATCTCCACCATCCCAGTAAGATCAGACTTCCACTGGAATCCTTTCCCTCACACACTGCCCCGATAACGTGCAGCAGCCGAGCTGTTGGTGTGGCGGCAGAAAGTCCAAAGGTTTTACCACTTTTCCCTGTTTTGGCACCCTGAGCGGCCGGAAGATCGTAAGAGATTGTGGCTTTGCTCCCTCTAGGATGCTGAGTAATGGGGAAAAAATGCAAGATGGAGAAGCCAGAGCAGCACCCCTGGGAAAACCGTTCCTGAGGGTTCCTACCTAAACCGCGATTTCTGAAGCTGATTTTGAAGAGAACGAACCGCGAAAATAAAGTGCGGTAAAAACCAAAAGTTTTGAGAAAGCGAGTTCTGACAAACCTGGTCCCCTGCTTGTGGTTTACTCGGTCGCGACACGGTCACGAGGAGGTTTCGCCGGCGAACCTGTGCTGGGAGTGTCTCGCAAGCGCTTCCTCCTCCTCCGCCCCCGTCCCTCCCCGAGCGTTCATAAGCTCTGCCCCGGCCTCGTTTCATCGATTCTCTGACTCACCGCGGTCGGAGGAGGTTGTCCCGTCCCGTCCTGGCCTGGCCGAGCCGCTCCCGAGCCTATTCCGAGCCTGTCCGCTCCGTGCCCGCTCCGTGCCCGCTCCGTGCCCGCTCCGTGCCCATCCATCCCGCTCCGCTCCCACCGCGCACGATGTTCTGCACCCCCCGACGGCTCTGCCTCTTCCTCCTGCTGCTCCTCGCGGTACGTGGGGACGGGGGTCGGGCGTGGGGACCCCCCGGAAGGGGGTTAGGGGGGTTCCCGGCCCCCGTCGGGGCTGCCCGGTGCTGTGGTGACATGCCCGGACTTGCTGCGCCGTCGAGGGGCACGGAGCGCCGGGCTGGGCCGGGGTCCAGCGAGGGGAAAGAGGGGGGAGAAAAGTTTGGGGGCTGCCCTGGGCTGGGGTGAGGGTTTAACCGAGCGGGGGGGGGGGGCTGTGTGAATAGGGGGGGAGAGGGAGGGTGCGGGTTTACCCGAGGGGGAGCAGAGGATAAGGGAGGGGCGACTGTGCGGGGAGGGAGGGTCGGGGGGTAGCGGCTCCTGTGAGTCGGGGGGAACTTGGGGCTACGGGGGGGCTCATCTGCCCCAGGGCCATGCGGGAGCACGGGGGGGCTCACCTGGGGGGGCTACGGGGAAAACGGGAGGGATGTGGGGGCTCACCTGGTCCTGGGGACTGGGGGGAGGGGGGTGGCCGAGGCGATGTGCCCAGGGGGCTCACCTGGGCAGGTGAGGGGGTCAGGGGCTTCACGTGGGTAGGGCAGGGCCGGGGGAGAGGAGCAGGGCCGGGGGGCTCACCCCAGCAGGTTCAGGGGGCACAGGGAGGTGCGGGGCTCGGGCCGGGGGGCGCGGGGGAAGCAGCAGCGTGGAGGTGGAACGAGAAGGGTGGTTTCAGCCGTGCGGGGCAGCGGGCACGGAGGGCACGTGGGCTCCGAGCGGCGGGAGGCTTGACCGGTGGCTGCCGGAGCGGGAGGAGCGGGGATTTCCACCGCTGCGCTCCCGAGCCTTGTTGGCCGTTCGCTCTCGGGATTCCGGGATAGTTTTCCTCATCGGCTGCGGGCGGCTCTGGGCTGCCCGGGGCAGGAATGCTGCCTCTTCCAACTTGCCGAGTGATGTCCAAACCCTCGGCACCGCTGTTTTTTAGGATGGAAAATCCCGTTTGCGCATATCAGATTTCCCCATATATGGATTGGGCGTTGCTGCTGTCGAAATACCTGAACTCTCTTCTCACCTGGAGTCAGGGGGGATCCTGCCCTGAGTTTTATCCCGGGGCTGGCCTGTAATCCCCCTGCAATGAGGGAGCCCAGCGGGCACGTGGGAGCTGCTCCCGCCCTGGATTTATTCCCACTGACAGCAGCACTGCCCGAAACAGGTTTTTAAAGAGAATCAGCTGATCTTCCAGTTCCTTCCCTGTATTGTTTATCAGAGTTTATTCAGATTGGCCGCAAAAAGTCAGGCCTCACTAAGCCCAGCAGCTAAGGGCACACTCTGAATAGTCTGGGGGTTTTAAGTTTTTATCCCCTTTTTTTAATAAAAGGAGAGGGGAGCTAATTGGGAGGGTGATCATAGGACACTGTGGCCATGTGGCTTTTGTTGCATCATGCTGGACCCTGGCCACGGGCTGTCCAGGAGGGATGAGCCCGTTGATCTCCACGTGTGTGTTCCCAGGAGCTCACATTCCATTGAGGGAAGTGCAGGGGGAAATCCCTGCGTTCATTCATTCAAACCTGTGCCCTGGGACCAGGCCTGTCTTGTGTCTGGCACCTCTTTTGTCCCTGGGCCTCTCTTGCTGCCCTCAGGGGTTGTGTGTCAATGCTTTGTGAATGTTCAGTGACTGTCAGGAGTTCGGCCAGGGGGAATCTCTCCTCTGCTGCAGGGTCCAGCTCCTTCCTGGGATCACTTCAGGAGAAAAATGAGGGGTGGGAGAAGGGAAAGTTCAAAGCTTGATGCTTCCCAGTGCTTTTTCTCCAGACTTGATCATCCAGAAGGATGGGATATTGAGGATTCCTCCGCCTCGAGGCAACGTGGTTTTCTTGGGTTGTTTACTGGGGGTGAAAACTGAATTCTCCTGAATTCTGTCATGTCTTGCCCATGGCTGGTTTCTCCCCGATGGGTTGGTCAGGGCAGCAAGGTGCTGGGGGCTGATAACCTTATCGTGCACTTGTTGCTCTTACATGTAAAGCAATGAAATCCTCTGTCCAAGGGGACTTCCCAGACAGCAGATGACACTGTCTTGTTGCTGTGACCACCCTCACAGCCCGGCAGAGTTCGGGGGGGGGAAGAAAAGATGGGGTTTTTTCCCATGGAGACAACATGGAAGTGGGACAGGTTGTCCCTTCACTTCCACCCACCGGAGTGGGTGAAGCCCTGAGAGCTGCTCGTGGCTGGAGCTCCTCAACTGGGGGAAAAAAGCACTTTACAAACTTGCAAAGCCTCCCAGCTGGAGGAAGGAGAAGCAGAGTGTGCTGGTTGAAAGGAAACCGGCGGGAGAAATGAACCCAACTCAAGAGAGATCACAAGTCAAGAGTTGCAATTTACTGAAAGATTACAATAAATACAGTGATACAGAGAAAACCTGGTGTTAAGCCCCAAAGACAGATGTATAACCCAGCACCCTGGGACATGAACACAACGGGGTTTGTCAACCCCTGTACTGAGCACCACATGGCCCCCCTGGGTGCACAGAAAAAGGAAAGAAAAACCTGTTGGTCCAGGTCATGGTCACAGTGCTGTTGGAGTAAGAATCACAGTCTGGTCAAGAGTGGCAGTTCTGTTGGAGTTCTGGTGCCAGAAGTCCCAAAACCCCAAGATTATATCTGCCCAGGTTCGGGTGGGAATGTCCAGTACCTCCCCCGGGGCAGGGAGTTCCAGAGTGGGTGATTTAACTCCTTGAGCCACAGGATATTTTTGGAATCTTCGGTGATCCAGGTGTTGCAGCTGCCTGTTGTGCCAGTCCAGTGTGGCAGAGATGCCCCCTCAGGCTGGGGGTGAAGGTGCTGATGCCTCCCCGGAGGGGAGTTATCACAGCAGAGTCATTAGTGTGAAGACAAGGAAACACTCCTGGCAGAGTTCTTTGAACACCCAGCTTGTAGCCTGAGGTGCCAGGTGTGCCCTGGCCCTGCTGCAAGTTATTACCCATCCATCAGAAATGACAGACAGGGTGTAGAACACACACTTTTGGTTATACCCACGTGGTGATAAACTGCTCCTGGCCCCTGTAACTGGGACACAGCGCCAGAAGCTGTTGGAGGGATGTGGATTTGATCCCTCCAAGTCCAAGGCTGGACATGGAGGGGGTTCCCAGGCTGGCTGGGGCTCGGGGGCTCTGTGCTGTGGTGCTGCTGGAGCTCAGTGCTCCCCGTGGCTGGGCTGGTCTCAGGGCTGCTGTTTGTGGCTCTGCATCACCCTCTGCAGCCCTGTGACCACCTGAGGCTGGTCTTGGCACTCACATTTCTCCCCATCCAAGGGTGGGAAGTGTCCAGGGTGGGTGGGGGATCGGAGCTGTGCTGAGCTGTTGCTGTGGGGGCTGGTGACGAGGCGACAGGACGGGACAGGACTGGCTGGCGTCTCTATTGTTCTGCCTTTCCAGGCAACTTCTGACTCACCGGAGAAATATTTGCTTTAAGAGGCAGATTTTGTGCTCCCTGTTTGAGAGGGGAAGGGAAAAGTGCCTCTTCCAGGCTGTCACTGTTTTGATACCTCATTCCCTACCAACAGTGGAGGGGTGAAGGCTGGAGGTGGGGGTAGGTTTATACCCCCTGATACCCGGGGAGCAGCTCTGTGCTGGCTGAGAGGCCAAGGGCATCGTCCCCCTTGGGTTAGGATTAGGGCACATTGGGGACATTGGGGTACCCTAAAGGCCTCCCAGACACAGAGGGGCCGAGGGGCTGATCCAGCCAGGGGTTGTCCTCCTGCAGCTGGAGTGACCCAGCCAGGGCAGGAAGAGCTGAGCCGGCAGAAAGGGCGGGCAGAGCCGGCGGAAACGTGGCTGTTGTGTTCCTGATCCACAGCAGGATAACAGGGATAGTAACGCAGAAACACGAGGCCCTGCTGTCCCCTGGGAGCCTCGAGCAGTCCTGTGGGCACAGGAGCCATGTACCAACCTTGACACGGGGCTGGTTTCCTCCCACAAACCTGTTCCTCCTCCCTGCCCTTCCCTTCAATTCGGGGCTGTTGGTGCGCTCAGAAATTGGGGAAGGAAAAGGGGTCTGGTGTTATTCTGAGGAAGCGTTAGGGAGTGCTTTGCCCTGCTGATAACCTGGCATGGGGGAATCCCCCTGCAAACACTGTGCCAAGGAAATACACCCCTGGTGCAGGGGAGGTGCCCTTTGCCTGCATCCAGGGCACATCTGGTCACTGGCCCTGGTGGCTCTGAGCTGTCCCAGAGCACACTGGGCACAGCAGCTCTGGCCCTTCTCTTCCTTCCCCTGCCCCGTGGACTTGGGGTGGTTTCTAACCCAGGTTGTTCTGCATTTTTTGACAGAGAGCTGCTTTTGGAACTGATGCAGCAGCACTGAGTAGGAGGGACGATTTGGATCCCTTGGACCCAAGTGGGGGAGGGACATATTTGTACTACGTGCCAGAAAAAGGTCTCCACTGCCAGCTGTGTCCGCAGGTAGGATGGTCTCAGTGATCCCATGTGCAGCCTCACCGTGTTCCTGTTGGCAGAGCCAGCGGGGCCATGCTCTTTGTGAGGGGCAGCTCTCCCCTGCTCCACTGTCATGGATCTAAGGACTCATTATTGGAATATTTCCCTTTCGCTGATTCCTCGTTTGCCTCTGAGCTTCGCTGGCAGTGCAGTGACAGAATCACAGAATCATCCAGGTTGGACCATCGAATCCAACCTGTGCCCCATCCCCACCTTGGCACCCAGCCCAGAGCACTGAGTGCCATGGCCAGTCCTTCCTTGGACACCTCCACCACCTCCCTGGGCAGCCCATTCCAACATTTAATAACCCTTTCCATGAGGAAACTCCTCCTGATGTCCGACCTGAGCCTCCCCTGGCACAGCTTGAGGCCGTTCCCTCTCCTCCTGTCCTCTGTTCCCTGGCAGCTCCCCCCTCCTGTCAGGGGGTTGCAGAGCCAGAAGGTTCCCCCTGAGCCTCCTTTTGTCCAGGCTGAGCCCCCCCAGCTCCCTCAGCCACTCCTGCTGCTCCAGCCCCTTCCCCAGCTCCGTTCCCTTCCCTGGACACGCTCCAGCCCCTCAATGTCTCACCATGAGAGGCCCAGAACTGGGCACAGCCCTCGAGGTGCCCCAGAAGTGCCACCACAGGGGGACAATCCCTGCCCTGCTCCTGCTGGTCACACTGGTTTTGATCCAGGCCATTGGCTTTCTTGGCTGGCAAATCACCCCCCTCTCTGCACAGACATCTCCTCCCTGTCCTGTGTGCTCAGAGCTGCCCTTCCTCTTGCAGGCACCCACCTTGTAAAGTCCTGTGAAGAAGAAAATGGCTCCAGCACGTGTTTGCCCTGCAAGGCTGAGGAATTCATGGATTACCCGAACGCCTTCCACTCCTGCCATGAATGTCTGAAGTGCAGGGAAGGTATTAGCCAGCGGGGAATGGGGCAGTGCTGGCTGATGGACACCTGCAGTGACCCCAGAGGGTGGCTGGGAGCAGGCTGGGTCTGGAGCTGGTGTAGCAGCTCGTGCCAGACCTGCCTCTGTGTCCAGGGCAGCGTCCCCTGTGCCAAACTTGGATGTGAGACCTCCACAAGGACCAGGAGGACGAGGCCTGGTGGCACTGGAGGCTGCTGGTGGAGCCTGATCCAGGCACTGCTTTTCCCTTGGTGTGGGCAGGTGTGGGGCAGGAAAGGGTGAGGCTGAAACCTCAACAGGAGGGAGTGACTTGGTCTTCCCGGGGCTTGGGACGCGCTCGGGGTCGTTGATGGGAAGGAACAGGCACAGAACCGTGTCTCCTGTCGCCCACAGATCAGGTGGAGCTGAGTCCCTGCCAGGCCACCAAGAACACAGAGTGTGCCTGCAAGGAGGGCACCTTCTGCGACCCAAAGCTCCCCTGTGAGATGTGCCACAAGTGCCAGACCCGGTGAGTTGGGGGGCACAGGGGGGTCCATGCCAGCAGCTCAGCTCCAGCTGCTGAGCCTGCCCTGTCTCCCCCTTTCCCAGGTGTCCCGAGGGCCAGGTGGTGCTGTCTCCCTGCACTCCTTACAGTGATCTCCAGTGTGGTCCTGCCCAGGGCACTGGCTTCAACTGTGAGTGGGGAGGGAAGGTGGGCTGAGGGATGGAGGTGGGAGCTGCTGCCGAGGGGACTGGGAGCAGCTCCCACACCCCTGGTTTCTGTGCTTTAGACCTCTGGATTATCATCCTGGTGGTGATCCTGATCCTGTTCGTGCTTGTGCTCCTCATCTGTAAGTACTGCTGCTGTTCCCCAGGTGAGCACCGGGTGCAGGGGACCCCCAGAGCACTCACCTGGGCCGGGGGCTCTGCAGTGGCATGGGCTGGGTGGGAAGAGGGACCTACCTGGGCAAAGAGGGATCACAGCACTGTTTCCATCTTCCAGGGAAGGGGAGGAACCTGACGTCCTACAGTTTGAAGGTGAGCTGCTGGGATGGCAGCGGGGTGGTGGCTCTGTTTGTGGGGCTGGGGTGAGGTCCCCCGTGCCCTCTGCTCCCCACTTGGCCTGCAGCTCCTGAGGAGGCTGGAGGAGCAGGGGGGTGAGTCTCACCCCTGCAGGGATGTGGTGAGGGGCCAAGCACAGGAGGGTCCCTGTGTGCTTGCAGTGCCCTCACAGTGCCATGAGCCCTTCCCCTGGCAGAGGTGCTGGCACACCCAGGGTGCCCAGTGGAGACCCCAGGGTGAAGGGAGGGCTGTGCTGTGCCAGAGCTCCTTCAAGCTCGGGATAAGCAAGCGAGCCATGCCCTTGAGCCCACGGCAGGGGGGATGCTGCCATCAGCATCCCTGCAGGGCTGCTGGGAGTGGGGACCACCCAACAGGGTTTGTGCTTCTCTCCTGCCCCAGGATGCAAGCAACCTGATGCAAAAGCTGAGCTGGTGTGGGAAGGGGAACATGGGGACACAGGACAACAACCTCAACGAGCAGCGCTCCCGGGATCCACCACTCCCCAGGGCCGAGGAGTCAGAGGTACAGAGTGACCTCTGCCCAAGCTCTGATGCTTCCCTCTGCCTTCCCCAGGCTCATCAGCCTGGGGGGAATTCAGGGATGGAGCATGGTATCCACAGGGAGGTGGAGAGGGGTCTTCTGTCCTTGTTCTGGGTTCAGGACTGAAAATCCTGCTCGTTGCAGTCGACTGCCAGAGTCCTCTGTGGGTTTAATGCTGCTGAGCAAACAGCTTCTCTCCCTGGCTGGGACCCACGAGGCAGCTCTCCCTGCTCGTGGCCTGCTGCCATCCCAGAGCGAGGAATCCATGATGTCCTGGGGGTGGAGGGTGGTGTCCTGCCCCAACAGCCCCTGGACAGAGGGAGAGGGTCTCCAGTCCCCTCACTGGGGGACTCAGGGACAGCATTTGTGCTGGGGCTTGGTGGGTGCTATAGACATTGCCATTCCAGGAGATGCTGCCGATTGCCCCTTCTCCCAGGCCGAGACCCAGGAGGGATCTGGTTCCACAGACAGGGAAAGAACCCATTCTGGGTAAGTGCTGAGGCCCAGCGGATGTGCTGGGGGGCAGAGGGGGTGAGATTTCTGACCCAGCTGCCCGTGCTCTGCCCCGTTCTCTGAGCTTTCCCCTTCCCCCTCCAGCGCTGCGAAGCACTTTTTACATCTTTGCTGGAATGAAATTCATCTACTGGAAGAAATTCGGCCGAAGCCTCAACATGCTGGAGAACGATCTGCCCTTCGACCGGTCACAGGACGCCTTCTATGAAATGCTCAACAAGTGGCTGGAGAGAGAAGGCTCCAAAGCCTCTGTGAACACGCTGCTGGAGACCCTGGACCAGCTCGATCTCCGTGGGGTTGCAGACGACATCTCCTCCGAAATCATCAAGAAGGGATTATTTAAATCCGAAGGAGCTGAAGAGCAAGGGGGGCCCTGCGACTCCGTTCCTTGACCTAAAGCTGTGAACTACCTCCTGGGACACACGAATTGTAGCTGCTGATAGCTCTGCCATTGCAGAGCTCAGCTCAGCCAGGAGGAGCTCATCCTCTCGTGAAGCACAAACTTCATGGTCCCCTGTTGCAGCTGCAGGGGCTCCATGTTGGTGCTGCCTTACGAATGCCAAGTGCTTTCTTGGTTTCACTTGGTCATTCACTGGTTAGTTGCTGCTAAGTTGTTTTTTTAAGGTAGTTACGTTAGTAGTTCTGCTTGCTGTTCCAGTTTGAAAGTGGACTTTGAGGGGAGAGTGGGAACGATTTATTTGCACTATGATCACTGGGGTTGCTTAAGAAAAGGGACAGTGCAGGGGTCATCTAGTCCAACCCCCCTGCTACAAGAAGGGAGATCTTCCACTAGATCAGGTGGCTCCAAGCCCTGTCTAGCCTTGAACTTGAATGTTTCTAGGGATGGGGCAACCACCACCTTTCTGGGCACCCTGTGCCAGTGTTTAACCACGTCCACATTTGAAAAAGGTTCTTCCTAATATCCAATCTAATTCGACCCTCCTTCAGTTTGAAGCCATTCTCATGTCCTGTCACTCCAGGCTCTTGTCCAGAGTCCCTCTCCAGCTCTCCTGGAGCCCCTTTAGGCCCTGGAAAGGGCTCTCAGGTCTCCCTGGAGCCTTCTTTTCTCCAGGTGAACCCCCCCAGCTCTCCCAGCCTGGCTCCAGAGCAGAGGGGTTCCAGCCCTCAGAGCATCTCCTTGGCCTCCTCTGGACTCACTCCAGCAGCTCCACGTCCTTGTGATGTTGGAGGCCCCAGAGCTGCAGGTGGGGTCTCACCAGAGCTCAGTAGAGGGGAAAAATCACCTCCCTGGACCTGCTGCTGACAGTTTAGTTCCGTTCCCTCGGCTGTGGGGTGGCTTTGCAGTCCCTGTGTCTCCAGCCAGCGTTGAAAGGTGAATGCACTGAAGGTCTGAGAGTGACCACGGGTACCTGCCATGCATCCCCCAACTGCAGGGTTGCTTCTCAAACACTTTCCCTCTCACGCATAGCTCAGGGACAACTTTGCTGGAAAAACTACTGGATTACTTGAGCTGCCACCCCAGTACAGCCCAGTCCACCAGGACCTTCCCCAGTGTGGTGGGAGCAGCCCTTTGCTGCCCAGCACTTGGCCCTCCTGCTCCCACCACTTCTCCCCCACTCAGTACAACTGAACAAACCACGTGGATGCAAGCAGGAGTTGTGTATTTATGTATTTATTTAGCAATTGTTTACATATGTTAACTTAAAAGTTAATATAAAAATATTGGTATTTTGGTATGCATGGTTGAGTGTGTTTTATACAGAGCTCTGGCCCAGCCAGTTTGCTTTATTTTCCAGTTTTTATATTTCTCTTTATGAAGGAAGAATTAACTTTTTTTTTAAAAAAAAAAACAAACCTCCTGATTTCTTGTCTGGTTTTATTCCCCCCCCTCACCCCGTGCTCTGCCAGGGTTTCAGTGGGCACCAAAGGAGCTGGACCAGATGCTCAGCAGCTGCTCCCTGTGGTGCCAAGGACCCAGCCCATGGAATTCCTGCATCCCACCGGGAACAGTCCCCACCAGCGATGCTTCTGCCGGGGGAAAAAGCCCTCAGCAGCCAACCTGGCCTCTGCCTTTACCCCTACACCATGAGTCCTGTGCTCTCTGCTCCCTGCAAGAACAGGAGGGTGAAATCTGTCCCTCGAGCAGGGGGTGGGACCCCGGGGCCACGGGGGGGGGGCCACGCGACGCTGACCCCGGGCTGGAGCTGCTCCAGCTCCACCCAGCCAGGGCTCTGTGTGCTGCAGTAGCTGTGTGGCAAATCCATGCAGTGCTTAAGTGAGAAGAGGGGCTCTGCTGGCCCCCAAAAAGCCCCTGGGGCTGCCCACCAGCCCCCGCACTGCAGTTGGGGTTTATCGGTAGCGCTGGGGCGGGTGCGAAAAGCAGGAGCTCTGGGGGGCCCTACCAGGACCAAAAGGTGCTGTCCCGGGCAGCCCCTCGTGCCTCCCGAGCATGCAAACCTGGGCAGGGAGCTCCTGCAGAGCCAGGCACGTGCAGGATGGAGGGCTGGGACACGGGGGCTGGGGGCCTGGCCTGGGGGAGGCACACGGGACCGGGGAACGCCCGCAGAGGGAAGGGAAAGAAACTCGTGGTCCTACCTGCTCACTGGGGCTGCAGAGGGGGAGAACACCCAGGGTGAGCTCTCTGGAGCTGCCACCTCGCTCCTGCATCCGTGGCCGAGGGCGAGCATGCGGAATGAGAGGCTCCAAGGTGCTCTGCGAGGCCAGCTGGGAAGAGGAGTAGGGTGGAGTGGGAGGGGATGCACCGGGAGCATCCCTATGTGCTCCCTCCGGCTGCAGCCTCTGCCAGGGATGGGCTCTTCCCCATCCCAGCTGGGGAGGGCGAGTGGAGGTTTGGGTCCTTCCTGGCCTGCCTGGCAGCCCTGCAGAGCCCTGGGGCTGTGGACCTGCAGGGACACAGGTGGGACATGCAGAGTTAGTCTGACGGGAAAGCCACCTCTCCTTGCACAAGGGGTTTTGATGGATGGATGGATCCTGCAGTGCTTCCCTGTCCACCCCGGGAGCGCTGGAAGGGGGGTGATGGTGTCCCCCCAAGCAGGGCACAAGGATGTGCTGTGTCCAGGCGCTCCCTCCCAAACACACAGGGACCACACCGGGCTTTGAAAATACCATTTATTACAATGGAGCCTTCCAGGCTAAAAGCCCAAGCCAAGGGCCTGGGGTTGGTTTCTGGTGTGGCAGGTTGGGGAGTGGGTTTGGGATCGGGTTGGGTTTTTTTGCTTTAAGTTTTCTTCTTAAACAAAAAGTTAAGAATGGGGAGGAGAGGACTCCGGTCCCCTCCACGCCCTGAATTAGGGACAGACCCCACTGGTAGGGGAATATGCTGCAGTGCCTGGAGGCATTTGGGGACCAGGGTCCCCTGCACTGTGCCTGACCATGCTGTGAGTCAAAAGGGGTGGCAGGACCCCCACAGTGGCTCCAGGTGCCATGAGACACACAAATCATATCCCACAGCTTCTGGTTACAAATCAAAGTGGAAGCGGGATGCGTTTCTTCTTCTTCTTCTTCCTCATGCTGCTGATGTTCCAAACAAACGTACCAAAAAAAAAAAAAAAACCAAACTCCAAAATAAAAAAACACAGCCCTCGTGCTCCTGTAAACATGAGTTTCTCCTGCTGCTCGGGCTCTGCCAGTCCTGCAGCGCTGGCACCGCGGCGCGGGGAGAGCAGGGCTGCAGGAGCACCAGGGGCTGGCCCTGAGCCCCCACCACAGACCCCCGTGGCCACCATCTCCTCTGGGGCTTCGGCTCGTGGCGTCCGCTGCACGCCTGGCACTGGGGCAGGTCACCCCCTGCTTCCTCCTCCTCCCCGTCTCCTCCCAGGGATGCTGGAGCCAGGGCAAGGACGGGCTTTCAAACCACAGCCGAGGAGGAGGAGGAGGAGGACGAAGAGGAGGCTGTGGCTGCTGACGATGAAGGAGAGGAAGAAGGGGAGGAGGAGGCGTTCCAGAAGAGCCACCGCCTCTTGGGCTGCCGTTTGAGGTGGAGGTAGTCTTCCTTCTCCCGCTCCTTCTTCGCCCGCTGGTAGTGATCCTCCTCCTTCAGGTACCACACCGGTGGCCAGCGGTGCTTCTCGAAGTACTCCTGGTTCTCTGCAGGGAGACAGGGGGGAGAGGAGGGGGTGAGGGCGGTGCCAGGACCACCAGAACCCCCCCTCATCATCCCACCCTGGCTCCCACTCACCTCCCGACATGGCCTTCATGTCCCGGGGGAACTTGCGGCAGACGTTGTTGTAGTTGGTGCAGATGTGATGGAGGCACCAGTCGGCGAGCTGGTAGGCGCAGTGGAACTGCAAGGGATGGAGCCCCACGTCAGAGCCCCCCAGGCATGGACCAGCAGGAGGGATTCACCCCATTTCTCCATGGACACCCAAGACCTGCTTGCCCCTCTGCCAGGGCCCATCACCCACCCCCCGGAGCCGCCAGACCCCTCTGCGTGTCACCACCCAGCACCTTGTGCCTCCCTGTCCTACCTGAGCCAGCTCCAGGAACACGAGCACGTCCCCATCGATGTCCACCATCATCTGGGCCGCCTCCATCAAGCCGGTGACCGTGTACTGCTCTGTGGGGGGACACAGGGGGGTCACGGGGAGGTCGGGGCGGGGGGACACCCACCCAGCCTGGGGACAGCGGGGTCACCACCCTGCTGCAGCCCCCCGGGCTCACCTGTGAGAGCCACCAGGTGCGGCAGGCAGAGGCGGTTGGCGAGGATGATGAGCTTCATGTCGTCGAGGTCGGGGCTGGAGCTGAACTGCCCCGTGTACAGGTACTCCAGCACCGCCCGCATGCAGCTCTTGCTGGTGTGAGGAAGTGCCACCTGCGGGACACACACACACACACACACACACGCGTTGCCACCTCGTGGCCGTGCCCACCCTTCTCCCGGGACAGCCCCGGGACCCTTCCTCATCCTCACCTCGTTGGTGGAGCTCTCCACGAAGGGGCCACCGAACATCGCGGCCATCCAGTCGCAGCTGGAGATGAGCAGGGGCTTGTGGGCACTGATAGCACCGTCATCCAGCACGAAGGTGACATCTGGGACAAGCAGAGGGATGCTACCGGGGCTGTCTCCATCCCCTGGGGCTCAGCCACCCCCTGCCACAAAGTATCTGGCACCAGGAAGGGGACAGAGTCTGGCATTTCCTATGTTTTTCCTATAAAAATCTCTCTCTTTTTTCCAGCGTCCCCCACCAGCTCAGAGGAGCTCAGGGAAGGGCCTCAGCAGCGCTCCGGGTATTCCAAGGGATTTTCCCAGGTCATTCCACAACACATTTGAAAGCAAAGGGCAAACTAAGGAAACAAATGTCTCGCCCAAGTTTGAGTCCTTGGAGAACTGGGAAGGACGCTGGGGATCTCCTGCCCCCCCCTTCTCTGCTCTCCACGGCTTCTCCCAGGGGACACATCTGTCCCCTCACAGTGACAGCTTGACCACATCAGGATCCATCTTCACGAAACAAATCCAGCCAGAGGGAGACTGGGACATTCACATCCCCCTGGGATGTCACCTCGTGCTGGTGGCTCGTGTGCTCAGTGGAAAGCTGGGGAAATCCTACTAAGGGCACTCGCTCCCGATAAATCAGATGACCCTGTGAAAAATCCGGGCTGGGAGGGAAGGAAGTCGTCTTTGCTGCTCTTCCGTAAATAAATGGAGCTGCTGGACGGGCTGGGGAGCAGGAAACCCTGGGGAAGGGCCCTTACACTCGCTTTCTTGGGGAAAAAAGCAGCAATAAAAATCCCAGAAAAGCAAGTGTGACCAGAACCCCGGGGAAGGCGAGCGAACACCCACTGACCCACGGCACGGCCAAACCCAGGAGCTCCAAGCCCCCCATCCACCCCTCAGACCCCCCTCCCAGGGAACAGGGGGCTGCTCCCGGGCCCCTGGAGTCGTACCGGAGAAAGTCCCCTTGGCCAGGCATTCCTTCACCCGGTTGGTCCTCCGGACGTGGAAGGCTTTGGTGATCTCCTGGTTCATGAAGCCTCGTTGTTGAGGATGTTGGCCACCATCATCCGGAGGTCAAAGACCTCCAGCAGCTCGGCGATGTGAGCGATGTGCATGAGGTCCCGCTCGTTCTCATCCAGCTCCCCCGTGTACAGGTACTTCAGCACGGCCCGGAAGGGACCCGGCTGGATGGAAGCGTCCATCTTCACCACCACCATCAGCTTGGACTTGTAGGTCAGCGGGTCTTCGGCCATCTCCTCCTGGATGCTGGTGAAAGCCCGGCTCCACGAGGAGAGGTTCCTGCCCCGCCGCAGCCCGCGCTCCCCGTTCTCGTAGCGGTTTCCCCCAGGATCCCGTCACTGGTGGAGGCTCTAAGGCACGGTTTGCGCTGGCCGGATCCGGCCTCCTCGGTGCTCTCGCAGATATCGAAGCTGGCGGCCCTGAGGAGGAAATCCCCCCGTGGTGCCTCTCCTCCTGGTGCAGCATCCGCTCGGCGCCGCGGTGACGGCCACCCCGAAGCCGTGCCCCGCGGCGCCCTGCTGGTCCTCCTCGCTCAGGTCCATGAGGAACAGGTCGTAGAACTTGGAGGAGGAGGTGGAGAGGTAGATCTTGTGTGCGTAGATTTTGATCTTCTCTTGCAGCACCAGGATGACGTCCGCGCACAGGGGGTCCTCTAAGAGGTGGGCTGGACGCTCCTCGTTGTTGGAAGGGGGGTCGGGGACGATGATGGGCGGAGGGGGCTTGGGGGGCAGGAAGGGGGCTTGGAGAAGAGGCCTCTGCACGTTGCGGAGGTGGGACTTCCAGAACTGCAGGTGGCGGCGGGAGATGAGGGCGGCGCGGATGGCGTTGTCAAAGACGTCCTTGACGCCAAACTGGGCCACCACGCTCGTCTCGTAGTAGGGGATCCCCAGCTCCTTGGCGACCTCCCTCCCCTTCTCCGGGGGCAGGATCTCGTTAGGTTTGATCGGCCTGAAAAAGAGAGGGGAGATGATGAACCCTCCGGGCAAGGGGGACAGCGCTGGGCAGGCAAGGACATCTCCAGGGCCCCGGGGTCCCACCTGGCCAAGGGCCGCCGCGCCCGGTTGACGGCCTCCAGGTCGGCGTAGCGCAGGTCGAGCTGACAGCCACCAGGATGACGGGCGCGCGGGGGCAGAAGTGCTTGATCTCCGGGTACCACATGGTCTTCACGTGGTGCAGGGAGTTGGGGTTGGCGATGGAGAAGCACAGAACCACGACGTCGGACCTGCGAGGGGAGCGGGGTCAAGGTCCGGCTCTCGCCGCCTCGGCTCTGCCCTCCCTCCCCGCACCGAGGCTCTGCCCCCTCCTACCTGCCGTAGGCAAAGCGCCTGTCCTTGTGGTGGTCACCAAAGGTGTCCCAGAGCCGCAAGGACACGCTGACATCGTCTACCACATCCCGGGAGCGCTCCAGCACCTGCGGGGAACAGAGACACCGTCCAGCTCCCGAGTCCTCGAGCAGGGCACGGGGGAGCGATTCCCACCTCCCGGCGGGGAGGACGCAGCTCCGCCTCCTCGGGGTTCCCAGGGGTATCCGTGAGCAGCCCTCACCTCCTGGCAGACGCGTACTGGTCGATGGCCCACACCGTGGGCACGTGGGTGGCGAGGAGCTGGTACTGGGTCAGCGTGGCGTTGCAGGCGCGGGCGCAGATGAGCCGGGTCTTGCCCACCGCGTTGTCCCCGACCACGACGCACTTGATAGTTTCTACGTTTGGCCTCTCATAATCCATGTCAGAATCCATTAATTGGGACCTGCAGGGGGAACGGGGAGGGGGTGGGTTGGCGGATACACCCAGGCCAAGCCGGGAGGGCTGTCTGCAGACGGGTCAGGATGCCAGAGGGGGGACAGAGGGATGCTCTCGCTCCCTCGCAGCCCAGAGAAGCTCTGCAGCAGCTGCCCAGCCCTCCCTGGCTCACGCTCCCCGCCAGTCCCCTTTAAAATTTCATGTTCTCGTGGCAGCGTGCGTTGCTGTGCCGTCAGACACATGCCCTGCGCTTGATTCCACCCTCCTCCCTCCCGCTCTCCGGCTCATGCTCGTTCATGTGAGATGAGCCTTCCTTTTTTTTTTTTTTTTTAACTCCCTCCCTCCTTTTCCTTTTCTCCTTCTCCAGCGTTCGCAGGCGAAGCTTCCAGATCTGCCCGAGCGAGTGCACGCACGGGCACTGCCAATCTCTCCCCTGCCAGTCTCAGGGGAGCACGCTGACCTGCCCCTCCTTCCTTCCCCACCCCATTCCCACAGCAGATATTTGCTCCCCGCTCAGAACAGCAGAGAAGAAACTTCTCCTGTTTCCCAGAGGCTCAGCAGCCACCGGGACTGGGAAGGCTCCCAGCATCACCAGTCTCCCAGGAGCAGATGTGACCCCAACACTCCCTGAGAGGGAGGATGGTGCCACGGGTGCTGTGAGGATGGTGTGAAGCACCCAGGTGTGCCCAGGTACAACCATCCTTTGCCTGTCCACACCTCAGAGTCCAAACCAGGCAGGATTAACTCATCACAGCAGGGTTTGACGTGATTTCCAGGGGGAAAAGCGGCGAGGAGGTCGAGGGAAGGGGGAGACGGAGTAAAAAAACCCCACATCCCAATCGGTCTGAACTTCCCAAAGCCGCAGATCTCTTCCCCCTTGTCGTTCCCTCCTGGCACCAGCCTCCTGAGCTTCTATAATAACCACCAGCGCAGTGAGCGAAAATACCCGGTAACCGTGGCAACCGAGCCCTGCACGCGGGACCGGGGCCGCAGCTCCCGAGCCCGGCAAGGACTTCCCAATGTTAGCACCTCCCTCCGTGCACCTCCTCCCTCCCTCCCGGGCACACCTGGACGCACCAGCGGCACGGGAGAGGGAGAGGGCTCGGCACCGGGACGGGATTGAGGCACGAGCCCCGTGGGGAGGTGCAGGCAAAGGCAGGTGTCACAAATCCAGGTTGCTTTGGGTGCCAGCGCTTCGACACCGGGCGCTGGTCCCCGGGCAAAACTTCCCTGACTAGTTGTCACCGCATTCCACGTCCCCCTCCATCCTCTGGGATGCAGGGAATGCATCCCGGAGGGCGTTGAAAACCAGAAAGAGCGGCTTCCTTGGGCTCTGCGAACCAGGGCAGGTGGTCCCCTTCCCTGGCAGCCCCTCAAAATCCGTTTCCATCTCACACATCACCCTCCACTGCTGCTCCCAGTCCCCTGCTGCTCCCGGGGATCAGCTTTGCTCTGTAGGACCAGGAGATCCAGGAGATCTCCAGGGTGCTGGGGGGGTTGTCAGTGCTCAGGGAGCTTCGCCGTGGTTATTTTTAGGCCCAGCCGTGCTCCCAAGTCGGCTGAGCTCATTTGGATGGTGGGGGAAGGCACTTGGAATGACAGCCATGGTTGGCAGTTCGAATGGGGAGCTCGGCCCCCCCCCAGCCGAGCACAGGGACTCGGGAGCCTGCTGGGAAAGTCTGGTGCCCCACGGGAATTAGGGACTAAATCCTAACGGGATCAGTGCCTGCAATGAGGAGGGGGATGGTGGGACAGCAATGGGCACAAAATGTGGGTTCTCAGGAAAGCACAAACACAGTGGGGAGCTCTGTGGGCCCCACGGGGAGGGCTCACAGCCCCCCATCCACCAAACCACCCCAGGAGGGGCTGAGGCTTTCACAGGGGCAATTTCAGCTGCAGCCCCTCCCCACCATCCCCACCATCCCCTCTCTTCCAAGGACGGCTCTGAAACCCACTGGACAGCAAGAAATAACCTGACATGCCAAGACATCGGAGTTCCCCCCAAGGAAAAGCTCTTCCCTGGGGAGCAGAGCTGCTCTGGCCAGCAGCCCCCCAGCCCTGCTCTCCCTGCCCACCGCAGCCCCCCACCCAAACCACAGGCACCCAATTCGCACCCACCCTCCCCCAAGGAGAACCCCAAAATTGCTCCTTCCAGGCTCCCAGCCTGTGGTTGCCAAGGCAACTGCACCATCACCCCGGGAGCCGTCGCTTAGCAACTCCCCGGCTAAAAATCCTCCATCCCGCACCTCGCCAGGGCAGGAGAACCCCCCAAACGGGGCGGGGGGGAACTGCCCCAAAACGGCAGCGGCGCTCAAAAATAACGCGGCACCTCCCGCGAACCCCCCGGCAGCAGAAACGGGGCCCGGAGGCAGCCGGGGCTGTGGAGGCCGCGGCGGGAGGCGGTGCGGGAGGCGGTGCGGGAGCGGGGCCCCGAGCGGGGCTGCAGCACGGCCGGGGCCGGGGGATGCGGCGGGCGGGGGCACCGGGAGTGGGGCGCGGGGCCGTGGAAGGGACCGGGGAGCAGCGGGAAGGGGTGCGGGACATTGCAAAGGGGTCGGGGAGAGCCGGGAACGGGCTGCGGGGCTTTGGAAAGGGACGGGGGAGCGGCCGGAGCGCGGGTGCGGGGCACTGCAAGGGGCTGAGGAGGAGCCAAGGCAGGGGTGCGGGGCATTGCGAGGGGGCTCAGGGTGCTCGGAGCCCCCGGATCGGGGGTGCGGGGCATTGCAAGGGGCTGGAGAGCATCGGGAACGGGAGCGGGGCATCGCAAGGGGGACGGGAAGCACCGGGAGCGGGTGCGGGGCATCTCAAGGGGTCTCGGGGTGCAGGGAGAACCCGGACCGGGGGTGCGGGGCACTGCCAGGCGGCAGCGGGTGCAGGGCGAGGAGGCCGGGCCCTCGCTGCCCCCCGCGCCCGCAGCGGGCCGGGCCGGGCAGGATGCGCGGAGGCGGAGCGGGGGACGCGGGGCGGAAGCGCTTGGAGCGGGTTTTCCCCCCCCCCCCCCCCCGGTACTTACACCAACACAGACGAAGCGGCGGCTCCCAGGGGCCGGGGCCGGGCTCGCCCCTCCGGACACGGCCATGGCGCAGGTTGCGCGGCTCGGCTGGGCACGGCTCGGGGCCGCGCTGCGCGGCTCAGGGCCGGGGGCGCGGAGGCCCATGGCGGCGGCTGGGCCGCCCCGATCTCCGCATCCGCGGCCCGCTGCGCTGCGCGGATCCCCCCTGCGCGGATCCCGGCCCTGCTGCGCGGAGCGCTGCGCGCTGCCCTGCGCGCTGCAGTCGCGGCCGCCCCGCCTTTCATTCACAAAAAACAAGCGGCCGCGCCGGAGCCCCGCCCCAGACCCCCCCCCCGACACCGCCCATTGGCTGAGAGAGACATTGGGGGGGGGTGTCCTGGGGGGTGCGAGCGCGTCCTGCCGCTTTAGGACCCCCATCCTACCCCACCGTCCCTTGGCAAGGGGTTCTGTCATGCCCCCCCCCCCCCCAAATCCTGACTTCCATGGGACCCCCATCCTGCCCTACCCTCCCTCGCAGGGGGCTCCGTCGTGCTCTCCCCCAATCCTGACTTCCATGCGACCCCCCCTGCTCCTAACCCTCAGTCCTGGCCCCCAGTCCTTCCCCCAGTCCCGGAGTGCATGGATTTCTCTTCCTACCCACTTTGCATGAGACCCCCACCGTGCCCTTACCCCTCTCAACCTTCCCTCCATCATCTGCGACATCCATACGGGGGGGGGGGTGTGTGACACCCTCATCCCCCTGCATCTCCCCTCCACCCTTCTTCTGCATCCTTCCCTCCCCTCACCCCCCAGTCCCGATCCGGGGAAGGGGTGCACCCCCCTCCTGCCCCCTCCCCACGTTTCACGGGGGGTGCACAGGGCTGCCAGCTCCCAGCTGGGCCATGTGTGGTGCTGGTGCTCCCAGGCCAAGAGCCCGGCTGAGGATGGGGCTGCGCCAGAGGAGACCCCTGACAACCCCTCAGAGCGCCTCCAAAACCCGGTTCTCCCGGGGTGGGAGGGGGGAGCAAAGCTGCTTCATCCATCCACGCTCTCCAAGCACAGGCCACACGCTGCACTCCTGCCTTTTTATCCTACTCCGCAGCGCTTATTGCAGCCCCCTCCTCACCCTGGGGGCGCCCCCCCCGCCGCCTCCTCCCTAAATCTGAACCCCGCAGGGCATAACAAAAAAAAAAAAACTCCGAGTCATCTTCGCAGCGCGGCTGCCGGGAAAAAGCGCCTCTCGCTCCGGCCCCGCTGCTCTGACCCCGTAATATCCGCATCATGTGATCCTCGCCATCCTCTCCCGAAGCCTTTCGCCTGCCTTCTCCGCTCCGCTGAGCCGGGCCAGGCTCGGCCCCCCCAGCCCAGGAGCGGCCTGAGCCCTTCCTTCCCCCCGGCACTGATGCAACGCCGCGTCAAAGCGGGAGTCAAAGCGCAGCGCTGCCCTCGCCTCGCACCTTCCCCCCCTCCCCAGCCCGGCCAGCGCCCCCCGCCTCACCTAACGCGCAGGACGGGGATCTGCCTCTCCATAGCAGAAGGAGATGGAGCCGCTAATTTAGGGAGGGAGAAGCCCTTGAGGCTTTTGAGCCGGGCACCGGCAGCTTCGCGGCGCTGCCTCCGTGCCCACGCCGGGAACCGCGAGCGGGCGGAGGAGCTTTTTTGGCTCCACGCAGAGCTATTTAATCCCCCCCCTCCTGCAACGGGAGCTGCGAGCAGCCAGAGCCGCAGCCCGGAGCTCTCTCTCTCTCTGCTTCTTGGAGTGGGTCACGGGGGAAGGAACACGTAGAGCTTGTTTGCCAGCCGCATGATTTGGCTTATTTGCTCTCTTTGTAGCAGGTGCTTAATTGTGGCAGAAAGGGTTCCCGGCAGCTTTCAGGGCAGCCAAATTGCCGCCTGCCCCCCTCCCGGCCAGGCAAAACAAAAGCACGATTGTCACTTGCAGTCGAAACGCTCCGAGCTGCGCAGCTCCAACCGGCCCCTTTTCCCGGGAACAGAGAGCCGGTGGCTGGAGGCACCGGGGAGGGCACCAGGCAGGGGAAGAAGGGGCTGGGGAGCATCTGTGGAGCACGTGGATGCTGCTCACAGCCCCCCTGCTCCGTGGGAGGAGAAACACGAGTCTCAGCTGACTTGCTGCATCAAGCAAGCCCACGGCATGGCATGGCATGGCATGGCATGGCATGGCATGGCATGCATGGCATGGCTGCCAGGTGGGATCTCCCCTCCCTCAGCACTGCTGTCTCTGGCAGGGCTGTGATTAAAAGGCCGTTTTCTCCCTGCTCCCATCTCTCTCTCTCGATTTAAGCCTCTTGCAGTCGTCCCCAGGACTCCCATCTGTCCAGCTCCGTAATCACCCTCCCTCCCAGGCAAAGAGCTCCAAACCCGAGGGCTGAGCGCTGGGGGTCACCCCGGGGAGCTCACAGTGCTGGCATCAAGCACCCCTTTTCACCCCCCAGTGTCCTCCTGCCCCCAGCAAGGAATAAGAAGCTCCCCAGGTCCCCGAGACACGAGCGGACATTGCTCCAGCCGTGCCCTCCCCAGTAAACTTTATGACTCTCTAGTTTAATGCCAGGGGCGTTTCCACCCCTCCCGGGTGCTGCCAGGCCCCTGCCAGCCTTGCTGAGGGTCAGGATGCAGGAATCCAAATCCAAACCCGTTTGCTCCTTGGAGCAGCCAGAAAATGCTCTGCAATTGCTGGAGCTTTCCCGCCACACCCCCCAGGACCCCCTCCCTGACCCCCAGCTCAAGCTGAGCTCAGTGTTATTCACCTTGCAAAGGCCTGAAGGGCTGAGACAGACCAAGGCAATGAACCCCTTGCTGCTAAAGGGGTTTGGAGTGGGAGACACCCCAACAGGCTCCAGCAGCCCCAGACACATGTTCCCAACTGCCCCCCTCCCAGGATCGTGCCTTTGCCTGGCTCTGCCCTAAGCTCTGCTGCGAGTTTTCCACCTTATCCATGGGAAAGAGGCATCACAGTGAAATGTGTCAGAGGGGAGCAAAGAGCAAAGTCCCCTGGAGAAAGTGGCTGGAGGAAAAGTGCTGGAAGGGGGGGGGGGGTGGAGGAGGCAGCTCGGGGAGGAGGGTACTTACAGGCTGCGAGCCATGGCAGTCATCTTCCGGCGGGGCTGCCTTTCCCTTGGCTTTCCATCTCTTTCTCTTGGCAGACTCTGAAGGGAGAGGGCAGAAGGGCTCTGTAAAAACACCCCAAACACAGGACTCAGACCCCAAAGCCACCCCGTCCCTCTGCACGGTGTCACCCCGCGACCTCGGGGACAGGGAGCCTTTGGGAAGGCAAGTCCTGCCGGGCCACCTGGGCTGGCCAAGAAGTGTCCCAGTGTGGGGACAGAGCTGTCCCTCCTCTTCCCACTGTCCCTGTGTCTCGCTGCCAGGTCTGCCCTCCTCGTGCCACCCCCTTCGCCGTGCAGAGCAGTCTGAACAAACAGATCTGAATAACCAGGTCTGTGCGACGGGCACACACACAGCCCCGGCCCCTGCTCTGCAGGTTCCACAGTGACAACTTCCCCTCAGCCCTGGGGCGCTCCAGGGGTCCCCCAGTTCCCAGCCCTGCTCCAAGCACCTTACCCTTGGGCTAAGAGCCTTCCCTGTGGGCACAGACACCCCGGGCAGTGCCTGGCTCCCGGGCTGGCCAGCGGACCAGCATGTTTGGTTTGCCCAAGGCTCCCCTCCCGGGAGCTCTGGAGCCAGGCAGGGCAGCAGGGCTGTCCCTCCTTCCCCTGTCACTGGATCAGCAGCGCCTGCACACGTCAGGCTGGAGCAGAGTCCAGCCTGGGCTCTGCTCCTGGCAAAGCCAACCCATGCCTGGCTCCCGCTGGGAAGTGGGTTCCACGGACACACCACGGCGCTGGGTCCCTCCATGGATTCACCAGGAAGAGCAATAAGGGTCACTCCTCCATTTTGCTGCTCTGAAAACCCCAAGTCTCCAGTTTTTCTTCCTGGGATCTCCTGGCTGAGGGCAGCTGCCAGAGGCATCTTTGTGGGCTCCCCAGCCCCAGCAGCAGCCAGGGAGGGAGGTGCCAGCTCAGAAAAAAATGGGTTTTGTGGGCTTGATGTCTACTGGGAGCCAGGAAGAAGGAGAAATCTTCAACCAGCACTTTGCAAAAATGGCAAACCCCAACCTTGATGGGGGAACAGTGGGGACAAAGGGACCTTGCACCACTGGGATGTGCCAACACACTGGTGGGGAGCAGGCCAGGGAGGAGAGCCCAGGGAACAGCTGACACCAGAAGGAAAGGTCTAAAACAAGCAAAAAGAACATTTTTGCACCTTTCATCCCCTGTTCTGACAGAGCAGAAGGGTCTGTCCCCAGCCAGGAGATTGGGGTGCTCTGGCAATTCACTGCCTGCACATCCTGTGGCCCAGCTGCCCACCTGGATCCCGTCTCCCAGCCCTGGAATCAGCCACCTGATCCTCCTCGGGTGACAGCTCACCCTGCCATCGACACCAACTGCACAACTTCAGGGACTCAGCGCTCAGCTTATAAATATTTAAACCCAGAAGGAGCCGTGTACTGCTGTAAAATGAGACTTATTACACAAGCGCAGCCTCCCTTCGCCCCAGCGCTGAGCTAATGAACATTTGGGGCTCTCCAGACGGATCTTTCGCAGCTAAAAACCGGGTCAGGGCAAAAACCAAGGTCTTGGTCCATGTGTGCAGGATTTCTGCACCCTCCAGCTGGGATATATTGGATTTAGCACCCTGATGGGTGCAGGAAACGCTGCTGAGGTGGAATCACAGCTGAGGCTGCTCCTCCAGCTGCCTCTTCCCGACATCCCAGCCAGGTTTTGGGGTGCAGGGCCGGCCCCCCACTCTGGGAGAGGCTGCAGCTGCAGCCTGGAGCACTGACAGGCTCCCCCCCCCCCCCCCTGCTGCCTCGTGCAGCATTCACAGTTTCATACAGTATTAAGAGCTGCTGACGCCTCGTGAAAAAGCTGTGAAAAGCTTCTATTTGGGGAAAGTTCCTCTTATAACGGTGCATCCTGTGGCTTCTCTGTTTCCCTTTCTCCTGCTTCTCTTGCCATGGAGAGCAGCGCAAAAAACAGGCGGATAACGATGCCAACCAGCCTGGGCTCTTCAGCAGGAAAGGAAAATAACCCTCCAAGCAGCTTCCCCCCAGGGAATTCGTTCTCACATTGCACCCAGGGAGCTGCTGTGTGGGGGGGGGTGCCTGGGTGCTGCTGGTCAGTGAGAAGGGGGAAAATGGGACCCTCCTGGGACTTGCTCCTGGGGCTGGCTGCAGCCAGCACCCCCAACAGAGCATGGTGTGGGGTCTGGGGGGGCTGCACGTCTCCTAAAGGGGAGAAATGCTGGGTTTGCTTGTTTTAGACCTTTCCCTCAGTGGCAGCTGTTTCCTGGGCCCTCCTCCCCACTCTGCTCCCCAGCACATCCCGTCCTGCCATCTCCTTTTACCCCCACTCTTCTCCCCCATTTAAAAAAAAAAAAAGAATTAAAACATCAAAGAATGAGGAGTCTGTTTCTAAGCAACTGTCTCCAAGAAGGGATGGAGAGCAGAGGAAGGGGAAGAAGCAATGCTGGGGGGGGGGAGAAAACTCTTTGGGATCCCAGAGCCCCTGTTGGGGTGAGGGAGGGAAGGAACGGCCGAAAAGAGGGAACATGGGATGTCAGACAGCACTGGGAGCAGGCCAGGAGCCCCTGGAGTAGGCAAATCACCCTCTTTCATCATCACAGAGCCCGGCTGCAAGTCCTGGCCTGCTGGAGGGCGGCTGTGCCTCGTGCCCTCCCTCGCTTGTGAAACAGCTCCCAAATCCCCAAAACCACTTCCCATCCTAACGGCTCCCGGCCGGAGGAAGCGGCAGCAGCACCGCCCATCCCCCTGCCTTGGCAGGAGGCTCAGGGAGGGCGGTGACACCAGCCTTTGGTGCTGCAGGGACGTCCTGACGACCTGCCAGGAGACATCAACACCCCAGAGGCGGCCGGGGAGAGCCGGGTTTGATCAGCGCTGTTCCCGGGGAAAACAGGGTGGATCCGTCCCACGCTGGGAGCTGTGTGCCCCCGTGGCTTGGGGTCACCCGTGAGCACCCACCACTGCCCACGGGCCACTTGTTAAACCCTGAGGGCCACCAGCACACCCTGAGGAGCCTCTGGGGGTCGGACACCCCGATTCCTGACAGCTCAGAGGGGAGCAAAGGGGCCGGGAGGGAACGAGGGGCTGGAGGGTCTGTGTCACCCTGGGGGCTGGAAACAGCCCCGGGGACACTCAGAGCTCCTCCTGTGCATGAGCCACCCCAGCTCCCACCCACTTCCCAACCCCCAAATCCCACACACCTCTGCACCCCCACCCCACAACTTCCCAGCGGAGAAACCCTCAGCCTCGCCATCCCAGGAGCAGCCCTGGAAAATCCCTGGGGAAAAAATGAGGGGGGGTTAGATCTGCTCCAGGGAGTAGATCTGCTCCAGGGGTAGATCTGCTCCGAGGGGTAGATCTGCTCCTGGGTTAGATCTGCTCTAGGGGTAGATCTGCTCCGGGGGGTAGATCTGCTCTGAGGGGTAGATCTGCTCCAGGGGGTAGATCTGCTCCAGGGGGTAGATCTGCTCTGGGGTTAGATCTGCTCTAGGGGGTAGATCTGCTCAAGGGGTAGATCTGCCTCTGAGGGGTAGATCTGCTCGGGGGGTAGATCTGCCTCCGGGGGTAGATCTGCTCTGGGGGTAGATCTGCTCCGGGGGTAGATCCGCTCTGGGGTTAGATCTGCTCTAGGGGGTAGATCTGCTCCCGGGGTAGATCTGCTCCCAGGGGGTAGATCTGCTCCAGGGCGTAGATCTGCTCCGAGGGTAGATCTGCTCTGGGGGTAGATCCTGCTCCAGGGGGTAGATCTGCTCTGAGGGATAGATCTGCTCTGGGGGTAGATCTGCTCCGGGGGGTAGATCTCTCTGAGGGGTAGATCTGCTCCGGGGGGTAGATCCGCTCTGGGGGTAGATCTGCTGCAGAGGGTAGATCTGCTCCAGTGGGGTAGATCTGCTCCTGGGGGTAGATCTGCTCCAGGGGTTAGATCGCTCCAGGGGTAGATCTGCTCCAGGGGGTAGATCCGCTCTGGGGTTAGATCTGCTCTAGGGGTAGATCTGCTCCGGGGGTAGATCTGCTCTGAGGGGTAGATCTGCTCTGGGGTAGATCTGCTCTGAGGGGTAGATCTGCTCTGGGGTTAGATCTGCTCCAGGGGTAGATCCGCTCTGGGGGTAGATCTGCTCCGTGGGGTAGATCTGCTCCAGGGGTAGATCAGCTCTGTGGTTACCTGTGTGCACGGGCCCTGTGCCGTCCCGCGGCTCTTCCCTCCTCTCCAGCAGCCGCCTTCCCTTTCCAGGTGCTAACTGGCCTGGACAGGTAGGGCCCATTTTTATACACTCGCCCATGTGATCCAAACAAATGCCCTAGGGATGAGTTTTTGCACTGACACAAATAAAGGGGCTGGGACTGAAACCTGTCGGACCACAATCCGAGCTCAGCGGGGGCAGGAATTTTCCACTCGGAGCTGCTCTGGGTGCGCCGGCGGCGCGGCACGCGCCGGGCCTGCACCTCCCTGCTCCCCAAAATCCCACTTTCCCCGCGCTTCCCAGGTCTTCCAGACTCGTTCCTAAACCCTTCCTGTGTTGCAGCTGGAGTAAACGAACCCGTGGGTGGTTCCAGGATGGAGGGATGGATGGGAAGTGTGAAGGAATATGCTTGAGGCACCTGATTACATCTAAGGTCTGCAAAGCCTTTGGTATTTTTCCCATGGCCCCTGGAAGAAAGCACAGCAGAAGATGCCAAGCAGGGTGAGAAATAGGGAGGAATCCTTTTGCTCCTGGAAAAGGGTGCTCCCTGTAGCTTTGGGGCCTGGGAATGGCGCTTCTGCACAGGTTTGGAGGTGGGTTTTGGAGCTGCCCAGCCTGCGGGTCCCACACTGGGATGCTCCTCACGGCTCCTCAGGGTGAGTCCAGGTGACCAGAGATGACCAGGATGGGAATGGAAAAGGGAGGGTGAGCTTTATGGGAGTGAGTCAATGGGAACCAAGGGACCGGGGAAATGGCCACGGCCACGGAAAAGGAGAGGTGGCCGAGAGGGGTGAATCAGTGGGAACAGCCGGGACTCAGTGGGAAAGGCGGGAGCCGACGGGCTGGCGAGCTGCAGGTGTCTGGTGGCTTTTGAAGGACCCCCTGGAGCTGGAAAGGCTCAGTTCCGGCTGCTCCGCTCGGAGGGACGGGGAGCGCGGCCGGAGAAAACGCTGGCTGCGGGTACCGATGGAGCTGATAAGAGCGGGGAACGTGCTGCTCGGCACACACGGGGCCACCTCTTGCCCTCACCTCACCTCCTAATTGAGGTGCTGCTGCGCCCCGGGCGCCTCTGCCGCGGCGCGGGGCTGGCACCGGGGGTTACTCACACCTCCAGGATGTTCTGCCCTCACTGGCGCCGCAGCACGAAGGGAACTGAGGGGGGTTTTTATGCCTAATTCTGCGGCAGGTACTTAAAAGCTCCCGTTTTGCTGGGTCACAGAGCGAGGAAAACGTTCCCCGCCTGGAGCCATGGCTCGTTGCAGCTGCTTTGTCCCTGTCCTGTCTCGGAGCATCTGCAAATGGCCCCCATCTCCCCAAAATTGCTCCTTCCCGGCTGTGGGGGGTCGCCCGGGGTGGGGTCTCAGCTCTTGCTGTTCCCTGCTCGGCCTCTGAGCCAGGTTTAAAGGCTCAGCCCTGCCAAGAAGCTGGTCCTGGGCTGGGGCTCTGCCAGGAACCCGGCTGGGCACAGGCTCCTCTCCGCTGCTGGCTCCTCTGGGACCGGGGATACCATGCTGTGAGGAGGGTGTAGGTGGAAAAGTGGGGGCGCTGCTGGCTGTGTTGGGGGTGCCAGGCTGTTTTCTCTCACTTTACAGTTGGTTGTTTGTTGGGGTGTCAGGGCAGGGCCTCTGTAAACCCTGCCGGTGTGGGGAGCTGGAATAAGGGGCATTTTGGGTCCCCTCCTGAGCCGTGTGTGCCGAGGGGCTGGGAAAAAAAACACTGGGGGCTGGGAGAACCTTCTGGAAATGATATCCATGCTCAGCGGAGTTATCACCACTCCTTCCAGCCCACAAAGCAGCTCGGGGGAGGGCCTGGGGCTGGGCTGGGGGCTCAGGGCTTACCCAGGAAAGCACCACTGCTGGGACTCAGCTGAGCTCGTTAAACCTCTACCAGCCCCTGCTGCAAACCAGTTAAACCCATTTAGGGAAGGGTTAAGCCCGTTTAGTGTGATTGGGAGTCTATTGATGCAAAGGTTAATTTGGCATAAGTGCATCAACATCGGGATCGAACCAATTTAACTGTTCCGTCTCCCTGTTTTCCCTGTGTGACTTCAGGGAGGGTCCAGCCTGTGCTTCCCCTTCATCCCAGCCTGCAGAGAGCCGTGGAAAGAGGGAGAAAATAACCCAGAGGCTGAAGGGATGAGCAGGCTGAATCTGAAACGATGCTATTTATAGCATCCCTGCCCAGCCGGCCTAAATTCCACGCAGGTCCCCAAGCCCAGCTGGCAGGGGGGAGCAGCGGGACGGGCAGCGAAGCCGAGGGGTCCTGCCCTGCCCATCGCACCTCGACGGGCTGGCTCGTGGGGCCAGGCTGAGCCCCGCCTGAGTCAGAGCAGAGGATGCTCCTTGCTCATCCGCAGCTCCTCATTATCCCGCTGCCCCAGGGCTTTCCCACGAGCCTCATCCAGCCGGGCCGTGAGACTGGAGAGGCGTTTGTTTATCTTTTGCTGTCATCCCCAGAGGGCTGTATCACAATTAGAGCGTCCACGAGGCACGGGGCAGAGATCCACCTCCTCGCCGGGGCCCAGCGTCCCGGAGAAGGAGCGGGGGTAAAAAGGTTGGAAAAGCCTGGCTGACCCTTCCCTAACCCGATCCCGCTGTCGTCCCCTGCCCACGCAGCTTCCCTGGGAGCAGAGGCCACACCTGAGGGTTTCTCAATGCTTTCCCTCCACGCTGCTGTCGCGTGTCGGTGTTGCAGCAACGCTCGGCGGCTTTTCCCGTCTCCAGGAGCGGGATGGGGGGGGCGGTAGGTGATGGAATTCGAGCCAGGAATTTAAAGAGATGCTGGCAGTTCGCCTGTGGGAATGGGAAGGAACCGAACGGGATGCAATTTGGCAGAGCCCCGGCGAGCAGCGTGGCTGGGCTGCTGTGCCAACAGCGCTGGATCCGGGATCTGCAGGCTGAGGAGCTGCTGGAGGAGAAGAGGCTCCCGCACCGCTCAGCGCTGCCTTGTGACTGCGAAATGAATGGTGCTTAATATAGGCCGAGTGAAAAATTCTTCCAAAATAGAAGACCTTCCCCTGAAGGAGCCGCAGCTCCGGCGGGAGCAGTCACAGGTACATGCCGAGGCAGGGTGGGCTCTGCCAGGTGTTGGTTGTGCAACGCGGCGCAATCCAGCGCTGGGGGGACCCGGCCGGCTCCCGGCTGCCACCAAGGTCACCTCCCCCGGGCTCCGCGTCCTCCCCGTGACCTCCCAAACGTGCCAAGTGCTCCCGGGTTGGAGCAGCCAGATGCTGCTCCGGGGGAGGAGTTCACGGATGGGGTGTGGAGGTGGGTGGCCCCATCCCCGCGCCAGAACGGCACGGGTGGAGGTGCTGCCGTGCCTCGTTGCTCCGCGCCGGGCTCGGGGCGCTGTCGGAGGCTGCAGGGGATGGAATGTGTTGTGTTCCTGCTCGTCGTGCTGCCGGAGCTGAGGTTTGGGATGGGGCCGGCAGGAGAAAGGGGTGATCCCGTGTGATGCAGCGCGGGGGTGGCTCCGTGGGCTGCTGCCAGGCTCGGGGGCTGTACCCTGCTGAGTGCTCAGTGCCTGGAAAACATCGGATATTCTCCTCTCCCGGGCGCTCCTGCAATGCCCAGCTGAGGCAGAGGGAGGGGGGCTGATGCCAGGAAGGTTTTGGGGGGGTCACAGCAGCCCTGGCTCTGCTCTGGTGGTTGGTTTGTGCTGCATGGCACCTTCTGTTGCGAGGAGCCTGAGGTGCTACCAACCTCCAAGGTAAAAATCATCCCCTGCCTGATCCCACAGAGATTCCTGCTCAGAGGGTGCTGCAGGAGGTGGATGCTGTGGGTCCAACCCCCCTTTTTGGGGGGGCTCTGACCCTTCTCCTTCAGCCACCCCTGACCTTCCCATGCTGCTGGTGACAGTGATGTTTAATCCAGCTTGACCAGCCTGCCAGGAAAATGGGGCAGGAGGGGGGGTGGGAGTTCAGTGCAGGAGCTTTGGCAGGTATAATGAGAAAGCCAAAAATCCTTCTGTGTTAATCTGCACCAGGGATCTGCACCTGGTGCTTTGCACAATGCAAAGCTCTGCTGTTCCAGCCTGCAGGCCCACAGGGCCCTGCTTGGGAAGGAATAAATACAACCCCTTCGCTCTATATTTTGCCCCCAGCATCCTATTAATGCTGTAAAGACACAAAAATCCAGGCTCAGCTATTGAACCCTTTATGACCTGGGGTCTTTAACCCCTGACCCCAACATGGCACTAAACAGACCCAGGTAAAACTCCAGACCACAGAGCCCAATAAATCTGTCCCATCCCTTAAATCCACTTAAAATTCTCCAAGGAGGAGACTCAGCCCCACAAATCAGTGTAGATGCAAATTTATGGCCTGTCCTGGGATAAATGGGTTTTTCTACTCACGAAGCTTTTGCCCTGAGGGTTGGCTGGGGCAAGGTGAAGGCGACCTTGTGGTCGTTCAATTAGAGCAGGAATGAAGTTGTTGGCCATGCAAGGAGGGAAATGTGAGGACAGCCTGTGAAGAGGGGAGATAAGAGGCACAGCAAGGCCAGGGCAGGACTGGAGGTGCAGCAGGTTATGAATGGAGAGAGAGGATGTGGTTTTTCTGTTTCCTTTTCTGATTGCTATGGAATTAAAGAGCTGAAAAATGGGCTTCCTGCGAGGCCAAGATTGAGGGAATTCCCCTGGCCACTGAGGCTCTGCCAAGTCCTTTGCTTTCTCTCCTCTTGCTGGTTGGTATCAACAGTTGTAAATACTGTTTTTTCAGTGATTTTTTCAGGCTGTAGGAGTTGGTTTCTAGGAGGTCTTCAGGTGCTTTGCTCACGGGCAAAGCTCAGTGGCCCCTCCATGGGGAAACTGAGTCACAGGGGTGTCACCTGGAACTGGGATTTTTCTCCCAGATCAGAGGAAAATGCTGGATATTGAAGGAAAAGCTGAGCTCTTCCTGCAGCAGCTGGGCTGGACCGATGCCAGGGGGTCTCAGGTGGGGGTACAAGGGGCATATTTATTGCTCAGAAATGCTTTTGCCCACAGAAAGGAGAATAAACCCTTGTTTCCCAGAGCTTTGGCTCTCTGGCAAGAAAGGGATAGAGTTTTTAAATGGCTTCAGTAGTGAGTTAAAACTCTTCTTCAGCCTGAAGCTGGGAGGAAATAAAACCCCCCCACAATTGCCAGGCTTCCTTTGTCACGGGACTGGGGCAGCTCGAGCCAGGGGACTCCTCCCTGTCCCTGCAGGCAGTTCATGTCTGGGGAGAGCTGAGATCACCTGATGGAACGGGATGGGAGCAAGCTCAGATTCCAAGGAAACAGCCCGTTGTGGCAGGGAGAAGATGAAACAATCCCTCCAGTGGCCTGTGCGTGGCTCGGGTTTATCTGGAGCTCAGGGCAGCAGGAAGCCACGGGCTTGGGATGGGAAGTTCCAAAGCTTGCAAACAATGAGTTCTTGGCCCGGTGTCAGAAGTAAAAGCGGGTTTCTTCTGACCCTTCAAAGCGAGATTGTGATCTGGAAACACCTGCTTTGAATTAAAACCTGGAATTAAGTGAACAAAGTGCAGCAGGGCTGGAGGCTCTGCACATGTGGGAGCTCTCAGAGCTCATCAGATTCAGCTGGTGGCCCTGGGGCTCCTCCAAATTACTTGTATATTTGGCTCACCTGTGTCCCAAGGCTCTCTGTGCTCCCTGGGAAATATTTTGGTGCCTTATGGGGCTCTGGGAGAGCGTCAGGAGTGGTCTGCAGAGGTGTGATGTGCAACAAAGCACCTTCTCCTTCCCTCTGCCAACACCATCTGTGGCCCCGTGGATCAGCCCATGTGTAATTTGGCTCCCACACAGGTACTTTGGCTTTCACAGGTACTTTGTTGCTGTTAAAACAAACCCCAGACTTCTCCCTCCCTTCCCTGCCTTGAGGTGTTTGCCTTTTATTAAGAGCCTTTTCATCCCAAAAACTAATAGGAAAATAATTTCCTGACCCATATCTCAGTTTGCCCAACTGTGAAAGGCTTTTCAGTGGCTTTTAGAACTGTTTGGAGGGGATACAAATGGAATATATATGTATATATTATATATATTCAAACAATCTCCTCCCAAATGAATTGAAGCGATATGGGGACAAATGCAATATATATATTTTATGTATATGTTTAAATAATCTCCTCCCAAATGAATTGAAGTGATATTAGGACAAATGCAATATATATATTTTATGTATATGTTTAAATAATCTCCTCCCAAATGAAGTGATATTGGCAGTGCTCTGCTTCCTTGGCCTTCACATCATTGAGTAACCAAATTAATCTTGCACTTGGTACCTCTGAAAGCTTTATTTTAACTCCCAAAGATTGGGAGCCTCGTGGAAGGTGGGAGAACCGAACAGGAGGGGGTTTGCAGTGGGGTTTTCAATGATGGCTTTGCCAAAGAAAAGTGTGAAAGATTTTAAGTGCAGGGCAATATCTCATTTTCTCTCATCTCACCCCCCCTTCACTGTAGGGACAAATCCTGGAGGAACATCTTTCCCCCAGCCCTGAGCCTCGTCCACAGCACAACAGCAGCTGGAAAGACAGGATTCCTGCAGTCCTGCACTGCTTAGTCAGGAGAGGGAACACCCTGGGATTGCTGGGAGAGGAGCCTGGCTCCTGCTCCAGCCCTGCTTTGACACCTCTGGATCTGTGTCTGGATCTGGGAGGATCCTTCTCCCCAGGGGAAGCTGCTCTGTGCAGGCTCTTGGGTTTTCTTCTCTTCTCCCCACCTCTGAGAGCTCCAGGCTCAGGCAGACCTGAGGAGGGGGATGATGCCAGTGGAAACCACCCATTCCTGGTGTGGGTTTTCTGGGAATGGAGGGTTTGTGCAGGCAGGGACAGCTCAGAGTCACCTTGCTCTGTGCATGGGTTTGAAAAGGAAATATTCCAGGAGCCTCCTGCCCCTCAGGAACATCCTGACCTGTCAGGATCCTGACCTTCAGGGACATCACCCAGGAGCTGATGCCTGGCTCTGGCAGCACTTTCCCGTGGATTTTTATCCCAGCCTTTTATCCTGCTGCCTCTCACACTCTGTCTCCCTGAGCAGGGGAAAGATGATCTTTGTAATGACTCTGCCGTAGATCTTTATTAGGGAGAAAAGCCAGAGTTCATCTTGTGTGAGATGCTGTGAAATTGCTGCTCCTGTGAGTTTTCCTTCCAAAGCACCCCCTGGGGATCCCTCTGCACCTTGTCTATTGGCAAACCCATTTTGTGCCAATCCTCAGGAGATCTCCGGGTGGAAGTGGCTCATATGGCCTCTGTGGGAAGGGCTTTTTCTCTGCCTCCAGCCTTGAGATAAAATATCCCTGTTTGGAGTTCATCCCATTTCTCTTTTGCTGTTGTTTTGGAAACCTCTGGCTCCCCCAAGTAACCACTGCAAAGTGACTGCAGGAGCCAAGGGGACTGGAGGGGCTCCAGGAGAGCCAGAGAGGGGCTTGGGACAAGGGATGGAGGGACAGGACATGGGAGTGGCTTCCCACTGCCAGAGGGCAGGGATAGATGGGATATGGGGAGAAATTCCCCCCTGTGAGGGTGGGGAGGCCCTGGCACAGGTTGCCCAGAGAAAGCTGAGGCTGCCCCATCCCTGGAAGTGTCCAAGGCCAGGCTGGACAGGGCTTGGAGCAACCTGGCTAGGGGAAGAGTGTCCCTGCCCATGGCAGGGGGTGGAATGAGATGAGCTTTCCAGTCCAAACCATTCCATGATGGTTTGCCAAGGTGAGAGTCCACATCTCCAGCTCTCCTGGTGTCCAAGCCCTTGTGTCTGTCCCGACCTTTGCCTGCTGCCTCTTGCTAAACTTCCAGCCACACACTCAGTTTCCAAGGGAGCTCCTGCTTTTCTCAGAAATCCACCTTCCACGGCAGAGTTTTGGGGCAGTTTGTGCTGATTACCAGCCCTGCTGGGTCTGGGCACCCCAGCTCATCAACCCCCCTGTGTCCTGGGCCACTGTGAGGATGCAAACCCCACTCTGGCTCTCCTGACTCATGTGAACCAGCACCCCTGACCTCCGATGGGAAAGGCATTACTCACGTGAGCCTGTTGCAGGGATCAGGGCTCTAATTACGGGCTGCAGCGTGGGAACCAGAGCCATTAGCCCCTAAACCCCTCCAGATCATTCCCAATCCATTAATGTTTCCAATTAGTTGGAGCCTGGTGCCTCTCTCTCCGGGATGACAGCGCTGCTGGTCCTCACTCGTGTTCGCTCTGCGTGCCGGCGCCTCATTATATAATGATCCAGTCTGTGGTGTAATCCCTGCTCCCAACTGGCTGGGGATTTCTGCATGTGCCTCATCCACAACTGATTAGGCAATGGAGGAGACTGGCAAATGAATGTTTGGGTCACATCCTTCCTAATCAGCTTGGGAGCCTCCAGTGCAGGGAGTGTGTGTGTGTGTGTGGGGGGGGGGTTGGGCAGGGGAGGACCCCGGAGCTGTTGGGGCCGTTGGGGACCGTTGGGGGGTTGAAACCCGTTGGCAGCTCTCGAGCACCGAGCTGCCCCTTCCCTGGGGTTTTGCTTTCAGTTCCCAGTCCCTTCTTTCCCTTCCTTCCAAGGAAACCATCTCCACGGCAACCTCAAACCTCCGGGCTTTGCCTGGGAGCTGCTCAGCCATCCCCGGGACCCCGGTAAGTGGCTCGGGCAGGGCCGGTCCTGGTGGCCCTGTTGGCTCCTGGGTCCAGCAGGCTGCTGTGGCCTGGGGAGGCGAGGGCTGGAGCTGGACTTGGCAGGGGGGTGGGAGAATAAAACCCCTGCGTCTCCTCGTCCTCAAGGCTTTGTATGGCTTTAACCTGGGTGTCCATGGCTGTCCTGGTGTGGGAAGAGCTCTGCCCTGGCGCTGGAGGGGGTGGATGGGTTCGGGGTGAACCCTGGGGCTGTTCCCCTGCAGAGACCCTGCCTGGGGCCGGGGATGTGTCAGGGTGTGGTGGCTGGTTGTGTGTCCTTTGGTGACGGTCTTGGATAGACCGTGAGCGAGCCTGATCCCCGGTTTTCCATCTTTTCCATCGTGTTAGGGAGAGCAGCAGGGCCAGCAGCTGGAGACGGGGACTCTGTCCCCTCTTGGAGCTGCCTGAGCCGTGTGGTGTCACAGGGATCACCGTGGTGCTGAGCCTTGTGCCACCACATGGGCACATCCCCCGTGCCACGTGGAGGGTGACGATGCACCAGCCTGGTGGCAAATGGTCCTCTGAGATGGGGGGGGTCTTGCTGGGGGTGTTTGCTGGCAGGGTAACTGGGATAAAAGTTGTGGAACCCGGAGAGCAAAGTGATGTGCAAGGGCTTTTCCTGGAGCTGGTTTTGGGGCTGGGAGCTGAACTGGAGTGTGGTGGGGGCTGACCCTGCCTGTCCCTCTGTCCCCCAGGGCAGGATGAGGCTCCTGAGCGCTGTGTTGGTGGCTCTCAGCCTGTTCCTCACCGGTGTCCGAGGGAACCACACTTCCCGAACCTGCATCTTCCAGACACTCAGCGACTCGGACAAGGAGTTCTGCAGGTGAGTGATGCTCTGTCTCCTTCCTCACTGCACCAGCCCTGGACATCCCACCACGGGCTGCCCTCAGCGTCCAAGGTGTCACCTCCTGGGACAGGAATTCCAGTATCCCCTTTGCCAGCACTATAAATCCTACCTATTTTCCTCCTTTTACCAGGAATCCGGGCTGTTTCTGGCCACCTTGAAGTTATTCCCTGGCCTGTCGTGTGGGGGCTTTAAAAGTGATTTTTACAGCATCAGGGATGACAGGATGCTGTGGAAAAGATGACTTTTCCATAGAATCCTGGGATGGTTTGGTCAGAAGGGACCTTAAGGATCATCCTGTTCCACCCCCTGCCGCGGGCAGGGACACCTTCTGCTAGCCCAGGTTGCTCCAAGCCCTGTCCAGCCAGGCCTTGGACACTTCCAGGGATGGGGTATCCTCTGGGAAATCCATTCAGGCCCTCGCCACCCTCACAGGGAGGAAGTTCCTCCCAGTATCTGATATGAAAGTTTAAATTCCTGCTGCTGCCCGGGAGCAGGAGCAGGGCTCCATTCTGTGCTTGCTGCACCCCCTTTGGATCCCCCTTTGGATCCCCCCTTTGGATCCCCCCCTTTGGATCCCCCCCTTTGGATCCCCCCCTTTGGATCCCCCCTTGGATCGCCCCCTTTGGATCCCCCCTTTGGATCCCCCCTTTGGATCCCCCCCTTTGGATCCCCCCTTTGGATCGCCCCTTTGGATCGCCCCCTTGGATCGCCCCCTTTGGATCGCCCCCTTTGGATCGCCCCCTTGGATCGCCCCCTTTGGATCCCCCCCTTGGGATCCCCCCCTTGAGATCCCCCCTTTGGATCCCCCTTGAGATCCCCCTTGAGATCCCCCCTTGAGATCCCCCTTGAGATCCCCCTTTGGGATCCCCCCTTTGGATCCCCCCTTGGGATCCCCCTTGGGATCCCCCCTTTGGGTTTCCCCCCCTTTGGATCCCCCCTTTGGATCCCCCCTTTGGATCCCCCCTTTGGATCCCCCCTTTGGATCCCCCCTTGAGATCCCCCCTTGAGATCCCCCCTTGAGATCCCCCCTTGAGATCCCCCCTTTGGATCCCCCCTTTTGGATCCCCCCTTTGGATCCCCCCTTTGATCCCCCTTTGGATCCCCCTTGAGATCCCCCCTTGAGATCCCCCTTTGGATCCCCCCTTTGGATCCCCCTTTGGATCCCCCCTTGGGATCCCCCCTTGAGATCCCCCCTTGGGATCCCCCCTTCCAACCCCATCCCGAGCCTGGCTGGGACGTGGCGCCCATTCCCACCTCCAGCACCGTGTGATCCCACCTTGCCCTCTCTTCCCTCTTTTCCAGAGGGGATTTGGAAGTGATCTACCCCGACGTGGGGGACGTGTCCTGCTCCTACGTGCCCAAGTGCCACGGCTACCGGCGGCGGCTCAGCCGGGAATGGGGCAGCCCCCACATCCGCTACTCCTGGGCTGAGAAGGTGAGTCCTGCTCCGACCTCCACGTCCAAGGAATTCACTGGGGTCGGGGTGGCTTCTCTCAACCTTTTCTCCCATTCCTTCAGAGCTTTTGTGCAAGTCTGAGCCTGGACAAACTTTTTTTTCCCCCGACATCCTGGCCATTTATTATTAGTTTTTTTTCCTACATGGTGGCCCTTAAATCATCTTTTCCTGCAATCACACTTTTGGTTTCACTACCTTGAGGCAACTTTTAAATATTTTTTTTGCTGCGCTGTCCATTTCCTAAATATTTTGGCTACATTGCAACCATTTTAACAAATATTTCTGCCACACTGTAGCCATTTAATAAATATTTTCGCCATATTCCAGATATTCAATTAAAAATATCCTCTGCATTATAAACGTTATTTTGCCTACCTTGTAGCCACTTATAATACTCCCTACATTTTGACCACTTAATCATTTAAATTTTTACCATATTATGCCCTTCTAAAAGTATTAATTATTTTTTTTTACATTGTGACCATTTTATTAAGTGACCAGAATGTAGCAAAGAAATTAAATACGTTTTTTTTTTTTTTTTTGCTATACTGTGACCACTTAATGATATAAAATTTTGCTATATTTGGCCACTTAATGATTTAATTTTTTTGCTGTGTTGTGGCCACCTAATGAATTTAATTTTTGCTGTAGTGTGGCTATTTTTTAAATAATTAATTAAATGGCCACAACATCAGGGAAAATATGAACTAAGTGGCGACAATGTAGGAAAAAAATTTAAATAATTTTCTTGCTGCGTTGTGGCCACTGTAAATTTTTAATTTTTTTACTACTTGAATGTTTTTTCCTCTGTTGTGGCCATTTAATTTTTGGTGTATTCTGGACACTTTTATTTTTTATTTTTTCCCTCCGCTGTGACCGTTTTAATTTAATTTCTTTACCACCACAAAAAAATGTATTTTTTTTTTTTTTTTTAAATTTGCGCTGTAAATATAATTTTAAAGATTTTTTTTTTTTTTTTTGGTCGATATTTTTAAAGACCATCCCAGGCTCTGGCTTTGCTATCTGGGATTTGATATTTCCAACCGGTGCTGCTGCGGGATCCCGATGGAATTCGGGATGAGGAGTCGGGGGTGGGGGGGGTCCCGGTGCTGCAGTTCCACCCTGATGCCACCAGGTGGTAGCGTTGAACTTCCCGAGCTCCAGCGCCGCCGGGACTGGGAGCAACTGGGAAAACTGGGAGCAACTGGGAAAACTGGGAGCAACTGGGAAAACTGGGAGCAACTGGGAAAACTGGGAGCACTGGGGGGCTTCTGGGCGTGCCCCGGGCAGGGGAGCAGGAGAACAAGTGGGGGCTGTTCAGGGAGGGAATCCTGCCCGCCGTGCCCAGCTGGGTGTCCAAGGATGTGGTGGCATCGACTCTCAGCGTTCCCAAATCCCTGTGAAATCCTTGCTGGCACCCCAAGAACTCCCAAATCCCAATAATTGCCATGTTTCCCATCGCTGGCTCCAGCCCTGGTGGTTTCAGGCACAGCTCGATAAGGGAAAACTCACTTCTCCCTGTGCCTTGGGGCGTTAACAATCCGTTTTTCCGGCTCTTCCTCGCCGTCTGGGAAGTCTCTTCCCCCCCTGGATCACATGGTTTGAAGTAGAACTTTTCCTTAAAGATGTCTGATCCTTCCAAAATAACCCTCCTTCCTGGCAGAGGCTGCTGCACACGGGATCATCCGTCGGCCCCGCGGCGCTTTCCAGGAGTTTGAAGTTTCCCAGGGATGTGGGCAGTTGTTTTGCTTTATATTTTAGTCCTGGAAAGCAAAGCCGGGCAGGGAGAAGGGAAGGGACTGGCTGGTGGATGTGTCTCCGTTGGGTGAACGGTGCTGCTGGGCTGGGGGAGGATTTCAGGGATGAGAGCCAGACCCTTCCCCGCTGTGCTGGGGGGATGCTGGCTCTGCATCCCTGAGCCTAAAAACGAGGGCAGGGGAGTGAACATCCCCAGCTGGGGTTTGGGAGCCGGGTGTGTGTCACCAGCACCCGTTTATTTTGGGATGAGATGCCAGCTGTGGCCCAGGGAGGGGGCAGATCCCTGGGGAGCCCCTCCCAGGGGGGCCAGTGGCTCCCGCTGGCATCAGGGCTGGCTCTGCTGATGGATTTGGCACCGTTTCCTTCCAAGACATCTCAGCACATCTTGTGCTCAGGCGGCATCTGAGGACACGGGTCCTGCTGTTTCCCGTGGTTTGTGTTGATTCTTCTCCTCTGGCTCTCCCCAAAAAAAACCCACCACATCCCCAGCTGAACGTTCCAGCTTCATCCAGGGTTAATTTTGGGCAAGGGGCTGGCCGGCCTTAAACCCATCACAGAGAACTGGATCTGAAATGCTTTGTACATTTCTTTATAGGAATATTTCATTCTCTTACTCCTGAACCCGTAAGGATGCTTCAGGATAATATTATTCCCTCAAAAAAAAAAAATAATCACCCTAAATCGAGTGGGAACAAGAGCTGCGTCACAGGGCTGAGGTGTGTGAGTTGTTTTCGTGGCTTGTGATGGGATTTTCGAAGCCCAGGAAACTTGATTATCCTTTATTTTATTCCCTAAGTGAGAAGGGGAAACCTCACTTCCCCAAAGTTGTCTCTTGTCTTTCACATGATGCTCCTGGGCACACGAGAGGCTCAGTGATCCCTGGCTGGGGTGCTGAGGGCTGGGTGAAGGGCTGGAGATGCTTTTTATTTTCCACCCGAATCAGCGGCAGAAAAACTCAGGGTTTGAGGATGCAAACTTGTGTAGGAAGTGTCGGCTCTCTGTGGAACACTTTGTCTCTTCAAGAAAAACAACCACCGAAAAAGCCAAATGCGGAGTGTTTGTTTTTATCTCTGGAAATATTTATCAGTTTTCCCAGGAGGGAGGGGAGGGGAACGGGATGTTTCCCATCCTTGTCCCAGATACTGGTGGTGGGTTTTGGGAGGGGGGTCAGGTTTGACCCTGCCTGTGCCCAAGGTCTCCCCTCCCAGCCTTTGGTGCTCCTTGATGTTTTTGGGTGAAGGGCCCTAAAGTGAGGTGGCATCTTGCAAAGCTGAGCTCTGGTGGCACCAAAACCCGGCCTGGAGGACTTTAATATGTTGGTTTATGTGTGGTTGGAGTGGTTTTTAATTTTCCATGATGCTTATCCAGTTTGAGCACTGGGCTGTTGAAACCAGCTCTATCAAACATCACTTCTGCTGCCCCAAAGACCCATTTTTGGATTCTTTTGGTGCAGTGAAGGCAGCTGTTGTGTCTGGCTGCATCTCTGAGAACAACACAGTCAGGCAAAGGAATAAGGGGTGCTTTGCCAGGCACAGGAATTTGGTTATGGATGGTTTGGGTACCTTGGAAACCCTTTGACTGCTGGGCACAGCTTGTGCCCACATTTTGGGTGGGTGGGAAGTGCCTGTCTCTCAGCCCTGTGCTGGAGCAGAGCAGCCAGTTGGTCTGTCCTGGTGTGCAGAGGACTGGGAGACGTAGCCATGGGATGCTGGGGATGCTCAGTCCATGTGGGATGCTGGGGATGCTCAGTCCATGTGGGATGCAGCCCTGGGATGCTGGGGATGCTCAGTCCTCACTGTAAGACCCCCTGAACACCAAATAACTTGCTCTGTGCACACCCCACGCACCCTTTGGGTACCGCTGTAAGGTTGTAATACGGAGCAAACCCCAAATATTAAAGCATCCACCGGCACCTTCCCAAAAAACCACCCCAGCAGAGGAGCAGCCGGAGGCCCTTCCCCGGGGCCGACGGAGCGAGGGAGAACATCTGGAAAGAGGGGAAATGCGTCCTCCTTGCCCTGCCACGATATTGCTTGGCTCGACCAAAAAATAAATTGGAAAAGAAAATTGGCCATTGCATCAATTTGGGGGCGAGTTTATAAATCCTGCAGCTAAGCAATCCCCCCCGAAGATGATGTATCGTCGCATTAACCCGAGCGCCGCGTTCCCTGATTCGCTTTTATTGCCGCGGCTGGTGGCAGACAGAAAAACAGATTACACTTGAGATCAAATCGATGGGAACTTTATTTACTGGCCTTTTGGAACACGTATCTCTGGGCTTTATAAAAACATACGGCAGATGCCGTGGATGGGACTTGTCTCCTTGTTAAAAAGCAATTTTACCTGCCGGGAGTTCTCGGGCCGCGGGTTTGTGGAGTTACCTTTTACCTGCTCCTCCAGATTTGTTTTCATCCCAGGGTTTGACAACTTCCTTAGTTAGAGGCCTCGTTGGTTTTCTTTGGGCTGTGCCATCAGTTGTTTGGGATACATGGGAAGGAGTAGGGCTTTTATTCCAGGCAAGAAAAAAGTGCTTTTCTCAGGGTTCTTACCCCAAACTCAACTATTTTAAACTTAAGTTGTTTTTGGAAGAACCCTCTCCTGGCCAAGCCACAATCCATGAGCTACAACTTCTTTCTGCAGCTGTCCAGGTCACTTATTTAAAGCCGTTTCCACGGTGGAATGAACTGGAGCTGAAAAGGCAGCTGGAAAAGCCCCCGACTGTGTGATCCGTGGGATGATCCCCTCGGGGGTTCATGCAGCAGCTCTCTGTGCCCAAACCTGTGACCAGCACCCAGGGGTGCTGCCCTGGGGCTGGAGATGTCCTGCCATGGCACTGGGGATCCCAGCCATACCCAGGGAGGGAAGGGCAGGGCAATGAGCCTCTCCCAGGAGTTTGGGTTGTGCCTGGAGTCCACAGCAAAGTGCACTTGGTTATAGCCCAGCCTTGTCCCCAGTTCTCCTCTTTTTTTTTGTGAGCACTTGGTGGCCAAGTTGGGGACAGTCCTGATTTATAAAGGGTTCTGTGCTCTAGGGGCTGGGGCCCATTATTTGGAAAAATCATTTGTATGAGCAAATCCATTAACTTTTAACAAAGGGAGGAGAAGGTCTGTTCAGTCTCCTGTGCTCCAGTTGTGTCAGGAGGGGATTTGCAGCTGGCTGAGAGGAGCCTTTTCCGTGGCACTCAGGTTCAATTCGAGGCTCATTAAAGAAGATGGTTTTAAGCAGAAGATTCCTGACAGTTTGTGTATCCTCGTTGGCTCGTGGAACCGTCTGGAGTTACGGAGCCACCAGAGTGTTTTTTCTCTCTCAGCCCTGTCTGGGCTCCTTAGAAACAATGGCCCAACATTCCTTCCCGATGCTGTCAGCCCCATATTATGGGGATTAGCCCAAGCCCCTGGTGATGAACCCCTCCCTTTGGCCTTGCTGGTTTGGGTTCCCATGCCCTGGGACCCTGCTGTGGCATTCCAGCATCATTCCAGCATCCCAGCCCAGCGGCTCCCGGCGCCTGGGCCCTGCTCTGCAGCCAGGGGATGGTGGTGTGAGGGCTGTGAGCTACCAAAGTGTCTCTTTGAGGGCTGCAGTGTGGGGTGGTACAGCCACAAACTGTGTGTGCTGCGGGGTCTCTGTGCTGCTCCAGCCCTGTCCTCTGCTGACCCGCCCGCTGCGAGCGCTGCTGCTTTTTGGGGGCTCACCTTGGGATGTGATCCCTGAGCAGGGCACTGCTTTGATTTCCAAGCCTTTTGAGGAGCTTTTCCCTTGATGTAAAAGCGCTGGAGTGCTTTAACAACACAGCACAGGGTGTTATTCCCCACCGGGCCCTTTCCCCACCGGAGGGGACCTTTGGGACAGCTGGTGTCACACGCCGTGAGAGCCTCTTTCCATGAGCAATCTTGGCAGGAATGTCACTTCCCATTTGCCTCATTACCTACACGTTTGCTGGACCTCCAACCACCCCGGACAAATAAAATGTTCCCCTTCAGGCCAGGAGGGTGGGAAGAACCCACAGGTCACCCGGTCTCGTTGCTGTGTGTCGGCATCTCCGGCGTGTGGGACACACTTGTGACTGTTCCAGCAGCAAAATGTTTGAAGCAGCCGCTGATTTTCTCTTTGATCCCTGTAAACACTATACAGTAATCAAAGTTTAAGCTGCTTTGGGTGAAATAATTGCTTAACAATCATATAAGACAAAGTGATTCAACAAATGACAATTAGGACTTGTGATCTACGGAACAGATGCATTCAGTGTAGCATATTATAATGTGCTAATACGAGATTGACAGCACAATAATAGGAGAGAACAGCCACTCAGCCTATAATTCCAAACCAAATGTGAGGCTGTCCACAGAGCTCAAATCCGAACAGGCTGTAAAATTAGAGGTAAGAAGGCACAAGTTTCACAAAGACTCATTAGCAGGTTGGCTGTGAATTTCCAAGGAAGGAAGGGAGGGAGGGAGGGGAGGAAAAAAAAAAAATTCCTGCTGGAGGATTCACTCGTGATTGCAACCTCCGCCTGTCTATATGTTGGGAAGTGAGTAACCTATATCTCGCTGGTCTCGAGCAGGCTGGAGCTGCTGCTGTTCCCTGTTGGCAGCCAGGTTTTGGAGCAGAGGGTGGCTCCTGTGCCGGATCCCGCTGCCGGGGGCCGGGATGCATCAGACAGAGTTACTGCACAGCTCGGATACATGAACCAGACAACGGTGTGAAGGACCAAATGAAATCAAGACTGATATGAGCACGGAGCTCCAAGGGGCATTCCCCGTGGGAATTGGGCGCTGCCCAAGCCCTAAATGATACTGATGGGTGACAGGGGCACCCTTTAGCCCTGTCCATGGCGATTAAGGCAGCTGGGTTGGGCTTGCTCTTCTCTTTGGGTAAATCAAGAGACGGGGACATGTGCAGGAGTGGAGGTTGTCAATCCCCGGGGCCCTGCGTGAGCGGGGAGCACGTGCAGAGGCAGGAGCTGGGATCTCATCCTCCCCGATCCCCTCCGAGGGCTGGATGTGCCCTGGAATGTGCCGCGCGTTCCGCTCTCTCCTCTCTCTCCTTCCAGAGCTGCTTTGGAGCCAAAGAGATCAAAGGGACTAATATTTTCAGCTCTGGTGACAAAACAGATTTCAGCTCGTCTTGTACTTCACGGGCACCCCGCACGTATTCCACTAACATATAATTTTGCCATATTTTAGTATTAAATAAACATGCCAGAAAAATACACTTTTTTTGTGCGTGGGGGAGGACGAGAAGGTTTGGTAATTAAAACTTCTATCCATCAGCGCTTAACTCCGGCAGATAATTGTGTTGCTCCCGCAGATGTAGGGTTTTTTTGTGTTGAATTATCCCCGTTTTGTGTTAAAATTGGAGCTGGTGCTTGTGTTTGGGTGGAGACGGGATGCGCCATGGGCTGTCCAGGATTCCAGTGGGGATATCCCAGGGAGGGTGTGATCGTGCTCTGGTTGGGAATTTGCTGGGAATTTGGCTTTTTTTCCCCTTGGTTTATTGCATGGGCAAGTCCCTGTGGTTGCAGGGCACCTTTAAACCCACTTTATTTTCACCTGTTAATCCAAAACCTGCCAGGGTGGGCCTGTAATGAAGAAATAGGGATTTTATATTATGTTTTTAATTGCAAAGCCAAACTGTGCTGTAGAAGCAGATGAATCCGTTGAAAATAACCCATTTCTTTCCCCCCCTCCGCCCCATATTTGGCTTTTTTCTGGGATGTTCTGGCTGCCAACCACAGCCTGTGCTGCCCTGTGATGTGGGCACTCGGGGTTTGAGAGCCTTTAGCTGAGGTGCCACTGAAGAAAAGGCTGCAAAGCTCAGCCCTTCCCCTCCTTTAAACTCCCCTCCGTGGTTTATTTTTGAGGAGACCCTGAGGAGGTGCTGCCCCCACAAAACCTGAAGGCAGATGCCAAAGCCTGTCTGGGTTTCAGAGCTTCCACGGGGTGGTCGATGGCAGATCGATGAGCCCCGAGGGGGAATGTCACACTCACTGTGTCTCCTGACATTCCCAGGACCTGCCTGGGCTTCTTCAAAAGGAATTAGTGGCATTTTGGGTGGGCAGGAGGGTTTATGGCAGCAGGCAGGTTCCTCCGGGTGCTCCTGGCGCTTGCGCCTCGAAGATTGAATTTATGGGGTCTGAAATTATGTTTGATGGTTGGGGAGCTGGGCATGGCTGCCCAAAATCTTTCTCATCTTTCCTGGCATCCTCCTGCTCTCCCTGGAATCCTCCCCAGCTCCTCTGCCTGTGCTGGCACTGGGAATGGGTGGGAAATATCCCTCCTGCCTCCCCGACTGCTGCTGCCCCTCATCAGCTGTAACCAGAGGGGGCAAACTGGAGGGACAGGGACACTGTGGAGAGCTGGGAATGTTCCTGGCCCTGCTCCACAGCTCTGGCCTTGGGCTTTGTCTGAGCAGGGAAAGGCTCCAGGACCTCTGGAATAGTGGGTTGAATGTATTGGGGGGGGTGTGTGTGTGTGTCTCTGCTCCATCACCCTTCCCATTCCAGGCAGGTGTCACCCTTCCTGCTCTTCCAGAAGGCTCTGGGTGCAGCCAGGCTCTCCTGGGATGTGCTGAGCTGCTGAGCATGTGGATGGAAATGCTGGGAATTGCTGGGTGCTGGTGGCTTGGGTTTGGGAGGAGGGGGAGAACTAGGAGGGGAAGTGAAGTGTGGGAGAGGTATTTGCCACCCTAACCCTGATGGAGCCTTCCTGTGGGATTATCCAAGCATCTCCCACCCCCTCCCTGGAATGTGGGGTGGCTCCAGCCTGCTCTGAGCCCAGTTTTGGCAGCAGAGGTTGTTGATGCCCTTCAGCAACCCTCGCCAGGTCCCTTTCCTTCAGGGAAACCTGCTCTGTCCTGCTTTCCCACTCCAGCTGTGCTTCCCCAGCATCACCTCCCACTCCAGGGAGCATCCCGGGGAGCTCAGCCTTCACCACGGGGCTCTGAGCAGGGAGAAAACATCCCTGGGATCCTTCCTCCCCTGCAGCATCTTCCCCGGTGCCTTCCCTGCCAGCACAGGAGCCTTTTCCACGGATGAGTAATTCTTCCCAATTTGGGGGCTCCTTCCTGTGCTGTAACAACCCCGAGCTCTCCTGCCTTTTTCCAGCTGCCAATCTGCAGCAGAAATTCCCCCTTTTTTTTTTTTTTTTTTATTTTTTCCCCCGGCGGGAGGGGAGGGGCCGTGGAGGGTGGTGGGGGGGGAATATCTCGGTTATACAATCGGGGGTTGGGGCGACTTATTTTGGATCCCTCCTTCCTGCCTCCAAATTGCAGCTTCGAATGTGACAAGTTACAAAACACTTGAGTCATTTTTCTCTCTCTCTCTCTCGCGCTGCCTTTTTCCCCCACAAGGGTTGTTTTAAAGAGGAAAAAAAAAAGGAGAAAAAGGGGAAAAAAAGCGGGGAGGGGAAGGGGAGGGGGGAAAGGTGGCTCCCAGTGTCCCCCCCCAGCCCGGGGGGGCTCCGTGCAGCCCCCACACGGGGTAACTGGGAGGGCTGTTTATATAAGCTGCTCATGCTCTGCGGAGCCGCAGCGAGAGGCTGCTGTCGATTCCGAGGAAAACCCACGTCTGCCCACGTAGGATCTCCCGAGCAGGGTTGTGTAACAGGCAGCCACGCTCTGCCAGGGGGGTCGGGAGATCCTGCTGGAGGGATATCGTGGATATCCGGAGGTAGAGGAGTGGGGAAAGTCGGTGGTGCTGCCGTGAAAAAGTCCGTCTGCTTCGAGGCGCCGCTGCCTCTCTTGGGGGGGAGTTGGGAGTGCCCAGGGGGTCCTGCCCTAGGCTGGCCTCACCTCCCAGCACGTATTTCAAACTAATTGAGTCATTAGGTGACTTTCCAGTACCTCTGTTTCGTGGGAGCTCGGAAGCAAAGGGATTTTTGTGATGAGACTCAGCGCCGGGCTCGAGGGAAATATGAGTGTTGTGCTCTTGGTGGAGGGGGTGGCCTGATCCTGAGCATTCCCGGAGCTCCCCACTGCCCTCTCTGGGAATGGGGCGTTCAGGTTGGGCATCAGGAGGAATTTCTTCATGGCAAGGGTTGTTAAAAGTTGGAAGGGGCTGCCCAGGGAGGTGGCGGAGGGGTCCAGGGAAGGACTGGACGTGGCACTCAGAGCTCTGGGCTGCGGGACAAGGTGGGGACGGGGCACAGGTTGGACTCCACAGCCTTGGATGGCTTTTCCAACCTGGATGATCCCGTGATTTTTGGCAGCAAAGCCCCTTATTGGCCTCAATACCCAAAGGGGGGTCACACCCATCACTAGGACCCTGCAGGGGCAGAGGGTTGTGTGTTACTGTTTCAATCCTTCTCCCTATAAACACGGGGGAAAAAAAACCCAGCCAAGCTGGTGGCTTGTGTTGCTCCAGCCTCCGAGAAGCACTCTCTGAGTTCTGGGATTGGAGTTCTTTGCAGTGTTACATTTTTATCCAGATTTATTCATGCAGAACAGAGGCGCGGGGCGAGTCGCCCTGCACCGGGAGGAGCGCTGCTATACATAAGAATGCTCCTTCATTTACATCCTCCCTCCCTTTTCCCCACAATTGAACTATTCGGGGTTATTTTTATTCCTCGAGTGGTTTTGGGGTTTTTTTTGGTTTTTTTTTTTTAATTTTATTTAAAAAAAAAAAAAGGTGGGGGGGAAGGGGAGGAGGAAAAAAAAAAATCCACCCGTCTAAATCCACCTTATTTTTACTTCTATTAAAATTTCCCCTCCGGAATTTTTATCAGCCATAAAAATGAGGCACATGAGTGAAGCTTCACCCGAGGGGAGAGCCAAGGCCCGGGGATGAGGGGGAGGAATGTGTTTTGGGGCAAAGAGTAAGTTTATAACTATTTTTCTCTTAACTGGAGCAGTTAGCTGCACTGCAAGCCATTCATCTTCTGATTTAATAACTCATTCTCCCTGTGAGATGGGGTATTATAGCCCTGGATATTGCTTTTCTTGGGATCGAGCATCGAAGATGAGCCCACTTTTTCTAATAAAATGCGTTTTCATTGTAATTGAAATAATTTTCTGCTCCGTGCTTTCCCCCTTTATTTTGGGTTCTAAGCTCTGCTTTCCCCAAATCCCCCTTTCTGGCCCGGCATTTCTTTATTTCCCTTCCCAAACGATGGAAATACAACTCCCTCATTTCCCCCCATCCCAGGGGAGCTCGTGCGAGGGAGAAGTGCTGCTGTTTGCCTTGGGCTGCCTCTAATCAATTGATAAATCAGATATTATATAATATATAGTATATTTTGCTTCTGGGGGGGGGAGTCTTCTCTGCTGCTGGATGGACTTTAGGGGCACCAAAGGGGAGGTTTATGACCGTTTTCCCCCTTTTTTGTCACTTTTTTAGCAGGAATCCCTCCCCTGGAGGAAACATTTCCCCGTGCAGCGGCTGCTGCCGGTGCCTCTGGGGTGTGATGAGTTTGCAGGGCCCCGAGGAAGGGCCGGGGCAGGCAGGGTTTGGAGATGTGGAGGTTTTCTTGGGAGCAGAGGGTTTCCTGGGAGCAGAGGGAGCTCTCGGCTCGCGGCTCCGCCGCTTCCCTGCGCCGCCTCGCCGGGGTTAACATCCTTAAACAAAACTTCTCCCTTTCATGTTCCCCTCGGCCCGACTGTCTCTTAACTAATCATTTGATCTCAGCATCTCTGAGAGAGAGAGAAGGTCGGGAATTAATGGGAAGGAGGAATTAAGCAGAGGATCAAAGCGGCTGCGTCGCGGGGCTGCGTTTTTGGGGGATCGTGGTGGCTTTAGGGGGGGACACGGGGGACACTCAGGGTGGCAGCTCCTCATTCTCCATGTCCAGCTCCACATTCTCCATGTCCAGCTCCTCGTGCTCCATGTCCAGCTCCTTGTGCTCCGTGTCCAGCTCCTCATTCTCCATGTCCAGCTCCTCGTGCTCCATGTCCAGCACCACCCCAGGGAGCAGCAGGGGAGCAGTGACCCCCACTCAGAGGGTCCTTGCTGGGCTACCAGTGTTCCATCACCCTGGGCTGGTGCTCCCAGGGCTCAGGGAGGTCTCTCCAGAGGTTTCCCTGCGTTTTTTGGATGCTGCAGGAAAAGCCACCGGCTTCCCACAGCTTCCCACAGAACCCAGAGCCCACGAACAGCGACAGGAATTCCCTCATTAAACAAATATTTGGCAAGGAGGAGGAGGGGAGGTGGCACCACCTCTGCCCCCACCATGCCACAGCCCCCCAAAATTCCCCCTCTGCTGCTGAGCCCCCATCAATTCTGTAGCCCTCCAAGTGCTGCATCCCCCCGAGATGCCAACTTCTCCCAGTGATCTGACCCCCCTGAAGTTCTGCGCCCACCCAAAATTCTGCCTGTCCCCTTCCCCAGAACTCTCAGCCCCCCAAGATGCTGCAGCCCCCCAAAATGCTGCAGCCCCCAAGATGCTGCAGCACCCCCCCCCAAAATGCTGCATTCCCTGTAATGTCACAGCCCCCCAAGAGGCAGAAGCCTCCCCAAAACACTGCAGCCCCCCAGGATGCTGTGGCTGCCCCCCAAAATGCTGCATGTCCCAAGATGCTGCAGCCCCCCAAGATGCCAACTTCCCCCAGTGATCTGACCCCCCTGGAGTTCTGCACCCACCCAAAATGCTGCCTGTCCCCTTCCCCAGAACTCTCAGTCCAGAGAGAGGGCAATGGAACGGGCAGGATGACCTTGGGGCTTGAGGCTTTTTACCTGTAAGATTTGCAAAAACAGGGGGTTTCTCCACTAAAACTGTTCTAATTCCTGCCTGGACCCGGCTGCTTTTTGGAGGGATAAGCCAGGGTGGGAGCAGAGGGCATATGAAGCCCCCCTGGATCGGGATTTGGTTGCTGCTCAAGGCTTTGCCCTGGTTTGTTGCACAGCTGCTGGAATTCCTGCTATCCCCGTTGTTCCCAGGAGTTCTCCCTCTTTGGGGAGGGGCAGGTCACACACAGCTGAGGGGTTTGCCAGACTTCTTCCAGCTGGAGTGAAAAACCTGGGAATTCAGGTGGAAATCTGGCCACGAGGGAGAAGCAGGACTCTTGGTGTTTGGGGAGAGGATCAGTTTGGTGTCACTGGCTGCTCCTGGTCACCTCCAGCTCGCTGGGCTGGTGTTCCCAGTTCAGCCTTTCCCCAGGCCATCCATGAGATGAGCCAACCTGGGAGAGGCTGCAGGCAGAGAGGGAGACCCAGGAGCTGTACCCCTGCCAGCCTGGCACCTTTCCCCTTGGAAAATGGAAGGATTTCTTTTTTTTTTTTTTTTTTGAAAATAGGATTTTTGCCACCTCTTGTTCTTCTCTTGCTGGAATGTCACTGCAGGGACCTGCTGGTGACAAAGGGGAGACCTGCAAAGCCCCTCTGTCCCCTGCAGTGACCACAGCCTTCACACACTTGGTTTTCCCAGCAAAGATCCGGTATTTGGGAGAGGGATACCTGCAACTGGATAAGTGGGGGGGATTCCTAGGGGGTTCCTACCTGAGCAATGGGACCCACATCCCCCCCGGGCAGTGGGCAGTGGCTGCACTCAGAGTTTAATCCCCAGCAGATGCCACCTTTCCAAGAAAACCCTTTATGAACCATTTAATCACCTGCATCCAGGGTATAAATTGCACTCTGAGGGTTGTTCTTCCCCAGGGCACGAGGCAGGGCTGTGGCTGAGGTGCTGGGTGAGTGTCTGGCACCCCTTCCTTTGCCCACTCAGCTGCACCTCAGCACGCAAATAAATCTCCTCCACGAGGGAAACGTGCAATTAAAACACCACCACACACACACACACACACACTCACACACTCACACACTAACCCGTGGCGGTCTCCAAACAGTGAATTAAATAAGGATGGAAGGCGAATGCCAGCTCTGGCAAAACCCAAGGAAAGGAGCCATCAGCTCTCCGCAGCGTTCTGGGATTTCGAGCCACGCCAATGGAATTTGGCCGCTTCATTTCATTCACTGTCAATCAGCGTCGCTGCCACTGATGCTTCCTCCTCTTTTTATATCCCCCATCTCTTTTGGCGCTGCCCAGAGCGCAGTTGTCTCCCAGCCAGGCAGCCCTCACCACCCAGCCATTAAATCAGCGGGAAAAAACCCAGCAGAGACGTCGCTTCTCAGACATAATAGTAAAAAAAAAAAGGGGGCGTTTGGGAGGGGGGGGGGCGACGGCTCCGGCTCTATTTCTGCTCTGATACGTCCTGGCACTGGTGGTGAGTGCTGCCCAGGCACGGAGCTGTGCCCAGCTGTGCCAGCCCATCACCTGCTGCAGGTGGCAAAGCGGGATGGGCAGGGAGGGCTCCTGCACCACGCTGGGTTTTCCCGGCATCCCAAAGCCCCCTCGGTGTCAGGGATTGGCTCTGCTTTGGTGCCAAACCCTGCCCTGGCACGGCCTTGCAGGGTCCTTGTGAGCTCCATCTCTGCACGGAGCAATTGGGGTGTTGGTGAATGGGACCGTCACACCTGATCCCTGAGCATCCTGATCCCTGAGCATCCTAACCCCAGAACATCCTGATCCCAGAGCATCCTGACCCCAGAGCATCCTAACCCCAGAACATCCTGATCCCAGAGCATCCTGATCCCAGAGCATCCTGATCCCTGAGCATCCTGACCCCAGAGCATCCTGATCCCAGAGCATCCTGATCCCTCAGCATCCTAACCCCAGAGCATCCTGATCCCTGAGCATCCTGATTCCAGAGCATCCTGATCCCTGAGCATCCTAACCCCAGAGCATCCTGATTCCAGAGCATCCTGATCCCTGAGCATCCTGATCCCTGAGCATCCTGATCCCTGAGCATCCTAACCCCAGAGCATCCTGATCCCTGAGCTCCATCTCTGCACGGAGCAATTGGGGTGTTGGTGAATGGGACTATCACACCTGATCCCTGAGCATCCTGATCCCTGAGCATCCTGACCCCAGAGCATCCTAACCCCAGAGCATCCTGACCCCAGAACATCCTGATCCCTGAGCATCCTGATCCCAGAGTATCCTGATCCCTGAGCATCCTGATCCCTGAGCATCCTGGTCGCAGAGCATCCTGATCCCAGAGCATCCTGATCCCTGAGCATCCTGATCCCTGAGCATCCTGGTCGCAGAGCATCCTGATCTCTCAGTATCCTGATCCCAGAGCATCCTGACCCCAGAGCATCCTGATCCCAGAGCATCCTAACCCCAGAACATCCTGATCCCTGAGCATCCTGATCCCTCAGCATCCTGACCCCAGAGCATCCTGATCCCTGAGCATCGTAACTCCAGACCATCCCGATCCCTCAGCATCCTGACCCCTGAGCATCCTGTCTCTGAGCATTCCAGCCCCTGAGCATCCCTCTCTCCAAGTGTGGTTACCCCTGAACATCCCAGTCTCCAAGGATCCTGACCCCTGAGCATCCCAGCCTTTGAGCATCCTGACCCTTGAATACCCCACTCTTTGAGTATCCCTCTGTCTCTGAGCATCCTGAGTATCCCAGCCTCTGAACACCCTGACTCCCAAGCACCCCATCTTCTGAACCTCCCAGCCTTTGACCATCCTGACCCTCAGGCATCCAGCCTCCAAGCATCCCTGTCCCTGAGCATCCCTGCCCCACACCTTCCACGAGGGCAGCTGCCTCCCAGCCTCTAAAATCCAGTGCTTTAATATCAGAGCTCCTGGGCTGTAAAGGGACCGTGGGGAGATGGGGGGGAACAACTGTGTGCTCGAGGGTTATCAGTTCAACCAGTGCTTCCTGCCCTGGATTTGGCCATTCCCAGAGCAAAACTGAGCAATGAGGATGGGGCTGCCTTAATGAAAATGCCTGTTCCTGGGAGCACACACCAGTGTGACCATCCCAACCCTGTGGTGTCCAGGGGTCCCTGAACCCCCTTTTTAGTGCAGGTGTTTTGCAGCAGCAGCGTGGCCCCGCTTTTGCACCAAGTCTCAGCGTGTGTTGTGAGTTCTGGGCTGTTGGGAGTTACTTTTATTGATTTCACAGGTTGTTTTTATTTACTGGAAGGAATTTATGTTTCAACACGGTGCTTGAGGAAATCCCACCCAGCTCATGACACCCCTGGGGCTGCTCCAGCCGTGGGCAGGACACCTGGAACTGTCCTGGGTGGAATTCAGATCCCAGCTTTTCCTATACAAAGAGAACCCCTTGGGGTGTGAATCCAAAACTTGTTGTCCCGGGGAACCGTCCCTGAATGGCTGCACATCCAGGGAGGGGGGTGATGGCTCTGGGGGGTTGTTTGTCTGGCAAACAGCATCAGAAATAAGTTGTGTAGCACTGGCACGGGGCAGCACAGCCTGGGCCAGGCACTGCTTTTTAATTCCAGAAATGTCACTGAGTCACGAATGACTCATAATTATAATGGGAGACATTTCCAACCCGGTGCATGACTCGGAGACGTCTTCCAGGGATATTAGGGCTGTTTGTAAAAGCCAGACCTTGCCCTGGCACTGTCCCTCCCTCCCTGGCTGTTTTTGTGTCCCCCCCCTTTGCCAAGTGACAGTGTGGTGGCAGCTGGGATGAGGATGTTCACCCGTGTCCCGCGGGAGCAGAGGGATGCATTAACACTCCCCATCAGGTGACAGGTGTCTATTAAAGTGACTCCCATCACCGCTGCTTCTGGCCTGCCCTTGACCCAGGGCTGCCCTGGCAGACAGCTCTGTGTCGTGTGTGACCTCCGTGTGTGGCCTCGGTGCCGGGGTGGCCGCAGATCCCGGGATTTTGGCTGGCACAGGGGCCGTGCCCACCCCAGGGACAGCACAGTGGGGGCTGTATCTGAACACCATCTGGGTTATCCCTCTCTCTGCTGCTGTTCCCTCCTCCTCCCAGCCAGGGAAATCGTCCTTCCTTATCCCTGGGGTGACAGGGAGGGGGACAGGTCTGGCTGGATCCCCAGGCAGCTCATCCTCACGGATGCGGCGGCACCCGGGGGCGACGCTCCCCTCGGAGGTACCTCAGCACCTTCCTCTTCCCACGGCTCACCTCAGCCCAGCTCTGTGCCTCCAGAGCCAGTTAATTAGGCAGGATTGCTCTGAACTAAATTAGGGAGGCGTTTGGTCCAGTCAGACCAGTTCAGAGCTCCCGGGGTGCCCGGGGTGGGTCGGTGCCAGCGCCGTGCCCGGTGCGGTGCCCGGGGAGCCGTGCGGTTCCCTCCTCGCTGGAAATACTTTCCCACCAAATAGCATTAAATATTCCTGAGCCGTGAACATCTTGGACTGATTTTATTTTCCATAAATAAACTTGTTGGGAGATATTTGGAGATGGGCCTAAGCTGCAGAGCTTGGACCGGCTCCCAAATCTCGCTGCTGTTTGGGCTCGAGGGGTTGGTTCAGGATTGTTTCGAGCTTTATTTCGGTTTTAAGGGGTTGGGATTAAATAGGTGCCCTCAAATGGAACCCTCTTGGTGCTTCCCTGAGATTCTTGGTCCCCACAAATGCTGTTGATGGGGGGAGAGGGGCCCACAGGTGTCCCCTTTCCCTCCAGGCGTGGCTGTAGGGTTATATCTACAGGTTGCTGTAGGGGCTGGGCCTTTTGGAAGCGGCGTTTCCAGTGGGATCAGCTGGATTCTGGACATGTCTTTAAGAGGTACCAAATCCCAGTTCTTTGGGCTAGGACTGTGGATGCTCCACGTTTCAGGCACCTTGGGATTTTGGGGTGCAAACCCTTCCCCACTGCATGTGCCAGGTACCCCTTGCCCAACCAGTCCCAGCTGGAGATGCCTCCGGTCTATCTCATCTTCTTGCTGGAAGTTCGTTGCTTCCCAGATTAGACAAAGGGAAAAAAAGAGAGAAAAAAAAAAAAAAACACAACAAAACCCCAGAACAATTCTGTTTATTTATTTTTCAAAGGGGAAAGGAAGCAGGAGAGCTGTGAGGATGTGTTTGCAAACGCACTCCTGGCCGGATCCGTGGGGCGAGGAGATGATGAGGGTTTGATTCCCTTCCTTTTCCTTCCCGACAGGGCCGAGCGCTCTCTGCTTGTCCAACATGTGCCTGATTAACACTGACAAGTACAGGATTGCTCTTTTGGCGAGCACACATGCTCCCCAAACCCCTGGCCGTCCCTCACCCTTGCCTTGCCTTCTTCTCCCTCGACCCTCAGGTTTATTCCCTGGGAAGAGGAGTCTAATCTGACCCGTAAACTCTGTCACATCCTCATTAACTCGGCCGTGTCTCCCCCTGGTCGCCTGAGGGAAGCGTCACATTTGTAACGAGGCTCTGAGGGGGCCGGCAGGGCGACAGCTCCCCTGGGACAGCCCTGGCAGGTTCCGCTCCCGCAGCTCCCGGGGCCGTGCCGGCTGCTCCGGGGGCTGGGTTTGGCACCTGGATTTTGGGTGGTTTGTCCTGGCTGCTCCAGGGGCTGGGTTTGGCACCTGGATTTTGGGTGGTTTGTCTCAGCTCCGGGGACTGGGTTTGGCACCTGGATTTTGGGTGGTTTGTCCCGGCTGCTGCTCCAGGGGCTGGGTTTGGCACCTGGATTTTGGGTGGTTTGTCTCAGCTCCGGGGACCGGGTTTGGCACCTGGATTTTGGGTGGTTTGTCCTGGCTACCCCAGGGACTGGGTTTGGGACCTGGATTCTGGGTGGTTTGTCTCAGCTCTGGGGACCGAGTTTGGCACCTGGATTTTGGGTGGTTTGTCCCGGCTGCTGCTCCAGGGACTGGGTTTGGCACCTGGATTTTGGGTGGTTTGTCCCGGCTGCTGCTCCATGGGCTGGGTTTGGCACCTGGATTTTGGGTGGTTTGTCTCAGCTCCGGGGACCGAGTTTGGCACCTGGATTTTGGGTGGTTTGTCCCGGCTGCTGGTCCCTGGGCTGGGTTTGGCACCTGGATTTTGGGTGGTTTGTCCCGGCGGCTGCTCCAGGGGCTGAGTTTGGCACCTGGATTTTGGGTGGTTTGTCCCGACTGCTGCTCCAGGGGCTGGATTTGGCACCTGGATTTTGGGTGGTTTGTCCCGGCTGCTGCTCCAGGGGCTGGATTCAGCACCTGGATTTTGGGTGGTTTGTCCTGGCTGCTGCTCCAGGGGCTGGGTTTGGCACCTGGATTTTGGGTGGTTTGTCTCAGCTCCAGGGGCTGGGTTTGGCACCTGGATTTTGGGTGGTTTGTCCCGGCGGCTGCCCCAGGGACTGGGTTTGGCACCTGGATTTTGGGTGGTTTGTCCCGGCTGCTGCTCCATGGGCTGAGTTTGGCACCTGGATTTTGGGTGGTTTGTCCCGGCTCCGTCTCACCCGGGATGCAGCTGCTGCTCCTGAACTTGCTGGTGGTTTAAAGCCGGGCACAGACCTGGAGCTGGTTTTCCATGAATTCCATGGGCTCAGAACATCCAAGTCCCTGGGGTTTGGCATCGTGGCTCAAGACGAGCTGCCCTGGTCAATTCTGCTTTTTTATCCCCCATTATTCCTAAATTGAAACACTTAGTAGTGAAATCCCGTGGCAGGATCCTGTTCTCAAAGAATATTGTGAATATATTTGTATTCCAAATTAATGTGACATTTATATATTTTGTGTATACTCCCAATACCTTTTATATATATGTGTATTCCCAATATATCTTATATATATATATATATATTCCCAATAAATTTTATATATATATATTCCCAATAAATTTTATATATATATTTCCAATATATTTTATATATATATGTATATTCCCACTAAATTTTACATATATATATTTCCAGTATATTTTATATATATGTATATTCCCAGTAAATTTTAAATTATATATGTATTTCCAATATATTTTATATATATATGTATATTCCCAATACATTTTATATATATTATGTATATTCCCAATACATTTCATATATATAATATATATATTCCCATTATATTTTATATATATGTATACTCCCCATACATTTTATATATAGAATATGTATAGTCTCAATATATTATATATAGTATGCATTCCTATATATTCCAATATATATATTACATATATTATATATTTGTTATGTATACTCCTAATGTATTTTATATATGTAATATGTATATTCTCAGCATATTATATGTATATATAATATATATATTATATTATATATATATTTCCCATATATTCCTAACATATATAACATATTCCATATATTAAATATTTAATAACACATTTGGAACAGCTTCCACGAGCTGTTTTGTGCCCAGGGCAAGGATCCCTGGCTGTTCCATGTAAGGCCAGCAGCTGATCCGTAGGGATCTTGCTCCATCCTGGGAGCTCTTCTAACCCATTCTAATGCAAATGCGCATTAGCTGGTAATCTGAATGTTGAGTGGATTATTTCACCCCCAGACTGAGCTGCTGCAAGGTGAAATTTTAATTTTTTTTAATTTTTTTTTTCCCCCTTTTAATACACCGAAGCACAAAATAAAAAAAACCCAACCTGCCACAAAGAAACCCGCCTCGGGATTGGGATTTATCCCCGGGGATAAATCCCTTTCCTTCCCAAGCCCAAAAATAAACGGAGAACTCCGACCCAGTGACACCCTCTAGCAGCTTTATCTCATGTGCGCCGTAATTGCATCAGCAAACATTTGGGTTGTAATTAAAGCCAGGAGCCACTAAACCATGAGAAATCAATTAGAAGAGGATCCCGGCTGTGGGAGCAGCATCCCAGCCTCCTGCCTGTCCTGCTAAGATGCTGCTTCATCCTTTTTTTTTTTTCCCCCCCTCTCCAAAAACAAACCCCACAGGGGGGGTTTGACCTGCCCCAAAGTGGGTTTTTATTTTTCCCTGCCTGTTTCCTGAACGCTGGAGCATTCCCTGGTGGTGGCACAGCGGCGCTGCTGGTGTTGAATTTGGTGGGTTTGGGGAGCACAGGTTGCTGGGTGCTGCAGGATGGGGGGGCAGAGGCAGCATCCCGGTATCCACATGGAATGTTGGGCTTGTTTTCGGGAGCCAGCAGCAGGTTTGGGTGGTTGGTTAAAGGCACCGGCCTCAGCTCCTGCCAGGAGCAAATGGAAACGTTCAGGAATGTGCGTTATATAGGGCAAGGTTTGGATTTTTGGGTGGAAACAGGGCTGTGGGATCCTGCTGCAGGGATCCAGCCCTGTTTGGGTATAAACTGGGAAGGGCTGTGGGAATCCAGCCCCGTGCAATGCTCAGCTGAGGCTTTGCTTGGTGTGGGTCTAAAACCCTCTCTCGCCTCAGAAGCAGCTTTTTGCTCAAGCCACCACCCCCAAAACCCAGGAATTTGCTGGAGGATGCCACCCCCCTCCACCCTGCTCCAGCCACAGGCCACTTCACCCCCGGAGATGCATTTCCCGAGCGCTTGGGAAAAAGCAGCTGAATCCACCAAAACAAACCCTTTCCCTGCACGTGCAGCTCCTTCCCCCGGGAGAGACTGAAAGAGAGACTGAACCACATGTGACAGATGTTAATCGCATCATTTAATGCACTCCTGGAAGGCACTCGGATGCAGGGATGGGGAGGAAGAGGAGAATAGACTATTGTCTCCCGTTTCCGCCAGCACCCACGGGGGAATAGATAACCCCGGGATACACAATCCACCCGGGGTTTGATACCAGGGTGGGAATGGCAGCTCTGAAATTCGGGAGTTTTCTGGTGCCTCTGTGGTGGATGTGCCCGTTTTGGTACAAAGAGATAATTAAAAAGGGCGGAAAAAATCACTTTTGGTTTGTCCGCAGCTTCCCAAAGGGCTGTTTGGGGGGATACGGGAGAGGGGGAAATAGGGATGGAGGGATTGCATCTGATCCACACCTGAGCATCCCTGGACTGAATCAGGGATACAGGAAAAGGGAAATAGGGATGGAGGGATCACACCTGATCCACACCCGAGCATCTCAAACAGGGGATACAGGAGAGGGGGAAATAGGGATGGAGGGATCACACCTGATCCGCACCTGAGCATCCCTGGACTGAATCAGGGATACAGGAAAAGGGAAATAGGGATGGAGGGATCACACCTGATCCACACCTGAGCATCCCTGGACTGAATCAGGGATACAGGAAAAGGGAAATAGGGATGGAGTGATCACACCTGATCCACACCTGAGCATCCCTGGACTGAATCAGGGATACAGGAAAAGGGAAATAGGGATGGAGGGATCACACCTGATCCACACCTGAGCATCCCTGGACTGAATCAGGGATACAGGAAAAGGGAAATAGGGATGGAGGGATCACACCTGATCCACACCTGAGCATCCCTGGACTGAATCAGGGATACAGGAAAAGGGAAATAGGGATGGAGGGATCACACCTGATCCACACCTGAGCATCCCTGGACTGAATCAGGGATACAGGAAAAGGGAAATAGGGATGGAGGGATCACACCTGATCCACACCTGAGCATCCCTGGACTGAATCAGGGATACAGGAAAAGGGAAATAGGGATGGAGGGATCACACCTGATCCACACCTGAGCATCCCTGGACTGAATCAGGGATACAGGAAAAGGGAAATAGGGATGGAGGGATCACACCTGATCCACACCTGAGCATCCCTGGACCAAGCATGGATACAACAGGAAAACAGCCATGGAGGGATCACACCTGACCCACACCTGAGCATCCCTGTAGCAAATGAGGGATACAAGAGAGGGGGAAATTGGGATCCATACCTGAACATTCCTGTACCAAATGCAGGATGCAAGAAAGAGGGAAATTAGGATGGAAGGATCATGCCTGATCCACACTTGAGCATCCCTGGACCAAACACCTTCTTGCTTGGCCTGGGAAATAATGAAAACCCATCCAATACCCACTGTCAGTTGGAGAAGGGTTGTTTGCCGGCGGCAGGGAATTACATTTCCAAGGCAGAGGCAGCATCCCATGGGCTTCTTCCCTGATTGAATTCCCCCTTGGTGACCCTGGAAGGTAATTGCAACAAAGGGGAGCCGGGGCAGATCCCACCCGCCGTGGAAATCAGCGTCTCCCTCCATCCCCCGACCCGGGAAGAAATTGAGGGGAGATGACTAAAGGTCCCTTAAAAAGTAAAGGACTTATTGACTAATAGATTTCTTAGTCATGAATTCCCCGTGCTCCATATGTACCCAAATCAGAGCAATTATGGATTTAAATGGAGCTGGAATCCGTGGAGCAGAAAATGCTTGTTTTAGCGTGAGATTGGCCAGAGGTGAAGGACCTGTGAAACCCCCGGTAATGAAAGCTCTTCACAGCTTGCCGTGTTCCACCGGGGAATAATTGCCTGCAGTCTGTGATACGGATCCGGCTGCGTTAATGATGCCCCTGTTCCTTTTCATAGGACTCATTTAAGCTTCCCATTTTTCCGGGATTTCAAAGCAACGAGGCATCGTGGGAATTAACGTGGACGGGGTTTTTTTTTTGTTGTTGTTGTTGTTGTTGTTGGTTTTTTTTTTCCTCCCTCGGAGTGTTTCAAATATTATTTTGAAAGCTTTCGAGCCGGGGATCGATTAACAAAGCGATGGGGATCGGGAGCCTTGGGAAAGGGGTGGCTGGAGGGGATGGAATGTGACAGGGGTGTCATCGCCGCCTCGATCCCGCTCGCGCTTTATTTAGCGCGGCAGGATGGATTTATCAGGACAAAGCATACATTAAGGAATTACCACAAAAAGAAAAAAAGGAAAAAAACCCCATGGTTTGGATGGGAATAAAACTCCCAGTAACTTCCAACTGAAACCCACATCCAAGGGAGACAGTTGGCTTCTCTTCTTAGTTTATTATTAAATATTTGACTAGGGAGGGAAGTTCTGAGCTGAGCATCTTTTCCCTCCTGTTCCTGGCAAGAGCAGTTTGTGTGCAGGGTGGGTTAGCTCTTGGTTGTTTTCCCAAAGCGGTTTCCGGGGGTAGATGGGTGTAGGTTTCCCCCATTATTCCTAAATTTAGGCACTTTTTAATGAGATCTCACTGCAGGGTCTTACGCCTAAGTAATATTTGGAGTGTATCTATATTCCCAATATCCATCTATCTACTTATCTATCCATCTATTGGGAATAAATTCTGTATGGAAATATTTGGAATACGTACAGAAACATACATAGAAACATAGAAATATATATTCTTTATGGAAATATAGGATATATAGAGGATACATGTAGAATATATATATATATATAGGATATATGTAGAATATATATAGGATATATGTAGAATATATATAGAGGATATATGTAGAATATATATATATAGGATATATGTAGAATATATGGAGGATATATGTAGAATATATAGAGGATATATGTAGAAATATATAGAATATATTCTATATGGAATATAGAGGAATATATAGAAATATATAGAAATATACATAGAAATACATAGAAATATACATAGAAATATGTAGAAATATGCATAGAAATATAGAAATACACATTCTACATGGAAATATGTAATATATATAATATATGTATTTCCACTGTATTTATATAATAAAATAGAATATTTATATTCTATTATAGAATATAATACATTCTATATATAGAATATATATAGAATAAAATATTTATATATGTATATAATTATATAAGTATATAAATATATAATATATAGTATATTATATATATTATATACAGAATGTATTCTATATAGAATATAGAATATATATTCTATATAGAATATATATATTCTATATAGAATATATATATTCTATATAGACTATATATAGAATAGAATATTTATATACATATATAATTATATAAGTCTATAAATATATAAATATATAATATATTATATAATATATTATATATATTATATACAGAATGTATTCTATATTGAATATAAAATATATTACAGTATGTCTTACATTTCTGTAAGGTATATCTGATATGTATATTCCCTATATATTCCTGATGCGTTATATATGGTGCATAGGGGTGGGGAGAAGGCCCTGCCTGTGCTTTTGGATCCTCACAACTCTGGAAGCAGCAAATTCCCAGCGCTGGGAGGGCAGGGGGGGGTTGGCAGCAGGTAAATGGATGTGGTGGGTGGGCTGGCGCTTCCTCCCCGGGGATGGAGCCGGGCAGAGCAGCTCCTGCCGCTCCCAAAAACGCTTTAATTTCCCCCCGAACGCAGCAGAGAGCTCTTCTTCCCTCTCCGGCTCAGGCTCCCCAGGGGCTCCGGGATTAATTTGCCGGGGTGACCCTGGGGGCCGACCCCGCGGCCGGAGGGCAGGAGAGGTCGCGGCGAGGGAGCAGAGGGGAGCGGCAGCCGCTGATAAGGAGCTCTGGGGGCACTTGGGAGTTTGGCCGAGAGGGAAATGGCATTTCCAGGGAACTTAATCACCGCCGAGATTCAATTACAGCCCCCCCCCCCCGGGGAACAGTGGCGCTGTGTCACCCCCCCCCCCGACGTGTTACTGTCCCTCCCCTGCGCTGCCACAACCCCACCCCGGGACCTCTGTCCTCCTGCACGGCCCCGGGGGTCCCTGCGGGGATGGAGAGGGGTCAGGGTGGCAGCGAGGGGTCGAGGCGTGTTCAGGAATGGTCAATGAGAGAGCTGGGAGCTTGTAGGAACGGGAGTTTATCTTGCTGTTGCTCCTGTAGGGAATCAGGCTTTGGTTTTCCCTTTGGAGCGGGGAAATGGAGGCAGCGGTGGGATTTGGGACCGTGGGGTGGGGGGGTGTCGTGCCCGTTGTACCCTCTTTGCACAGGGGTGAGCATCAGCCCGAATGAAGAGAGCACAGGGAATGGGGCAGATCAAGGCAGCTCCTGTAGGACCCTATCAATGTCTGGATGCTTTTTAAGGCTGATCCCAGGGGATGGTGAGGAGCTGGGAAAGCACCTCTCCTTGTCCTGTGCTGTGGAGTGTCGTGAGATTCCTTACAAAGGCCACAGGGACATCTGCTGTGACAGGGGACACGTTCTATAGAAGGGTATGATCAGGTCACCTGGATTTCCTGCAGCCAGGGTCTGTCCTTGTCCCCAAGTCCTCCTGCCTCAGAATCCCAGAATCATCCAGGCTGGAAAAGCCCTCCCAGCCCATCCCATGCCCACCCTGTGCCCCATCCCCACCTCGTCCCCCAGCCCAAAGCACTGAGTGCCACGGCCAGGCCTTCCTTGGGCACCTCCAAGGGTGGGGACTCCAAACCTCCCTGAGCAGTTCCAATGTTTAACCAACCCTTTCAGGGAGAAATCCTTCCTGATGTCCAACCTGAGCCTCCCCTGGCACAGCTTGAGGCCGTTCCCTCTCCTCCTGTTCCCTGGGAACTCCCCCCTCCTGTCAGGGGGTTGCAGAGCCAGAAGGTCCCCCCTGAGCCTCCTTTTCTCCAGGCTGAGCCCCCCCAGCTCCCTCAGCTGCTCCTGCTGCTCCAGCCCCTTCCCAGCTCCGTTTCCCCATGGCCAGTTTGGCAGTGGGACACATGTGCCAGGTGTTTGGCACCATCCACAGCCCTGAGCCCGGCAGGGAGCCGGGATTGTGACAGTGGGATAATCCCCTTGTGCTGGAGCTGCCCGTGGAACTGCTCTTTATTGTCACAGAGCAAGATCTAATCCAGACATGAAGAAAACACTCATTATTTAATTTTCCCCAGTATTTTTTCTGTGCTCATGGGATTTTAATGATATTAATTATTATTTAATTTGTGCTTTGGCAATGCATTTGTGCTGAGCTATTCTTGTATTGGAGAGACAGCGATGCTCGGTCCCTTTTGCATCTCCATTCATGCTGCCAAGCTCCAGCCCTTCCTCCCAGGTATCCATGCATCCCCTCATCCCATCTGGTCTTCTCCCAGGTGCCCATCCCTTTCCCAACCCCATCCCATCCTCATTGTCCTCCTCCTCCTTTATTTTATTTTATTTTGGAATCTCTGGCCACTGGACTCCAGGTGGGAAAACCCGAGCAAAGGGCTGCCAGGATTGTCAGCTCAGAGTCCCAAAGTGGAGGAGCTGGTCCCTCCTGGGTGTTCCTGAGGCAGGAGCATCCCTGTGCCCCATCCCCAGGTGAACATCCCTCTGTCTCCAGGGGAGCATCCCTCACCCAAGCATCCCTCCATCCCCATGCAAGCATCTTTCCATGCAGTGGGAGCATCCCTCCATCTCCATGGGAGCATCCCTCCATCCCCACATGATCATCCCTCCATCCCCACCCCTCCATCCCCATTTTGAGCATCCTTCCATCTCTACCCCTCCATCCCAACCCCTCCATCTCCATCCCTCCATCCCCATGAGAGTATCCCTCCATCCCCATGTCAGCATTCCTCCATTTCCAAGGGACCATCCCTCCATCCCATCCCTCCACTTCCTTGTCAGCATCCCTCCATCCCATCCCTCTACTTCCAAGTGAGCATCCCTCCATCCCATCCCTCCATCTCCACATGAGCATCCCTCCATTCCATCTCTCCATCTCCACATGAGCATCCCTCCATCCCATCCCTCCATTTCCAAGTGAACATCCCTCCATCCCATCCCTCCATCTCCACATGAGCATCCCTCCATTCCATCCCTCCATCTCCATGTGAGCATCTTTTCACCTTATGGGAGTATCCCTCCACCCCATACAAGCATCCCTCCACTTCCACAAGAGCATCCCTCCATTTCCAAGTGAGCATCCCTCCATCCCATCTCTCCACTTCCATGTGAGCATCCCTCCATCCTGTGTGAGTATCCTTCCATGTCCAACGTGGGCATGACTCCATCTCCACCGGAGCACCCCTCCATCCCCATCCCTCCATTTCCAAGGGAGCATCCCTCCATCCCCCTCCATCCCCCTCCATCCCCCTCCATCCCCCTCCATCCCCCTCCATCCCCGCCAGCTCTGCAGCCCCACTTCCCCAGATAATGAGAGCGAGTTTAAAAAACTTAAAGCCTCTTCCTGCCCGCGGTGAGTGACACAAATGGAGTTCATATTTAATCATCTGTTAACTCGTTGTCTATTATAGCTCTTTAATAGCACCAGAGATATTCTTAATGAAGCATGATTTAAGGTATTTACAGCTCTAGGACCGACAGACATCACTCACAGTGTGCAGGTAATGAGGCGTAAAACAGCTCTGGAAACCGTAAAAATGGGAGAGAGAGAGCGAGGAGGGAGGGGAAGCAGGCGAGGAGTTGGGAGCTGAATTGTTCCAGGGTTTGTTTTAAAATGTTTAGGCATTTAAAGTCATTTCAGCTTTCCCGAGGTGTCTGGTAGCACAGAGTTCAGCGGTTCCCAGGGCTGGTAACCCCTGTCTTGCCAGGAGGAGTCCGAGCCCCCGATGCTCCCGAGCCATTTGCTGCACGGATGGGAAGGGAGCAGGGAAAAAGCTTTTTCAGGGTCCCCAAGGGCCCTGTGGGTGCATCAGAGCAAAGCCTGGAGTTTTTGGGTGCACTTTTCCCCCCTGGTGCCGTTTGCTTTGCCCACTCAGTGGCTGGGATGGAAGTGGAACAATGACCCTTCCCTTTGCTGGGTTGCAAACGCCACCCTGTGCAGTCTTTTTATTTCTTTTTTTTTTTTTTAATTTTTTTTTTTTATTTTTCCCCCAGAAAAAAAAAAAAAAATTAAAAAAAAAAAAAACACCCGAAACCCAAGCCAAGTTTTGGAAAATAATTTGTGACGGAGGTGCCATTTTGCATCAAAATATTTGTGTAGGAAATGTCAAATGTCACCAATCCATGTGTCCCCTCGTGTGACGGTAATTGGGCTGGAAGGCTGTGCTCTGCCACCGCGGCCGCTCGCCTCCTCCTCCTCCTCCTCCTCCTCCTCCTCCTCCTCCTCTCCGCTTCCCGAGCTCATCCCGGCTCCCCTGCCTTCGGAACGGCCTCAGTGTCCCTGTCCCCAGCCTGGGGACACCTTGCGTGCTGCTCATTAGCGGGTGCTGCCCAAAGGCCGGGAAATAAAATGCTCCTGGAAAACAAAAAAAAATAGGATGGGAACGGAGCAGCAGCTCGGCAGCTGGGGCGGGGGGTTCTCGGGGTGTTAATTCCCTCCTGGATTTCTCCTCTGGCAGGAGGATGGGGTTGAAATGTGCTGCCCTGTCCCCCTTTGATGATGATCGAGGTGGGCTTTAAACTCAGGGTGTGAGCCACAGCGGGGTCTCTGAGCGAGGAAGCACAGCCTGTTGCTCTCCTCTCTCCCCAAAAATGATCCAGAGGCACAATCCACCTGTATTTCCAGCATCCCTTTGGAAGATTTATCCCACTTTCTGCCCGGTTGTGTCGAGTGTGTAGCACACCCATTGCAGTTTTATTGCACGGAGCTGGTTTAATCTGCCACGAGGGGAAAAACAAACTGTTCTTTCAGTGCAAATAATCCACCCCTTAGAGCATCCTAAAGCCTTAATCTGGGAACAGACCTTTAACACGCTCCTTAACACCCCTGGATGAATCAATTCTCATTAGAACATTCGGCTGCATAAATATTTGGCCGGTGAGCGAGTCCCGGGGGAGAGCAAAGGGATATGTGGGGAGAGTTGCAGCGTGTTGGAAAGTCAATGAAGTTCCCTTGGGCAAGTCCTGCGGAGCAGGGTTGGTTTTGCTGACCTATTTCTGCCCGTGGAAGTGGTGAGGGGCAGGTTTAAAATAAGAAGGTGAAATCCTGCCACGCTCGGCAGCTCCTTCCCCGAGCCACAACAACTCGGTCGCAAACAATTTTTTTGCCACCAGGGAAGGAGCTGGAATTTCTCTTTGGCGAAGCAGCAGCAGCAGCAGCAACAGAATTGCGAACTCGGTGCCTGTTATAGAAACTTTTTAGTACTGGGGACAAGCCAAGAAAGGAGCCCAGATTGACTCTCAGCTGGTGCTTGCGGCGCTTCCACCTCGCGGGAGCAGCGGCATCGCTCCGGCTCCTGCGCTGGTGGGACATGGGTTGGACCCTTGAGACGTCCCTTAGGAGAGCTGCAGTTATGTTTCCCAAGGCTCTGAGTACCTTTCCCACCTTCCCTGCCCATCCAGGAGCTCGTGCCCCGCTCTGGGAAGTCGTGTTGGGTATATTTAGTTTTTCTGGTTTGTGGTTGCATAAACCCGGCTCTTCCCTGGCTCCGGTGTGGGCGCTGCCTGCTTGGGATGCACCTCCTCATCCCATCTCCACACCAAAGGGACTGGTCTGGATTGTCTTGTGCCATCTGTCACCCCAAAATCCTTTTTAGCAGGATAATATGCGATGTTGAAATGCCAGGGAGGTGGAAGGCCCTTTGGCTCAGATACCATCGTAACCCGTCGGTGCCATGATTTGCTTCCACAGCAGCTCCCTACCTGGGGACATTCTTTAGGAGCTGGGAAGGATGTGTGGGTGGCAGTGGGACAGCTGGAAATCTCACCTTGTGTGGTGAGGGGTTGGGCGCTTCCAGGAGGGAACAACACGTGCTCCAGGCGGGCGTGCACAGGGAACAGCTCCGAGGGATGGAGGAGCTGGGGAGGATCCAGGTGGACTTTTCAAAACCATCCAAACCCGCCTTGGGAAGCAGGTGCTGGGCCGGGCGCCTGGCTGGGGCTCTGTCCCTTAGTTTTGGGATAGAATCCCTAAGGCAAGCAGGGCCAGCAGAGCTGAGCACCATCCATCTCCCCTTCCCACCCAGGAGGAAGCGCCCTTGGAGCCGTTTTTTCTCCACACCCTGGAGAAACGGATGCCAGCGGGATGCCGTGGGCACCACTGGGCTCATCCAGCTGCATCCCCAGCCCAGCAGGGTCACCCCTGGCAGGGCAGAGCCCCCACGGCCACCCCGGCGCTGCCGAAAATGCCGGAGCACTGCACGTGTGGCGCTTCCATGTGCGCTGGTTTCCAAGGAAACCGCTCGCTCTACATGTGTGTCGCTTTAACACCCTATTTGCTTTCATTTGGATAAGTCTTTAATTCCTGTGCAGCCCCGGCTCCGCGGGATCTGTCGAGCTCTCTGTGTGTGTATCCCCGGCGCACAAATCCCTCTCCTTGCCCGCCTGCCTCTTGGAAAAGTCCCTGCCTGCTCCGAGCAAGTTTCCTAAACCTGTGCCTAATTGGAGAAGCTAATGCTCTCTGCAGGAATAGCTGGATATTTTGCTGCTGCTTCCCTCTGGAAACAATTAGCAGGGAAAACACGGGATGCAGCCTTGGTGTCACCTGCCACCAGCTCTGCTGGCCCGGCTCCGTGTCGGGTGGTGGAGCAGGGCAGGATGCTCATTCCCAGGGATGTGGAGGGCAAAGCTGGGGGGTGAAGCCATGGCTCCAAGCCCTAGGGAAGGCAGCAGCTCCTTGCAGTGGTTAAATGGTAATTATAATGTGTCCCAGGGTGAGGAATGGCCAGGGGAGCAGGGAAGGGTGAGCCTTGGAAGGGTGACCCCGTCGGTGTCACATGTCAGCCTGGAGAAGAGAAGGATCCAGGGAGACCTGAGAGCCCCTTCCAGTGCCTAAAAGGGCTCCAGGAGAGCTGGAGAGGGACTGGGGACAAGGGATGGAGGGACAGGACAAGGGGGAACGGATCCAAACTGCCAGAGAGCAGGGTTAGATGGGATATTGGGAAGGAATTCCTCCCTGTGAGGGTGGGGAGGCCCTGGCACAGGTTGCCCAGGGAAGCTGTGGCTGCCCCATCCCTGGAAGTGTCCAAAGGCAGGTTGGAGCAACCTGGGCTAGTGGAACGTGTCCCTGCCCATGGAAGGGGGTGGAATGGGATGAGGTTTAAGGTCCCTCCAACCCAAACCATTCCAGGATTCCATGACACTGGTGGGACACACCACGTCCCCACTGGGTCCCGCACACCAGCAGCTCCTCCATGCCCTGACTGAGCAGCAAAGGGTGACAGGGCTTTGGGGGTGCTTTGTTACCCCGAATTTTCATCTGTGGCAGCCCAGAGTGGCTTTATCTTCCCTCTCCCCCTTCCTCCCTTCCCTCTGCACAGTAAAATGCCGCCTGTTCTTCCGCAGTGGAGGAATTTTCTGATCTAAAGCCACTTTCCTGCTCTCCAAAAATCCCCGGGGCTGGTTCATGCTTGTAAAGCTGAGCAGCTCCCGTGTCACTCCGGGCTGGCTCCCGTCTGCAGCCCTGACAGCAGCTAATGCTGTTAGCCTGTGTCAAGGAGGGATTTCAGCATCAAAAAACCCCCGAAAATCACCAGCACTCAGGCTGCTGTTGCTGCCAAGCAGCGAAAAAACACACCTACCCCGTGTTTGGGGTGCCCAGCAGTGCTTGGGGATATCGGGGAGGGGGTTGTGGGGTGGTTTTGGTGCAGCCCCAGGAGCTGGCGCGGGCTGTGACACACCTTAAGCAGCCGGGATTAACTCGGGTCGTGGAGGGCTTTGCTATCTTTAGGTGGAAGGTGAGGGATTGTGGCTCTTAGGGTGGCCAGCAGGTAAGGAGAGGGAAAAATCCCCGGTGGCAGCCCAGCTCAGGGCCACTGACCCCGGGGACCGTCCCCACGGGGGTCTGGCCTCGCCGGCCCTCGGCCGCGTGCGGCGTCACCTTTCTAGGCCACAATCTGTCCCAAATTCCCAGCCTGCTGTTAGCTTCACTTGCACTCTATTCTCGTGTTTGCTGTTATTTTTTAACACTTTTTTTTTTTCCTTTTCATTTTTCCCCTTTTTTTTTTTTTAAAAATTTTTTTTTTATTTTTTTTTTTATTTTTTTTTGCATAAAAGCACTATCCTCTCCCCAGAGCCTGCCTGGAGCGAAGGCATGGTCTGTACAACTGCAATTATTTCGAAGAACAGATGGAGTGAGGAGCAGAAAGTCTGTTAATAGTAATAGAAATGCTACATGTTAACCTGGACAGCACACGATGACAGTCCCATGACTACACGTTCTGTTCCCACCAGCTGGGCTCCGAGCGGAGCCGAGAGATTCAGCTCAGCTCCCCACCCTCCCCAAAGTTAGAGCTCAAATTCCTTCACACTTCCAGCGTAGGGTTTTTGGGTTGTCGGGCTTCTTCTTTCCCCCCCCCTTCCCCGCCCCTTCCTTCTCCTCCTTCCCTTTCAGCGCCACGAGGAAGACGTTGCTGGGGGATTTTTTTTCTGGGATGCTGCAGCTGTGGGAGTTCATGAGGAGGGAGGTGGTGGCTCTGCCCTGAGGTCCTGACCTTCGGCCTCACGTGGTGACACCATCACACCCCCTTGTCCCATATCTGTGTGGTTGGTGTGACCTCCTCCAGGCTGGGATTAATGGACCAGGGCAGCGGCACAGCCACGCTCCTGGGCAAGGGGGTTGCATGAGTTTGGGATTTTCTCTGCAACTGTTGCAAGCTGGTTGCTAAATGGTTTGAAATCCGCGTTTTCTGGTTAAACTGGTGCTTCTCGTGGAGGTGGAGTCTGCAGGGGGTGCTGAGGGATGCATGGCTCCAGTGGGATGCCCAGGGAAGAGGGTACAGGGGGTCTCTGGCTATGGCAGTACCCCGGGGCTCCCTTGCCCCATTTACCCCAACCAAGGGTTGGGAAATAGAGCAAAAAAAAATATTGTGTCAGCCCCAACAAGCTCGCTGTGAAAATCCCAGCCTGGTTTCACAAGCGACCAGGGGATGTAGCCACAGAGCTCCAGCTAATTTCAGTGGGAATTGCATGGCTAAATCCCACAGCTGTTTATGAAACCTCCGCCCTGGAGCGGCGAGTGGTGCCACTGGTGAGCTGACAGACGCACCTGGAGGTTTTATTAGGATATAGATCCCTTAATCTGGGTGCTTGCAGGATAATCTGGTGCCTGAGGTCCTGCCAAATCCCCGGAGATCAGTAGGTTTTCTATCCACAGCCTCCCTCCAGAGGTCACTTCAAACCCAGTTCCATCCTCAGCAGACCAAAATATCCACCTTGTCTCAGTGCTGGTGGCACCTTTGGGTGCTGGGCACCTGTCATGGGGACCTGGGGTGGGCTGTGGGGGTTTTCTGGGGGCTGAACCAGTATCATCCATAAATCCCAGCTCTCTCTGCCCACTTCCATCACCCAGCAGTGGTACAGGACCCATTGGATGTGTGGCGAGGCAGCGGCTTTGCCTTCTTGCAGCATCCCTGGAACATCTTTTAGTTATTTTGGGGGGTGTGAGGTAGAGTTTGGCTCCTCACAGCCACCCCCGTGGACCCTTGGATGTCCAGCCTGTCCCTGGCCACCCAAAAATATCCCATCACCTCCTCCCAGGGACTGTGGTTGTACCACACCGCTCTGCCCTGCGGAGACGTGGTTGGAGGATGGCTGGAAGCAGAGGGAATTCCCTGTGGTGCCTTTTATTTAGAGGAGGCAGAAAACACTTTTTTTCCTGTGTTTAAAGAGATTTAGACCACGAGGAGTAAATCACCCCAAGCAGGTTTGTGGCCTGCCCTGCTGCATGTTCCTCGCTCACCTCTGCATGTCTAACGTGGATCAATCATCAAAGTGTGCTTGGGGAATCGTGGAAAAACATGGATTTGGGGGCTGATAGAGCCCCTGGGGAGGCTCTTCCTTGCTCACACACCATGCCCACAGTGCTCTGCTCTCCTCTCTTTGCAGAACAAGAAGTACGTGCTGGTCATGGTGGATCCCGACGCTCCCAACAGAGCCAACCCCCGGCACCGGTACTGGAGGCACTGGGTGGTCACTGATATCCTGGTGAGTCCCCTGTGGGGTCCGTGCATTGGGGTCCGGGCAGCTTGGGGCATTCCTGAGCATCGGGGTGCATCCTGGATTCCCATAGGATGCACATCCCTCTCGGTGCAGCAGCATCTCAGCGAAATCCCGAGGGACGAGTGTTTGCCAGAGAAATGTAAATGGTGCTGGGCGTGTAGGTAGGGAAGTGCTTCCTCAGGCTATATAGAGCCAGGCTGGTCCAAAAATATTGCTGTTGGGGTTTGTTGGTTTTTTTTTTTCTTTCCTTCTTCTTCTAAGGAAATGCTGGGAAAAAAAAAAACAACACCACCACTTTGCCAACTCCCCACCACCAGTTTTCTGTGTGGAGACAACCCGTCGATTCAAACAGCTCTTGCTGCCGGGTGGTTTTTGTGGTTTAAAAAAGTGGTTTGGGTGAAAAATCTGTATTGCCTTTCTGGTTTTTATTTTTTGGGAGGAGAAAAGCTTTCGAATCCGGTGAAGCAAACAGGAGGAAAATGGGTTTGGGCTGAATTCTGGTGCTTCCCAGGTCTGTGGGATGAGTCCTTACCCCTGCTCCCGAAATGTCCCGGTGTGTCGTTGCTCTCCTTTCAGAAATATTTTGGAAAATCGGTTTGTTCCTCTCCTGCTTGCTTTTATCCCTTAAAAAATGAGATGTTTCAGCCCTGAATCAATCTAACTAATAATCTTAGTACTAAAGCCTAATTAAGATATCAATTAATTTGCAGCGAGCATTTAACAAGAAATATCTCGTCGTTCTCCTCTATTATTCTCTGAAATTACTGCTGAGGGCTCTTTGTACAGATACCTTAATTAGACTTTTTATTGTTAATGGGAATATTAAGCAAATTAAAATCGGATATTAATACTTTCCATGAATTTCATAATTGGCTGAAAAATAGAAAGTGTTGGGAATAATTGCAGGAATTTGTGTACAGGGCTTATTTTTTTGTTGTTGTTGTTTTGTGTTTTAATCCTTCACAGAAGCCCTTCTGCATTTCTAACAACAGGGTCCTGAAAGTCTCTCATTAATTTTAATATTTACTGAACGCAAAGGAGCCCAAGCTCTTGTTTTTCCTTCTGTACCCAGATCCTTCCGAGGCTCTTGCTAATTATTGTGGTTTTCTTTTTTTTTTTTGGTTTTTTTGAGCATAAAATCATTTAAGCAAAGAAGGGACTTGCAGGATGAAAACCTTCAGCACGAACGGAAGGTGCTTTATTTGTTTTTCCCCTGGCATTTGGGCGACTCAGTTTGTGATTTGTAAGGTCAGAAATTCCTTATCAGGCCACGCTGGAGGGCAGGAAAAGGAGATTTTTTGGGAAGGGAAAGGGTTTTCCCGTGCCCAGGTGATTTGTCTCTGCAGGGATGGGGCTGATCCCAACCCCAACTATTCCTTAAGCTTTCTTATCATGATATATACATAAAATACATATAAATATATATATATATATATACACATATATGAGCGGGGATTTGAGCTCGATGATCCTCATGGTCCCTTCCAACGTGAGCTATTCTATGAATCTCTGTGATATGATACATAAAATGCATATATTGATATGATCTCTATAATGATGGGATATATATATCCCATCTATCTCTCGTGGGTGTGTGTACACGGATCTCTCATCTACACACACACAGCAATGCGTATAAATCCCCCCTGCACTGTAAAAACCACCCAAACCAGCACCATCCTGGCAGGGCACCGGGACAAAACCACTTCAGCCCAGCCCTGAGGTCGGTGCCCGTTGCTGGGGGTGCAGGAGGGGGGTCCCAGAGTGTCCCACCGGGGCTGCAGTGGGAGTTTTCCCAAGCCCCCAGCCCCAAATGGCTGCGGCGGAGCCGGCGGGCTCAGACACATGGTGTCTCGTTGAAATGCAGATCGTTGGGGGGTATATGGGAGTCTTGGCTCCGAGGAGCTTCAGCTGACAGGCTTATTTGCACACTGGCTCTAAAATAACCGTGTAGGCTTTACATGACACCTTCTGTTGCTTTGGTGCAGAAGAGGGGCTTTCGAGTGCCTTCCTGCGGGAGGGACGGGGCGGCCGGCGCCAGGGCTGGGGGCTGCCGGAGCCCCCGCGCCCGGCAGTGCCCCGGCATTGCCCCAGCAGCACCCAGCAGCACCCCAGCAGCACCTGGGTGCCACTCCAGCATCACCCAGGGTCACCCCAGCATCGCCCAGCATCACCTGGGTATCACCCCAGTATCGCCCAGTGTCACCCCAGCAGTGCCCAGCATCACCTGGGTGTCACCCCAGTATCACCTAGTGTCACCCCAGCAGTGCCCAGCATCACCTGGGCATCACCTCAGTATTGCCCAGTGTCACCCCAGCAGTGCCCAGCATCACCTAGATGTCACCCCAGCATCACCCAGCATCACCCCAGCATCGCCCAGCATCACCTGGGTATCACCCTAGCAGTGCCCAGAGTCACCTCAGCATTGCCCAGCATCACCTTGGTATCACCCCAGCATTGCCCAGCATCACCTGGGTGTCACCTTAGCAGTGCCCAGAGTCACCTCAGCGTTGCCCAGCATCACCTGGGTGTCACCCCAGCATCACCCAGCATCACCTGGGTGTCACCTCAGCATTGCCCAGCATCACCTGGGTATCACCCTAGCAGCTCCCAGAGTCACCCCAGCATCACCCAGTGTCACCCCAGCATCACCCAGCATCACCTTGGTATCACCCCAGCAACACCCAGCATCACCTGGGCATTACCCCACCATTGCCCAGCATCACCTGGGTATCACCCTAGCAGCTCCCAGAGTCACCCCAGCATCGCCCAGTGTCACCCCAGCATCACCCAGCATCACCTGGGTATCACCCCAGCATCACCCAGCATCACTTGGGCATCACCCCAGCATTGCCCAGCATCACCTGGGTGTCACCTCAGCGTTGCCCAGCATCACCTGGGTATCACCCTAGCAGCTCCCAGAGTCACCCCAGCATCGCCCAGTGTCACCCCAGCATCGCCCAGCATCACCTTGGTATCACCCCAGCATCACCCAGCATCACCTGGGTATCACCCCAGCATCGCCCAGCATCACTTGGGCATCACCCCAGCATTGCCCAGCATCACCTGGGTATCACCCCAGCATCGCCCAGCATCACCTTGGTATCACCCCAGCATCACCCAGCATCACCTGGGCATCACCCCACCATTGCCCAACATCACCTGGGTATCACCCCAGCATCGCCCAGCATCACCTGGGTATCACCCTAGCAGCTCCCAGAGTCACCCCAGCATCGCCCAGCATCACCTGGGTGTCACCCCAGCATTGCCCAGCATCACCTGGGCATCACCCCAGCATCGCCCAGCATCACCTGGGTGTCACCTCAGCATCGCCCAGTGTCACCCCAACATTGCCCAGTACCCCCCCAGAATCACTGGGTCATCATCCCAGAACCAACCCAGCATCACCTGGGTATCACCCCAGCATTGCTCAGCATCCCCTCATCATCACTTGGGTATCGCCCCAACATTGCCCAACATCTCCTCAGCGTTGCCCAGCATCCCCCCAGGACCACCAGCATCACTTGGGTATCCCCCTGGCTTTGCCCTGGCATCATCCCAGCACCCCCCAACATCACTTGGGTGTCACCCTGGCTTTGCCCTGGCATCATCCCAGCACCCCCCAGCATCACTCAGGTGTCACCCTGGCTTTGCCCTGCCATCATCCCAGCACCCCCCAGCATCACTCAGGTATCCCCCTGACTTTGCCCTGCCATCATCCCAGCACCCCCCAGCATCACTCAGGTATCCCCCTGGCTTTGCCCTGGCATCATCCCAGCACCCCCCAGCATCCCTCTGGTATCATCCCGGCATCACTCGGGTATCTCCTCAGCGTCACCCCGGCTTTGCAATCCCCCAGATCGGAGGGAAGCAGCTCCAGCAGCACTAAAATGCCACTTCTAGGTGCTGCAGTACTTTGGCACGCCACCAAGTTTGGGATCTGGCTCTGAATTTGCTCTCCCAGGTGGGGTTTGGGGATGGAACATCCCATCCCATTGGTGCCGTTCCTTATCAGCCACTGCTCCGTCGCTGCTCCGATTGTCAAACACGAGAGATGCTTTCACTCCTATTCAAAATAATTTAAATAAAAATGTTGCTACAAAGTGGAATAATATCTTTTGATGAATGTTTTTAAAGCCCTTTAGGTTTTCATGGTAATTTGCAGTGTAAAATTATTTAGAGATAAGAGCCAAATTAGCTCTTATAGGCGGAGGTCGATATGTCCCGTTATCCATGGAAGCAGTGTTTAAATATAATCAGCCTTTACTCTAATGCAGCATAATTGTTCATTTGAAATATCTTTTTTTTTTTTTTTTTTTTTTTTACTCCATTCAATGAGTCATTAAAATATTCAAAGGATAATGCAGTGAATTGGAAATGAATTTATCACATTATCCTGTATATACTGTAGAGCATCAGGTAACCAGGCAGAGTCGGAACCAGTTTACAGCGAAACCCAGTAAACAAGGTTTTCCATTTTGTATTCAGCGGGGAAAGAAAAAGAAGGGAGAAAATACTGCCCTTCAAATGGAAAGCTTTCTGTCTTTATTCCCCCTCCTTGGGGAGGAGGAAGGGGGAGGGCGAGAGCAGCGAATTTGTACTCCACTAAAGCCTCGCTGCTTTAACTTTATTTTTATCAAAATATGTTTGTAACAGAAAGTCGTTATGGAAACCAGTTCTGCCAGCCGGGAGAAATCCTGCGCCAGGCTGGAGCGGAGCGGGACCCGCCGGGCGCTGCTGCCACGGGCACAGCTCGGCTCAGCTGCCTCCACAGACCCCTTCCCAGGGCAGGGCATGGGGGCAACCGAGGCACGGAGCTGCCAGAGTCAAGTCTGGGGTCGGAGACGGGAACCGTGTCCCACATTTTTGAAGGAGAACCATTCCCACCATCGCCCATCCCGGTGGTGGCTTTTCCCCCCCGGCGCAGCTCCCAGTGCTCCAGTCACCCCCATGGCTTTGTAGAGCGGAGTGGGGAACACGTGGATGTGGGATGGGCAGGTTTGGATGCCCAGGGACCGCAGCATCCCTGCTCCCAGAGGTCCTGGCACCACTCTTGGTCTTCACCGCGGCGTCTTCTCCGGCGCTCGCGTTTGTCAGCGCGTTCCTCGTCGCCGGCTGATAAACAGGCTCCGGGTTGCAAGTGTCACCATAGAAACAGGTGCTGTCTTAAGCAAACAAGGGCTTTATTAACCTTAAAAATTATGGGATTTCTGCACCAGGAGAGGCTGGAAACGGAGCTGTGGGGGGCCGGCTGCTCGTCCAACCTGCCCCATGTCCCTGTGCCCGTCCCAAAGGGACAGCGACGCTTGTGCCCCACAGGAAACTTGTCCTCTCTAGCACTTGGCACCTGGCTCCAGCTTGCCCAGGATGCTGGGGTTTATCAGAAATGGTGGGGATCAGCCGTTAATTGCTGGTTGCTGTTATTCCTGCTCTTCAGCTGCCGCGTGAAGAGTTGTAGGGACACCTTGGGGACACTTTTGCAGAGCGCTCGTGATCTCACTCAGCATCCCAACAGGACAGAAATCTTGTCAGAGCAAGGAATGATTTTTAGTGGGTGAATTGATGTTAGAGGAGAAAAAAAACCCAGCTTTTGGGTATCCTGGAGACGGGAGGGATCCACATTTTGGGAGATGCTGGAGTGTCAGGGCAGGTTTCCTTGCCTGTCCCATCCAGCATCCATGATTCCCATGGATCTGTGACATTGTGGAACCCCTGAAACCTGCCGTGCCAGTGGGATCTGCTGCCTCACTGGAGGGGAGAAGGGGCAGATAAAGCAGTTGGTGCCGTGGTATTGTTCCTCCTTGCTGGAGCCCTCTCGACTCTCCTTTTTGGTGATGAAACCGAGGGTTTGAAAGGGAAAGAACAGAGAGAAATGTTGGTTTAATTGATGACTTGGCTCCTTGGAATAGTCAGTTCCCTGGTGCGAGTTTCTGTCGCTGCTTGTTAATGAAGCCTTTATTAATAAAAGGGGGGAAAAAAAAAAGAAAAAGAGAACTAAGGAAAACCAAAATAAGCAAAGAGGCTGCTGTTCTGGGGAAGTTTGCTTTGCACTCCAAGTTCTACAGAAGAAATTCTTCTCTCTGAAGGTGGTGAGGCCCTGGCACAGGTTGTGGCTGCCCCATCCCTGGAAGTGCCCCCAAGGCCAGGTTGGATGGGGCTTGGAGCAACCTGGGCTAGTGGAAGGTGGGGTGGAATGGGATGAGCTTTAAGGTCCCTCCCAACCCAAACCATTCTGGGATTCTATGAATTTCTCATCCTGGGAAATGCCTGACAGGGGGATGGAGCCAGGTGGGGGTCGGGCTCTGCTCCCAGCTAACAAGAGGCAGGACAAGTGGAAATGGCTTCAAGTTGTGCCAGGAGAGATCTAGGTTGGGTATTAGGGAAAATTTCCTCACTGAAAGGGTGGTCAGGCACTGGCACAGGCTACCCCAGGGCAGTGGTGGACTCACCATTCTAGGGGGGATTTAACCCCTGTAGATGTGGCTCTTGGGGACGTGGGTTTGTGGTGGCCTTGCCAGTGCTGGAGGAGTGCTTGGATCTGATGATCTTAGGGAGCTTTTCCAACCCAAACAATTCCATGATTCTATGATTCTCTCAGTCCTGGGGTGCTCTGTTTGGAGGGGAAATTCGCCCTGGTGTGGCAGGGGGTTGATCCCACTGCTGCATCCCTGCCAAGCCCAACATTCCCACCCCACGTGAGCTGCCACTCGGCTTTATGCTCCCCTGCCTTGTAATTAGTGCTCCCAGGTAATTAAACTCCCAAAGCCCCAGAAGAGCTGCCACTAAGCAAGCTCGGATTTATCCTCTCATCCCAGCCCTGTCCCACGGATGCTCCCGGCCCTGCCATTCCACAGGGGTGAATTTAGGGTGAAACCACAGCACTAAAGCATTCAGCACCCAGAAACCCGTCTGGTTTTGGGGTTATTTGGGATGTTCCCACGTTTTCACACTGACCAGGAGCCGTGCCATGAGTTGTTCCCTCTGCTCCATCTCCTCACAGGTTATCCCGATGGGAATTCATTTTTTTTTTTTCCCTTGATGCTTCTGTTTCATTTCACATGCAGAGGCTAATAATTTGTCACAATTCAATAAAGCCGAGGTTACAAACACTCTCACTGCTGTTTATTTAAACGATGGTTTGTTAATTAGCTCCTCGTAACGAGGAGAGAATAAATCAGATAAACCCTACCAGAACGGCAGGCAGATATCTTGCACATTAATTTTATTTTCCAGTTGAGATGTTCCTGGCAGCCAAGTGCTCACTGACTCCCTGCTCCATCCCAACCTGCTTCCCAAGCCGTGGTGCAGGTATAGGTGTGTGGAGGAGCATTGTGGCACTGGGATGATGCTCTGCCTCGTGGCATTTTGGGTCCAAAAAGGACTTTTCTGGCTGTTTTGTGGCTCTTTTCTGGCTTTTTTTTTTTTGGCTGTGGGGCTCTGTCCCTCCAGCCCGGCCATGGGAGGGATTGACCTTCTAGAATGCCAGGCGACCCTCTGGTACTCCAGTTTTCCCTCTGCTTGTTTAACCTATGGCAGTTTGGGGGAGGAAACAGAAATTAGAGCAAGAATAAAGTTGTGCTGATGCAACTGGGAGTTTAGGGAAGGTTTATCCATCACCATCAGCCAGCGCTGAGCTCCAATTCCATTGCTGGCTCCATGGAGAGCACTTAGCTCCCGTCCCGCCACCATGGGAATATTTCATATATAACCCATAAAATGCGTCCTGGGGATGGGATTTCTCGAAAACCATTATGTGTGTCCCCTGTGAGTGTCTGGGGACCCCCGTGAGCATCCAGGGGACCCCACAAGTATCCAGGACCCCGCGGGGATGGCCGGAGGAGAGCGACGGAGCCCGAGCGCTCTCCGGGTCTACCTTGTGGAAGAGACACCAATCAGTGATTAATCGGGCATGTGTGGTTGTGTGGGAGCGATTTGTGTTGGAGGAGGGAACTCCTACAGCACCCCGGTCATGAATCATTTGAAGAGCAAATTTGTGCAGTTACCAAGGGAACGGAAGAAAGGAAGGGACTTCCCTTTGCCGAAATGACTCGCGCTCTGATGCGGCTGAGAAAATCGCTCCAAAAAAAAAAAAAAAAAAAAAGAGGGGGGAAAAAAAAAAAAAAAAAAAAGAGCCGAAGCTGTGACTAAGCAGCAGAAGTTATGTAAAGTGCTCGCTGGGAAGTGCAGGGGAGGGACAGCACATCCTGCCGCTGCCCACGGCGGGGGCGGGGGGCGGCCGCCGGCCCCCTTCCCGCCTCCCCGGGGAGCGGGGGCGAATCGCCGGCCGGGCTGTTCCCGCTGCCGCCCCTTGCCCTGGCTCACGGAGCTGCTTAAAAAGCCTGGGGAAGTGCCCGGGTGTCCCTGCTGGAGTGGGGCATTGTCCCCAGGCTGGGAGTACCCCGTGCATCCCCCGCCCTCGGTCGCTGTCTTCCAGGGAGTTGGTGCCACGGGCAGCGTTGCGCAGGGAAAATGACCTTGTTCTGGCCGGGGGGGCGGTTTTAGGGTGGTTTTGGGGTGGTTATGCCCCATGTGTGCTGTGCATCGCCCTCATTCAGGCGGGTGTATGGAGCCAGGCTGTTTCCATAGGGGATGGGGAGGATGGGGAAGTGATGCTTCGCACTGGGGCTCGTGGTGATGCTCCTGCGGCGGCCGGTTTGGAGCATCTCTGCCAGGGCTGGGCTCGTGGCCGAGGGTGGGATCCTCTGCTCTGCTCCTCGTGGGAGCTCAGCCAAGGGCCAAACACTCATTTCAGGGCTCAGCATCCGAATTTAACGGTGCTCACCCAAATTTAGGGGACGCTCATCCCAAAGGATGTAAAAGCCACACGCACAGCGGAGTCACCAACCGCTCCTCCACGACCCAGCGAGGCTCCTTAAAAACCCCAGGAATCTGCTTTTCCCCTGAAAACACGACCCTGGGGGGGTGTGAGGGGGGAGCAGCAAAGCCCCAGGGCTGCAGCAGCAGCGAGCTCTGCAGCAGCAGCATCACCACGGAGCCCCGGCCACGCCGGAAAGATGCTTTGGGATCTTTCCAACTTCCGCCTGGGAGCCCCCGAGCCCGGCAGGGAGCCGCAATATCTCCCGAAAAGGGAATGCAGAGGCAGCTGCACGGCGAAGGAAAACCCTCTGCCTGCCCTCCCCTGGTGCCACAGACACCCGGTGTCTGAGCGATTAGTCACCGCCGAGGCTTCCCTCCTCCACAGGCAGAGCCTGTCCCCCCACACAGGGAGCCAGCGGAATGCTTAATTGGAGTTCCTCACACCTACCCGGGTGTGTGTAGCCTGAAACGAAGTGACAGTGCCGAGCAAAAGCGCTGGAGTCAGACCCTGGGAGCCGCCGGGTTGCTATGGAGTTCCTGGATTTGGGTTTTGAAGGAAAGGGAAAGGGGAAAAAAATTTAGATAGATATATATATATATATATTTATGTGTAGTGGTCCCGATGGCAAAGCTGCGGGTGCTGCCGGGATGTTCCCCCAGGGTGATGAGGCTGCAGGGTTGGTCTCTGGGGGGTTCTGCTCCTCAATGGGATGCTTGGCCTGCAAAAGGTGTTTTCTACCCTGACAGCAGAGCTGAAGGAGGTTTAGGATTGATGAGGAACTCCTTAAGGCTCCTGCATCCCGTGTGTGGAATGGGTAGGAAAGCTCATCCCTGGGGCATGGGATGTGGTAGGAAAGTTCTTCCCTGTATCCCATGTGTGGGAGGGGGTAGGAAAGCTCATCCCTGGGTCCTGTGAATGGGGGAAGGGTAGGAAAGCTCATCCCTGCATCCTGTGTTTGGGAAGAGGGTAGGAAAGCTCATCCTGCGTCCCGTGTGTGGGAGGGGATAAGAAAGCTCATTCCTGCCTTCTGGAGTTTGGAAAAGGGGTAGGAAAGTTCCTCCCTGCATCCTGTCTAGGGAAGGAGCAGGGAAGCTCAGCATGGCAGGGAGCATCCCATGGGATCCAGACAAGGCTTTTCCTCCCTGATTACTTTTGGAATGCTCTTGGATGCATCAGGAGAGTCACTGGTGACCATGTCCCAGGGGTGGGAGGGCTGTCCCTGGGGCAGGAGGGCTTGTCCCCCAGGGCAGCCCCCGTGCCTGGGTTAACTCACCCAAAGGAGGCAGGGCTGGAGTTCGACCAAAGGATTCATTTTCCTGCCTGAAACTTCCAGTGGGGATTTTTAAGCCGTTTAAAACCAGTTTCTCCTCCCTGCTGGGCCAAGCACCGTGGTCTGGGTTGATCAACTGAGGGGACAGTGCAGCACTGGGACCCCCTTAGGTGGGCATACCTGTGTCCCCCCTCTCCTACCACCCCATCACCTTCATCTCCCTCTGAAGGATGTTTGGGCTCTACTTTCAGGTGTTTTTGGTTTTTTAAATGCAATGAAGTGGGTCCCAAGACCTCAGTCCCTGACTCTGACCATCACCTGGGGGAGCCTAAGGTTTGCCTTCCCTCAGGAGAGGGAAATTATTGCTTCATTCCCGTCAGGAACAGCTTCCCTTCCCCAAAACAGAGGAGGAAAACAGGATATCGTTTGTGGTTTCGTGAAAAAGTCATCTTTTTTTTTTTTTTTTTATTCTCGTCACTTTAGGTTCTATTTAAAATTTGGGTGTTCTGAGATGGAAAGTTATTTCAAAAGGGCAAAAACACGTCAAGCACCAGAAAATGGTGAAATCAGCTCCATGGTGGCTTTTTCTTTTTTTTTTTTTTTTTTTTGGAAGCACAGTTCTCCCCCCAAATTCCCTCAGTGCAAGATCCAGTCCCATCCTGCTCCGTCCTGCTGCTCGAGAAGATTTCTAGTACCAAAATGGCCATTTTTCACCCCAATCTCTCCCCCAGCTGATAGTCTGGGTGTACTCCTGGGGCTCTGTAACTCCCCACAGTGCTGGGACCTCTCTGGAGCTTCGAGCCCGACCCCAAATCCATGGAGGTGGAAAGGGACGATCGTTGCAGCCCCATCGATCCCGTGTGATGCTGCCCTGGGAAAAGGGCCCCTCATCGATAGAGCATCGACTCTCTGGGGGCATCACCACCTTAAAAAGATCATCTGCAAGCGAGAGCTCTCGGCACCTGATGATTAATTAGCGTGCTGTAAATGACTGGGAGAAGAGGTGGCCGGTAAATGCGAGAGCAATTAAATCCGCACCCCTCCGACCCCTCGCCCGATACATCGATCCCACTCCAGGGGGGGGGGTTTGAGCTGGGATTGTATCCCCCTGGCACTGGGAAAAATTACTTTTCCCAGGCTGGGATCTGCTTCTGCCTCGTCGCTCCCCTGCCAAACGCGATGGGTTTGTTCCCTGCTGGTTCCGAGCGAGGGATGGAACAAGGTAGGAGAGCGAGGAAAACCCTCCGCTGGCTTCCCTTGATGAACTGAGCTAATTTCTCTCTTAATGGTTCGCTCCGGAGCTGAATGTGAGGCTTTCCTCCTGCACAGCAAACCCTCTCCCACACACAGACAAATAGGCTGAATATTTAATTGGAATTCCTCACACCTACAGGGTAAAGCCTTGTCAGTAGAAATAGAGCCCATCGCCAGCTGGCATCCCCGCACGCCACCCACCTTCGCTCTCAAAAAGAAATCCCTCCCCGTCCTCCCCCCTTTTCCGCACACCCACGGGCCCCCTGACCGCGGGAGGCTGCGGCCCCTCGCTCCCGGGGTGCCCTCTCCGGGATGGGGATGCTGTGGGAGGGTGCTCGGGAAGCACCCGCCCCGACAGGTCGTGCCGGAGAAGATTCCCGTTTCCTGGCACCCGCTGAGCGCAGCCCTGCCCGGAGCAGCCCCGTGTGGATGCCCAAAGGAGCCCCCCCCTGGGAAGGTGGGGACCCCCGGGGTGGTGCCAGGCTGGTGGCAGGGGACCAGGAGCAGCAGAGGGCACTGCTGGTCTGTCTGCCTGCACCTTCCCCGTCGGGATGAAACTCCGGGAGAAGTGTATCCCAACTCTCCCAAGGGAGCTTGTCTGGGATGGGGGCTGGCAAGGACTTGTGCAAACCCCTGTTTGCCAGGCCTGGAGCCTCCCAGGGGGCAAAACCACAGTGTTCACTCCCCAAAATGACCCTCCCTCCCGTCCCCACGCTGTCCTGGCCGGTGTGGGATGTGACCCGGCGGCTGCCATGGAGCTGGGGGGATGTGGGAGCTGAAGCTTTGCCCATAAGGTGCCCCCAGCCCTGTGGGCAGTGGGTGGGGGGTCCTGGGGTCTCTATTATGGGTGCAGGTGCTGAGAACCAATCCCAGAGGAATCCCCCAGCTCAGCTTTCCCAGGGATGGATGAAGCCGTGGCTGATGTGGGACCAGCCGGTGCCAAGGCTGAGTGTGGCACTGGCCACATGGTGACAGGGCATGGCCAGACCCTCCCCTTCTTTCCTGGGAAGATGAGGGATGGAGGGGGGTGTTCCCAGCTGGATACACAAGCCAGATCAACAAGGATTTGGGGAGGGGTGACAGCAGGGCAGAGAGAGGCTGCTTGGGAAGGGGATGCTCCATCCCAGCTCTGCCTGAGCTTCCTGGCTTGGGATCTCCGGGCTGGTCCTGAGGATGAGAGCGGGTCCTGGGAATGGATCTGCCTGCCCTGCCCCTGCCCCTTCCCACCTCCATCCAGGGGCTGCAGGAGCCCTTCATCCCGTGGTGTGGGTCCAACTCCAGAGCTTCTCTGAGCGGGAAGTGGGGAAGGGTCAGACAGGTTCAGCACCCAGGAAAAAGGGCTGTTCCCAGGGAATCCTATTCTCAGGGATGCAGAACCTCCAGTGCCCACGGAGGAGGAGGAAGGTCATGACCCCTGGGAGATGTTGCAGCACCTTGCACTGCCTTTAATGCTGCTGGGGACAGTATTCCCTTCACCCCCCAGTGTCCCCTTTGCTTTCCAACAGAATTTCTCTTTTCTCATCCCCCCTCTTTTCCTTTCCTGCTCCTTCTCCCTCTCTCCTTCTCCTCGTACCTCTCTCATCCCAGGTTTCAAAGACCCCCCCCTCCATCCCCTGCAGGGACCTGCCACCATCTGCAGTTTTCTTTTCCCTTTCTTTTTTTTTTTTCTTTTCCCCTCTCTTTTTAAAGTTTCCCCCGTGCCTTTGTCTTAACGAGCCAGGTTAAATATTCTGTAATCAGTGTAATAATACACCTGGACTCGTTCTGGAGATATCTGCCTTTTGTACTGCGACAGGACATTAATAGTAATTATTCTGCTTTGTAATTGGAGCTTTAAATACTAATTCAAACAGCCAGAGGAAAACCAATTAGTGCTAATTTATCTCTATGTGTTTTGGAGAGCCTGTGTCTGTCATACTGTGAAGAAATAGGTTGGTAATTAGTACAGTTGGGTGGTAGATAGAAGTAATTATCAGATTCTTTCATGTTCTTTAAAGGGAAAAAAAAAAAATCTAAAGGCTGCATGACTCTTCCTTTCTGAGGAAGTTTGCACTTCCAAGGAAAGGCCCAGCCAGCACTGGCTCCAAAGAGGCTCCCGCCCGGATCCATGGGCACCTGGTGCCATATGGAGTGACTGTTGATCCAGGGATGGGCTGTTTTGGGCATGGACTGAGCATCTCTGGCCTCGTGTGCTGGTTTTGGCTCGGGCAGAGCAGTGGGGTGTCCTTGGAATGGCAGTGCAGGGGAGCAGAAGGGACAGTGTCCGTGGCAGGAGGAGCCAGGGATCAATCCCACAGCTGGGATCGAGCCCTGGGCTTGGAGAGGACAGTGACTGAGCTGTACTGAGTGTGTGAGCCAGACCTGTGCCTTTGAGCCAAAAGCCACGTGTCCAAATCCTACTCTGTGAGTTTGAACCATAACCTGTGTGTCCAAATCCTACTCTGTGAGTTTGAACCATAACCTGTGTGTCCAAATCCTGTTCCATGAGTTTGAACCATAACCTATGTGTCCAAATCCTACTCTGTGAGTTTGAACCATAACCTGTGTGTCCTAATCCTGTTCCACGAGTGTAAACCATAACCTGTGTGTCCAAATCCTACTCAATGTGGTTTTAAAACATAACCTGTGTGTCCAAATCCTACTCCATGTGGTTTTAAACCATAACCTGTGTGTCCAAATCATGTGTTCCATGAGTTTGAACCATAACCTGTGTGTCCAAATCCTACTCCATGTCTATTTGAACCATAACCCATGTGTCCAAATCCTACTCAATGTGGTTTTAAAGCATAACCTGTGTGTCCAAATCCTACTCCAAGTGTGTTTGAACCATAACCCTTGTTTATTAATCCTGCCCTGTGCATTTGAGCCAAGCCCCACATTTATAGAACCAATCCTGTGTGTTTACAACCATAGAATCCCGGACTGGTTTGGGTTGGAAGGGACCTTAAAGCTTATCTACTGGGCAGGGACACTTTCCACACTCTCCCAGGTTGCTCCAAGCCCCATCCAACCTGGCCTTGGACACCTCTAGGGATGGGGCATCCTCTGGGAAATCCATTCTAGGGCCTCACCACCATCCCAGGGAAGAATTCCTTCCCTGTATCACACCTAAATTTCCCCTCTTTCAGTTTGAACCCATTACTCCTTCTCCTGTCACTGCAATTCCCGAGGAAATGTCCCTCTCCAGCTTCCTTGGAGCTCCCTCAGACACTGGAAGGTGCTGTTTGAGGCAGATCCTACATGTTTCAGTCACACCTCATGCGTTTAAGCCAGACCTTGAGCGTTTGAGCCAGACCTTGTGCATTTAAGTGGCCAAACAGCCACTGTCCCCCTCATCCCTGTCCCCATCATCACTTCCCAGAGTTCCCTTTGCTTCCCAGGAGGAAGCAGCAGATTCCTTGAGGATGCTGGGCCCTGCCACACGCTGCTCTTTGATATTTTTTTTTTCCATTTCTTGAACAAGAGGATCTCGAGGTTTTCTGTGTGGGAAGGATTTGGGTTGTGATTACTTCAGTCTCCCCCCCCCACACACCTCCAAAGTTGTGCTATTAAAAAAATAAATAATTCATGGAGTAGTTGTTCACCCCATCAGGAATTTGGGCCCAGCCAGGCCAGGAGTGCAGCAGGATCTGCAGGAATTCATTAATGGCCCATTCTGTGTTTCCTTTCCCCTTTAAAACCCCAGTGGAGTTACCTTGGTAATAATAAAGTGCACAATTCCAGGAGGGAGGGAACAGGTTCTTATTTTGATTAAACGGATTTCTCCTCCTGCCTTCCTTACCCCTTTTATTCCTGCCAATTTAAAAAAATTTTATTTAGGGGGAAGAAGAAAAAAAAAGAAATTATAAGCAAATGCTAATGCTGGGGGGGGGGGGAAAGCACTTTTTTTTTTTCCAGGGAGGGGAGAAAATGCCTTTGGAAGTGTTCTGTGCAAAGAGATGCCGGGGGGCACGATATATCAAAGAAAATATAATACACCCAGGTTAAAACTAATGATTGCCATATAATTAGATGTGAACCATTGTGCTATAAATGTGTATTCTTCAGCGTGCTGTGATTTTACTGTAAAAGAGAGAGAGAGAGAGAGAGAGAGAAAGAAAGACAGAAAAACACAGAACCCAGCAACATACTATAAAAAGCACTCTGTTGACTTTTCGGCTGTTTAGTATTCCTTGCCCGTACTCCCCCGGGAGTATGTAATTAGTGCTTTATGAAGAGTGCATTTAAAGCAGTTTAATATTCACCTCATTCAGTCTGAAACAATGTGATCACTGCTTAGACAAATCACTGCTCCTCACTGACATCCTCTGTCAGTACATTACCTCTGAAAAGACCTTTCAAGAGGCTCCGATGTTAATTAGTTGTCTGTCATGGATAAACAGAGCCGTGAGCAGAAGGGCTGCACCAGGCCAGAGACACGCAGGGAAATACTGGGAAGGCTTTTTTATTTTTTTTTCATCCTCCCCCCCCTCCCCTTTGATGAAAATTCCCGGCTTTCTCCGGCGGTTTGCTGGCGCTCGGCGGAGTTTTGCGTGGCCTGGAGTGGAGCCTCCTGGGTTTTCCTCGGGGCGCTCCCGGGGATGCTGAGCCAGGGTTGGTGCTGCCACTCCCCTGGAGCCCGGCTCTGGGAGCATCCTCAGCTCAGGGTGGGCACCTGCTGAGCTGCCCTGCTGTGCCCCGAAGTGGGGGCATCCCAGGCAAACATCCCTGCCTGCATCCCGGTGCTGAATCCCAGCCCGGCATCCCGCTGCTATATCCCAGCCTGCATCCCACTGCCATATCCCAGCCTTGCATCCCTATATCCCAGCCCTGCATCCCATTGCTGTATCCCAGCCCTGCATCCCACTGCTAAATCCCAGCTCTGCATCCCACTGTTATATCCCACCCCTGCATCCCACTGCTATATCCCAGCCTGCATCCCACTGCCATATCCCAACCCTGCATCCCTATATCCCAGCCCTGCATCCCTATATCCCAGCCTGCATCCCACTGCTATATCCCAGCCCTGCATCCCTATATCCCAGCCTGCATCCCACTGCTATATCCCAGCCCTGCATCCCACTGCTATATCCCAGCCTGCATCCCACTGTTATATCCCAGCCCTGCATCCCACTGCTATATCCCAGCCTGCATCCCACTGTTATATCCCAGCCCTGCATCCCTATATCCCAGCCCTGTATCCCACTGCTGAATCCCAGCCCTGTATCCCATTGCTATATCCCAGCCCTGCATCCCTAAATCCCAGCCCTGCATCCCACTGCTATATCCCAGCCCTGCATCCCTATATCCCAGCCCTGTATCCCACTGCTGAATCCCAGCCTGCATCCCACTGTTATATCCCAGCCCTGTGTCCCAGTACAACATCCCAGCCCTGTGTCCCAGTGCTACATCCCAGCTGTACATCCCAGTGCCAAATCCTGGCCCTGCATGCCAATGTTACATCTCAACCTTACATCCCGATGCTACATCCCAATCCCAATTCTGTATCCTGGTCCTGCATCCCAGAACTACATCCCAACCCTGTATCCCAACCCTGCATCCCTGTGCTATATCCCAACTTTGCATCCCAACCCTGCATCCCAGTGCTACATCCTGGCCCTGTATCCCGGTCCTCTATCCCATCCCACATCCCACAGGTGCTCTCCTGACCAGTCAGGGCCACCCAGCTGAATTCCCCTCAGCTGTTGATCCCTTGACTCTCCCTTTGGAAGCATGAAGCTGGTGGAATGTCCCTGCTTGAACATGGAAGCACCTGTGGAATCTGGACCAGCCATTCCATGGGATTGGACACAGCACCCCCATTCTCTCGTGGCAGCACCTTTCCAGGGTTAGGGATATTCCCAGCAGGATGTGGGCACAGAAATACCCCAGGGCTGGGAATGGGACATGGGAAGTGTTTGATCCCGGCACTGCCACCAGTTCAGGGATGAACAGGCGGAACTTCTGCTCCTGTAAATGTGGTCACTGACACCCACCTCCTGCTCCGACGTGCTGGGGAGGGAAGGGATGGAAAACACTACTGGAAAAGGAAGTTTTCCTCCTTAAAATGGAGTTTAGCCCAGCAGGGGCTTTGCCTGGTGTAGGGTCCTGTGGGTTCCCTGTTTTATCCATGCTGAGAGCAGCTCCTGCTGGGAGGGATTCGCTGGGAATGAGGGAAGTGACCCACCCCAAAGTGGCTCTTTAGCCATTCCAGGAGTCTCCTTCCATTTTCCATAGTGGCAGATGATGGTGGTCACCTCACCCCACCTGCCCCTGGCTTTGTCTCCTCAGGAAATCCAGCAGTGACTTGTCCCCATCCAGGATGCTCCTGCATCCAGCCCCAAGTTCTCCTTCCCTGGACCAACTTATTCCCTGAATCCTTCCTTCTCTGTGTCCCTGATGTCCCCTGGTGTCCCTTGGTGGCACCAGCAAGGTGGATTCAAGGCACCATCCTGGGAGCTGGTCCCGGCTCCACTCGTGTCTCCTCAAGGCTCCACGGCAGGGATGGAGGACTGGGAGCCACAGGAATCCTATCCCAGCCCCCATCTGGCTGCCCCCAGGTGCTTGGGAGCCAAATCCAGCTTCCCAGAGCCAGGGAGGACACTCAATCCCCACTGAGGTGTTTAAGGGGGCAGACAAGGTCCCGTGCTGCCCTTTCCCTTTGGGAAGCAGCAGACATGGAATGCTGCTCGCTCTGCTGCTGCTTGCGATGGCCAAGGCTTGAAACCCTGGGAGGGTTTGGGTGAAAGCCCCCCCACACGTGCATCCACATGCACATCCCAAGCCACGGTGGGAAACACAGGGAGCATCCCCCCGGAACACCTTCCCGAGCCTGCCCTGCCACCGGGCAGGGGCGGCTTGGGGTTTTTCTTGGGGTTTTTCCCCTTTTCTCTCCCTTTTGCACCGGTTTGTTTCCCCGGCTCTCTTAGTCACGAAGGTGAGGCACTGACAGAGACACAGACATCAAAAACAAGAGGTGATGAAACGCCGGGAATAATTAAGTTGCACTAAATCACCGGCCCCGGCGGAACGCTGCCAAGGCGCTCGGGAAAACTGGAGCACCGGGAGCCGAGTTATTATTAATAATCACCAGCGCCCTCGAGAACAACAACCTATTTTGCACCTCTCTGCACCAAAGGAGTGGGAAGGGGCCGGGAAGGGACCCCCATCAGTGTGAGGCTGGGATTTCCTTCCCTGCACAGCACCACACGTCCCAGTGGGTGTGGGGCTGTCCTGGGACGGGATCCATCCCGGAGCCATCGGCACAGTCCGGGCTGGGCCGGCCGTGCTGCAGCAGCCCCAGAGCAAGTCTGCTCCCGCCACGGATGCTCCACGCAACCCCTGGGCCTTACGTAAGGGCAGCCTTATCCTCCTGCCATCGGGGCCCGTCCTCGAGCTCCCGTTCCCAGTGTGTGGGCGAGCCTGCTCGCCCCGGGCTGGGAATTGCACAGCTCCTGCCCCTCTGCCTTGCACCACGCCAGGACTGCTGTGCAATTCCCCAGCGTGCAGCCCTGGCTTTGTGGGGTGTTTGGGACGTGTTGCCCCTCGTGTCGTGCCAGGATTCGTCCTTCAGAAGTCCTGGGGCGTGTTTCCCTTGTGTCGTGCCAGGATTCATCCCTCGGGACTCCGGGGAAGGTGCTGCAGGGTGTGCAGGACTCGCTGCCCTGCAGCCCCCTCTGGTTCTCCCTTTGATGGTGTGCTCTAAGGGCCACCCATCGCTGGTGGAAGGGATGCTCCAGCTCCCACAAGCTTTCCAGGGTGCCACTGTGGGTTTTCTGGGGAGAGAAAAGAGACCTCAGTGCAAAGTCCCTTCTCCAGTGACTGCTGAACCGATGGCTTTACACCGCACGGCAGGACAGGGCTCGCTTTAGGGTCTGATCCCACTTGGCTCCGTCTCAGTGAGAGCCCAGACAGGCTCTTTGCAGGGTTTGGGGCTAATTTCGGGTGCCACGTGGCCGTGGGTAAAGCCTGAACCCCGGTTCCCACCGCCCTCCCCACCGGCACACGGTGAGAACAGTGTGAACAGCCCAGACCTGGTCAAAATCCTCCCTGGCGGGGTAAAACCCAAGGGTGTCGAAATTTGGGAGCGCTGTAAATCTAATGGGTTTGTAAAATCTTTAAGCCTCCGTCTGCAACGTGCAGGTAAACCTTTAATTCCCTGACAATGCCGAGCTAACTCCCAGCTAAATCCTTAATTCCCGCGCGCCGTAGCCCCGTGGATTCGTCCTGTCTGCAGCCCAGGTCTGCAGCTTCCACGCTCTCTGGATGTGGTCCGTGTGCTCCCCGTGGAAAAATTCCCCTAAATATCCATGCACCAGGTTCTGGTGCTTCTGCTCTGTCGATAGAAACCTTTGGAATGCTCTTGCACCTCTTAAAAATAGGAATAACGTTGGATCCTGCATCCCTGAAGTGCCCTGTGCAGGGAAGGAGACACCAAATCGGGGGGTCCCAGTTCTCCCTTCCCCTAAAACATGTTGGATGTGATGTGTTGGGATGATCCCATTGCCTGCTCTGGCATCACCAGCCCTCTCTGACAGACTTTCCCCCCTGATGCAGCCGGATCTGATCCCCGTGTGACAGGGAGAGGGAGCAGCCCCAGGGCCCCATCCCGCACGGAGCAGGGGGAGCCCGACGGGTTTGGGAGCTCGTCAGCACGACGATGACAGCTCCAGGGATTGGGATTGCTCCACGCGGGTCCCATTCGCTGGGAGAACATTTCCCAACCCGGTGGAACCTGTAGGGACGACCACCCTTTTCTTAAGCAATTTTCCTGACTCAAGATCCCACCCCGAGCCAGAGGGAGAGGGATCTCTGCTGCCTCTTACAACACAGCTCCATCCAAACTGGTTTTCCCATTAATCCCTCTTCCAGAGGGATTTTTTTTTTCCTTTTTCCCTCCTTTTTTTTTTTTTTTTTTTTTTGGGTGACCAGGGGTGCTGTTGGATTTTCAGGAGGGTGTTTGGTGCTGCATTGGCATGGATTGGCTTTCCTCGGGTGGGGGGCTGAGCCCACCCACGGCACCCCGCACAGGTTAGCCAAAATTGTGTCTTTTATTGGAAAGATTTTCCCGAGGCAGGAGGGAAGGGAATGACTCCTCTGGGAACTGGATGAGTGAGACACAGGGAGGGACTGTCCAGCAGTGCCAAGGGAATCTCAAATCTCAGCCCTTTTTTTTTTTTTTTTTTTTAATATTAACGGCCCAAATATTGAACTGGAGCAAATCCAGAGGGTGGCACAATGTTCATCCCCCCTGGATTTACAGCCAATTTCCAGGGGGGTGAACATTTTTATAGGAGAGTGAGAAGTTGCTAATTTATTCCAGTGCTCAGCAAATCACAGAATCATGGAATATCCTGAGCTGGAAGGGACCCACAGGGATCAAGTCCAACTCCTTGGTGACGATCCCAGTGGGCTAAAACCCCTCCAACAACATATCCCAAATACCTGTGGAAGCATCTGCAGCCATTTCTACCTCGTCCAACATATATTATAAATTAATTATAAATTAATTCTTGACTCCTGGCGCCTCCTCCCGCGGGTCCCGCGGCGGGTCCTGGCAGATAAAGGGTTACTCGGCCCCATCTGCTCGACTCCCCATTTCACAAGGGCGGGTTTGGAGTTTTTACTACAAGTTTCAGACAATGAAGGTGTGTCTGCGCTCCGAGCCCGCTCTGCCCGTTGTGTAGGCGTCGGGTTCAGCGCCGTCTTGTCAACACTTGAATATGTTGAGCATCACTCACGGGGCATTCTGTAAGAAACCTATTAAGTTAATTACCGAGGCTGTGTGTGTGTGTGTGTGTGAGAGAGAGAGAGAGTGTGTGTGTGTGTGTGTGCTTCTCCTGTAAAAATTGGGCTTTTTTCTCCTTGCAAGACACTCGTGATGCAAGCCCCGGCCTCTCGGGGTGATGACATCTCGTCTGCTGCTGTAACTGAGACGGGGCTCGAGCTGCCTGAGAGAGGCTGTGGGATGGTGGGAGGGGGGTGGGACCCTCTCTCAACCTGCCCACCCAAATTTAGGGACCTGCTGCAGCACCCCTGGTAACAGCTGGGGAGGAATTAGGATGCAAATCCTAAATCTGTGGGGTTTGAACTCAAACTCGAGCATCCCCACGGGTGTTTGCTTATGTCATTTCTGCTCCAGCCAAATTCCCGGGATAACACAGTTTTGTGGATTCATGGAGTGGTTTGGGTTGGAAGGGACCTTAAAGCTCATCTTGTTCCACCCCCCTGCCATGGTTGTTCCACTAGGCCGGGTTGTTCCAGGTCCTTTCAACACTTGCAGGGATGGGGCAGCCACAGCTCCTCTGGGAGACCCCTTGGTTTGGGAAGAGGGCTGGGAGGAGACCTCTTGCTCTTTGTATCTGCACTGCCACCCACAAGTGGCCCAAAATGATCAGGCCTGCAGGGGGGGGATATTTTGGGGAGGCTGGGGGTGCAAGTATGGTTTGTGCAGGGAGATGGCACAGAAATAGTCTCTGGCAGCACCGATGGGCACCTCTGAGGGGACAACCCCCTGCTTCTCCTCTCCCCCCTTCCTGCAAGGCTCTCCAATGCCTTTCCATCCCCTTGCAGAAGGAGCTGTGGGTCTGAGTCCCATCTTGGAGCAGGGCAGGGCTGCTGGAGTGAGGATGGAACCTCGTGAGCAGCAGCACGTGTCTGTGCTGCCCCAGCCCTGCCATCCCGGGACCACCTCACCCTTCACACACACACACCCCATCCACCCCCAAAATATGTAAAAAATGAGTTTTCCCTCGCTGGAGCCCAAACCAGGGTAGGGAAGCAGGGCAAGAGTTGGCTCCTGGCTCCCAAGGAGGTGTTTTTTTTTTTTTGGGAGGCGCACAGGGCATTGCACAAACAGCCCCCGGCGCTTGCACGCGCCCCAGGTAGGGAGGCTCAGCCCCCTCCCTGCTCCCCCCGCCCAGAGCATCCCACGGGAGCCTGGATCCGGTGGACTTTTATGGAAGAAAGGGAAGTCCATGGCACTGCAGGAGCAGCTTTGGCAGGCGTGCAGCTGCAGCAGCTGTTAACCCCTAATCCTCGGGATAGGAGCTCTGCCTGCACCTCTCCTGCCTGCCCCTCTCCTGCCTGCTGGGGTACAGGGCTTTTTTTTGGGGAGGGGACTGCTCAGCAGCCCCACTGCAGCTCTGCTGAGAGCCTGAAGGACCAGGGGATGCTCAGCAGCAAAACAAAAAAACTCCATGAAGAAGGTGCATTTGGCTCTTTCTCACCACCCAAATCAATGCAAAAGCACTCCTGAGCATCCCAGAGCTCCCCCATCCTTCCAGGACGCCCCCTCCCCTTAAAAAAAAAAAAAACAAACCAAACCAAACAACCCACAAGCAGGAGGGAAGTGTGAGGAAAACTGGGGATGCTCCAGAGAAGGATGTTTCCGGTCAGAGTTTCTCCCATCCCAAGGGCAGCTCTGGACTCTCCCTCCGAGTGCTGCCAAATCCTGATCCTGCAGTCAGGAAGCAGCGTGGGGAGGGAGAGGGTGGGAGGGGGAGGACGGGGTGGCCAAGCCCGAGGCCGCCCGGATGCTCTGGTGGGGCCCAAAATACATCACATTCCCCTCCCAGCCAACTCTGGAGGAGGGGAGGTGGAGGGGGGGGGGGAGTGTGGTGTCGTCATCAGAGGCGATGGGGAGACTTTTTGGCCGGCAGAAGGGAAGGGAAAAACCCAAAAATAATAATAATAATAATAATAATAATAATAATAAAAAAAAAAGGAAGGAATAAGTCAGCCCCCTGCCCACCCACCCCCACCCCCCCGTGGTGCAGCCCCAGCGCTCCCATCAGATTAGCAGAGCCCAAATAGCCGGGTTGGCCCAGAGCGGGAGCAGGGCTGGCACGCGCGGGCTTTGATCCGCCCCCGCGCCCCGGGGAAGGTGCCTGGGACCGGGATCAGACACCCCGGGGAGGAGGAATTTGCAGGGGAGGGTTCGCGGCGTGTGCACAAACCCACGGACACCCAGGGTGCCCCCCCTGCCCCCCCAAAGCCAGGCTTGCCAGGGTGGGATTGGGCACAAATCCAGAGGGGGGTGGTGGGCACGGCATCCGACCCCAAATCCCACTGGCAGCTTTTGGTGGTCATCGCTGGGTATCGCCCCAAAAAATCACCCACAGCACAGCCAGAAGGTCCAAGGAGGGGGTTCTTTGGCCCTGGTGGGGTCCCACCTGCAGCTCCGGGGTCTCCAACAGCACAAGGATGTGGAGCTGCTGGAGCAGGTCCAGAGGAGCCCACGGAGGTGCTCCAAGACTGGAGCCCCTCTGCTCTGGAGCCAGGCTGGGAGAGCTGGGGGGGTTCACCTGGAGGAGAGAAGGACTCAGGGAGATCTGAGAACCCCTTCCAGGGCCTAAAGGGGCTCCAGGAGAGCAGGAGAGGGACTTGGGATGAGAGATGGAATGACAGGACAAGGCGGAATGGCTTCCCACTGCCAGAGAGAGGGTTAGATGGGATATTGGGAAGGAATTGTTGGCTGTGAGGGTGGTGAGGCCCTGGCACAGGTTGCCCAAAGAAGCTGTGGCTGCCCCATCCCTGGAGGAGTCCAAGGCCAGGTTGGAGCAACCTGGTCTATTGGAAGGTGTCCCTGCCCATGGCAGCAGGGGGTGGAACTGGATGAGCCTTAAGGTCCCTTCCCACCCAAAGCATTCCATGATTCCAGCCTGGCTGTGCCTCGTGGTGGTTCACGTGTGTGAGGTTCAGCCCCACGTGCCCCATGGACGTGGGTATCACTGGGTGCTTTAGCCTGGATGGTGGCAGCACTGGGAATATGCTGGGGCTTTCCAACCCCCAAAGGAAACGTATCCCTGTCCCCAGAGGCGACTCAGGCATCAGAGTCTCCCCATAGACACATCCCAGGGGAGGCTCCCAGTGCAGACTCCGCTCTCATCTGCACAGAATCAGGCTACGGGCCTTTAAATGACTGAATTAGGCAAAATTTGGTGTTTCTCCAAGAATCCTCCGGAAATCTGCTGCTGGAAAAGCAAGCTCATCTTAAAGCTACACGTGTGCAGAGCAGACAAGTTTTCCACTCTCAAGAAATGGGGCTGGAAAAGACCTTTCCAGTCCTACCCAGCCCTTTTTTCTGGCCAGTTCAAGTTCGTTCCTCGTGGTGGGATCTCAGGGGCTTTGTGGAAAGTTCTGGTGGGGCACCTTTCTGGAGAGGTTTTGTGGGGTTTTGCAGGTGCCCCATGAGAACTGGGGGTGATGGGGGCACCAAGGGAGCCCAGATCCATGGGGGGAGTGGGAGGAGATGCTGGTGGAATTCCTGGGAAGGACCAGGCTGGTGGCAAGGCCCAGGGCAGCAAACACAGGTGTGGTCCAGCAGCTGCTGGGAAAATGGGTGTTACAAGTGGTGTTGGAGCGGTGCCACCCTGTCACAGCGAGAGAAACTGGGCAAAAAAGTTCCCTTCTCCTTCTGCCTCTTGAGCCTGAGCCATCCTCAGGTCGTCCTCCTCGTCCTCCTCCTCCTCACCCAGCAATTCATCCATCCACCCTCACTTCCCCCCCCAGCAGTGCAGCATCCACCGTTATCCTGCGGGCACCAAGGGGGCAGAGGATGCTCTGGGGAGGTCCTGGCTGGATCCTGAGCAGGACAAAGCCCACCCCAGCCCTTCCCTGGCCAGGCCAGCAGCGGGCCAGTGGGTCAGGGTGACTCATCCGGCAGCGGCTCCGCCGTGAGCTCGCCCACAATTGCAACACTGTGGGGATGTCAAACCCAGCCAGGCAGAGCCCGGCATCCACACGGCTTCCTAACACGCCCCTGGGGTTGCTACCAACATCCCTGTTGTTCTTAGCAATCCCATCCATCATTTATCATCCCAGAGGCCCAAGGGCTGGGAGACAGGGCGTGACCGCGCGGGACGCGATTGCAGCGCGCCCCAAAAAGGGTCTTTGGGGTGCAGCCACCTCCCCCTTCCCAGTGCTGCTGGTGCTGCTCCAGCTTCCCAGGATCTCGGGACAGCAATCAGAGCACGCACAGCCCTTTCCATCATTTTGTTCCACCACCATTTTATTCCACCATCATTTTATTCAACCATCATTTTATTCAACTTTCTCGCTTAAACAAACTCCTGGTGCCGGGGATCCGGGGAGAGGAGGAGCAGGAAAACTCCTCCGTTAAGTTTTGTTGGCAAAGCAACCAACCTGGACTCCCAAATCCACCCCTTAAACCCACTCTTGGAACATCCTGGCCCCATGCACACCTCAGGGATGGAGCTCAGCATCCAGCATCCCATCCTCCCCCCACCCTCCCCTCCATCTGCCTCTATAATCCCACAGGTGTTTTAAAATATAAAAAAAAACAAAACACAACAAAGCAACAAGAAAAACAACCCCCCCACACCTTTTTTCAACACGAGTGTTTTGTCTGAGGTTTCAAAACCATCCAAGTGTCATCACAGCCTCCACCCCACTGGCTTGGACCCCTCACCTACATCCTGAAGGAAAGGTGCAGAGAGGCACAGAGCCCGTGCCAGCAACGCCTAAGCCAGGCAGGTATCTGTGTCTCACTGGAAATCCACCCAGCAGAGCCTCCCTCTTTTGAAACGGGATATTCTGGCGCTGGGAATGCCATCCCTGGGCTGCCAGGAGAGAGGCAGGAGCCCCGGGAAGGTCCCAGATCCGGGACGGTTCGGGTTCTGAAGGGCAGCATTTTTGTCTCCAGATTAAAAAAAAAAAACCTCTTAAAGAGCCACAGGCTGAGGTGATTTATGTTTATTTGGCTCAGTTAATGACCCGTGGCACGTCCTTCCCTGCGGCATTAGGGTGGATCAGACAGGCAGCATTTAAATTGCAGCCGTGCCCCGATATTTATTTTTTAATATATTTTTATGGTCGCCTTCCCCCAGTTATAGTGAGGCAGAAAAAAAAAAAAAAAAGCCAGGTCGTGCCAAAAGGCTGCAAGAGCTCCCTGATAATCCTAAAATCCGGGGTAAATCACTGGAGTTCAGGCCCTGGGAAGCTGGGAGGTTTTTTCAGAGCTGTGTTGGAACTGTGACATCCCAGTGTGTGACATCCCAGTGTGTGACATCCCGATGTGTCCACCTGGTCCTGCTCCAACCTGAGCCTCCAACGGGGTCTCAGGGGTGACAACAGGACCCCTCGTGTCCTTGGGGACCCCCACAGTGAGTTTTCCCAGGAGTTCTGATGAATACTTTGGCATGTGGATGTGCATTGCTTCGGTGCCTCTTTATGCAGCACCATCTCTTTGGTCAGTGCCTCCTGGGATGGGGTGTCCTGGCACGATTCTGGTGCTAAAAACACCCAATTTTGGTGCATTTCAGTCCCCAAACAGGTGGATCCATCAGCTGTGAGATCCAGATCCACTCAGGTTTAGCTTTACTGAGGTTCTGGATCAGCCCTAAAGAGAAGTTCCCTGCAGAAGGAAAAGCACCTTTTCCACTCTTTTTCTGCCCAGATGTGACTTTAGATGTGGTTTATCAAACTTTCAGGCACAGGCTGAGAGCAAACAAGTCAAATATCACCTGTAATGGTGAAATTCCATTCACGTAAATGTTAATAAATTAAAATAACGGGTTTGGGCTGTGGGTAGGGGGGATTGGCAGCCAGGGATGGGGGCATTCCATGTATCCCACCCTGTGTTGCTTGATAGGTCCCCTCCTTGGGGACTTTGGGGCTGGATTGTGCATTGCTGGAGCCTGGGAGAGGAGGAGCAGGAGGTTCTGGAGAGTGGATTAACCTCCTGTTGTGGACATGCATGGAAAGCCAAGTGTCTGGGCTACGAGGATCCCGGTGGGAAGCTTGGCTGGAGATGTGGGGTACCCGTGTTTTGGAGCAGGGAAATGCTGGGAATCATTTCTGCCCCAGGCCTGGGATGGCCTGGCCCTTGTCTCCAGCTGTGCCTGGGGAACGAAACCAGCTCCAAGCACAAGCCCAGGGCCCTGAGTCATCCCAGGATCCGGGAACTGGGGCTGCGGGGAAGCACCGGAGCAGGAGGCTGAGGATGAGGTTTGGGGTTGGGAAAGCTGGGCTGGTTCCAGAGGGAAGGGGAGGTTTCTCTGGATTTGGGGAGTGATGGGATCCAACCTCCGTTGGGGTCTTGTCCCACCGTCGCCTGTTTAAGTCATTCCTTGCCCTGGGAATTTGCTGTTCAAACACTTTTTGGGGTAATGCAGCAGCCAGCAGAGACCCTTCCCCACCATACCCTTTCTCTCTCAGCCAGAGGTGACATTCTCACCCTGCTGGGCTTTTCTTCCATGAGCTCCTTGTGTGTTTCTCTGTATTTTTCTCTTCCTCCTGAATCCTTTCCCGGTGGTGAGAACACGATCCAGTGGCATAGCAAGGTTGGCATAACGGGATGTGACACTTATCATAAAAAGAGGGATTTGCAGGGTGGGGGCTGACAGGCTCCTTGGGGCACAAAACCCCAGCTTGATGGTGATGGGAACAGCAAGAGTGGGCTGGAGCCGTGCCAGGAGGGAGAGGGTCAGCGTGGCGTGGGCGAGCAGGAGTGGTTTGGGAGCATCCCGTGCCCCAAATCCGGCACAGGGCTCGGTGTGGAACCCAGCTGACATGCAAACGGGCAGCTGGGCTGGGAAATGCCAGAGCCTGGGAGTGCTGGGAGCTGCCCAGGCCCTGCCCTGCTCTCTCATGGCCTCCCTGCATGCCGGGATAATTGGAGGGAGAGTTTCTCTTGGAGCGGGTGTTTTCTCACATGCTCTTTGTTGGAAAGCAGGACGAGCCTGAATGTTCCTGGGAGCTGGGGTAGGAGCGGTGCTCACTGCTGCTGTTGGCTTTGGTGGAGAGGAGGAAACCCCAAAATGTTCACCTTGCTCTGCAAGGACACGGTGGAACAGATCCATATCCACCTGCAATTAGCATCCTGTTCCTCTTTATTCCCTGTTCCAGCCTCCGCTCCGCTGGCGGGAGGCTGGATTGCCATCCCGGCAGCTCTGCCCTTCCCGGGATGCTCCCCTGCGCTCCCGAGAGCCAATTCCTACATCCTGACCTCATTATAAAGATCACAGAGAGAGAGGAGAACAAATCTGGGCTCCCGGCTGCGCCGGCTTTGAAGCCGCTTGCCCCCGTCGAGAGCCGCGAGAGGCAGCGCAGGAGGAGCCCTGGTTGTTTGGGGATTAACTTCCCCGCTTGGATAATTGTTGGTTAATCGTTTCAGCGCGATGCCGGGGCCGGCACCTCGGCTGCTTCCCTGCGGGATGCAGCCCCCGCCCCCGGCTGTGCTCCCCTTCCCCCCGCGGTGTCCCCGATGTCCCCGGGGCCGGGTTGGGACGCGCTCCCGGCGAGGTGGCAGCAGCCCAGCCCCGCTCCGCTGCACTTCCCTGGGTCCCATCCGTCATCTGTTTGTCCTGGTGCCCTGCCAGCGATTGTGCCGATTCCCACACCCACTTTCCATAACCCTCCGTCCTCGCCCGGGCGAATCGCTGGCGAGCTCTCGCCACCCATCCCTTTCCCCTCCTCTCTCCGATGGGATCAGACACGTTCTGGAGAGGGGGCAGAGAGGAAAGAGGGGGGAAAGGACAACAACAACAACAAAAAAAAGATCAAGAGGGAAACAAAATGTGACTCACTGCCTTTAATTTATTTGTATTTATTTATTTACTCCCCCCACCCTACGCTGCAGGAGGCAACGCCGAGTGCTGGCCGTGATCTTCCAGGGAGCCTTGGTGGTTGTCTGAGGCATCAGGAATGGGGGGGGGAAATAATTTTCTGCACTCTTTTGGCCAAGGAAAAGATCACAGAGAGGAGCTGCTGGCACAGAAACTGCGTGGCACAGATTTTTAGGGCTGCCCAGGTCTCTGCGTGAGCATCCCGTGCCCCGCCAGCGCTCGACACCACACGGCACAGACCGGAGGGTGGAAATATCTAATTCCACCTCCTACACTGTGTCCTCGGCAGGGGAAAGAGAGAAAGAGGAGATAAAAGGCTGGGAAGCTCAAATGGTGTCATTAGGAACTATTAATGCTCTCATAAAAGGGCATTAATAAACACGGCAGCTCATCAGCGTCCATTAGCTCCGCTCGTGGCAGGGATCTTTGGGAGCTGCCGGAGTGTGATGCTCCCCTCGCCCTCATCCCGGTGTCAGCCTGCAGAGGGGTCATTCCTCCTGAAAACCATTCCCTCCACAAAAAAAAACGGGGAGGAAAAGCTCGCAGGAGCAAGCAGGGCTTCACACCTTCAATCCTTCCGTGCCCAGAGCTTGCTCCGTGCTCCCAGGGTAGATGTTTACTATGAAAGAAAAAAAAAAAAAAAAGGCAGGGTTTGGAGCGCTCATCCCTACTTTCTCCCTCCCGCCCTCTTCCTGTTCTCGCCTCTTAAAAGGAGCTTTATCCTTTGACTCTCCCATCCCCGGGGCAAGGCAGAACCCACAGCATCTCGGGGCGAGCAGGCAACCCACATCAGCAGGCGGGAAAACAGGGAGGAGGCCCCGGCCTCTCCCGATAAGCCCATGGCAAAGCCAGGAATAGCAGCGAGGTCCCTGCACGGGAGCATTCCAAGCAGGAACAGAGAAACCCTCAGTCCCTGCCTTTGAAGAGCGGGGGCTGGCAGCCGGCCCGGCCTCGTGGAGAGCCGGGGATGCGCCGGGAGCTTCCTGTGCCAGGCCAGGCTGGGCACATCTGGGGGGAAACAGGCACAGCTGGAGGGGCTGGGCAGAGCAGATGTGCACATCTGGATGGAGCATCGCCTGGGCAGGCCCCTGTGGGTGGGCTGGTAATGCACAGCTGGATGGGTGCTGTGCACATCTGGATGGGGCGAGCCCGCACATCTGGGTGGAGCAGACATCTGGGCCAGGAGAGAGCAGCCAGCACACCCCCCATGGCCTCGTGTGTCCCTTCCAGCACCCTTGGGTGCTTCTCCCCCCCCCCACCAGCCATCCCTCTGCCTTCCCCTGCCCTGGTGATCCAAGGTATCCCAACCTGCTCAAAGTCTTAGTCATCATCACCTCTCTGTCATCGAGATATTTTCGGCTCCGGGGCTGCCAAGGTGGCATTGGGGAGCCCATATCCAAGGATCTGAGCGGGCCCTTGGCTTCCCTGTGACCTGTGGGCAGCTGGCAGGAGGCTGCCACCAGCCATGACTCAGTGCAGGGCAGGTTTCTTTGTAGGGAAAGGGAAGCTTTGATCCCGAGGAGCCGGGGCACCGACCATGTTCCCCGCGTGCACTTTTTGCCGGCGGTTTTATCTGATGCATCTCCCTTTTTTTTTTTTCGGGGTATAACAACTCCCAGGGCAGGTTAGGACGGAGGAGCCCTGGCAGCAGAGTGTGCGTGGGCAGGACTGGAATAACGGGTGCCGTAGGAAAGGATTTACGAGCGCTGGGGAGGGAGGTTGGGGCTGGCTGGGAACGGCGCAGCAGGTCAGGGGTGAGGTGGGTTGTGCAGGGCCAGGCTGCGGCCAGAGCTCCCGTTACTGCCCCTTTGCCATCAACCCCCATCCCACTGGGTGTCCCAGCAAAGCCTCTCTCCTCCAGGGAAGCATCCCAGGGTGGGGATGGAGAGCTGAGCCTGCTGGGCAGCGAGACCTGCTCTCCGAGCAGGAGTTTCGGTTGAGGGCAAAACCACCAGGACGGAGCAGAGCTTTGCCACGGGAATGCTGGTGCAAATCACCTCAGCCAGCCCCTTCCCACCCCTCCGGAACACGGGTGTGCCAAGCAGCACCAAGGCTTTTAACTGGGATGTTGTGGTTTTCCTGCTGTGCCACAGCCTGGATCACTGCCCTGGATCACCAGATCACTGATGGGCTCTGTTGGGGGTGACAGCACCACCTGTGTGCCAGGGCATTGCGGGTGGAGCCCCTAAATCCCAAATAGCTGAAGAAAACCCCTGCTGTGCCCCTTCACACCCACCCCAGCCCACCATCCGCCCTGGAGGAGTTGTTCCCTAATGATCTTTTCAAGGAAAATGCACAAAATGTTGGAAAAGGAATCCCTGGGGAGCAGTGGGTGCAGTGGGGGGGGGCAGGAGGGGTCCATCCCCCTGAGGTTCCCGGTAGCATCTCACCCCCCTCTCCTTGTCCTTGCAGGGTGCAGATCTGAGGAATGGGAAGGTCAAAGGGCACGTGCTGTCAGGTGAGTGCAGACCCCAAATGAGGTCCCACCAGCTGAGATGAGGTGGTGGCACACCAGGACACGAGGGAGGGACATGAGGGAGGGACACAAGGTGCTCCTCAGGGCACTGTCTGAAATAAGAACCACTTTTTCTCTTCCTTTTTTTTTTCTAGAGGCAAAAGTGGTTAAAAAAAACTCCCCAGCGGTTGGAATCGCTCCAAACCAGTGCAAAAAGAGGGGGGAAGGGGAGGGGAGGGATCCAATCCTAAAGAAAAACCTGAGATAAAAGCGGGTGAATCCCAACGACTCCTGTAATGTTGCACGAACAAAGACTCCCAGTTCCAAGGGGCCAGACGTGGCTCGGGGAGTTCACACCCCCAGGGGGAGAGGGGAGGGGAACTGGGGGCTCCCCTGGAGCCCTGCAGGAGCTCTGGCCTCTTGTCCCTTGGTGTCACATCCCCCTCTCCCTGATGGAGAGCGAGGGGTGGCTGCGCTGTGCATCCAGGGGCTCTCCCCATGGACCACCAGCCCTCAGCAGCTGGAGATGATGCCCTGAGCCAGCTGCAGGCCCCACATCTGGCCAGCTGTGTGCTGCTCTCTCCCACTCAGGCTGTGTGGACCCCAAACCCCCACAGGGCAGCCAGGAGGGCAAGGGGGGCTGTCCGTGTCCTGGTGGGGTGCTGGGGGGTCCCCTACCCACGGGAGGCTGCCCCCAGCATGGGGAGGGGGCTCAGTGGGGTGGTGCAGGGATGGGAAGGGGGGTGAAGAAGAGGCTGGGGCACCTGGCACGGAGACAAGGAGCACCCCAGGGCTCTGGAGTTGAAAGAGGAGGTGGAAAAGGAGGAGGAGAGGGAGGCGGCTGGCGAAGCAGGAGGTTTTGGGGCAGGTTATTTCAGGAGAGGCAAAACAGGATCTGGCCCCTGGGCACTCGGGGAGGTGATGAGGGGGCGGGTTTGGGTGGGCACAGTGGCTGCTCTTACCTGTGAAGCACCTGAGCTTCTACTGACACATGGCAAGGGACCAGGGTGCAGGACACTGGGTGGGAGAGCAATCCCAGGCTGGAGGGGGGTGGGGAGTGCCTGGTTATGTTGGGAAGCAGGTCCCACTGGGCTCAGGGGGATGCTCAGCCCTTACCTTTTGCACCCCCAGGGTACGTCCGGCCCTCTCCCCCTCCCCACAGCGGGTACCACCGCTACCAGTTCCGCCTGTACGAGCAGCCAGCGCACAAGCACATCGCCCTGAGCCCCGAGGAGGATGCCTCGCTGGGTAAGGATCCACTGGGCCCTTGATCCCAGTCTCCAGGGGCTTTCCCAGGGGTATGGATAGTGCCATGCATTGAGCCACGCCAGAAGTGCCAGGCTGGGGATGCTCGCCTGGCACAAAGGGGCTTGGGATCCTTCCACGGGACGTGGATGGGGTGTTAAATCCTTGCAGGGCGGCAGAAACCCTTTGGAAAATGTCTGGTGATGGGCTGGGTAGCGGGATCGGAAGCAGGGAGAGATCTGGGCTGTGCAATCCAGCCCTCACCAGCACATCCCCCCCCCTCCTTCCCGACCCGGGGCTGTGGGCATTGCATCACCCCCACCTCGGATAAGGATCAGCCGCGGGGATGGTTTAGCAAGGGATTGCTCAAACGGGGCTGACACAACGCCCTGCCAACTCCCAGCTCCTCAATTCCCAACTCCCCTCTGCTGCCTCCTCCCAAAATCCTGCACGGGTGGGGATGGAGGCAGCAGCCCAGACCCCTCGGAACGCCATCCCTGCTGCCTCCCCCTGGGGCACAGGATAACCCGCAGGACCCCCGGGATGGGGGTTCCTTCCCTCCTCTCAGGAGCACGGTGCTCTGTGGCTCGTGGGGCCTCAGCAAGGGAAATTTCAGAACTTTCCCAGCCGGGACCACACGAGCACAGCCCAGCAGGCAGGTCAGGGCGCTGTGTCACTGCCTGACTCACCCTCTGCCTGTTAACCCTCACAGCACATCCCGGGGGGGCGGGGGGAGCCAGCTCCGGGGGGCTCAGTGTCCCTGGAACAGCCCCCGACGCCCCTCGGAGCAGGAGCAGGAGCAGGGTGTGATGCTCCTGCAAAGCTCTCTGCGGGTTCTCTCTGCCCTTCACTTTGTTTTCTGGCTCATTAGCCCGGCGTTAATGACACCACTGATGTCACCTCCCTCTCGCCCCTCCCCGGCCCTTCATGCCCGGTGTGGTCAGAGGAGGGGGCTCCCTGCTATCCCTGCTATCCCTGCTGTCCCTGCTATCCCTGCTATCCCTGCTATCCCTGCTGTCCCTGCTATCCCTGCTATCCCTGCTGTCCCTGCTGTCCCTGCTGTCCCTTTATCCCCCTCGCAGCATCCCGGGGATGGGAAAGGACACTGACACACCCACCAAGGAGCGTTTTCCAGATAAATCCTCTTATTAGCAGGACATGTGGCTCTAACCCCCAAAATTCCAGATGCCCAAAGAGTTCAGCCACCCTGTGGAAACCCCCCCACATCCCCCAGTTCCCGAGGAGGTGTGGGGAGACCGGGCACTCCCCACCCTGGGCTGTCTCCATCCCATGCCTGAGTTTTCCAGCTCTTCCCAAGCTTCCTGGGAAAGACCCAGTGGATGTTCTGATCATCCCTTGTCAGGCAGCTGCGGGGGTCTGGCAGGGGCTGCTGTTTCAGGAGTGGGTTGAAGGTTGTTTTTAACTGTTTTGCTGCTACATCACGTCCTTGCCCTGTCCAGTGGGTGCTGCTGGACTGAACCACTGGCAGCCCGTTGTTTTTATTCCCAGGGAATGAGCCCTAAAAACAGCCAAAGGATGAGTTCTTGGTCTCAGGGGTTTTAAAGAAATCCATCCCCGAGGCAGTGGGATGAACACCAGTGGATCCATCCAGCCCCGCGTGGCTGAGCCCTGTGGTGTGAAGGCAGAGCACAGGGCAGAGGAACAAATGCCTTTGGCAGTTTGTAGGAACAAGGAGGAGGTGACCCCAATCCCAATGGATCACGGATAAGAAACCAGCCGGCTCCTCCATGGCTTTGCCTTGCTCCTCTCCTGTACAAACCAGGCAGGTTCTCCTGGTGATGCTGCTGCAGGCACAGTTTGCAGCAGAACTTCCCATCTTATTTGGCCTTAAACCAGCCCCTTTTTTTTTTTTGCTTTTATTTTGTTCCACATCTGGTGGCAGCGACATCTCCCTCTCGCCAAGGGCGGGGGCAACCCTGGGCAGGGAGATGTCCTGAGCGGAGCTCCTGGTGGTGCAGGGAGCGGTGCTGGACCCTCCCAACCTGCAGATGCATCCCTGTGCCACGCATCCATCCCTCTGGCAGCTCATCCCCTGGCAGAGCTGAGCCCTCCAGAGCATCTCTCACACCGCTCAGCTCCCAGAAAAACTCCCTCCTGGCCCGGGGTGTGTTTTTTGGAGGCCAAGGCAGGAAAGGTCCCGGGCCAAGCGTGGCCAAGGCGGGGGAGGTGACATGTGCCAGGCGGGATGACAGGAGCTCGGCCGGAGCCTCCAGAAGAGGGCACTAAACCAGGACCTGCCCACTGTCGCCTGTCCCTGCTCCTGGAAAAGATCCCTGGGAATTTAAAAGGCGAGGGGTGACGGCGAGCGTGGAAAATAAATCCGTGCTTCTCCTCCCCACCGCCCGGCTTTGCCACGCCAGCAGCTCACAGGGAGCCAGGACAGTTCCAGGGTGGCTCTGGTGCCCACCCTGCCGTGGGGGTGTCCCTGATGGGGTGGCACCAGTGGGCACAAGTCGGGTCCTGTGCCCAAGGGCACCCGGGTCGGCAGTGGTGGAGCTGGAAGGGCTGCAGCACCCGCTCACGTCCCTCCTGTGATGGGGAAATCGGTTGTTTACGGCCGAGGAGTTTCTCCAGGGTGGCTCTTGAGCAAAAAACTTGTTTCATCAGGAAAAAGAAAACCACCCTGATCCTTCTCTCCGTGAGCGTTTCTGATCGACGCTGGCACCAGCCAGCTCTGAGTGACCTCGGGCAAATAACTCCCTCAGAGCCTCAGTTTCTCCCCTGGAGTCTGATTCACTCCACTTTTTTGGCCACTGAACTGTCCCCAAGCACCAGCTCTGTCCCCGCTGGGGGGATGTTTGGGGTGTCCCTGCCGCTGTTCCTCCCGCTCTCCCCACTTCCCTCCCAGCCAGGAGTGTCACAGGCCGCGGTTGTATTTTTGGGGAGATGCAAGATAAGAGTTTGTGGTGTGTGAAATGTCAGAGCCACCCGTGGCATCCCCGAGGTGGTGGCACTGCCGTGAGCTCTCGATCCGGCGGCAGGAGCCGCGCTGAGCCACGGGAAAATCCCTCGGCTGGGGGGGAATTTGGGCACCCCCAGCAGACCCTGGCTGTGGTGTCATGGAATTAAAGTCCCTTCACTGCTTTCACCGAGGGCAGCTTTAATTAGCACAAAACCTGGAGGCTTAATTGCACCTACTGGTACCCGAGTACCTCCCTCTGCTCCCACCCTGTCCTGGTACTGGATACCCACCAGCTCTGGAGAGCATGGAGAGATGTTCCAGCATCCCCAAACCTCCTCCTGCCCTGGAAAGATATTTTAGAACTGGGAATAGACTTTATCCTCACGGAAATTTTCCCTCAGGGAAGCAAAGAGCCCCCTTTGGGGACCAGGCACCGGGATGAGCCCAACCAGCTGCTCTCCCCGTGGCTCCTCCATCCCTTCTCCATCCCCGGCTCGGGATCGAGGCCGCAGCATTGACTCATGAGCCGACCTTGTGCGCCTCCAATCCCATCCACCCAGCTGGAAAATCGGGTTGGACTGGGCCCCAGCGGGGAGGGAAAGGCTGCAGCTGGGATGGGAGGCAGTGAAGGGCTGCGGGGGGAGCTCCTGGTCCCGGCCGGAGCCCCGGGGTGTCACTTAATGGTGACCAGAGCGACCGCTGGCCTCCCGCCCACCTCCCTGGGACATCATCAATCTTGGCAGAGAAGCATCAGGGCTCCCATCAGGAGAACATTCCCACTGATGAGGCTGATAAATTACAGCCGGGGGAGGAGGGGACAGGAGTCTGGGGGGAGGCAGGGGGCTGTGAAAGCCGCGGTGTCAGAGGGATCCCGAGCTCCCCAAGCCCCGAGGGTGCCTCGTGCCTCAGTTTCCCCAGCTGGCACTCCGGGATCAGGCGGCCAGGCACGTGTGGGTGTCAGCGGGCACTCCTCTTCCTCAGATAAGGGCAGAGTGTGATGATATAATTCTTGGGAAACGAGCTTGAAAACGGACCAAGCCGCGGATGAAACACCCTATTGTTGTGGCAGGGAGAGGGGACAGTGGCACCGCGACCTCGGCTCCCTGGCTGCCACCACCCCCTATCCTGCTCCATTCCCAGCTTCATGATCCCGGTGACTCACAGTCCCCGGCCCTGGGAGCCAGCTGGTGTGATTTGGGATGGCTGGCCCAGGGATGTCACCCCGGTGGTCACGCCAGGATGGGGCACCCGCTTCAGGGATGCACCCAAAGGGGTTGGATTCGGAGTGCGGGGGCATCCAGACCCCCAGACCCGGTATCCTCCCGGTGCATCATCCCCTTTGCTGCCCCGGGGCTTTCCCTACCCCGGAGGGCCGGGCACAGCCAGTGCCATGGCAGGCAGGAAAGTAGGTCAGGAAAAACCCCGGCCCCACGCGCGGGGCGAGAGCCGGGGCCGGCGCCTGCAGCCCCACGGCGGCTCTGCCTCCCCCGGCTCCTTTCATCCCGCGCCTCTCCCGGGGCTCCCCGAACATCAGTGACAGCTCCAGCCCCCCCGGGGAGTCGGGGGGTGCCACGTCTCGCTCTCACCCTGGTCCCAGGGGGCACGGGCTGCTCTCCCCCGGGGTTTTCCAAGTGCTTTGAAAGCCACGGGATGAAAGGCACCCGGCAAAGGCTGCGGGCGCAGCGGGAGCGTCCCCCCCGGAGACCCCTTTCCCTGGTGCCACACTCGCTGGGACCCCTGGCGCTGAGCAGGGGGTGGATTGAGACTCTGAAGTGAGCATCCTCCCCTCCTGCCAGGGCTGGAATTTGGGGATGGAGATGTTTGTGGCTGCGTGTCCCGGCTGGGGGTGACACCGGTGCGGGACGTCAGGACTGTCCTTGCTCTCGGCTTGGTTTGGGCACTCTGAGGGTGGCAGTGATGATGTGGGGACTCCAGCAGCAGCCTGATGCATTCCAACACCTCTCCCAGCTGGAGTGTGGGATGCAGGGTCTGTCCTGAGCATCCCATGACCTCCTTCCTGGGCACTGGAGCATCCCAGCCACGGCCTGCTGCAGCTCCAGGAGGTTGCAGGGTGCAGTGCCATCACCAGGAGCATTTCCAGAGCTTCTTGGAGCTCTGAACCCGAGATGGGGAGCAGGTGGGAGCTCCACCAGCACCCTGAGCCACCCCCCCCCCCTCATGCAGGTGATGAAGCAGCTCAGGTTTTGCTCAGCACTTTTGCAAGAGCAAAGAGGACGCTTTGCTCCAGTTGGGGCTGAGATGTGACGGCAGATAAAGGGCTGCCAGGCTGTGGTGTGACATTAAAGAGCAGCCAGGAAGAGGAGAGGACAGCTTTCAGATAAACAATGGGCCCCTTTCCCCACCCTGTGACACCGTGGCAGTGTCCCATCCAGTGTCCCACAAGGAGGGGCAGTGGTGACAGTGTGAGCTGTTTGAGTCCCTGGGAAAGCCCCTCTGGTGGGGAGCAGGATGCTCTGGCAGCCACCAGCCAGACCCACGCTGGGTGTCAAACCCTGGCAGGGTGCAGGGGGATTTCTGTACCCCACAGGGTACAAGGGAATCCCTCCTGTCCCGGGGAGGGTTTCCCTGCCACCTCCCTGGGAAACACCACAGCTGGATCCAGCCATGGGCTGCCCCCAGAGCTCCAGCAGCCTCAGGTCAGAGCAGAGGAGGAGGGTCAGGGATGAAGAACCTGCAGTTTGTGGAGCAGCAGATCAGTGCATGTGAGCGAGGGGGATGGGGGATCTCCTGCATCACCCCCACGTGCTCTCAGGGGATTTCCAGCCCAGCCACCCCTGGGATGGGCTCGTAGGAAACCACAGAAAGGTCTGCTCCAAAGGCTGGGGAGGCAGGAGAGGAACCAGCCCCATGTGCCCCCTGAGCTCCCTGCTGTCCCTGGTGCCTCCCGGGGTTGCAGGATGTGGTGTGGGCAGAGCAGCAGCCACACAGGGTGTTAGAACCCAGCCTGGAGCTGGCTCTGGAACATCCCCATCCTCCAGCCCCGCTCACCCCCTTCCCCTCTCTCCCCAGGTTCCTGGGACCTGAAGGGCTTCGTGGAGGACTTCGGGCTGGGTCACCCTCTGGCCAAGACCCAGTTCCTCACCAAATACTACGAGGATTAGCTCCGGCCAGCGCGTCCTTCCCCCGCACGTCCTCACACCGCAGAACCACCTCCGCCCGGAGCCGAGGGGACCCCAGGACCCACCAAGGATGCACCCACCCTGCTCCCCACCCAGACCCACAGCACCAACCCCCTCCCCTCCACTCCCAAACCCGAGTTCTCTTTCCCACCCTGAGCGGTGTCCCAGCTCACCCTGGCTATCCCTGGAAGGATGGCATCACCTCTCCTCCTCCCCTCATCCCGTTTTCCAGACCTTACCCCCAGCATGTCCCGCCTGCACTTTGGGGACCTTGAGTTTGAATGCTTGCAGTTTCCCGAATAAAATATGGATGGAGCACAGGGGGGATTCACGGGCTCCTTGCTGGCAGCAAGCACTGGACGGATCGGGTTGTTCTGGTGTCTGCAGCCACTGCCAGAGTTGAGACACCCTGTGAGTGATGGGGGCAGGGGACTGCCATCAAAACCCTCATGTAGGTGATCCCAGGCGTTCCCAGCGTCACCCAGGAGTGGGAGTGGGATGGTGGTGCCCAGCCAGGGGTCCCTCAGCGGCACCACACAGTGTGGGAACCGGGCACTGCCCCGGCCTGACTCCATCCCTGCCCTGCCTTTGCCCTCAGCCCGCTCCTCTTGGAAAGCAAAACCCAAATTAAAGGCATAAATCAGCAGAGCTCTGCCTACTGGCCACTTAGCCGGACCTCCCCTTTAATTAGCTCCTTAATTAGGCTTTCATCTAAGACTCAGTTTTCTCTGAGGCTCCGATTCACCCGCCTGCAAGTCCTCCTTGAAGCATGTCCCGGTGTCTCTGCTGTGACAGAGCTGACTCTGTCCTGCCTGTGGCCAGGAATAATATTCCACTTGGAAAAACCGTGGGGAGCAAGACCCCAGGACAAGGGGACATTTTGCAGGCAGGGAAAACTGAGGCACAAGGGAATGACTCTCAGGGAGGTCGGGGATCCCTCCGAGGGGGCGGCGATGCCGTTGTTGCTGCATCAGTCCCTGGGTTTATCCCAGGGCAAGCTGTTCCTGAAAAATGCATCTGCTGGTCACCTTCCCTGGCTCCCCAGCAGTGAGAGTGGATTTCACTCCTTCGTGGGGGGGTTAAATGTGGCTGGGACTTCCCCTCCAGCAGGATACAGCTGTTTGCCTCCCCAGGGGCTGGATCAGGACAGCCCCACATTCCCGGGAAAGATCGGGGTCATGGGTACATCCAAGAGAGATACAGGAGCAGGGGCCCAGCTCGCCCTGTGGGCACACACTGGGTGAAGCTGCAGGACCCGGGGGGAAGGCAAGCAACAAAAAAAGGAAGCTGGGTAACACCACAAGCCAGGGAAAAAAACAGCAAGCCCGCGGCCGCCGGCGCTAAGATTAGCAGGGAGGAAGTGACACGGCGCCGTGTCATGGAAGTCTGCTAAAGTTGGATTGCTCCCGCTCTTTCCCTCTCCTTGCCCTCGCAGGAGGGTGTAATTGGCCCGTCTGGTGAGAGGGACTGGTGTAAATGAGAGGTCACGCTCTGTTGACATCCTGCAGCCAAACTCCCGGCGGCCTTTCCTCCCCGCCTGTAATTCCGCGTGGCCAGGGGGGTTATTTTTGGTGGAACGGCAGGGAAAAGCTGATGGGATGTTTATCCTTCTAGGAAATTAGCACTGTTGCTCCTGGGTTTAGCTGGAGGTGAGGGGATGAGCCAGGATTGGGATCGCTGGGTGCCAGAGCCCGGACTGATGCACTGCCCTGTGTGACCCTGATGGGAATGGGAATGGGATGGGGAACAGGGGTGGGAGTGAGGATGGGGATGGAGAATGGGAATGGGAATGGGGATGAAGATGGAGATGGAGAATGGGAATGGGGATGGACATGGACATGGACATGGACATGGACATGGACATGGAGATGAGACAGGTGAAGGTGGGATGAAGAACAGGAATGGGAATGAGGATGAGCATGGAGAACGGGAAGGGGGATGGATATGGAAAGGGAGAGGGGAATGGGAATGAGATAGGGATGGGGATGGAGAGCAGGGATAGGGATGAGGATGGAGATGGGGATGGGGGTGAAGATGGGGATGGAAAAACGCAAATGGGGATGAGGATGAGGAATGGAAATGGAGATGGGGTGAATATGGGGATGGAAAAACACAAATAGGGATGAGGATGGGGATGAGGAATGGAAATGGAGATGGGGATGGGATGAGGATGCAATTGGGATGAGGATGGAGATGGAATGGGGATGGAGAGGGATATGATGGAGATGGAGAGGGAGACAGGACAGGGGTGGAGACAGAAATAGGGACAGGGATGGGGAAAGTGTGGATCAGGAATCTGCCCAGGTGGCTGCAGGAATTGTGGTGGGACAATTCCTGCTGGGACACAGGATGAGGTGCCAGTGGCCTTGTGTCAGACACCGGGGCCCACACAGGGCTGCAAACACCGAGTGTGGCAGGAGCTCCAGCCAGCCCCGAGCCACAGCCCCTCACCGGGATGCACGCGGGGCCCTCACGGCGTGGAAAATATTAATTGTGGTTTTCTGGTTCGCTTTTTGGTAATTTAGAAAGAACGAAAGGGAAAAAAAATTAAAGCAAAAAGGAGGAAGCCACGTACAGTCACTTGGTGCTGGTCCCACCCCCTTTCTCTCTCCTTCCATTCGCTCACCATCGATTGCGAGAGAGAGAAAAGAGAAGCTGAGCCTCTCGCTGCCTAAATGTAGAAAGTTTTGCTTCTAAATCAGTTTGTGATGGAAAGGAAACACGTCACGTCCCTGGGGAAGTGGCTGGTTTTGAGCAGCCACAACCCCAGCGCTGCAATGGAACAGCCCAGCACTGAAATAGCTCCGCGCTCTGTTATTGTCACCCGGAGAAGTTTTTTTTCTCTGTCTACGTGTGTCATTTTTAGCCTCCAGAGGAAGTTTTATTTGTATTTGTTACCTCGAATTTCCACTGCCGTGGCTTTTTTTTTTTTTTTATTTTGACTTTTTCGTGTGAAGGAGCTGGGAGAAAACACGGCGGGGTGAGCTCAGGTGTGCTCGGGGTCAGCCGGCGTATCCCGGGAATTCCAGCATGGATTCACCAGCCTCGCAGAGCCCAACGGGATTCAAAGGCCACAGGCCCGTGGAAACACACAGCCCCAGGGATTCTGTGAGCTGAGCTGAGCCCCGTGTGGCTGTGGGGTGGACACAACTCCCCTTTGCTGCCCCAGGGTGATATGAGGTGGGCGTGGGCGCTTCCAGCCCTTTCCCAAAGCAAACCCACCCACTCCATGGGATCACTGAGGAAGAGGAGGACCCGGAGGTTGAAAAATTAATAGTGAACTTGTGAAAATTGAATGTTCCTGGTGAGCTGTGGCAGCGCCCAGCAGAGCACACAGGGGGGGGATGTTTCTTCCCAAAACTGGGCTGGAGGCCAGAAGAAGCTTGTGCTAAACACAATCCCTAAATCAGCAGGGTAACAATTACCTATTTTTAATAATCACTGAAACAATTACTCTGCTGAGAGAAAGTCTCAGCCCCTGGCTCGAGGGGAGGCAGCCCTGGGTCTCATCCCCTGTTGGAGAGCAGGAGGCATCTCCCCTCTGGGGGGAAAATGCAGATTTGGGAGCAGGGGGGGTGTTAAGGAGCAGGGTCCGGGGGACACCCCTTGCACCCCCAGTGATTCAGTGCCATGTGGGGATGACACAGGGACGATCCAGCTCCGAGGAGCTCAGCAGTGCCAGGCAGCAGCTCCCCCTCACACGGGGACTTGCTCAAGAAGGGATTAGCAGGATCAGCTGATGATGATCTAAGCGCATAACTATATCAACCCGTGAATTAATTAATGATATCTCGCACCTCGGAGTGGCTCTATCTGCAGATCTCTGCACTCCTCAAAGCATCCACTGAATTAAGCCCTGCTGCACCCCCCGGGAAATAGGTCAGGATGGATAATCCCCATGTGCCGGTGGGGACGCGGCGGCACAAGGCGGGGGATAAACAAGGCTGCCCGTTTGGGGAGCCAGCGTGGGAGATTTTCCAGCACCAGCATCCCCGTGGGGTGCAAAGGGACCCTGCCCTCCGTGTGTCAGCCACGGGGGGGGTGACTTTTGGATGCTCCAACTCCCGGTGCTTTGCTCCCATCCCTCATCCCCGTGCCGTGGACACGCAGAGCCCCCAGCCCGGGGGTCCCCGGTGCCATGGGTGGGCTGGTGGTGGTGGGTGCCCACACTGGGAGCCACGGGATGCAGCAGCTGCCTCCCTGCTGATCCATGGATGGGCAGCCAGGCGGGCCCTGGGAGAGGCTCCTGGGCTGGGGCAGGAATTTAGGGCTCCTGAAGTAATAGGGAAGGCGGGCGAGGCGAGGACCTGTCCCCACCTCTGTGTCCATGCCAGCACCCAGAGGGGACCAGCAGGCAGCCAGGGGCACGTGGGCCAGTCCTGGAGCGATGCCTTCGTTAATTAGTGGTAATAAATTATTATTGGGCCTCCAAAATGCTGTATAATATCAGAGGAGCTTTGTGGGGCTGTCTGGGGGCCCTGCCAAAGCTTGCTTGGTTTGGGGGTCCTGGCCCCCCATCCTGCTCACTGGGGCTGGACCATTCAGCCAGGCTCTTGCAGCATCCTGGGATGCAAATTCCGAGTGTTCCTGAGGGAAAGCAGCTGCCTGGCTGTACCCAGAGACCTGCCAGACATCCCGGGACGAGCATTCAAGGGATGCTCAGCAGGGAGAAACTCTGCCCAGGTTTTGTTTCCTCTTTCAGCTGCTCCCCGAGTCGGTTTGGGCTGGGTTTGTCCACAGCCAGTGGGAAGCTCCCAGCCTCTCCCACTCCGCCAGGAGCACGAGCACCTTCAGATGTGGTTTTGCCCCAAAGCAGCCCTCGGTAGAACAGAAGAACAGGGAGTTTTTGATATGGTGGTCCCAGCCCACCAGCTTTGCTCCTGCCCAGAAGCTGCCGTGCCTGCGCTGCCCTGTTTATTTTTATCCCAGCTCCTGCAGGATGAGGCGGATGCCTCCCGGGGGTTTGCATCCCGAGGCGTGGTGGAAGGTGCTGGATGGCTCTGCCAGCCACCCCTGCAGCCACCAGGGCTGAGGACGGACGGACTCACGGACTCGGCCCGGCTTGTCCTCACTTGTCGGCAGCTCTCGCTGCCGTTCCCTGCCCGCAGCCCCGCGGGTCCTCAGCCAACCTCACATTTCCTCATTGCTAGGAAGTGGCTAATTCCCCCCGGGCCGGTTTCAATGGCTCACAGATCCCTGGCTTTTTGGCCTCCCACCAGTTTCTGCGGTGGTTGAAGCGCAGCCCTCGGGAGCAGCGCGTTCCCAGGCACGCAGCCTCTGGATTTCACCGGCTGGGAGGGCGTCTGTCCCTCACACGGGGTCATGGCATGGATACCCCAGTGCTGGATTCACCCCTGCTCCAGCTCTGCGGCCTCTGAGCCATGCTCACACAAAACTGAGCCGTGCTCACACAAAACTGAGCCCTTTTCCCGTGGGATGCAGCGGATCCGGGGAGTTCCGCCCTCCTTTGCTCCCCTCCTCCGTTAGGGAACGTCTCTGGAGTGGGGTGATCGTGGCACAGCTCTCAGGGCTGACACGCAAGAGTCCGTTTCCTCTTCTCTTTCTTGGTTTCACATTAAAAAAAGCCTTCGTGGCACCTCTCTGCAAACCCCTCGCTGGGGTCACTCGGGGCCACCAAGCCGAGGTTCCTGCTGGTCCCATAAAACCATCCCTGGTTTCTCAGCCTGCTCCATGCCCGATCCCTGGCTGGAACCCCATCATTCCCAGCGGAGCTGTTCCCTCGGGACCACTTTCACTCCTGGCCCTACTATTTAGTTTTCCTGCTAATCACACTGTCTCCTTATCTCCAGGTCACACTGCGCCAGCCACCACTGCTATTGTTCCCCGGCTGGATAATAACAGGAAAGACCTCTGGGCTTGGAAAAAGAGACCTGTCCCGGACTCGGATGACCCAGAGGTTCCCAGCTTGCTGGTGAATACAGCAACGTGCCCCTTGCTGCCACAGCCTGGAGTCACCCCCTGACCCCAGGCCCTGGGAGCAGTGGGAAGCTGTGGGATGCTCTTTGGGGTGATGCCAGGAAAGGGATGGCAGAGGTGTGGGGACCGTGGGGTGCAGGCAAAGCTTCCCTTTGCAGCACTCTGGGTGCTCCTGCAAGTGCTTCCCAGGCCTCCAGCCATCTCCCAGTGCTGTCCCCTTCAGGGACCAACCCTGCACCCACTTTCCTGGGGCGTGGGGTGCCCCAGGATCAGCAGGATGGGTTTGCAGCTGCTCTCTGCTCCAAAGGGCTTTTCCTGCCCATCCCAAGCTTTTCACCCTGCTGCTGCGCAGGGTGAGGGCAGGGCTGATCCCCCTCTTGCCACGGGGGACACTGAGGCAGGAAAGGGCTTCCCACAGCCACCCACGGTGCTCCCTTGATTTCCCCCACCAGCCTCCCTGGGGTTTGGCTTGTGGGGATCCGTCCTTTGGGACCGACCCAGGGTCACCCAGGGCAGCAAGTTCTGCCCGTGGGTCCCTCCACCCCCTGCAGGAGGAGGGACATGCACGTCTCCTTTTCCAGGAGGGACAGGAGGGACATGCACACCTCCTTTTCCAGGAGGGACACGCACGTCTCCTTTTCCATGCATATTTCAGTGCGAGCGTTTCTGAATATTTCCGGAGGAGGAGGGTGTGGAGTTTTCACAGGCAAATCAGGAAAACCCAGGTGAGGAGGGAGCCGGCGCTGTGCAAGGACGCAGCCTGTGCCGGGAGGGTGTTGGTCCAGGATCAGGAAGGCTGCTGCAGTTTCTCCTGGCTGGAGTTCTCTCAGGCAGAGTTTGGCCCGAAATGAGGATTTCCCACGCCCAACAGCAGCGGAGAAAGTTTCTCCTCCTCCAGAAATTACGGATTACCCTGAGCCCCATCCCCGCCGGTGCTGAGCATCTCTCACACCCAGGCCACGGGAGGCCCAGAGAATAAATTGCTGCAGGCGCAGCCACATCTGGGCAGCTGTTGTTTGCCAGAGGGAATTGCCCCCCCCCCCCCCGGAGTGCCGCATCCCACCTCAGCACTCGCAAACAAAACACTCCCAGCCCTGAGAAACCACGGCGGCTTCATCAGATACCCCTGAGACACCCACCTGTGGTTTGGGTGGCTCGGGGTGTATTTTTTCCCTTCTTCGAGCTGCTCGAGAAGGGTTTGTGCCGTCGACCATCCAGGCGGCCGCCCACACGCATGGCCCTGGCACAATCGTCCCCGGGGGTGGGAGGCAGGTGACCTTTCAGGTCCCCACCAGCCACACTCTGTTTACGACTCTGTGACCTTACCAGCCCCAGATCCACATCTACAGCGAATCCAAGGGCCTGGGGAGGAAAGTCTCCGTGGCCTGGTAAATTTGTGCCTCAGGCTTCGCGTCTGAGCATCCTTTGTAATCCAGGATGAGGTGACAATGATGGTCGTCATTATCATCATCATCATCATCATCACCGGTGATCCACCTCTCTCTTTGTGGAGCGGAGACACCACCAGTGAGTCCTAAAAGCCTGAAAACCACAGCAGAGCTTTCCAGAGACACTGAAAGAAGCAGTGATGAGCACCCCGTGATGACTCTCAGCCTCCAAGGCTCTGTCCAAGCTCAGCTCCCATCTCAAGCCCACCAGCAAGGTTTAGAGGACGAGCAATCCCATCTGCCTCACCACGAGGCACGAAACCCAGGCTAACGCTCCCCCCCCCCGTAAGTGCATTTCCCCCGCCGTTAACTAGGTGAAAAACCCTGAGGAGTTCCCCTTTTCGAAGCCCCGGTGGTCTCTGGAGGGCTCAGGGCACATGAATCAGGGCCCGGTCACAAGACTGAGAGCGGTGAGAAGTCACCCGTCAGCTGACAGCACCCGCAGGGACACAGTGGCAGCTCCACGGGGCACCAGCAGGGTGTTGGCACAGGGAAGGGCACAGGGCTGCTCTCAGCATCCCACAGCCCCAAAGGCAGGACTGGGGTGGGAGCAGGGGGAGCTGGGGGCTCTCAGTTCCTCGCTGAGGGGAAGCTGCCAAAACTTGAGTGGGTGTCACGGGGATTGAACCAGGTGGGACAGCACTAAACAGTGTCAGGGCTTGTCACAACCTCTGCACAGGCTGTGGAGGAGAGCTGAGGTGAGGGGGTACAGGGGCAATGCGTGGTGTGGGAGACTTGGAATTGGCACTGAGGAGGGGATGCCAGCATTTCATAGAGCCCTGGAATGCTTTGGGTGGGAAGGGAGCTTAAAACTCATCCAGTTCCACCCCCTGCCATGGGCAGGGACACCTTCCACTAGCCCAGGTTGCTCCAAGCCCCGTCCAACCTGGCCTTGGACACTTCCAGGGATCCAGGGGCAGCCACAGCTTCTCTGGGCAACCTGTGCCAGGGCCTCCCCACCCTCACAGCCAAGGATTCCTTCCCAGTATCCCATCTAACCCTCTCTCTGGCAGTGGGAAGCCATTCCCTGTATCCTGTCCCTCCATGCCTTGTCCCCAGTCCCTCCCCAGCTCTCCTGGAGCCCCTTTAGGCCCTGCAAGGGGCTCTCAGGTCTCCCTGGATCCTTCCCTTCTCCAGGTGAACCCCCCCCAGCTCTCCCAGCCTGGCTCCAGGGCAGAGGGGCTCCAGCCCTCGGAGCATCTCCGTGGCCTCCTCTGGACTCATTCCAGCCATTCCACATCCTTCTGATGCTGGACCCCAGAGCTGGAGGCAGCTCTGCAGGTGGGGTCCCACCTGAGTGGAGCTGAAGAGGAGATCCACGTGCATGAAACCCCGTGGAATCACAGATGCCAGCAATGACAGTCACTCAAACAGCCGGATGGGGATGGGGCTCACGCGAGGCAGGTGTGTGGGATGATGAAAATAAGTGAAACCTCTCAGCTGCAGACTCCATCCAGCCCGAGCTGTAATTTAAAACCATCCAGAGCATCCCAGGTGAGTCTCTCTCTTTTCTCTCCCCTTCCTTTGGGTAAAGAACTCTGCTCGGGATGCTCAGACCCATTAAGCTGAGCCAGTCCAACCCCCATGTGGCCGTTTTCGTGCCAGTCTAAGGCTGCCTTGGTTTATTTTGGCTTCGGGCCGTTCCCCATCAAACCGCTGTTAGTAACTGAGCTGTCCCGCTCTCCCCGGCCGGGTTTAACGGCGGGACCTCGTGACTCGGGAGCTTTAAACCCAGCTTAAACCCTGCCGTGAGGGTGTGGGGTGTTATCGCTGCACCCACAGCCCCAGTCACCCCGATTTGGCAGGGAACAGTTGCATTCCCAGCGGGAAGCAGGTGCCACTCGTGTCGGGAAGGGGGGGACAGATGTGACTTCACGCTGCCGTGGCACCGTCACCCGTGGGGGGCAGACGCCCACCCGGGTCGGGGTGAGCCAAGTGTGGGGCTGGCACTCGTGGGGATGTTGGGTTTTCCAGAGCAGGGCGAGAAGCTGGGCCAGTCCCTGCTTGCTCCGGAGCAGGAATTCCCCACGAGACCCTCGCCCGTCGGTGCCGAGCAAACCCACACCCCTCCACTACAAACCTGGAGGAACGGGGTGGTGATGGTGATGCCTGACACCCCTGACGGTCGAGGAGGGGTGGTTCTGTTTTTTTTTTTGGGGGGGGGGGTGTCTCCGCTCTGACCCTCGTGGGGCTGCGCGGCCGCGGGAGCCGGACCCGCAGCATCCCCAGCGCGGCGGCTGCGGGCGCGCTCCCGCCGCGGGAACGCGGCGATGGAGAAAAGCGCTGGGCGCACTTCGGGGAGCGAGAGGGGGGTCGGCGGGATCCCCTCCTCACCCCCGCGGGCCGCGGCGGTGCCGCTCAGGGTGGGTGCGGGCGGCGCATCCCCCTCCGCGCCCCGCACCCGCCCCGCACCTCGGCAGCGCCGGGGGCGCCGGAACCGGCGGCCAAAGAAGGGAGCGGAGGCGGGGCCGGATCCAGGCCTTGTATGGCGCTTCCCCTCGGCCGCCCGCCCGCCGCCGCCCCGCTCTCCCCCCTCCCCGGTCCCCCCCCCCTCGCCCGCCGCCGCCGCCGCGCTCCCCCCGGGCCGCGCCGGGCCACGGGCGGGGCGGGTGATGGGGAGGGTGGGGGGCTTGAGGCTATAAGGGGGGGGCGGGAGGGGGGCAAGTGTGGGGGAGAGTGACAAAGAGGGGGTGTAAAAGAAGGAGAGTGCCCTGCAAAGGATGGGGGTGATAAGGGTGCAAGGCTCCGGGAGGGGTGGGGGGGGTCTGTGCAGAGCTGGGGGCTTTGCGCGGGTTCTGCAGGGATGGGGGGGGGTTCTGTACTGGGTGGGGGGCTCTGCGAAGGATATGGGGGTTCTGCAAGGATAAGAGGGCTCTGCAAGGGTGGTGGGGGGATCTGCACAGGATGGGGGGACTCCGCAAGGATGGGGGGTTTCTGTGCAGGATGGGGGGGCTCTGAAAGGATAAGGGGGCGTTCTGAGCAGGGTGGGGGGCTCTGCAAGGATAAGGTGGGGTTCTGAGCAGGGTGGGGGGGATCTGCAAGGATAGGGGGGTTCTGCCCAGGGTGGGGGGACGCTTTTTATTCGTCAATGGATGGGCGCCGCTGCAGTGGTTGGGGCTGCAGTGGCTGGGGGGCTGCAGGGAACGAGGGGCCCTGAAGAGGATGCGGGGGGCCTTGAAGTGGATGTGGGGGGCCCTGAAGTGAATGGTGACCCTGAAGTTGATAGAGCACACAGGCCACTCCTCCCCCTGCACTCACAAACAAGCCAAGTCAGGGCTCGCTGCCCCCCGCTCCTGGTACACGTTCCCCCCGCCCTGCGCTCCGCAGCATCCCCCCACCCACCCCGGCACCGCGGAGCGACACACCCCGGGCCTGGCAGCACCTCCCCAGCCCCCCTGGTGTGTCCGTCCCACTCTCCCGCAGCGAGTGCCCGGTCCCCTCCCGCCGCAGCCCTCCCGTAGCCCGGATTTCACTCCCATGGCAAAGCCGGCCCTGCAGGAATTGGGTAAGTGGAGCTATTGCAACACAGCATTTTTCCATACATTTGCTATATAACTCGGAGGGTTTTAAAGATAGCATCAGTTGGCACACTTAGCACGAAACCACCTAATTACTGACGCCTTGGAAGTGCCAAACTTTTAAAGGGGGGAGGTGAGGTTAAAATCACAGGCGACCAACAAGTGTTACCTGTTTTTAAAGTATTCCAAGCGCTGCTCTCCACGGGAGTCGGGGCATGGGGAGGGGGCGGCTCGGGGCAGAGCCATCCCTTCTGTCACCACTGCCACCACAGCGAGGAGATGGAGGCTTCTGCAGCCCCCCCGCTGACCCTCTCCTTCCCACCAAACTCCACTGCCTGGCGCTGTGGTTTTCCACGCACAGCTGCCATCCCGTTTCTCTCCCGTCCCGGGTTGCGGGATGGGGTTTGTGACCGGTTCCCCCGCGCTCCTGGTCTCCAGTCGGGGAAAAAAAACCCTCCCGGTAAGAGCCTGGCTCTGAGCAGCCCCGGGGGCGGCCGCAGGGTCAAGCACGGCGGGGGCGGGCTGTCCCCGCGCCCCCGCTCCTTCCCGGAGGGAATGATCCGGGCAGGGAGGGGCTGGAGCCGCCGCCACCTGCCCTTCGTGGGGGTCTGGCATCTCTCGGTGAGGGAGTGTCAGTGCTGGGGCGGAGACCCCCGGCCCGGTGCAGCGTGCCCGGTATCCGGTGCAAGATGCCCGGTGCCCTTAGCAGGGTTCTCGGTGCCCGGTGCCCAGTGCCCAGCGCAGAATGCCTGGTGCAGGATGCCCGGTGCAGGATGCCTGATGCACGTCCGGTACCCGGGACTCGATGCCTAGCGCGGGATGCCCGGTGCCCTGTGGAGGGTGCCTGGTGCTCGGTACCCCTTCTCCGGTGCAAGATGCCCCATACCCGGTGCCCGGTACCCCTTGCCCGGTGCGGGATGGCCGGTGCTTGGTGTAGGATGCCCGGTACCCTGTTCCCGGTGCCCCTTTCCCGGTGCAGGATGCCCTGTTCCCGGTACCCCTTTCCCGGTGTAGGACGCCCCGTTCCCGGTACCCCTTTCCCGGTGCAGGACGCCCGGTACCCGGAGCGTGATGCCCGGTGTCCGGTACCCCTTTCCCGGTGCAGGATGCCCCTTTCCCGGTGCAGGATGCCCGGCGCCCTGTCCCCCTCGCCCCAGTGGCGGGGTCCCCGGTGGTGCCCCCTTTGCCCTGTCCCCTTGTCCCCCCGTCCCCGCGCGCGCCGGTCGCCGCTTCCTGCTCTCTCTTTCTCTCTCCCTCTCTCTCTCTCTCTCTCCCCAAACGTTCCATTGTGCGGAGCTTCCATTGTGACGTCTCGGCCTCGGCTCGGCTTTGTCTGTCCATATATGGGCAGCTACGTCACGGAGCGCTCCCGCATAAAGGCCCCGCGGAGTCCCCGGCGGAGCAGTCGGGCGGCAGCGAAGGAACCGGGCGAGCGGAGCGGGGCCGAGCGCGGGGGGGAGCGGGGCCGGGAGCCGGCGACAGAGAGAGAGAGAGAGAGAGGAGGGGTTAAATCCTCCCCCCCACCCCCCCCCCCCAACCCCGCTTCTACAATCACATCTGCCAGCCAGATCGCCCCCCTCCCCCTCGAGGAAACACCACCAAGGGACCCCACGGAGGACCGCGCCCCCCCCGCGCCCCCTCCTCCGCGGCCACCCCCGGCCCCCCCGCCCCCCCACGCCTCCTCCTCCTCCTCCTCCCCCCCGCCGCCCCCGCCCCAACTTTTTTTCTTGCATGATTTCCCTCGCACGGATTTGCCACTCGGATGTTGTTTCCTCGGGAGCTGAGCTCGGAGCCACGTTGAACCAGCCTTTTCCTCCAGTGCTATGACAGGCAAACTACTGGAGAAGCTGCCGGGGACCATGAACACTTTGATGAACCAATTGCCTGACAATCTGTACCCAGAGGAGATCCCCAACTCTTTGAATATCTTCTCCAGCACCAGCGACTCGGTGGCTCACTACAACCAGATGGCTGCAGGTAAAAGGGGAGGGGGGGGGGGAAGGAAAATGGGGAGAAGCGGCGCAGCGAGGGGGGGGGGTGTGGAAGCCGGTGGGGCGAGGAGGAGGATGCTGTGGGTAGGGTGTCATGGAGCCTCGGAGGGAAGGGAAGAGCTGGGGCTGGGGAGCGTCCCCCCCCCCGCACCCACCCACCCCTTTTCCTCGCCGTGTTCTCCGCGCGATCGCTGCAGGGGCTCCGCCGAGCGCTGCCGCCGCCGAGCCGCCGCCGCAGGTACGGGCACGGCGGCCGGGGCTCCGTGGGGGAGGAGGACACGGGTGGAAAAGCCGGGGGGGAAAGGCCGGGGGGCACCCCCGTGTCGCGCAGCGGGGCCGCCCGCCCTCGCCGGGCTCCGCGCGGGTGCGGAGGCGCCGCGGACGCGCGTGGGGCCGTGGCGGCCGCCCCCCCCCACACCCCGCAGCGGCGGCGGCGGCGGCAGCGTGGGCTCCCCGGGACGCGGCGACGACTTTCCCGGAGCGCGGGGTTGAGGGGGAAAAGGAGCTGCGGGGAGGGGGGGGGACAGGAGAAGGGAGGACCTGGGGGGCACAGGTGAGCGCCGAGGGCGGCGGGGGCGGGCGCTCCCCGCGTGTCCCCGCTCCCACGCGGAGCCCCGCCAGGCTAAACCCCCCCTGCCTCCATCATCCCCGTGTTTCTCCTCGCCGGGGCTCGGCGCAGGGAAGGCGGCGAGTCGGTAACGGCGGCGTCGGCGGCCGCAGCCCCGGCTCCGCGGAGTGCCCAGCGCTGCCGGGGCTGGACGGGGAGGAAGCCTACCTGTAGCCGCAGGTACCTCCTTCCCCCGGCGGGGCGGCGGTGGGGTGTCCCCCCCCATCCACCCACCCAGGGCAGCTCCCCGCGGGGGCGGCGGGGGCGGCCCCGCATCGTCGGGACCCCCGGCAGGCAGCGCCGCATACGCGGGGTGGAAGCAGAGAGGGGAGCGGGGCCAGGGGGAACTGGCGCATTCCCGGCTCCCCAGAGCATCCCTCGGTGCGTCCCCGGTGCTCCCCCTCTCGGGCCCACCCGGCTCACCCTGCCCCGCTTCTCTCGCACTTTGCAGATAATGTTATGGACATTGGCTTAGCGAACGAAAAGGCCGGTCAGGAATTGTCCTCCTACTCGGGCACTTTTCAACCCGCCCCGGGCAACAAGACTGTCACCTACCTGGGGAAATTCGCTTTCGACTCGCCCTCCAACTGGTGCCAGGACAACATCATCAGCCTGATGAGCGCCGGCATCCTGGGGGTGCCGCCGTCCTCGGGCGCGCTCACCAGCACGCAGAGCTCGGCGGGCAGCATGGGGCCGCCGCAGGGCGAGGTGGACCAGATGTACCCCGCGCTGCCGCCCTACTCCTCCTGCAGTGACCTCTACCCAGAGCCCGTCTCCTTCCACGACCCCCAGAGCAACCCCGGCCTCACCTACTCCCCCCAGGATTACCAGGCGGCCAAGCCCGCCTTGGACAGCAACCTCTTCCCCATGATCCCAGACTATAACCTCTACCACCACCCCAACGACATGGGCACCATCACGGAGCACAAACCCTTCCAGAGCTTGGACCCCATCCGCGTCAACCCGCCCCCCATCACCCCGCTGGAGACCATCAAGGCCTTCAAGGACAAGCAGATCCACCCGGGTTTCGGGGGGCTGCCGCAGCCGCCCCTCACCCTCAAGCCCATCCGACCCCGCAAGTACCCCAACCGGCCCAGCAAGACGCCGCTCCACGAGCGGCCCCACGCCTGCCCCGCCGAGGGCTGCGACCGCCGCTTCTCCCGCTCCGACGAGCTCACCCGCCACCTCCGCATCCACACGGGCCACAAGCCCTTCCAGTGCCGCATCTGCATGCGGAGCTTCAGCCGCAGCGACCACCTCACCACCCACATCCGCACCCACACCGGCGAGAAGCCCTTCGCCTGCGAGTTCTGCGGCCGCAAGTTCGCCCGCTCCGACGAGCGCAAGCGGCACGCCAAGATCCACCTCAAGCAGAAGGAGAAGAAGGCCGAGAAGGGCTCGGGCGGGCAGCCCCCCGCCGCGCCCCCCGCCGCCGCCGCCGCCACCACCTCGCCCCCCGTCGCCCTCGCCCCCGCCGTCACCACGTGCGCTTGAGGGACCGTGGGGGGCGGCGCGGTGGCACCCCCTTCTCCTCCCCTTGCCCTCTCGGCGCCGCTCCGGGGGGAACCCCCGCGGTGTTCAGGATACCCCGGGGTTGTGCTGCGACGGGTCCGCGCCCGGATTGAGCGGGTCCAGGCCGCCCGCACCCGGATCCTGCCTGCACTTGGATCGACGGGACCCGCACTGCCCGCACCCGGACTGCCCGGACTTGCGCTGCCCGCGCCGGGGCTGCCCGCACCACCTGGATCCCGGCTGCCTGCTCCCGCACCTCCCAGATCCCGGCTGCTTCCACCCGCACCGCCCGGGGCCGGGCCGCCCGCACTGCCTGGATCCCGGCCTCCTGCTCCCTCAGCTCCCGGATCCCGGCTGCTCACACCCGCACTGCCCGGGGCCGGGCTGCCCACACCCGGCTCACCCGGATCCCTGCTGCCCACACCCTCTTCCCGGATCCCTGCTCCCGCACCTGGATTACCTGAACTTCCCGGATCCCGGCTGGATTGCCCAGTCCCGGCTCTCCCGGCGGCTCCAGCTCTCCCGCACCCCACCACCTGCACCTTGCTCCTCCCGGGGACATCCCGCCCGCACCCTCCCGGCCCAGCTCCGGGCTGCCCGGGCGGCAGATCCCGGGAATCCCGGCTAACCCACATCCCAGGGCTCGGTCCCGAGCCGCCCGCTCCCCCCGGGGGCTGAGTGCTCCAGGATCGGCCTCCCCCCCACCACCACCTCCTCCCTGGTCCCGACCCGCCCGGCTCCTCCAGGGCTGGGGACTCCAGGATCCGTGTGGGGATGGACGGGCGGACGGACGGACGGATGGACGGACGGATGGATGGAAGGAGCCGATCCCTCAGCGGGCCTGGAGCCCCCGTTGCCCCCCCCATGCCCGTGTCCCCCCCGTGCCCCCCAAGCACCGGCTCCCCGTGGTGGAGGTAAGAGGGCTCGGCCCCCCCAAGCCGGGCTGGCGGGCGGGGGGCGGCTCTGCGGGTCCCCCCAACTTCGGGGGTGTTGTCCCAGCAGCAGCTTTTGGGTTTGTTTTCTTATTTTTAATTTTTTTTTTTTTCTTCTTTTCCTTTTTATGTTATTTTTATTTTATTTTTTTTTTCAGCAGAAGGGAAATTCTTTACAGAAATGCAGAAAAAAAGCACCCCAGTATTTTGCTGAATACTTTTTGTAATGTGAGATATTTTTATTTTATTTTATTTGGTCACTTTAAAACAACCACCCAACTATGGAGGAGAAAAATCAATTAGTCCTCTATTTTATTTTTTTTTTCTTTTTTTTTCTTTCTCCTTCTGGTATGTGCATGTCATTGCATGACTGCTCTGATTTTTTTCTTCTTTTGTTTTAATAAAACTGTGCTCAGACATTTAAGCTAAACTAAGCAAAAATAATAATAATGACTTAAAAAGAAAAAAAAATCTTTGTTGCCAAAAGGTCGTGCTATCCAGGTTTGATGTCTGCATGTGAAAAAAAAAAACTACAAAAAAAACACATTAAAAACGTACAAAAAATAAAGAGAAGAGGAAGAATGCAGTCTAATTTATGTGAACTGAAAGGAACAAAAAAAAAAAACAAAAACAAAAAAAACAAACAAACCACAATCAGGTTTAACCACACAAACCTAAGGGAATGATATTTTTTGAAAGACTTTTGTATAAAGTTGAGTACTTAGAGAAAAAAAAAAATCATACCAGATGTAATATATTTTGTGGATGTTTTTATTTCTTGGATTTATAGTACCTTATACTAAGGTTAAAAAAAAAAATTATGCTTGATATTGTGAAAAGGTGACAATTTTCACACACATTTCATTTGCTCATTTGTCATGTTGTAATGCAAATATGATAGTTAATGCATACAGCATTTTTAAGGGAAAAAATCAGAAATATTGAACTGATGTATTGTTGTACCATTTGCACTGTGAGCAAATGCTAATGCAGTAAATATATTGTGTTTGCTGACAATCAAAATCTGTAGTAAATATCTTTATTTGCTTAAAAATGATCTATACTGCTTTGGAAAGAGAGGAAAAAAAACCCAAACAAACCAACCAGTAACGTGTAAGGGGGTTGTAAAACGTGCAGGGAAGTGGGTGCTGTGTCTCCTCACGGGCGACTTTGAAACCTGTTTGTACGGACTTTTCTTTTTTTTATTTATTTATTTTTTTTTTTCCCTCCTCCCCCCCCCCTTTCCGAGCGTTGTATTTCCTTAAATATTATTTTTTTACGTGATTTAAAAAAAAAAAAAAGAAAAAAAAAACCAAAAAGAAATAACCCACTTCTTTTCTCAGCCTTCCCCCCCCACCCCACACACCCCCTTCCTTTCTCTCCTTCAGTTCTGTTTGCAGGATTGGCACAGCGAGACCGGCTGGGTGACCCCGAAGGCGACCGGCTCTTGCGTCCCCCCCTCTTTTTTCCCGGTTGCTCCCACTCCCCCCCAAACCGTCCTTGGCGCGCCCTTGGCCTCGCATCCCGCTTTTCCCCGCTCGTGCCGCCGCCCTGACCCCGCTGCCACCATTTTTTTTCCGGCGGCTTCCGCGGCTCTCGGATCACGGTTGGGCCAAAGAGGATCGCGCCGCTTCAGCCGGTAATGCCCCCGTGCCCCTTCGCCCGCCAAATCGCCCCCGGGGCGGCGCCCAGAGGGGATTTCATTCCCGGGCTGGATCGCTCCGGGATAAAAATAACCCCGCTGGGTTTCGGCGCTGGCACGAGGAACGAGTGGGAGAAGGAGCTCGGAGGCGCTCTGGATGTTTGGGATGGTGGCGCGCGCGCGGTGGTTGAATCCGTCCCCGGGGATCCAACCGGGGGGCTCCTGGGGCTGGGATTGTGCTGGAGGATCCCAGAGTGAGGGTCTGGGGGGTCCCTTGGCACGCGTGGGTCCAGCTCTGCCGGGTCGAGCGTCCCACAAGTGTCCCCTTTGCCAAGGCCTTGCTGGCAGTGCTGGGGGTTGGTGTTGGCGCTGTGGTCTTTCCCGGTGTTCCCGAGGCACGGAGGCGTTGGAATTGTTGTCAGATTTCCCGCAGATCTGCAGTTGGGCCCGGAGGAGCTGCTGCTCCAGCTCTGCCCATCCCAGGGGGTTGCTGAGCCCCCTGGGCTTGGAGGGGCTTTAATTTGGGGAGAATCTGAGGGCTGACGGTGGCTCGGGGCCCACCTGGCCCAGCCAGGGATGGCATCTCGTGGCACTGGGGACTTGGCTTTGGAGCCCACGGGCGCTGTGTCGGGTGTGCTCCGGTGCCTCTGAGTGGATTCCCATGTGGCTGAGTGTCTGGTGACCATGTGAGGCTGGACTGGGGCGAGCTGGGATCGTCCTCCTCTCCGGGAGGTCCTGCAGCCCCCAGGGGCTGTGTGTTGGTTTTGGAGCCACCAGTCCCCGCGGTGTCCCCGTGTGTGGCTCGGATGAGCCGAGGTGGATGGTAGGAACCGCCGTGGCCCCCAGCGTCACCCGAGGGAGCTGTGGCAGTGTTGTTGGTGGTGGCTGTGCCCATTTCCACCGGTGGCTCACGCTGGAAGACGCTGGAGATACCGTCAGCGGGCAGGAGATGCCACAGCGAGGAGCCACCCGAGGCCGCGCCAACATTTTGGGCTCCTTCCGTGGGCGAGGAAGAGGAGGAGGGAAGGAGCCCACCAGGTCCTGGGCACCCGCTGTGCCCCCCGGGCCCAGCCATCCCTGCTGGGCAGGACCTTCCCGGCACGGAGCAGGAAGCCGAGGAGCACCGGGAGCACCCTTGGGTGGCAGAACGCGGGGAGTGCGTGCAGCACCTTGCACGAAAAAATGTTGGTTGCTACGGAAACACGGCACTTTCCATCCCCGTTCTGGGCTATCTGTGTTCTGGGGAGGAGGGAAGGGCTTCCAGTCACGTACCAGCTCCACACAACTTGCTGCCTTTCCCCTCCTCGACGGCACCGCCGGGGTCCCCGGGAGGCCGCCGGCGCCTCGCTGCTCCCTGCTGAGGGGTCTTCGGGGCTTTGCAGGATGTTGGTGAACCCTAGAGCTCTCCACAGGATGGGATTTGCCGCTCAGGAGGAGCACCAAGAGCCAAGACTCCCTCCGTGGGGTGGGCAGCGAAGAGGACCCTCACCCCAGAAGCTCCTGGTTTTGCAGCTGGTGCTACAGATGTTGGCGGGATCCTTCCCTGATCTTCCCAGCTCCAGCTCTGCCTCTCCTGCTGCCTGGCAGGAGACAGAAGGTCCGGATGGTTCTGGATCACCTGATCCTCATCCTCCTGTGCCAGCACTGTGTGGATCCCCTTTCCTTTCTCCCCATCCCCGGCCAGAGTGTTTTGGGGGAAGGGGCCAGACTTGCCCCCCTCAGCACATGCCTGGGAGAGGGGGACACACCTCCATGGAAGATGCTCCCGGAGCCCCAGTGGGATGACAGATCCAGGATCCACTTGTCCCAGCTCTGCCACGTCCCCTGCGCCCCGAGGTGACAGCGTGGGGCACCACAGTGGGGATGGCAGCCAGGAGCAGCAGGAACCACCAGCCAAACCTTCCTGGCACCAGCCTCCCTCCGGAGGGGGATGCAGTGGGATCCTCCTGGCTCGGGGTGTGCCCACACAGCCCACCAGCACCCCAAAAACTGAACCCTTTCCCTCGCAGCCTTCCCTCTTCACCAACCCCTCCAGCTCATTCTCCCCATCCCAGCCCAAAATGGGACAACTGGTGGGGACTGACACCCCCCTCCCAGCCCTGCCCTCACCCTCCCTGCTCCTTTTGGGCTAATCCCTGTCCTCACCGGTGTCGGTGACACCTTCCCAGTTTAGCATCATCCTCCCTGGCTGTAATTACCATGCTGTTTATTTACCTCCACCTGCTAATTGATAAAGCCACCCCTGGCACCCATCCCAGGCCTCCTCCCCGTGTGCTGGCATGTGCTGGCACCGGCCCGGTGTCACCAAGCCCATTCCCAACACCGGGATGTCACCCCCAGGGGGGGTCCTAGGGCACCCAGAGCTCGGGGTGGGGGGCTTTGCCTCACCCTTGGGGGTCACAGCTGGGGGACAGGGTGGGTTTTTGGCCTCCCAAAAGGCTTTGCTGCCCCACCTGTCCCTGCCCAACCTCCTGGGGTTGGGGCTGGGAGGGTTTCCCCACAAAAATGGGTGCTTGTTCTTCCAAGCCTGGCGCATGTTTCTGCTGCTCTTCCTCGGGATTTCCTTGGCTGGGTCAGCCCTGCTCCCCCCTGTGCCCTCGCCCACCCCAGGGATGATCCCAGACAATCCCAGTACCATTGCCAACCCCAGGGATGCTCCTGGGCATCTTCTCCCCGTGCCCTCGCCCACCCCAGGGACGATCCCAGACAATCCCAGTACCATTGCCAACCCCAGGGATGCTCCTGGGCACCCTGTTTTCATGCCCTTGCCCACCCCAGGGATGATCCCAGGCAATTCCTTCCCCTTGCCCACCACAGGATGGTCCTGGGCATCCGTTCCCACTTCCATTGCCCACCCCAGGAATGCTCCCAGGCAATCCCTTGTCCTTGCCCACCCCATGGTGATCCCGGGCATCCCATGCTCATGTCCTCACCCACTCGGGGGTTTCCTGGGCATCCTGGATCCCATGCACACCCTTTCCCACCCCAGGGATAATCCCAGGCACCCCGTCCCCTCTCCCACCCCAGGGATAATCCCAGGCCACCCTTTCCCCTCTCCCACCCCAGGGACGATCCCAGACAATCCCTGTTCCATTGCCCACCCCCGGGACGATCCCAGACAATCCCTGTTCCATTGCCCCCCCCCAGGATGATCCCGGGACGATCCCAGTCCGTTCCTTCCCCCTCCCATCCCACGGTTCCCAGCGGTTTCACTCCCCCCCCCTTCCCGCCCCCTTTCCACGCTTTGCTCCGAAATCGGGAGGACTTTCGGTGTTTTCTCCCCCCGCCCGTTACGTCACACGACACGTGACGTCACACACCGATAACGGTGATGTCACGCGCCCACACGTGACGTCACGGCGGCGCGCGGAGAGTTCAAAGGCGCGCGGCGCTCCCGGAAGGGGCGGGGCCAAAGGCGGTGGCACTTCCGGGAGCGGCGGGGGAACATGAGCTGGTGAGTGCGGGGGGAACAACAAGGAATAACACCGGGAATAACCGGGAATAACACCGGGAACAACCGGGACAGGGACCCCAGGGGATAACCGGGACCGGGAATAACTGGGACAGGGACTGGGAACACCGGGAATAACCGGGACAGGGACCGGGGACACAGGGAATTGCTCCGGGAATAACACCGGGAATAGCCGGGACAGGGACCCCCGGGAACACAGGGAATTGCACCGGGAATAACACCGGGAATAACCGGGACAGGGACCCCCAGGAACACCGGGAATAACACAGGAAATAACCGGGACAGGGACCGGGAACAACACCGGGAATAACCGGGACAATGACGGGGAATCCCGGAACAGGGAACACCGGAATAACCGGAACAGGAACCACTGGGTCCCAGTGCTGGCCAGGCTCGTCCTAGTGCTGGCCAGGCTCGTCCCAGTGCTGGCCAGACTTGTCCCAGTGCTGGCCAGGCTCATCCCAGTGCTGGCCAGGCTCATCCCAGTGCTGGCCTGGCTCATCCCAGTGCTGGCCAGGCTTGTCCCAGTGCTGGCCAGGCTCATCCCAGTGCTGGCCTGGCTCATCCCAGTGCTGGCCAGGCTTGTCCCAGTGCTGGCCTGGCTTTTCCCAGTACTGGCCAGGCTTTTCCCAGTGCTGTCCAGGCTCATCCCAGTGCTGTCCAGGCTTTTCCCAGTGCTGTCCAGGCTTTTCCCAGTGCTGTCCAGGCTTGTCCCAGTGCTGTCCAGGCTTTTCCCAGTGCTGTCCAGACTTGTCCCAGTTCCTGGCCCTGGTGGTCCCCTGGGTCTGGCTAAAGGTCCCCAAAGGTCCCCAAAGCAGCTCCGTGCTCTGTCCCACTGCAAACCCACCCTCAACACCGTGAAAGCAAAGCTTTTTTCCCTTCAAAAAGGAGGAAAAAACCAGTTCCCACGTGCCCTGGGATCGGACACCTGCTTGCCTTTGGGGCTTATTTAAAGGAATTATGTTAGAAATCGGTAATACTATTAATTGATCTCGACTGTGGGTGTTCTCGTCCTGGCTTGTCCTGGAGATCCGGCGCCGTTGTGAGGGGTGAAGGGTGGGACGGATTAAGTTTAAAAAAAAGCCTTTGCTGTGGTTGGAAATGGAAGATTTTTTTCGGGTTGGGAGCGGTGGAAGTTGTGGTTTGGAAACCTGCTGTGGGTAAGACAATGATGTGCACACGGGTACTGGTAAAAATGGTTGAAAATACACGATTTATCCTTTGGAATCGCTGTTGTTGTGCTTTGCTCATCTCAGAACAGCAACAGGATTGGCTACGGGGGGGTCTCGGAGCCGCCTTTTCCCAGCCTGCCCTCGGGAGCTGTGTGGGAATGGACACTCTGGAAGAGACCTGCTGCGCTCTCCTGGTCCAGGAGGAGCTGCAGAGCCTAAAATATAAGGGATAAATAATGCCTTCAGGTGTTGGATGTGGAATCATTTGGGTGCAGAGCATCAGACGCTTCCCAGTGTCCGACCGGTCCCGGAGACCTCGCCTGGGGACTGTCACATGTCACCACGACACACGTGGCTCTCGCTGTGGCTTCTGCTGGGAGATGGGATGTTTTTTGCCTTGTTCTGGGGAGGAATCCAAGGTCGCTGCTGGGCGAGGGGGGAACTGGGGACTCCGGGGAATCTGAGCCCGCTCTTTCTTCTCCGGCCGCGTCAGCGCCCAGAGCGTGGCGGCTCCGCTGACGCACGAGGGGCTCGGACCCCGCGGGGTCCCAGGGCTGTGTCAGCCACACAATCACCCTCAGTGCAGCCTCTGGAGGGTCCACCCTCCCTGCTGGTAATTCCTGGAGCTGCCCAGCCGGGATGAATCGGGGCATTCACGGGGGGCCGGAGTTCAGGGCCCGGCTGGCGGGGCCGGGCGCGGCGTGACGTCCGTCCGGGGGTTACGCTCGTGCTGGCGGCACTGACACATGCCAGGGTCGTGCCCCTGCTCCTGAAATGTCACAGGGAGGCACGGAAGCCGCTGCTCCAGCGTCCCTGTGGAGCGGGGGAGCTTGTTCCAGCCCTGGGTGACTTGGGAAGCAGCGTTTGCTCAGCTTGCACGTGCGTCTCCCCGGCGTCAGGCACCGTCAGGCCCAGGGCAGCGTGGATTAAACCCCCTTTTTTCAGGGGTTGGCTGCTGCAGCTGAGGAAGAGGATGGAGCTTCATCCTCAGCCCTGTCCTGCACATAACTCTGCCTCCAGTTTGGCTCCTGGGCACTGGTATCGTTAATTTTTTTGCGAAGGAGATCCCTAGAAATTTAAGGGCTGTTGGTGGGTCAATGCCTGGTTGAGTTGTGTGGGGTTAATCCTGTGCCTTCCCTCGCTCCTCGTGAGCACTCTGTGCTGTGTCAGGACAGGGAATACAGGGAACACTCCCAGGAACACTCCCAGGAACATGGGAGTGACCCTTGTACCAACACAGGAAAGCTGCTCCAGAGGGTTCAGAGTGACCCGCTGGTGACAGAGGCTGGATCAAACCCCCAAATTCCCAACTGCTGTGCCCAGGCAACGAGGCAGTGCTGTCTTTCTAGGCTAAGCTTTATTTAGAGCAGGAGTAGGCTTGTTTTGGGAAACAGCCTTGCATGGGCAGATGAGATGTTTTCTGAATCTCAGCGGAGCTCCGTGGCTTCCTTTAGGATTTTGCGCCGTGGATCGGGATCTCTTGAAGCATCCTCATCTCCCTCTTCCTCCTGTGTATTTTGGAGGAGAGAGAGGAAAACACTCCAGTGATTACCTTGGCCACCACTCCTATAAAAATACAGGGAATAGAGTGTTGGTTTTTACTGTATCCTCCCCCTTGTCTCCCCGAGTGCCTCAGTTTTAACTGTATAAAGGGATTTTTTTAAGGTTTGCGAAACCACATAAAACTAAACGTGGTTTCAGCTCGTCACCAGGCTCCCAAATATCCCCTGCTTTGGTTTCCCACTCCCCCAGGTGGAAAAAAAAAAGGGGTTTTTTTAGCAGCGTGCCAGCTCGAGCGCTGCCTCCCGGCACCGCTGCAACAGCTGCTATTTACTGGGAGGGGAAAATCTGGGAAGCAAATGTTGCTGGGTGAGCGAGGAGTGTGAAGCACGTGCGCTGGTGGTGCTCGGGGCAGGGCTGTGGGACCATATGCCTCCTGGCAGGGAGCTCTCCCAGTGGCCTGAGGCGCTGGGATAGCGGGGTGGGAACGGGTGGTCGTGTGGTATTGAACTCCCCGGAGCGTTCTCAGACCCGATCCAGGGCGAGCCTGAGCGTTTTCTGGAATATTTAGGGATGGAGGTGAGGAGGAGCCGCCCGTCTCCGGGTGGCAAGGGAAGAGGAGGCGGCAGCACAGCCGGGGCGTAGCCTAAAAGTAGGTTTGTTGGTTATTCCCTGTGTTTTCCATGCTCTGGAGCCGCGGCCACGGCGGGCAGGTGCGCTGCAGACACATCCCTGGGGCGCTGTTTCCTTCCCACTTGAACCAATATTGATGTTTTTCCGGAGCGGTCAATGGCAGCGCTCCCCTCCTTTCCCTCCGAGGTTTCACTGATACCGGGATCTGGAGATGGGCACGGGATAAAATTATCCCGGATGAAGCAAGCGGATACCAAAGCAAGGAGCGGGGTGTGCACGGCTCCCAGACACCTCCCTCCACCTGCAGCGCCCGTGCAGGGAGCTTTGAGCATCCCAGGGGTTTTATCCCGGCGAAACCGGGTGGAGCGACCGGGAAGAGCCTCGGTTATTCCTTAATTATTAATTTTTCCACCTGTCCTGTCCAGAGGGCCCCCCCCCACCCCGTGCTCCAGTTGAGCCACAACCTTGTGTTTCACAACCGTGCTCAAAACGGGTATTTTTGTAGCACAGCCGGGGCCTAAAACAGCCCTGCAGAATTCTGCCCGCCCACGCGCCTGGCGTGAGTAATTTTCTTTTGATGGGTGAGTAAAATATCGTTGTTTTTTTTTTTTTTCCCCCCTCGTGCTCCTCTCTTGGAAGGGGTGGGAGAGCCGATCCCGACATTATTTTTGATTTGCTCGAGCGCTGACACCGCGCTCGGCTCCGGGCAGGGCGCGGAGGGAGCTGCTCCCAGGAGCTGCCCAACTTCAGGAAGGTGCCTCCTTTCCCTGGCCTGACCTAAAAACGCAGAAAAATCGATGTTTACACCTTCTTTTCACACCTCTTCTTGCCTTCTCCCCCGCTGCCCTGACACCCGCTCGGCGCCTGCGAGTTTCCAGGGCTGGGGTTGGAATCCGGGTGGGAGCGCACACCTGAGGGATGGGGGGAGTGTTTATTCCCGAGGGATCACATCCCCACACCCCCACCCCGTGACCTCCCCTCTCGCCTGCGCCGAGGAGAACACCCAAACTGGGATTTGGCGCAGAGTCTCCCTCGACAGAAGCTGTTTGTGATCCGTTGGAATCGGGTTTTTTTCCCCTTTTTTTTTTTTTTTTTTTGCCTCCGCGCTGTGTTTGGAGCGGTTGCCATGAGTTCCCTGCGAGGGGGAGCGGGGTGGGACGGTGCCTGCAGTTTCCATGGACACCACGGAGCACAGCGAGGCATCCGGAGCGATGCTGGAGAGGAATGTCTAACCTGAGCCTGCCTCTGAGCCCGGCTCACCTGGGCCGGGCTGGGATCCCCCCCTGTGCCGAGGGCTTGTTCCAGAACAGCCCTCATGGCCATGGATTTGCGCTTTTAAGTGCTTTTAGGGAGCCCAAGGCATGAGATCTGTGGCCCAGGTGCTGTTTTTAGGGAGCCCAAGGGGTGAGAACTGTGTCCAGGTTTCCAGGGTGGGTTTCCTTGGAAGCCTTTGCTTTGTGTTCCCTCTCTTTGGGTCCTGTCCGGGCGGGGATCAGACTCAGAAACACTGAACCACTCCTGCTCCAGCAGCTTCTCATGGAGGTCACAGCCACCCTTGAACTTCCTGGCCTTCCCATATCATGGAAAAGTCCTTTCCTAACACCTCCATCTCGTGGGGATGCTTTCCCTGAGCACAGAGGGCACGGCACGGGGAGGAGAAGCTGAATTGAGTTCACTCGATAACAGAGCGAGAAAGTGAAGGCTCACATCCTTCCTCCTGTGCTCCCGACCTTCCTGTTGATGTTTGCAGGAACACTTTGATCTCTCCTGGGTAGCAGCTGGTCCCTGTGAACGGGCAGATTTCCTGGATGCAGTTCCACCTTGAGCTGAATCCACTCCCAAATCGGGAGCCTGGAAAAGGGAAGGGCCCCACCAGGCACAGGGGCAGTTTCTGGGGCAGCTTCGGGGCACTTTTTGGCTTCACGTGAGATTGGGTAAAAATTAATAGTTTTGTAGGATCCCTCATCATGCCACGTGCCAAAATCCTTGGGAAAACCAGCCCTGGTGGGTCGGGGTCACCTTCACAGGCTGGGTGTTGTCCTCCTGCCTGCAGGCAGAGAGAGGTTTCTTTCCGGTGAAGGAATTGAGATTTTTGGTGGAAATTCAAGGAGTGAGAAGCTCTGGCGGGGATCCAGCCTGTGCTGGCGCTTGGGGTTTCGATGAGAGAAGGAAAAAAAAAAAAAAAAAGAAGCCCTGAAACTTTCCACGGGAAGCGGGCGCTTCCCACAGAACATGGATTTAGGTGGTGGTGCCGATAAAAACCGGTTGTGGCCACCAGTTCATACCACACCGGCTCCTGTGGGCCCCCAGCCAATGCCACCTGGGGCAAAAATATTGAATTCAGGGAGTCAGTGTCGCTTTTCCCAAATTAATTAACCTCCAAACTGCCCCGGCCTCCGTTCTTCCTGCTCCTGCTTGTCCCTCCATCTTCCTTCCTTCCCTCCCCAGCCCCTGCTCGGCAGCTCAGCATCCCCAGGGGCAGCATTTTATGGGCTGGGGGTGAAAATACTTGGGTTTTATCCCTTGTTTATCAGCAAAGGGTCTTCTGGGGCCTGACGAGGGGGGGCAAAGCCACGTTCAGATGGAAGGAGCCAGGGAGGAGGGTCACATCCAGCGGTGATTTATCCCATGGGCACACTCTGAACTCCGTCCGGAGCCAGGAGTGATGCCAAGATTTGATGTCCTGCTCGGCCCAGCCCAGCCAAAGGACCATCTCCTCCCTAAATTAGCAAGGATTGAGTCTGATTCCTGCTGGCAATTCCTTCGTGCCTCCGTTCCAGGGGACTGGTGGGGAGTGGGAGGGGGAGCTCCGTGTTTTAAGCTCCAGCTCCCCACAGACCTCATTGAGCTCTATCCCCCCCACTGCCTGGGAGGTTTGTTTCCAACTCTCCTGTGCATCCAGAGGAGAATTAAGCTGCTTTGGTGTGTGTGGCCCTGGGTTTGCACATGGAAAAGCCGAGTAAATATATGATATTGCTGGGGAGACTTCAGAGAAAATCAGCCACAGCTTCTCCCACCTTCCCCTCCCTGGGGTTCCTGAGCATCCCCGAGCCGAGCTCGCAGGATTCTCTCCACCCACACTTTTTTTCCCTACTTGAAACTCTTCCCACCCCCTCCCTGCAGTGCCTCCATCCTCCTCCCTCCCAACTGAACCCCCACTGCCTTCCCAAACTCCCGGTGACCTCCCGGGGAGGGGGTTGGAGGGGCCGGGATGCTCCCCTGGCCCCGCAGCGCAGGGGAGGGGGGACGGGGTGGGAAGGCTCCGGGCTGTGACTCAGCGCTCGTGCTCTTCAGGAACGGGATTTCAAGGGATTTCACACCCCAAACACAACCCCAGCTTTCTCTCGCTCAGCAGAAACGAGAGATCAAAAAAAAAAAAAAAAAAAAGAAAAAAAAAAAAAAAAAAGGCAAGAAGCGCAGATTCCGGTTTTACCTTCGGTGTTTCTAGACCTGGGCTCAGGTTTTTTTAAGGTATTGGTGAGATCCGAGCCGGGAATCCGTGGCAAAACTGGATGTGGGCTCATCTCCCTCTAATTTATTTGCATGATGCCCATCCTATGTTTTTCCAACCTCTTAATTTTGGAATTTTGGAGTGGTGTTGCTGTGGCAGGTTGCATGTTGCATGTGTGTCCCCCCCCCCCACACACACACTTTGCAGGCCAGGACACAATTCCTGAAGGGAACAAAACACTGGGGGCCAGCAGCAGTTTGGAGTCGTGGGGTGAAATAATCGGGTTTAAAACCTCCGATAAAAAATCCATACCTCTCATGGTTTGGGTTATTTTTCTTCCTCACTGCTTCTTTTCCTGCTTGTGCATCTCTTTTTTACCCCCCCCCCCGAACCATATTAAGAGGCAGAGATTCAGAAACCAGGGACATTATCTGAAAACTGTAAAACAGAACAAAAAAAAACCCCAATAATTGGGGAACAGACCTGACTTGCACAGGGGAGGGATATTTTTTACAGGGGTTTTACTGAGACAGGCATAATTACCAAGTGGCATCACAACACTCTCAGAGGTATTTACAGCTGCACAGTGGATCTGCAGCACTCCCTGTGCTTCTGGAAGAAAGTAGCTGGGATTTTGGGGGTTCACTCCCCTCCTTGGTGCTGCAGAGATGGGGAATGGGACGGGATGGGATGGGATGGGATGGAATGGGATGGGATGGAACCCCTTTGTGCTCCTGCCGCCTTCCCTACCTGTGCTCCCAGCTCTGTGATACCCAACTGATGCTGATTCTCAGCTTTCCTGGTCCCACATCCCTTTTACCACCAGAATTCCCTTGATTTAACCCAGTTTTCCTATGGCCAGTGCCAGTTTGGGTTGCTCTCTGAATCCCCCACACAAGGTGAAGGGGAAGGTTGTGCACAGGTAACGCTTTAATCACCTTTTTAATTGTCCTTTCCCGGTGAGAACCAGCCTGGCTCCTGCAAACTGGTTTTAACTGGGATAACACTCCCCTGGGTAAAAACCCCATTTTTTTTTTCCCTCCTTCCACCAAGACAAGTGGATGCCATCACTTCCAAAAACGTCGGGTGACGGCACCTGGCTGCGTGTGGTGCCTCATTTGAGTTTATATTTTGACCCACGGAGGAAAAACACGAAAGGAGGGAAAAAAAAAATAAAAAATCCGTCTATTTTTTGTTTTCTTCCTGTAAGGCACCACACCCCCCAGTTATTGACGGGGAAATTATACACCAGAGGGGTGTTTGTTTATAAAAGAAGTGTGATTCAGCTGCCGCAAGGAGCCTGGAAAGGGTTAAACCCGAAATTATATCGGTCCAGCCGGAGAACCATAAACAGGAAGTTCTTCCAGAAAAATTTAAATTTAAACCTTGGGTGACTCAGGTTGGCTCCAGAGCTGCTCAGGAAGGGACACAGGGGTTGCAACCCTGGATTATTCCCGGTGGGTAATTACACTGGTGGTTTGAAAACAGCAGGGAAGGCGGGAGGAGCGAGGCTGGGAGGGATCAGGGCGTTGGATAATCCCGGTTTTTTGGTTTGCTCCATCACAGACCTTTTCTCCCATTGCTCAGAGCTGGGTTTTACAGCAAAGTTACACTGGGAAAAATGTTTCCTGGGGGTTCAGTTGTTGGATGGATCAGTGTTGGAGCGGTGCTGGCGTGGGGGCACTTGGGAGTGGAGCTGGTTTGGGAACCAGCAGTGGGAAAAGCCAAACTGGGAGGCAGCAGGAGCAGAGGCCAAGCCAGAGTCCCAAAATCCATGTTTTTTTAGGTCAAACCTTGGGTATCAGTGTGAGAATTTGGGCTGGTCCAAGAGGGGACTCGGGCATCTTCCCAGGAAGCACCTGATGTGGATTTGGGATGGGATGGGGTGGGGTGGGATGGGATGATGCTGAGCTCTAGGTGAGGCATCTCTGTGAAAAAGTACTTTGATTTGATTATGAAACATTTCATTATGAGCCCAGATTCTTCTGTTTAGTTAAACCACCACAACACAGAAATATTGGGAGATTTTGGCTGAGAGGCTTTAACCAAGCAGCACCTCTTTAACTTAATTAAATACACCGAAAACAGCAGTGGAATTCCTGGATTTTCATTATACTGCTAGGTGAAAGAAATCCAATTATTTTCAGGCCGGCAGCGTGGCTGTACCCAGCTGACCCAGCCACCCTTACATATGTTGTGTAATTTATTTAGAGTACTCTTCACCTTCGAGAAAACCATTCAGGTAACCCGGATTTTCCTGGGAATTAAGGATTTTAAGAATGAAGGCTGTGCTGGCAGGTGAGCTGCTCCTCCAGCTGCTGGAGCAGAGGAATCCTTTGAAGCAGCTCACAGCTCCAGACAACCCAGGTTGTTACCTTTTTTTAATATCCTCTTTCTAAATATTTACAGGGTTTGTTTGGGGTTTTCATTATTGCTTCATTCTCCCTGTCAGGTTTGTTTTTAAGCAGAGGGTGTTCTTCAGCTGTTTGTGCAGCATCCTTGCATTTATTTGGAGTGGTGGGAGGGTGGGGAAGGTGCTGAGCTGGAGGTGCTGATCTTAAGGGTGACAGTGGCTCTTGGGGAATCATAGGATCATGGAATATCCTGAGTTGGAAGGAACCACAAGGAACAGAGTCCAACTCCTGGTCCTGCACAGACACCCCAGCAATCCCACCCTGTGCTGAGAGCGTTGTCCAAACTCTCCTGGAGCTCTGGCAGCCTTGGGGCCGTGACCAAACCCTGGGGAGCCTGGTCAGTGCCCAACCACCCTTTCCCTGAAGTCCCACCTGACCCTGCCCTGACCCAGCTCCAGCCATTCCAGGGTGCTGTCCCTGCTCACAGGGAGCAGAGATCGGAGCTGCCCCTCGTTGTGGAACGCTGTGAGGTCTCCCCTCAGGCTCCTCTTCCACCCTTTCCCTCTCCAGGGGGTCCACACTGCCCACAAAGTGCCAGGGGACAATCCCTGCTCCCCCCAAACCCCTCGGGACCTCCCGAGCCCGGCGGCGTCGCCGCTCACACCTTCCCCTCTCCTCTCTCTCTCTCTTCCAGGATCCCGTTCAAGATCGGGCAGCCCAAGAAACAGATTGTACCCAAGACAGTGAGTAAACCAGTTCCCTCTTTTTAGCTCCAGCCTTGGATCATGTGGCTGATGAGTCAAGCCGGCACTTTGACTCGTCCCATTTTGCGGAGTGTGGGAGGGAGCTGGAGCAGCAGAACCTGTTGCCGCGTGTGACCAGCGCTCGGTTCCTCGTGCGAGGAGCGAGGGGGAGCCCCATCCAGGGAGAGTATTTTGGTTTGGGATCTGTTTAAATTTTGTGTATTTTTTTTATTTTTTTTTTTTTTTTTTGGAGGTGGTGGTGGGGGGAAGAGCTCTTTTGGGCTGGCACGGTTTTTTCCCTCGGAGATGGCTGAACGGGTTTTGCTTCCTTCCTTCCTTCCTTCCTTCTCCCAGCAATGGGCTTGTTTGTTCATCCTTTCGGAGCAGATGGAGGAGGAGGAGTGGTTCAGATCGCTGAATATAACTGTTTCCAAAGAAAGGCTTATAAGCTGAGATGCTTTAGTGCTCGGGCGTGAATTAATTTGTGCTGCACAGCATTTGCTTTAAAAGCAAATTAAAAAAGCATTTTGTATTCCCGTGGATTTGAGGCTCCTACCCCAAGTGCTGCTGCTGCTTGCAGCTGCCTGTGGTATTTTCCCTCCTTAAGCAGCTTGGCTTTGCATTTGTCCCGCGCCAAAAAAACAAAGCTGTGGAACCTCCCAGGAGCTGCCCCTGCAAAGTCACCTGCACACCTGGTCTAAACCCAAGGCCCTGGCAGGCAGCACCGGGGGCAGACCTTGTCTCTCCAGCAGCATTGGTGAGCTAATCCCCTGAACCAGACTAGCATCCCTGATCCTTCCTCTCCGGGACGCTAATTCCGCAGGATGCGTGGGCACTCCTGCTCGTGGGGCAGTTTCTCCTTGGGACATGACATTTTCCCTGGAGGCAGAGGGCTAATCCCCCCACTCCCTTTAAGGCTTGATTGTCATGTTTTATTCTGCAGGATTTGGTGGCTGTCTGCTGCCGTGGAACTGCAATTTGCTGTAACAGCTCCAAACTGTCAGTACAGAATTTAAGCCAGGCAGGCGACAAGAGCGAGGGCTCATAAAATTCCTCGGTGCTTTCTGGTTTTCTGCTTCCTTCAGCTGCCCTTTTCCAGGGGCTGGTGGTCCACTGGCTGGCTGTGGTCCCTCAGGTGAGGCAGCCACCAGCCTCAGGTGTTCACAGCCCTCCCAGTTCATCCCAGGAGCCCTCACTTTTCTTTGCTCCATCACATTTTACCTCTCACCCTCTTTCCAACACCAGTGTCCTTCCAGGCTGGTGCAAGACCCAACTGCTCTGCAGCTCTGGGTGTCTTGACCACCTTTCCTGGACGTCCCCATCCCACCCATTCCCACATCCCAGCTGACTGTATTATTTTTTCTTGCTGATTTCCCTCACCACCTCCTGCATTCGCCGTTGTGAGAGGTTTGTCTCCCCCAAAATCAGCCATTCCCGAGCTTGAGCTCCCTGCAGATGAACAGTGGCACCTTCGAGATCTTCCCTTCCCCAGAGCTGCTGGAATGTGCTGTTCTGAAGCAGTTGGCAGGCTTTGCTTACATATATATGTGTGTGTATTAAATAGAACAGCTCAGAATATCCGGCAGGCAGAGGTTTGTTCAGCAGCAGGAGCGTTCCCAGGCCTTTTCCTTTTCCTTCCTTCCTTCCTCAGCTCCCCAGGAACAAGATTTTGTGTCAAGGACTCCCAAGTTGGAAACCAGTTTTTAAGTGGCTTCCACTTGCTGTGTGATGATGATGATGATGTTGCTCTCCAGGCAGCACATTCATGGAAAGCAGAAAACAGGAAGCTCCCAAAGCCTTGGAACTTCACAGCAAGTGTAAAGTGCAGCTCTTCAAAGCAGAACAAATGGCAGGAAACCACCGATATCCCCCGGGATCAGGCATTCCATGTCGTGGTGTGGAAGGGATGGGGTTGCTTTGTAGCCTCAGAGAGCTGCAGGCCCCCAAATTCACCTCCCGGTTGTGGGCTGAGATGCTCCATCTGTGCAGGCTTTTGGGAGCAGCAGTAGCAGCCAAGGTCTGTGATATTCCAGATGTTGGGCTCTGGAGCCCGCTGCAGGAAGTGGGAAGGTGTGGCATCTCCAGGGCTGCATCCCAAGCCGATCAGAAGGGAAGTGGTTGTGGGTTAGAGGATCTCCCACTCACAGGGACTGGACCACAAAAGAGGATCGGGGGGTGGGGAGGGGGAAGCTAAAAAAAAAAAAAAAAAGGCATTTGTTAGGATCTGACTTCTCTGGCTCTCCACGAGGCCTGGGACTGGAGTCAGGAGAGGGGGGTGGCTTTGCCAGGAGGCTTTTTTGTTGTCTTGATGCAGCGATGCTGGGGCTGGTGTCAAATCCAGGCCGACGTTAGTCCTGAAAAGCAATTTGCCTGGGCTGCCGAGGAATTAGTCATGACTCCCTGTGCCCACTCGCCTCTGATCCTTTGGAGAAGGGCACGGTGTCAGCCACAGTTTAGCTCTTCAGGGAGGAGGAAACCCCCCGTGGAAAATATCAGCTGGTGAACCGAGGTGATCTCCCACTCCCCAGACATGCCTCTGCTTTGTTTCCACCTTAACCTGGGCAAATCCAATTCCAGACAGCATAATCTCTCCCCTCCTCTTCCCTGAAAAGAGCAGCTGTCACCGGGCTTGCCGGGAGCCGGGTGGGAGGATCTAATGCAGCGAGGACCTGCTGTCAGCAGAGCAGCACAGGACACAGCCCCACAGCCCAATTAAACTAATGCCCGGTGATAGGAGTTAAACCTGTTGGAATTACATCTCTCTGCACAATGTTTATTGCTCTGACCCAACACGGAGATGCTCTCCCCTCCCTCGGGACAGCTCCGGGCGGAGCGGAGGTTATGGAATCGGAGCTGTCTTGTCTCCCGAGCTCTCCCGCAGCTCCAGCTCGCTGAAGTTCACCCGTGTCACCCCGAGGTTGTTCCCTGCTCTTCAGCAGGGCTGGGGTTATCCAAGCAGGCAGGGAGCAGGGAAGCAGAGCCAGCTGTGCAGCTCCCTGTGGGTGCCAGCCGGTGCTCGGGATGGGGCAGCCCGGAGCGCTGCCCCTCGCATCACCCGGGTTTGATCCCTTCTCCCTCCCTGCTTCCCTCATCCCTGCTCCATCCTGGGCTGACTCAAACCACTCTCCCTCCTCCTCCTCACTGGCCAACCTGGGCTGAGTCAGCTTGGCAGGGAGCGGGACCCGAGCTGCCAAACCTCCCTTCCTTGACTCATCCCGGCAGCTCTGCCTTCCCCAGGGGTGTGGGACAGAGGAGCTCCATGAGCAGGAGGATTCCACTGCAGCTGCTGGCCCTCGGTGCCTTTCCATTGAGCTCCGCCAGTGAGCTGGAAATCCCAAAACAACGGAGTGAATGTCGCAGAAATGGTGGGGTGAGATCAAGTGACTCCGGTTAAACCATTTTACTCTTTTTCACTTTGATTTTCAGTGGGACCAAACTGGTCTCTGCATTTGGGAGGTACATCCTTTTTCCCTCTGCCACCTTTCTGGAAAGCTTTCTTTCTGAGTGGGATTTTGGAGAGCTTGCTGGGTGAAGTCCCTTACATCCCAGACCCACCTGAATTCTGCAGCGTTGCTCTGGCTCAGGGCCCTGCAGAGTGAATATTCACCCACATGGCTTAACCTTGAACCTCTAGCTTGATGGGATGGCAAAAGCTCAGCAGAAATTCCAGGTTATAACAGAATTTCTGGCCTAATTATACGGGTTTCTCTTTTTTTTTTTTTTGGAGAGGAGGGAAGAAGAAACACACGGTCTCCTCTTTTTCCCAAGACCCACGAAGAGGCTGAGACCACAGGAACATGTAGAAATCAGCTCATCCTCCTCCTCCAGGAGAAAAAATAAACCTCAGGGGAATAGGAGGGTTCATCACAGTCCCTTATTTCCATCTCTTTGTAGTATTGGCTTTGGTCTTGGTTCATTGCCTCGTAACCGTGGTGGTGATTATGATCCTGCCCTTAAAGCAGGAGGGATGTTATCGCAGGTGGGAGGCCCAGTGTTTGCAAACAAAAAATAACTGGGCGAAGAAGGACGTTGTTTCATCTCAAAGCTTTCAAGAACTCGTCGTTCTTTATGTAGATTTAAATAAAAACCCCCGAGTCGAGCGATTTTTTTTACATTTCCCTGTGCCTGGAAGGAAAAAAAGGTTCGACGCAGAAACACGGTTTGATTTCTTGAGCTCTCGCAGGGAGAGGCTGCGGAGAAGCGGGATTATTTTAATATCACGGGAACTTCCCTTCAGGATGTTGTAATTTTCCTGCCTGTACTTCTTGTTCTCGTTACTCTTGAGGTGATAATCCTCTCCACGGCCTTGTGCCGTGAGTGTCGGCTGCGTGTGACCACCGGCAGCTCCTGGGAGCGGGAATTACCGTGTGCTCTGCGGGATGTTCCCAGCTTGGCCTCCTCGCCTGGGAGTCTGCACGGTGGGAGCGTGTGAGAGGAGGTTTTCCCTCTCCGGAGCGCTCTGCTCCCGGCTGGATTTGTGGGATATCTGGGCTCCCGCGATGCCGGCGGGAGCGGCGGTGACTGGGAGGCTCCATGAGCTCCCAGACTGTGATGACTGGGAGCCAGTTGCTGCCTGTGGGCGTGAAAAATAAGAGCAATCCATGGGCAGCTGTCTCTGGAGAGATGGGCTGGGGATGTGAGTCAGGCCAGGGAGCTGAAGTGTCTCCGTGTGGAGCCACCTCGATCCCGTGTGGAAAGCACACAGGCATTGGGATGGGGGAGTGGGGGAGCTTGGGAGGCTTGGGGGTTCACAGCACCTTATGGGGAAGTTTTGCCTTTATGGAATGAATCCTAGAATCCCAGAATGGTTGGGGTTGGAAGGGATCTTAAAGCTCATCCAGTTTTTCCACCCCCTGCCACAAGCAGGGACACCTTCCACTATCCCAGGTTGCTCCAACCTGGCCTTGGACACTCCCAGGGATGAGGCAGCCACGGCTTCTCTGGGAAATCCATTCCGGGGCCTCCCCACTCTCCCAGGGAAGAATTTCTTCCCAATATCCCATCTAACCCTCTGGCAGTGTGAAGCCATTCCCTGTGTCCTGTCAGGCCCATTCCCAAGTCCCTCTCCAGCTCTCTTGGAGCCCCTTCAGGTTCTGGAAGTGCTCCATATCCACTAAGCAACGATGCCTTTTGCTTATTGCACAGAAAGGAGGGAATCTAACAGCAAAAAGGGACAGATACCCTGAGTATTTGCAGGTAGCTTAGTTTCGTAACCAAACTCTCCAGTTTTTGGAGGAACTGGTTGCCAAGCAGACACCAGGAAGATCCTGCAGAAGGGGGAGAAGGCTGGAGCTCCACACCGAGGGAACGACCCCACCACCCTTCAAAGGGCACATTTTCGAGCCCGACCCTCTCTGGTTTGCAACCAAAACAATTCACACCTAGGGCTTATAAATAGAGTGCAGTCCTCCCTGGTTATTTTAGCAGCCGGAACAGCCACGGGGATGGAGGGTGAGCTTTCCCCTGTGCCGGTTACCTGACCTCCCGGCACCAGCTGCCGCGGATTTCTGCAGCTCCGCGAACACCAGGCACAAAGTCGTGTGAGCTGCCCCCACACTGCTCCGTTCCCGTTCTCCAGCGACCAATTTTAGCAGCACAGAAAGGGAGCTGGAGCTACCGTGGGGGGGGTTTTTTGTTGTTGTTGGTTGTTTTTTTTTTTCAGCAGGCAGGGAGAGCCAGCTCGCATCCCCCGGATGGTGGGAGCTGATGGTGCGGACAGCTGGCCACTGGGACGGGGCTGGGACGGGGCTGGTGGCTGCCTGCCTTCACACCAGGCTGGGGGAGCTTCGGTGCAATAAAAAAGGGGGGGCTTAGAAATGGAGGTTGCAAGAAAACCGGGATTTCTGAGCTCCCATCTTAAAATTCGGGTCTTTTAATTGCGCTTGAAACGTCCCCATTTAAGCGCTCGGGTGTCGCGTCGAGCCCGGGATTGAAATCCCGAGGACAGCGTGGAGAATTGGAACAAACCTTTGGATCCTTCTAGTCCTGGCTGCCTCCAGCACTCCACACTTCCTTAATAGCACAGGAGCTTGACAACACAAGTGAACCCGGTGCTGGTCCCATGACAACAAACGCGCATGTATTTACTCTTGGCTGGTCAATTGAAATCCATTTGCTTCTTTGGTTGACGAGGTGTGGAATGAATGTTTCGAGTGTGTTAAAACAGTCAGCATGGAAAGAAAGTTCCCTAAAATATCTCCCATCGCTGGAGATCTGCTGCCAGATAGCAAGTAGGAGGGAGCAGTCATTGAGGGAGCGTCAGGAGAAGGTTGTGCCTGAGCTCTGAGCTCCCAGCACAGGTTTCCCCTCCCTTTCTGAGGTGTCACAGTCCACTTGGATCGTTGCTCCAGCCGAAGGGTTGCATGGGAGGGAGCCATGGCAGGGATAAGGAGCCTGTGGAGGGGGTGAATAATACAGAGATGGGAGGGCTCAGTAGTGGCTTGAGGGATTTAGGGGCAGTTTAACCATCTTGGTGAGGGTGAGGAAGGAAGAAGTGGCTGGGAGGGGTTCTGGCATCCAGCCATGGCCAGACCCACCTCAGGGTCCTTTGGAGCTGGAGGAGAAGCAGCTTCTCTCAATTTCTGGAAGAGAAAGTGGGCTCATCCCCCCAGCACCTCTCGAGCTGTGCTCAGTTGTGATCTTCCTGCTTTCAGGGCATTCCCGTTCCATCAGCTTCCAGTTCATGTGCTGGAGCACATCCTTGGAGCGAGCTGCCACGTTTGGTGGCAGTGACTTTGCTCCAAGAGAATCTGGAGTTGGAAAACCCCAAGACTCCATTTCCTTTTGGAGCAATAACCCGTTACAGCTGCAGCTTGTGCTTCCCGGGGTTCGGGTCGGCATTTCCCAGGGACAGGTTTCCCTGCAAAGCTTTGCCATTCCAGCCTCCCCTGCAGTCCCTTGGAGCTGATTTCCATCTCTTCTTTCCACAGGTGGAGAGAGACTTTGAAAGGGAATATGGAAAGCTGCAGCAGTGAGTATCAACCACACTGGTCAAACAGGACCGGCCACGTGCTTCTCTCCTGTCCTCTTACTGCATCTTCCCAGGGAATTTTAGCCAGTTATGCACTTCCCAGGGAGCAAATCACTCACTGCCCTATAATTTCTAATTCTTCAGAGTTTTTCCGGTGGCTGAGTGTTGGAAGGTGTCCTAAGAAGTATTTGCAGTGGGGTTGAGGTTTGCAGATTATGGCAGCTCTAAAAAAGAGCGTGAAATTCCCAGGAAACAGTGGGCTCCCTGGACAGCCCAACATCTCTGAGGGTCAGGAGTGGCTTTGCCATCCTGGCTGTGTCACAGGAGCTCACAGGGATCATGTGGAAGCATTTGGCTTTGCCATTTGTGCTGTGTGAGGACTTGAAGAAAATATGTGAACTATGAATAAGAGATCACCAACTTGAAAAGGTTAAAAAACCATCTGAAAACAACCCAAAAGGGTTGAGCTGCACTGAACTTCGTAGAGCCTTGCCTGGATATTTTTAACTCCTACCAGAAGCCAGCATATTCAGCCCGTAAATGATTTGTTGCATGTATGATACACTTGGGTTTCTTTCTTTCCAAGATTCCGACTTTGCCTTCTTCTCCCATCTTTCAGATTGGAAGATCAGACCAAAAAACTTCAGAAGGATATGAAGAAAAGCACAGATGCAGACTTGGGTAAGTGACTGCAGGATACATAGACTGTGAACTTGGCCACAGAGAGATGAAGTGACTTTCTCGAGATCACATGAGTAATGTGTGACAAGCCTGGAAAACAAATCCCGAGCTCAGTCCCACTCAGTTTGCTTCGTTACAAGGCCATCTGCGAGAGGGCTGCGAGCAGCAGCTCAGCCCAGGGAACACAGAGCGTGTTCTGGGCTTGCTCCCTGTCTCCTGAGCTCTGTGGCCTTGGACAAATCCCTTTGTTTTCTCTGCCTCAGTTTCTGCAAAGTGAAAAACAGGCGTCGTTATTCCAGTTCTCGCGTCAGCCAGGCGGGAGCAGCTCCAGCTGAGCCTCCTGTGTCAGCAGGGTGTAATCACCTGCTTAGGGAAGGGCACTGAGGGTGGGATGAGGCTTTGGGGGGTCTGCAGAGCACAGGCTGTCCGTGTTTCCCGTAGGAACTGCTGACCTGGCAGCTCTCATTCGGGAATAACCCTTCTCACTCCCTCTGTGGCCACTTCCTTTGGCTTCTCCTCGTGGCAGTGGGCGATGCAGGAAGCAATAAACAGCTCAGCTCTGCCTGTGCCCGCCACAGCTGCACGTTTGGGGTGACATCTGCCCTTTTGGGTGTCCTGTCCCACCTCATAGTGCCTCCCTGCTCCCTCCAGAGCTTCTCCAGTCGGAAACCAGTGTTCCCACACCACACGGACACAGATCCGCCGGAGGGGAACCGGGAGCTGGGTTCGCTGGGTGCCGGTTATCGAACAGAGCGGGGCAGGAACCTGCAGCAAAGAGCTGCTTTAAACACAGATGGTTTTCCTCAGCATGTGGTTTGGAGCAGTCCCTGTTTGTGCCGGGCCCCCACAGCTCGGGAGCCAAGGCTGATGCACCAGCGCAAACAGGGGTGGGCTGGGCCGGGCCAACACTCATCCCGTGGGATTGGGGTCACAGCGGGGCAGCCGAGTGGGAAGGAGCCCCACCAGCTGGCAGGTTTGGGGCTTCCCATGGTCCAGACTCACCTGTGTGTGTGTGTGTGTGTGTGTGTGTGTGTGTGTGTGTGTGCATGTGTGCTTGGATATGCCAGACACAAACACGGATCCGGGCGCTTGCCGTGCTCTCCCACCCTTTCCCAGCACGGGGAGAGTGGTGGGAAAGGCACCAGAAAGAGGCACTGCCAGGACTCTTTTCCAGGGTGAAAACTGCCCTTTCTGAGGACTCTGGTCATTGTCAGGGATCCTTGGTAAGTTTTTCCTTGTTAAGGATTCCCCTCCCCTCCCTTGCAGTGGGCGTTGTTTATATGGAGCATTTCAAGTCCCAGAGGAGCTGTGGGAGGACTTTCTTTTTCCGTTCTGCTACATGGCAGAGTCACAAATGAGCCTTGGCCAGATCCAGGAGGATCTGATTTCTCATTTAAAGGCATAAAATCGTGAGTGTAGGGGAAGATGTCAGAGCACAGTCTGGTGAGGGATGGCTGAGGGGAAGGGAGGTAGATCAGATGGATCCCTGAGGATTGCTCTCCTCACCTGGCAGTGCCCATTCCCAAGGGAACATCCCTGTGCTTGCTCAGCCAACGTCCAGCCCCCGTCTCCGACAGGGTTGGCAGTTTATCCATGGTGTTGTGTCCTCCTGCCCTGTCCCTTTGTGCTGAGGGGGTTGGTTATTCACTGCCTGCAAACACTCCCTGGCAAACTGGACCTGGTGGCTCGAGTCTCCACCTTCTTCCCAAAAAACTCAGCTCAGAACAAGGCCGGTTCCTCTGTCTGCACGAGAAATATCCCTGTGAGGCTCTTCCAGCTGCAGCAGCGTGACTGGAACAGGGAATGGGATATCAGCAGCACTCCCTGTCCCGTGGCGAAAGATCACTCACCCCTTTCCCCACCCTTTTTCCAAAGAAAGCAGGATCTTAAGGAGCAGGAGGATGTTCTTTAGCTGGAGATAAAAGGTCTCCATTGGAAGGAGGTGCAGGTGACCCACTGGATCCCTGTGGCTCAGGTTTGCCCTCAGTCTTCTCCGTTACCTTTATCACGATGCAAACGAGCAGTGGACTGTAAAATCCTAAATTCCTTTGGCTGGAGCTGCACCTCACGTGCTTTATGGGCACAGAGTGGTGCACACCCTCCTGAGGGACAGGTGGTCCCTTCTCCCTCTCCCCTCTTTCCTTTCTCCTTTCTTCTCTCTCCTCTCCTCTGCCCTGGGACCCTCAGATCCTCTCACCCCCCCCAGTGTCTTTTCAGCGCCCTGCAGGTGAGGCCAGCGATGCAGAGGAAATTCCTGACCCAAATTCCCCTTGAACATTCCCAATCCCCCCCTCCAATTCCTGACCTCCTGGCCTCTCCCCTCCCTTGCAGTTCACTTGCAATCCTCTCTCCTGTGAAGGGGAAACTCAATTTTTCCCTCAGCCGAAGGAGTTGTGCCGTCCTTAACTCCGTCCCGTTCTGGCACAAATCCCTCCTCAGATATGGTCACACATATGGATTATATCCCATCTGTTTAAAGGTTTAAATGCCTAAAGCCTTAATGTTTGGATAATAGATGGATACGGTAGCTTTGTTATTCCACAGTTAGAGGCTCGTTCTGCTGTTGAGCTCCCCGGCTCTGCAGCTTCTGAGCTCGCTGTATAATTGTGTGTAACCTTTTAAATCGGAATGTTTAACCCCTTGATTTATGATCTTAAGCCCCATTATTTCAGATGGCTTTAACTTGGAATATCTGAGGCAGTGCAGTAGGAGCCTTTCCAAAGCTCCTCCGTAGCACGGCTCAAGCATCTGGCTTTCTGATCTCAAGCTGGAATAACTTCCAGCACCGAGGAAAAAGAACATTTTTTTTTTTAAGTACCCGTGGCCCTTCTTTTTCTTTTTTTGGTCTATTTTATCCCTGTTTGTAGTGATGCTTTCCTTTTTATTCATCTCTTTTTTTTTTTTTCCATTCTGTACCTTAGCTAATTTCTTGTTCTTTTGTAGTGGTTCTGTCACAGGGATTGAATTTTCCCTTTGACGACCAAGTGTTTGGAAAAAGAGGGGTGTGTCTGATGGGAAACAAGCTCAGTGAGACAGGAGCTGAAGCCCATCAGAGCATGACCTGGTGATTCTGGACTTCTTGGTGGCACTCCCAGGGTCTGAAGGGACTTTCCATTCACCCCTGGCTTGTTCTCCACGGGCACAAAATTTAGTCTTACTGGGGGGAAATGCTTAACTTGTGTCCCTGCTGCTGGAGAGGAAAAGAGAAGCCTCGTCTTCCAGCCCTGTCAGCCTGGTCCTTTCCCACTAAATCCACTTCAAATACATACTTTTTTTTTGTTGTAAAGCCATTGGAAAGACTTAATGGACTGTGATTTTTCTCATTGTGGAAGAGCTGTAGTGAGGCTGAGAGTGACACTTAATAGTCTGTCGAGAGAAGATGTATAAAAACCCCCATCTAGGAGTTGGGTTTTTTTTTAAGAGAACAGTGCTTTTGTTAGTCTGGGATTATTTCTGGCAGCGTCACAAGCTCCACATTGGAGTGGCTCAGACTTAACTTATATAAAAACAGTTCTCTGGGTGTTTACATGAATGAATTGGTGGCTTTTCCTTCCTTTTTCCCTCAGCCACCAGCGAGCGTCTCCCTGGAAGGCTGTGCTAAACCCCTCCTGGGTGGCTGCAGGGCCTGATTTTTGCCCCCCCTGCCCTGTGCAGATGTTTGTGCCAGCCCTGGCAGCGGGAGGCATCCTGACCCTCTCTGCTTTTCTTTTCCTTGCTCCCCCCAGCCATGTCCAAGTCTGCCGTGAAAATCTCCTCGGACCTGCTTTCGAACCCGCTGTGCGAGCAGGAGCCGGGATTCCTGGAGATGGTCACAGCCTTTGACACAGCCATGAAGAGGATGGACTCCTTCAACCAGGAGAAGGTGAACTGGCTTGGGCTGAAGGAGGGGAGAGCGGGGTGTGCTGGTGGTGTAAAATCCCATAAAGGTTTGGGTTGGAAGGGATCTTAAAGCTCAGCCAGTTTTCCACAGGCAGGGACACCTTCCGCTGTCCCAGGTTGCTCCAGCCTGGCCTTGGACACTTCCAGGGATCCAGGGGCAGCCACAGCTTCTCTGGGAATTGCATCCCAGCCTCTCCCCACCCTCCCAGGGAGGAATTCCTTCCCCATATCCCATCTACCTCTGCCCCCTGGCAGTGGGAAGCCATTCCCTGTGTCCTGTCCCTCCATCCCTTGTCCAGAGTCCTTGTATCTTCCCCTTCCAGACAGATCCTCCTTCCCTTTTTATCATCATCCCCAAGGCTTCTCCCACACAAGTTTCTCTCTAATCTCATCCTCCTGGCTGGTTGTACTGGGGATTTCTACCCACCCTGAGCACATGGGGCAAATCTGCTCCTTTTTGGTTAAAGAACATTGTATTGTGCCCCAAATCCCAAACCACCCCGGGGTGGGCTCTGTGCAAGACTGTCCTTGTGCAAACTGGCTTTTCCAACTGTCCACTTTTGCTTTCCACAGGTGAATCAGATCCAAAAGACAGTCATAGAGCCTCTGAAAAAGTAAGTACCAGCACCATTTCATACATATATTACATATATATTTTATGTATATATATATATATATATTACTACTAATATATCCGTGCAAGGAGGGGAGAGATGTTGCAGAACCTTTGTAGCCAGAGAGGTGGGAAATACAGAGAGGAAAACACCCACAGTTTTGTCACCCTGGTTTGCAAAATTCCCACTTTTCCCAGGGTCACAGGTTGTGCCCCCAAACCTTTAAAGGATCACTTCAGTTCTCTCCCCAGCACCCTCTGCAATCCTGAGATTTGCTGTTTTGTTACAGGAACAGAGCAAAGGGAGCAAAAAATAAAATGAAATTACCTTAATATGACAGTAAGTGTTGCAAATTGCTGAATAACAATTGTAGTTCAGGTTTGACACACAGAGGGTTGTTGTGGTTTTGTTTTTTGGGTTGGTGTTGTTTTTTTTTTTTTGGTTTCTTTTTTTTCCCCCTTAACTTGTTGTTTTCTGCCCGAATCTGAAAGTAAAATCTCCTGGATCACTTAGCACCTGAGGTTACAGCTTGTTCCTGTCTGGGGGATGTTTTGGTGACTCGAGTTTTACCTCGGTCATCTTTCCACGACCAGAAATTCTTCCTTATTTAAGGGTGGGGGAAAAAAATGAAGAAAGAAAGAAAGAAAAAGGAAAAAAATCCCAGCCTTTTGTTGCTTATTATCTAGATTGTCCTCATGAAAGATACATTAACTTTTTCTTCCAGCATTCTGTTAAAATTGGAAGAACTTGTGTTTCTGAAATATTACGTTTTTTTTTTCCTGCAGCTTGTGTTAGTGGATGAAATGAAAGACAATCCCTTTCCCTGCAAACCTTCCTTGTGTTTTAAATCCTGGGGTGGTTAACCCAGGGGAATAAAGGCAATTTCCATGTGTCCATGGCCATGGAGATGCTCCAAGGGCTGGAGCCCCTCTGCCCTGGAGCCAGGCTGGGAGAGCTGGGGGGGTTCACCTGGAGAAGAGAAGGATCCAGGGAGAGCTGAGAGCCCCTTGGAGGGCCTAAAGGGGCTCCAGGAGAGCTGGAGAGGGACTGGGGACAAGGGCTGGAGGGACAGGACACAGGGAATGGCTTCCCACTGCCAGAGGGCAGGGATAGATGGGGAGAAATTCCTCCCTGTGAGGGTGGTGAGGCCCTGGAATGGATTTCCCAGAGGATGCTCCATCCCTGGGAGTGTCCAAGGCCAGGTTGGAGCAACCTGGGCTAGTGGAAGGTGTCCCTGCCCATGGCAGGGGGTTGGAACTGGATGATCCTTAAGATCCCTCCCAACCCAAACCATTCCATGATCCCATGACACGGGACCATCCGTTATCTGTCCAACCCTTCAGTTAAACACAAGGGTGTTTTCTCCAACCTCCTGGCTGCTCTCCAGGCTTGGCAATTCTCTCCAACTTCCTAAATTTCCATTGGCCTAGAACATGATATTTCCTTTTTCCACTCCCCTTCCTGCCCTCTGGCACCTGCAAACCATCACTGGGTGCCCTCAACCAGCTCACATTTCGTGCTGGGGAAGCTGCACCTCCACAAAACCCCATCCTTCCCTTCCCTCCTCCTCCCTTTGTAGGTACATCCCCGTCCAGGAACATTTCTGAGGAGCCCAAGGGTCCATTTTGAGGCTAATGAGATGCAGGAGAGAGAAGTGCAGAGTTTGCACCTCCCCTCGTCCTTGCTGGCAAATAAAACCCCAGCGACATTTCTGGGATAAAAGTTCCAGATTAATGAAAGCTGCCTTGAGGAGCTCTTCTCGTTTCCAGTTAGGTATTCCTTCTCTTCACAGAGGCAGCTCTCCCCAGCCTCTCCCAAATTTGCTTTGACCTAGAAAAAAAGGCTTTTTTTTTTTTTTTGCTCCAACAGCTGCACTTTATTACATCTTCACTGGTGGTCTTTTATAGTTTATTAGCCAAAGAAACAGATAAGTTTAATCCAGACAATTATCATTAGTGGTAATATATTGTAATCAGAGGCACATGGGCTGTAAAATCTCCATTCAGTTGTCCAGGGATTGGAGTTTTCAGGCAAATATTGGGGAATTTGTTAAACCATGTTGGAAAAAAGCAGTAGTAAATTTAGAGGGGGGGGAGGTGGAGGCTCGTATTGTTTAAATCCTTCTCCTTCTGGGGATGGAGGGTTATTCATAATTTGGCTTTTCGAGCCCCTTGGCTGGGAATCACTCATTTATTTTCGGGGAAGGAGCAAAGGCCCAGTGAGAATATTGCATATTTCAGCGGGTGGGTTGGGCAGGGAGCTGGGCAGGGGCGGGAGGGATCGGCTCCTCTTTGGGACATGCCTGCGTAGTTTCACACCAGATCAGCAGATTTTGGGGGCAAAGAGGGAGAGAAAAGGCAGCTGGTTTTTCCTTCCCCTCTCCCAGTTCTTCACTCTGGCTTGGGTGAGCAGCCAGGGCAGGGATTGGTGGTGTCACCTCAGTGTTCCGTGTTGTGCGTCCGCATTTAAGGGAGGAAGCGGCTTAAACCAGCCAGGTGGTTTGGGGATCCGTGGGATTTAGGGCCTTTCATGTTCAGAGCTGATTTTCGGGGCCGCAGGGTCTCGATTTAACAGCCTCTGTCTGAACCTCCCCAGGCAAGGGGGTGTCGTGGTCACCTGGCACGGTCCCGTTCCCTTGGCTCTGAGCATGGAGAGGTTTGGCCATGGGGTTGTTGTGGTCACTCCAGCATGGCACAGTCCTCTTGGAGTGCTGTCCAGCTCCCAGAACCAGGGAGGCTTTAGCCATGGGAATGTCGTGGTTACCCTGGCAGAGCATCACCCCCTTGGAGTGCGCTCCTGCTCCTGAAAACGATTGGCACATGGTCCTGCTCCCAAAATCAGAGGGGTTTTGGCCACAAGGATATTGTGGTCACCCCAGCACAGTATCGTCCCTTTGGAGCATTCTCCTGTTTCCAGAACTGGAGGGAGCTTAGCCATGGGAATGTCCTGGTTGCCCTGGCACAGTATCATCCCTTTGGTGGGTACATGCTCCCAAAATTGGAGAGGCTTTGGCCACGGGAATGTTGTGGTCGCCCTGGCACAGCATCACCCCCTTGGAGTGTGCTCCTGCTCCTGAGAACGACTGGCACATGGTCCTGCTCCCAAAATCAGAGGGGTTTTGGCCACGGGGATGTCGTGGTCACCCTGGCAGCCCTTTGGACAATTCTCCTGCTTCGGGAACTGGAGAGGGTTTAGCCATGGGAGTGTCCTGGTTGCCCTGGCACAGTATCATCCCTTTGGTGGGTACATGGTCCTGCTCCCAAAATTGGAAGGGTTTTGGCCACGGGGATGTCATGGTCACCCCAGCACAGTATCATCCCTTTGGTGGGTACATGCTCCCAAAATTGGAGAGGCTTTAGCCACGGGAATGTCCTGGTCAGCCTGGCTTTGGCAGGGGTGACTCAGAGGGTGCTGCCACCCGGGTGCCACCACCCAAGGGTGTGTGTCAGCCTCATGGGACATCCCAGAGGTGGGATCCAGCAGCAGATGGATGTATAAATTCAATTGGAGTGCGTGGCATCCCCGGCGAGGGGATCACCCCCTTCATCCCATCACCCCCTTCATCCCATCACCCCCTTCATCCCATCACCCCCTTCATCCCATCACCCCACCATCCCATAAACCCCATAAACTGCCTTTCCTGCCGGTGGCCGAAGCCGATCACGGGCCACGAGCAGCTCCAGGGGTGCCGGGACCGGAAGCAGGAAAAGCCGCTTTCATGTCCTTAACGAGCCCCTAATGAGGATTTGGAGGCCAGAGCAGCCACATGGCCCCTGCGCCTAATCCCCCTCTGTGCCGCTCCCCTGGCCCGGCCCCCTCCGGCCTGTGCCTTCTCCCTCCCCTCGGAAGGGCTGGTTTTAATTTCCCCCTTCCTGGTGGGTGGACGGGACGTGTGGGCACTGGCTGAGGAATGGCAGGAATCCCCTGAGCCATCCCGGTGCCTCTCCCAGCTTCCCATCGCTTTCTTTGGCGTCCGATGCTCCCCAGCTCTTTTATTCCTTTTTTTTCCCCCCTGTCCAGCACCAGCCCCTTTCCTTTTGCTTTCATTATCCAAGCCATCATCCCTAAAATAATACCATAGGGAAGAGCCACCTGTGTGCCAGCCTAGTCCAGCTCTCAGGCTGCCAACAGGAGCGTTTGAGACACTTGAAAATGGGGAAAAATAAAGGTTTCACCGTTATTTTTTTTTCCCTGTGCCAAAGCCCTGGCACCTCTTTCCCATTGCTGGCTCTAAAAACGGGGGCTGGAGGGAGCCGTGGGGCGAGGATTTGGGATGGAGAGGGCGAGGATTTGGGATGGAGAGGGCGAGGAGAAGAGCTGCAGGCAGGGAGGTGACGGGATGTTCCCGCTCCTCCAGCGTCCCCACCATCCCCATCCCGGCCCTCCCAGCAGAGAGGTGGGAAGAAGTTTTCAATTTGCAAGCCCCAGACTTGTCAGCTGGGCTGACAAACAAACGGATCCAGCGGTGCCAGGAATCCTGGGGGGCACTTTTATCTCCCGTGGCAGCGTCTCTCCAACCCCATCCTTTAATTACAGGGAGGCCGGCGTGGAGACGAGGTGGCAGCCTGATTTATAATTCAGAGGACGGGGTGATTTAGACGTTTTCCCAAGGATAACCTGTCATCCCACAAGGAGTTCACCGGCAGGTTCCCCCTCTCCCCCCCCACGGCAGCAGGGAGATAGTAATTTGTATTTTCTTTTCGTTATCCCTGCGTATCTCCCCTCACCTGCTCCTCTTAAGCCGCCTGGGCTGTAATCCCCTCTCAGCAGCCTTCCCTAAAAAGTGACAGGGAACAACAGCAGCTTATTCCACAAGCTGCTTTCATGGCTGGGGCTCTAATACCCCCATGCTGCTGTTTTACCTTCACTTCACCACCACTCCCTCCAAATTTTACTCGAGTCGGCTTTGATTTTTCTTTAGTTTGTGGTAAAACAAATTAGAACTCGAGCAGCAGAGGCTGGTGGTGGGGATTTGGGGCTGGTTATGGCTGTCAGACCCCCTCGTTCCATATGGAATGAGCGTAGGGAGGAGGACAGTGCTGGGATTATTGACAAGGTTAGATATTAGGAATTTTTTTTTCATGGAAAGGGTTGTTGGAGCAGGCTGCCCAGGGCAGGGGTGGAGTCACCGTCCCTGGAAGTGTTCAGAAAACATGGATGTGGCACTTGGGGACACGGTTTGGTGGTGAACACAGTGGTGCTGCTGGGCTGATGGTTGGACTTGATGCTAAAGATCTTTTCCAACCTTAATGATTCCTTGATTCCCTGATAAATTCCCACATCTGCTCCAGGGTTTTCCCCTGTGCATCTCGCAGTGATAGAGTTTGTCGCCCTTGCTCTGTGTGGTGGGGAGTAAAACGACCAGGATTTGATTGTGAGGCTTCCCTATGCCTTTCCCAACTCCCTAAAATCCTGGGATTAGTTGTTCAGGCTCCACTTCCAGGGGGGCTGGTGCTGTTTGGGGGTTTCTCCTCTCCCGTGGCACCGAGGTTGGTCCTTGTCCCTCATTCTGCCGCCAGGAGGGTTCACACTCCTCAGCCAGAGGCTTTGGAAAACATCTTTGATCCCCGTAGGGGTTGTTCTTGGAGGGCTTGGATGTGCCTGTGGATGGCAGGAGCTCTGCAGGCGCCTTTGTGCCAGGCTTTGCACCAGCAGCATTTGGAAATAACATGCATGGGATGGTTGGGAAGGCACTGGGCCGACATGTGAAGTGATGAAGCCGCAGGAATAACTTGGCACTGGCACGAGCCCATATCTCCCTGTCACCCTGGGATCATATTGCTGTCCACACAGGGAGAAAAAACCTGGGCAGGACATCAGCATGGGCAAGAAACCCGCTGTCTGTGAATCCCAGGGGATTTCAGAGCTGCTGGAATTTAGGTGGAGTCATTCCTTCAGGAGCTGGAGGCAGCTTTGCCTCAGTCCACAGCAGTCCAAGGAAAGGAGCATCTTGCCCTGCTTGAGCTGAGCTAATCCTGCATGAAAATTAAACCAAGTGGTTTGGCTGGCACGGGGAGAGCTTGGTGGGCATGGGAAGAGCTTGTCTGGCACAGGGACAGCTTGGTGGACACAGGAAAAGCTTGGCTGGCACAGGGACAGCTTGGTGGCACTTTGGTGGTGTCCAGAGGAGCCACAACTGACCCAATCCTTCCTGCTGGCACTGGAGGTGAAGGATCACCATGCTGAAACAATGGGGAGTGGGTTTAAACTAGGAAAGGGGAGATTTAAATTAGATATTAGGAGGAAATCCTTCCCTGTGAAGGCGGTGAGGAGCTGGGATGGAATTCCCAGAGAACCTATGGCTGCCCCATCCCTGGAAGTGCCCAAGGTCAGGTTGGAGTAACCTGGTCTAGTGGGAGGTGTCCCTGCCTGTGGCAGGGGGTGGAACAAGATGATTTCAAGTCCCTTCCAACCCAAACCACTCCACGATTCGATGATTCCCAGGAACTCAGGACTCTCCGAGCCGGGCACGGCTGCGGATCCAGGGAGCTGATCCCCCCCCTTCCCTCTGAAATGCAGCGTATAATCTATGCATTAAAATTCCTTGTGAGACAGTAGTTGCTGTGCCTACACAGTCACAGCCTCTTCAGATGCAGCCCTGTAGGTATTTTACAAAGCTCTGCCAGAGCTCGGTGTCCTCCCATCACGGGGCTGCCAAATCGCTCCCAGTTGATGCCGGGAATGAGAAAGGGGAACAAAAACAAAAAAAAAAAAATCAAAATCGAGCCTTTTTTCCCCTCTTTAAAAGCCAGATTTGACTTCAAAGTGAATGAAAACTGCGTGGCTGATCATCTTCCTGCGTCCTCGCTTCCCCGAGCCAAAGGGTTTGCTCTTCCCTGCGGGTAGAAGTGGATGGGTGTGGGTTCTCCGGTGTCTCGTGGCTCTGTGAATGCAGGAGCACCGTGGATGTGCCAGGGAAAGGCTGGGCCACCGGGAAAACACCACCAAAAGCTGGGTTTAGGTGCCAGCAGAAGGCTCAGTGGTTTTGGGACGTCTCTTAAAAGTGTTTTCCAGGGGCTGGTGGATGCGCGGGAGGTGACGGCCACGTCCAGGACGTGCTGGGTGGTGACCACCTTGCTGCACAGCAGAGAAGGGAACATTTCCCAGCCTCAGGCCATCTCCTCTGCTGTTCCCATGCCTGGATTCTCACTGTGGAGGAGCAGCTCAGCTCTCCCCCGTGGCCCTCATTCCCTGCTCCTACCCTGCTTTAGGTTCAAGGGTTTGTGCCTCACCAAACCTCCCCTGTCAGGGATAGAACATAAAATAAAGCCAAGAGAGCCCCTGGCCTGGTGGGATCCATCCTTTCCATTAATAATTAGGAGAAATCCCTGCAGAAGCTGCCACCTCAAGTCTGTGCTGTTGGCAAAAAACATCCACAGAGGAAACATGGGTTTAAAAACAGCCCTGGAAGTGCTCCAGGCCAGGTGGGATTGGGCTTGGAGCCTCCTGGTCCAGTGGAGCATGTCCCTGCCAGTGGGATTGGAACTAGATGGTCCCTAAGGACCATCCAAACCCAAACCATTCCATGATTCTATGAAACCAAACCATCTTTTCTATGAGACCTCTCAGCCTGACCACCCCTTCCCATCCTCCACGCCCTCCTTCCCTCCCATCCCCGTTCCTCTAACCCCTCTCCCGGCGTATTTTTGGACTTTATGAAGAGGTAGGAGATATTTTAGCAGCCCAGGAGCTGGTGAGGCCATGCCTGGAGCCCGCTGCATCCAGGACATGTCACCCATTTAAATATAATGGGGCCGTGTGGGACGGTGCCCATAAAAAGCAATGTCAGGGCAGAGCATCTGATCCGCCCCGGGCAGCTGGAGAAGCTCCCTGATGACTTTTCCAGGTTGTTCCTCGTGCCACAGCCCCAGTCTGTCGCAACAGGGTCGGTCAGAGGGAGAATATCATGGGATAAATATATATTTGTATATATTTGTTCTGTGCCAAGCATGAGAGCCTTGGAGGGGGGGACGTGCGGGGACCGGTCGGGATTGGAGGATCACGTCCCTCTCCAGCATCTCAGCGAGGGATGCTCTGCAAAAATGCAAATATTCCCACTTCTCCCTCGCTCCTGGAGTTCGCCCTTTGCTCAGGGATAAAAGTTTTTCCCTGGGCACCCCCCAGTCCAGCACATCAGCACCCTCCGGAGCGAGCGCGGCGGCGGAAAATGGGATTTTAATAGGGGATGGAACGGCTGGGAACACCCGTGGTTTCAGCTGAACCCTGGATTTAGGTCACATCTAAAGCAAATTACACTCATAAAGTGATATTTGTGTCTTTTCTTCTTGCTAATGTGCCCCCCAGTCACTTTATATTTATATATATATATATATTTTTTTTTTTTAAACATTTAAAGAGGTGGAAAAGCTGTTTGTTCCCTCTTGGAAGTAAAATCCATCACCAGGCTGTTCAGATATATTTTTCACCACCAATTCCTGGCTTTGACTCCCCCAAACCACCTTGTAAATTATGAATATTAAATTAATATCCCCGGAGGGAGCATCACCCATTTGATACGAACCCACAGCCCAGCCCTGCTTCCCACTGGTATAATTTGATTTACTGGAATTTGGGAGACAGTTCCTGCTTTTCCCTTTTCTGTCACATTCAAAACTATTCTCTCTCATCTCCCCCATCAGATGTTTGTTGTTTCCTCAATTTGTAACACATTTTAATGACACAAATCTTCCCGTGGCCTGGCTGATTTTTGGATGCTGTTAATCCTTCTGGGAGGAGGGGTCAGAGCTGGGTTTGCAACCCCTAAAATTGCCCCAGAGTAGCAAAAAAAAAAAAAATTTGCCCTCCCAAAAATTAAAAAAAAAGTTAAGCGAAAGATTAAAAAAAATTGCCCCCCAAAAAAAGCAAATTAACAAGAAAAAAAGAAAAGAAAAAAGAAAAAATTAATGATAAAAGAGAAGAATGCCAAAAAAAAAAAAACAACACCACAACAACAAACCAAAAAATGGCTGCACTTAATATTTCATATTTATTTTTTCATGGACTTTTTATTCAGCTTCTCTGCCTGCTCATTCCCCTTTCCAAAGGGGGATTGGGGAAATACCACATTAATTAAGTGTATTGTGTGACCATCACAGAGCCCTGGAACGGTTTGGGTGGGAAAAGCTCATCTCATTCCGTCCCCTGCCAGAGAACCTGGCCCAGGGTGCCTTGGGCGCTGCATCCATCCAAAATCTGCCATCCCAGGGCCTTTCCCATCCTTTTTCCAGGTTCAGCAGCGTGTTCCCCAGCCTGAACATGGCGGTGAAGAGGCGGGAACAGACGCTCCAGGACTACAAGCGCCTGCAATCCAAGGTGGAAAAATACGAGGAGAAGGAGAGGACCGGCCCCGTCCTGGCCAAGCTGCACCAGGTACCGAGCTCCTCACCCAGCATTCCCGGGAAAACTTGGGGAAGAGCTTTTCCCTTGGCACCTGGCCACCCGTGCAGCATATGAACAGTTTGGAAGGGTGTCTTTTACCAGTGGGGGAAAAAAAAAAATAAAAATCCCCGGGTTGGATAATGCGGATTTTAAAGCAAAAGAGCCGCTTTTCCCAGATGAAAGGGAATGTTTTCCAACGCAAAACGGGATCAAAGCCCCTCCAGGAGCTGGGGGATGCTCGGGGTAGAGGCACAGGGGGGTTCCCCCCCCCGACCTCCCCGTCTGAGGGAGCAGCTGGATGGGAAAAGGGACAGATCAGAGCATTCCCCCAGCTTTATGTTTCCCACCTGTTCCGAAAATTCGTCTTGGAAAAAATCACCGGTAATTGGTTAACGGGAAGTTGTGCCAGTTTTTTTTTTTTTTCCCCTCCCCTTCTCTCCCAAATTTTAGCAGAATCACGATTGGGGGTTTGGGTTTGTTTCTCTTTTTTTTTTTTTTTTGGAATTAAATCTTCCCCATAGTTTCTCCACCAAATCTGTGGCTCCGCCAGCACGTGGCTTGATCCTCTCGGAGGAACAATTGATTCCCAGCGTCAGAGAAAATGGGTTTTTCTGATGAGTTTCTCCCCCCCCCAAAAAAAATGAAGTTTTGTGTTAAAGAACAGCCTGAACAAAAGACACCTCTGATTTAACAGTAAGCAGCTTATTTTGCTCAGCCTCGGCGACTAAAGCTGGGGCTGGAAAAACGGGAGTGCTTTTGTCCTGGTGATTAAGCAGGTTTTAGTTATTTAATGTATTTTTTTTTCCCTTAATGAACTTCTGATCTAATTCTACTCCCCCTCTCAAAAAAAAAAAAAAATAATAAAACTTCGCTAAACACTGCATGAGCTTAAACACCTGTGGGAGGGAGTCTTAAGCACTCCCACACCTGGGGTATCCAAGAGGCCCAGATTTGATGGGAAATGGCCTTGTCTCATCCAAGTGTTTAATTATTGAGCTGCAGGTTTAATCAGGTATTTACTCCCAGTTCTCTGCTCTCCGTGAGCTCCATCCCTGGAGTTCCAGTGTCCGTGGGGAACGATGAATTTGCCTCTGGGGCTGGGATGATTTGAGGCTCTGCCAGCCCGGAGCTCTGCCCATTCCATCCCTCTGGAATTCTGTCCCCGGGAGCGGGGCCGGCGCCGTGGCCGGGCTCGGATCCCCTGCACCCCCCCTCCCGCTGGAATGGCACCGGGATTAAGTGGCAGACTTGAACCAGTCTAATATTTCACAGCCCACCCCCTCCTGCCCTTTTCCACACCATCCCTGAGACATTTCCCTTTCTCCCCACGCTTCTGTTGGAAGGGGCCAGTTGGACACGCTGAGCTGAAGGTCACGGGCAAAAGGGGTGGTGGGGGCAGGATCCTGGGGAGATGGTCCTGGGAATTGCAGGGAGAGAGGGGACATGGACATGGCCAGGGATGTTCTCCAGCCTGACTGAGCTTTAGGGATGGTTTTTGTCCATGTTTTTCCAGAGGAGGGAAGACCAGCTGGCTCAGAGCCTCTCTGGGTGTCCCGTGGCTCTGCAGGGTCAGAGCTTGGTTCCCACCAGGTTCCATTAACTGGTCACTTGATCCCACCAGGCTCCATTAACTGGTCACTTGATCTCACCAGGTTCCATTAACTGGTCACTTGATCCCACCAGGTTCCATTAACTGGTCACTTGATCCCACCAGGTTCCATTAACGGGTCACTTGATCCCACCAGGCTCCACTGGATGGTCCCCTGAGTCCCACCAGGTTCTGTTATTCCATTAACTGGTCACTTGGTCCCACCAGGCTCCATTGGATGGTCACTTGGGTCCCACCAGGCTGTGTTGGATTGTCCCACGCTTCCCAGCAGGTCCCATTAGCTGATCACCAGGTTCCATTGGACGATCCCATGGGTCCCACCAGGGTCAGGTCAAAGCAGAGCATTCCTCTGTCCCGGGGTGGCCTCTTTGAAGGCGTTCCCAAAGGAAGAGTGTTTTCCCAGGTATCTGACTCACAGCCTCTCCTCTCCTCTCCCAGGCCCGGGAGGAGCTGCGCCCGGTGAAGGAGGACTTTGAAGCCAAAAACAAGCAGCTCCTGGAGGAAATGCCCAAATTTTACAGCAGCCGCATCGATTACTTCAAACCCAGCTTTGAGTCGCTGGTCCGGGCACAGGTGAGAGGCTGTTCCTGCCTGCTGGGCACTGCCAAGGGGGAATCCTTTGGTGGGAATCCTCCTGCAGAGCTCCCGGGTGGGGATTCCACTGGGAGCAAGGTGCTTTCTCGCAGCAGTGCCTCCAGGAATTCCATCACCCCGGTGGGAGGGCACAGGGAGCAGTGGGATGGCTGGTGGGAGTTCAGATGGACCTTGGCCCGGCACAAGTGGTGCAGTGCTGGATAGAAAGGACAGCTGAGGGGAATTTTATATGGATCTGGGACACTCCTGGTACGTGGATCATGTCCTGTCCCGCAGTTCCAGCCCTGGCTATACATAATCCACTGGGATTTGATGGCTCTATCCACCTGGGCATGTCATCCCCTTGGATTCAGAGTCCTGAGCTCTGGGTTGGATCTTGTTGGAGGTGTTGAGATGCTCAGGGCTCATCTTAAGGGTCTCTTGTGGCTTCTGGTGAGCAGAGAGGAGGCTCCTGGGACATCTCCACGCTGAGGATTTGCAGGAAAGGAGTGGCCTAAATAACCCACAGCTTTCACTTCCATCCTCCAGCCTCCTTCGGGGACTTGCTGCTGCTCCTCCTCCTCCTCCTTCTCCCTTTGCCCTTTTCCTCAGGCTGGAGAGGGACGGGGTTGGGATCTAATCAACCTTTGAACCTCCAGCACCTCATGCCCTGGGTCACGGGGTGATCCCGTGCTCGGGGGGGAGGACAAAACCTTTCTCTGCTCCCTCCGTGGGCGTTTCCCGGTGGTATTTTTGGGAAGGGAGCTGCTGCAGGGACACAGGTGCCGGGCGGGGGGGGCTGCAGGGAGGTGCTGGGAGCACGTGTTCCATCTCACCTCCGACTCTGGGGGGGCCTCTGCGCGGAGCTGCCAGCGAGTTGTCTGCAGGCTGATTCACCTACCAGATGGTGCCGATGTCCCTGCGCCGCAGGGTGGGTGCTGGGGATGCTGTTCCTGCTGTTCCCTCAGCGATGGGCCCCGGGGCTCCCTGTTCCAGCCCGGCACAGCCGGAATAACCACAATTCCCAGAGCCACCGCGGGGTCTCGCTGGCCCTTTCCCCCTGCAGACCCTCTCCGGGTCTCACAGATGGGACCTGGAAACCCGAAGGTTCTCTGCCATCTCCGGGTGTTTGCCATCCATGAGTTTCCTCAGAGAGCAGCTTTGCCCCCCTGGCTTTGACCATGATGTCCCTCACTCTGTTTGCATCCCGATTCCCAGGGAGTTTGGGGCGAGGGCACGTTGGGATGGATGTGCTCGGAGCAACCAGGGGTGCGAGCAGGATGTCCTTGCTGGGGCTGTTTGTAAGACTCTCCATTCATATCCCTCTTCTTCCTTGGGAATCCTCTCTTTTCCCTCCCAGCCTGCTCCATCTTCAGGTGAGGAGTTTCTCAGGAGAGCCGAGTGAAATCCCGTTTTTAATCCCCCAAAAAAAGGCAGCGTCATAACAAAGCTGATGCATCTCCCGTAGGCTGGACTAGAGCTGGTCCCAGATGGATGCAGCTCCCATCCCTCCCTCCCTCCCTGCCAGCCTCCATGGGAGCTGCATCCCTCTCCCCCAGCACTGGCTGCACCCCTTCCACCCCCGGGGAGGGAATGCTGGGAGGAGAGCTCGGAATGTGTGTCCCCCTCCGCCGCTTTAGGAGCTCTGGGAAGAGTTTTCCCATCGAAGGGGCTTAAATATTAAGGAGAAGGGAAATGACTTGCCTGAGGGAATGAGTCAGTGGCGAGCCAGGAATAGCACCCAGAGCCCTGACTCACCTGGGGAGCTGCTCACCTGCGGGCAACTGCCTGGGAAGGGCATCCCGGGGGCTGCCGGGGGGCTGCCGGGAGCATCCCCATTCCCTGTGGGAATATTTCCCAGCCAGCCCTGCTCATCCCGGGTTTCTCTCCCTCCATGCCTCCTTGAGCTGATTGAGCACCTCAGGGGGAATTTCTGTTCCTCGATGGAATTTCTATTTTCAGCCTCTTCTCTGGGTACCTTTCTAGGGGCGATGGTTGGGATGGGGCTGGAGGTGCATCCCTGAAGGAAAGGGATGGATGGAGGCAGGTTGGGATCAGCTGCCACCGTGCTGGTGGCCGTGACTTTGGGGCTGCTTGTCCCTGGGTCAAACCCACCATCCAAAAGACAAAACTAGGCAGTTTTCCCTATTTTTTTGGCCCTGGAGAAATCGGAGGGTTACAGTGAGACGAGAGTGTGACGGCGACACCGGGAAGGGCTGGGAAAGGGACCAGCTACCATGGCAAAAGGACCCTGCTCCAAACCAGCCCCATGGCTCTGACCCAAGGAGACCCTCCAGAGCCTCCTCTCCGGGCGGGCGAGTTCCCATGGCACAGCCTGGCCGCGTTCCCGGTGTCTCCTGACGCCGGGACATGTCCCGAGCTCGCAGGGCTGTAACATTCAACTCCAAATTCTTCCCTCCACCCACATGCCCGGGCCAAGCCAAGGGAGGCAAATGTTTCCCTGGCTTGGGGGCTTTGAAGTGGCCACACCGAGATGAAAGGGGGGGATTTTGGAGCTGGTGTGAGGCGTGAACAAACTTCCTTCCCGCTTCGTGCTTTATTTTCCAGCTAGAAAACGTGATATTCCTTTGGTTTTTAGGGAAATGGGGGGGGGAAAGATGGGGCTGGCAGGCTGGGGGGGTTGCTGTGGGATGGGGGAGCCCGGCCCTGGCAGTGACCCCGGGTTTGTTTTGGGTAGGGCTGACCCAAACACAGCCGGCCATTCCCGGCCGGGCCGTTGTGAGCGGGATCTACAGAAAATCCGCGGAACACCGTGTCCCCAAACAGAATTAGTTCAAGACAGGTGGACTCGGGGCCGTTGGCTCGGGCTCAAAGGCGAGTTGGAGATGGGATTTGATGGGATGGGGACGGAGCATATGGTATCCATAGCTGGAAAAGTACTGGGCTGGCGGGAGCAGGTAGGGCAGGGGGAGCTGCCTGCGGAGCCACAGGGTCCCCCCTCGTCACTGCCACGAGTGTGGGGTGCAGCCCCTCCCTGGGACCCCCCGGGGAGGCAGGGATGGTTTCCACTCGTATTCCAAGGGGAGCAAAGCACGGGGAGATCAGTGCCAGTGGGATTCTGTGGTGCAGCTGGTTGTGCCCCTGCTGGTTTGGCACAGGGGCCTGCTGGGGGAGAGGAGCGTCCCCAAGGACACCCCCCAGGCCCTGGGGACACGGAGTGTCCCACGGGAAGGGCTCACCCATGGGAAGGGCTCGGTGGCTGCGGGATGTGGGCGGTGGTGGGGAGCAGCACCAAAGAGTTTGGACTGAGGGCAATCCTGGAGGACAATCCTGGGAGCAACTGTGGGGGAAATTCTAGAGGGGCCAGCCCTGGAGGACGATCCTGGGAGCACTTGTGGGGGAAGTTCGGGGGGGGCCAGCCCTGGGGGACAATCCTGGGAGCAATTCTGGGGGAAGTTCTGGGGGGGCCAGCCCTGGGGGACAATCCTCAGGGTTAATCTTGGGGGGCAGTTCTGAGGACAACCCCAGGGGCAATCCCAGGGGAAATCCTGGAGGCAATCCCAGGGCCAGTCCCTGGTGGGGGGACAATCCTGGGGGTCAATCCTGGGGAGCTGCATCTGCCGGCGAGATCCATTCCAACGTGCCGGCGCCTTTTCCGTGCCGGAATTGGCAGTGCCACTGGGCCATATGTGACTGAAGGGAGCCCAGCTGACTCCAGGCTGGGGACAAGGGACATAGGGGGCTGCTCCAGAGCTCTGCCACCCGCTTGGCACCCCTCCAGCCCGGATCCGTGCTCACCCACGGCGCTGCCGAGGGATCTGGGTGGTGACGGGTTGTTTTTGGCATCTCTTGCTCGTGAGGGGCTTTTTGGGGTCGTCTGACTGCAGGGCTGCAGTTTGGGGAGGGGTGTGCAGGGATTTTGGGGGGCTCCTGCCAGCTCAGCCCTTCGCAGGGCTCGTTAGTGACTAACGAGCTGTGACTCACCTGGATCCCACTGCGGGGGAGACCGGAGAAGCACCCGGACCCCCGGCACAGACCCACCCAGGGAGGGGGGTGCAGGCAACCAGCCCCGGCCTGTGGGGCCCCAACATCCCCCCCGCGGGCCTGCCCAAAAGAAGCACCGTTTCGAGCAGGATTAGGGGAGCTGGTCTCCATGGAGACCGTGTGTGTGTCTCCGCACTGGTGCTGCTGGAGATGCTGGGGCTGCGCTTGTGCCCCTCTGGGAAACGGGGGCAACGCTCCCCGTCCCTCTCTGACGGCGCTGGGGGGATGCCCAGGACAGGATCCCACATCTCCTGCAGTGCCAGGGGTCCTGTGGCGCCCGGGGGTCCCACAGCAGCAGGAGTCCTGCAGTGCCAGGGGGGTCCCACAGGCAGGACTGGGGGTCCTGCAGTGCCACGGTTCCCGTGGCACCCGTAGGTTCTGCAACACCGGGGGTCCCCAAGGCAGGATCGGGGGTCCCGCGGTGCTGGGAGGGGTCCCGTGGCGCTCAGGGGTCCTGTAGTTGGGGCTGGTGCTCCTGCAGTGCCAAGGGTCCCACGACACCCGGGGGGGGGATCCCACAGACAGGACCGGCGTCTGGGGTTCCCGCAGGCAGCCCCGGGGGGGTCCCGCAGCGCCGGGGGTCCCGCAGGCAGGGCTGTGTGTCCCCCTCCCCTCCTCGGAGCCCCTCTCCCAGGCAGCTCAACCCGCTGCCATCTGCCTGCGCTTGACCCACCGGCTCCCGCTCCGGGGAAGCGCTGCTCGCTGCCGGGAGATAATTGGCGGTGCTAATTAGCACGTTATTAAAACACCCCTCCTCCTCCTCCTCCCGGTGCTCCACGGCGGGGCACGGCGCTGCCGGGCGTGACACCCACCGTGCCCACCCTTCGCCCCACGAGCATCCCGGCGGCGCGGGCGGGCGGGCGGATGGATGGATGGATGGATGGATGGATGGGCGGGCGCCCGGTGTGACACCGGGTGACAATCGAGGGGACGCAAAAAGGAGGGTGGCGGGTGCCCGGGTGGCAGCCCCGCACGCGCCGCTCCCAGATGGGAAGCGAGCGGGGAGAAGGGCAGCGTGTTATTAAAACGTGTTGAGTTGTAATAATCCAAGGGGGTGGCATCGCCACATGGGAGGGAGCTATTTTAGACACAAACGCTCCGGGAGAGGGGCTGCCGAGGGCACCCGCGGGAGGAGGGGGGGGGTAAGGGGGGGAGAAGGGGACCCCCCGCAGCCCTCCCCAATCCCGCTTTTCCAACAGGTTGTGTATTACACGGAGATGCACAAGATTTTTGGGGACCTGACGGCGCAGATCGACCGGCCCGGGCTGAGCGATGAGCAGCGGGAGAGGGAGAACGACGCCAAGCTGAGCGAGCTCCGGGCGCTCTCCATCGTGGCTGATGACTGAGGGGAGGAGGGAGATGGCCCCCCCTCGACCCCAGCTCCCAGCCCAGGGGTGGATTTGGGGCGCTGGAACTGCTCCCTTTGCCGCGTGGATCCCTCCTGCCCCGACCAGGGGTGGGGGGCACAGCGGGGGCCACCCCCTGCCAGCGTCTGGAGATTGGTTTTGCCTCCCCCCACAGACGGGTTTTGCCTTAAATTGAGGGGTGTGGTGGAGCAGGGAAGGGAGGTGTCCCATGTGGGTGAAGGTGGGTATGGGGTGGGGGCTGCTGGCCTTTTCCAGGCACTCCCACAGTCCAGACCCACTCCAGGAGGATGAGACACCCCACCCTCATGCCCCTTCATTTTGTGCCTTAGGAGCCCAGGGGAGGGTAAAAATCGCTGAAATCCCTTTTTTTTTTTTTTGGAGGGAAAGGGTGATGATTCCCGTGCCGAGCATCCCTGCCTCTTTGCATGGGAGTGGCAAAAAATGCCTCTGCCCCACAGCCGGGGGGGTACAAGGGGTGCCCAAGGAGGGGGAGCCCAGAGCCCAGCACAGAGAGATCCATAAAGGAGGATTTTCTCCCCAGCTAGGAGAAAATCCAAGGAAAACTGGGAGTGGGGGGGTAGAAGGGGGGCTGCAGCCCCTCCTCGGTGTCCGGGGGAGGGCACAGGGGCTCCGCCGCTCTTCTCCAATAAAGTTTTTGGGAGCGCAGCGCCGGTCGCCGTCGGTGCCCATCGCCGTGGCCTCGGGCCACCGCCGGGCCGCTGCCGCCCTCTGCTGTCACCCGCTCGCCACTGCCGGGGGGGTGGCACACACGGGGGGACTCGGGGGTGTCACCCAGGGAAGGCTGGAAGGGGTGGGAAGGGAAAAAAGGGGGATCGAACATCCCTCCCCCAGGAGGTGAGGAGAGGAAACGGCGTCAGCAGAGCACGAGGAGCGCAGTTCTCCAGGGAAACACAGGGAATTTGGGCCCGAGCTGGCGCTTTCCGGGCGCTGCAGGGAGCCTGGGGTGGGACAGAGGGGCTGGAAGGGCGCTGTGGTGGGTTTCTGATGGAGGTAACGGGGGTGCACGAGGCTTCCTGCACCTCCAGGTGAGGGCACACGGCTCCAGACATCAGGAAAACCACCCCCTCTTCCCGCCAGTGCCCGGATTTGGCAAACCAGACCCTGCACAAGATGGGGAATAGCGGTCAGGGGGTGTCCTGGGAAACCAGCAGAGAACAGGGAGTTGGCAAGTTTTGGGTTTAGGGGTGGGGGTCCATTCCCAGCTGAAGGAAAGGGAATGGGACAGAGCCCTGGCAGGCCATGGGAATGCCCCAGTGGGGCTGTTTGGAGGGGCAGAGCGAGGTCCCCTGAGAGCATCCCGTGCCACATCCCGTGCCACGGCTCCTCCCCAGCTCCCAGCACGGAGAACTTCATCCCTCCCTCTGCCCTCGGCTGTTCCTTCCCAACTGCATCACATGCCGGGCCAGGTTTAAGCAAAATAAACCCTGTTGCCACGGTTACCCAGAGCAGGGATGCTAAATATATAGAATACATATATATTTATATGTATTTAACTGCCACACAGGAGCAGGGGCACGTTCTCCCCTGGGATCTGAGCAAGGGGCACGTTCTCCCAGGGGGATCTTGGGCCCTGCAGACCTTGGGATGGCTCCCAAGCAGGCAAAAAGTCCGTGGCAGCCTCTCCGTGGCCTGGAAGTGTTGATTCCTCACTGGATTCAACCCCACCTGGTGGCTGGGTTTGTGTCACTGTGTCACCCTGGGCAGGGCAGCCAGACCTGCCCGTCCACCTCATCCCACTTCATCCAGAGCATCCACCCTCGGAAAATCCCAGCTCCTGCTCCTCCTGCCCTCAGGGAGAGGGATCTCACCCACGGAAACTTAACCCCAGCGTTCCCAGGGATTCTCGCTGCGTAGTCTCCGCACTGGCTGGGGAGGAGAATTCCATCTTTTATAGTAAAAAGCGGATAATTGCCGGGTTTTGCACCACCCACAAGATCCCAGCGTTAATAGGGAAGAGCTGGCAGGAAGGGGAAATTAACTCTACGATGTGGAATGTTCTCAGCCTCGGCTGAGACACTGAGGGATGCACTGCTCCAGGGTGATCCATGGGAGTGGTTGTAGGGACGGGGTCAGGATGGGAACACCCTCCTTCCTCCCCAGCAGTTGCTCCCAGTGAGCCCAGTTGTGTTCCAGCATCCCAGTTGTCCCCCTTCCTCCCCAAAGCCCCCGATCCCCCCAGGGACAAGACCCCATGGGACAGGGAGAGGTTTAGCAGATTCCATCCCACCACCAGTCCAGCAGCACCAATCCCAAAGGTTTTTCCCCCAAAAATGGGTGAATTAACCCTTGCCAGGACTGCCAGCACCAGCACACACCTGGGTCAACACCTTGGTTTTCCTGGTCAGGTGCCTGGGAGCTTTCCTGTGCTCCGGGTGATCCCAGGATGGGAGAGAAAGGCTCAGACCTCCCTCCTCCTCCTCCTCACCTGGGTCCTGAAAGGAGAATTGGTATCACTTGGACCAGCCTCAGCATCCTTGGGATCAGTGGGATGCAGATGGGGTCCCCCAGGTGAGGGGGAAGGTGTCCAGCCAGCCCAGGTGGAGGTGACAGAGGGGCAGCAGGGGAGGGGGATGCCCAGATGCCCATCCCACCACAGATCCAGCCCATCCCTGTCCTCTTCCCAACCCCTGAGTCCCTTGTGCCCATTGCTCCTCACCCCCGGGGGGCTCAGGTGAGTGGAGGAGGGCAGTGGGAAGGGCTTTGATGCTGGGAAGGGGGGGGAACAAGGACACAGCAACCCTCTGCCCAGGTGTGGGTGCTCCAAAAACCCTTCAGTACCCTCTCATCAGGCTGTGACCCGGCCGACCCTCCCGGGGGGCACTGCCAGGGACCCCCTGCCCCCCCCCAGCACCCGGATCCATCCCCTGCCATAAGGATGGATGAGCACTCACGTTTCCCGGGAAGGAGCGGTGGGATGGAGGAGATCGGAGCTCCGAGGATGCCCCCGGGGTGTGTGGGTGGGAGCGGTGCCGGGAGGGCTCTGGAGAGGCTGCGGGATTGGCCGCTGGGAAGGAAGAAGCCCAAGTGACGGTAGGAAAACACCAGGAAAGGGAGGAGGGGGAAAGGGGAGGGATAACGGGATACCTGGTTGGAGACCACCTGCGTCTTCCTCTCCTGCCAGACCCGACCCGTGGACGCGATGAGGGGCTCCAGCAGCGCCAAAACAGCATCACCCCCGGCCCGACCCCCTCCTCACCCATCCCCAAAACAGCCCTGCGGGTTGGGGACCACCCCGAGGGACACCCGCTCCTTCCTCCCCACCCGCGACGAGCCCGGGAGCATCATCCCCACCCCTCCCCGGCTCCGGCGCGCCCTCCCCACCGGCAGTTTGCGGGGAGCAGGGTGTTAGAGGGGGAGGTCTGGCAGGGAGGACAAGCTTTACCCCCCTCCTGAGGCAGCGAAACCACCCCTAGGAGCCTGCCCAGCCCCGGGGCTGAGCTGGGAGGAGGGTCAGGGAGGGGACCCCGGGAGAGGGGGCTCGAAGAGAGGGGCGGCAGCCGCTGGAACAGCCCGTGGGAACGGGCCCGGTCGGACAAAAGGGGCGGAAAAAGCCGTCGGAAGTGATGCGGCCGTGACGCGCCCTCGCGTGACGTCACGGCGGGTTGAGGGGGGGAGTGACGTCACGCGCGACTGCACCTCACCTCTTTACCAGTGAAAAGACTTTATTGAGGAGGAGGGGGAAAGAAAAAAAGGGTGAAGGGGGGGGGGGCGCCGGGGACCGGCCCCGGGCGGGCGTGACGTCGTAGGGCGGGGTGTGACGCAATAGCACAGCGCGGTCCCTCCATCCAGGAGCATCGGTGGGAGCGGGACCCGCCCCCCGTCCTACCTGCACCGGCCACCCCGGAGCGAGCGGCGGGTGAGGCGGGTGAGCAGCACCTTCACCCGGCCCCAGTGCGAGCGCCCGTCCTGCCGGCACAGGGGGAAGTCAGAGGGGGGGGACCCGCGGGACCCCCGCCCGCCGCGCCCCGACCCCCCCCGGCCGTACCTTGTCTGGTGCCGGGGCACCCGCCCCGCTCTCGGAGGGGTCCAGCAGGCTGGGGGAGCTGGCAGAGTGCCCCCACATCCTCCGGCACGGCTCGGGGGCTGCACGGGGTGGGGGGACAGAGCTGTCGGGGTCTGGGGTCCTGCCGTCCCACATCCCACCACTCCTGCATCCCACCCCTCTCAACCTGGTGCCTGATCCCGCTACTCCTGCATCCCACCATTCCTGCATCCCACCCCTCTCACCCGGTACCTGATCCCACCATTCCCGCAATCCCACCCCTCTCACCCGGTACCTGATCCCACCATTCCCACAATCCCACCCCTCTCACCTGGTGCCTGGCTGTCGGAGCAGGAGCGCGGCCGGAACCCCTCACCCCTCCACGCCGCCGAATCCTGCCTCGGGGGCTCCCGGGTGGGCTGTGGGCGAGGAGAGGAGAGGCAGGGGGTGAGCTGGGACCCCCAACCCCCCCCATCCACGCATCCCACCTCCTCCCGGCCCTCACCAGAGTGCCCGGGCGGGCGCGCCGGGCATCGGCCGCCTGCTGCCGGAGGATCCTGTTGTCCTGCTGCAGCCGCGCCAGGCGCTCCAGCATCTGGCAGACGTGCTCCAGGTAGCGCAGCCCCTGCCCCTCGGGCACAGCCCGGGGGTCTCGGGGGCTGCCGGGCGGCCGAGCCCTTCCAGCCGCGGGGGCCGCCGCCCCCTCGGGCTCCTCGGGCTCCCGGGGGTCCCTCGGGGGCTCCCCCAGGTCGGCGGTGCTGGCGCTGCGCCGGCTGAGCTGTCGCGGGCATCGCTGCCTCCTGCTCCGCTGCGCTGCCTGCAGCAGCTTCCTGCCGGCAGAGCGGCTCCGGGGGGTGCAGGGGGGCTCCGGGCCCGGCTCCTCCCCGGGGGGATTCTCCGCCGCGAAGCCGTCGAGGGAGAAGCTGCTCTCGGAGCCCAGCGGGGTGCAGGGCGAGTGCTCGTTGCTGGCCATCTCCACCCCGGAGTCCTCCGACTCGGACTTGAGGAGTCTCCCGCCGGCCGGGGGGCTGCTGGGGGGCCGCGGGGAGGGTCCCCGGGTGCTCATGCCCCGCGGGGGCTGCCGCGGGCTCTCCTGCAGCCGGCGGTAGACGCTGGCGGAGGTGCGCACGATGCAGCTCTCGGCCGTCTCCCAGGGACCATCTGTGGGGTGAGGGAGGACGGGGGGGTCTCAGCTGGGGGGGTCCCTGGATGCAGAACAGGGTGTGCACCCCTCACACACGAGCCCACCACCCTCCCAGGCACCCCCCCTCCGCCCCCCCCAGGCTGCTCCACAGCAGCTCCAGCCATGCCCAGGCCACTCTCCCTGTTGCCAAGGGGGGGTTACAGCCCCAACCCTGCCCAGAGACCCCTCTCCAGAGGGTCCCCACAGCCACAGATGTTCCTACGACCGCAGTGTGTTGTCACTGCTTCCCAAAAACACGACCCTGTCCTCTGCCATCCTCCTCCTCCTCCTAAGCCACTCTGCTGAGCTGCTGGGGGGGGCACACACGACCCCCCCACCCCGACCTGGCTGCTGTCCCTATATCCCACTCTGGCCCAGTGCCAACAATCCAGGCCACAGTGTGGGATCCCGGACACCTGATGGCTCCGGGGACCACCAGCACCTCACACTTCTCCCCACAGGAGAGGAGGGGGACATCACCAGCCAGGATGTGCCCCCCTCCCACCACCATCCCGCAGCTCCAGGTGGGATCACGGCACATGAACGGAGAGGGGGTCTCGGCATCCCTTTCCCCCCTCCCTTCCCAGCCAGGCCACGGCAAAGGCCTCAGGGAGGTGGGAACGAAGCCTTGGCACCTCCTGGGAGTCGCCCACCCCCTCAGGAAGCCCCACTGGGATCTGACACCCCCCCAGACACACTCACAGCAGCTGAACCTCCTCTTCCAGACGGCGCGGGAGCCCCCCCACATCGCCGGGAGCCGGAGCCGAGTGCCGGGCGTGCGTCCCAGTGCTCCCTTTTATAGCCACCCCAGCTGGAGACAGGCCCTGTATCCAGAGGCACCTCATTACGGGACTGGTTCCCAACTGGTTCCTCGCTGGGTTTGGGATCGGCGATACTGGCTGGGCCGGTGGTTAAGGGCTCCCTTCCCACCCCAACCGCGGTGTTTGGGCACCGGTAGGCAGCCAGGAGCCGGGGGAACCCCACCAAATTCCAGGGAACTCACTCAGGAACTCCGGCTTGGGTCGAGTTCACCTGTCAGGGGTCCCAGTGCCCCCAGATTCCCGCAGCCACACCACTCACCGTGCACCCCTTGGGGGCTGGAGAGGCCGGGGCTGGTGCTGGGACAATCCATCCGTTCAGCGGGATTGAATCCCAGCAATCCCGTGGGGCAGCCCGTCCACCCCAGCAGGATTGAATCCCAGGAATCCCGGGGGGCAGCCCCTCCACCCCGGCTCGGTGGCTGCCAACATCCCGGCTCCCACACGCCGCGTTCCCGCGGGCTGCCAGACCCCACGCGCCGAGGGGCTGCTCCCCCCCACCACGGGGGTGGCACCAGAGCCCCACCGGGGTGGGGGGCACGGGTAGGGACGTGGGGGGATCCCCATCCCCTCCTCCTGGGTTGGCAGCTCCAGCTCAGCTGGATCCCGGATCCCCCCGGTTTTCTGGCTGTTGCTGTTGGAGCAGGGGGGTCCCAGCACAGGCAGAGCCAGGGGGGGCACATAGAGATGGGCCCTGGGTTTTGGGGACCCCCACACCGCTCAGTGAGCTCTGGGTGCAGGAACAGGCCCGTCAGCCTAAACATGGGAAGGGAAAAACCTGAATTCCCAGCACAGCCAGTACCCTTGGCCCCTCCCAGCAAGGAGGGGGATGAAAGCGAGGGGTCCAGGGACCCCCTTCAGCACAGAGAGCACGAACTGGGGGGTGCCAAGGGACCCCCAGCTTCCCTCTGCAGCACCAACAGCACTGACTGGGGGGTGCCAGGGACCCCCAGCTTCCCTCTGCAGCACAGACACCCCAAACCAGGGATCCCTGAGGATCCCTTCCAGTAGGAACTTCACAGGCTGGAGACACCAGAGCTCCCCCCAGCTGCCGGGGGAGGGTCCCCCCCTGGCCCCGGGGGCCACCGACTCACCGCCGTCATGGAGCGGCTCCACGCTGAAGGCTCCGCGCCGGCGCAGCATCCCTGGGAACAGGGAGAGACTGGGAATGGGGTACGAGGGAGGGAACCGAGATCCTGGAGCCGGACAGGGAGTGCCGGGAACAGGGCAGAGAAAAACCGGGAATGGGGAAGCGGGTGCGGGAGCCGGGCAGGGAGCACTGGGAACCAGGAGCCGGGCAGAGGAGAAACAGGAACCGGGAGCCGGGCAGGGAGCAGCGGGCTCGTCCTCCGCCGCTTTATGGGGCAGGGCTGGGGGGCGGCACAGCCCTGGGGCGGGGCGGGGGTGGGGGGGCCGCCCCCTGCCCGGGCAACCCCTTTGCCCCCAGCCCCACCTGTGCTACCCCAGCAGGGCTCAAAGCGTTTATTCCTCTTTTTTTTTTATCCCGCGTGCCGAGGACGGGAGAGGGGTAGGATCATCATCATCCTCCTCCTCCCTCCCTGAGGGTCCTAGAGAGTCATGGAATGGTTTGGGTGCGAAGCGACCTTAAAGACCATCCAGTCCCACCCCCTGCCACGGGCAGGGACACCTTCCACCAGCCCAGGTTGCTCCAACCCGGCCTTGGACACTCCCAGGGATGGGGCAGCCACAGCAGCTCTGGGATGTTTAATCGGGAATTCCACGGTGAGAGCTCCATGGACATGCCCGGGGGCACACGGGGGGCTGTGGTGCACCCCAAACAGACCCCAGTGAGACCCCAGGAAAGAGGGTAGAGGGCTCCTGGCTGTTCCCAGGACAGGGGAAGGAGCTGGTTCCCTCCCAGGCGAATCCCAGATAACAGCAAAGCCCATCTCGGTGCAAACAGGCCCGGAGGGTGGGGAGCAGAGATAAGAGCCCACCTGGGCCCCTGCAGGACAAAGGGCTCTGCCAATAGCCCCCAATAAACCCCTGACATCTCCCAGGGACACCGGGAGCAGGGAGGGGACATCCAGCCCCGCGGGGAGCCCTGACCTTCCCGGGAGCACCACAAGGCCAGCTGGGATGTCACTGGAGAGCCTGGGATGAGCCACGGAGCCTTGCCCAGCCCTGGACCCACACCCTGGGTGCAGGCAGGAGGGCTGGGGTGTCTGGGGTCCCTGCCTGCACCCTGGGATTTGGGGGGAGACCCACCTTGCCCCTGCCCTGGGGCCCCAGCACAGAGCAGACACGGGAGTGGAGCAAATATATATTATATTTATATATAATCTGGTTTAATACCTTGTTGCAGTCAGTGTACAAGCGGTGTCAGCCCTCCTCTGGCACCCAAGTGCTCAAGCATCCCTGTGACCACCCCCCCCCCAAAGTCCCCCCTCCCCAGTGTCACCCCCGTGTCCCCCACTGCTGCAGCCCAAGCTGAGAACTAACCCAGCTCATCACACAGACCCTCATGTGGGTGAAGGTGGGTGGCTGCAGTGCATCCCTCCCCAAAAATCCCGGCCATCCCGAGCCTGGTGGTGCCCTCAGCCCCCCTACAACACCCCCTACCCCAGTGGGGCTGTGGGGGCGAGGGGCTGACCCCGGGACACGGGGGGGGGGGGGGATCCTGTGGCTCAGGAGTGGGGGGACACGGGCGGGGGGGACACGGGCGCCCCCGGGGGGCCCTGGTAGCGCAGGCGGGCGTGTTTCTCGCAGAACAGCTCGTCGCCCACCCAGAAGTGGCCCCTCATCTTGAGGTTGAGGCCGCAGTCGGCGCAGCTGTAGCAGGACGGGTGCCGGTACCGCCCGTCCTGGATCCGCACCGCCTGCGTGCTGGGGGGACCCCGGGAGGGGGGGTCAGCGGGGTCCGTGTCCCCCCGGGTCCCCTCCCACCCCACCGCGGCCCCGGAGCGGTGGCAGGGCGGGGCTCTGCCCAGGGATTCCGTCCCCGCTTGCATCCCAGAGTCACCCCCGGTTGTTCCCTGCTTGGAGCAGTGACAGGGATGGGTCCTGCCCTGGGACCTCCCTGCCCCGGGATGCCCCCAGCCCCACTCCTGCCCCAGGATCAGCCCCATTTTATCCCTGACAGGAGTAATGACAGGGATAGATCCTGCCCCAGGACCACCCAAGCCCCCAGCCCCGCTCACAGCCCAAGATCAGCCCCATTTTATCCCTGACAGGAGCAATGACAGATCCTGCCCCAGGACCTCCCCCAGCCTCACTCACAGCCCAGGATCAGCCCCGCTTTGGCCCTGTGGGAGCGACGGCAGGGACAGATCCTGCCCCGGGGTCCGCCCAGCCCCAAGACCAGCCCCTTTTTGGCTTTGCCAGGAGGGACGGCAGGCACAGACCCTGCCCCGGGACCCCCCCTCGGCCCGTTTTTGGCTTTGCCAGGAGGGACGGCAGGCACGGACCCTGCCCCGGGACACCCCCCGGCCCCACTCACGCGATGCTGCTCCCGCACTTCTCGCAGACGTGCAGCTTCTGGACCCCGGCCACGGGTTTGCGGGCGCTGGACGAGAGCCGGCTGGGGAAGGGGGCTGTGGGACCACCTGCGGGGGGGGAAAAAGGGGCCATCAGGGTCCTGCCGCCCCCCTGCCGGACCCCCCGCCTCCCCCCGCGCCCCCGTCACCTCCTCCCTCGTCCTCCAGCGCCTCCTGGAGCAGGCGGAAGGTGCTGGATTGCCGCGGGGCCGCCCGCAGCTCCCGGTTCTCCTGCAGCATCTTGTAGACCTCCGAGTCCTCCTCCAAGCGCCTCATGGCCGGCTCCGAGCCCTGGCTGTGGGACGGCACCCCGAGGGGGGAGATGTCTTGGGGGAGGGGGGTTTGACAGCACCCAAATTCCGGGATCCACCCTCTGCACCCCCACCACCACCCGCCTGCCACCTGATCCCTCCCCCCCGGGAGCTGCCCCGGCCTGCCCGGCCCTGCCGCGGCCCCACCTGCCTCGCAGGTGAGTTAACCCTTTCCACGGGCTCCCTCGGCACCCGTGGGTGCCAAATCACCACGCCAGGGTGGGGTTGGGGGCTTCCCTGTGTCCTGTCCCCCCCCTCCCCAGCCCCGTTCCGTACCTGTTGCAGGTGTTGGGAGAGAGGGAAGGGCGACGCTCCCTGGGCGTCTCCCAGGGGTTTTGGGGGGCTTCAAACCCCGGTGAGGGTGGGCAGGGGGGTGGAGGCAGGATGGATCCCTGGCAGCTGTTCTGGCGGGTCAGGATTCCTCGCTCCTGGCGGGGGGAGAGAGGTGATGGGAGGGCACAAGGGGTCAGGCTGGGGTGGACCCCAAACAGCCTGAGCACCCTGGCAGGGTGCCCACAGACCTTCTCTCTCACCACGGGGCCCCTGAAGGCTCTTGGACCAGGCCCAGAGGGGCTTTTCTCGAGCCCTTGTCTCTGGAGGACGCAGGGATGCTCCGTGGGGCAGCTGCTTCTCCTCCCCGAGCCTGGCTGGGGTCAGCAGGACCCCCAGGGGGGCCAGGGCAGCACCCCCACCCCATAACCCCTGCGCCTGCGCCCGTCCCCTCCCCACCATCTGCTCCTGCTTAGCGGGCCCGGCGAGGCAGGAAAGAGGAACCCTGGATAAGTGGAAGCTGATGTTCCCGGGAGCGGCCGCCACGCAGATGGGAACCCCAGGGGGACCCTGGGACGGGGACAGGGACCCCCCCTCCACCCAGATCCATGGAGAGGGAGAGGGAAACAGCCCCGGGGTTCTGTGGGGTCACGAGGAGATGAGGGACGAGCTAAAATTAGGCACGGGAGGAGCCGGGCGCCTTGGCCTTGTCCCCGCCAGGATCCAGCGCCAACCCACCCTGGGATGGGGGGAAGATCGGGATCCACGGGCAGCCCTTCCCCCCGGCTCCCCTTTGAGCATCCTCACACCCATGGTGGGGGGCTCCGGGCAGGAAGGGACACTCAGGGACAGGGAGGGACCCTCCGGGGCAGGGAGGGACCCTCCGGGGCCAAAGCAAACACGGAGCTGGGGAGGAAGGAGGGAGCAGGCAGCCGGAGGAGCCAAGGGGCGGCCGGGGCTGCGGCCAGAGGCAGCCGGGAAGGGCCGCGCTCCGGGACCACGGCGCTTCCCAATTTGGGCTTGGAAAACAAGAAAAAGAGAAAGCAGGGAGGGGAGCAGAGGAGGGAGACGCCAAGCCCGGAGCCAGCGGCTGCCCGCGGGGATGGACGGGGCGGCCACGGGCATCCTGCGGCTGATCCGGGGGGTGGAGGGTGGAGGAGGAGTCATCATCCAGCCCCCGGGCATCCCGGCCCCGCTCCCGGGGCATCCCAGCGGGCCGGGGGTGCGCCGGGCCGTGGGTCCCTGCCCGGCCAACACCCCAGTGCCCCGGGCTGGCGGGAGTGGGGCTGGGCCTCCCCAAACTGGTTTGGCCTCCCCAGGCTGGCGCCGCTGCCAAGAGGAGCAAAACATCCCTGGGCAGGTGCCGGTGCCCGCGGGTCTGGGGGTGCTGCCAGGGCAGCGGGGAGGGGGCACCAGAGGGGAGGGGGCACCGGCTGTGCCAGAGGGAGAGCAGGGCTGGGCAGTGATGTGGCCAGGGGGCTGCAAAGGGGGGTGGTTTGGGGGCTCAAGAGGGGATGATTTGGGGCTCAAAAGTGGGATGGTTTGGGTTTGCAAAGGGGGATGGTTTGGGGGTACAAAAGGGGTGATTTGGGGCTCAAAAGTGGGATGGTTTGGGGGCTCAAAGGGCAATGGTTTGGGGGTTCAAAGTGGGGTGCCTTGGGTTTGCAAAGGGGAGTGGGTTTGGGGGCTCAAAGGGCATGGCTTGGGTTTGCAAAGGGGAGTGGTTTTGGGGTCAAAGGGTGTTGATTTCAGGGCTCAAAGGGCATGGCTTGGGTGTGCAAGGAGGGTGGTTTGTGGGCTCAAAGGGAGGTGTTTGGGGGCTGAAAAGGGGGAAGGTTTAGTGCCACAAAAGCTGCTGGTTCACGGATGCCCCCCCAGCACCTCTACCTGCCCCCCTGCAGCCCCCCAGCTCCCCACTCACCTGGCAGAGGCCGGGACAGGCGAACTCCTCCTCCAGGGGTTGTGAGCTGTGGGGAGAGAATGGAGCCATCAGGGTTGTCCCTGGCCCTCCTCAGCCCCACACACAGCTGGGTCCAGCCTTACCTGGCACTGTGGGGCAGGCGGATGGGGGATGCCAGGCTGGGGTCGGGGGCTCTCAGGGCACCTTGGCTTTCATCCCGCGTCCGCGGCGTGTCCTGGGGAGGCGAGGGTGACACCAGCAGCTGCCACCAGCCCTGGGTGGGGGGACAGGGCGTGCTGGGGCTCACCTGGACACGTGTGGCCAACCTCTCCAGTGAGGCGTCCCCGTTGGTGTGGCTGGGAGGTGGCATCGGGGACCTGGGGACCAAGGGAGAGCAGGGAGGGTCTGGAATGTGCCCCAGGAGCGCTCAGCCCCTGCTCATGGCACGGCACAGCACGGCCTGACTGCTCCTCTCAGCCCCTCCAGAAGGTGGGGAGAGGCACCAACCGGGCCCCCAACTGGGACCAGTCAGCCAGGGAACGGCTGCCAGCACTGCCTGGCCTCGTTAGCACCTGACTCCTTAATTAGAGAGCCGGGCCAGGCTCCCGGGGGAGCGGGGGGATGGCACAGCCCCAGGAATCACCCAAGGGGAAAAACAGCCAGCACACACTTGGCTGGGGGACCCCAACCCACGTGTGGACACACCCCTGGGACCCAGCTCCAGCTCTATGGCTCGAGGCTGCCCACCCCCCCTCCCAGCACCCACCTCTCCACCTCCAGCCGGAGCTGCCCAGGGCTCTGCTTGATCTTGTTCTGGGCCTCCACGTGCAGCATCTCGGCCGTGCTCTCCCCGTTGATGGTGACAATGACATCCCCCGCCCGGAGATCACCCGTGGCCGCCTTCCCGTGCTCCGTCACCTCCATGGAGAAGAAGGGGGACGTGGGGACAGCCTCAGTGAGCCCCCCCACACACACACGCACCCCCCACGTGCAGCCCTTGCGCCAAGGTCCGCGTCAACCCCTGAATCCCGGTGGCTCCCACCCTCTGGAATCCCCATGGCCTGGACAAGAACAGCAGCAGATCCTCTGTCAGGGTGGGAGCACGGCCCTGGAAACAACACCCGGAAGCTTGGCACGGCCCTGCCCAGCCCGGGGGTGGCACGGGGCCCCCGCGCCGCCGTCGCCCGCCGTGGGCCGTTCCCACGGAGCGGGATCCCCCAAGGACAAGCAAACAGGATCCTCTCCCCAGAGCAGCCCAGCACAGCACCTGCCCGGCAGCCTTCCCCCGGCCCGGGGGGCACGTGGTGGTGGTGGCTGGGGGGGGTCCTACCTTGGAGACAGTGATGGGCTTCCCGAAATCTCGTCCCCCGGAGATGCGGAAGCCCCACGGGGCCGGGCCGGGCAGGGTCACGGTCACTGGCATGGCAGCGGGTGGCTCTGGGCGGGCAGGAGGGCACTGTCAGTGATCCCAGGCACCCAGGCAGAGGGGACACCCCTCCTCTCACCCACAGCCCACCCAACGGGAGCCTCCCTGCCCCAGCTGCACCCCGAGTAGGGGGTGATGGAAACCGGCAGCGCTTTCCTTCCGGGGAGGGGACCCGCGTCCCCGCGGGGTGTCAGCAGCCACTGCTGCTTCCTCTTGCTGCCCCAAGGCTGGTGGCTTCCTCCCCCCGGAGCGCGGGGGTCCCAGGCAGCCGTTGGCGCAGCTGAGGCAGCCAAGGTCGTTCCCAGGGGCTGGAGCGAGGCGGGGAATCAGCGACGCCTTGGCAGCAAGGCCAATCCCGCAGGGTGGCAGGGCCAAGCCAGTGGGGTTTGGAGGGGAGGATGTGGTGATCCTGCTGCTCACCACGGGGGGGTCTGGCACCCGGCAAGGACCACCACCCCGAGTCCTTCATCCTGCAGCCAATCCAGACCAGTAAAGGGTGCTGAGTATCCCCCGGGGGTGTCCCATGGCACCCCGGGGAGAGCAGCAGCTCCTGGTTTCGAGGGGATGGGTGGGAATGTGCAGCCCCGTCCCCTAAATCCCCACCAGATCCCATCCCATCCCGCCACAGCCTGGCCGAGCTCCGCAGAGCCCGGGGAGAGCTGGATATCCCGTCTGCAACCGGGCATCTCATCCGGAACCGGGCACCTCATCCACAGCCGCCGGGAAGGCATGTTAAAAATCCCAAGCGCACAAAGAGGGGCTTGAGAGGCTGCCCGGAAGAATTTCCTGGGCTGGGCTTCGAGTGCCGGGAGGAAACCCCAAACCCAAACCCCCCTCCCCATGCCCGGCCCTGCTCAGCATCCCTGGGCAGCGAGGGCTGCCGGCCTGGGGACCCCTACACCCGGCTGGGCACCAGCCCCAGACCCCCGAAGGGTCCTGCACCTCTTCTCCAGCCCCTGCACCCCTCCTTCATGTCCCGCACCCCTTCTCCATCCCCTGCTCCCCTCCTCTGTCCCCCGCTCCCCTCTCGGTCCCCCGCACCCCACCTGTGCCCCCGCTCCCTCCCGGCTCTGTCCCCGCCGCACAGCGACGTCTTTGTGCCCGCGGCGACTGTCGGTGCCGCCTGGCACCCGCGGGGCGAGCGGCGGGGACGGGCGATGCCAGAGGTGGCGCGGGGACGTGGGGCTCTGGGGACGTGGGGACACAGGGACGTGGCGATTTGGGCTATGGGGACACTGGGATTTGGGGGACGTGAACACCTGGGGACGTGGGGGGACAGGCGGCCCGCAGCCCCCCTCCCCTGCGCGGCGGAGCAGCATCCGCGGGACCCCCGGGCACCGCGACCCCCGAAGGAAGGGCACCCCCGACAATCGCAGCGGGCGCTCGCCGGTCCCCCCGCACCCCGCGGTGCCCCCCAAGCCCCCCGTGCCCCCCGCACCGCCGGTACCCCCCGCACTCACCGGGGCGGCCGAGCCGGGCGGCCCCGCGGGGCTGCGGAGCCGAGCGCGGCCCCGGGACGGCGCCGCCTCCTCGGGAGGAGCCGGGCCGGGCCGGGCCGGGGCGGGCTGCGGGCACGGCCCCCCCGCCCCGACGGGGCGCACGGCGGTGGCTGGTCCCGCCCCGGCACCGCCCGTGGGCGTGGGGGGATCCCCGCGGCCCCCACGCGGCGTCCTGTGGGACCCCCCCCGCCCCGCCCGCCCCTCCCGAATCCCGGCACGCCCCGACTCGGGCTGAGCTGAGCTTTAATGATGGACGGGAAGCAAAGGCGACTCCCGGACGCCGACCCACATCCCGGGTCGCGGCCGTCATGGTCAAGCCCGGCGCCGGCGGACCCCCGGGGCGACCCCCGGGGCGGCGGGCACCGGGCAGCGGTGAGGAGGGGGCGTGTTAAGGCACTGGGGTGGGGGAGACCCCCCGCGCCGGGGGGATTTGTCCCTGTTAGAGGCAGCCCCATAGGGGCGGGAGGGAGCTGGAGGCGCTTCATCCCCGCGGAGGGGACACTGCGGGGACACGGCGTGGCCGAGGCGGGGCAGCGGGGGGCGGCCCCCCGGCCCCAGCCCTCTCGTCCCCCGCCGCGGCCGCGGGTCACACCGGCGCCACGTAATTCCCGGGGAAAGTGCCGAATTTCTGCGTCCTCCTGGACACGCCTGCAGGGCGGGGGGACAAAGGCACGGGGAGGCGGTGAGGGGTCGCGGCGGCACCTCGTCCCTCCTCCCTGCCCCCGTCCCGGTGGGCACGCACCCACGAACCAGCCGTCGTCGCACTGCTGCATGACGTCCACGCGGTCCCCCTCCAGCAGCTCCAGCTCGTCGGCGTTTTGGGGCCGGTACTGGTAGAGCGCCCGGTACCTGCGAGACACGGCGTGTCCAGAGCCCACCCCCTCAGCACGGGGAGGGGGGGACACGGCGCTGCGGGGACGCTCCTGGCCCTACTTACGGGGTCCACCGGATTTCGGAGCCGTTGTAGGACGGGGCGGGCTCGGGGCGGGCGCTGGTGGGTACCCCCGGGGTCGCATGCTGCGGGGGCAGAGAGAGGGTGGGTGCAGCATTCAGGGTGTCACCCAGGGCGGGGGGCAGGATGCCAGGGCGGGGGGGCACTCACCTGCTCGGGGGCCCAGGCTGGACACCGGGGCTCCTGGTATTGGTGGGCGGCCGCAGGCTGGGGGGGGTTGGCAGAGGCCAGCGAGGGGCTGGGGGTGCCAGCGTGGGGCAGCTTCGGGGAGGCGGGGAAGGCGACGCCGAGGTGCCCACCCGTGACCCCGGGACGCAGCTCGGCCGCCCGGGGGGAGCCGGTGGGGTTCTGAGGGACGCGGGGAGCAGGCGAGCGCTGCAGGGACGGGGACATGGCGGGGGTGGGCGAGGGGGGGATGTCCTCGGCGGTGGCCTTGACCCGCGGCTCCTTCAGCACCTGGACGTAGGTGGCGGGGAAGATGCCCTGGCGGCTGGTGCCCGAGATCCGCCCCTCGTACCAGTTCTCGTCCACCCGGCGCACGAGGCAGATCCGCTCGCCCTGCAGCAGGGAGGAGAGGTGGGGTCAGTGTGGGATGGCCGGGAAACGGGCCCTGAGTGGCACGGGGGAGGCAGGGTGGGCACCTTGCGGAAGGAGAGCTCGACGTGCAGCTCCCCTCGGAAGTTGTAGAGCGCCAGCGCCTCGCCGTGCTCCAGCACCTGGATGGTGGGCGCCTTGATGGGCTTGGGCACCTCCGTGGGGGGCAGGATCTGGGTGGGACATGGGGGTGAGGGGCAATGCCAGGCTCCCCCAGCCCCGCTGCCCCCCCTCCATCCCCCTGGGCTCACCTCCACGTAGTTGGAGGGGAAGATGCCCACGCGGCCGTGGTGCTCGCCCTCCAGCCAGTTCCTGTCCACCTCCTTGTGGATGTAGACGATGTCCCCCTTCTGCAGCGTCAGCTCCCTGCAGGGGACAGTGCTCACACCTGTCTGGGGGGGGCACTGACCCCTCCCCAGCCCAGCTGGCAGGGCCACCCCACATCCTGGGGCTTGGGGGGACCCCAGGAGTGACCCCCCAGCAGCACCAGCGCTTACTTGGGAGACTCGGCTTGGAAGTTGAACTTGAGGCGAGCAGCTTTCATCTGGGGAGGGAGAGGAGTGGTTACAGGGAGACACCCCCCCATCCCAGCCACCCCAAACCCCACAGGGGATGGGCCCATCCCGGCCTCACCTTCTTCTCCTCCCTCCTGACGGTCTCGGCGGGATCTCCCAGGTCGGGCAGGCTGGGGAGGGTCCCTGGCCTGAGGGTGTCTGCAAAGAGAGGGGTGTCACCAGCTGGTGGGGGCATGGGGTGCCCCACGGCTTGGGGAGGGTCCGGGGGGGCTCAGGGGGGCTCACCTCTGCCGGGGGCTGCACGGCTCCGGTCACTGGCCAGCCCCAGGACACCCCGCTCCATGCCGGGGCTGGCGGGGGAGCGCTGGGTGCCGGGGGGGCTCCGCAGTGGGTGGGGTGACAGGGGGCTCCTGTGGGGTCACAGGGGCTCAGGGCTCACACCCAGCCCTGCTGCCATGAACCCTCCCTGCCCCAACCCTGCTGTCCTTGGGGGGGCAGGACCCCTGAGTCCCACGGACCAGGATGTCAGGGACATCCAGGACCTGTGTGTCCCATGGATCAGGACCCCTGGGTCCCATGGATGAGAACATCAGGGTCCCCCAGGACCCCTGTATCCCATGGATCAGGACCTCTGGGTCACGTGGACCAGGATGCCAGGGTATCCTAGGAACAGGATCCCTGAGTTCCATGGACCAGAACCCAAAACAGAGGTACCAGGATACCCAAGTCCCCCAGGAGCAGGATCCTTGGGTCCCCAAAAACCAGGACGCTTGAGTCCCCCATGACCAGGATCCCTGAGTTCCACGGACCAGAACCCCTGGGTACCCCAATACCAGGACTCTGGGGTCCCCCAGGACCAGGACACTGAGGTGTCCTGTGTGCATCCCTCCAGGATCCCATCTCAGAGGCAGCCAAGCGGGACAGGTCCAAAGTTTTCCGGCAGTGCCAGCGGCACGTCCCTGCTGGTGCCGAGCAGGAAGCGCCGAGCAGGCGAGCGCCGGGGAGGGCGGCCTGGCTAATGGATAACCCCACTGCGGGGGGCACTTAAAGAGCCCCAGATGCCCCCTCCAGGCCAGAGGAGGGGTTGGGGAGCTGGCAGCCACTCCCCCTGTGCGCCCCTGGGGGTTAAGGCAGGTCCTACAAGAAGTGGAGCTGCTGTTTGTTTGTTTTCCTCCCGCTGCCGGGGCTGAGACGGCTCCGTGGGGACACCCCCGGGGTGCCCAGCACGTCTCAGGGTACCGACCCCACCCGGGGGTGCCCCGGCACCCTCCGGCACAGCTGTCCCCTCCCTGTGCCCGTGGGGACGCGGGGACACGGCGGTGGGAATCCGGCCGCCGTCACCTCCCCTGGGACGGAGCCAAACGCCGGGACACGGCGTCCCGGGGACGGGGGAAAGGGTCAGCCCCACTCCGGCCCCGTCCCACCCACCGGGCAGCCGGCCCGGCGCCGGGGCCCCCACCCGTGCCGGGGTGTGGGGGGGACGAGGGGACCAGCGCTGCCACGGGGGGTCCGTGGGGATCCACGGGAATCCCAAGGGGGATGTCCGGAGGCTCCCACCCCGCCGCGACGCTGGAGGGACAGCCCGCTGGCCACCCCCGGAGTGGGGTCCTGCCCCCCGCCTCGAGTGGGGTCCGGGCAGGGGGATTTGGGGGGTCCGGGGCGCGGGAGCAGCCGCGGAACTCACCGAGCAGCCGGGGAGGCCGGAGCAGGGGAGCGAGCGGTGGGAGCAGCCGCCGGGCTCTGCCGGGAGGAGCGGGAGGGGGTGGGAGAGAAAAATTAATCATCCAGGAGGCCGAGTCTCGGCGGGAAGCGAAGGAGTCCAGCCCGGCTGCGCCAATAACCGCCGGACAGACGGACGGGCTGGGTCCTAGAGTCCCACGGCTCGGGGCCGCCGAGGAGCCGTGCGTGGAACCAGATGTGCACGGGTCCAGATGTGCGTGGGGCCGGACGGGCGGGCACTGAGTTGTGCACACACCCAGCTGGGCGTGCGTTCATCCAGATGTGCAGGCACCCAGCTGTGCATTCACGCAGTCATGCAGGGATGCTCCCAGCCATGCATGCATCCAGATGTGCAAGAGTCCGGCCATGCACACACCCAGCCATGCATGCATCCAGATGTGCACACATCCAGCCCTGCGTCTGACCACCAGCCTTGCACAAAGGCTGTGTCCACAGCTGGATATGCCCACAGCTGGATGTGCCCACAGCTAGATGGATGCACACCCCATCAGCCCTGCTGGGGGGGACAAGGGGCAGCTGACAGGGGGTCTGGGGTACCTGGCGGGGGGTCCGGTGTGTCTCCATGTTCCTCATGTCCTTGTCCAGCTCCTCGCTGAGCTGCTCCAGCTCCTGCTCCAGCAGCACCTGCACGGGCAGGATGGGGCTGTGGCGGGCCAGGCTGGCACTGCCCGTGGCCACCAAGACCCCCACTGCCACCCCCAGCCCCCTGCCCGCCACCACCACCTCACCTCGATGGACTGGGCCCTCCGTGCCGCTGCCGGGGGCTGGAAAGGGCAAGGGGCCAGTTAGGTGTGTGCCCACCACGGTGCCCACCGAAATCCCTCCCTGCCAGGACCTCCCTACCTGCTCCAGCGGCGAGAATTTCCCCGGTTCATAGTCAAAAATGCTGCCGGGCTCCGTGGTGGCACCGGTGGCACCCCAGCGCATCCTGAGGGGAGGAGGGAGGGGCTCAGCCCCTGCAGCCCCCCCACCCCACGGGCACCCTATGCCACACTCACCCACATCCCTGTGGCACACTCACCCACATCCCTGTGGCACACTCACCCACATCCCTGTGCCACACTCACCAGTCCATCCCGTTGGGCATCCCGGGGGGCTCAGCCGGTGCCGAGCCCCTCCTGCGCGGTTTGGGGGGCGATGGAGGTGCTGTGGCAGGGCAGGGATGGGTGTCCCAGTCAGGCTCTGAGGACGGAGGGGGTGAGCAGGGTGCCACGCTGTGCCACGCTGTGCCATGCAGTGCCACGCTCTGCCACGCCTGCACACCTGGGCTCACCTGGCAGCTTGCGGTGGATCTGCCGGAACATGCTGCGGTACCAGTCCCGGGGGCTGTCGACGCTCTGCGGGGACACGTTGGGGTGGTGGTGAGGGGGCAACAGGGGGGTGCCAGCCCGGCCCTGTGCCCCAACTCACCGAGCGGGAGGCGATGGGCATCCCCGTCTCATCCACGGGCCCGATGCCATCGTACTTCACCCAGCGCCGCTCCCGCCGCTTGCTGTCCTTGGTCCAGGTGGCCGACCAGCCCGGGGGGCACGGGCGGGTGGGGGCAGCCCTGGGGGTGGGCGTGGGGTCGGCGGGCACCGGGGTGTTGGGGGCTTTCACCTCCTTGGCCGGCCAGGTCTGGTACCACTCGTTCACTGGGGACAATGCGGGCGTCACTCAGGAGGGGCATCGCTCAGGGGGGGCATCGCTCGGGGGGGCATCGCTGGGGGGAGCCCGTGGGGGTGTCCTTGGGGGTGCTCAGGGCCGTACCTGAGTTCTTGGGCTCCGAGCTCTTGGGCTCCGGGTCGTGGAAGTGGAAGTTGAGGGTGTTGGAGCCGCGGTGGCGGATGACGGGCACCTGTGGCACAAGGAGGGGCTGGGGCGGGAGGGGGGGGGGCAAAGGGGGGGATACAGGGGTGCAGCCCCCCCAAAATCCCCCGTGTGCAGCAGCCCCCGGCCCCACTCACCCGTGTCACCGTGTGCTGGGGGGGCTGCTGCAGGGGTGGGTGGAAGGAGGGGACGTCCTGGACACCCAGAGCCTGGTTGGTGCCTGAGGGCAGGAGCCGACCTGCCATGGCCAGGGGGTGCTGGGGTGGTGCCCCAGGGCTGCCCGTGTCCTGTGAGGAAAGCGGCTTTGCTCATGAGGGGGGCCCATGTCCCTGTTCTTTTGGACACCCCCAGGCTTGGCTGGACAGCTGGCAGCTCCATCCCAGCTCCATCCCCGCGGCCGGGAGGGTGACAACCACCACAGTGGGGTGACAACCACGGTGGCACCGTCCCCAGCTCAGGGAGTCTCACAGTGCCACGGGAAGCATCTGTTCCTTGTTGGAACCAGCCCTGGCAGGGCTCCCCAGCGTGTTCTCCATGCGGATCCAGACCCCTTCCCTCCCCTGTCCCCACCCCGGCTCTTCAGGGATAGATCCAGCCCGGCTTTCTCTTCGGGGAGAACACGCCCGGAGCGGGTCGGGGCGATGGCTGTGCCGTGTTCCCATCACCTTGGCATCCCGGCGCGGTGCCCTCCCGCCCGGGCACGTGGCGGCAGCAGCGTCGCCCGCCCGGGAGAGCTGCCAGGGCCGGGAAACACGACAGGGCAGAAATATTTCCCCCGCCCTGCAGCGCAAACAGGGAGGGAGAGGGGACGGAGAGGGACGAGGCGTCCGGAACGCGCAGCCGGGCCCCGGCACCGCCCGCCGGGAGGGCAGTGCAGTGACTCACCACGGCACGGGACGGGACGGGATGGGGGGCAGCTGGGGGGGCCGGGACCCCCGGAGCGGCTCCTGGCACCGGGATGGCTCCGGGGGCGAGCACAGCCCCGGGACGGGACGAGTCACCTGTGCCCTGGCTCGTCCCCATATCAGTCATGGCCCCAGCGCTCACAGGTGCCCACCACGGTCAGACCCCCCCTCAAACAGCTTGGGGGGCTGCCGGGGGGGTGCCAGCCCGGCACGGTGCCCTGTGCGTGTGGGACCCTCAGATCGGGCTGGGGACCCCTCATCAGCTCCTTGCTCCCCGCACCGCCGGTGTCCTCGCAGCCCCAAGGGTGTAATTAATGTTAATCACCCCCCTCCCCAGAGGGAAACAGGTGCTGGGAATTATGTGCCCCAGGGGACAGAAAGTGGGGTGCAGACTCACACCCCCCAGGGCACCCCGACAACCTCCACCCCATTCCCAGCGCAGCTCGCACACGGGGCTCGGCCCCATCCTGCCCCAAAACCCGGCCCCGGGGGTCCCCTCCTCGCCGGCCCCCCCCAGCCAGCTCTTACCTCCTGGGTGGTGCCTGCGGGGACCCCCGGGGAGCGCCGGGGTTTTGGGGAGCCCCGGGGCGAGCGGGACGGAGCTGCGAGAGGCAGGGAAGAGAAATCCGCGGCACGAACTTTGCCGGGAGAAGGAGCTGGGAAGGGGGGGGGTGCTCAGCGCATCGCGGGGGGCTGGCAGGGACGGCCCCCCCCCCCCTTCCGAGCATCCCCCGGGTGGGTCAGGAGCCACCGTCCTCCCCGGCGTTGGGTCCCCGTGTGCCCCGACCCCCCCCGGGGTGCGCTGCTCCGTCCCCCCCGAGCGGGGCCGGCCCATTCAGAGTTTCCAGTGACATTTCCAGGGATGAGATCCAGGGAATGGAGCCAGGAGGCTGAACTCATCCCACGCCCCGCGCACGCGTTCCCGCGCACCCGGCCCCCCGCTTACGAAACGGGGGCGAGCCCGGCGCCGCCGGCCCCCCGCCGAGAGGGAGATGGGAATTAGGGGGGATTTCTGGGAGAGGATGGGGAGGGAGGTGCTGGGTGGAGGTCAGGACTGAGGTGAGGGGTGGGGTCTGTGCTCCCGTGGCCTCCTAAGCCCCCCAGTGATAGCAGAGCCCCCATCCCCACTGTCACCCACTTCCACATGGGTGACCATCCCCTCCAGGTCCCTCTGGGCACTGGAGATCCCCTTGAAACGCTCCCATGCCCTGCTCTGTGGGTGCTCTGTATCCCACCTCACCCCTGCTGGCATCACCAGCCCCCCTCTGAGATAGAGACAGGGATCTGGGGGGGAATTTTGGGAGAGGACGGGGAGGGAAGTGCTGGCTGGAGGTCAGGACAGAGGTGGGGAGTGGGGTCTGTGCTCCTGTGGCCCCCCAACCCCCGGGATGGGGGATATGGTGGGAGCAAAGTCCCCATCCTCACTGCCCCTCGTTTTCCCTCGGGTGTTCCTCCACCCGCTCCATCCCTCCATCCCTAAGGAATGTGGGCACTGAGGACCCCGTGTAACACCCCCGTGCCCCGCTCTGTGGGTGCCCCACATCCCACTCACCCCCTCCGGCAGCGCCTGCACCCACCACTCACCCTCTGGTCACTTCCTGCTCCCCCAGAACTGCTGACACCCCCGGAACGGGGCCGCCCCGGCCCTTCCTCTGTCCCGTGAGGTCCCACGTGAGCTCCCGGGGGGATGGTGGCTTCGCTGCCACTCCTCGGTCCCCACCAAGCACCCGTCCCCTGCCGCTGGGGGTGAGGGGCACGATGGCAGGAGCCCTGTCTGGCTGCAATGCTGCTCCTGGGGGACACCGGGGACATCAGGGACACGGGGGACACAGGGGACAGGGGCGGGTGTCCTCCCCACTGCCACAGCCCTGGGGGACACAGCTCCCACCATGGGAATGCCATGGGAACGGGGCAGCTCCCTGGTGCCAGCTGGCGACACCGCGGGGAGGACGCGGGTTGGGGACAGGGGCTGATCCCGATGGAAAAACTCGGGGTGACAAAGGCAGGGAGGGCAACAGGGCTGGGGCGAAGCCGGGGGCACCCACGGGGAGGGTTAACCCCGCGAGGGGACCCCAGAGCCCATCCCTGCTGCCGGGGGGTGACCATCCCCCCCGTGTCACCTCCAGGTCCCCTCCAGCCCACCAAGTGACATCTCCGGAGGTCGCAGCCCCCCAGCCGCCGCAGCCCACCCCCGGGGTGCCAACGACCCCCTCCCGAGCTCCGGTTCACCTCCTCACCTCCTCACCTCCTCGTCCCCGTGGCCGGCGAGGAGCCTCCAGCGCCGGCCCTGCCTCGGTCCCTCCCTCCCCGCGGCTCCGGCACCAGCCTCCGCTCGCAGATAAATATTTAACGCGCAGCCCGGGCCGGGATTAACAAAGGGCGAGTGTTTCCTGTTTGCTCAGCGCGGCGATGCCAGCCGGGAGCGCGCGGCCGGCCCCGGGGATGCTCCCGGGGATGCTCCCGTGCCCAGGGATGTGCCGGGCAGCGGCCGGAGCCCCCCCCGTGCCGAGCCCGCGGTCTGGGGGTGATGCCGGGTGCGGGGCAGGGTGCCGGTGGCCCCCCCAAGTTGGGTGGGAACACCCAGGAAAAGGGTGGGAGAGCCGGAGCATCCTTTCCCGGTCACGCCCTGGATGCATCCGGAGGCTGGGGAGAGGGAATTCCGTCAGGAGAACAGGTGGGGAACAGGGAGCACGTGGTGAGCTGGGCTCGAGGCCGAACTCCCGCGGGAAAAGGTGCTGGGATTGGTGTAATTCACTGGAGTCCTCCAGTACTGATCCTGAGTGTCGTGGGAGAGGGATGGATCCCAGATGTGGCAGCCACAGCTGGGAACATCAGCTTCCCAAGCAGGGAAGGAGCTGGGATGGCCAGAGGAGCCACCTCCTGTCCCAGGCCCAGGATGGGGATCCCCAGGCAGGAGCCAGCCTAGTGTGGGAGCCGTGACCCACCCGGATGGATCCCAGAGCCCAGAGCTGCTCCCCGAAATCCCTGGGTGTGGAGGGAGCACCTCCCAAAAGCGCTGAGGAAGGAGCCGGGTGTGAAACAAGAGCTGGCACATCCCCTCCTCTTCCTCCTGGCAGTGGCAGGAGGGTTATTTACCCAGGGAAGGACGAGGAGCAGGAGCTGAGAGCTCTCCAAACCCACCCTGGAGCCGCCACTCCGCGTGTGCCGACGTGCCAGAGGCTGGGAGACGCCGTCTGGGCACTGCCCCAACCCTGGAGAGGCTGGAAAAGCCTCCAAATCCTTCCTCCTGGAAGCACCCATGGGGTGCTCAGCACCCCAGGAGAAACACCCCCTTCCCACCCCCCAAAAAAACCACAGTGGAGCCCAGTGACTGTGTCAATTTTTATCTTTTTTTTTCTTTTTTTTTTCCTCCTTAAAGATGACTCCGATTTACATCGAGACAGTTCTAACAAATTCATTCCTTGTTTCACAAAAAAAAAAAAAAAAAGAAATTATATTAAATAATTTCTGCCAATAAATAACATTTTCACCATTTTTTTTTCTCCTTTCAACAGAACTAAAAAATAAAAATAAAATAAAATAAAAGCAAGAAATAAAAATTAAAAATTAAAAAGGAGGCAGTCTCCAGGCAACGGGCGTATGATCCTTCAGCATTGAGAACCCCAAAATCACCATCACTGCACCCCCTGTGGGGCTTAAGGTCCTCCCTGGCCGAGGTTTGTGGGATCTGCATCCCACCCCAGCTCACCTGGCCAGGTGGGATCTGTGCCAGAGGCAGCCAGAGAGGTTCTCCCAATCCCAAAAATAAAATTAAGCCTGAACTCAACCCACCACCCGCCCCGTTGCCGACTCCCCTCCTTGGACATGCACCTTGCTAGAACATGCAAAAAAACCCAGGCTGTGGGGACGTGGGGGCTTCCCTGGATTTGGGGGCTCCCCCGGGGAGGTGGGGGCTCCCCCAAGGCCGGTGGGCTTCCCAGAATCCCGGTTGTCCAAGCTCCAGGTGGCAGCCGGGGAGGGGAAGGGAGGGGCAGGAGCTCTGAGATGAGGGGTCTTGGGATGTGCACAGCTCTGAGGGGCCGAGTTTGGGGGGAAAGGGGAGGAGGAACGGGGGAATTTGGGGGGTTTTGGGGATTGTTTTTTGGTTTGCCGTGGTGGGGAAGTCAGGGCAGGGAATTCTGCTCTGAGGCTGTCATCACCCTGTACCCCAAAAGAGGGGAGGGGGGATCTTGGTGCTGGGGCAGGGAAAGCTCTGTGTTCCCACCGGGATGCCAGCACGGACAGGGGTTGTTAATTGAGGGGGTAATTAGCACCCAGAACCCCATCGCTGCTCCTCACCCCCTCGGGAACTGGTTTTAAAGGGAAGAGGGGACTTGGAAGTGTGGCATCCACATGTGCCAGCTGCCACACGGCTCCTGGGACAGGGAGGGGAACATCCAGCCCTTGGCCACCTTCTCCAGGGTTTGGACAACCAACATTCAGCCCTTGGCCACCTTCTCCAGGGCTTGGACAACCAACATCCAGCCCTTGGCCACCTTCTCCAGGGCCAGGACACTGGGAAGCTGCAGCCCCACGAGCCCCAGGGATGGAGGGGTGGCTCTGGATCCCCCGATCCACAAAGCACAAGGTCCACAGGGATTTTAGGGAGGGGGAACTGGTGATGCCAGAGCAGGAGAAGAGGGTTGGGGAGACAAACTGCCAGCAAAGCAAACCCCCCCTCCGCGATGGGCCGGGCCCTGCTGACCCATCCCCTGTGCGGGGAGGGGGTGCCAAGCCCGGGGGGTCCCGCGGGGCTCCCATCCCAAAAAATCTCCCGACTAAAACCTGCTGCTTGGGTGAGATCCCAGCCTGGGTCAGCACAACACGCCCGAACATGCACGGGCAGCACCGGGCACGGTCTGTGCTCTCGGATACCACACACGGGGCTCACGGCGATCAAAGGAGGCCCTTAAAGAACAAAGAATACTCACAGACAAAGGCAATTTGGCCCCAGGCCTCGGACGGGGGGGGGGTGGGGGGAGGGAAGCTCGCTCCAAACACCTCTCTTTTTGCACTTTTTGCAAAGCGGTGGGCGTGTAAAAAAAAACAGGAGGGGGGGGGGAAGAAAAAAAGAGGGAAAAGTGGAGGCATGTGACTTGTGGAAACCCAGTGGTTCGCTCACAGAATCCTAAGGAGCCGCCGTGGAATTAAGTGAGGTGTGATCCTAAGACACAGCCTGAAAGCTTCCTGCAAAGTTGCTGTTTTCCTCTGGCGCTGGAATCACAAAGGGGAGACAGCAAGATCCAGAGAAAGTGTTGGCAAAGATCCCTTGGGAGAGGCTCGAGCATGGGAAAAGGTGGGGAAGAAGGGAAAGCTGGCCAGGGGTTTGCTTCCTTGGCTCCGGGCAACGGAGGCGGCTCACGCGGCACCGGGAAGGGAAGCGACCAGTGGGAATCTCACAAAACCCTTTTCCAAAGGAAAAAGGAACACATCTACGCTCCAAAATCCCCAGCACCACACAGGGGGTGTCCCCTGGGAGCCCCTGGAGATCCCTCTCCAGCACTGCACAAGCACCCTTCCAAAAATTCCCACTGGATCCGCCCGGTTCTATCTCCCAGCCTCCTGCCAAACCTGCCTCCCCTCCCTGCAGCCGAGGGAGGTGCTTCCAAAACTGGGGGGGTGCCTTGAAACCAGCACCAAGCCACATCTCCCAGAAACCAGCAGCATCCCCACACATCTTATCCCCAATTCTTTTCCAGCTGCTGGGAAAGGCTGAGGTGCCCACGGCTCCTTTGGAGTCAGAGGAATAGCCACTGGCTGACAGTGGGTGATGCCCCAAGTCAACTACAGCGAGTGGAAGACCCCCCAAAACACACCCTGGGGGACAGGGAGGTGACACTGAGGGGGCTCCACCCCAAACTGACCAGCAAGGGCCGATTCCAGAGCCAGGAACAGGGAATGTGCCGCGGGCTCAGCAGCCTGTGGTGGTGGGACAACAGGGGGTCTGTTATTCCCCAGGTTATAAATCACCCCCTTTTCCTTTAAAATTCACGCCTGGCAGCTTTCCCAGAGATCATCAGACAGCAGAGATAATTCCTCTGCTCTGAATCAGAGCGATTCCCAAGGGAATTCTGCTGCACGGGCAGCAAAGTGGCTGCTCCGAGTCGGGGAAGAGCCACAACAAGGGGCAGCGCTTCCCCCACCTGCCTTCCCCTAATTTTTGTTTGGGATTCCACTGGAATAAAGCTGAATTCCTGAAGGAAAAGGTGCTGTGACTGGTGTTAACACCCTGGAGTCCTTCAGAGCTAATCCTGGCTGTCACCTTGGAAAAGGGATGGATCTCAACAACGTGCCTTCCAGGGAATTGGTTGCTAAAGCAGCAGCTGCAGGTAGGCGAGGACTTGAAAGCAACAGGAAAATCTGGGAAGAAAACAGGTGTGAAAAGGGAAACCAACCCAACCCTGTCCTGAAGGGAAGGACCTGCTTTGGAAAGCTCAGGCCAACTCCGAATTGTCCCAAAGCCAACGACCCAAGTTGCCTGGTTTGACTGATTTTTTTTTTGTTTCTTTTAATCCCCCCCCCTCCACCTCCACAGAGGTTTGGCCTCTCAGGGAGGGGCAGCTGGACAGCACAACATTCCCGGGATGCACTAGCAGTTGGATTGGTTTCTAAATTAAAAAAAAAAAAAGAAAAAAAAAAAAAAAAAAGATGGACTCCTTTTATATATATTGAACATAAATTAAAAAAAAAAAATAATTACAAAATGGTCGCCCTTCTTTTTACAGAACGGATGCGAACTTGGGACTTATGGACGTGCCTCCGGGTGACGTTGGTTTCAACCCCCCCTCGCCCCCAGCCCACCCCCGATAATAAATAAATAAAATTCCTTAAGTTTTGGATCCTTCAGCGGCGCGGGTTCGGGCGCTCGGAGCGTTACTGGGATTTCTTCCCCGTGCCGTTCTTGTCCGCAGAGTTCGAGGTTACCAAGTTCACGGGCCCGTCCGAGTGCAGCGAATCCTTGCGCGGCGGCATCCGCTCGTTGATCCGGTCCAGCCCCCGCGCCTCCTCGAAGCTGCGGATCTTGTGCTGCGGGGAGAATCCACGGATGGCTGCGGGGAGAAGGGATGAGGGAGGGCAGGGTGTTAGTGCCGGGCCGGGGATTGGCGGGGAGGAGCCCTCCGAGCACACGCCAGACACGAACGGGACAGTCAGCGGGACAGAGAGCACCTGTGTGGACGCAGCGCCTTGTCTGGATTGGGGATGCACGGGGATGTTCCTGGTGGCGGTTTGGGGGTTGGAATTTGGGATTCAACTGCGGTGACTCGCTCTGCTCCCTCAGAGCTGCTCTTTTCATGGAGTCATGGAATGGTTTGGGTTGGGAGGGACCTTAAAATCACCCAGTTCCACCCCTGTCACAGGCAGGGATACCTTCCACTAGCCCAGGTTGCTCCAACCTGGCCTTGGACACTCCCAAGGATGGGGCAGCCACAGCTTCTCCAGGAATTCCATCCCAGCCCCTCCCCACCCTCCCAGGGAAGAATTCCTTCCCAACATCCCACCTGCCCTTTCCTAATTCATTCATTCATGGCTAGGCTTCGCGAACGAAGATTTAGGAAGGCTCTATCCACATTTGTTACAGCCTTTCCTAATACAGCAAGAGGAATTTGAAGAACCAGACAAGTGCTCGCTGTCCCCAGAGAGTGAAATCTCAGGAAAGGTTCAAAGCTGAACAACACAACACTGAAAAAAATAACAACAACACTAAAAAAAAAAAAAGCCAAACCAAACCGACAGAACAAAGACACCACCACAAGGCTCTGAACTCCAACACAAACCGCACACTGCAACACCAGGAGAGGGAACAGCTAATCCTTGGATCACAAAGGCAGAGCTCTTGCATGACCAGGAGACACACAGGCAGTTTTGGGAGGGATGGATCCCCCTCAGGGATTTCGTGTCCCTGTTCCATCACTGCGAGGCCGAGCACGTCCGTCCTCGCCGCGATGATCCGGCCCAAATGTGAAACTTCTTTGTGTTACACGTCATTTAAGGAAAAAGGGGGTCGTGCCAAATCCTTTCCAAGGACTTGGCTGCTTTACAAACAACTTCCCTTGGTAAGCAAAGTCTCCACGGAGCTGCGTGGCCCCCATTCAGCATCGAGGAAAACATCCTCGGGGATCTGCCATTTCCACACTCCACAGGGAGAAACCTGCTCTCCACCTCGGCCCAGAAGGCAGGAGGTTACATCAGCACCACAAAATCCTCTGTTTCCTAAAGGATTTTGACCGTGCTGGCAGCCTGAGAGATCAGACTGCAGGACCCCAACCACCAGAGCACGAACCGCCCTGAGCAACGACCTCGCTGAGGCTCAAACAGCCTCGAACCAAACCACTGGGGATTTTTTTTTTCTTTTAACTCCCCAGCAGGGCCTTGTCCTTCCCCTGCTTCTGGTGATGCAAGAGTAAAAAAAAAAAAAGCTTCTGTAGGGCCGATAAAGCTGTTTGGGGTCAGCGCACGCACACACGGAGATGCTTTGGGGTCTCTCGGCGGGTTCTAGCCATACCTTCCCGTGCCTCTACCGCTTCTACTGTGGCTGCAATACAGAAGAACAGTGGCATGCAAAAATGAAGACAGGAAAAAAACAAAACAAAACAAAAAAAAAAAAAAAAAACAAACAAAAACAGAGTGACAGTGAGTGATCCGACATCATGGCTGCGACGACGCAGAGCCCACGCTCCCCCAGCCCCGGGGCTGCCAAACCACGGGCCAGAGGGAAGAGAAGAGGTGACAGCGGGTGGAGAGGAGGGTGGAAGGGGACTCCCTCGGGGTGCAGGGGGAGTCTCCCTTCCTCGCCACACAGATTTGATCCGATGGAAGGACAGAGAAGCAGAGAGAGGGCTGCCTGCTGCGTGTGCCCTGGGGAGGACGGGGATAACCTTGTAGATCTCACCCCCCTGCTCCCAGCTGGGTGCTCTGGCCGCCTCCAGGAGGTGAATTGTGTGGAATTCACCCGCTGCCCTCACGGCTGTGGGAGGGGAACGAGCCCGAGGGATGGGAAGATGTCTGGGAGCAGAGGGACAGCCTGTTTTCCAGGGAAGGACAAGCAGCAGTCACTGGGCTGCTCTGCTCCCGATGCCTTGAGTTATAGGAAAAAATAAGGCTGATGCTTCAAACCCAGTTTGGCTTCAGCTCCACCTCCTAAAAGTGTTACCAAGCAACGAGGCACCACCGAGCTGAGCAAGGTCCCCTTTCCTAAATCTGCTGCAGCAACGGGCCAAGTTTTGGCAGGCCCTGCCTCAACATCTGGGAGGAGGCCCTTCCTTAGAACAGATTCTCTGGTTTTCAGCCTCAAAACACCACTTTGGCCCCAGCACAAAGGCCACACGGTCCTTGGGAGACCACGGGGGAAGGATGGAGCTGTGGTTGAACAGCTTTGCCCCGGATTTGGTGACTTCATTCCATTGATTTTGCTAAGCCGTGCTGTGGAAAGCTGGGGGGAGGCTTGGGAGGGATGGGCCTCCCCCACTGCTACCTGCAGCCCTGCTTCTCCTTTTTTGGGGTGCAGAGGCTCCCCTAAAGGGGGGCAGCCCCCTCTTCTCCTTGCTGAGCAGACGGGGCTCCCATAAATTCACCAGGAGGCTGCCGTGAGTGCGAAGGGACGTGCGAAATGGGGCGGGGTGGGAGAGAGGGCAGGACGGGGAAAAAGGGCTGGGAGAAGGGGACAGGATGGGGAAAAAGGGGTGGGAGAAGGGGGCAGGACAGGGAAATGGGGGTGAGAAGGGCAGGAGAAGCAGGGTGGTGCTGAGGGAAGCAGGGGGAGCCTGCAGCCATAGGAAGAGGCAGTGGGCAGGGTGGGTAAGGCAGAGCAAAGGTCCAGCTTGTTTGTTCTGTCCTGGGGAGATGCCTATTTTGGGGCGAGGGGGAAGGTCCATGGTACCCCCCCGAGAACCCCCTGAGAGGGGAAGGGGCTGGAGAACGTCACAGCATCACCCTGTGCTGTCAGATACAGGGACAAAGCTGCTGCAACAGCCACCTTCCCACTCAGGCTCTGTTCCCAGAACTGGGGCGACAGGACCACGATGGTTTCTATAAAAAAAAAAAAAGGGGGTAAAAAAAAAAAGAAAAAATGCATCCTCTTCTGTGGGCAGAGAAATGCACGAGTTTGGGAGTGATGCTGCACTCTCCCTGGGAGCAGGCAGCAGTATTTACACGTTTCCTACTCGTGAACTATTTAATCCAGGCAGCCCCGGCCTCGTCCCTGAGTGAGCCGCAGGAAATCCCCGGTGCCCATGGGAAGGGGGAAGCTAGGGACATGCCAGCATTCAAAGGATAGCAGGAAAGGATTAAAACACTAGATTACAGGATTCCCTCTGGGGACACGTTACTGGGACAGCTCATTCCCTGACCATCAGCCAACCTCCCTCCCCGCCCTGTGAGTGGGAAGCCCATGGATCGGATCCCGCTCCCAGCACTCCACCAACACAGAGCTGCTGAGGGAGGGAGCAAAGCGGAAAGAAACCTCCAAAACCAGATGAAAACCTGAGAGGAGTCTTAATATAAAACATCCAGGCCTGGATGGATCTCATTCCTTCGGCCAACTCTTCCTGTGTTTGGGATTCGTGATTTCCCAGGGGCAGTTTTGGGGGGGTTGGGGGTGTGTTAACGAAGAACAAACAAGGTGTGTCACTGTCACATTCACACAGAGGCTGTCACACAGCAGCAGCAGCAGCGAGGTGAGGCAGAGGATGTGCACCATGCAGCATTAGGAGGGAAATAAAGGATAAAAAAATCCTTGCAGAAACATACAGTTAAGCAATGCACATGCTCTGGGCAGGGTGCTGTGGGGTTCCTTCCTCCGGGGTACAGGGGGACTGTCTTGGCATCTCTCCACATCCCCACCTACACCTCTGCTCCTTCCTGGTTCGGAATCCTTCCTCCCCGTGGGCCTGAGCCATCCCTGGGATCCCCTGGCACCCTCCAGGCTGCCTGTGGGGGCTGGAAGGGGAGGTTTGGGGGCAGGTGGAGCAAGCAGGGGGGGATCAGGGACACTCACCGGTCTGGAGGGTCTGCCTGCCCCCCGAGAGCACTCCCAGGGGCAGGGTACCTGTGGGGGTCAGGCCTTTGAGGGTCAGCACGCTCTCACTCTCCTCCCTGCAGGGAACAGCAACAAAACAGCTCAGAGAGGGCAATGCTGAGCTGACCAAGCCTCAGGAATCATGGAATTATTAAGGTTGGAAAAGATGTCTAAGATCACCAAGTCCAACCATCACCACCACCGTGTTTTCACCACCAACCCGTGTCCCCAAGTGCCACATCCACACGTCTGTTAAATCACACCCACACATTTCTGTTAAATTCCACCAGGGATGGTGATTCCACCACTGCCCTGGGCAGGCTGTGCCAGGGCTGGACAGCCCTTTCCATGAAGAAATTTTCCCTGATATCCAACCTAAACCTTCACTGGCACAACTTGAGGCTGTTTCCTCTCATCCTGTGACTTGTTACCTGGGAAAGCAGCCCGACTCCCACCTCACTACAACCTCCTTCCTGTCCTGAAAGAGTCAGAAACCACCACCTCGAGCCTCTTCCACACGCTCTGGAGGAACTTTTGTGAGGTCTTCCCCTTCCTTCCTGACTGACTGACATTCCCCTGTCACCCAGCCCCCAAATTAAACCCAGCCCCCCAATTAAACCCAGCTCCCAACCCCTCCTTACCGAAGAACCGAGAACACACGTGCCATCTTCCCAATGGCTCTGATCTTATTCCTGATGATCTCCTTACGGACTGTTGTCCCACCTAAGGGAGAGAAAAGAGCAAAGAGCAGCATGTTGGAGGCTTCCTGCTTTCCCAGGGAACGCCAGCATGAAGCACCTGCCTGACTCCAGGAAAAGAAATCATGGTTTACAGATTCACAGCTACACTGGAGAGAGAACGGTGCTGGAGGATGGCATCAGGATGGCATCAGGATGGCAGTGAGAAGGGCAACACCAACGAGATGAGACACGGACTCGAGAGCTCTAGAGAGAGTAGAACCACCGAGGGACACGGATCTGGGGAGGTCTTTGTTGGAAGCTCACCGGGTGGGCTCACACTACACAGGATGTGACACAAATGACTCAGCCATGGAGACACAGTTTTGCAAGGCAGAGCACGGAGGGGTCTGATGGCTGATGGGCACTGCTGTGCCACGCAAGCATCAGCTTTGGCATCCAAGGAGCACAGGGAAGGGCTGGCCAGGGCCTTGCAGCTCTGCTCGGGCCCCACACAAACACAAAGGTGAGAGAGGTGAACTCCCCTCCCGCTCCACGGACCCGACGGGAGAGAAAAAAGCATGGAGGGAACTGAAACCAAACCAAAAATCCAGGTGAAACGGGGGGGAAACAAAATCCATCTCCTCTCAGCTGAGATTCCTCACATGGCCCAGTACACATCAGGACAGGAAAGCCAAACCCAGGTCTAACATGCACCATGGCTCAGCCATGCACTACGTGGCTGCATTCAGAATCAGGTAGAAACGTGACCCCGTTCCTCAGGCCCCTGGAGGAACGCAGAAGGGTTAAAAAACACATGGAGCTTATGTTAAAACTGAAAGGGGATGAAGAGCCTGCCCGACTAGTCAGCTCTGGAAATCCACTTCAAGGATCTGGTGGCACAGGCAGTGAAAATTAAGCTCGTAGCAAATTCTAGCTGGGTACCTTTCGGATAGCTTGAAATGTAGTGATCTTCAGGGAGAGGAGACACCAAGAAACAAGTAGATGAAGACAGAGATAGAAGAAACAAATTTAATTTTCATGGGAGGGAGGAAAGAAAAAAAACCAAAAAAAAACCAAAACAAAAAACCAAACCAAAAAAGCAAAAACGAAATGCAATGGGAGAAGCGGGTTAAGAGTCTCCAGCTGGGATCGAAGCAGCTCAGGGCCCCACTTCTCACTGCCCCCCACAGCTTCCTGAGGGACCCCCAAATTCCAAACTGCACGTCAGCTCAGCCACTGATTCGTCCCTTTCATGCACAGCTTAAAATCAAGGCCAAAAACTGCATTCTGGTTTTTGGGGAGGGGTGACGTGAGAAGCCGCTTTACACAGGAGCTCACTGCAACAGATGAGAAGATTGGGTGGATATTTTGGTGCAGAAAATTTTGAATTGGGGGAAAAAATAACCAGCAGCCTGTGTAAGGAGCAGGAAACCATTCCCAGAGTAGCTGGCAAGAAGTGTCTGTCGCAGTGAATGTCATTTAATTTCTCTGTGACTGAAGAGCAAACGAGGAAAAAAAAAAATAAATAAATGTTTCCTACCCAGAACTGCACAAGGTTTGGTCAAAAAGGAACTGGAGAGCTGGGTATCCAGCTATAAATCAAGTGCTGCTCAGGCATCAAACACCTTCCCCACCTTCCCCCCCCTGCTGTCACCAGGTCCCCACAGTGATGTTTTACCTTCCAATGTCTCGTCCCCATCCGAGATCAGCTCGTCATCGGAGCAGATGTTGAGGATGTTAACGAGCATCTCGGTGACTGCAAGAGGCACAGACAGGGGGGGTCAGAGAGGCCTGGGGCACACCCTGGAGCACAGAGGGATCTGGAGGGCGAGCTGTGCCAGGGGATGGTTTTTTCAAGGTCGTTTATTCCCTGGAAGTGGGAGCCTAAAGACACTCTGAGCCGCAGCTGCTGGTACCTCGCAGTGGGACCGGAGCAGACGACACACGCTCCATCCTCTGCCAAGGAGGTGGATGCAGTCCAAGCACAGCACAGATGAACCAGACGTGGGCACCGAGGTGCCAACATTCCTGCAGAACAGCCTGAGCTCGCCCAAGGTCCCCCCTCCCCATCCCAACAGGCCACCTGGCTCTGGGAGTGCTGAATTTGAGGAATTGGGGGGGGGGGATTAGACCTTTGGTGCCTCAAAGTCAAATAAATACCCCCCACCCTTCTGGCAGTTCAGAGCTTGAAGCCACAACTCCAAACACACAACATTGGGGTGGAATTTAAAGTCATCAGGAGATGTAAAAAAATCCTCTTTTGCTGGAAAGCTGAGGCAGAGTCTTGGGCATATTTTAAGCTGCCTCGCCCCCCTCCAGAACGAAATAAGCCTCTGACTGAAGTGAATGTTTCCTTTTCGGTGGGCCACGAGCCAACAGGAGTTTTTAATTCCTCTGTTGCAAACCCAGAGGAAGAGAAATGTCTCCAAATTCTGAGGTGGGGCTACACGACCCAAGATCAGCCCCATCAACAATGCAGAAAGAGCAAGAAAGGAGCGGCCTGTTGGTAAAAGGTCTTTAAAACAAGCATAAACAACGGTTTTCCCAAGAATTTAAACCAGGAATAGGAAGATTTCCTTGAATTTGAACTGTTTTCCAGTGCTACCTGGTATTAATGAGCTGCAACACTCTCCCAACACATACGGGACACATTTCTAACACTCAGGGAACTGTGACCAGTCACTGGGAACTCGGAACAGAAATCCAAACCTCTCTTACCCTTTTCCCCTACGAAAGGCAAAGACCATGTGAAGACATCCATGAAGTTTGGAAGCCAGTAGGGATGAGGGGAACAGTTGAACTGCCTGATGTTCATGACGTTGTTTTCATATTTCAGTACAGCAGCTGGGAGAGAAAAAGCCAAGAGAACGTGTGTCCATGGGCACTGGGAATTTAAGAGCTGGAATGGTTTGGGTTGGAAGGGACCTTAAAATTCATCCAGTCCCACCCCCCTGCCATGGGCAGGGACACCTTCCACTAGCCCAGGTTGCTCCAACCTGGCCTTGGACACTTCCAGGGATGGGGCAGCCACAGTTTCTCTGGGAAATCCATTCCAGGGCCTCACAACCCTTATAGGGAAGAATTCCTTCCCAATATCCAACCTAAATTTCCCCTCTTTCAGTCTGAACCCACTCCCCCTTGTCCTGTCACTCCATCCCTTGCCCCCAGTCCCTCTCCAGCTCTCCTGGAGTCCCTTTAGGCCCTGGAAGGGGCTCTAAGCCCTCCCAGAGCCTTCTCTTCTCCAGGTGAACCCCCCCAGCTCTCCCAGCCTTTGGAATTTGTACCTGTGTTACTAAAACTTCATTATCAACATGAGGTCACACTTGTGTAGAATCAAACTACCAACACTCCAAAATGAGAAGGTTTAAAGAGCCATTTTTTAGTTTACTCATGTTGTTTCACTAAAGCTTGAAATACTGAAGGGTCGGTGGAACAAAGCTGCTAAAACTGATGCAAAACACAGAGCCAAGATCCAAAGGGAAGGGTTTAAAAAACCCCAGAGCTGAGGAAAATCCCCTCATGATTTAGAGGCAGGGGGAAGTGGAAAGCTTGCCTACACTATCAGCTTCTCTTGGATGGCAGCATCCCACAAAAGGGCTCCGTTGTCCCGTGGCTGGGAATGAAAGCTTTATTCCAGGCTCTATGGCTCGACAGCTAATTACCACAGTAACACATTAAGTCAGGGGACCGACCACTTCAGCCCAGCACACAAAGCTCTCTTTCATTTCGTGCCCAAGAATGCAACTGGAGGAGAGGGTTTTGTATCAAAAATAGTGTATTTTTGTATCCAAACCACTGGGGCAGCAGCGGCAGGGCAGGGATTGTCCCTCCCTGCTGGGCACTGGGGAGGCCCCCTCGAGTGCTGTGTCCAGTTCTGGGCCCCTCAATTCAGGAAGGACATTGAGAAGCGTGTCCAGGGAAGGGGCTGGAGCAGCAGGAGCAGCTGAGGGAGCTGGGGGGGCTCAGCCTGGAGAAAAGGACGCTCAGGGGGGATGTTATTGCTCCCTAAAACTCCCTGACAGGAGCGGGGAGCTCCCAGGGAACAAGGGACAGGAGGAGAGGGAACAGCCTCAAGCTGTGCCAGGGGAGGCTCAGGTTGGACATCAGGAGGAATCTCCTCATGGAAAGGGTTGGTTAAACATTGGAATTGCCCAAGGAGGTTTGGAGTCCCCAGCCCTGGAGGTGTCCAAGGAAGGACTGGCCTCTCAGTGCTCTGGGCTGGTTGGGATGGTGGAGGTCAGTCACAGGTTGGACTCCATGACCTTGGAGGGCTTTTCCAACCTGAGATTCTGAGAGGGCAGAGTAGGAGAAGGATTCCCTGAGCCCCCCCCAAGAGCCCCTTACCCTTGTTGTTATAGACATCTAAGTAATTTGGTGCAGAGAAGATTGTGATTAGCGAGGGAAAGCCCGTTGTCTGGCTCTTCCTGTACATTCGGTACCTGCAAAACAGGGCAGGTGGTTTAAAACCTGGCCAAGGGAAAGCCCAAACCTGCCCAGCTCCCAGGGGCTGCAGCACTTACCCAGCATCCTGGGCTTCGTGAGCTCGGATTACGGATAACAAACTATTGTTCTGCAAAAATTCACACACTGCAGGATAACTGGAAAACAAAAAAAAAAAGCAAGGGTAACTCAGCAGGTGGCAAAGGAGAGCAGGGAGCACGTGTGGTCTTGGTTTCAGGGACCAGCCACTTGCAGAAACCACCTGGTTTCTGTCCAGCACTCCCAAAAAATGCCAGTATATCGCTCGAAAATTAATTGCAAAGGGTTCTGTTAAACAGACCCCTGGTGCCAAACCCTCCCTACCAGTGGTCTGTCAGCACAAATGCTGCTTTTTTCTTTTTAGGCAGGAAAAGATAATTTCCTAGAGATCCTGGTACTGAAAGCCACTCACAGGGCACCCTGCCAGCAAAAGGAGCATCTCTGCTGCCTCAGACCACAATTTCATAAAGTAAGTTACCTAAGGAGAGCTCAGTATTACAGGGGAGGGAAAAACAAACAGTAATTTGTGCATCAGAGCCAAGAGGAGAGTATTTCAGGCACCCTGCAAAGTGCCACAGGGTGAATTGATCTTTTTTCAGTGCAAGGGGAGGCAAAGTGCCCTCTAAAACCCCCTCTTACCTGTAGAAATAGGAGCAGCCCCGGACAGTGTTGTGGGCAAAATGCTCCAGCGTTTTCTCATTGCCATAATCCTCCGAGGGATCAGACCAGAGCAGGTCACACATTGGACCAAAGGCTGGAGGCTCCTTAAACCTGTCTAACTGGAAAACGGACACAACATCACGAGGCTGCTGGTGGGAGCTGTGGCAGGACACACACCCACACACACCCCTCCATCCCCTTGGAATGCTGGGCAGGAATCAAGCCATTGCCCCCCCCCTCGTTGGAATTGGAAGCGATGGGATGGCCCCACGGAGATGACTTACTTTCCTAATGTCATCTAGACACGTGATTTCTGGAGACAGTCCTCCGTGGACACACAGGAATTGCTGGTTTAGGAGGGCAGCAAGAGGAAGACAGTCAAAGGTATCCATGCACGCGTCGTACACTCGCTCCGAGTACTTGATTCGACCTGGGAACAGGGATTAAATCGAGCCCTGATCAGCCAAAGTGCTGAGAAACAAATTCCAGGAAACAAATTCCCCTTTCCATATCCCCAGTTCCTCAGGGGATATGGAAACTCTACGTTTATGGCCCACAACTCCAACTTTGCACCTGGGTATTAGTGAAAATACTGGCTCAGAAAACGTTTGTAGGATGCGAAGAGAAAAAGGCTTTGCTGCAAATCTGGACTTGTTCAGGAATATTCATCTCCCTTCAAGGTGTTTCCTACAAGAGCTGCACTGGGATCAACCCAGAAAAGAGATTGTTTCCACCTGACAGAAACTTGGGATGCACTTCCCTACACATCCCTGCTGCACCTCCAGGCTCATCCTATGCAGGTCACAGACAGGGAAATGCAGCAGCTGTCGGATTTGGCAGAGCAACATCACACATTCCTGAAGTCAGGAATTGCCTTTTCAGCTGGACATGGGTGCTGTGAGGCAGGATCTGCCCAGGATGCCCTCAGATAAATGGATTTTCACAGTGGATCTTTCACTGGTACAAGTGATGACAATCTCCACTGGTGCCTCATCCAGGCAGAGGGGAAGAGGATTTTTTTCCACGCATTAAAACAGAGATGCCACAGCCTTTCCAAAGCAGTTTGGTTCTTCCAGCAAGCCTCCAGTAGAATCAGAAACATCCTTATTTCACAGACACCAAGAGGGTTTTTTAGGGATGACAAAGGAAGGGGAGAGGCAGCACCTCCTGTTTTCCAAAGGGGAAAAAAACCCCCCTGTGGCCTGGTTGGAACTGAGCTCAGCTCCAGGAGCATTCCTGCCCCACCTGATCCTGCTCCAGGATCCAGCAGGGAGCTGAGAGGTGTTTTCCAGCTCATTTCTGAGCAAACAGCCGCTAGTTATCACCTCATCCCCTCTGAGCCTTCCCCCATCCAGCAGCACCCAGAGCCCACAGGGTAAAGACTGCACTGGTGCCTTCCCAAGTCAGACTCCTGAGCAAGAATTCCCTGATGGAGCTTTGCTTTGGTCCACTATTTTATGGCTTGGAATGACTGTCACCCTCTGGGGAGAGGGGTCATCCCATGACCTTTCCTCATCACTGGTTTGAAAATAACGTAAATGCTGTAGAAAACCCATCCTGAACTAAAACAATCCTAAAGGCAAATGATTCTCCCCAGTGCAAACAGGGAGGAGCAAACCCTTCCCTCGCTTCCAACTGGAATCACTGATCCCAGCTGCACAATCTGGAGCTGGAAGACTCCTGGCAGTGATTATATGTTGCTGGGCCTGGAAGTCAGGGAGGGGAGGATGTGACTGGCTCCTCAAGGGGAGATGTGTTCCCATTTCCTCCTCTTTGCAACCAAAAGGCCACATCAACACACACTTGGTGCTTTGCAGGACTTATATATTGGTTTTTTGGGGGGTATTTTCTATAGTAGGGGCTGAAAGAGAAGAGCTGTGTAAACAGGAAAACAGACAACAGGTTTTTACAGCTCTGGGTATTAATTTGATCTGGTGTTAATCTGATATTAATCTGATTATTAGTCTGAGAGTAATCTGATTAATCTTGTTATAACATATACAGCTCTGATATTAATTTTTGTGCCCACACCTGCTTCCAGCACCTTTTTTTTTTTAAAATATATTTAAAAACATATTTTTAAAATGTATTGAAATCCTTCTCACACTGCTGGTACTTACATTCCTGCTTGAAGGTGAAATATTCTGTGAGGTGCCTGCACTCGTGGTTCCCTCGAAGGAGGAACAACGTTTTGGGGTGATTTATCTTTAAACTCCATAAATACAGCACGCACTGCAAGAGAGGGGAAGGAGGAGATCAGGAAAAAAAAAAAAGGCAGAAAAACCCTTTTCCAGGGCACTCATCAGCGTAAGAGACTTCCCGAAGCGTTTCTGGGAAGACACCCAAAGTGGAACCTGGAGAGAAACCCAGCTCCATACTGGGCAGTGGATCTTATCTTGGCCAAATGCAGCAGTGGGGGAAAAGCCACTCGGATTTCTCTCTATATTAGGGCCGACTTGGAGAAGTGACAAATGAGATTTTAGTTCACCCAAACCAGCTCGGGGCTGGGTGGGGGCAGGTTTTGGTTGGGTTTTTTTTTTCCCCCTTCCAAAGCTCCCACTTGCAGAGCAGCAAAGCCAAACCAGCTGTTTGCTCCAGATGTTCCAGTGGGATGGAGCAGGAACAACTTGTCCACTTGTCCATTAAACAGGAAAAATTCAACTTTATCCCCCCCACTGATTTCCCCTCCCCACCCTCGCCTCGTTTCTCCGCTTACGCCACAGTCACGTGAAGCTCAAGTTCAAAACAGGAAAAGCTGAGCCAAAAAACAAGCTCAGCAAAGTTTCTGCCTTTTGAAAAGGGCTCTCCACATCCCCCAGCTGAGCAGCACCACCTGTAAAACCACACTCTTTGAGCACAGCCTAAAGTCAGACTCAAACTGGGGGGGGGATTTTGACCAGGAATGTTCCAGGCTGGTTTCCCAGAAAGCCTCAGGGAAGGGCTGGAAAGCAGGAGTGCTCACCCCTGTGTGCTCTGCATTGTCAGGCTGACAGGGAAACGGGCTGGCATCGTGCACAGGGAATGTTATCCAACGGTTTGGAGAGCTGGAAGGACAATCCAGAATGACAGCAGCCCCAAGAGCTGGATTAAAGTCTCTAATAGGAGCTTACCCTGGAGGCTGAGATGGTACAGAACCTGCACATGCCTGGGGGTGGGAACCACAAACTCTGTGAACAGTTTGACACTCTCAGATCTTGCTGATCTGGGGCACAGATCCCCGGGAACCAGCTGGAAACAACCTCCAGACCCCAAATAAACCGGTTTCCAGTCGGTTCCCAGTACACACAGCTCAGCCAGGATGGTGTTTAAGCACCGAACCTGCAAGGTAAGCTCTGCATTAGTCACTCCAGCTGATCCCAAAACCCAAGGAGCTGTAAAGCACCATCTGTGTCTCACTTGGAATTCAACCCCACATTAAAAACTTGATTAATTCTGAATTCTGCAGGCGAACAGGGCCAACACCGGTAGCAGAATCATGTTTTATTGCATCTGTTACCAGGAGGAATGCTCCCAACAAACCCATTTATAATTATTCTGGGATTTAAAGCTTTAACCTCCCGTGTTTGCAAGCTAAATGTCACTTCTCAGGGCTGGCAGGAGAACTTGGAAGTTGCTATAAATGAACCAAATGACTTGCTAACGACTGGAGAAAAGAACCAGCCCTGGCACCCAAGCACAGCAGAGATACAGAGGAGGATTTGGGATGGGTGGAAGGCTGGCAACTTGCAGAAGAGGGGTTTTAAAAAGAAACATCTGAAGGGTTTCAAAGTGAAAAGGGATGGAATTTGACACCACAGCTCTTCCTGGACACACACAAAGCAACGTTCCCTGGGGCTGCAGCCACTTCCCAGGGATGTGGGGGCTGCCAGGTACCACCGGGGCACAGAGGGAAGGACCTTCAACAGCTCCCAAGGGGCTGGAATGAGGCATGAGGGAGGTTTCCACACTTGCATGCCTTGGATGCTTCCTGCATGGAGCCCTTTCCATGGCCCTGAGCCCAGGAATTGATTAGTGCCTGTTCACAACAGGCCCAGGAGCGACTCCAGACACTTCTTTGGCCTTAAATAATCTTTAATAAATCTACTTCTCTCCTTATTCGGCCTCTCAGCGTGAAGCCCAAAGCCAAGGGTTTGATCCACTTGGAAAGGGAAGGCTCCTCAGGGAGGGAATTGCAGGAGGAATTGTGACCCCCCCTCCAAAAATGCAAGAGGGGCTGGTGCCAAACCTGCCCACAAGCCACACCCTAACCTCTCCCCCCATTCCCAAAACCTGGCATTTATCAGGGAGTTTTAAACATGGAGCCTCCCAGCTTTTCCTGGAGTGGGAACAAAATTCCCACAGCCAGCCCACAAATGTACCTTCCCTCATACCTTACAGCCCTGACTGGATCTCTTTAATATTATTCCAGATAAAACAGTGCATTAAATCAAGTTTATCACATACTTCCACAATTAGACAGCGATTTTGTGTCCTGTCCTAACTGGATTGGAAAAGCTGGAGTGGGAGAGGTGTATGCCATTATCACCCCACTTCTCCTGATACATCTCCTCTCTCCATGGATTCTGGTTTTGGTCATAATAATTGTTTTACTTTACAATTTAATAAAACTATCCTACTCTTTGTTTTCTGCCCTCATGGACCAGGATGGTCCCTCCCCACCATGGACACAGCCCTGTCCTCTGTCTGGGCTGGGAGACAGAACTAAAAAGCTTCAAGAAAGAAGCATCTTTCCCACTTGGAGACGGGGGGGATAATCCCTCAGCAGGGCAATACCTCATCAGCATCTCCAAAGGGAGGAGTTCATCCCAATTTCCGTGCTGCCTGTCAGCCCCTTCCCTCTGGAGCTGGATCTGTGGCCAGCCAGTCTCTGCTGTCACAGAAGGTTTGTGACACCAAATGCTTCCCAGAGTCCCCCTTCCATCAGCATTCCAGCTTTCACACGGTTGTTTCCCTCCCTTCTCCCCTCACAACTCTTTTCTTAACTAACCCACAATTCATGGCCTCATTATCCTGAGAATTGATGTTTTTAAAGGAGAATTTCCCTAAGCCAGAGGCCCAGAAGGAATCTGTGGAGTGATTTGTTGTCACATCCAGCTGAGCTGATGAACTGGGGCTTTGGGGGGGGTTTAAACGTTTTGTCTGAGCCACAAATTCCATCTTTTACCTGGACAACCAAATGCCTGGAGCCAGGGAGAATTCCTGGAGGGGATATTTGGGCCTTACACCTCCCTAGCCCCCTACTTTGGCATCTTGTTTCTGGAATCTTGGTCTGGAATCCACAAGGATCAGCGAGTCCAACTCCTGGCTCTGCAAAGGACCCCCCCAGCTGCTCCAGGCAGGCACTGGATCATCTCCCTACATCCCCATGGATGTGGGGAACTCATGATGCTGCTGGTGCTCTCCACCTTCCCACTGTTCAAAGCACAGGGAAACCCAGATGCTTTTCCATTCCCTGAGCCTCTGGGATGCTCCAAACCTGCTGTTGTTTCACTCTGGAAACCAGTTTCTGCATATCCAGGTGGGAATCCATACTGTCACAGGCAGACAGGACAAGGGGGAATGGATTCTCAACTAAAACAGGATTTAGAAGGGATATTGGGAAGGAATTCTTCCCTGTGAGGGTGGGGAGGGGCTGGGATTGAATTCCCAGAGAAGCTGTGACTGCCTCATCCCCGGAAGTGTCCAAGGCCAGGTTGGAGCAACCTGGGCTAGTGGAAGGTGTCCCTGCTCATGGCAGGGGTGGAACTGGGTGATTTTAAGGTCCCTCCCAACCCAAACCATTCCAGGATCCTGTGATGATCCCAGCATGGAGAAAGCAGGGCACTGATCCACAGCACTGCTGCGGATCTGGGAGTAAAATCTCCATGTCTGATCAATCCTGGGGGAAGAGCAGGGGGAGAGCAGCACTTTTCCACCCAGGAGCTGTCAAATCCATGTGCAGACACAGGGTCCAACAACCCCCCTTTGAGAGGTTCTTGGTTAACACCAAAAAAAATCCACCTTTTACCTCAGAAGGAGCTGCTGGGCTGGAATATAATCTCTTTTCCAGGTAAATACACTCCAAGTGCAATCCCAACTGGCACAAGCCGAGCCATTGAAAGGAGCAGTCGGATGTCCTTCCCCTTCCTCCCCAGAGGGTTGTGGGGCTCCTCCACAAATCCCAGCAGCCCAACCCCACCTCCCCAGCATCCGGACCCGCTTCCCCAGAAAGGGCTCATCGTCACACCTTGGCTCCCTGTCAGAATTCCCGAGGCTGGAAGGGAGCCAGGGGCTGCTCCAGCACAGTGCTCTCCCTAAATCCTCTGCAGAATCCTTCAAAGAGCCACTTGCGCTCATCCAGCAGAGCTCCTCCCCGGGATTTAACTGGGAATGATTCCTCTGCAGACCCAAGGGCTCAGCTATTCCTGCACCCTCCCCTCTTCCAGGAGAAACCACCTCCTCTGCTAATTCCAGCCCTGTTTTCACGCCTCTGTTTCCCCAAAAGCCCTTCGTTACGTTGCTCCCAACCGGGATAAACTCTCCCATTTCCACTCCTTCTCCACCACCTCTGTGAATCCAGGAGGCTGCAGTCCCTTGGGATCTGTGGCATTTGCTAAGAGCTGTCCCATCCTGTCCCACCCCAGGTCTCCACGGGGACACACCGATTCCTTTGGCCTTCACACCAACAACTCCCAATTCCAAGGAATCCCACGGGAGCTGCGAAGTCCCAGCACAACCCCAGCGACTCCCTCTTTGTCCTGACCCCACTCCAAGGCTGATTCTCTCAGGGGAAGCAGCGGCTCAGTCGTGTGACACTTTTCCTTCTCCCTGCTCAGCTGAATCCTGCGAGTTTTCCAACATTTGCTTCCCACTCTCCTGGTGGGATCTCGTTGCCTGCGACACACAATCGACTCTCCCTCTTGTTTCCCTGAGTGACAGCCCCAAGTGACATTAAAACTCCACTTCAGAAGGTAGAGTTCAGCCATTAACCCCATCACTGCCACCAAAGCATCACTGGGTGAGGGTCCAGTGCTCAGTCCTCACACTGGGACATCACCTTCCTGCCCAAAATCACACTGGGAGTTACCAACGGGATTTTCACCCTGTGCAGAGCTCGACTGGAGGGTAAATCCAGCACAGGAGATTTGACTTTGCTGTTTGAGCTGATTCTGAGTTGTATTTAACTGATTCTGAGCTCCATGTTAACTCATTTTGAGCTGGATTTAGCTGATTCTGAGCTGAATTTATCTGATTCCAAGCTGTATTTAACTGATTTCAAGCTGTATTTCATTCATTTTGAGCTGAATTTAACTGATTCTGAGCTGCATATATCTGATTCCAAGCTGTATTTATTTGATTCTGAGCTGTATTTGAACTGATTCTAAGCTGAATTTGAACTGATTTTTGAGCTGAATTTAACTGATTCTGAGCTGCACTTTAACTAATTTTGAGCTGAATTTGAACTGATTGAGGGTAGTGTTTTTACTCATTCTGAGCTGCAATTCTGAGGTTATTTAACTGATCCTGAGCCGTATTTTAACTGAGGCTCAACACTTTTGGTTCCTTTAGTACCAAGCTCAGCTTTCTTTTGTCACCTCTATACTGAAGTAGCCTCTGTCCACGTAGTCTCCCAGGAAGAGGTAGCGGGTGTTATTGGGTGATCCTCCAACTTCAAACAGCTTCATCAGGTCAAAAAACTGCCCGTGGATGTCACCACACACTGGGGGAGCAAGAACAGCACAAAAGAGGGACAGAATTACGTGCCAAGAAAAGAAAGGTCGCGACAGCAACAAGGAGCCGAGCGCGGCGGCCTCGACCTCCGCCAGCAAAACCCTCTCTTCTGAGAGTTAAAACACAGCAAAAACCTGTGTCAGCCCTGCTGTTGTTACCCCAGGTGGCCCTTTTTGGGCTCTCTGACCTGTGATGGGGGCCTCCACCTCGATCATGGTCTTCTCGTGCCTCAGGATGGCGGCGCCGTCGTTGATGATCTTCAGCGCCGCGTCCTCCTCCAGCCGCCCTTCCTTCACCAAGTGGCTCTTGAGGACGTCGAGCCTCGGCTTCCCATCCTCAAACACCTCCTTCAGGGTGAGCCGCTGCGTGGGAGGGAATGGGACAGCTGCAAAGGGAAGGCAAGGAAGTCAGCAACACGTCTCTTTTTTTCTTTTTTTTTGGGGGGGGTGAGAGAGGAATCGGGAGGGTTTTGCTTCCCAGCCTGGAGCAGACACTTGGAAACTGGATTCCCACCGAAATTGTGCTCCCACCAAATCCTGATAGGAGAAGAGCTGAGCTGCCAGAGCTATGAATTCACCCCTCAGCTTGGCTAAACACCCAGACTGCATGCCATCTGCACCCGCTCCGGAGCTGCCTCCTAATTCCAAGGGGACAATCATCATCATCATAATGTTGCACTGAAACAGGTTTCATGCAAATATCAGGAAAACCAGGAAAACCAGGAGCCACCAATTTAGGCAGGAGGACCAACACATCCCCCAAAAAGCAGAAGTTGCTTTTACAGGTCTTTTCCAACCCCAGTAATTCGGTGATATGCCAGAGTATGTTGAATTTAACAGGACAGAGCTAGACAAATAACACAGGGAGGAACAGCGGTGCCACCCTTTTAAATGCAAATCCAGCAGCAATTTACCCGGAAAACCCTCGAGGGAAAAGGAGGATGAGGCTGCACAAGGGATTCTTTAGAGCTGAACATCAATTTTCCAATCACAGGAGCTGCAGGAGCGAGGAGAACAAGAGCTGATCTGATGAAAGGGGAGCCGGTGCCTGCAATAAGGTGGTCTCGCTTTCATGGATCCCTTTGGAAGTTGTGCTCCCATATCCCACGTGCCTGGAACGCTCCAGAGCACACACAGAGCCTTCCCCACGGAGCTGCCAGTTAAAGAGGGTTAAGCAAGACCTCCCTGAACCAACACAGGCTGGACGAGAGGTTTTAGTGCATCCAGAGCTCAGCCCTGCTCCAAAAGGAAAACACGGCCCCTCTGGATGTGGGTTTTGCAGGATTTCACCTATTTTCCTCCTCTGGATCGGTGTAAGGATGGCAGGAATCATGCAGTGGGAGGAGGTCAGGGAAGCTGCACAAATAGGATCAGGTGGAATGAGCAAAAGGAGCTGTGTGGAAATGTGGGCACAGGGCTTGGAGTGAGGGAGGGGTTGGGACTCGCTGCAATTCAGATGCTGGAAAATCATTTGTCAGCTCTTCTCCAAACAGTGGGGTTGTCCTGGAAGAGAATGGAGAAAGAGGAACCATTCCCCTCCCATATTCCCCATCACTCCAGGCCCTCCAACACAGCCACCACCTCGGGAGCCACCCTAAAGAGTAGAAATCCCCCAAAAGTGGGGGCAGAGAGCTTAGAGGAGTTGGGATGTGACTCCAGGAGCAGTGCTGCCCATCCCACCATCCAGAGACCCACGGGAAGCTCTGGAACTGTGGCTTTGCCTTTTCCTGGTGGCCCCAGCGAGCAAAGTTATGCAAGATAAAATCTGAGGCTGCGCCAACGGGAGCAGCCAAGAACTTTTATGTAAGTTCCCTCCTTGGCTTTGCACTGCTCCACTCCCACAAGGAGCTGGGCAGGAGAAGGAACCAGCTTCTCCTCTGCTCTGCCCGTCTGCCAGCCAAGCTGCAGGGAGAGAATCCTGCTCTGGAGATGCCAGAGGAACAGCACCAGCCCTGGGATGCACACACACAGCTCCTCCTTCCAGGAAGGAGGCCTGGATATTTGGGAATGAGGAAAAACCGGGAACGAAATCCTGTGCAACACCTCTAAGTGTGTGGCCTGGCTGCTGGAAGTTCCCAGGATCCATGGGATGATTGGCATCTTATCCCAGGGATCTGCTCAGATCCTGGGAGTCCATTTCCTTCCCAGAACCAGGATAACCAGTAACTGCTCAGCCCTTCCAGCATCCCCTGGTCAGGTCAGGACCAAACTGACCCCAGCCAAGCTCTGTGGAGAGAGGGATCCCACAGGGATTACTCCACATCACCTGCTGTCCTGCTTTTTATGCTTCCTGCTATAAAAATCCTTCCTCACTCCCTGAGCCAGTTGTGTGGTGCCAGAGCAGACCCCTGTGCCATGGAGCACCTCAAAAGCTTTGTGGGAGTCACAGGAAGGATGTAACAGAGCCCAAGTGCTTGGAAAATCAAAATCCACAGAGCAGGGCGTGAGGATCAGCATTTAATTAGCGTTGTCAAAGCAAGGAATCCTGTCAGGCAGCAAAATTTGGGCTCCAGTCGCCTCGTGTCAGAGCTGATGTGAGGAACAAACCCCCCCTTTTGTTAAAGAGCTGGATTTTATCCTTATTAATGCTTGACTCTCTCAGGTAGCAGGAAGGAGGGGAGGAAGAGGATGATCCTTCAGCCAAGCCTGGGCTCTCTGACAGCAGGAACAGCCCTCAGAGCAAACTGACCTGGAAATTTGCACCCCCAGGGCACTGAGAAGGGTGGAAGGACTTGCCCAGTTCTGAAAAGTGGGGAATAACTCCTGATCTCACAAAGAAGTCATGGAATCATGGAACGGTTTGGGTTGGAGGGACCTTAAAGCTCACCCAGTGCCACCCCCTGCCATGGGCAGGGACACCTTCCACTAGCCCAGGTTGCTCCAACCTGGCCTTGGACACTTCCAGGGATCCAGGGGCAGCCACAGTTTCTCTGGGAATTCCATCCCAGCCCCTCACAGGGAAGAATTCCTTCCCAATATCCACCTAAATGTCCCCTCTCAGTTTGAACCCATTCCCCCTTGTCCTGTCCCTGCAATGCCACGGTTGTTCACGGAGTGCCCAAGCAGACCCAGCACGTTCAGCTCATCCTCAGAGTCAGCTCCCTCATAATTAACAGAAATGACGGATAAAACACTCACAACATTCCAAGAGCTAAATGCTGTGACCTCTGTGCCACCTTCCCTTTGCACACAAACCCGGGTGTTGCACCCAGTCCTGTTTAAACAGTGAGATCTGTAGGTCTGGGATGTGGAATTCTGCAAGGGCATCCAAACCCACTCCCAGGAAAAGACAATTCCCGACCCCCTGACAGGACCACAAACAAAAGGACACGGGTGCAAGTGAAGTCTGAGGTGTGCAATGCATTAAAAGGTCAACTGTGCCCGAGGGACTTCAGGAAAATTAAGAGGATGGGGAGATCTTTGTTAGACTCCAGTGCGAGAGACTCTGTTTGCTGCCAAATTGAGACAGATTTTAAATGCCAGGCCAGGAGCAGGTGGGCATTTGAGGTGTTCTAAAAGCACATGGACAGATAAGGATGGGAGAATTTGGGGGGGAAAGAAAGCTGCTTTTGTACCACCAACTCTACCAACCCTACTCGCCCCTCAGTGAAAGATGATGATATTCCCACAGGGAAAGCCACGTTGCTTTCCATGTTTTTTTCCTACATCTGTCCTTAAAATGTACTTAAAATGTACTTAAAATCCAACTGCCATCAGGGCTGCCCGATCCCCACTGGCTCCAGACAGAGCCAGTGCCATGGAAGAGAAAACAGAGTGATCCACAAATGATTGTTTATACATCCCAGAGTCCCTGGGAGGACGGGACGGAGCAGCCGAGGCGGATTCATTACTGAAAAAGGAGCAAGTGCTCTTTGCCTGGAGTGGCAGCCACGGCCAAACGCTGCTCCCTGGCCCTGGGAGGAGCAGGAGGTGCCCCCTCAAGCTTCAAAAAAAAATCAGTTAGGATTAAACAGCCTCGGTAACAAACTCCAGAGAGATCTCCCTGGAGCTCCCGATGCCACCTGGGAGCGAACCCAAAGGGCACTGGATGCAAAACTCCTGCCCTGGCTGCTCCTTGTTATGGAGCACAGGGTTATTGAGGCACTTTGGAGAGGGAAAACAGCACATCTGGGGCAAAAACAGGGATATGGACACCAAGGAAGCCGAGTAGGGCTGTCAAAGGTAGAAACACCCCCAGGGAAAACTCATCCAAAGCCCCTCTGAAAGGGAGGAAAAGCTGCCTCCTGTGCTGAGTTGGGCAGAGCTCGAGCAGCAGGGTAGGGGTTTTTTTTCCCCTCTTTCCCGATTTCCTAATAGCCCAACGTTATTTTTATCCAGTATTTCATTCCCATTCACACCTAACCTACATTCATCCACTCAAAGCCAAGCCCAGGGCTCACACGGAGCCGGCTCAGGGGGAAATGATGTGGAGGAATTCAGCCAGGAAAAGGCCACAGCAACGCCATTTGTGCCTGGAGAAAGCCGGATTTTCGGGATCGTGCCGAGCTTTCGGAGTCATTAATGGGAAATAAAACCTTGCAGGCAGGTGATGGATCCAGCCAAGCTGATTCCTGCTGCTCTGTCCAGGAGCCAGAGCAAAAGCAAGGACAAGGCTGGGCCTCGGCAGCTTCTCACGTCCAAACCTGATGTTAAAATCACAGGATTATGGAATCACCCAGGTTGGAAAAGTCCTCCAGGATCAGCAAGTCCACCCTGTGCCCCATTCCCACCTCGTCCCCCAGCCCAGAGCACTGAGTGCCACCTCCTGTCCTTCCTTTGACACCTCCAGGGGTGGGGGACTCCAAACCTCCCTGGGCAGTTCCAGTGCCTGACAGCCCTTTCCATGGAATAATCTTTATTTTCCCTGAAATGCTAAACAATCCAAATTTCTGGTCACTTAACATAAAATATCTTTGCTTTAATAACCCTCACCCTGCTCTCCATGAGTTTTTCCCTCCCCTGAGGTGCCCCTCAGGGCGAGTTTATGTGAGAACCTGCAAAACCAGGTTGTGTGCCTGATATCCCGAATTTTTCCAAGCCTGGACCAAGCCCTGACAAATAATCTGTGTCATTTTTCAGGGCTGGCCCTGCCATGTCACAGAACTGCCCCTTCCAGCTACAGAAGTTCTGTGAGGGGAAAAAAAAATGAAGCGATATTTCACCTCCTGGAAAATTAATATTTCACTTGAGGAAATCAGTAACACCTCCCTTGTTCACATAAAAATAACATTAATACCTCAGAAAAACCACCAAGTCAAGCAAACACCTTTTCATATAAAAGCAGCAAGAGCCAGAAATTACTATTATAATTATTATTATATTATTACTGCCATATTTCTGCCTGTCTTCCCCCCAAATTTTTGCACGTTCCAACCTTCCAAGGGCAGCAATTTTCCTTTCTTGCTCTGAGTAAGGAAACCCTGGATTTCAGGAGCTCCAAAGATTCACAAATAGAGGGCGGAAAAAAAAACACCAGAGTGTTATTTCTCAGCCCTGGAAGCGCTGCAGGATGACCACAAGATTTGGGATTATCTGACCTCCTGTGGGATGGCAGCTCCTTCGAACAGATGCAGTTTATAACGTCCCAGTTTTATCCAAAATTAGTCAGAGTTTTGCTGTTGGAGCTGAATCCAACCCCCCAGCACCCAACTGGTTCAGAGCTCGCTCTGCTCCTCACCTGGAGCCACACTCCTCTTTGTAGCCCAACCAGAATATCTCCTCACAATAACCCTAAAAATATCTGTATTGTAGGTGGAATTCTATCAGCTGAATGATTCCTTTTCAAAGGGGAGAGTCACAGCCATCTCAAAACTGAGGCCATTCCCGGGCAGCAAATCTGCCTGTACCTCAACAACTTCCTTCCAGCCATTCCAGGAGTAACACCCAGATTTTGAGGGCACGTTTTTGGGAGAGCCTGGCACGCCCTGGGCTGAGCAGGAGCCAGGTGCATTTAAGGCTAAAAAAAGCAAGGGACAGTGCTGTGCATGGAAATGCAAATCCAAGCACGGCGTGTGCCAGCAGAGCATGCCCGGGTCACCCTCAGGGCTCCCCCAGAAACATGGAATGCAACGCCCAGAGGCTTAAAAAACACGGGAATCAGAGCCCATCCTTGAATTTGGATGGAGAGATCACAGAATCACGGAATCACACAATGGTTTGGGTTGGAAGGGACCTTAAAATCATCTTGTTCCACCCCCTGCCATCAGCAGGGACACATTCCACCAGCCCAGGTTGCTCCAAGCTGGCCTTGGACACTTCCAGGGATCCAGGGGCTTCTCTGGGAAAACCACTCCAGTGCCTCACCACCCTTCCAGGGAAGAGAGATAAATTCTGGCACTTTACAGCTCCATAGATCCCTAAAAACTTCGGGATAGAAGGTGATTATCCTTCAACTGGCAACCTGGACAGTGAGCAGCGTTGTCAGGCCAGGAAAACACGAGGTGCCTTTGCCAAGGAGGATTCACCAGCAGAGCTGTGGCCGAGCTTTGCCAGGGCTGGCAAGCCCAGGGCCGGCGGTGACGGTCCCACGAGGTGGAGCTGGAACTCTGCTCCCTCTCCCTGCTCCCGGAGGAGCCCAGGGGAGATTAAAACCGGGAGTATTTAATTAGAACAGAGGCGACTTAAGCCCGTGAGCGCACACCAGGCGCCAGCTCCAGCCCGGGGAGCTGCTCACAGAGCCTTGCCCACAGAAAGCAGTTCTTCACACCGTGGATCCCATCCCAGGAGGAATCCAAACCCACCTGGATCCAGGCCCACTGATGGTCCTGCTCCTGCCAAGCTCTGAAGTGGATCAGAGACTACCTCAAAAACGCTCTCGGTGGGCACTGAGCGTTCCGGGAGCGATGCAGGTATCAAAGCCACTCTTCCTTACGAGGTCCTGCAAGTTCCCAGCTTAGATTTGTCTCCTAATGACCGGCACTGATGCGGATTTGCCCGGGATTGTCATTGAGACAATCTGTGCAGAGCCCAGTGCTCCCACAGGGACACAAGCTGTGAGACATCCCCCAGGGCCAACTCACCACTGGCAGTCAAGGAGAGCCCCAAACTCCTCAATTCCAGCCTGGAGAGCCCCAAACCCCTCAATTCCAGTCTGGAGAGCCCCAAACCCCTCAATTCCAGCCTGGAGAGCCCCAAACCTCTCAATTCCAGCCTGGAGAGCCCCAAACCCCTCAATTCCAGCCTGGAGAGCCCCAAACCCCTCAATTCCAGCCTGGAGAGCCCCAAACCTCTCAATTCCAGCCTGGAGAGCCCCAAACCCCTCAATTCCAGTCTGGAGAGCCCCAAAACCCCTCAATTCCAGCCTGGAGAGCCCCAAAACCCCTCAATTCCAGCCTGGAGAGCCCCAAAACCCCTCAATTCCAGCCTGGAGAGCCCCAAAACCCCTCAATTCCAGCCTGGAGAGCCCCAAACCCCTCAATTCCAGCCTGGAGAGCTCCAAACCCCTCAATTCCAGCCTGGAGAGCCCCAAACCCCTCAATTCCAGCCTGGAGAGCCCCAAACCCCTCAATTCCAGCCTGGAGAGCCCCAAACCCCTCAATTCCAGCCTGGAGAGCCTCAAACCTCTCAATTCCAGCCTGGAAAAACTCTCTCTTTGAGACACTCAAGCTCTACAGACTTCCCATCAGTTAAAAATAGATGTATTCCCAGAAAATAATCAACCCTGGACCCACGGCAAAGCCGGCATCTTCCTCTCGTCACTCCCAGGGACTCCAAGGAGTCACTGAGGACTTGAGGAAAAGCTCGAGGGGGGGGAAAAAAAGGAGCAGGAAAAGGGGGAGGTTTACAGCAAACAGCTGCAGCTCCTTTAAAAACCAGTGAGCTCCCCACAGGAGCCGGGAGGGGATTCCTAGATGTCAGCAGGCAGGGAAAGGCACCACCTGTTTCCCAAGGTTCCAGCACGGCCACTAATAGATCCCTACTGGAGGCACAGCGGGGGCTTTGTGGAAAAGGCAAATCCCCCACCTGCCTGGGAATGTGAACCTGACCCTCCTGCTGGATCTCGAGGGGATTCCTGGATCCCGTTTCCAACCTGCTCCATGCACGTTGTGTCCTGCCGGGATCTCGCCCCGCGTGACGTTGTAGGGAAAGGGGCTGATCCACGTGGGAAACGGGGACAGAACAACCCCCAGGAACGTTCCTGTTTGGATGCATCCACCAAGAGGTGGTCCCAGTGTGGATAAACAGGAATTTGGGTGCAAAATGACGCGATCAGGATGGTGGTTTCTCTTCTATTGCCGTGTCAGGCCTTAATGCTTCACCCTGAGCTGGATCCACACCGGATAAAACATTCCCTGCAAGGGTCCTATTCCCAGCTTTGACACTACACATCACCTCAGGCCACACTGAGGTGCCAACAGCCCAAAGGGAAATGCAAAGGAGTTAAAACCTTCCCAGTGGCCACCCTGGAGATCAGCCAGAGCACTTCTCTTGCAAGCCAAAAAGTAGCCAAAAAAAAAAAAAAAGGGATAAATCCCTTCCAGTACCGCTCCCAGAGCAGCTTCTCCCAGACCTGCACATGCCAGGGATGGAGCAGGATGACAGGAGCCCCCAGTTACTGCTGAACCAGCAATTCCAGAGTCTTCTTTTGGGAAACCTTTGTGATCCTCATCCAAGACATCACCTTTGGGATAACATTCTGTCTGAGAAGCCATTTTACCACGTTTGCTACTCTCAGCAGCCGATAAAAGGGAATGTTTTCTGCAGCAATCCAGGCTGACAGCAGTTCTCCCTGTTTTCCTGAAATCCACCCCAAACCACTTGTCTTACACAGAGGAGATCCTGGGAAAATCTCACCAGACGCCCCCAGCTTGGAGCAGGGAAAATGCTTTCAACTCACATCGTGAAATTTTGGAGAGACAACCCCCCCAAGCCCTCTCAGGGAGGCACAGCCAGGCTCCCACAGCTGGAGATCCCAGAATGGTGTGGGTTGGAAGGGACCTTAAAGATCATCTCCTTCCACTCCCTCAACAGCAGCAAGGTTTTGTTCTGGAGGCTGGAGAAGTCAGAGCACAACCTGGATACTCCTCCTCCTGCCAGGAAAATCCTTCAAATCTGCACTGAAATTCCTTTTTCCTACGGCTTTAGAGCACCCTCTGACACAGGAGCACCCGCCCTCCATCCTCCACCTCAGTTCTGGTCCAACTCATCCCACAGCTGCTCCCCATCCCTCCCTCTGCCCCTGCCCTGCCCTGAAGGGTTTTCCTGGTATATTCACGGATTCCCCATTCCTGGAAGTGTCCAAGGCCAGGCTGGAGCAACCTGGGCTAGTGGAAGGTGTCCCTGCCCATGGCAGGGGGTGGAAGATGATTTTAAGGTCCCTTCCAACCCAAACCAGTCTGGGATTCTGTGACGACCCCAGCATGGCTCTCCAGCGTCACCGGAATGTGTCCCTTTGGCACTGCAATCCCGGCCTCCAGGAGCCACTGGGAGCCAAGTCCTGCATTATAGGATAAGGCTGATGCCTTTACGTAGCCCGTTCCCTCACTCCTGCTGCTTAATGATGTCTAATTCCATCCCCATCCCAGCCATTGCCACGTAAACACACCCGCCATCCCAACCCCATCCGCAGCGGGACCACGCAGGGAACACCTGGAAAAGCAGCCAGGGAAGGATCCCGGACAAATATAGGTCTCCAAGGAGTATCTTTAGATTAGCAGGCGGCTCTGCCCCCAGCGAGACCCCGGGATTTACCTAAATAGCTCCTTCAGCACAAGCCCGGCGTTGGCAGCTATTTTAAGCCAGCACCCTGCCCTACTTCCTAAGGAACAGCCTCCCTTCTCCTGCCTGTGCAGCCAAAGCAGCCCCCAAACCCTTCCCCTCCACTCTGACACCTTTTATGAAACAAAAACCCACCGCCCTGGCACGATACTTAATTAATCCAGGCTCGTTCTTTGCTACGAGGCCCCATCGAGCCGCCGACACGGCCTCGAACAGGGAAAACGGGATTAACCTTTCCCAGCCTGATATCCAGAAAAATAATATCCAGCGGAGGGGAATCCAGAGGAACACGACCTTCCCTCTTCTCCGTGGCAGACCTGAAGCAGCTGGTGCTATTCCCAGAGGAGATGGATAAAATCTCAGCCCAATCCACGTGCCCTGGCACCTTATCGCTGTTTTCTAACAGGGTTCTGTGCCCAAGGCTGGTGTTGGGTTTGGCATTTCTGTTAATTAGCACGTTAATTAGCACATTTATTAGCACAGCAGAGCATCCCTGTACAGGATGCAGGGAACCTGGCAGCTTCAGCCCGAAAAGAGGCACTTCTGGCTCTGTTTGGGGCAGCCAAGGGCTGCAGGAAAACACTGGAGGGAACAGTTTGTGTCATCCCAAGACCTCTGCAGAACGTTTCCCTTTGGATTCATTTCTCGGATGAAATGCCTCATGATCCAGCAAAATCAGCCCCAAATCTGCAACACCCAGGCTTGGCACAGCCACTTCTACCCACCACATACAGGTAACAAAACATCTTTCCTGCTCATGTAACAATACCAGAATTATTTAGTATTTTGGGGGCATTTCAAGACTCGCCCCCCAAAACCAGATTCCCAAGTAATTTGGTGGGATCCTACGGGGTTCCTGCTTTAAGGACTGTCTCTCCCGGGGCCTCCTTGAGCTCTGTCCAGCCAAGTTGCTGCATTATGACACAACTTGCTTTTTAGGGATCCCCCCACAGCATCTTGACCCTGGTGGCATTCACACCTTTCCTGTGGCATCCCAAGGTCTGGGCATGTGCACCTTGGCCTTTACTCCATTTTTAGCCATTTCCACAGCTCCTTTTCCCCCTAAATATTCCTTAGCAGCCATAAAACATCAACACTAAACGAGCCAAACCAACTAGAGCCTTACAGAGCATAACCAGCAACAATAATGACGGTATCACATTTTTCCTTTCCAAAACCCACAAATTTCCTTTATATTTAAGATTTCTTCTAACCCTTCCCTTGCTTCACACACAATTAAAAAGCTCGCTTGACTTTGATACCAATGTTATAAAAAATCCCTACACTTCCCAACCTGGGGAAAATCCAACGCCCGACCACCCAACTGCGTTCCCAGAGTCGTAGTTTATATTAAAAACAAGAAAGTTGCACGTTTTTCATCAACCAAAAGCGTCTTCAGGCAGCGAGATGAACCAGAGGAGCCTCCAAACCCTCCCCACTTGGCAGCAGCGTGAGGGGGAAACTCCCCAGAGCTCTCCAGAGACGGCAGCGATTGATCCGACGCCGGGGTTTGGCTCCCCAGAGGCACCCGGAGCCTCGTGGAACACATCCCGTGGGATTGGACTCCCCGCCTCCAGCAGCATCTCTGCCACGCTCCAAAGGCACATGGAGAGAAGGGAGCAGCCTGTGGGCTGTGATTTCACCCAGAAAGGGGCAGGTGGTGTGAGGTTTCCGTGGGGTGTGTGTGATCCCGGTGTCCTGACGCTCCCAGAAACCTTGGCTAGGGGTGGAACAGATCACGGACACCATGGAATCAGGGATGGTTTGGGTTGGAAGGGACCTTAAATTATCCAGCCCACTCTCCTGCTGTGGGCAGGGACGCCTTCCACTAGCCCGGGTTGCTCCAACCTGGCCTTGGACACTTCCAGGGATGGGGTAGCCACAGCTTCTCTGGGCAACCTGTGCCAGGGCCTCCCCGCCCTCAGAGTCAAGAATTCCTTCCCCAGATCCCATCTAACCCTGCCCTCTGGTAGTGGGAAGCCATTCCCCCTTGGCCTGTCACTCCAGGCCCTTGTCCAAAAAAGAAATCCAAACTAGACCTGCAGAAAGGTGCCCGAAAGTCCTTCAGAAACGACAGCAAAGCACAAACTTGGAAAATCCACTTGTTTCCAGGACACCTTTGGCTCCAGCACCGGTCCCAGCTTTACACCACAATTCCTTGGTTTCACCCCATCTCAGAAAAGCAGGAATTCCTTCAGAAATCACAAGGCAGGCACCATAGAACAGGATGGGAATTAGGGATGTGTCTGACTTCCAACACACACACACAACAGCTGCCAAAACCAGGGCACCGGATCCCGGCTGCTCCCGGCTCCCCACTTCCCAACGGCACCGACACAAAACAACAACACGAATATCAGAAAAATTCCAGCAGATTATTTGCTCTGGATCAGCCTGGTGTCTAAATCCCGACATCCTGGGTTTTTAAAGGATTTGTCATGGATGCAACTGCACAGAGAGAGAGCCGGGTCACCTTCCAGCACGGTCAGGGGGAAGGATCCTCACGGACACAGCTCTGCTTCCCAGAGGATGTCACACCTTGCAGGTCTCATCTGCTGGAGGGGGAACCCTCCAAACGCACGAAAAATGGAGCAAAACGCCACAAAAACTGCAAGAAAATCCCTGCAGGTTTCTTTGGAAGGGGCACAGAGAGGGAAAACACCCACCCTGCAGTGCTGAGCTTCCAGCACCTGCCCTGAATAATGTGGATTTCAGAAGATGTGGGATCCACCAGTTAATTCTGGCGATCCAACAGTTAATTCAGGCCTGACTTGGGGATAATACAGACAACCAGACCCCCTAATCCCTCACATTTCCAGCAGAACCACCCCAAGTGCTCTCCAGAGAGCACCAAGTTTGGACATTAACCGTCTCTGTTACCATCAGCCACCAGTTTCCTGCTAGAACTGGGCTACTAAAGAGCAGTTCTGGCCCCAAAATTCCAGATTTTAATAAAAAGGCAACTCTTGGCACACCCCAAAATTCCCTGTTTTAAAAGAAGCAATTTCCTGACCTACCCCGAAACCCGAGATTTTAATAAAAACCAACCCTTGTGGCACCTCAAAATTAGAGATTTTAAAGAAGCAGCTCCTGACCTACCCCAAAATTCGAGATTTTTAATAAGGAAGTTCTCCCCAGTACAAGTTTAAGCCTAAAACTGGAAATGCTGCATTTCCCCTTGCCTAAAAACTTAATTACAGTTAACGCTTCTGCAGGGCTCTGGAGATGTAAATATATAGGTTAAACATAGTTAAAATTCCACATCCTACTTAATTGCAGGCATTTTCCACGGAACAAAACGAGCTTTTATCTTCAGCTTTTTAATTATTAATAACCACGAGCAATGTCACCACCTTCAAACAATAAATCCCGGCCCTCGGAAGGCGATATTCCGATTTTTTTCCCTCCCCAGCTGGAAAATTATCCTTGGAGGGAGGGGGGATAATATGGGAAGTTCATGTGGATTTTGGAGTGTTGGAGCACGGAGCGAGCAGGCCGTGAGCCTCCACCCCGCTTGGATATGGATTAATGACCACAATTAGCGGGATCATACGGATACTGGGGGGGGGTGAGGGGGGTGTTGCCAAGCAGGGAGGATCCCTGCCAGGGATTCCCGGGATCTGGAAGCCCCGGCAGGCAGGGAGAGCGCATGGATCCGGCCGACTCAGCTGAATCATAATGGCTGCATTGACATTACCTTTCCCGAACAAGGCCAACCTAAACACAGGCAGCTGCCTGGGATTTAGCAGGAGATTTACGGGCAGCACCGGCCACTCGGGAGACCTACAAACCACCACACACCACCACCCCCCCCAGGACCCCTCCCCAAATCCAGGAGTGCTCTGGCATTATTCCCACTGAAAAAAATAAAACAAAAACCCCAAACCCAAACCCCTGGGAGCTTCACCCCCCCCACCACCACCCCCAACCAGGGCCCGAGGGGCCTCCACGCTCCGGCTGCCACCCGGATCCCCTTTCCCTGGGTTTGAGGTTATTAACATTAAACATGTGATCGGCCACATGACAGGCTAAAAAGGAAAAAAAAAAAAAAAAAATGGAAAGAAATCGCCTGGATGCATCCAGAGGGGAAGGGAGGGATGGCAGCGTGGTGGGGACACCTCCATGGCCGTGGATTACAACCGTTCCTGGGAAATCTGCTGCTTCCAGCAGCCTGGAATGACCGAAGCCGTGGAGGGGGGGAGGTTTAATAACGGGGTGATTGTGTAACTTGGAGCCTCTCGGCAAAAGTTGAGGCACCCAGTGGATGTTCCCGGGGACATGGATGGCACCGGATCAATTAGGGCAGTGAAATGTGCATCCCCCCAGCCTCCACCTCCTCCTCCTCCTCCTCCTCTTCCCGATCCAGGAGTTTCTCCCATAACGTATTTCTCTCCTCGTTAACTGCTTCGGTGTCTTCTGCTCTTTCCAAAATAGCACCTACTATAACGGGGCCGGAGAGGGGGCCAGCTGGCACCGCCCGCGGGGCATCCGAGCAGGGAGCGGGGATTTGGGGGAGGAAAGACACCGGGAGCCGGCAGGATGAGCGCAGGGTGGGCTCTGCACCCCCCCATCCCACCCCGAGCACCCCAGTCTTGAGGGGCTCGGACTTCGTGGGTGTGATGGACTGCACCCTCCCCGGGATGGGGATCCCCCCCCCCGAAACAGGGATGTCCCCTGATGTCACCTTCCCGCCTGTGCCCACAGGGCTGGGGGTCCACAGGACCCCCCCTTTCCTTGCACTGCAGTAGAGAAAGGAGGGAAGGGGGGTCACATCCTCTTGGACAGAGGGGGTCAAAAATGCCTCCCCCCAGTAGAAGCCCCATAGAGCAGAGATGCCCCCCCAAAACCAGAGAGACCCCCGGAGAGGACACGACAGGGGGTGTCCCCCCAGCCTGACCCCCCCCACTCAGGGCTCTCCCTTAAGGGGGGGTGACCCATCAGAACGACCCCCCTGCTGCTCCAAGCATCCCCCCCCTCTCTGGGTTCCCCCGGCCTGGGAGTCCCCCCCAGACAGGCATCCCCTGCCTGGTTTGGGGGGGACCCCTCCACCTTTTTCAGGCACCTTCAGCCTGGGGGTGCCCCCCCCACCCAGGGTGCCCCCATTCAGGACTGTCCCAGTTTGGGGACGACCCCCCCCCCAAAAACCAGGCTCCCCCTGACTCAGGGCTCCCACACAAGGGGGGGGTGACCCACCAGAACACCCCTTCCCCACCACTCCAGGCATCCCCCCCTTCTCTCTGGGTGCCCCCAACCTGGGCTTCTCCCCCCCCATCCGGAACAAACCCCCCCAAAACCAGGCAGCCCCCCCTTTTCTCTGGGCTCCCCCGGCCTGGGGACCCCCCCTCCAAACCAGGCATATCCCCCCCTGCTTTCTCCGGGTTTCCCCAACCTCGGGGGGCTCCCCAAATCACGCTCCCCCCCCATCCCTCTCCAAGCTCCCCCAACCCGGGGGGAAAGGGGGGTGTCTCTCCCAACCCAGGGGGTCTCCCCCAACTGGGGGACCCCCCCAAACCACGCTTCCCCTTCCCTTCTCAGGATTCCCCCAACCTGGTGATAACACCCCCCCCCCCAAACCATCCCACCCCCCAAATCCACGCTGCCCCCCCTTTCTCCATGCTCCCCCAGCTTGAGCGAGGGGGGTCTCCCCCAACCTGGCGATCCCCCCCCTTCCTTCCAAACCAGACACCCCCTTCCCCATCACGCATATCCCCCCCCTTTCTCCGGGCTCCCCCAGCCTGGGGACGCCCCCCCTTCCCCAAACCACACTCCCCTTTTTCTTTCTAGGGGGGGTTTCCCCAACCTGAAGCCCCCCTCCCCATCCGGATCCCACCTCCCCCCCGTGCAGGCAGAGGGCGCCCTGGCCGCCCCCCCCCCCCATTCCCCTCCCTTCCTCCCCTACCCTTGACGATGCGCTCGGTGGTCGGCAGCTTGTTGTGGCCGCGCCCGGACATGGTGGCGGTGGCACCGCTCCCTCCTCCTCCTCCTCCTCCTCCTCCTCCTCTTCCTCCTCCTCCCCACCGCCGTGCCCCCTCACCGCTCCCCTCGCACGGGGGGCCGCGGGGGGTGCTCCCGGCGGCGGCTCCGCGGCGCTGAGATCCCGCCCCCGCCGCCGCCGCCGCGGCCGCCGCCACCACCACCACCACACCGCCCTCCGCCCTCTGCCCCCCTCCTTCTCCTCCTCCTCCTCCTCCTCCTCCTCGCCTTCCCCTCGCAGCCCGCCCAGCGCAGGCGCCGCGCCCGCCCCGCCCCGCCCGCCATCTTGGAGGGGAAGGGGTGGTTGCTAAGCAACGGAGGGGGGGGGCGACATGGCGGCCATGGCGGCGGAGGTGACAGTCCCGGAATCACCTCCCCGGGGTTGGGTGGGAAGGGGATGTGAAATCGTCTAGCAAAAAAAAAAATTATCTAGTAATAATAATAATAATAATAATAAAAAGTATCTAGTAAATGGAAAAAAAAATCACCTAGTAAAATTAGCTGTAAAATTATCTGGTAAAAAAAATTTAAAAGAGTTAGCTAGTAAATGGGGAAAAAAATTATCTGGTAAAATTATCTGTAAGATTATCTGGTAAAAAAATTTAAAAGAGTTATCTAGTAAATTAAAAATAAATTATCTAGTAGAACTACCTGTAAAATTATCTAGTAAAAAAAATTTTAAAAATTATCTAGTAAATTGGAAAAAAAAATTATCTAGTAGAATTACCTGTAAAATTATCTGGTAAAAAAAATTTAAAAGAATTATCTGGTAAATTAAAAAAAATATTATCTGGTAAAATTATCTGTAAGATTATCTGATAAAAAAATTTGAAAAAATTATCTAGTGAATTGAAAAAAAAAATTATCTACTAAAATTACCGGTAAAATTATCTGGTAAAAAAATTTTTTTAAAAATTATCTAGTAAATGAGAAAAAAATTATTTAATAAAATTATCTGTAAAATTATCTGGTAAAAGAATTGGAAAAAATTATCTAGTAAATTGAAAAAAAATTATCTAGTAAAATTATCTGTAAAACTGTCTAGTAAAAAAACCTGATGACCGTGCTTGAAGCACTGAGGGGGTGTGGAAGCAAGTCAGATTCACACCGAGCCCTTCCTTCCTTAATATAACATTATTTTTTTTTATAAAACACCCCATAATTTCTAGATTTATTTTCTTTAGTGCAACGGAGTTCCTAAAAATCGCGTTCACTGCTTGGAGCTGGCAGCTCGCGGGGAATTGTATATAAAAAAAGAGAGAAAAAAGGGAAGGGGAAAAGCAAAGTTTGCTGCTTTTTATTTTTTTTTTCCCCCTAATGGAGGGTGGGGAAGCAAGGACACGAACGCTGCTTGGAATCTGTCTCCCTCGTGTGAGCTGGAGAGGAATCCAGCATCCCATACCTCCTCCTCCTCCTCCTCCCAGCCAAACCACTGCTTGGAAATACGCTTAAAATAAATTAAAAAAAAATATATATATAATTAAAAAAGGGGATTTGAGAGTCATAAAGGCCGTGCCACGCGGCCAGGCCGGGGGTTGTCAGTGCCATCTTCTGTCAGCTGCACTGCACTGCACAAGCCATGGAAATCCAGCTGGAAAACCAGGATTGCATCACCCAGCCTGGCTCAAACCCTTCCCCTTGGAAAAATCCTGAGCCAGCAGCGCTCCCAGCCCTTCACCCCCTCCTCCAGCTCTGCCCACAGGGAGGTTTCGCTGCTTGGGACCCTCCGTCATTACAGAATATATTTTATTCATGGAATTTTACAAATATCTGTACAGTTCACGTGACATAAGTTACGCTCTTTGTTTCAACGCGTTCTCTCCCACAACACCTGAGTTATTGAAATACTGAGATGGAACTGGAGCTTCCAACTGGACACGGGAAGGGAAACACGGATGAAAATCCATAACGAGCTCGATTTGGGTGGGTTTTTTCCTTCCTCATCCTCCTGCCTGCCCCATCCCTTCCCTGCTGGCAGGTTCCAGCCTGTCCAGCTGGGAATGGGAACGGAGGGGGAGCCTTGTTTCTCTGGGGATGTGGGGGGTTCACCTCCACCCCCCAAATTTTTGGGTTGCAGATTTCTCAAAAAAAAAAACCAAAACAGGGTAAAACTGGAAACGAGAAGACGACGGATTCACGATTCCCACCTTGTGCCGAGGGGCTGCACCAGCTCCCAGGAATCTCAGCATCACTCCTGCCACTTCCCAGCTCTAGGGGACCTCCCAGGCACAGCCCACAGGGGACAAACACCCCGATTCCCCCCCTTTCCTCCACCACTTTTCCATCGGTGCCCCATGGAAACCCTCCAGCCACCTGGTGTTTTTCCTTGGGAGAGAGGAGAGGGCAACACGTGCCAGTCCAAGGACTCAGATTTTCCACATCGAGTCGCTCGGCCGGGCCTGCAGCTCTCTCAAGCAGGGAAAAGGAGTTTCCAGTGGCACTTTCCTCCTGGATTAGCAGCACAGGGAATGAGTGTGAGGTGCTGCACAGGTGACTGAGCCAAGGCAGGCCAGGCTGCTCTGTCCCACAGGGAGAAGTGACTTAAGGTGACAATCCACAAAACAAGACACCACATGAGATAAAGGAAGGAATCTCTCCTTGAAGGAATCACCCGAGGACCATGTGGCACCTCTGGGTGGAGGGTGCTCCCGAAAAGGCTCCCTGCTCCTTGACAAGTTCATATTTAGGTTTTGGGGTGCAGGACAAAGCCAACAGCCTTGTGGTGCTGAGGGGACTAAGCCCAGCCTAGGAAAGCCACTGAGAGCAGAGGTGATGATCCATACTGGAAATGCCAGAGTCCAGGGACTCAGTGACAACGGTTAGGAGCTTAGGAAGAACAGCATCCATCTGGGAACTAAGGGAATTCAGGGACTACAGCGATCCAACCAGGGTACAACGCTGCTGGAGGTGCTGAGCCTGTGCCAGGGGCTGAGGAAAAATCCCTGGCACACCTTTGGCTTTGCTTTCTGCAGAGTGGGGAGGGAAGGTGTGGGATCCTCGGCTCCAGGACCACACCGAGGTGGCAGGATTGTCACACACCCCCCCTGCACAGGCAGGGAGGGAGGGAAGACACTCCCTGACAAGCACATACACTTCCCAAAGCACCTGCACCGCTCCTCCACCCCAATCCAAGGGAAGCTCCCTGAATCCACTCCTGCTTATCCACACAGCCATGAGCTCACACCAGGTACGGGACAAGGTTTGGGGGGGGAAAGGGGGTGTGAGGGGACCTCAAGCAACAGGGGTGGGGTGGGCAAGATTATCAATATGATAACTAGTAATTCACGTAGTGAATCTGGGGAAAGCCAGCCCCGGGGGCAGAGCTGGGAAGTGCCTGGAACACCCTTCTCTGGCTACTCCCTAAGGCTGGAAAAACGCAACCTAAAGAGGTTCACAGTCTGGTATTTTGTTTTAAAAACACCCCCCGCCCCACCCTGAACCTCCGCAGTGTTTAAAAGCCGGTGGCTGTTCCCGGGTGTCACCGTGAGCTTGGACACAGCCTGAGGAGAGACCCCTGGGCTGGGAGCCCACGGCCAGGCAGGGCTCTGCTCTCACCCCCCTACCCACCAGGAGGAGTTGGGATTTGCCCCTCTTTCCAGCAGCACAGGGAGGGTCAGGATATCCTGGCCAGGCTTCTCTCAGCAGCCCACATGTCACTCCAACCTGGCCTGGTGTCCTCTGCTCCGAGCGTGGACACCCAAAGGGTGCTTTAAAATCCCAACCCTCTTCACCCTGCTCTCCCCAGGGCTGGAACGGAGCAAACCCAGTCGGATGGTGGTGACATCATGAGCCTCCTCATCCTCAGCAGTGCCTGGAGAGCACAGCTCCAAGGGATGGCTGGTGGGGAATGCTCCAAGAAGGGTCTGTCCCAATCATACATCCCCCAAAGGGGTCAGGACTGCGTCACATCCCATGGGAACACTCCAAGAAGGGTCTGTCCCATCCGTCCCCACCCCAAAGGGGTCAGGATGGCGTCACATCCCATGGGAATGCTCTGAGCACGGCTGAAGCAGCTCCTGCCTCCCCACTCCATCCTTCCCGGGAGAGGCGAGGAGACCAGGGATATGACACGGGAAAGCGATCCTCCGGTCAGGTCAGTCCTATGGGAAAGGGGGATTCAGCCTCCCCTCACAGTCTTAAACCCAAAGAAGGTCTGTGGAACAGCTTCCAAAGCGATGTCTCCTCTGTAGTGTGACGTCAGTGCCCGCACAGGTACCGTCGTTTGCTTGCAGCAGGAAAAGGGAAAGAAAAAAAAAAAAACCCCAAGGAAAACCCCTTCCCCCCACCCCCCCAAAAAAAAAAAAATGGAAAAAAGTGGATCAGGGCTGCGGCTCGGGCTGGTCCTACCCAATCTGGATCTGGCCAGAGTACATGGTGAGCAGCACCATGATGGTGAAGCCCGTGAGCAGCCCCGCGTTCTGGATGGCGAAGGTGATCAGGGCGCTGCCGTTCTGCTCGTCCTCCCGGCTCACCTCGTTCATCTCGGGGAACTGGGAGGGAAAAAACAGGCATGGCAAAGGCTCAGCGACGGGAAAGGCTCTGTTCTTCCCAGGAAAAAAACACCCACTGCCCGCCCCAGCCCATGGATTTCGCTCAGCCAGGCAAAGCAAAGCGGAGACAGCAAAGCGTGTGCCAAGGGGATGGAGCAAACCCGCCCCCAGGTTAAAGTTTTCCTAGGAAAAAAGCCCTGGGAAGATCCCAACCACGCACCCAGGCTCAGGATTTACCATGTCAGCCAGAGCTATGTACAGGAACATCCCTCCAGCCAGAGCAAAGATCCAGTTGGCAGAGAAGTGGCTGCCGGCCACGATGCCGAAGGCCAGGCCCACGTAGCAGCAGCAGGCAGAGATGAAGTTGAAGAAAAGAGCCTGGCGGATGGTCATCCCGGCGTTCAGCAGGATGACAAAGTCCCCTGTGGGAGAAAAGGACGGGAGGATGAGGAGGAAGGGCTGTTGGCAGCATCGGGACAGCACCGAGGGGCCGCCTTGAACTTCGGGTCATAAATCCCCTCAGCTGGAAGGGACACACAAAGGATCATTGAGTCCAGCTCCTCCTCCTGCACAGGACAGCCCCAAAAATCACATCCTGTGCCAGCTCCTGCATGGGCTCCCCCACTGCCCTTAAATTCAGTCCTTCACACCCAAACCTGCCTCCCCCCTCCTGTAACAGCACACCACTGCCCCTAAATTCAGATATTCACACCAAATCTGCCTCCCCCCTCCACTAACAGCACACCACTGCCCCTAAATTCAGATATTCACACCCAAACCTGCCTCCCCCCTCCACTAACAGCACACCACTGCCCCTAAATTCAGATATTCACACCCAAACCCACCCCCCTGCACTGACCACACCACTGCCCCTAAATTCGGACCTTCCCACCCAAACCCGCCTCGCCCCCTCCCAAACCCACGAGGTGTCGAGGGCTTTTGGTTTCGTTTTTTTTTTTGTTGTTTTCTGCCTTCAGATGTCTCCATCTAAATTTAAACCTCAGACATCATATTACCTCGTTATTTTTAGAGCGGCGATTACTCAGTGCCCGTTTCCAGCCTCGCCTTCCCCCCCTCGCCCTTTATCCCACCCCAAAATCCGCCTCCCCCTCCGGGGAAAAGGACCGACCCCCCCAGGGAGAGCGGGACTGGGCGAGCAGCGGAGGGGCAGACCCGAGGGACTCACACACCCAGCTCGTGCGGGAACTCCTCGCAGAGGATGGCCACGGAGGTGCTGATCCCTTGGAAGACGGAGACGGTGAAGGAGGCGCCGATGGCCAGCCCGTCGATGAAGTTGTGGAGGCCGTCGCTGAGGGTGATCATCCAGGCCAGCGTCCCAATGTCGGAATACCGCACCTCCTTCAGCCAGGTAGCACGCGCTCTGGGAGGCCTGCAGGTCCTGCCACAGCACCCCAAGGCGGGGGGCTCAGCACCCAAACGCTCCGGGGGGGGGTCACTGATCCCTCCCCCAGCCGGGGAAAACCACCCCACGCTCATTAAATCCACATTTAATGGGCGGAGCCCTCTGCTTCCCACCCCCCGCAGAGGGTTTGGGGTCTGAGACTCCCTTTCTGTTGACAGGTGGGCTTTTCCCATGTTCCCATCCCACGGGACAGAGGGAGCTCACCTGGACAGAGAGGGAGCCCACCACGGCCTTCTCATCCCCGGAGGGGGGCTTGCGCTCCAGCTCGCTGGTGATGTGGGGGATCATGTGGTCCAGGTCCCCGTTCTGCAGCTTCTCCGTGACCCCCTCCTCCTGGTCCTTCTTGGAGGGCAGAGCCTCGGGGCCGTAGTGGCTGTGCCCGTGGTGGTGCTGCGGGATCAGGGGATTCGGGGCTGTCAGACAGCCCGACATTCCCGCTGTTCCCCACCACCCACCAGCCCCTGCTCGGCCTCACCTGGTCCTTCTGCTTCAGGAGCATCTTCAGGACCTTCTCCGTGAAGAAGAAGAGGTAGAAGCCCCGAACACCACGGCTGGATTTGGAAACGTAATACTCTTCTGAGGGTTGAATCCAAACGCCTGCAGGCAAGAGGGGCCATGGGAGAGGATGAGGAACAGTCCCTGGCAGGGTCCTTCATCTACCTTAGGCCCCAGAGGGGGTGGCACAGCTTTCTGACCTCTCTAAGCAGCAGCTGCTTTGGGGACAAGCTCAGAAAATGCCTTTGTGCACCTTTAATCTCCCTCATTCCCTCCTCCAAGCTGGCTGTGCCCCGAGGCATCGGATCCAGCACCCGCCCTGGGGCAGGGACGCCAAAACCAGGGCTCCACGCTCAGAGAGGACCTGCCTTCAGGGCCAGAAAAGGCAATAAAGCAGTGATTCTCTGCTTGAAGCAGACTGGGGCTCTGCCTGGAGCGATTCCCTTCCAAACTCCAGCTCCAAGGGGCTTCCAGCCTCCGTACCTCACTCTTGGCTCCCCTCTGACTGGATCCAGCACCTGCCCTGGGGCAGGGATGCCAAAACCAGGTTCCACTCTGCAAGGAGGACCTGCCTTCAGGGCCAGGAAAGGCCAGAGAGGGCAACAAAACTGCAATTCTCTGCTCGAAGCAGACTGGGGCTCTGCCTGGAGCGATTCCCTTCCAAACTCCAGCTCCAAGGGGCTTCCAGCCTCCATACCTCGCTCTGGGCTCCCCTCCGACGCCGCCTTCCCCTTCTCCAGCCAGAAACAGCCCCCGAGAGAGAGAGAGAAAAGCACAGACCCGCCCGGTCCTCTCCCTACCTCGGGAATGAGCTGGAAGAGGGCGTTGGAGTAGAGAGTTCCAATCGCCAGAGCTATGAAGTAGAGGAGCAGCCGCTTGTAAAAGGTCTTCTTCATGAAGGGCACCACGCTGGCTCCCACCAGCGAGCACAGGGAGATGACGGACACGCAGAGGAAACCGTAACCCCAGACTGAGAGGGGCGTGAGAGCCAAACCCACCCCGGGGGAACGGGAAAGGCGAGGGAGGAGATCAAGGCGGGCACGGGGAGGGAAGGAATCCACACCGACAGGACAGAGAGAGGAGGGAGGGAGAGAGGGGAGAGAAGAGGACTCATTAGTGATTGTGTTCATCTCGGCTTGGCTCGGGACCTGGCGCCGGGCGGCTTTGGGAATGGCTCTTTGGGAAGGGTTGGATTCTTGGAGCCAGCGGCTCTCGCGGCCGGGTTTTGGCAGCCAGGCCGTGTCCCAGCCAGACCCCCAGCTCTGCTCCATGAGCCATTCCCGAGCCACGGAGCGCCCAGGTTCCTGAGCACCTCGTACGCTCCATCCCCATCCCAGGCCACGCCGGGATGCTCCGAGCGCTGGCGAGGGCTGGAGCGTACGCGCAGCATCCCGATTCCCGGAAAAATCAGGGAATTAGAGGCGCTTGGTTTTATGTCCAGCGAATAACAGTTGCAGTTCTGGAGCTGAAAGGGAGCCTTGGAAAACATCCCACTGCCAAGACGGGTGAGGTGATTGTTGCCCTGGCAATGCCAGGGGCAGGAGAAAAAACCCTGTGGAATTTTAAGGCTGGATGTGCAGGAGCTCGGATCCAGCTCGTCCTCTACCCAGGAGCTACTTGTGCTCCGAGGAGCCACCTGGACAGTGTTCCAAAGGTGTCCAAATCCGTGTGGACTTATTCAACTCCAGAACTGGGCAATACAACACAATTAATTTGCAGTATTTCTTGTCGGTCCCATCAGAGCACCAGGAAACCTCAGGGAAGCCTGAACCCTTGTGGAAACACCGGGCTGGGAAATCAGGGAGAGGCGGGGGGGGCCGAAAAAATAAAGGCAGTAAAGGCCTTGTCAAATTTGGCTGATTCCAGAGGAAGCTGATGCTGTTCTCCGGGTTTTATATGGATATTTCCTCCTTTTATATGATATTTCCTCTGTTTTGCAGTACTCTCCCACTTGTGCTCGGAGACTGATGGCTGAGCACATCCCTCCAAGGGATAAACTCCTGGCCACTCCAGGAGCAAAGAGCTTCTCCCAGCCCATTCCCACTCCTCAGACCCGGCAGGGCTGGAGGACACAGCCTCCCTGCCCACTCCAGAGGGTTTCCTGGGCTCGGAGGGGGTGAGAAAAGCCCCTGAGACGAGCCCTGAGCCTCGGGTGACGGAAGGGACCGGCTGGATTCGGCGGGGTTTGGAGGCAGAGAGGGGCCCCGGAGCCAGGAGAGAGGGCAGGGACGTTCTACCGCACCTCTGGGATGAGCTGGAGGAGCGCGTTAGAGAGCAGCGTGCCGATGGACAGCGCGATGAAAACGTGAGGACCCGGCGGAGAAAAAGGCCTTGGCGGAGCACGGCACGACGAGGACTCCGAGCAGGGAGGCCACGTTAATCATGGACACACTGAGAAAACCAAAGCCCCACACTGCGGAGAACGAGAAGAAACCAGAGGGGCCAGACATTACCGGGGCTCTCGGAGAGCCCGGATCCGGGCGGGTGGGAAAGGGCTGGCTCCGGGTCTGTTCCCGGGCCACGCGGCACCGGAGGGTCTCTCCTGTGCTCTGGATGTCCGCAGCTGCGACAAAACCGTCGTTTTTTTTTGGTGCAGGAAAGTGGGAATGAGGCCGTTGGGTTACTTGGAAAAGGCTTTCCCGAGCCAGCCCAGGGTGGGGCTCAGGGCAGCTGATCCAAGACCATGGGCATCGTCAGGAGCGGGATACGCGGAGCTGGTTGAGCATCCCACTGGTGGCTGGAGGCCAGCGGGTCCCTCCAAGTGCCAGGTCACCCTCTCCCACCCACAGGGACTCATGGCAAGGTCCCTCCTCATCCAGCTATCCCGGAAGCACAGAGTTATCCCGGTGAAACCACGCCACGGCACAATCCACAGTGAGGAAAACCCGTGGGGATTCCTGCCCGCTGTAGGCAAGGAATTCCCAGGAGCGGGAACCACCTGTGCTGGAGGTCCCAGGGTGCCTCATCACTCCTGAGCTCCATGCCCGGGCCTGGGCAGTTGCCTGTGCCCCTCCAGCTCCCCTCTTACCTTCAGCCGAGCTGGGTCTGCCCTCCTCCGTCTGCTCGTTTCCTCATTTTCCAGGTTTTCAGAGGCGCACGCCCCCGACTCCAGGCTGCCTGCAGGATGGTGGGGCAGAACTCCTTGAACTCCCTGTGCCCCACGGCAGAGCCCTCGCTCAGGTTGGTGGATGGCAAAAAGCTCCACGAGCTGAACGCACTGGGGAAAGGAAGGAACCGGAACGGCCTTGAGACTCCCGCAGCTCCCCGGGGAGGTTTTGGGACCTGCAGGAGGGTTTTGGGGCCCGACCCGGGAGAGGTTCAGGCGCTGCTGCGGTGACTGGGAGAGTTGGCGGTTCCCACTCCCACATCCAGGCGTTCAGCAGGGCCTTGAGCTGCTTCAGGCTCAAGGTCTGGCTCTCTCCGTAGCGCTGGAGCAGATCCTGCAGGAAGGAGGCTGCGGAGACTCCCGGGCTGTCCCTGCCCGCCCGGACCCGCGGGCAGGGAAGGAGGCAGAGCAGCAGGAGCAGGCAGCAGCTCCGGGGGCCCGCGCCGGGGATCATGGTGCCTCTGGGACGCTGGGAGGGAAAACACACACTGCTGTTGGCTTTGGCGTTCCCAGCGCTCCAACCGCCGCTCCTCCACCCCACAGCTCCGATGGGAGACGGCAGATTTCTTCCTCAGGGAAAAGGGGATGCAGCGTTGAGAGCACCCAGATCCTGAAGGGGGACTTGTACACAGGACCACCAGCTTCTCCCCCACTCTGAGCCACCCTCTGCTCACCGTGGGGGGCTGCCAGGACACGGCTCCCGGGGGTTCTCCAGCTCCGCAGCGCCTCGGGACCCTGGGAAGAGCAGTGGGTGGTGGGAAGCAGGCAGGGCTTGTGCCTCTGCCAGCCCCAAATCCAGCTCTCCGTGGCGTGAGGAGTCACGCTCCAGCCCGGCCACGCGTGGGTCCCCTTGGCGTCACCAGGAATGGGACACAAATCCCTCCAGGACCTGGACGCCGGAGCTCGGAGGACGTGGGAACCCAGGGGACAGAGGTGGCGTTTTCACAGGGTTAAATTTTAACCCAGATAATTACCATGAACCGGCTCCTTCCCCGGCTCCAACTGTAGGTGCCTTTATAGTGTTTGCCCAGAGTCAATCCTTGCCCTCTCTGCTCCTTTCGTACGCACCGGGGATCAATAAAAGTGGGGTGGCAAAGCCGGGGTGCAAAGGGGGGCTGGGGGGGGGGGGGGGACGACACGCCAGGCACGACCTGCACGTCCACTGTGGGAGGCACCTGAGAGGCTGGAGCAGGGCCTGGGCTGCCTTCCTGGGAAAACTGCCCCGAGAGGTGGGCGGCGAACTCGGGGTTCACAAGGACCAGGAGAGAGTAACAGTCCGCTGGTTCCGTAAATGCAGCAGCCACCCTGATCCCAGTGCAGGGATCCAGGTGTGTCCTGCCTCCTGGCTGCCCTTCCCAGGGGCTCCCGGATCTCCCTGGGACACCCACAGCCCGTGCTGAGAGTTCACAGGCTCCAGGCTCCTCCAAAAACGAGCTCAGGACATTTTTGAAGCCCGGCCAAGCAATTGTTCCGAAAATAACCTGGGGCCAGGATTGTGAGGAAAAGGGGCACGGGAGGACCCCTCCCCATCCAGGACCCCGCTCCCCATCCAGGACCCCGCTCCCCCTCCGAAGGCTCCCACATTCCCACAGGTTTTACCAGCTTACCACCACCTTGTGAGCTTTGTTCTGGGAGGTTTTAGCCTCCTCCTGCCAGGGCTTAGCTCGGATGCTTTGGCTTAACCCCTCTCCTCCCAAAACATGGGAAGGGAGCTCATCCAGAGGGGTGCTGGTGCTGAGTGGGGTACCTAAGGGACCTCTGCCTCTTCACCGAGCCCGGACCCTTCCTCTGCTTCTTCCTCCCTATCCCAACCCACCCATCCAGGTGGATCCTCCCGGGCTACATGGTACATCCTGGTGACTCCCACAGGTGCTGGCACACGGCCCACGGTGCCAAAGGTCTGCCCCAGTGGCCGCATGTCCCGGGACGGGGGGACGCTGGCTGCCCTTCCCTGCCCGTGCCAGCCGAGTGCTCCCCATATCCCTGATCCCGCCTGGAGCCATCCCGCCGGGCCGCACACCGGCTGTCCCGGCCCTTGCCAAGGCACGCAGCCCTCCCCGGAGCCAAAATCGCTCCCAGGGGTTTCTCCCGAAGCCGGGCTGAGCCGGATACACCCAGGGTGGAAACCGGACCTCAACTTCTGCCCCAGCTGCCAAAGGAAAGGCAGGAAGCGCCGCGCAGGCAGAGCCGGGCAGCGGCAGGAGCCGCACGGGCTCGCTCCGTTTTAGGGCAAAAACGAGGTGGAGGAGCCGCCCCTGCGGAAGGGCCCAAAGAGGGACATCCCGAGGGGCTCCGACCCCCCGAAAGCGGGGAGCTCAGGGCAAGGCGGGAGGGTGCCAAACACATCCATCCATCCATCCGTCCATCCATCCATCCCCGCGTCCCGGGGCAAAGGGGGTGCGCAGCGAACACCCCGGAGCGCGGCCCCTCGCCACCCCACCCGCGGAGCGTCCCGGCCTCCTGCCCGCTACCTCCAAGGGCGTCCTCTCGCCGGGATCCGCTCCCGGAGCCCGGAGCCAGCGCCTGACCTACTTTATCTCCCTCCGGATGGGGCACGGGGACAAACCGCTGCCACGGGAAGGGACGGACGCCCGGCGAGGGATGTGCCCGGGAGCGGTGCCACGACAGCACACAACAGAGCTCCCAAGGCCACGCCAATCCTTCCCATCTCCCTGGGCTTCACTTCCCAGCGGTCATCGATCCGCCAGCGGGAAGGTGACGCCGGGAATAAGAACCGCTGGCAAAGCCATGACCCCGGCGACGTCAGCCCCGCGCCAGCTCTTCCCGAAATCCCGCTCGCTGGCGCAAGACTGGAAGGGGAGGGGGGCACTGGGGGCTCCCGAAAACCCCACCGGGATGGATCCCGCTCCTGGAGCCGGCGGGGCCGAGCTCCTTCCGGAGCAAACGCTGCTCCACATGTCCCGCGGGCAGGAGGGTTTCCAGGAGGGTTTCCAGGAGGGTTTCCGTGCCCTGGGGCACGTCCCGGGGCCACGTTTCCCGAGTCACGGACCCCCCTCTGCCCAACCTGGAGCCTCCGGCAGTGTCTTGTCCCTTCCTCTCCCCGTGACCTCTCCCCGCAGGCCCCGGGGCGGGCAGGCGGGCACCAAACAGGGGAATATCCCGGCCAGCCCACCTACACGGACCCCCCAGTCCCGCCCAGTGCCCCCCGTGCTGGAGCTGCTCCTGCTGCCCCCTGGCACTGCCCCCATCTCCCCAGTCCTCATGCCCGGCCCTTTTGCCCCCTGCCCGGCCCCAGAGCTTGCACCGCTGGTGCCAGACCCCACAGCAGGGTCCTGCGTCCCAAAATCGGGTCCTGCACCCCACAACAGCGTCCTGCACCTTAGAGCCCACCTCCACCTGCCCCAGACCTCGCTGGTAGCCCCAAAGCGACCCCCCCACGCTGCCTCCAAGCCTAGGCCCGCTCCTACACCCCAACCCCGCTCTCCTGCAGCCTTCCCTGCATCCTTCCCCGCATCCGCAGGGATCCTCTCCCCCATCCCCATCCCCATCCGGGGCTCGGGGCCGGCCCCAGCGCGCTCCCCCCGCGCCCCCGCCGCGCTCCCCGCGGTGCCGCGTCCCCGCAGCGGTGTCCCCGTCCGTCGCACCGTTCCCCGTCCCATCCCGGCGCGGTCCATCCCGGTGCATCCCGGCCCATCCCGGTCCTACCTCCGCTCCCGCTCCCGCTCCCGCCGCCGCTCGCGCGGGGCCGCGCAGGGCGCACGCTCGGCGCGCGGGCACGGGGAGCGCTCCCATTGGCTGGCGGAGACAAGGGACACCCCCCTCCGGGGCAGGGCCACGCCCCCCCGGGCTGCTGGGGGGGGAACGGGACCCCCAAAAACCATCCAAAAACCACCCAAAAACACACCCGGGACCCCCAAAACCACACCCAGGACCCCCAAAAACACCCAAAACCACAGCTGGGACCCCCCAAACACCCAAAACCACAGCCGGGACTCCAAAAACACCCCCAAAACCACCCAAAACACACGCGGGACTCCCCCAAAACCACCCGGGACCCCCCAAAACACCCAAAACTACACCCGGGACCCCCCAAAACACCCCAAAAAACCCCCAATACACACCTGGAACCCACTGAAACACCCCAAAACCCCCCTTCCAAAGCCACCCAAAACCACACTCGGGACCCCCCAAAACACCCAAAACCACACCCGGGACCCCAAAAACACCCCAAAAAAACCCAATAACACACCTGGGACCCCCTAAAACACCACAAACCCACACTTGGGACCCCCCAAAACACCCAAACCCACACCCGGGACCCCCAAAAACACCCAAAAAAACCCAAACACACCTGGGACCCCGTAAACACCCCCAAACCCACACCGGGGACCTCCCAAAACACCCTAAAACCACCTAAACCCACACCTAAGACCCTCCAAAACTCCCACAGACCCGCCCAAAAACCTCCCAAAAACACACCCGAGGGGACCAGGATCCCTAAAATCACTCATCCCCCCCAAAAAATATTTGGGGGACGAGGACCCCCAAAACCACGCAAGAACCACCTAAAAAACCCCTAAAGCCCACCCCAGGACCCCCCAAAACCACCTGAAGACCACCCCGGGGGCACAAGGCACCACATGGACCCCCCCAAACATCCCTTCAGTGCCACTGGGCACCCCAAGGACCCCCCCAAAACAACCCTTGAGGGCACAGGGCACCCAAGGACCCCCCCAACACACCCCTCAGGGGCACAGGGGGGTTCTAAACCCTTGGGGTTATGGAACATCCCTCAGACCACCCCCCCAAACACCCTTTGGGGGCACAGGACACCCCTCAGCCCTTCCCAAGGGACAGGGCACCCCAGGGACCCCCTTGGAAGGGCTGGGGGGATTTGGGGGGGGACAAATCCTGCCAGCCTGGCATCCAGGGCTGGTCCTGGCTCCTCTCCCTGTGCCAAGGAGCCAGCAAGAAGAGGGACAAGGCAGAGCTGGGATATAAAACCTGCTGGTAAGAGGCCAGGAAGAGCAGGGACCCCCCCATCCTGCCCCCCACTTTGTCCCAGCCCCCAGCCCCCCTCCACGAGCCAAGTTTTGCTCCCAAATCCCAACCCAGGCTGGGCCAGGGCTGCCAAAGTCCGCCTGGACCGGCAAATAAACAGGGATAAAGGGATCAATGATTAACCAGGGGCACAGGGTGACAGCACTGCTGTGACCCCCCCCCCCTCTCTGTGTCCCCTCTCCATCCCTGGGAATGAGGGGAATGACCCTCCCTGTCACCCACCCCCCCACTCCAAGAAGGAGCAGCTGCCAGCAACAGTTTTATTGAAAAGAACCAAAAACTGGTCACAGCAAAGGCAAAAAATAGAGGAATTCCAACTTTTTTGGCACTAAAACGGAGGGGAGAGGCTGGGAGGAGGGTCCTGCTGGCCCCCCATCCCTGCTGGGGATGCACAAGGAGGGGTTTGAGGCAAAATCCACGTCTTTGAGGCGTTTTAGGCTGTTTTTGTGGTCTCACAGCCCCAGGCTCGAAGGTCTCAAACATCTCCTGACTAAGGCAAAAAAACCCCCCCCCGACCTGAAAAAGGTGAGAACTCAAAAACTTTCCCCTTGGGACAACGACCTGAATGCACAGAGAATTCTCCTTGAGAAACCAGTGACTCCTCAAGGACGGGAGAACCAGCCAAACCTGGGGCTGGTTTGTTCAACAGCACCTTGGAAAAAAAAAAAAAACCCAGGAAAAACTTGAAACCTCCCTGGAAACACAAGAAAAAAAAACCCAGATCTTTGGGGTTTATATCAGCACCTGCACAAGGACGAGCTGTGGGAGCAGCAGCACCTCTGGGGCTCGTTAACTCAACCCCCTTTACTGGGAGGACTGGAAAACAGGGGGATATTCCTTTGGATTCATCCCCGTGGGGATAAACCCAGCCCTGGGACGCTCCCCAGCGTCCTTTAAACCGACACTGCAACCCTTAAAAACCAATAAATAACGGGAATAAATTAACAACAAAACAGGGAATTAGGGAAGATTTCCCCACGCTGGTGGCTGGGGAGCGGAATTCCGGGCCCAATCCCGGTTTTCCCGCCCCTGGCAACACTAGAGGAAGAAGAGCTGCTCGCTCAGGTGGGCGCTGGGCTCGTGGTGCAGCACCTGCCCCACCAGGAATGCCAGCTTGTGGGCATATTTACAGGGGGCTGGGACACGGATGGTGCCAGGCCAGTTCCAGTACAGGTGGCACAGCTTGAAGGTCAGCCTGGGGACAGACAGGGAGAAAAAAGGGGGATTGGTGATTCCCAGAGGGATGGATTCGCTCCCGGGGGCCAAACCTGCTCCCACCCGGGTGTTTCTTCCCCACTTGGAGGAGGAGGAGGCAAAGGTTGGGGCACCCCGGGGTGACACAGTGTCCTCTGTCACCTCTGCCACCAGAGGGATGGGATGGATCCGCCTCCTCTGCCTCATCCACGTCCTCCCAGTTCACCCAGTTCACCCAGCAGGTTCAGCCCAGTGCCTGCACAGCCCCCCCTGCCCGCTCCAGGGGCTGATTGACCCAAAAACCCCCGAACTTGGGGGTCCTCACACTGAAACAAGACTGCTCTTCCCTCTGCAGGACACGGGGGGCTGCAGGATAGGGGGGGGGTCCAGGAAAGCTGCCCTTCCCTCTGCAGGATTTTGGGGGTCTGTATGATAAGGGGGGATTCCAAACCCCCTCCCTTCCCTCTTCAGGATTTTGGGGGTCTGTAGGATAAGGGGGGATTCCAAACCCCCTCCCTTCCCTCTTCAGGATTTTGGGGGTCTGTAGGATAAGGGGGATTCCAAACCCCCTCCCTTCCCTCTTCAGGATTTTGGGGGTCTGTATGATAAGGGGGGACTCCAAACCCCCTCCCTTCCCTCTGCAGGATTTTGGGGTCTGTAGGATAAGGGGGACTCCAAACCCCCTCCCTTCCCTCTTCAGGATTTTGGGGGGGGCTGTAGGGTCTTGGGGGCTCTGGGACCCCTGCCCTTCCCTCCAGAGGTGCTTGGAGGGCTCTGGGCAGGATTTTGAGGAGCCTCTGCCCTTCCCTCTGGAGGATTTTGGGGGGATCTCTGGGCCCTTCCCTTACCTCTGGAAGTGCTCAGAGGGCTCTGGGACCCCTGCCCTGCCCTCTGGAGGATTTTGGGGGTCTATGGACCCCTTCCCTTACCTCTGGAAGTGCTCAGAGGGCTCTGGGACCCCTGCCTTTATTCCTGCAGGATACTGGGAGGCTTTGGCCTCCCTGCCCTGCCCTCTAGGGGATTTTGGGGAGCTCTGGGACCCCTGCCCTTCCCTCTGGAGGATTTTGGGGAGCTCTGGGACCCTTGCCCTTATCCCTGCAGGAACTTTGAGGACCTCTGGACTCCCTTCAGGATTTTGGGAGGGGGCTGAAGGATCTCAGGGAACTCCAAGCCCCCTGCCCTTCCCTCTGGAGGATTTTGGGGGGATCTCTGGGCCCCTCCCTTTACCTCTGGAAGTGCTCAGAGGGCTCTGGGACCCCTGCCCTTCCCTCTGGGGGATTTTGGGGGTCTGTGGACCCCTTCCCTTACCTCTGGAAGTGCTCAGAGGGCTCTGGGACCCCTGCCCTGCCCTCTGGGGGATTTTGGGGAGCTCTGGGACCCCTGCCCTTATCCCTGCAGGAACTTTGAGGACCTCTGGACTCCCTTCAGGATTTTGGGAGGAGGCTGAAGGATTTCAGGGAACTCCAGGCCCCCTGCCCTTCCCTCTGGAGGATTTTGGGGGAATCTCTGGGCCCTTCCCTTATCTCTGGAAGTGCTCAGAGGGCTCTGGGACCCCTGCCCTTCCCTCTGGGGGATTTTGGGGAGCTCTGGACCCCTGCCCTCACCTCTGGAGGTGCTCCTGGCTCAGGTTGGCCGTGTTCCACATGCAGATGTAGCGGGTGGGAACGCTGCAGCCCTGCCGGGAGCTGTGGGCCAGCAGGAAGAAATCCTTCCTAGGGGTGTAAAAAGGGCTTTTTACACCTCAATTTCATTTTCTTTTTACTTTTTCCCCCCACAGTGCCTTTTTTTCGTGCCCCAGGGTGGTTTTACACGTCATTTTTTGCATTCTGGGGTGGTTCTGCCACCATTTTTTACACTCCTGGGGGTTTTTTTTGGCACCCTGGGGTGATTTAACAGACTTTTTTTTTTGGCTTTTTTTGCACTCTGGGGTGTTTTGCACTATTTTTTTGCACTCAGGGCTTTTCTTTGCACCCTGGGGTGATTTTACAACCATTTTTTTGCACCCTGGGGTGTCCACAATGATTTTTTTTATACCCCAGGGCTGGTTATTTCACACCCCAGGGTGGTTTTTTTTTTTGCACCCGGGTGATCTTACAGCCATTTGTTTGCACCCTGGGGTGTTTTAACGACAATTTTTTGCACCCCAGGGTGGTTTTTTTGCACCCTGGGGTGATTTTACAACCATTTTTTTGCACCCTGGGGCGTCCACAATGATTTTTTTATACCCCAGGGTTGGTTATTTCACCCCATTTTTGCACCCGGGTGTTTTTTTTTTTGCACCCTGGGGTTTTTCCTCAACCGTTTCAGGGTTTTTTTTTTCCCCTCCCAGGGTGTTTTTCACCTCCCCCAGCCCCGGAGGTGCCACTCACCAGCCCGAGGTGGTGATGGTGTGGTCGAGGACGGTGCCGGGCGGGGGGGACGTGAACTCCTCTCCTGTCAGGCTGTAGAAGTTGGTGCTGATTTGCTTCTGCACCACCACGACCACCAGGCTGGGCTGGTAGTTCTCAAAGTATTGAAGCTCTTCTGCATCTGGGGCACCTCATATTTGAGCACCGTGTGAGGGGGGTCGGACACCCCGTCCCGATACACCACGATCTTCATGGGCAGCGAGTGGTTCAGCTGGGAGGGAGGGGTAAAAACGGGGAGAATTCGCTGTTTTTCACCCCAATATGCACAGGATTGGTGGGAAAACATTCCCTGGCCAGGAGATGCTCGCTGAGTCTCCAGGGATGGAGGTCAGGACCCAACTCACCGCCCGCAGAGCCCCTGACCAGGCTCAGCCTCCCCCCCCAAAATGCAGCTCAGAGTGGGGTTTTGGGAGGGCTGGGGGGGGCACAGAGCTGTGTTTGTGCTGATCACAGAATTCCAGAATGGTCTGGGTGGGAAGGGACCTTAAAATCATCCAGGTGCACGGGCAGGGACACCTCCCACCAGCCCAGGTTGCTCCAACCCGGCCTTGAACACTTCCAGGGATCCAGGGGCAGCCACAGCTTCTCTGGGAAATCCATTCCAGGGCCTCCCCACCCTCAGAGCCAGGAATTCCTTCCCAATATCCCACCTAACCCTGCCCTCTGGCAGTGGGAAGCCATTCCCTGTGTCCTGGTCCTGCCCAGCAAACTCCCAGTGCCCAGGGCTGTTCCTCCAGCACCCACAGAGGGCTGGGAAAACAGGATCACAGAATCCTGGGATGCTCACGTTTGGAAGGGACCTTAAACTCATCCAGTTCCATGGGCAGGACACCTCCCACTATCCCAGGATGCCAACCCAGCCTGGGACACTTCCAGGGATGGGGCAGCCACAGCTTCTCCGGGCAAATCCCAAGTGCTGGGATTTCTCCTGGCCCTTGTCCCGGGCTGTTTTTCTCACGCTGTGGGACGAGGGCCAGGGCTGAGCCCTTCAGTGCTGACAGGGGTGGAACGTGGCACTTCCCTCTGTGCAAACTAATCCCCGGGGCCGGGTTCGCACGTTCCCGAGATAAGGATGAGCTGTCCCGGCTCCACATCCAGTCCAAAGGCTGCTGGGGAGCTTTGCCAGCTCCAGAGCGGCAGGTTTGGGGTGTTTTCCCCTTGTTTTGAGGGAATATCAAACCGTGGGAGGGTTTTTTTTTTTGTTGTTGGCCTCACCTCATAGAAGCGCTGGAGGGCTTGGGAGAGGCAGAGCCGGAGGCTGTCGGCGATCTCCTGGTGGGGCATCTGGAAGACCACCCTGGAATACCACTTGGTGAGGATGCTGGGGATGGAATGGGAACGAGCATCAGGAAAAACCCCCCTCCAGACTGTCACCAGGCAAAGTCCACCAACTCAGCATTCCCAGCCCTTTTCCCAGCGATTCCCAGCACAAACACGCCGGTGGGTCGGGAAAAGCATCACCCTCGCCCCCTTCCCGTCCAAGGAAGGGGATTTCGGGGTGGAATCCTGCAAGATTCCCAGGGCAGAGCCAGAGGAACACCTTCCCCCCTCCCAGGACTCCACGTACTGGTTCATACTGGCCACGAAGCCGATGACAGAGCGCATCCCTTGGCTGCGGCTGTGGTGCACGTCCATCCCAACAACCATCAGCTGTTTCTGGGAAAGGGGGGGAAAAAAACCAGCCAGGTGGGATTTAGGGATAAGCCAAGACACCTCCAGGCTTGGATCCCTCCATCTGTGAGGGACTCCCGTGCTCCAAAGAGAATCCAACCCCCCGTTCTCCAGCCGGCGAGGGAAGCCCGTGACTACAGTAATTCACCCCCTCAGAGCTTCCAAGCTCATCCCAGGCCTTTTCCAGGGGTTTTCCTGCCTTACCAGCGGGATGTCAACCCCCCAGAGCTGCCCGCCCAGCTTGCAGTTGATCTGCAGCAGAACTTTCTGGACCACGCTCTTGATCTTGCCGGGATGGCCCATGAGGGACTGGGCGTTGATGACCTACGGGGCGGGAAAACACACGGAAAAGCGAGGCTGGAAAGCACCCGGAGCTTCCCGGGAATGGTGATCCCACCCTGCTGGGCCCACCTGGGAGGGCACAGGGGCCTGGACACAGCACAGCTTCTTGATGGCCCCGTACACGTCGTCCCTGTTGCGGGGGTGATGCACACGAGCAGCTGCACCTTTTCCTGCCGGGAATCGTGGAATTGTGCGGGTTGGAAAAGCCCTCCGAGATCACTGAGCCAAACCTAAGGCCGCCACCACTAACCCGTGTTCCCACGTGGTTTTTGGACACCTCCAGGGGGGGGACTCCACCACCTCCCTGGGCAGCCCCTTCCAATACCTGACAGCCCTTTCCATGAGGAAATTCCTGCTGATGTCCAACCTGAGCCTCCCCTGTCCCTTGTTCCCTGGGAGCAGAGCCTGACCACCCCCCAGCTCCTCCCTCCTGTCAGGGAGTTTTAGGGAGCAATAAAGTCCCTCCTGAGCCTCCTTTCCTCCAGGCTGAGCCCTTCCAGGTGCTCCCATCCCAGTTGTGCTCCCACCTGCCTGGTGATCCCCTGGGAACATCCCCCCTCCCCACCTGGCTTCCCAAACCACTCCGGATGCTCTTGACGTAGGACTCGATGCGCTCGTCCCGCAGCTCCTGCACCGTGGGCTGTCCCACCTGCATTCCCATGGCTCCACAGGTGCTCCTCACGGCTGCCACCAGGTCCTGGGCCACCTGCTGCAGCCGCTTGGGATACACCAGGAGCCAGGAATTTATGGAGATCTGGGAAGAGAAGTGAGGACAGGCCGTGTTTCGGGTGTGTTCCCACCCGGTCGTGCAGCCCCCAAGCCCTGCAGCACATTCCCATCTGGGAGAGGGGAAGTGGCCCCAGAGGGACATGGAGCACAGAGAGGGATTTGGGAGAGGGAAAGCAGCCCAAGAGGGACATGCAGCACATTTCCACTTGGGAGAGGAGGAACCTAGGGAGCACAGAGGGGAATCTGGGAGAGGGAACGTGGCCCAAGAGGAACTTGGGAAGCACAGAAGGGAATTTGGGAGAGAGGAATCTGAGAGAGGAAAGTGGCCAAAGAGGAACCTGGAGCACAGGGGAATTTGGAAAGGCGAGTGGCCCAAGAGGAACCCGAAGCACATTTCCACTTGGGAGAGGAGGAACCTAAGGAGCACAGAGGGAAGTTCAGGAGGGGGAAAGTGGCCCAGGAGGAACCTGCACCACAGAGGGGAATTTGGAGAGAGGAATCTGAGAGAGGAAAGTGGCCCAAGAGGAACCTGGAGCACAGAGGGGAATCCGGGAGAGAGGAACCTGGGCAACAGAGGGGAATTTGGGAGAGGGAAAGCAGCCCAAGAGGAACCTCAGGAGCACACAGCATGGAATTCCTGCATCTGAAAGCCTTCCTCCAGCCCGGGAGGAGGCGGGAAAGCAGACACCACCCACCACATACCTCCAGCTCCTTCGGAAAAACAGGCTGAAGCTCAACTCCAACATAAACAAGGGAAGGGTTTGAGCTGGAGGCAGCTCAGCCAGAATGCCAGCGCTTAGGAAAACCCAGGCCAGCTCCCAGACAAGGGAGGCTGTTCCCGTGGTGGGCTCACCGCCGAGATGGACACCTCCTTGGTCACCTCCCTGTGCCAGCTCAGGTCCTCCTCGGGGAAGAAGGAGCGGTGCGGAGGTTGATCCGCTCCGAGGGCAGGATGTGACCCTGGGTCTGGACAGAGCAGGAATCTGGGGCTGCCCCCATCCCCAGGGGGGAAGGCAGGGAGCCTGGCACCCCCTGAGAGCCTTACCCTGCAGATATCCGTGTCCAGGTGCAGCCCCAGCGTTCCAGCTCCTGGGAGGCCTCCGGGCTGTCGCGGATCTGGCGCAGGAGGTTGGTGAGGCGCAGGTAGTGCTGCCGGGGGCTCTGCATCATCTCCCACATCACCTCCTGCAGGGGCAGCCCCCAGGAGTGATGGGGGGCTCAGAGATACCCCCCGGCAGCTCCCCAAGCGGGCACTGCCGGCTCGGGAAAAGCAGGGATGGTGGGATGGAACAGGCTCTCACCTTCAGCGTCCGGCTGTTCTTCTGCAGGTCGGACAGCCCGGTCAGGAAGGTGAGCTCTGGCACCAGCACCACCACGTCCAGCTGACGCTGCAGAGGGGACAGGCACCCTCAGCATTCCAGGGGCTGGGAGTCCCTGCCCTCCCCAGAAGCCCAGGGCTGTGGATCCCCATTTCTCCGTGCCCGGCTCACCTTCCTGTCCATCGTCTGTTTTTCCTTGGGCCTGTGGATGAGCAGCGGCTGGTCCAGATCCCTGATGGTGATCCCGTAGGCTTTGCTGGAAAAAAAAAACAAACCCCAGCGTAATCACAAAATCCTGGAATGGTTTGGGTTGGAAGGAACCTTAGAAACCACCCAGCTCCAACCCCCTGCCGTGGGCAGGGACGCGGCATCGGGCGAGACCTTCCTGCTCCTGCTCACCCAACAGCGGGCACCGAGCCCTTCCCAATCCTGAGGGATGATCCATCCTTACCTGTAGTACTCCACGAAGGTGATTTCCTCCCCGCTGGCCAGGGTGAAAGTGTCCCTGGGGGTCTTGTCCCAGTCGATGTCGTCGACCCGGTAGGTGCGGTTGTTGTAGCGGGTGATGACCACGCTGCCCACCAGCTCCTTGGTGCACTCGTCCTGGAACGTCTTCTGGCTCTGGGAGTGGATTGTTTGCCTGGGAAATGAGGAGAGACGGCCCATGGAACACTGCCTGCCTGTGCCATCCCAGAAATAAAACACCCCCTCCCCATCCCTGAAGCCTCCCGGAATTCCTTCCCGCTCCTCTCACATCACGCTCAGGACGGACTCGCTGCGGATGATTTTGTGGATGGAATCCACCATGAGGAAGAGCCCGCCGTCCTTCTTCCGGATGCTGACGGCGTATCCCGGCCAAATTTGGAGGCTGTGTCCACAGGGAAAGATGCCCAACGGCACCTGGGTTAGCCCAGAGCTGTCCCACTGTCCCAGGAGCCAAGGAACACCCAAAATGCACAGGGATTTGTTTCCCAGCTCCCAGCTTTGGAAAACAGCCTCTCCGAGGTCAGGCCAGCCAGAGCTGACCCGGGAAAACTTCCCAGTTTCCAGGCTGCTGGGGAAACAGGGATGTCCCTGGCACCCACCTGTGTTTATGCAAGGTGGTGGCCTGGGCAGGCTCAAAGAAATGTCTCCCAACCAGGCTCATGTTTAGGATTTTCATCACCCTGAGGAAGGAAAAGCAGGAAAAGTAGGACTGGGTCAGGCTTGGCAGGCAGGAGGGGGAGGAGGGTCTCCTCCCTGGAGCTCAGGGAGGGTCTCCTTGGTCTCCCACCTCCGGAAAACCACATTGTAAAAGGGGATGCAGAGATCCGAGCTGGCCTCCAGGACCTTGGTCATCTGGATGGTGATGGAAACCTCCTCCCCATTGCTCTTCCTCTGAGCCTTCACACTGACCTGTGGGGCAAGAGGGGGAGTTCTCCCACCCCAAACAAGGGCTGGAGGCCTGGGGGGGGCACCTGGGCTAAGACAAGCCCCCCCTTACCTTGGGAATCTGGATGGGCAGGAAGAGGATGGAGCCGTCAAAGGCCATCACGTCCCCAGTGACAGCGTGCTGCTCCTTCAGCATGGCAAAGCGAGTGTTCCTGCACTCCACCTCGGGGCTGGGGACACACAGGGGCTTTTCTCCCTCTCCTGTCCCCACCCCAGACCCTGCTCAGCCCCCCTGGGATCCCCCTGAGGGGGAAAACACAGAGCTCTTTGCACTGCTGCGCCGGGCACCCCATCTCGTGGCACTCGGGACATGGAGGGCTCTGCCTGGGGACACCCCCTTCTCGAGGGGCTGGGGGGACCCCCGAGGGGCTGCAGGGCCCCCATTAGCCCCCCAGTACCTGAAGGTCACATGGTACTGGTAGACAACTTCGTTCTGGCAGTGGATCCTCACAAGTTCAGCCCCAGGGGCAGCGGGTCCCTTCGCCCCGGGGGGGCCCTGGGGAGGGACACGGGGTCAGGGGCGACCAGCAGCACCTGGACCCCCCCAAAACGCGGGGCTGGGGTCACCACTCACGGCTGGGGGCTCCTGGGGGGCGCAGGGGGCCGAGTGAGCTCAGGTGGGCACAGTGGTGGCTCCTCCAGGGCGGGTGGGCGGCGTCCCCTCGGCCTTGCCATCGGATCCTGCGACCCCAAGGAGGGCAGGGGTGAGCCCTGGCACGCTGGGGACACGCTGGGGGTGCCCAGGTGTCCCCCAAAATTCCCCCCTACTCCTGCCCCACACCAGCCTGAGCGGGGGGTGGCTCAAAAGACCCAGTTTTGGGGACAAAACACAAGAAGTGGCCCTGGCAACGTGGCAGCGAGGGCATGGGGCAGGAAGGGGTGTGATCACGCCAGGGGTGTCACGGGTAGAGGGTCCCCCAGCCCCTGTCACCAGGGTGGTGATGGAGCCACTGGAAGGGCTCAGGGAAAGGGCAGGAGGGGGGATAGAGAGGAACAGGGGGAAGAGAGGATGAGGGAATAGGGGGATAAAGGGACAGTGGTGATGGGATGGGCAGGGGGGATAGAGGGAATAAAGGGCATAAGGGAATAGGGGAGATAACGGGGATGAAGGATAGAGGAGGACAAGGGAATGAAGGGACAGAATGGATGGGGGAGACGGGGAAATAAGGGAATAAGAGTATGGGGGATGGATGGGATAAGGCAATGGGGAATAGAAGGGACAGAGGGACGGTGGGGCTGGAAGATAGAAGGGGACAGAGGGGATAGGGAAGACAGAGGGGGACAAAGGGATAGAGGGAGGTGGAGGGAGTCCAGGAGAAGGTGGGTATTGAGGTTTTAGGGGTTTGGAGTGCCGGGGGGGGACTCACTGCCCGCGTGGGGAGCGCCACCAGCGCTGCCCCCTTTTCCTTCTCTTCCTCCTCCTTCTCCCGTCCGGGCTGGGCTGCGCCAGAGCCTTCCCATCGCCAGCGCCGCCACGACCTGCGGGACGAGCGGGCACAGTGGGCTGGGAAGAGGAGGGGGGGGGGCCGGGCAGCTCCTAAACCCCCTCCACACTCCCCTCACCCCCGCTCCCTACCCAGGGGCCGCTCGCGGGCCGCTCGTCCAAGCCCAGCCCGCGGAACAGCGCCGGGAGCGGCGACGGCGCGGCGGAGGAGGCGGTGGCGGGCACAGAGGGGCGCTGGGCGAAGGCCGCGATGCCGCGGAGCCCCCGCGCCCGGCCGGGGAGGGTGGGGCCGGGAGGGCGGCGGGGGCCGGGCCGGGCCCGGGGCCGCGGGAGGGTGCGGGGGGGCCATGGCCGTGCCCGCTCCGGTGCCCGCTCCGGTGCCCGCTCCGGTGCCCGCTCCGGTGCCCGCTCCGGTGCCCGCTCCGGTGCCCGCTCCGGTGCCCGCCCTGTCCCGGCGCAACCCTCGCGCGCGCGCGGAACGCCCCGCCCCCCTCGGAGCGGACGCGCCGCTGATTGGGCGGCGGCTGGGCGGGGTATAAGGAAGGGGGCGGAGCCATGGAGAGTGGGCGGGGCTAAGGGGAAGGAGCGTTGCCAGGTGGGAAGGGCGGGGTCATGCGATGAGGGGGCGGGGCCAGTGAGGGAGGGGCGGGGCCAGAGAGGCGGAGGGAGGGTGGGATGGGATAATATGGAATTGGGGGGTAAAATGGGATGGGATAGGAAAGGAAAGGGGTAATATGGAATTGGGGGGTAAAATGGGATGGGGTGGGAAGCAGGGATGGGATGGATGGGATGGGATATGGATAGATAGGATAGGATAGGATGGATGGATGGGATGGGGGGTAAAATGGATAGGGCAGGAGGAGGGTAAGATGGAATTGGGGGGTAAATGGGATGGGATAGGAAAGGGGGTAATATGGAATTGGGGGTAAAATGGGAAAGGGGATGGGAAAGGGGGTAATACGGAATTGGGGAGTAAAATGGGATGGGTGGGAAGAAGGGATGGGTGGGTGAGATGCGATGGGATGGGGGATAAAACAGATAGGGCAGGAGGGGGTAAGATGGAATTGGGGGGTAAAATGGGTGCAGGTTACGATGGGATGGGGTGGGAGCAGGGGGCTCCCACCCCCCTGCCCAGCAGAGGTGGCAGAACAAACCCAAGCAGCTCCACACAGGGGGAAAAGATGTTTTATTCTATGTTTTATTCCATGTTCCTCCCCCCTTGACATGTGTCCCACCCCCACCAGCGCATCCACAGCCACCAGGGAGCTGAAGGGGGGGACACCCCACGGTCCCACACGCCCAAAAACCCCCTTTTGGCACAGAGGGGGTGGAAGCAGCAGCTTTGGGGGGATGTCCCTGACCCACCATGGGGCTGGGAGGAGGTCGGAGCTGCACAAGACCCCTCCCCACACCCCAAAGGCACATCTGGGGGGGGCTGAGGGTGTGCAGGGACTGTCCCCACGGGCCAGGGGGGCTGAGAATCCCTCGGCTACCGGTGCCTGTGCTCCAGGAGAGCCTCGAAATCCGGGGAACACACCAACTTGTGCCTCACGTGGCCCAGGACGATCATCTCGCCCGTCCGGTTGTCCCCGATGCCGACGGACACCAGCTCCTGTCCCAGAGGGGAGAGACACCCCTGAGCGGCCCAGTCCCATGGGAATACCCCGGGGAGAAGGGTGAGGGGGTCTCTGCCAAAGGGGGAAGAGCCTGGAGGTGTCCCCAGAGGGGACCAGCAGGACCCTTCCCTGCCGCTGTCACGGGGAGAGGCAGCACAACCCTCCCCAGGGCACCAAACAGGGTGCCCCCCATACCTGTAGGAAGGAGCAGGGGTGCCCCCCATACCTGTAGGAAGGAGCAGGGGGTGCCCATGGTCACGTCCAGGGTCACCTTGCCCAGCACCAGCTGCACCTTCCCCGACTTTCGGATGAGCAGCTTCCCCACCTGCCCCTCGGGAGGTCGGCCAGGGTGCACGTGTTCTCCGCCTGCTTCGCCTCCTGCCACGGCCACCACGGGAAAGGACAGCGTGGGATACAGGGGAATGGCACCACAGGACAGGGGGATGGCCCCATGGGATGGGGGGACAGTACAGGACTGGAGGGGAAAGGACAGCGTGGGATGGGGGATGTAATGGCACCATGGGAGGGAGGAACAGCAGCACGGGACTGGGGGAGAAAGGACACCAGGGAATTGGAGGAGATGACACCATGGGATGGGGAGGATGGCACCATGGGGAGGAACAGCAGCGTGGGATGAGGGGAAAAGAGCACCATGGGATGGGGGGATGACACCACGGGATGGAGTGACATCATTACGGGATGGGGAAGAAAGGACACCATGGCATGGGGGGGAAAGGACACCAGGGTGGGATAATGACACCACAGGATGGGAGGGAAGTCACCATGGGACTGGGGAGATGACACCATGGGATGAAGGAGGATGACACCATTGATTGGAGGGGAAATGACACCTCAGGATGGGGGGGATAACAACACCATGAGAGGGAAGGACACCACTAAGGGATGGGGGCATCCTCATGGGATGGGGGAGAGCATCACCACGGGATGGGGGATGACACCATGGGATTGAGGGGGGGACACACATCACCCCCATCCCACCCCTACCTCGCCGAGCCCCCACCTGGCTCTTCTCCTGCTTCACCACCACCACCTGCCCGTCCTCGTTGTGCAGCTCGGATTTGATGGGTTTGGAGTCGTGGGTGGGGGGCTGCCCAGGCAGGGTGTCAGGCAGCTGCAGGAACAGCAGCTCCTCCTCGGCCTGCAGGCTCAGCCTCTGCAGCAGCTCCGCCACCGGCACGTCCCGCGGGAATCCGGGCGGGCCCTTGGGCTGGGACACCTTGGGCTCCTCCTCACACGGCTCCTCTTTCACTGCAGAGGGGGTGGGTGGGCACGGGGGGCAATGGGGGGCTCCCCCAGCCCGTCCCCACTGCGTGTCCCCCCACTCCCAGCCCACCTTTCACTGCTGGTGGGTCCAGCTCCATCTTCTCCTCCTTGGATCCCGGGAGCCACGGCTGGGGGTCCTCCTGCTCTGCCCCCTCCTCCTTGAAGAGCCACCCCGAGTGGGCCAGCGGGAGCTGCACCGGCTTGTTCCTGATGTCGTTCTTCAGCCCCGGGTCGTCCAGGAACTGCGGGAATGGCAGTGGGGACACTCAGTGCCAGCCTGGGGGGGCACCACGGCCGCCCCCTCCGCGTCCACGCACGCGTCCCTTCTGCAGCATCCGCAGGATCTGCTTCGTCTCCTCGTCCGTCTCCCTCTTCTCCTTCTTGATGTTGATGATGTGGGAAGGGCCAGAGTCGGACACGTCCACGGCCTTGTCCCAGGCCTGCTGGGAGAGGGGAGCAGCCCTGGGTGACCCCCTGGTACACCCCCAGACCCCCCAAAGGAGCGGGGGCAGCTCCCCTTACCCTTCTTCTTCATCATCTCAGCAGGTCCCTGCTCGAAGATGGAGTGGGACTGGATGACCTCGGGCCGGCCTCGGCCCCGGCCGTGCCCGTCCCGCTGCCGGTCCCGCTCCTTCTTCTCCTTCTTGACAGAAACATCCTCCCGGGGCCTGTGGAGCGCAGAGGGAGCACGTCACCCCCATCCCTGCCCCTGCACCCTGTCCCAGGGCACAGCTTTTTATTTGGGAGGGCCCTCTGGAGATCACCCCCCAACCCCCTGCCCAGGTGACACAAGGACACGTCCAGGTGGGTTTGGGATGTCTCCAGAGAGGGGAGACTCCGCACCCTCCCTGGCCAGCTCCACGGAGAGAAGTTCTGCCTCCTGTTGAGGTGGAACTTGTGGTGGTTCAGTTTATGGGCATCCCTCCTTGTCCTGTCACTGGGAAGAGTCTGGGACCATCCTCTGACCCCTTGGATACTGATATGGTTGATGGGATTCCCCCTCAGATGAGACATTTTTATGGATATTTGTATGGATATTTGAGATATTTCTACGGATATTTCTATGGATATTAGAGATATTTCTATGGACAGTTGAGATATTTCTACGGATTGATAAGATCCCCTCTCACTTCCCTCTCCTGACTAATCAGGCCCAGCTCCCACAGTCGCTCATCAGGGAGATGCTCCAGACCCCAAACCACCCCTGTGCCCCCAGTTTTGCCCGGGGGGACCCCCCCAATCCACCCCCATCGCCCCCAAAAACGCTTCCCGGGCCACTCACTCCTCCTTGATCTTCCTGCTGATTATGTTGGGGGTGAAGGTTTTCTGCAGGAAAGAGAGCAGAGGGAGGGACAAGTCATACAAAACAGCCCCCCCCTGCACCCCAAGCTCCCTCCCAGGGGTCCTCAAACCCCCCCAGGGGTCCCCAATCCCCCCCCTTCAGGGGAAGGGCACAAAGTGAGACCCCAATTTGGGGGGTGTGTGGGGGGAACTCACCTTCTTGACACCCCCCAGGGTGAGGTCCCGGGAGCGGATGGCAGGCGGCCCGGGGTGAGGGGGGGGGCAGCGGGACGTCTGCCCAGCACCCCCCGAGCCCCCGGGACCCCCGAGCCCCCGGGCGGAGGCTGCCGGGGGAGCCGGAGCTGCCAGAGCTCCCCTCGGCCATCCTGTGGGGAGGGGGCACGGTCAGGGGGGGTCAGACCGCCCTCCTGCACCCCTTTCAGGAGGGAGGGGGGGTCCTGCACCCCTAAACGGGGCTCAATCACCAATAATGTGCCCCCCTCCTCCCCAGGACCCCCTTCCTAAAGGGCTCAGCCCCCCCATACACCCCCAGACAGGGCCCATTCGTAGCCCCCTCCCCAGGAGGGAGTCGTCTGTCCCCTGCACCCCCCAGGACCCACCTGCAACCCCCTCCCCAGCTGTCTCACCCCCCGACTGCGCCTGGACCCCCCAAACAAGCCCCACTCGTCCCCCCCCTCCCCAGGGGTCTCAGACCCCCAAAATCAGCTCGCACCCCCCTCCCCAGGGGTCTCAGACCCCCAAAATCAGCTCGCACCCCCCTCCCCAGGGGTCTCAGACCCCCAAAATCAGCTCGCACTCCCCTCCCCAGGGGTCTCAGACCCCCCCCCCGCACCCTCCAGGACTCCCTTGCTCCCCTTCCCCAGTGGTCTCAGACACCCAGGACCCCCCTTCACCCCCTCCCCAAGGCTCTCAGCCCCCCCTGCTCCCCCAGGACCCCCTGTTTCCCCCCCCCAGGGCTCTCAGTCCGCACCATTACCCACTATTACCCCTCTCTGCAGCTTTCTCCCCCCCCCCCCCGATACACCCCCAACCAAGACTCTCTCGCCCCACTCTCCCCAGGGGTCTCATTCCCCCTCCCCACCCCTCTGGACCCCCCTGGACCCCCCAAAAACCGCCCCCCTCCCCGCCACGCCGCCCCTTACCCTGCCCGGGCAGCCACGGGCTCGCCGCCCTCCACCGCGCATGCGCGGCGCACGACGCTCCCTCCCCGGGGCGACGCCGCTGCCGCCATGTTTGTTGAGGGCGCGCGGGCCTTGCCAGTGAGCCGCCATCTTTCTGGTTGGCGTTGCCCGACCCAGCGTGATGCCGGCGGCGCCATCTTTGTGGCGGGCAGCGCCCAGTTCTCGGGTCCGCAGACGGGGGCAGCGCAGGGGGGATGTTTTTTTTGGAGGTGGGGAGGGGTCACTCACCCCGTCATTTAACACCCCCTGCACCTTCCTGGGTGCAGCCACTTCCTCAGAGTTCTCTAGAGCCTTCCAGCCGCCTGCCCCCCTTCGAGGTGGGCACCCCCCACTGAGAAATTTGGGAGGACAATGAGTTTTTTGGGGTGCTCGCCCCACTCCGAAAAGCATGTGCCCCCCAAAAAGCGTATTCACTAAGTGCAAAACACCACACACACCCCCTCCGGCTTTGCACCCCCTTTCCCACGGGGGTCCTGAGTAGTTCCAACATCCCCCGCACCTCATCCATCACATTTTGGGGGATGGATGGGGGGGTGCGGCACAACCGGGACACCCGCCGCATCCCCCAGCCCCAAAAGCGGGAGGGTACAGGCAGAACCTGCCCACCACCCACCCCCAATGTGCACCCACATCCCGCTCTGCCTCCATCACCTGACGCCGCACGCGTCCCTCCATCCCATTGGCAGAACCGGGAGGCTTTTCCTTCCTCCCCCTTTTTCTCCCAGCTCCTTGGATATCTATTTTTCCCTTTTTTTTTTTTTTTTCCCCTCTTCTCTCCCTCCTCTGGAGGGTGTTTGCTATTTCCGAGCTGGCTGGGAGGATCCCAGTCGCATCAGCCGCAGGCAGCGACGCGGCACCGCCGGGTACCACCGCGATCCCACCGGCATCCTCCGTCCTTCCCGCCTGGATCAGCCCCGCCGGGGCTCCCTGTCCTGCCGCCCCTTCCATTCTCCCACCCTGCCGCTCCACCGGCATCCCACCGCGTCCCGGCAGCCCCCCGGCACGGCCAGGTAAGGGCCCCACCGGCACCGGGACACCCGGAGCAGCCGCCAGATCCCGGTGGCGTCGGGACAACATCCCAATGGCATCGCTGAGGGATGCCCGGGGGCGCAGGAATATGGGGGGCAGGTGGGGCGTGGGGGCATGGAAGGTTTGCTGAGGGTTTTTTGAAGGGGCACGGGGTGTTGGGGACACGGGGACACGGTGACACGATCCGGCTGGGAGCAATCCCGGTGCGGAATTCCTGCGCCACCGCCGGGCACGGGAATGGGGCAGCGAGGTGGCACCTTGTCCCCAGCGCGGTGACCTTCTGCCGTGCCCGAGGGTGGGTGGAGAGGCAGATTTGTTGGGTGACACCCTGCTTGGGGTGGCTGGGGGGTGTTGAGTGGGGCTGGGGGTGACCCCCGGCTCTGCGCAGATGGGGAGGGGGGGACGCTGGGTGGCCGTGGGTGGCCGTGGGTGGCCAAGTGACAGGGACACTCACGGATGAGCCCGGCGTGGGTGGCCGTGGGCACGCGGGGAGCGGGGGCTCTGAGTACATCGGGCACGGCTGCCCCCGCACCAATCCGGGGGTACCGGGGCGCAGGGTGGGGGGCACCCACCCCCTCAACCCCCTGCGCATCACCCCCTTCCCGCGTCACGGGTGTCACCGCGTGTCCCCCACCCCCCCAGAGCGGCTCACTGGGGGGGGCGCAGCGAAGGGAGGGGAAACTGAGGCACGGGCCAGGGCAGAAAGGCGGATCCAGCTTTTCCAGTGCCCGCGTCCAACCCTCCCCTCTCTCCCAGCACTCCCTCGGCTCCCCTTGTTTTTCTTTCCCCACCCCGGGTGTTGAGCAAACCCCGAAACACCCGCTGGCGTCGCGCCGGGGCCCCGCGGCACCCGGGGGAGCGGCCGGGGCCCCCGCACCCGACCGGGCTTGTTCCCCGGCGTCCCGCTGCCTGCTCCTGCCTGCGCGCTGCCTATTCCTGGCTGCCGGCCGCTTTTCCACCCCCCCGGTGCCATCTGCTCCGCCGCGGGGGGAGCGGCCCCGGCAGCTGCCGACGTGGGCAGCTCGGGGGGCTGCTCGGCACCCCCCCAAAACCCGCGCCGTGCCCGCAGGAGCTCAGCCCCTCCGGCCATGGAGCTGCTCTCCACCCCAAGAACATCGAGATCAACAACATCACCTGCGACTCCTTCCGCATCTCCTGGGCCATGGAGAAGGGGGACCTGGAGAGGGTCACTCACTACTTCATCGACCTCAACAAGAAGGAGAACAAGAATTCCAACAAGTTCAAGCACCGGGTGAGCCCGGAGCGGGGGGGGGATGTGGGACCCCCTGTCCGGGGTGAGGAGATGGGGTTGGTGAGAGGGAACTGGCTTTTAACCCACTCCCACGCTGATTGGGGTCATTCCCCACTCTGGACACGCTGGTGGAGGGCACTGGGATGGGGATCAGGGGGTGACGGACCCCCTTCCCAAGCCCCCGCGGGGGAGCAGAGCCACAAACCTCTCCCCCACTCCCCCTCCCCGTGCTGCGAGTCACTAATTCGGGGCCGTTTTTAGCAGCGCCGTTGCCACGGTGATGCTATTTAATGTTTAACATTATTTTTTTCTCTCCTCCCCAATAATAAGGGGTGGGGGGTGGGATATTTTCTTTCCCCCTCTATCTCCCGACTTCAGCATCCGCCGTTGCCACAGAAACGGCTCTGCACTGCGGAGCTGCTCCGTGGCCTATTGACACCGCGAGATGCCACCGGGAGCGGGGGGGTCCCCGAGACCCCCGCCCTCCGTGGGGGGGACCCTGCGCCCCCATCGCTGCGTGGGGCGGGGAGGGAGGGACAGAGCTGGGGGGGCAGCAGGAGACGTGTCACCGCGGGGTTTTGGGTGCCCCGAGGTGGATGTTTGGGGGGGTCGGTCCCTGGCACCATCCCCCGGGCGCGGGGGGGGGGGTTTGGGGCGGTGCGATGCTGTCCCGCCTGACCCTCGCCCCCCGGCACAGGATGTCCCCACCAAGCTGGTGGCCAAGGCGGTGCCGCTGCCCATGACGGTGCGGGGGCACTGGTTCCTGAGCCCCCGCACCGAGTACAGCGTGGCCGTGCAAACGGCCGTCAAACAGAGCGACGGGGAGTACCTGGTGTCCGGCTGGAGCGAAACCGTGGAGTTCTGCACCGGGGGTGAGCGGGACAGACACGGGCGGCCCGGGGCCGGGAGGGAGGATGGGGGCGATCCCCGGAGCCGGGAGGGAGGATGGAGGACCTCCCGGGAGCCAGGAGAGAACGGGGACAGTGCTGGGAGCTGGGAGGAGGAGGAGGAGGAGGACGCAGGCAATACCCGGAGCTGGGAGGAGGATGGGGGCCACCCGGGAGCTGGGAGAGGATGGGGGCGATCCCAGGAGCCAAGAGAGAGGACGGGGGTGATCCCAGGAGCCAGGAGCTTGGAGGAGAACGGGGGAAATTCTGGGAGCTGGGAGCCAGGAGGGAGGACGGGGGAGGCTCGGAATTGGGAAGATGAGGAGGACGGGGACGACGCTGGGAGCTGGGAGGAGGATGGAGGCAATGCTGGGAGCCAGAAGCGAGGAGGAAGTAGAGGAGCAATGCTGGGAGCCAGGAGAGAGGAGGGATTAATGCCTGGAGCTGGGAGCCAGGACAGAGGATGGGGGCCTTCCCAGGAGCCGGGACAGAGGATGGGGTCAATGCTGGGGGTCAGGAGCTGAGAGGGAGGACAGAGACGATCCTGGGAGCTGGGAGCTTGGAGGAGAGTGGGGTCAATACAGAGAGCCTGGAGCTGGAAGAGGATGGGGTTGATGCTGGGAGCTGGGAGGCAGGAGGAGGACGGGGGCAATGCTGGGATGCAGGAGCCTGGAGGAGGACGGGGGCGATGCCGGGAGCTGGCACAAGCCGGGCCGGTTGGAGCGGCAGCTGATGAGTGGGAGGCGGGAGGTGCGGGGAGCTGCGGGCAGGGAAGGGCTGCCGGAGGGGGATGGAGACGCCCTGATGTCCCCATCGCTGCCCCCGACTATGCCAAGGAGCACCTGGCCCAGCTGCAGGAGAAGGCAGAGCTGATCGCCGGCCGCATGCTGCGCTTCTCCGTCTTCTACCGCAACCAGCACAAGGAGTATTTCCAGCACGTCAGGTACCCCCAGACCCCATTCCCCACTCCCCCCGCTCCCAGGGCGCGCCCCCTGACCCTACCTGTGCCTGTCTGTGTGTCCCTCCTCCTCCTCTTCCTCCTCCTCCTCCTCCTCGTGCCAGGATGCACTGCGGGAACGTGATGAAGCCGTCGCTGAAGGACAACAGCGGGAGCCACGGCTCCCCCACCAGCGGGATGCTGCACGGCATCTTCTTCAGCTGCAACACCGAGTTCAACACCGGGCAGCCCCCCCAGGACTCGCCCTACGGCCGGTACCGCTTCCAAATCCCGGCCCAGCGCCTCTTCAATCCCAACACCAACCTCTACTTCGCGGACTTCTACTGCATGTACACCGCCTACCACTACGTCGTGCTGGTCCTGGCGCCCAAGGGCTCCTCCGGGGATCTCTTCTGCCGGGAGCGCCTCCCCCAGCTGGACATTTCCTCCAACAAGTTCCTGACGTGCTGCGTGGAGGAGGGCGAGCTGGTGTACCGCCATGCCCAGGACAGCATCCTGGAGGTCATATACACCGAGCCCGTGGACCTCGCCCTGGGCGTGCTGGGGGAGATCAGCGGCCACCAGCTCATGAGCCTCTCCACCGCCAACGCCAAAAAGGACCCCAGCTGCAAGACGTGCAACATCAGCGTGGGGCGTTAAAGGGGGGAGGAGGAGGAGGAGGAGGAGGAGGAGGCGGGCAGGGCCGGGCAGGGGGGCAGGGCCGGGCAGGGGGACAGGCGCCTGCCCCGGGGGCTTCTCCCACGGACACTGGTGGGCGGAGGACGCGGGTGGGCACGAGGAAGGAGCCGGCGGGATGCTCGCCCGGCAGGGAGGCGGAGCCCACCGCGCTGCTCTGCGCCCCGAGGGAAGAAGCCTTCATCTCCTGGACTGGCCGACCGGCATCACACCCTCCCTGGCGTGAGCCCCGCGCTCTGCCCTTCTCCGCGCAGCCGCTGCGGGACCCCCTTCCCCTCCGGTGTCCCCTGCATCCCCCCGACCCCGGGTTTGTGCAGCTCCCGGGGAGCCCCGGTCCTACCAACCGGGACTGGGACTCCCTGGCCACCCCAGGGGGTTCAGTGGAGAGGCTGGAAGCGCCCCCGGTTTTGGGCTGCTCGCGGGGACCGCGGGGTGCTCAGACAGGGACCCCCCTGCTCCCAGGGCCGCAGCAGTGGGGGGGACCCTCGTGCTGTCCCTCTCTGCTCTGCCACCCTGTGCTGCCCAAACCGTGGCCCCGGAGGCAGCCGGAGGAGCTGGGGAATAGGGGAGTGGAGCTGAGCCCCCCCACCCCGTGCCCCCCACCCCGCCGCCCCCCTGAGCCGTCGGCAGCATGGCGCTTGCGTGCGGCCCCCCCGGGGCGCCCACCCCTCTTCCCCCCGCGGGGTGCCCACCCCCCCCGTCTCTGTGTACCCCCTGCACGCTGTAGAACAACAACTGCCCCCGTCCCCCCGAGCATCCCTGTACTGTGCTGGAGGTGTTTCAATAAATCTCTGTGCGGTCGCCACCGGCCGTGTCACGCGCCTCTGTCCCCCGCCAGGACCCCGGGCAGTGGCTCCAGACTCCCCACAAAGTCCAGCTCAGGGAAAGGAGGGATGGGACTGGGAGGGGACAAGGTGCTGAGGTGGCCACAGGTAACCCTCCTGCCCTTCCCAGCTCGCAGTTCCACAGGAAAGTTTGGGATGGAAGGAGATCATCCAGTCCAACCCCTCTGCCCAGGTGGGGTCACCCAGAGCAGATGTGGGCATATCCAGGTGGGTTTGGAATGTCTCCAGAGAGGGAGACTCCACACCCCCTTGGGCAGCTGTTCCAGGGCTCTGCCACCCTCAAGGGAAAGAAGTTCTTCCTCACGTTGTGGTTCAGTTTGTGGCCTTGTCCCGTAGCTGGGCACCACTGGGAAGAGTCTGGCACCATCCTCTGGTATCCTTTGGAGAGATATTTGTGGTTAAGTTTATGGGCCATCACTCCTTGTCCTGTCGCTGAAAGGCCGAAACGCTCCCTGAATTCGGTGCCCTCTTTCCATCATCGGGACTGAAAACCCCTCTGGATGCAAAGCCCCGGCGCCCGCCGCCGTTCCTCCTGGAAACAGCCACTCCAGAGCATCCCAGCCCCATCCTGGCACCCTGACACACACACTCTGCACCGGCAGAGAGCTCGGGATGGAGGGGGGCACGAGGGAGCACACGGTGGGCGCGGGGGCCGTGTCACAGCCCACCTGCCATCTGCCACCGGCACAGGGACGCGCCGGAGGGAGCACGCGGTGGGCACGGCACACTGTGGGCACGGCACACTGTGGGCACAGCACGTGGCACCCACCCACCCCACCGGGGTGCTGCTGGGGGGGTGAGATACGGTGTGTCTGTGTGGGGAGGAGCATCCGCCTGCAGAGTCCTGGGGGAGTGGGGAGCTCTGACAGACCCCATCACGGTGATCCCACCATCCCTGGGACACAGTCCGGCTGCTCCTTCAGGGTTGCTGGCTCTGCTCCATCAGAGCCCTGTGCATGGGGGTCCACCCCGAGGATGGGGGTCCATGCAGGGTGCTGGGGGCTCTCCCCCTGCTATTCCAGCCCCGTTTTTGGATGCCGTTTTCCTGGGGTGGAAGCAAAGAGGCCGGGCTGCCTGCCCCGCTCCAAGTACAAGGGTATTTATTTCATGGGTACAAGAGAGACAGCACCTTGTGTGTGTTTTGGGCTCTTCCCGGTTACTGGTTTGTACATTCAGAGCTTCGGCCGGGGCAGGGAAGGGCAGCGGGTCCCGCTCGGCCCCCCCCAGCACCAGGGTGGGTGGTTGCCAGTGGGGACCCCCCCAGTGCCCCCCGTGCCGTGGGCGCCCGAGCCCCGCCCCCGTGCGAGCGTGTCTTGAGTGCTGAGGTTGGCTGTGTGCTCCTCCTCCGTGCAGTCTGTGCAGGGCAGCAGCGCTCCCCGCCTTCCTCCCTGCCCTCTTCCTCCTCTCCTCCTCCTCCCCTGCCCGCGGGGGGGGCCGGGACCCCCGGCCCTCATTTCCTCTGTGCAGCGTGTCCTGGAACTTGGTGCTGGTGTAGCGAAGGTGGAAACCCTTCTTGTTGATGGTGTCGTCCGAGTGGAAGCGGATCATCACGGAGTCTCCGGCCGAGTAGATCTCCTCGGGGGGCTGCGGGGGCAAAGGAAGGGGTGCTCAGATCCATGGGCATTCCCAGGATGCGTGGGCACGGTGGGAGGGAAGGGGTTTGCAATGGGGGGGGGGGGGGGAGGGGTTTGCAATGGGGAGGGTGCGAATCGTTGCACCATCCTGAATTCCGACGGGGATTTCTCCGCGCTGCTCTGGCTCGGCCTCACCCATCACCCTGCGCCCTCACACCACCCTAACCTTCCCTAATCCCAACCCTAACGCTAATCCAACCCCACGCCACGTGCCCCTTCCTCCCCAGCTCACCCGGAGCCGCAGAAGCGGCCGAGGCGCGGGGCCGTCCCGTCGTAGCCGTCGAAGAGCTCCATGTAGTCGTATCCGCAGTCGGCTTCCTCCTCGATCTCAAAGGTCTGGAAGATGAGCTCCACGCCGAACCCCTCCTCTGCCATGATCACCCACTCGCAGTCCGAGCCCCCCGGGTAGTTGTTGTCCCCGAATTGCGCGTGGGAATACAAGTCCTTGGTCTTCACCTCGGCGCGGACCTGGCCCCCGCACACTGGGGGAGAAGCCGGGGTTTAGGGGCAGCCACGCTCTCCCCATGCCCCACGGCCACGTTTCCCAGCCCCACGGCGCTACCTGTGGTGTGCGTGGCCTCGAATCCCTTCTTCTGGACGGAGTTATCGGAGACAAACTTGAGGAACATCTTGTTGCCCGAGGAGACGATGGGCTCGGGCTCCTTGGCCCCGCAGAAGCGGCCGAGCGCCGGGGCCTTGGCGTCCTTCCCGTCGTAGATCTCCAGGTGGTCGTAGGCACATTCCTGCTGCGCCTCCACGTCCAGCTCCGAGAAGGTCTGTGGAAGGCGATGGATGGAGTTGTCAGCGCTCAGTGGGGCTCGGTGGAGGGCACCCCAGCACTTCCCACCCCCCGTCCCTACCAGCTTGACGCGGTGCCCTGGTGTGGTGCTGATGGCCCAGGTACACTCCTTCTTACTGGGGTATTTGTCGGGCCAGTTGGGGCTGGTGATGGTCCCGGAGGTGGATGTCACCTTGTGGTCACAGCCGGCTGGCAGGACAACGGAAAGGGTCACAGATGCGTGGAATGGGGGCGTCCCACAGGGACGGGTGTGGGATGGACCCACCTTCCTTGCAGTCGTGCTTGTTGTCGTGCAGCACGAAGCCGCTGCGGCACTGGCACTCGTAGCTGCCGAAGGAGTTGAGGCACTCGTGCTGGCAGCCCCCGTTGTTCTTGGCACTCATCCTTGTCTGGGAGAGAGCAGAGGCATCACTGAGCGGGGTGGGAAAACCCTGGAGTGGGGTATTCCAGCCTGGCACAGCGCCCCCCCCCCAGCCCCACCCCTCTGCTGAGCACCCAGCCAAGCAAGCGCCCACGGCCAGCAGCAAGCAGAGCTCCAGCGTCCTGCTCCCAAATCCAGCCCCATCCAGGGACGGGATGGGTCCTCCTCTCCCGTGGGCTCACCCATGGGTGCCACCATTACCTGCTGCCGGGATGGACGGGGTGAGGGGGGAGGCAGAAAAACACACAGTGACAACCAAAGTGCACAAGAAAAGACCAGGACGCGGGAGTCCCTCTTTACTCATCGATAGGAGATGTCACAGACACGGTAAAAATCGGAAGGGTGGGGTGGGGGGAAAAAAAAAAAAACCAAGGTCAGCTGATAAACGACAAAAAAAACCAAGGGGATGGGGTGCTTGGAAATTAAAAAAAAAAAAAAAAATTTTTAAAAAAAAAAAAAAAAAAAAAAATTAAAATAAGGTCAACAACCAGTTCTGTCAAGCAAAAGGCTGCCGGGGGGCCGGCGGCACGGCTCGGCTCGGTCCCGCCGTGCTCCCGCACGGCTCCGGGCCGCGGAGTTCCTGAGAGAGATGGAGAGGAGGGAGCGTCAGGACGGGCCCCGCAGCCGCTTCTGCAGGCGGAACTTCAGGCCGGGCGGGCGAGATTTCGGGGGCTGCAGCTGCTGCTTCTTCTCTGCAAAGAGAGAGGGAGAGAAGGGGGGGAGCGATGGGGCGCGGGGGCGGCGGGGGCGCGGTGGGGGGGGACATGCGGAGCGGCAGCCGGGGAAGCAGCAGCGAGGGGGACACCCCGGAGCCCCCTCGGCAGCCCGGGGCGAGTGGCTCTGCGGGGAGGAAGAGGAGGAGGAGGAGGAGGCGCGGGGCTGGCTCTGGGAGGATGAGGGTGGGCTTTGCGGGGTTCCTGGGGTGTCCAGACTGGGAATGGCAGTGGAGGGGTTTGGGATCACCCTTGCTGGCCGAGCTGACCTCCCATCCCACCATGGTCCCTGTCACCGATGTCTCAGCACCCCCCTCCTCCGAGATGCTCCACGTCCCATTTTTTCCCCCTCGCTCCCCCTCCCCGCGGGGTGGGTTTGGGGAGTGGGAACCAGCAGCAAGCGGCACCAGCCCCCCCAGCATCCCACTGTGCCAGACAGGAGCATCCCTCCTGGAGCGCAGCGAGGGGGCCCTGCCCCAGCCCCCCCCGGAGGCCGTAACCTGGGAGTCTCCTACGTCTGAGGGAGGAAGCGAGGCGGGAAGGCCCGTTTGGGGATGGGAAGGGGCTTCTGGGCTCAGAGCAGCTCCAGCACCGGGGGGAGGGAGCCTGGGGGCGGCGAGACAAGAGCAGAGGAGATTGGCAGCGGAAAGAAGCCCACCGGGTCGGTGTCTTTAGCAATCCTTTTTCCAACCAGCTTGCTCGCCCCGGCATCGCCCGTGCGCTCACCACCGCTCTACCCCGCGGGCATCCGACGGGCCCCGGGCTGCTCCCGCAGCCCCCCCGGTGCCTCTCCCCCCGCTGCTGAGACCCCCCTGCGCCGGGGCTGGGCCGAGAGCTGGGGGCACTCACCTGGGTGCCGACACCGTGGCGGATTCCCGGGCGGACGCATCCTTACGGACTGGCTCCTGCCTCCCGGCCCCGGCCCGCGAGGAGGAGGAAGAACGAGAAGGAGGAAGGGGCCATGTCTTCACCGGGGAAAACGGCGCCCAGGCGGCCAGCTGCCCTTGGCACCGAGGGACGAGGCTCGTCCGGAGCGCAGGGACCCTCTGCGGCTAAAAGGCGCCGCACCGGAGATGTTTTGCCCCGGGGACGGCCGGGAGTGACCCCGGGGGGACCAGAGGAGGGGCCCCGGTGTGGCCGAGTCCTCCAGGGTGGTCCTGCTGCCGGGAAAGCCCGAGACCTGGGTGTGGAGAGGTGGAGGAGGGTTTGGTGGGCTGGGGTTGGGCAGCCCCCACGGGATCACCGTGCATCCCGGTGGGATGAGAGAAGGAGGGAAAAGGGGAGAGGGGAGGAGCCCGAAGCGCGGTGCAGGGGACACTCACCCGGCTGTCCCGTGGTCCCACTCGGCCACCAGGCTTCCCCAGGGAATCACTTTGTGGAGGGTGCCGGCTCCCAACGGCTGGGCCCCCTGGGCCGCCCTACTTGCCTTGGTTTTAATTAAACAAATAAAGCAAAGACACTCGACCCCTGCTCCGGGGAGCCCCGGGGACTCCGGGGGATGCCGGTCCCGCTGCTCCCGCAGTCTGGCCACAATGCCCCACAAAAACGGCCTTGACTGGCCAAAATGCAGCAGGAGGGGTCTGGGAGGTGCTGCCAGTCGCTCACGGCCGGATGGTGTCCAGGGCACTGTGCCACACTGAGGGGACCCTCTCTTGCACGAGGGCCCCGTAGCAGCTTCCCAGCCCCGGGGTCCAGCCCTGGGATGCTCGGCTGCATCCAGCGTTATTCCATGTGCCCGTCCCTACCCCCTGAGACCCATCCAAAGGTGACACCACCTCCTGGAGGGGTGGCCCGGGAGGAGGGCGGACCGTGGAGCAGACAGGGATAGGTAGGTTTTTTGGGAAGGGAATTGCCCCGGAGAGCTGAGAGGTGGCCGGATGCCGATCCCGGGGAGCGGAGGAAGCCGGTGCCGTGCAGCATAGCAGGGAGCAGCAGCGCAGCAGAGCGGGGTGTCACCGTCCCCCCACCCCAGCAGTGCCACCCGAGGGTGCAGCACCCAGGGCCCAGCACATCCCTGTCCCCAGCTGGCCCCCATCCCACGGAAATCTGGGGCCTCCCGAGAGCACCCCCGCTGAACTGGGACCCAATTATCCCCCCAAAAAGAGGGGGAATCCTCCCAAAATGTGCCGCCAGGCAGGCTGGCGAGTCTGGGAGGGTTCAGACCCCAGGGTCACCCCACCACCGGGCTGGGACCGGGGGGCTGCACCCCCAGCGCGGGCGAGGGGAGCGTTAGCAGCGGTTTGGGGGCGTGGGGAGGGTCGGCGAGGTGAGGGAGGGCATGGGACACCCATGCCGGGGCTGGGCAGCTCTACCTGAGAAGAATGGGCTTTGAAGCCCTTTTTGGAGACGGTGTTGTCAGACTTGAACTCGATCCTCATGTTGTTGTACTGCGAGGTGATCACGTCGGGCTTCTCGGCGCCGCAGAACTTGCCGTGCAGTTTGGAGTCGGCCGTCAGCCCGCTGCGCACCTCCACGAAGTCGTACTTGCACACCTGGGGGGCACAAAGCCGTGTCTGCCCACCCTGGGGGGCACAAAGCCGTGTCTGCCCCCCTGGGGGGGCACAAAGCCACGTCTGCACGCCCTGGAGGGCGGCACAGGTGTGGAACACGGTGGGGACACGGCAGTGCCACCCAGGGTGGTTCCCCAGCAGTGCCCGCCGCCGACTCACGTCGTTGCCCTCGGTCTCGAAGAAGTCGAACTGGAGGGATGCGGTACTGGGTGGGGGCCACCAGCTGCCAGATGCAGTTCTTGTTGGGGGGGTATTCCTTGGCCACCCCGGGCTGGTGATGGAGCCGTTGAGCTTGGTGAGGAAACCTCCGCAGGCGCTGCAGGGCGGGAGGTACCCGGCGCCCGTCACCTCCCCGGGCTCCGCGGGGTTAGGGACGCTGCGAGGGGCATGGGGGGTGTCGGGGTGTTTTAGGGGGCCACTCACCCTCGCAGCGGCGCTTGTCGGTTGCCAGCTCGTAGCCAGGGTCACAGGCACACTTGTAGCTGCCCAGGGTGTTGACGCAGCGCTGCTCACAGCCGCCGTTGTTGGGCCGGAGCACTCGTCCATCTCTGGGCAGGCAGGGAGGGATGAGCGGGAAAAGGGGCCGTGACCCCTCCCAGTGACCCCCCCTGGAGTGTCCCCCGCACCTTTGAAGAAGTTGACGGCGAAACCCGCCTTGTTGATGGACCGTCGGAGACGAATTTCATCCAGAGCCTGTTGGAGGTGCTCTTGATGTCGTCGGGCTTGTCGTAGCCGCAGTAGCGGCCGATGAGGCTGCTCGACTCCGTGCTGCCATCCCGGATCTCCAGGTAGTCGTAGGCACAGCTGTCGTGCCGCTCGATCTGGTGGGAGGGTGTTAGGTAGGGGAGGGTCTCGGCCCCAGCACCCACCCCCGAACCCTCCCCGCTGCCCACGCGCCGAGAAGGAGCTGCGCGGGGAAACTGAGGCAGGGAGCAGCACGGGGTGTGGAGCCAGGAAGGGCAGCCCCCGGCCTGTCCTGGGGGGAGCAACAGGTTGGGGAGACCTCCCCATCCCAGTCTGGGGAATACTGGCCCACCTCGAAGGACTGGAAGGTCAATCCCACGTGGAGCCCTCGAGACGGTGATTTCCAGACGCACACCTTGCTGGGCCGATAGTCGTCGGGGTAGTTGGGGACTGGATGTGCCCGTTGTCCTTCTTCACGTCCCCCCCACAGATGGCTGGAAGAGGAGCAGCGGCCTGAGCCCCCCCTCGGCCCCCCCCACTGACCCCCTGGCCCCCCTCTCCCCCCTACCACCCCCCCACCCCCCTACCTCCTTCGTAGACAGCGAAGAATCCTTTGCCCACCCAGTTGCTGCTGCTCCGGAACTCGACCCAGAGGCGGCTGTCGGTGGAGATGATGGGCTCGGGCAGCTTGTTCCCGCAGAACCTGCCTGGGGAGGAAGGCGTGCTGGGCTTCTGCTGGTCAGGAACCCTCCTCTTCCTCCCCACCACCTCCTCTTCCTCCCAGCCATCCCCTCCTGGTGCCCCCGGTGCCCCTTCCCAGCCTAAAGCCAAAGTGCTGCTTCTCCCTCTCCAGCTTTTCTGGCAGTTTCACTTCAACTGGTTTCTCCAGGGTCAGCTGGGATTTAGGGAACATCCAGCTCATGGGGACAGGACTGGGACCTTGGAATCTCCCTGGGGAACATCATGGGAATGGGACTGGGATACTGGCAACTCTTGGGAACATGATGGGGACGGGACCAGGATCCTGGAATCTCCCTAGGGAACATCCAGCTCATAGGGATGAGACTGGGATCCTGGAATCTCCCTGGGGAACATCCAGCTCACGGGGATGGGACTGGGATCCTGGCATCTCCCTGGGCAGAGCTGTGCCAGCCAGCTGGATGACCCAGGCTGGTTTCACTGGTGTGGGGGCCAAATTGGGAGCTCCGTTCACCCCAGTAACCCCTCTGGGGGTTAGTTCTCCCCACCCCAGGACTCTGGAGCATCAGGCAGGCAGGGATAGGGGCCGAGGGGAGCCCCTGGTCCCGGTGCTGGAGCGTTCCCGGTGGGCAGGAGGAGCGGGCGGGAGGCCCCGGGTTGTTACCTCGCAGCGTGGCCTTTCTCCAGAACCCGTCTCTCACCTCCACGTAGTCGTACCAGCACAGCCGGCTTCGGTACAGGTCCAGGGTGGTGAAATTCAGGATGATCTGAAGTTGGGAAGGAGCAGGAAGAGCGTGGGTGAGCCCACCCCCGTGCCCCCTCTGCTGGGAGCCGGCGGGAGCCCTCGGACCTGCTCTGCCCGGCACCCCGGCCCACAGAGGGATGCTGGGATTAGGGACACCGGAAAAAAAGGGTGGGAGATGTGGGGAGGAGAGAGAGGGGGCTGGAGGAGGTGGGAGGCGGTACCTTCTCTCCGGGGGTGACGGAGATCCTCCAGACGCAGTGCATGTGGGCAGAGTATCCATTGGGGAATTCCGGCGAGGAGAAGTTGCCCTGGCTGTCCTGGAGTGTCTCCCCGCAGGCTACGAAGGAGAAAAAGTGAAAGTCAGACCCCCGGGGAAGCCTCCCAGCCCCGCTGTGCCCTTTTCCCATTCAAACTCGCAGCCCTGAGGACTCAAAAGACAACCCCACATCAGCACCTCGCCGGTGCATCCCCGAAACCTCCGGGGCTCCCGGCAGCCCTCCCAGCCCCGTGTTCACCACAGGAGCCATCCCGGCCCTCCCTCCGTGTCCCGGCCCGGCTCCACGCCCGGCTCGGGGCAGGTTTTCCACAGGCTGGAGCCGGCCCAGCGCTGCCATCTGGGAGCCACATGATGCCGGGGAAGCGGCACACGGAGCTTTGCAGGGGCCAAGGCAGCCTCCCCCTCCCCGACCTCCCCCCCGTCGCTGAAAGGTGAAACGGTGCGAAAAAAGGGCCGTTTCAAACCCGGCTCGCTGCCTTTTTTTCTCCCCCTCCTCTCCTTTCTTTACAGTGGAAAACAAAAGAGATCCAGAGAGAGCTTTTTGGGGAGGTTTCCTTCTTTTTTTTTTTTTTTAGCTCGCTCCAAACTAATCGCTTTTCCTGCTCCCCCCCCCCCCCTCCTCCCCCGTAGCCCCCGAGGGCGGCGGGGCGGCCGTGGGGCCCCTCACAAAGGCGTCCCTCTCTTCCACGGGGGCCCGAATTAGCCGCTGGAATTAAAGCCGGGAGCGCGTGCGGGGAGCCAAACTCCCCGCAGATGCGTTCGTTTGCCAGCGCCGGCCCCCGGGGCACGCGCCTGTCGCCGGGGGGGCTCGTGTGCCAGCCCCCTCCCCACCGTGCCCGGGGCGATGGTGCCCTTCAAGGTGCCAACGCCTCGTGCCGGTCGTGCCCCCGACCCTCAAGGGGTGGACCAGTGCGGGTCAGGCTTGTCCCACCCCACCAGGATGCTGGGGTGGGATGGAGGAGGGTCTCCGAGGGGTTTCCCAGAGGGTGCTGCGTGGTCAGGGGGGTGCTCTCAGGGGTGCTCTGCTCTTCAGGGATGCCCTCAGGGGGATTTTTTTGGGAGGGGAATGCTCTTCTCTTGGAGGATGCTCTTTGGGGAGGGATGGTCTCTGGAGGATTTTTTTGGAGGAGGTGCTCTTTGGAGGATTTTTTGGGAGGAGGTGCTCTTTGGAGGATTTTTTGGGAGGAGGTGCTCTTTGGAGGATTTTTGGGAGGAGGTGCTCTTTGGAGGATTTTTTTGGAGGAGGTGCTCTTTGGAGGATTTTTTTGGAGAGGTGCCTTTTGGAGGATGATTTGGGGGGCGATCTTGGAAGATTCTCTGGGGGGATGCTCTTCTCTTGGAGGATGCTCTTTGGGGAGGGATGGTCTTTGGAGGATTTTTTTTGGAGAGGTGCCTTTTGGAGGTTGATCTTTGAGGGATGATCTTGGAAGATTCTCTGGGGGGAACAGTCTTCTCTTGAAGGATGCTTTTGGGGGGGATGCTCTGGGGGGGGAGAAGCTCTTCCAAGAATTTTTTGGGGGATGCTCTTGGGGGATGTTCCTGGAGGATTCTCTTCAGGGGGATCACCCTTTGGGGGATTTTTTTTTAGGGGGGATGCTCTTTGTGGGGGTGCTTTTGGGAGATGCTCTTTTGAGGGATGCTCTCAGAGGACGGTCTAGAGAGGATTTTTTGGAGGGATGCTCTTTGAGGGATTCTCTTGGAGGATGCTCTGAGGGGGATGCTCTTCTTTTGAGGATTTTTTGAGGAGGATGCTCTGGGGGGGATGCTCTTCTTTTGAGGATTTTTTTGAGGAGGATGCTCCCTGGGGGATTTTTTTTAGGGGAATGCTCTGGGGAGATGTGCTTTTCTCAGAGGACAGCAGGAGAGGGCAGCCGAGGACACCTCTGCTCTCATGGGCAGAGCCCTGGGCCTCACTGAGCTCTTGCATCCAAATTCTGCTCACAACCCCCCCAAAAAGTGCCACGGATGGCAAAAGGCACCTTGTGTGCTCCTCACAGGGTGGGAGGACCCCAAAAATCAACTGGAAACAGAGAATCCACCCAGGCTGACGCCGCCTTTGGCGAGTTTTGGGGCGAAGCAGAATGGTTTCCCGAGAGATACAGCCCTGGGCATGCTCCCCTCTGGCAGTGACAGGGCAGGGGGCACTCCCCTGGGCAGGGGACGGCACCTGGGCAGGGGTCACTCACCTGGACAGGGGGCACTCCCCCGGGCAGGGGACAGTCACCCGGGCAGGGGGCACTCCCCCGGGCAGGGGACACTCCCCCGGGCAGGGGACACTCCCCGGGCAGGGGACACTCACCTGGGCAGGGGGCACTCACCTGGGCAGGGGGCACTCCCCCAGGCAGGGGTCACTCACCTGAGCAGGGGGCACTCACCTGGGCAGGGGGCACTCCCCCGGCAGGGTACGGTCACCTGGGCAGGGGTCACTCACCTGGGCAGGGGCACTCCCCCGGGCAGGGGACACTCACCTGGGCAGGGGGCACTCACCTGGGCAGGGGGCACTCCCCCGGGCAGGGTCACTCACCTGGGCAGGGGGCACTCACCTGAGCAGGGGGCACTCACCTGGGCAGGGGTCACTCACCTGGGCAGCGGTAGAGCTTGCGGGCCTGGGCGATGTCCCCTTTGCTGAGCCGTGTCCTCTGCCCGATGGCCGGCCGGACGCCGTTCACGTCGTACTTGGGCAGGATGGTGTCCAGGAAGATGCCCCTGGGACAGCAGGAGGCTGAGCTGGGTGGGAATCCCCGGCCCTGCGGCCGCTCCCCGAGAGGAAGGATGCTAAAAGCAGCCCGGCTAATTAAAAGCAGCCCGGCTAATTAAAGCCTGCGGGCCGGTGAGTCAGAGGGGGACGTGTCCCCAGTAGAGGTGACCGCAGGGAGAGCAGAGGGGACGTGTCCCCAGTGGAGGTGACCGCAGGGACAGCAGAGGGGACGTGTCCCCAGTGGAGGTGACCGCGGGGACAGCGATTCCCTGCTCTGGAATGGGACACTGATTCCCTGCTCTGGAATGGGACACTGCGGGGCCTCATTCTTGCTCTGAGGAGTTAACCCTGTGAGAGCTGGGGCTGGGGATGCTGTGACACTGTCCCCAGGACACGAGGGGACACAAGGCCGAGCCCCCCCGGGGCAGGTACCTGGAGAAGGTGTTCCTGGCGTAGTGCATGATGCTGTCGAAGTCATAAGTCTCCCCCAGCGACTCCACCTCCTCCGGCTCCATCTTCAGGAAGTTGTATTCCTGCCCTGGGAAAACAGGACGGGGACGCACTCAGGGGGGACCCCAACTCCGCCAGCACCCCAGGGCCGATGACGAGGAGGAGGAGGAGGAGGAGGAGGAGGAGGAGGAGGAGAGGAGGAAGGCTCATCCCTACCTGGCTGGATGTTCTCCCGGATGATGGAGACGTGGTCATCCCGGTCGGGGCGCGTGTGCTCATGCCAGAACCCGATGACGTGGCCCAGCTCGTGCACCACAATGCCGAACTTGTCGCAGTTCTTGCCGATGGAGATGGCCTGGGGTCCCCCTCCCCGGCGGCCCACATAGGAACAGCACCTGGGGAGGGAGGGGGAGGACCAGGTGAGTCCTGGCCCTCCAGGGAGACCAGCCTGGCGGTGTGGGAATCCCTGGCTGCTGGGAATCCTCCCTGCTGCTGGAACTTCAGCCATCCTGCCCAGGCGAGGAGCTCGAGCCTCCAGCCTCAGCTCTGCCTGGGAGCTGGGAGAGCTCAGCTCCTGCCCCTGGGCTGCCTGGCATGGGATGGTGTGGTGTGGCAGCCCCAAATCCAGCCCTAAGCCCACCCCAAAGCCCAGGGTCCCATCCTGCTCAGTGGAGGGACTCCTGCCCACGCCTGCAGCTGAGTTGCTCCAGCCCTGCGTTCTGGACCCGGGCTCAGGGTTTGCACCCACACAGGGTCTCCCATTCCAGGGGAAATCCTTCTCCTAACCACCATCTGCTTGGCTGGGGCCGTGCCCTGACGCGTGAAGACACCGAGCTCGTCCAAACCCCTGTTTCCTTTGGCCCTGGCCCCGCCTCAAGCCCGGGCTGGTTCCTCGCCACCGACCTCAGCCCCCGGCGGCGGCTCCGACACCTCCCGCACCCCAACCAGACCCAAAACCCATGGGCAGGCGGCCCTGGAGCACCCCCAGGGCCCCCCTGGACGTACCCACAGGGTCTGTAGGTGAACACGATGTAGCTGTCCTCGTCGTTGCGCTCCAGGAAGGTGACAAAGGGTGTGCTTCTCCCAGTGCCGCATGACTGCAGGAATATGGCCGCTGGCTGCCTGCGGAGGGGCGGCGGGGGCCGTCAGCCCGGCGGGGGGGGAGCTGAGGCACGTGGGGGGGGTCAGAGCACCCACCCCAGCCCGCACTCACGCTGAAGTTGCACTGATGACGTAGGGGATGACCCGTCCGGCCACACTCGCTCCGGACGGGACGTGGCTGCCCGGCGGCTCCGCTGCCGGCCCCGGCTGCGCCGAGGGTGGCCCGGCCAGGGGCTGGTGGAGTGCTGCCTTGGGGAAGGGGGTTCAGCGTGGGCAGCACCCCACCGTGGGAGGGTGTGGAGGTGGGTGGGGGGCTTTGGGGTGTGGTGGTACCTGAGGAGTTGGAGGGCAGGCTGGAGGTAACGGTGTGACGGGACAGGTCCACCACCCGGTCCACCTGGAAGAGCGCAGGGTCCTCCTCGTCCAGGGCGATGTCGCCCAGGAAGGCGGCTGGAAGGGAGGAGGAGGTGTGAACCACACCATTTATATGCCAGGGGACCCCAACAGGTGCCTCTCCTCAGCTCCCCCCACACCTGGCAAGCCCTGAAGAGGAAGGCAAACCCTTCTTCCTCATCCTCATCCTCCTCACCTCTCTCTCTTCAGCTGAGCTTGCTGCGTGGCTCCCCCCCTCTCCCCTGCAGCTGGAGCCAGGCCCTGCGCTCACATCTGGATTGCATAAAGCCCATCCATCACTTTTTAGGGTTTCTATCATTATTGTGTTGCCAAAACTGCCTCTTTCTCCCCCCCACACCACACACTTTGGTGGGTTTAGGACCCCCATCCCGCCCAGCTCCTGCTCCCCCAGCCGCTGCGAGCTCTGACAGCCCCGGGATGCTTCCCAACGACCTCTGAGTCATCTGCCCAGCGCGGAGCGAAGCCATATGGCCCGGGAAGCTCCTGCTTGCGCCCAGCGCCCGCAGGAACGGAGAAGGAATGAGGCAGGAACGGAAGCAGGGATGAGGCAGGAACGGAGCAGCAGCAACGGGACCGGCCGTGTGCCAGGGCTGCGAGCCCCGCTCCAGCACCGGAGGGGGCCCGAGATGCTCCGGCACCACAGGGCTGGAGGGCATAACCCTGCACAGCCCTTCCTCCTCCTCCTCTTCCTCCTACCCCCCCTCTCCCCTCGTGACTCAACCCCGCGGCTCCCGGCGTCAGCGCATGGCCGGCCCCGATCCCTTGGGATCCGGCTCCTGCGGAAACGCCGTGGCCGGAGTGCGAGGGCTGGCGGAGGTCACGCCGAGGCTCCGGAGGTGGCCGCGGTGGGGTGGAGCGGGGTCTCCTCACCGGGTTTTGGGGTACCCGGGCTGAGCGGAGGGTCGCGGGCACCCCCTGCCCTCGCCACCCCCGAGAGGGGCGGTTGGATGGGGAGTTGGGGCGGCTGGAGCAGCTCAGGGCACGAGGGCCAGCGTTGCCCAAGGTCGCGCTCCAAGCAATAGCAAATGGATCCCAAAAGAGTCCCTAATTATCAAGACAAGGCGGGACAATCGGGCTAACGCTGAGAGGTCCAAAAAAAACCGGCGCGGGGTGAGAGGAGCAGCCACGGGATCAGAGGAACAGTCTGGATCCCATCCCTTGGCGTGGCACCGAGCCCAGACCCACTCCGGTGGAAGAGCCACGTTTTGGGGCTGTCCCCAGGCTGACCGGCGGGTGAATCCCATCGGGGGAAGCTCCAGGGTGGAGAGCAGACCTGCGGCAGCGCCGAGGGAAGAGCAAACAAGCCGGGGCCGGCACCTCCCCTGGCAGCGACCTGCGGTGGCACGGCCCGGCTGCAATTTGAGGGCAGAGCAGAGGCAGGAGCCGGGCCCGGCCTCCCCGCACCCTCCCCGGGGCGGGAGAGACGTGTTCCGAACGGCAGCCGGGGGGAGGACCAGGGCCGGGGAGAAGGACGATGCGTCCCGTGCCAAGAGCTGCATGGACAAGACAAGGAAAGTAAGCTCGTTTACAGCCGAGCAAGCGCCGGCGGAGCCAAGTGATATAGAAACCCTATGTGAGGGATTTGGGAGACGTGAGAGAGCCGGGCAGGCCAGCCCGGGACGTGGGGTTGGTTTTCCCGGTGGCTCGAGGCTGCTTGGCTTCCCAAAAAAAAAAAAAAAACCCAGCCCACGGGGGGAAGGTGTTTTGCTGCTCCTGGAGGGACCAGAGGAGCCGTGGGGGGACGGCGAAGGGGTGGCCCGGCAGCAATCCCTGTACGGACATGTCGGGGGCAAGCCCAGAGTGTTGGATTGAGAAACTTCCAGGTTGGTTTGGGCTCTGGTCACGTCCTCCTCCCACTCAATCCCTGTGCACCCGCGGCAGGAGGTGACACGTGGGTCGTTCTGGGGGGTCTCTGCTGACCAACTCCCCCCCCCAGATGCTGTAATCCCCTCAAGGGGCTTCTTTGGGATGCTGCACATGCTGCCACTTGTCCCTTCCCCTGTTCGTGTCACATCTTCCCTTGAGGCAGAGGGGACCCCCTGCAAGTGAAGGAGGACCCCTCTGCCAGTGAAGGGGACCTCCTGCAAGTGAAGGGGGCCCTCTGTGAGTGAAGGGGACCCTCTGCAAGTGAGGGGACCCCTGCGAGTGAAGGGGACCCCCTGCACGTGGGATCTCATGGGCAGGAGAGTCTCAGCCTCTGCTTGGCAGAAACAGGTCGGAGCAGGGGGGAAACCCGTCACACCTCCAGCACCCGTTCCCTGCATCAAACACCCTAATCCTGCTGGCTCACGGCGCTCAGGAGACCCCAAACCACGGGACAAAGGTCTCCAGCCGTTCCCACAGGGATCCCCGTGTCCCTGAGCCGTTCCCAGCCTGGCAGCCCGTGGGCTGTGCCGCGGGGGCTGCTCTCTGCTCGGCCCCAGAGGTATCGGGGGCAAGGTCCGAGCCACGCGGTGCCAGCGGGGGAGGGTGCCAGCGGGGGACACACGATGCCAGCGGGACAGACGTGATGCCAGCGGGGAGGATGCAATGCCAGCGGGGAGGGATGCGGTGCCAGCAGGGCAGCAGCTCCAAGGCCAGGCGTGGGGCACGGTGGCCCCACCGCCACCCCCCGTCAGCCGGGCGAGGAGCAGGACAGGAGCGGGGCAGGGAGAGTAGGATCACACCAGCTTCGTCCAGGCACATCCCTCCCGCCCCCCAGAATGCAACCAGCCGTGTGGGACCTGAGAGGAGGCTCCCACGGAGCTCTTCCCACCACCCCCCCCACAGGCGGGAGATAGCTCAGCCCTCCGCTGTTGTTTGACTTTTTGTGCTGTGTTTTCTTTCGGGTTCTTGGAACGGTGACGTAACCCCGGGGCTGAAGCTTTAGACAAACAAGGTTCTTCAGCGGGACCTGGGCCAACCCCCTCAGCACCCCATCCCGATCCTACAGGCACCTCCCGGCCCGCTGGCTGTCCCCGGAGGGTCCCCGTCCCCCCTGCTGGGATGCAGGAGCTCAGCATCCTCCATCCCACTGAGCGAGGCACGCAGGGCAGAGGGGCACCCACGGGCCTGACCTCCCCGGCATCGCTGGGATTTTGGGATGAGCCTGACCTCGGGCTCCACCAAGGTTGGGAACCGTGTCGCAGGGGGAAAAAAAAAAATCAGCTGAAATGAGCAGCGGGAAAGGGCCGGGGCGCGAACGCGATGTTCTGGTGAGCCGGGAAAAGCAAACAGAGCCGTGGGGGGGCCTTGGCAGGGCAGATAAACAGGACAGGATCATATTCCAGGTCAGTCTGGGGCAAAGGAGGCTCCGTGCACGGTGCAGAGCAGGAGGGACCCTCATCTCTCTGCAGGCACTGCCAGGCTGGAAGGGCACCGGGCAGGAGAGACCCTCATCCCTGTGTGGGTCCCACCAAAGAGCACCAGGCAGGAGGGACCCTCACCCTGTGTGGGTTCCACCGACACTCAAAGGGCAGGATGGGAAGGATGGGAAGCATCCCCTCAGCCCAACTTTCCCTCCCTGGCTCAGCAGCTCCATCCCAGCCGCTCCGAGTCCTCCTGTGGTGCCAACCCACGAGCGTCGCTCCCGGCACAGGCAGGGTTTGGAGTGTGGAAGGAAGCAGGGAGAAAGCTGCTCTGCCCCGGCCGGGAACGGGCTTGAGGGCAGCCGTTCCATAGGTGTATCCCGGCCTCCGCCGAGCTGCCGGGCTGTAAAGCCGCGGAGTCACGGGAGCAGCATCCCACTGGCTCGCAGAGCCGTTAAATATGTGAGGAATGCTCGTCGCACCGCCCCTCGCCCCGCACGCCCAGCTGCGCGGCAAAACACCCCGGGGCCGCGGCCAGGAGAGCGGGGACCCCACTCGACCGGGACTGGGGGGGTCCCGCTGGCCCCGGGGGTCTGCCCTGCCCGCAGAGCCCCGGGGAGGAGGTGCGGGTGTGAAGGCGGAGGGATGTGGAGCATCCGGGGCTGTCGGGATGGGGAAGCAGCCAGGTCCCCCAGATTCCCCCAGCGGCCCTGTGAGACCCCCAGGACAGCGGGGACAGGGCGGAGGAGAAGTAGTGCAGCCCCTCTCCGGTGCCCCTCGCCGGAGAGAGGGAGCAGCCAGGCTGTAAACGCCGGGGCCAGGAATATTTGCTTTCCCAGAGCACCTTCCGAGCAGCACAGCAGGCACAAAGCAGGAATTCAAGCCTTGGAGGCCAAGGCTGGGAGCCAGGCCAGATCACAGCCCCTCTGCAGCCGGTGGGGAAACTGAGGCACGGGGGGATGGAGGGTCAGCACCAAGGGGCACCCCAAAAAGAGCCAGTCCTGCACTCAGCTGTGACCCCCTGCCTCCTGCTTCCTGGCTGGAGCATCCTTATCCCACCTGGTGCACATCCAGCAGCTGAGGGAGGCAGAGATGCTCAAGCAGAGCATCCGAGGTGAAGGGAGGATCCCCACCTATCCCTATTCCCCTCTGTGCATCCCTCGGTGGCTCAAGGCACTTCCCATCTCTGCCAGTGCTTCCCTACAGCCAAATTCCCTCCCAGCCCTGGGGAACCGGGATTCGGGCTCCGAATCCTCTGCCTGCTCCAGGGGATGAAATAAGCACGTGGAGACTCCAGTAAACACATCCCAGGCCAGCAAAAGACTTCCAGGGGCAGGAAGGGTCCACCTCAGGGCAGGCTGGGAGTGGGAGGGATGGTTTGATCACTCCAGGGAGGATTTTCCTTCTGCTCCTCTTCCGTGACAGCAAATGCAGGAGAAAGCCTCCTCCAGGGCTTGGCGTGGAGGATGCCAACCTAAGGCATGTCGGAGGCCCCGGGATGCCAGGAGTTGTGTGCAGGGAGAAGGATCTCCCTGTGTGCCCTCTCCAAAGCCAGGTCACTGAGGAAAACACATCCCGGGCCAGCAGCACAGATCCCAGTGAAAGGGAGAGCTGCTGGAAAGGAGAATATTTGGGAATTGCTCTGCCAAGGGGAGGGGGATTTGCTGCCACATTGGAGGGGAGCCTGGTGGCAGCAGGAACTGGAGCCCACTGGGGACAGGGATGTGCCCTAACACCTGGCTCTGGACACGTGGGGTATCCCGAGATCTCAGGGCACTGTGCCTGTCCCTGTGCCCGGCTCTGCCAAAGGACACCAGCTCCCAAGGGCTCCCAGACCTCTGGGCATCATCCCAGGGCCTGGCTGCAAACATCCCCCTCCTTGTGCTTTCACCGTTCAATCCTGCCCCCACAGCCTCCCCCAGCACCCATTAACTCTTTCCAAAGGCTGTTCCCAGCTCCCTGGTTGTGCCAATAAACCCTCCCAAGGCTCAGGATGTTCCAATGCCTTTCCCACTTGCACAGAGGGGGGGTTTGCCAGGCAAGGCCCCCCTGGATCAACGGCACAGCAGTGACTGACACCCCTCCTGCAGCCAGGCCATGGGATAGGACCCCCTCTTCCCACAGCTCTGTGGGATGCAGTGGGATGCTGTTCTCTCCAGGAATGCTCAGCAAAGCCACGAGCAACCTGGAGGACACATTCTCACCCAGAAAACACCCAGCACGGCACAGCCAAGATGCAAAAGACCTTGTGGAACCGTGAGCCATCCCCCCTCCTTTCCCTCTATCCCTCCCCACTGCTTTGTTCTCCCCGGGGTCTCCCCGGGGCCGCCCCATCCCTCCGGCCGTGTGTTTCCATGTGTTTCCATGCGTTTCCATGTGTTTCCATATGTTTCCATGTGTTTCCCAGCCCCGGCTCGGCGGGCGGATAAAGCCCCAGGAAACGCCGTCTCCCCCCCTCTCCACGACCCGCCGGCGGTGAATCAGCAGCCGGAGAGTTTCCCAGGAGCCGGGAAGGGAGGGCAGCGAGGAACGACCCCCCCCCCCCCCCCCGCCTCCATCCCACCCCGGCCTCGCCGTCTGCACCCCCCGGGCCCCCCGCCGGAGCATGGCGGGTGATTACACAAAGATAAAGCAGATCCCGGGATCGGCCTGAGATTCCCAAGGTTTCCCGAGCCTGAACCGCAGGCCTCCCGCCGGCCCCGGCTCCGCGGTGGATTTTTTGCCCTGCATGAATAAGTGACATATAACGGCTGGAAAATATTTTTGGCAGCCTGACAAGTGTGACTCCAACCAGTAGCCCGGCTGGCTACGCCTGGAAAGTGTAATCTAGGTGAAATCTGGGCGGCTGGAGAACTCCAGGCACGGCTGGGAAGCTCGTCCACCCGGGAAAGGGGGGCTCAGAGCCCCAGCCCCATCCCTGCATCCCGCGGTCCTTGCCGGGTGGGTGATGCTGAGCCCCCCAAGGGAGGTGGGGGAGAAGATCCCCTCCAAAAACCCACCCTGGGGGGGGACTGTGTGAGCCCCCAGAGGGCTCTGCTCCCCCCATGGTGATGGAATGCCAGGGGATGGGATGTGCCAGCCCCCCCAGTTCAGCCAAGCACCCCAAAATGTGCGTGTGGAGCTGCACTCAGGGAGAGGGGTGGGCTCCATCCATCCCCGGGTGCTGGGGGCACCCGAGGGGGCCCAGCTCCCATCACCGAACTGCTCAGCAACTCCCGTGGACCCCCTGGGATGAGCCACAACGAACCCTGGGGCCGCTCCTCCAGCACGGCCGGGGGCGGTGGGAGCGATTCCAGCTGCCTTTCCCAACCGGAGGCACGACCCGGATCCGACCCGGTGGCTGCTCCCGGGCACCGAGACCTGGATATCCTGCTGACCGGGTGAGGGGAAACCGGGGCCACGGCTGATTCCTCCCTCCCTGGCTGCCTCAGGGGCTGGTCCAAGGGCCGGATCTTCCCAGAGGTCCCGTTTTGGCATCCTTGGAAGCGACGCGGCGGCACGGGCGGCTCTTCCCCTTCCTCTGGCACCGGTGCAGACGGGGGGGCATCACCGAGGCTGGCTGGCGAGCCACGGCCTCAGGAACCTCTGGCGTGAGCTGTGCCAAGAACTCAAATCCTCTCTCGGGGCTTCCCTCCCTGGAGCCGCGGCGGCAAAGCCTTCGGTGCTCGGCTGTTCCTGGCGCTGCCCCAAGCTCGGGGAGGGTCTCAACACCCCCAAACTAAAACAAACCCGCACTGGGATGCCATAGGGGGCTGTCAGGGTGATGCCAAGGGGATACCAGGTGGGGCTCTGGCTCCAGCTCCCACCTTGGACCTCACCAGCCCGGCCCTGCGGGTCCCAACGGGGGTAAATCCGTGGCTCGTGCGAATGCGTGGCAGGGCTGATCCCCCTCCCTTCACCCCCCCTCCGGCTCCCGGGAAGAGCTGCCGTAATTAAATTAGTCACATAAGGGATCTCATAAAGGCCAGGACGGGAATGGGGAGTGGGGAAAAGCCGGCCCCGGGAGGAGACCCAGGGAGGGGTGCCTGGGGCGCACAGGAGCGGGGTGAGGAGGGGCCACTGGAAGGCCACCGCTAATTAGTCCGGCTCGTCAGAGGGTGAAGCCTCGTCTCTCCGCTCAGCTGGAGGAAGCGGGAGAGAGGGAAGGCTCCAGCCGGCTCTGCCCGGACGGTTTTGCAAGCCTTGCTGTTTCAGCCGGGAGGGCAGGAAGGGAAGGATTTTTGGCCAGAAAAAGCCCTCGTGTAGACAGAGTTATATCAACAGCCGCCTTCCAGCGCAGACAATGCAGTACAGAGAAACGTGATCCCCCGCCAGAACCCAGCCCTCGCGCCGGGCTCAGCCCTGCCACGGCCCTCCCGTGCCTCAGTTTCCCCCCATCCCCCCCCCCCCCCCCCAGAATCCCTCCATCCACTTTATCTCGCCCGGAACACAGGGATTTCCCCCCCCCCCCGCAGCACCCAGTTTGTTCCCAGCCCTTCCAAAATCCGGGGAACAGCCCGGAACCCCCTGTCCCGGCACTGAGGGACCCCAGCCCGCGGGAGGATCTCCCGAGCTGAGCCCGGCCCGGGTGTCCCGGGGGGACGAGTTTTGGCTGCGGGTCGGGAGAGAGGAGGAAAGGCAAAGGGTTGCAGAGTGTGGGTTCAGGATGGGGGTGGGATGGGGGGTGGGGATTGAGCTGGGGATGGTCCTGGGATGGGCTGGGATGGTGAGGGGGGGGTGAAATGGGGGGCTCCCCGCCGCCTTTGACAGCTGCCAGTACAGCCACGACGAGGGAGAGAAAGCGGGGCGCCGGGCCAGCCCCCCTGCTCCTCACCCTAAGTACAACCAGATGCATCTCGGAGCGGGGACCGGCCGCTGCTCCCCCCGTTCCTCCCATCCCGGGCAGCGGGGACCCCCGGCCCCGGGGCCAGCGCGGGGCAGCGGTGCCAAGTTCCGCCGTGCAAAGCCCCGAAGTGTGTGCGGGGCACACTCGCACTCACTCGCTCACACTCGCTCACTTCCACATTCACTCCACCGGCCCCCCCGCGCTCACCCTTTGTCCGCCCGCCCGCCCCCCGCCGCGCATCCCCCCCCGCTCCTACCGGCTTTGCAGGGGTCCTTGTAGTCCAGGGGCTCCTCGTCCTCCTCCTCCTCTTCCTCCAGCACGTAGGAATAGTCCGGGAAGCGCAGGGCCCGGGCCAGGAGCAGGCAGAGGAGCAGCCCGCAGCTCCGCAGCCCGGCCATGGCTCCGGCCGGGTTTTTTTTTTTTCCTCTCTTCCCTCTTTCCTTCCCTTCTTCGCTCCTTTTTTTTTTTTTTTTCCTTCCCTCGCTCTCTCTCTCTCTCTCTCCTTTTTTTTTTTTTTTTTTTAGGGAAATGAGATCTGGCGGGGGCGGGTTCAAGCGCGGAGCTCGGCCCCTGCACCGCCCCGGGCGCAGGGCTGGGAGCGGGGCCAGCGCCGGGGGGCGGCGGGGGACGGGCTGCTGCGGGGACCCGGCCCGCAGCCCCCGCTCCTGTCCCTCCGCAGCCCCTGGGCCAGCTCCTGCCCTCCCCGAGCGCGGGGCTGCCCCGTTCCGTCCCGTCCTGCACCCCCTCGGTGCCGTCTCGTATCCCCCGGTATCGATTCGGAGTCTCCCGGTCCCGTCCCGCATCCCCGGTCCCGATCCCGCTCTCCCCGTCCCATCCTCCAACATCGATCCCGCCTCCCCCGGGTCCCACTCCTGCCACCCCTGGGTCCCGTCCCGTGTTCCCCGGTACGGATCCAGGCCCCTCCCAGTCCCGTCCCGCACTCCCGGTATCCCGGGGACACGGTATTCCACGTCCCCCAGCCCCGATCCTTCCCCCTCGGTGCCATCCTGTGGGATAAGGATGCTGGTTCCTGCCTCCCCTGCTCCCATCCTCCCTGTGCCACCCCATTCTGTCCCCCGACCCTGGGGTGGGGTGTGGGTTCCCCCATCCTGGGGAGGGAAGTGGGGTCCAGCTGCCCACTCACCACGAGATCTCCAAGTTCCACCCTGCTTTACCCTGTGTCCCCACATCCCCGTGTCCCCCCCGTCCCATTTCTGTGTCCCCTCAGCCTGTCCCCATGTCCCCCAGCCCCTCCCAGTGTTCCTGTGTCCCCCCATCCCGGTGTCCCTGTGTGCCCCCAGCCCTTCTGCTCCCCTTGTCCTGTGTCATGTCCACTGTCCCTCCCGTGCATCCCGGGAATGCTGCACTGGGGGTCAGGGGTGAGAAGCCCCCCCCACCGGTGCCTGGCTCATCCCGTGGTGCTCCTGAACAAACCCATCCCTCTCCTCCTACTCACAATCCTCCCAGAACTCGCATCAACTTTATTTTTGTCCGGATTTAAGTGCTCCTGCGTGCGATGACCCCCACAGGGACAGGCTGGATGACATTGGTATCCGGCTCCACTCCCTCCCCTGCCCACTAAACCCCCCCAAATCCTCTTTCCCTTTGCTTTCAGGGACTCCCCCATATCCAAGGCCTGGCTCATTCCCACCAGGAACGATGGGAGTCTCCTTCCCCCCTTATCTCCCGCCGTTATTTTCCTCCCCCGTCAGCAGATCATCCCAGGATGTGTTTTTCTCCTTTCCCCTTATTGCAAAACCCGCATCCAGCAAAACTTCCCTCTTGGAGCAAAAAAATAAACCCCGGAAAGCTGGGCTGGCTCCGTGTCCCCACACATCACAGGGAGCATCCCAGGGATGGGAATTTGGGGAGCTGGTCTCCCAGGAAAACAAACAACCAATCCAGGCTTCGGAACACTTTCTGTTTCCATCCCCTGCGGGCCGGGTCCCTGGATGATGTAAATCCATGATGTCAGGATGCAGCCTGAGATCACCCCTTTCTCACGGAGCGCTCCGGGGAGCCGCGGCTCGGGGGGGAGGCTTTTCCCAGCCCGGGTTTCCCACGCCAAGCACTGGCTCCCGGGATCCAGCTCCCTTGCTGGTAGCCCTGGATATCACTGACTGCCAGCATTCCAGCCTGGAGCCTACCTGGAACGGGCCCTGTGGGAGCTGGGAATGCTGGACCAGCTCACCTGCATCCCGCTGGGCCCGAGCGTCGCCCGGCAGAGCTGGCAGTGGGATGGGGACATCCTTGTTCCTGGAGCAGGAGCCCTGGGTGGATGTGCTGCACTGCCTGGCACGGGCACGCAGATTCCAGAGCTCCTACCTCAACCTGCCCACCCTGCAGAGCTTCCTTGGCATCCTGGCACGGCGGGTGGGTGATGCCGGGGTGTGGCACTGGCATGGCCATGGCCCTCCGTGAGGGTGGGGGTGTCCCTGGGTCTCCAGGAGCAGGCACCTCCAGCCCCCAGAACATCCACAGCAAAGAGCAGCCAACAGCCCAGGATGCCCACTATGGAACCAGGATGCCTCCTATGGAACCAGGATACCCCCCTACAGACCCAGGATGCCCCCCCCCCCATGAACCCAGGATGCCCCCCATGGAACCAGGGTGCCCCCTATGGACCCAGGATGCCCCCCATGGAACCAGGATACCCCCCTATGGAACCAGGATGCCCCCCCCGGAACCCAGGATGCCCCCCATGGAATCACGATTCCCCCTATGGAACCAGGATGCCCCCCTACAGACCCAGGATGCCCCCCCCCCAATGGAACCAGGATGCCCCCCTATGGAACGAGGATGCCCCTCTATGGACCCAGGATGCCCCCCATGGAACCAGGATGCCCCCCTATGGACCCAGGATGCCCCCCTATGGAACCAGGATGCCCCTCATGGAACCAGGATGCTCCCCATGGAACCAGGATGCCCCCCATGGAACCAGGATGCCCCCCTATGGACCCAGGATGCCCCCCTATGGAACCAGGATGCCCCTCTATGGACCCAGGATGTCCCCCATTGAACCAGGATGCCCCCCTATGGACCCAGGATGCCCCCCTATGGAACCAGGATGCCCCCCCCGGAACCCAGGATGGCCCCTATGGAACCAGGATGCCCCCCCATGGAACCAGGATGCCCCCTGTGGAACCAGGATGCCCCTCATGGAACCAGGATGCCCCCATGGAACCAGGATGCCCCCTACAGAACCAGGATGCCCCCTGTGGAACCAGGATGCCCCCCATGGAACCAGGATGCCCCTCATGGAACCAGGATGCCCCCTATGGACCCAGGATTCCCCCTATGGAACCAGGATGCCCCTCATGGAACCAGGATGCCCCCTATGGACCCAGGATTCCCCCTATGGAACCAGGATTCCCCCTATGGAACCAGGATGCCCCCTGTGGAACCAGGATGCCCCTCATGGAACCAGGATGCCCCCCTATGGACCCAGGATTCCCCTATGGAACCAGGATTCCCCCTATGGAACCAGGCTGCCCCCTATGGAACCAGGATGCCCCCCGTGGAACCAGGATTCCCCCTATGGAACCAGGATGCCCCCCTACAGACCCAGGATGCCCCCCATGGAACCAGGATGCCCCCTGTGGAATGAGGATGCTCCCCATGGAACTAGGCTGCCCCCCATGGAACCAGGCTGCCCCCTATGGAACCAGGATGCCCCCCTATGGAACCAGGATACCCCCCTACAGACCCAGGATGCCCCCCCCCCCATGGAACCAGGCTGCCCCCCATGGAACCAGGATGCCCCCCATGGAACCAGGACCAATGATCCCCTCTGGGACCCCTGTGCAGTGAGTGACCCGCTCTAGGATTGTCCCCTGTGTCCACATCCCTCGGTGACACAACCTGGGAAGGGTGGCACCTCCTCTTCCCAAGGATGGGATTCCCCCATTCCCAGCACCTCCTGAGGGCTTGGCTCTGATTCCTGCCCCACAAAGGACCCCCAAGGTCCCACTGTTCCACAAACCTCCCTGTGCAGGCTCCCAAAATGAGGACACTGGAATTACTGCACAAGGACCTGGGGGTCCTGCCAAGTTCCTGGCGGCTGCTTCAGCTCTTCTGGCTCAGGGGGGAGGCTGAGGGGGTTTGGGAGTCAGTGAGGGGTTGGGGTGGGCACCCCACAGCTGCAGGAGGCCCCGGATGGGTGCCCCACATCAGCATCCTGGTCCTAGTAACACCTGATCCTAATAGTGCCAGAATCCCACCCTAGTAAAGCCTGATCCTAACAGTACCAGCATCCTGGTCCTAGTAAACCCTGATCCTAACAACTCCTGATCCTAATAACACTAATATCATTCTGGTTCTAATGATACCTGATTCCAGCACCAGCATCCCAGTCCTGATAACACCTGATTCTAATTGCACTGGTATCCCAGTCCTAATAATGCCTGATCCTATTAATGCCTGATCCTAGAACACCAGCATCCCAGTAAAACCAGCATCTCAATCCTAATAATGCCTGATCCTAATAGTACCGGTATCCCAGTCCTAATAGAGCCTGATCCCAATAATGCTTGATCCCAGGAACACCAGCATCCTGGTCCTAACAATGCCTACTCCTCCCTGCACCAACATCCCTGTCCTAATCATCCCAGTCCTAATGATCCCGGTCCTCGGGCAGCGTCTGGTGGCCGTGGCCGCCTTCGGCACAGGCTGTCTCCAGGAATAGCTCCCAGACCTGATTCCTGCCCTTCTCCTTTATTCCAGCCTGGCAGAGGACAGACCCATTTTTCAGGCTGCCAGCCTGGCTCTGGCAGCAGGATGGGGCAGCTCAGGTCAGGCAGCCACGCTCAGAGAAGGGGGGGCCCTTCCCTGAGCCCCCCCCCAGACAGCGACTGCAACAGAAATCCCCCCAAAACTCGAGCTCAGAGCCCCGAAACGCGTTTCCAAGGCAAAAAGGAAGGCGGGAGCTGGCGGGAGCCGGGAGCGAAGAACTGGAACGGAGAATTGTGTTTTCTTTTAAATGTCATGTTTTTTTTTAAGCTCGTTTTTTTGCACTCGGGTTTGGCGAAGCTGAGAAGACTGAAGTGACAAACCAGCTGTCCCCCCCCTCGGCGCGGCGCAGACACCCACCCTCCGCCCCCACCCCCGCGCCCCTCCAACGCTGAACCCCCCGACCCCCTGCCCACCCCCGCGCCCCAAAATCGGGGTGGGCAGGGCGGGGAGGGGGGGGGGAGGGATGTCGCTGATGCTTCCACAGAGGGGCTGCGGCAGCGCTGTGCCTGTCGGGGGGTGCTGCAAGGCAAAGCGGGCGCTGTGAGGGCGCTGGTGGGTGGGTGCGGGTCCCCCATCGCCCCCTGCCCACCCTTCCCGCTCACCCAGCGGGGCTAAGCCCAGTAGACGGGGAGGGCGCTGCAGAGGATGCTCGCCGTGGTGCCCAGGAGGGAGCGGTCGGCCAGGGGCAGGGAGATCCTCTGCTCGTCCTGCGGAGCGGGGGGGGGGGGGAAGAAGGGAAAACGAGGCGGATGTCGCGCCCCGAATCCTCGCCGGGGGTCTGCCCCCCGCGCCCCAGCCTGGCCCAGCCGGGTCACCCCTCACCTGCCGGCGCTGGAAGGTCTCGGCCACCGCGTCCAGCCCCGGGATGTTGTCCTTGTCCACGCGGGTGACGAAGCAGGTGCGGTGCAGGCGGGATCTGTAGCTCACCAGCAGCTGTTTGAAAGTTAGACCCGGGTCGGCTCCGTCCCACCACCCCGTGCCCCCCCGCCGGGTGCCCCCCACTCACATTCCTGTAGTCATAGATGACGGTGGCCCCGTTCCCATCCCCGCTGTCCAGGTAGAAGGTGGCAGCGTCCTCCTCCCGGGCCGACCCTCCCCACAAACCCATCCGCAGCACCTGCAGAGGGGTCGAGGGGGGGATCTCAGAGCCTGCAGCGCTTCCCCCCCCTCCCCGTGGGCATCTGGGGGGTCCCTGGTGGTGGCACCGGGGGTTGCCCACTCACGGTGTCGGCGTGGCTCTGGTCGACGTGCAGCCACATGAGCAGGACGCCGGCGATGATGACCACGAGCAGCACCACCACCACCACCACGATGAGGAGGCACCGCAGGTGGTGGCAGCCCAGCAGCTTGCGGGGCAGGTAACACAGCAGGCGAGGGACGAAGCACAGGGACTTCTTGAGGCAGCTGAAACAGCCGGAGCAGCCGCAGCAGCCGGGAAGCTTGGGGCACTTGCAGCACTTGGGCAGGCAGCAGCACCGGACACACTTGGCACAGCACTTGGCACAGCATATGTTGCAGGACAAGCAGCAGCCTGGGCAGCAGCACGCCTGCTCCGAGTCCTGGGGGTTTGGGAAAAGCGGGGGGAGGTGGGGTGAGCGGGATGGAGGTGGGAGGTGTGGGATGCAGGAGGGTTTGGGGTGGGATTGTTGCGGGGAGAAGCTGGAATCCCGCTGCTCCTGGGCATCCCACTGCCCCTCAGCATGCCATTCCTCCCATCTCAGAGCCCCGGAGTGCTGGGAATGCAGCATCCCAGGGGCCCTTCCCATCACACCTGCGCTGGTGCCTCGCTGGGATGAACAGGGCAAAGCCCTGTGCCCAGCTGGACACAAGGACGTACCACTCTGCAGGGACTCACCTCTTCTTCCTCCACCACCACCTGCTTCATGCTGCTCTCCATGGCAGCCTCCTCCTCCTCCTCTTCCTCCTCTTCTTCCTCCTCCTCCACCTCCCAGCCCGGCCTGCCCACAGCCACCGGGTGCTTTATACCAGGGCACTGGGGTGGGGACAGGAGCGGCCTCTGTGAAGGGTTTGGTGTCCCCAGTGGTGCAGTCGGGCTCTGGCATGTGACCCTCTTCACTGGTGTTTGCCCAGCGCCCACTCCCAGCTGGATCCTCCTGGGAACACGCAGGTCAAGAGGCCCCCGGGGCACTTGGTTGAGGACACTTGTCCCTGGGCACGAGGAGCTCTCTGCTGCCCAGGAGCGAGGGGTCAGGGCCAAAGCAAACCCTCCAGGGTGGAGCATCCGGCCCTGGCTGCGGCCAAGGGGAGACCTGGCTCGTGTCCCTTCGCCGGCTCGGCCACCTGGAGCTGCTTGAGGTGGGCAAAGAGCAAACAGGGCGTTAAAGCTTTCCTGTAATCCACAGGGGTGGGGTGGGAACGGGGTCACCACAGGGTTGGAACACATCCCTGATCCTCGTTCTTGGTCCTGAGGGTGCTCGGGCACCACTGCCCGTGGCTTTTGGGGCTGCACTGTGGATTTTTTTTGGGGGTGAGAGGGGGTCCCAGCTCTGGTACATCACCCCAGCTGGCAGGGGAACACTGCTGTGCCTTGGCTCTGCCCATCCACGAGGCTCTCCTGCAGCTGGGCTCAGGCTGGGACCTCTCTAACCCCCCCTGAGATCCCAATGCTTGCAGTCAGGTGTGGTGTTTGTGTGTGTGTCCCCCCCCTGTTTCACTTGGCCTCCTTTCCCAAGGTGACAAAGGACCATGAGAGCCCTTCCAGTGGCTCCTGGCTGTTTGCTCTCGGACACCGTGGGAGCCCTTCTCGCCTTCCACAGCCCTGGGCACGCTCTTGACCTGGATTCTTGCCAGGGCAACACAAGGTCGGGGGCATTTTTGGGGCAGAGCTCTGTTGGCTCTGGGTCAGCACGTGTGATTTCCCTCCTGTTCCAGCAAAGCATCACCGACCGGAGCTGGGGACCTCCCCCTTGCTGCCCGTGGCAGTGGCTGTGGGGACAACACCGAGTTTGCAACCGCTGGAAAGGTCAAATCAACCTCTCAGGGTCTCTTTTCCCCCTCCCAGCTCCACTAATCCTCAGTTTTCCAGTGCAGCACTCAGAGGATCCCCCACCCCCTCGAGGTTGCTCCCTGCTGTGGGGCAGAGGGGCTGGAGTGGGTGGGGATGGGGACTGGATGGGGATGGAGGGGAGCTGGAGCAACTGGATCGTGGTGTCTTTGGGTAACCTAGGGTTTGGCTCTCACCAGGGATGTGACACAGACCCTCTGTCCCCATCTGCGCGAGGAGGGGACAGGGGCAGGGACATTTCCAGGAGGGCTGGAAGTCAGACTGCTCCTGCCATCCATGGAAACTGGGAGTGCACAGGTGGGGACACTGGGAGCCTGGTCTCCGACAGGGGTGGTCGTGCCACTGCCCCCCCGTGTCTGAACCCTCCCAGGCTCGTGGCACCCCAACCTGAAGGATTCACCTTCCCACCCTGCACCCCACAAGGAGACATCCCTGGGACAGCCCCACCACCCCGGGAAGGACGAGAGCAGCACGTGGAGGAGGGGGGCAGAGGCTTCACTTCGCAGACAGAACCAAATCCCAATCAAAACCCACGTTTTTATTGTGAGTGCCGTGTGGGAAAGCCACCGCGGTGCCGAGTGACAACGGATGGAGCACCCCCCACAGCGGGGTGGCTGCCCCCGGGATGGGCACAGGGAGGAGGAGGAGTGCCCGGGCATCCCAGGAGGCAACACGGGGAGCACAGGGACGGTGACACTGATGACATCCCCTTCTCCCTGTCCCATCCCACCGGGAACCGGTGCTACGCCCAGTACACGGGCACGGTGCTGCAGAGGATGTTGATGGTGGTGCCCAGGATGGAGCGGTCGGCCAGGGGCACGGCGCTGTCCCCAACCTCCTCAGCCTGCAGGACAGAGAACGGAGCAGGGGCTGCCACCCTCGGCAGCCACAGCAAGCCCCCGGCCCCACGTGTGTCCCCAGCTTCCCAGGACGCAGGGGCTGGGATGTGGGTGAGCCCGGTGCGGCTCCATCCCCACCCCAGCTCCATCCCCGCTCACCTGCCGGCGCTGGAAGGTGTCGGTGACAGAGTCCAGCCCCGGGAAGTTGTCCCTGGCCACGCGGGTGATGTAGCAGGCGCGGTGCCGCCAGGACCTGTATCCCACCAGCAGCTGTTGGCAGACAGACCCCGGCTCAGCTCGGCACCACCCCGTGCCCGCCGTGCCCGTCCCCAGGCGCCCCCCGCACACCTTGCTGTAGTCGTACACCACCGTGGCCGAGGCGTTGAGCCCGTCCCGCACCGAGAACGTCCCGGTCCTTTCCTTCTTGCTCATGGAGAGGCGCTGGGGGGTCCCCTCGCCATCCAGCCCGTGGATGGTCATTCGCAGCACCTGCCGGGAGGAGCGGGGTCAGGGAACTCCCAACCCCATCCCTGCAGGGCCGGGGCCGTTCCCAAACCCGCCCCCGGAGCCCGCGGCCCCTCCCTGCCCTCACCGTCTCCGCGTGTGCCTCGGTGATGTGCAGCCCCAGGAGGAGGAAGGCGGAGATGACCACCACGAGGACCACCACCATCACCACGGCGATCAGGACGGACTTGAGCTGGTGGGGGACGCAGGGCAGGCGGGGGGACTCCGTGTACCTCTGGGAGGGGAGTGCCGGGCTGAGCTGCCGGCGTGGGGCCGGGCACGGCAGTGGGTTCCCTCGGGACGGGTGGTGGGTGCTCCTTACCGGGGGTGCCTCCTCCATCAGCGCCTCCTTGGAGCTGTCGTCCATCTCGCCGGGCGCTCCTGTCCCTTTGCCAACCGCGGCCGGGGGGATTTATATGGTCACGGATGGGTGGGGGGAAGTTGTGGCCACCCCGGCTGCCAGGTGCCACTTGTGCTGTTTGAAGAGCCAGGGAGGGGACACGAAACCTCCGAGGGCCCTTTTCCCGGCACTTGTCCAGCAGCGGAGTGTGGGTGCCAAGGCAAACAGCGGGCAGCAGAGCGTGCCCGCCCTCCACACCCCGTCCCGGGCTCTGGCAGCGGCCCCAGCACCCTCGGCACGTCCCCGGGGGTGCTGCAGCCCTGGCTGTGCACGGGCAGCTGTGGGTGTCCCCCCCGGGGAGAGGGCGAGGAGCTGGCTGGGCTCATTGTTCCCATCGGCGCCGTGCCAGGGACAGGACAGATGGACACCCGGGATGGGAGAGACGGGTGCCTGGGACGGGACGGGCGGGCGCCTGGGGCGGGGTGGGTGGGTGCCCAGTGCGCCAGAGCGGGCAGGGAGCTGGCGCGGGCAGCGCTGCGACGCCGAGCCGGGAGAGCCCCCGCGGTGCCACCCACCCCTGCGGGTGCCCCCCTGTCCCCCACCCCTGTGCACCCCCAGGGCACCCAGTGGCCGCCCCCCCCTCTCCCCAGCGTGGAACCCCGTGTTTGCTCGCCGGTGAGGACACGCGGACACGCGCGCCCGGGGATGCTGGTGCTGCCACTCAGCCGCATCCCTCCCTCTCTCCCTCCCTCTCTCCCTCCTTCCCTCCCTCCCTCCCCCGCAGCACAGGAGCATGGTGTGCTGCAGAGCCGCGGGTCAGGCGCCGGCAGCCTCTGCTGACACCATCGCTGCTCCTCCACACTGACGTCTCCGGGGAAAAAGGAGAGGAAAAGGCTTTTCCACAGCTCCCGGGCACAGCAGGATTGGGAACAGCTCCCGGGATCAAACAGGGATAAGGCCGGGGCGTGATGGAGCTGCGGCGCGGGAGAGGGATGCTGAGGGACCGGCTCCCTGCTCTCCTCCTCCTCCTCCTCGCCGCGGCCTGGCTCTGGCTGCCGGCGGAGGGGCGGCGGCCCCCCCGGCCCCCTCCTTGCCCCCCGACCTGCTCCTGCACCCGGGACACGGCTTTCTGCGTGGATTCCAAGGCTGTGCCCAAGAACCTGCCCCCCGAGGTCATCTCACTGTGAGTCCCCGGGATGGGGATGGGGACGGGGATGGGACAGGGAGCGGGTCATGTCCCAGGGAGTGCTGGCTGCCCTGGGGGGGGCAGGGACAGCCCCTCTGTGCCACATCGGGAGGCAAACGAGGGCAGGGTGGGGTCTGGGCAGTACGGGGGGACTGTGGGGGGGAGTATCAGGCTGGGGACAGCCTGGGGCTGGTCCCGGTGCCCTGCGGTGGTGGCACACGCAGCCATCCATCAGTGACAGACAGAGCAGGGCTGCAGCCTGTCCACAGCGTGACCTTGGTGACAGGAGCCCCGAGGGGACACGGCTGTGACCTTGGGGATCAGAGCCCCATGGCTGGGGGGGTCCTGGGGACACAGGGGTTCCCTGGAGCCTGGTACGGGCGTGTGTGGCAGAGACGTGTGCGTGTACACATGTGTACGTGTGTGTGCATGTGTGTGCACACGTGTGTGTGTGTGTTTACACCCGTGTCTGTGCACATGGCCTCGGGCCAGGGGCTGCCGCAGGGCGTGGGCAGCATGGGGTGGGTGCCAGCCCCCAGTGCCTCAGCCCCTCTGTGCCCCCCCTCAACGTGCAGAATGGCTGCTGGGGTCCCTCTGCCCCGCTGAGGGGGCTGTGGTGGCACTCAGCAGGCGACACTGGTGCTGGGGGGCATGAGGGTGGCAGTGCCACCCTGCTGCCGTCCCCTCTCCTGAAGCTCCGTCTCTCCGGCAGGACGATGGTGAACGCAGCCTTCACGGAGATCCGGGAGGCAGCCTTTGCCCACATCCCTTCCCTGCAGTTCCTGTACGTCCCCTGCTCCCACAGCCGGGCATCCCGGTGCCCCTGGTGCCCACTGAGAGCTGACACGTCCCCCCTCTCTCTTTGCAGCCTCCTCAACTCCAACAAGTTCTCGCTGATCGGGGACAACGCCTTCGCCGGGCTCTCGCACCTGCAGTACCTGTGTGTGGGGCAGGGATGGGGACACGGGGACACGGGGACAGGGACAGCCCCGGGGAGGGCACGGGGAGGGCCGGGGGATCCTTGGGGCGGCTGTGCCACCGTCTCCTCCCGCCGCAGGTTCATCGAGAACAATGACATCCAGGCGCTCTCCAAGGGCACTTTCCGTGGGCTCAAGTCCCTGACACACCTGTGAGCATGTGGGGGTCCCGTGGGGGACATGGTGGGGGTGGCTTTGCCAGAGATGTGTCCCCATGACCCTTCTTGTCTTGCAGGTCCTTGGCCAACAACAACCTGCAGACGCTGCCCCGGGACCTCTTCAAGCCGCTGGACATCCTGAGTGACCTGTGAGGCTGCCACGGCACCAGGGACCCCTGGGACACCGGGCTGGGGAGAGGGTGACATCCCGGGGCTTGGGAGGAGGACCCTGTGTGCTGGGGCCTGGCAGGGATCCCTGTGACACCGGGCTGGAGAGAGGGTGACATCCCAGGGCTTGGGAGGAGGACCCTGTGTGTTGGGGCCTGGCAGGGATCCCTGTGACACCGGGCTGGAGAGAGGGTGACATCCCAGGGCTTGGGAGGAGGACCCTGTGTGCTGGGGCCTGGCAGGGATCCCTGGGACACCGGGCTGGAGAGAGGGTGACATCCCAGGGCTTGGGAGGAGGACCCTGTGTGCTGGGGCCTGGCAGGGATCCCTGGGACACCGGGCTGGAGAGAGGGTGACATCCCGGTGGGTGCTGGGGGTGACTCGGTGCCATCCTTGGCAGGGACCTCCGTGGCAACACTCTGGTCTGCGACTGCAAGATCAAGTGGCTGGTGGAGTGGCTGGAGAGAACCAACACCACGGTCCCTGCCATCTTCTGCAGCAGCCCCGGGCAGTTCGAGGGGCAGCGGATCCGGGACCTGGCGCTCGGTGACTTCCAGTGCATCACCACAGGCAAGGGATCACTGTCACCTGTCACCCCACTCCTGGGTGCCCGGACCCTCACTGCCACCTCTCCCCTCCCCAGATTTCGTGATGCACCAGGTCCTGCCCTTCCAGGCTGTGTCAGCCGAGCCCTTCACCTACGACAGCGACCTGTACGTGGCCCTGGCACAGCCCAGTGCCAGCAGCTGCTCCATCCTCAAGTGGGACTACGTGGAGCGCAAGCTCCGTGACTTCGACCGCATCCCCGGTGAGGCAGCGGGCGGGGGGGGCTGATGGGACCCTCATTTGGGGTGACCCGGGGAGGGCAGAGCCCTGACGTGCCGCGGTCCCGCCGGCAGCTCACTCGGCGGTGCACTGCAAGCCCATCGTGGCGCAGGACCAGCTCTACGTGGTGGTGGCCCAGCTCTTCGGCGGCTCCTACATCTACCGCTGGGACACGGCCGTGGACAAGTTCATCAAGATCCAGGACATCGACAGCCAGAAGGTCCGCAAGCCCAACGACATCGAGGCCTTCCAGATCGAGGGGGACTGGTACTTCGTCATCGCCGACAGCTCCAAGGCGGGCTCCACCAGCCTCTACCGCCTCAACCAGAACGGCTTCTACTCCCAGCAAGCGCTGCACGCCTGGCACCGCGACACCGACGTGGAGTACGTGGAGAACGACGGCAAACCCCGGCTGATCATCTCCAGCAGCTCCCAGGCGCCCGTGATCTACCAGTGGAGCCGGGCGCAGAAGCAGTTCGTGGCGCAGGGGGAGGTGGGGGAGATGCTGGACGTGCAGATGGTGAAGCACTTCAGGTCCAAGCGGGACCAGTTCCTCTGCCTCAGCCGCTACATCGGCGACTCGAAGGTGGTGCGCTGGGAAGGGCAGCGCTTCGTGGAGGTGCAGACGCTGCCGTCCCGCGGCTCCATGGTGATGCAGCCCTTCGCCGTGGGGCAGTGGCAGTACCTGGCGCTGGGCAGCGACTTCTCCTTCACCCACGTGTACCTGTGGGAGGAGGAGAAGCAGAAGTTCGCCAAGTTCCAGGAGCTGTCGGTGCAGGCGCCGCGGGCGTTCCGCTACGTGCCGGCCTCCGACGTGCAGCTCCTGCTGGCCCCCAGCTTCAAGGCCAACACGCTGGTGTACCGGCACGAGGTGGTGAACCTCAGCCTCTAGCCGCGGGTGGGAGCCCCCCCAGAGGGACGCCACGTCCTGCCCGAGGACATGCATGTGCCCACCGTGCCCTGACCCACGGTCACAGCCCGCTCCCAGCCCCAATCCCGGCCCTCCCCCAGTGTCACCCACCCCCAGGGCAGCACCCAGACCCACAGTGCCTCAGTTTCCCCCCTGCCCTGGTGCTCCCGGTTTCTCCATGTGCAGCCATCCCGTGGGGTGCAGGGAAGGAGGGTGGGTGGGACAGCCCTCACACCCCTGGGGGGCTAAGGGAGCTGAGGGGTCTCTGCCCGCTCAGGTGATGGGCTGGGGGGGGGGGCAGAGAGTGGGGGGACTTGTATGGGAAGGGTGGGGGACTCTCGGAAATTTGGGGTGCTCCCAGGCTGACGAGGTGCTCCGGAGTGGATGGGATGGCTGAGGTGCGTGGGGTGGGATCGGGATACCATGGGGACAACAGGATGCTCCAAGGTGGATGAAGGTGGGATGCCAAGGATGACACGGTGCTCCGAGGCCAGGAGGATGCTCCGAGGTGGATGCCAGACAATGGGATGGGATGCTCTGAGGACAATAGGATGGGATGCCCTGAGGACAATGGGATGCCCTGGGCCACCGAGATGCTCCAAGGATGATGGGATGCTCCAAGCTGGATGCAGATGGGATGCCCTGAGGCCCTGAGGACAATGGGATGCCCTGAGGACAATGGGATGCTCGAGGCCAGCAGGATGCTCTGAGGTGGATGCAGGATGGGATGCCCCGAGGCAGCAGCAGGGTTGCCTCCCATCCCTCTCTGTGCACATCCAGCAGCTCCCTGTGCCCATGGCCCTGCTGCCAGGCGGGTACCCAAGGTGTCTGTGCCCACCAAAACACCCCCCAATAAACACACTGTGACCCCCAGCCCTGCCTGTGTCTGCCAACAGCTTCCATGTGTCCTCCCAGACACTCCTGCTCCTTCCAGCCCTGCCCCACCCAGCATCCCACAGCTCCAGGAAGGGTGAATCCCTCATTTTAGGGTGCTCCAGGCCCCTCACGTGGCTTGCCTGGTGTTTTTTTCCAGCAGAAACCTTGGCCCGCGGTGGGGGTGGGAAGCAGGAGGTGTTTCCCCAGGGGAGGGGAGTCTCCACCGAACTGGTTTTCCAGGGGAGCTTTTCCCTGTCTCCCAGGGGTGTAAATTTGCATGTGAAAAGCCACCAATTAGGCTCACAAATAAAGATCCTCTCGAGCCAACGAGGCGCCCCCGGGGCACGGGCGGATTTGGGAAGCAGGATTGGATCTGGGTGGCTGCAGAGCCCGAACCTGGCGGCTCCCGGGGGCACTTCCACACCTCCCTGCCTCAGTTTCCCTACTGGGAAAGGGCGGATTTTAAAGCCCCGGGAGCACTGCAGGGGGGTTCTGGCACCTCGGCGGTGTCCCTGACCGGGATGGGGGATTTGGGAAGCCCTGCAACGCTCCGGGGGCTGCAGAGCCAAGGGGAAGGTGGCCCAGGGAGGAGATTCCAGCAGGTTCTGTTTTCCCTGGAGCGTCTTGCAGGGCTCTGCAGAGCCCTGGCCCCGGTTCAGCAGCACACCAGAGAGAAAGGAAAAGAGAAAAGAAATCCTTTTCTTCCCCCCCTTTCTCTACCTGCTTCGAGCGTCACAAAAAGCATCACACCCCCTCCAAACCCCAAAAGAATTCCCAACAACACACAAAGGAGCTTTACCTCCCTCCTTCTCTACCTGTTCACTGCTTAAAAAACTTAATTTTCATAATTTTAAAAAAACCCCTTTAATATTATTATGTTAATTAATATATTAATATTTAATATTTAAAAGCGATGTTTGGATATTTTTATATGAGGGAATGCTTAATACATATTTTGTATAATATCTTACATATTAATACATTATGTTTACTATATTAGGAATAATGTATTATTGTATATAAAAAAAGAAATATATAATATATGAATTTCAAATATAATAGGAATGCGTAATATTTTAATTAAATATATTTCAATAAATATAAAATATTTATATAAAACATCAATATATAAAATTTTTATATAAATTATTATTTTTATATAAAATATTATTTATTAGTATAGAAATATAGAATTTCAACAATATTATATATGAATATAAAAATTGTTTATAGATAAAATTATAATAAGTAAATTAAAAGTAAAGATAATAAAAATAAAAAAATTATATAAATAAAAAGTAATATACATATGAATTATTATACAAACTTAAAAACATCATATATTAAAAATACGTTTTAACATGGATATATGGTATATCGTACATTAATATTTCACGTATTAGAGGAGTTTTTAAATAGAAAAATACGATCTATTAAAGCTCCGGGAACCACAGCGACATTTTTAAGAATCGCTGTTGCCCTTTTAAGAGGCGTCGCCCTTTTAAGACGCGTTGCCCCTTTAAGAGCGGGAGGTGGGGCCCGCACGGCGGCTGCGCGGGTCGGTGCCTCCAACTTTCAACTTTTGGGATCCGTTTCCTCGGGAGGGGTTTTGGGGGGGTCTTTTGGGGGGCCCCCAGGGCGGGCACAGCTCCCACCCTCCCTCCCGGCGCCGCCCGGGGCTCCGGCCCCGCCCGCACCATGATGTCCTGGATCCTCAGCCGGGTGATCGAGTGAGTGGGGTGCGGAAGGGGGGGGTGTGATGGGGAGGGATGCGGGGTGCGGGGTGGGGGAGCCCCCGGCCCGCTGTCCCCCCGTCGGGTGTTCGGTTAACGGGAGGTCCCCGTGCCGGTCCCGCAGCGGGGACTTAACGGAGCGGCCCCAGGCGGGGTTTGGGGGGGGGCGGCCCCAAATCGCTTCTATGGGGGTAACCAGCCCCCTGCCGCCACCCCCCACCCCTGAAAATGCGTCCTTGAGCTGCTGCCGGCCCTTCCTGCCCGTCCGGGGGGGCGAGCTCGGCCTGGGGTCCCCTGCATCAACAATTGGGGGGGGGGTCCCCTGTATTGCCCCAGAGGGGTCCCTGCATCGCCCCGGAGGAGGGGGGCGTGCTCAGAGGGTCCCCACATCGCCTGGGAGGGGGTTCTTGCTCGGAGGGGGTCTCCTGCATTGCCTGGGAGGGGTCCCTGCATAAACTGGGGGGGTCCCTGCATAGAGTCCCTGCATCATCTAAAGGGGTCCCTGCTGAGGGTCCTCACATCGCCTGGAGGGGGTCCCTGCTCGTAGGGTCTCCACATCACCCAGGAGGGTCTCTGCATCAACTGAGGGGCCCCTGCATCACCGGGAGGGTCCCCACACCCAGCACTGTCCCCCCCCAGCCCCGTTCGCTCCCCTGTCTCCCACGCCGTGGCCATCTGGGCTGGGTGCCCAGTGGCCCCCCGTGCCTGGGGAGCCCCCCGTGCGGCAGAAGGGAGCCGTGGGTGCCCCCAGCTCCCCCTCCCCAGGTACAGGAGGGTGTCGGGGTGCCCGGCTGTGCCCGGCACACGAGGTGGGTGTTTTGGGGGTGGCACCCCCGGGATGGGGGTTGGCACCGGCGGGGACTGAGCCCGTGCCCTGCCGCCTCCTCCTGCCACCGCCCCGACAGGTCCAGCCAGTCCCCGTGGGCGTGGGAGTGACTCGGTGCTCATGGCCGGCTCCCCACGGCGGCTCCCGGGTGGCTCCGACCCCTTTCCCGACCCTTTTCCCGGCGGCTCCGGGCTGGGGGCGGTGCTGGGGGGTGTCAAAGCCCGGCTTTGGCTCTGGGGCCGCCGGCTCTGCTGGTCCCTGTTCCTGCTGCTCTACGCGGGCTGGCCGGGCTGCCTCACCCCCCCTCTGCGTTACAGGCTGGTTTTTGGGATGCTCTACCCAGCCTACGCGTCCTACAAGGCTGTGAAGGCCAAAAACATCCGGGAATATGTGAGTAGCCCCTTGCCCGGGCTCCAGCCCTACTTCCCAGGCTCCAGTCCTCACTGAAGGGCTCCAGCCCCTCCTTTCCCTGGGCCCTTCCTGATCTCAAGCCCCCCTCTTTCCCTGGGCTCCAGTCCCCCTTTCCCAGGCTCCAGCCCCCACTGACAGTCTCCAGTCCCCCTTTCCCAGTCTCCAGTCCCCCTTTCCCAGTCTCCAGTCCCCCTTTCCCAGTCTCCAGTCCCCCTTTCCCAGTCTCCAATCCCCCTTTCCCAGTCTCCAGCCCCCCTTTCCCGGGCTCCAGCCCCCCTTTCCCTGGGCTCCAGCCCCCCTTTCCCGGGCTCCAGCCCCCTTTCCCGGGCTCCAGCCCCCCTTTCCCGGGCTCCAGCCCCCCCTGACGTGCTCCCTGCTCCCACAGGTCCGCTGGATGATGTACTGGATCGTCTTCGCACTCTTCATGGCCACGGAGACCTTCACTGACCTCCTCATCTCCTGGTGAGCTGGGGAGGGGCCCTGAGGGGTGCAAGGAAGGTGTCCCCCCCCTCCCCGTCCCTGGGTGGATCTGACATGGGATCTCCAGGGCTGGTGTTTGGGGGGAGCAGGATGTGCCCACGGTGCCCCCCTGTGCCCCAGGTTCCCGTTCTACTACGAGGTGAAGATGGCCTTTGTGCTCTGGCTGCTGTCCCCGTACACGCGGGGGGCCAGCCTGCTCTACCGCCGCTTCGTGCACCCCACGCTGGCCCGCAAGGAGAAGGTGAGGGCTCCTGGCATTTTAGGGGGGTCCCCTGTGCCCATCCTGGGCAGGGTCAGCCCCCTGAGCTGGGCTGGCAGTGCCCCAGCGAGGTGGCAATGCTCTGGGAGGTTGTGATGCCCCGGGAGGTGACAATGCCCCAGGATGTGATGATGCCCAGGGACACGATGAGGCCAAGGAACATGGCAGTGCTCCAGGACCTGGCAGTGCCCAGGGACATGGTGATGCCCTGGGAGGTGGCAGTGCCCAGGGACATGGTGATGCCTGGGGACATGGTGATGGCCTGGGAGGTGGCAATGCCCAGGGACACAGTGATGCCTGGGGACATGGTGATGCCCTGGGAGGTGGCAATGCCCAGGGACATGGTGATACCTGGGGACACAGTGATGCCCTGGGAGGTGGCAATGCCCAGGGACACAGTGATGCCCGGGGACATGGTGATGGCCTGGGAGGTGACAGTGCCCAGGGACATGGTGATGGCCTGGGAGGTGGCAATGCCCAGGGACACGGTGATGGCCCAGGAAGGTGACAATGCCCCAGGAAGTGATGATGCCTGGGAACATGGTGATGTTCTGGGATGTGCTGATGCCCCATAGGGACATGATGATGCCCTGGGAGGCGACAATATATGGGGACATGGTGATGTCTTGGGAGGTGGCGATGCCCCATAGGGACATGGTGATGCCCTGGGAAATGGCAATGCCCCAGGGACATGGTGATGCTCTGGGAGGTGACAATGCCCCAGGACATGATGATGCCGAGGGACTTGGTATTACCCAGGGAGGTGACAATGCCTGGCACACGGTGGTGCCCTGGGACACGGTGGTGCCCTGGGACACGGTGGTGCCCTGGGACATGGTGGTGCCCTGGAACGTGGCAATGCCCCGGGATCTGACAATGCCCCAGGGCGTGGCCCTGTGCACCCCCAGCACCACCACGGTTGTCTCGACAGGACATCGACACCTTCCTGGTCCGGACCCGGGAACGTGGCTACGAGACGATGCTGCACTTCGGCAAGAGGGGCCTCAACCTGGCGGCCACTGCCGCCGTCCAGGCGGCCACCAAGGTACCGGCAACGGGCAGGACCCTCTGTCCCAGAGGGGATCCCTCCCCGGGGTGAAACCCTGCCCAAGCAGGACGTTGTGGTGCAGATGGAGGGGTTTTTCACCATGTGGCTCACTCCCTGCCCTCTGTGCCCCCCCAAACCCAGAGCCAGGGCGCCCTGGCCGGGCGGCTGCGCAGTTTCAGCATGCAGGACCTGCGCTGCATCCCCGACGAGGGCCCCGCGCCCTTCCCGGACCCGCTGTACCTGGAGGAGCAGGACGGCCGCCGGCTGGGTGAGCTGGGGCAGGGAGGGCTCAGGGCAGTGTGGGGGGCCTCAACAAAGCCCCCGGGGGCCGTGCCGTGCCAGCCAGCAGCTGTGGTGTCCCCTTTGTCCCCGCTGTGCCCAGGCTGCGGCGCGGCTCCGCCCGCCCGGCGCTACGAGAGCGACACGGAGGATGATGATGATGAGGAGGAGCTGTGGTCGGACTCGGGGGTGACCCCACAGCCTTCCCCACGCCGGGATCCCAAGCCCCTGTCCCGCAGCCAGAGCCTGCGCTCCCTGAGGAAGACCCCGGGAAAAGAGGTACCGTGGGAGGGGGTGGAGGGTGGTTGGGGTGCTGTGGTTGGGGTGAGGGGGTTGGGGCCAGGGGGGTCCTGACCCCATCTCTGCCCCTGCCCAGGGCTCTTCCCGGCTCCTGCGCAGCCGGATCAGGAGGAAAACGGCCCCCTCGGAGCAGGACAGCTAAAAATCCCGGGAAACCTCTGCCAAAGATCCTGGGAAACGCCTGCCAGGAGTCTTTACACGAGTTTGCTGCTGCGGGGTCAGGAGACCCCATTCCTGCATTCCCTGGGGGGGAGGGTCCTGTATCCCTGGGGGGGGTTCCCTGCATCCTTGGAGTGGGGCCTTCCCCTGCCTGACACTGTAAATGCCTTCTGTGACCTCTGTGGTGCCTTGGGGAGGGGGCACCACCTCGCTGTCCCCCTACTCTGCTGCTCCCAGTGCCCCTTCCCAGACCCCCCCAGCTCGGCGCCGGCGCCTCCCACCCCCATGGGGTCTGCCCCCCCTCTTTTCTGCCACCCCATAAACACTACACACGCTCTGGGGTCCCCCCCCTCCTGCCACGGTGCCTTGTTCCCCACATTCCCTCTCTCCCAGCAGCCAGGGATGGGATGGGATGGGATGGGATGTGCCTTGTCCCCCCAAAGCCAAAGACTTCTGGGCTCCCCCCCCCACCTCAGACACAGACTGACACCCCCACACTTGAACCTGGTGGGGTGGGGGCTGGTGCCTCACCGTGGCCCTGCTGGGGACCTCATTCCCAGGCTTTTAACATTCCCCTCTCCCCCCCAGAAATAGGGGGTTTTGTACATGGAAAAAAAAAATAAATAAACGCTGTTTCAGATTTTTGGAGCTGGGAATTGTCCCCTCCCCAGGGGGGTGCAGTGCCTGGTGGGACAGAGCAGCACTGGGGGTGCAGGGGTGATTTTTTTTTTCCCCTTTTGGAGGAAACTGTATCCTCTGGGATCCATCCTTCCTAGGGTTTTACCCCTCTGATTTAGGCACGTGGGATCCTTGTAGCAGCCCCAGACTCTTGCAGGGAGGCTTCCTGAGATTGTTTTTCCTTTGGAGGATTGGTCCTGCAGGATCAGTCCGAGATTCCTTCCAGGGCATCTCCCAAGGTCTTTTCACCCATGTCTCAGGTTCCAGGATCCCGGGCAGCATCCTCAGACTCCTCCCAGGAGGCTGCCCGAGATGATTTTCTGTCTTTTGGAGGAGGCTGTATCCTTTGGGATTCATCCAAGGTTCCTTTCAGGACACCTCCCAGGGTCTTTTCACCCGTATTTCAGCTTCCATGATCCCAGCTGGCAGCCCCAGACTCCTCCAGGGAAGCTTCCTGAGATGATTTTTCTCCCTTGGAGGACGATTTATCCTCCGGGATCCACCCGGAGCCTTTTCCCTCCCGCTTTAGGACCCCGAGACCCCCGAGTCACATCCCCAAACTTCCCAGGAAGCCGGAGGGTGGGTGCTGGGCTGCCGGGATCCTGCAGTAGCCGCGTCCCCCACGGCGTGGCAGCAGCAGCCCTGACCCTGCCGGGTGTCCCCGTGTCCCCGGCCTGACATCCATCCCTCCGGGATTGTCCCCACGGCCTTGCCCACCCCTCCCCTTCTCCCTGCCGGCGCTCCCACATCCCACCCGGGGGGGTCCCAACCCCTTCCCGGGGGGGGTGTTGTCCCTGCCTGGGTGGGCACGAGTGGGTCGGGCAGGGTGGCACAAGGTGACTGGCGTGGCCTCCCCTGCCCCCGGGCGCCCGCCTGTCCCCCGGTGCCCTGTCCCTGGCACCAATCCCCTCGCTCCCAATCCCTCCTGCCCTCACCCCTCGGGTCAGCCTGTATTTTTAGCCCTTGGCTGCTTTCAGGGGGGTCTTCCCAGGGCAGGGAGAGCGTCTGTCCCAGGCTGGAGCCCCTCCAGGGCGGGCTCCGAGGGGCGTCCCGGGGCAGGCAGGGGTGTTGGAGCAGCTTAGGTGGAGGTGGCTGGATTAGCCCCGTAAAACTGCCCGGGAGATGATTACTTAAAGCAGTGGAGAAGGAAGGCTGGGTGGGGACAGCAAGGGCCAGGAGGCTGCCTGTAATCCCCCTAAAGCCGCTTAGGGAGCGCGGTTCCTCCAAGGATACAGCCCAGGGAGGCTGCTGGGGCGACCTGGGGGTCAAGGGGTGGTGGTGGGGGTGTCTCCCAGCTTTGGGGACCCCAGGGTGGGCAGTGAGGGGGTGGCAGCGGTGTTGGAGCCCCAGCATTCCATCCCCGGGGTGGGGAGGGATCAGTGATTCCCAGCTCGGGGAAACTGAGGCACGACACCCTCCCCTTCCCCACCTCCCAAGGATTGTTCCTGGGAAGGGAACCGGCAGTTTTGGCCGCTCTGCTTTGGCAGGTCCGCGTGTTCCCCCGGGGGCTGGAACACAAGGAGGGGACGGGAGGCGGGCGGGGCCGAGGCAGCCCCCGCGGGTGCCAGCGCTGATCCCAGCTGTGTCAGCGCACGGGCCTGTGCCAGGCTGCAGTCAGCAGAGCCCTAATCCCCTCCCGGCTCGCCTGGCACCGCCCCAGCACAGCAGTTTAAGCGCCTGACCTGAGCTCGCCCGCTGCCACAGTCCCTTCCGGGGAGGGGGTGCCAGGCTGAGCCCCGGCTGGCACCGCTGTGGGGACCCCCCACGCCCGTCCCACCACCCGTTGTGCCCACTGGGGAGGGTGAAGTGGGGCTGGGGTGTTGCAGGAGGTCACGTAATCCGGGGGGGCTCCTGGGCTGCATCCCCAGCAGGTTCAGGGAGGGGATTCTCCCCCTCTGCTCTGCTCTGGTGAGACCCCGCCTGCAGCTCGGGGGGTCTCCAACATCACAAGGACGTGGAGCTGCTGGAGGAGTCCAGAGGAGGCCACGGAGATGGTCTGAGGGCTGGAGCCCCTCTGCTCTGGAGCCAGGCTGGGAGAGCTGGGGGGGGTTCACCTGGAGAAGAGAAGGCTCCAGGGAGACCTGAGAGCCCCTTGCAGGGCCTGAAGGGGCTCCAGGAGAGCTGGAGAGGGACAAGGGAGAGTGCCAGGACGAGGGTGAATGGCTCCCTGCCTGCATCCCTGGGAGCTGGCAAGGACCGGGTGACCCGAGGCTGCTCCCTCTCCCAGCTGACAGGGACACGGCTGGTGCTCCAGGGAGCCGTGATGCCAACCCCGAGACCGGCGCTGCCCGTTCCCGGAGGGCAGCAGCCTCATGATCCAGTGCCTTGGCACTGCCGAAGGTCAGTGCCCGTGGGTGCCATGGCTGGGCACTGCGGGGGTGTCACCTTGGCCCTGCTCCCTCCCCTGGCGCTGCTGGGTCAGGTTAAGTGGGTTCATTACTCATTAATGGGATTTACCCTCCAGACCTCCCCTGGGAGCCGCTGGGTGCTTGGGGTGCCACCCCCAGAGCCCCCCTGCACACCACCACCCCTCAGCATCCTCCTCACCCCCCCTCCCACTGCTGATGGGGCTGGGAGCCCACTGAGCCCCTCAAAACCCACAGTGGTGGCACTGAGTGACCCCTCCACGTTCCTGCAGCCCCCTCCCCTCTCCCTGCCCCATTCCCAACTCATTGTACCCCACTGCAGCCAACCAGGGGAGGGCTGCTGCCCCTCTGGGGAGGGGTGTGTGGGATGCCGATGCCATCCCTGGGGTTGCCCTCATCGCCCTTAAACCAGCTGTTGGGGGGTCCCCGGCAGAGCAGCACCCTCCCACAGGCTGGGGGAGGGTCTGGACCCCCCGATGCTCCCCGGGATCCCCCCCAGCCGTGTCCCCCCCCCCGTCTCGGTGCCCGCTGCCTTATTCAGCTGTTCCGGGCGGGAGCCATGTGAGGCCGCGCCACAATGGCTCCCCGCGCGGCACCGCGCTGTATTTTTAGCAGGCGGTATCAAAAGCATAATTATGTCTGTTGTTTAAACGCAGCCTCTTTTCTGGCAGGCCCCGGGAGCTCTCAGCTGCCTCCCGCCGCCGCCGCAGAGGGCAGGGAGGCGGGATGTGGAGCTGCAGGCAGCGGGATGCCCGCGGGCGGGGGGGGCTCGGGGAAGGGGGCTCGGGCGCTGAGACCCTCCCTCTCCCCGCGCTGCCGGGCAGGTAAGATCTTCCTCCCTCATTATGGGGAGGGGGGGGGTCAACCAGCACCTCTTGCACCCCCACATCGTGTCCTCAAGCGCGCACATGCCCCCAGGCTGCTGGTGAACCGCTGGTGAGGGTGAGGAGGAGGATGGCGAGGAAGAGGATGGCGGGGTGGGGAGCGCGGCGGTGGCAGGAGGGGTCGGGGAAAGGGCGTTCCAGGTGACGGGAGTGTGGGAGGACACGGCTGAAGGAAGGCTGCTGCATCCCCTCTCTCCTCCCCGCAGCCGCCTGTCCCCCCGGGGCCCCGTCTGTCCCCAGCCAGCCCGCGCTGGCACCGAGCGAGGTTCCGGCCCCGTGTCCCTGCCGTGACACCAGCGGCTTCGGGCGGGGGGGGGTTTGGGGACCACAATCCCCAAGCTCGGGGAGGGGCCGGGCAGCACCCTCAGGGTGTGCTGGGACCCCTCTCTGGGCACCGACGGAAACTGAGGCACAGCAACCCAGGGCACCGAGAGAAACTGGGGCACAGCATCACCGGGCTTGAGGGAACTGAGGCACGGAATCACTGGGAAATAAGGAAAACTGAGGCACAGCATCACTGGGAACCAGGGAGAACTGAGGCACAGCATCCCAGGCACTGTGGGAAACTGAGGCACAAAATCCAAAGCACTGAGGGAAACTGAGGCATGGAATCACCAGGAATCAGGAAAACTGAGGCACAGCATCCCAGGTCTCTGAGGGAAACTGAGGTGTGGGAATCACTAGGAAACAGGGAAAACTGAGGCACAGGATCACAGGAACCAGGGAAAACTGAGGCCCAGCATCCCAGGGCACTGAGAGAAACTGGGCACAGCATCACCATGCACTGAGGGAAAATGAGGCACAGAATCACTGGGGAAATAGGGAAAACTGAGGCACAGAATCACTGGGAAATAGGGAAAACTGAGGCACAGCATCACTGGGAACCAGGGAAAACTGAGGCACAGAATCACTGGGAAATAGGGAAAACTGAGGCACAGCATCCCAGACTCTGAGGGAAACTGAGGCACAGAATCACTAGGAAATAGGGAAAACTGAGGCACAGGATCACAGGAACCAGGGGAAACTGAGGCACTGTCAGTGTAGAGTCGTGACGGCCGATAAGGATACAAGGATATAAGCATCCCAGGGCACCAAGAGAAACTGAGGCACAGCATTACCGGGCACTGAGGGAAACTGAGGCACGGAATCACTAGGAAACAGGGAAAACTGAGGCACAGAATCACAGGAAACAGGGAAACTGAGGCACAGAATCACAGGAACAGGGAAAACTGAGGCACAGAATCACAGGAACCAGGGAAAACTGAGGCCCAGCATCCCAGGGCACTGAGGGAAACCAAGCCCCAGCCCTGCCAGCCTGCCCAGCACTCCTGGCTCTCCTTTCCCTGCTCCAGGAGCGGTGCCACCTCGTCACCTGCTGTCGCCGACGCCAGGGCCACCGGAGGGGCCCGTGCTGAGGGCAGGAGCCCCCGGCTGCCGCCAGGTACGTGCTGCCAGGAGCGCGGGCAGCTGCCAGCCCTGCCTGTGCCGCACGCAGGTGGCAGCGGGCTGCCCGTGTCCCTGGCTGCCGTCCTAAGCCCTTGGCCCCGGGGTGAGCTTTTAATTACATCAAGGTATTTGAAGCTGGTTCCTGGCGCTGGGTAAACAGGAGTCCCGGGCACGTGGGGGGGGGGGGGGCGAGGGGGGAGGCGAGGGGGTGGCACAGGACGGGCACTGTGCCCCCGCAGCGGGGCTTGCCGGGACGGCTCGTCCCGCCTGTCCTCCCCCGGGGGTGGGAAGGAAGGGATGCGGGCAAGGCAGAATCCAGCAGCATCCGCCGCCGCCGCCGGGTCCTGCGTCCCCCCCGGCGCCCCGCGCTGGCACACGGTCATGGGGGGCACCGGCAAGGTGGGTGGCTGCGGCATCATCCCCGCGGGTCCCCTCTGACGGCGAGGAGCTGCTCCATCTCCTCGCTGCATCCCAACCTTCACCCGCGGAGGAAGGGGCGACCTGGGGTGGGGAGGGCGAGGGGTGCCGGGGTGCAGCCCCCCGGCCCGCGGTGGGTGGGGGGAGCGGCTCGTCTGTGCCCAGCAGCGAAGCGAGCGGGATTAGCGATGCTTACTCACCTCCCTGGGGAAAAGCGGGAGATTAGGGGCGGGAGGCGCGTCCGACCCCGCGGCGGCGGGGCCGTACGGGGCCGGAGAGGCTGATCCGGGACCGGGACCGGGACCGGGACCGGGGAGGCTGCCCAGGCCCCGCCGGACCGGCGGCCAGGGCTGGAGGGGAGCGCGGGCTGCCAGAGCAGTTGGGCTGTGGCCCTAATTCCCAGAAAGCTGCTCGTGTGGGAGTGAGTGTCCTCCCGTGCCCTCCGCTCCGCCGCAGCCTCCAGACTCCTGAAGGTTTGACGTGGGGGTTTTTTTTCCCTTTTTTTTTTTTTTTTTTTTCCTTTTTTTTTTTTTTTTTTTTTTTTTTTTTTTTTTTTTTTTTTTTTATTTTAAGCGCCGGGTGCAGATTAACAAAAGCTCTCGCGGCCATCGCGTCCGGTGGTGCTGGGCACGGGGGGGGGGCAATCGGGGCTGCTTCCTCTGCCTGCGCCCTCAGCTTCCTCACCTGCGCCGCGGTGGAGGCAGGTAGGTGCGTGCCGGGCTCAGCGCCGGGGCTGGGAGGAGGAGGAGGAGGAAGGAGGAGGAGGAAGAGGAGGAGGAGGAAGGGCTGGGGCTCTGTATGTTCGGAGTGAACTCCAGGCAAGCCGGAGAAAGGGTCCATTTTGCCTGAGGAAAAAGCTGGATTTCGGGTTCTTCCCCAGCCAGAGGTCCCTGCGGGTCTGGGGGCTCAGAACCCTTCCCCGGGGGGCCCGGGGGAGCTCTGGCCCAGGCAGGCATCGTGGGCACTGGGGTAGGGCTGGTAGGATCCTGGGCTGCTGGAGCATCAGCAGAGAGGGGCTGTTGAGTGCTGGGATCCCCATCCATCCCCCTCCCCAGTGCTGGGGCATCCTGGGAACCCACTGCCTCACACGGCCACGCATCCCCCCCATGGTCCCAAGGGGACAGCGTGGGGACAGTGTCCCTCCGTCCCACCTCCTCCCAGTGTCTCCCCCCTGCTCCAGCCCGGAGCAGGGCACGGGTGCCAAGGGTTCTAATTCGGGTGTTTCCGGCCTCCCGCGGCCAGCGCTCGGCTCGGGGGTGTTGACGTCCCTCTGATTTAAGGGAAAACCCAGGGATTTTGGAGCTCTGTGCCAAGCCACCATGGCAGAACCTCCCCGGGGTGGGCTATCTCCCAGCAAAGCCTGAGCTGGCAAAACTCAAGCCCAGCCTGGACCTCCCCAGATCGCCCCGGGGGACCCTCTGTGGGCTGGGACGGGCAGGGAGTTCAGGGACCAGCCAGGGGTTGTGGGTGTGGGAGGCAGGCAGAGATCCTGCTCCTGGGATGGGGAGGCTGTGGCTGAGCCCCAACAGGGCTGCCCACAGCGTGGCTACCCCATGGGGGCTGCACTGGCCCCCAGGAGGCTTCACCAGGGCCTTGAGCTCCCCGGCACGCTGAGGGCAGCGAGGCGTGGGGAGGGGACAGAGCCTGGGGATGCTGCCCCAGTGCATGGTGGGAAATTCCCTGCTGTCCCTCCAGCATCCCTCCCTCTCCCCCCCGGCTCCCTGCTCCTTGCCCCTTGGGGCTCCCCAGTTTCAGGGTGGTGCATCCATTCCTCTCCCCACCTGCCCCTCCCTCACAACATTCCCAACATCCCAACGGCCCCCCCCGAGACCCACTCAGCCACACCGGGGTGCTGCAGGCCCCTCCCGGAGCCCCTCCCTGCTACCAGTTCCCCCCCTCCCAGCCCTTCCACATCCATCATTCCCGAGGAGCGCAGGGAGGGAATGGGAAGAGTTTGTCTTTCAGCACCTTCTCATCGCAGGCAGGCGCGGGCTCTCCCTCGCCCCGAGCCCTGTCTGGGTCCCCTCCCTGTTCCCTGGCACCCAGTGGGTGCAGCAAGCAGCACCCCCAAACCCTCCCCTCCACGGCAAGCGGGGCTCCAGGAGGTCCTGCTGTGGGTTGACCCACACTGGTGGTGGGATGGGGCCACCCAAACGCCCGCTGGCACGGCCAAATGACCCCGGTGGTGGCCGGTGTCCCAAGCCATGTCCAGCAAGGGTTAACCCTGGCTCCCGGTGAGGCTGGATCGCAGGGAAGCTGCTGCTGAGCCGGGAGGCCCCCTGTGCTCTGCTGTTTGTCACCCTGCCGGGCTCCCGTGGGCCCTGGTCTGCCCTCACCCCACCCCCTGCGCCCCCAGCCCGCCAGCCCCCCGTGCCGAGCTGTGCCTGGCCACTCCAGGGGAGCCGTGAGCAGGGATGCAGTTTATGTAAGGAGTGCGTGTCCCCGGGACACACGCACGTTACATAAACCTGCACGGCACTGCTGCCATCAGCACCACCTCAGCGGGAGCCCAGGAATGGGGGGTCCACCTGAGGGAGACCCCTGGACCTGCTCCCCCCCCTCCAGGGCCGGAGAGTTGCTTGGAAGGAGCGGGCTGTGGGAGATTGTGGGTTTGGGGTCGGGGTGTCTCGGTGCTGGGGTGTCCCAGTGCTGGGAATGGTGCAGAGAGCACTCACAGGGCATCGGTTCTTGCCAGGGCATGGCTGGGATGGGCGTGATCCTGGTGGGCTGCAGGGATAGATGTGATCCTGGTGGGCTGCAGGGATAGGTGTGATCCTAGTGGGCTACAGGGCATGGCTGGGATGGGAGTGATCCTGGTGGGCTGCAAGGATAGATGTGATCCTGGTGGGCTGCAGGGCTAGATGTGATCCTGGTGGGCTGCAGGGCATGGCTGGGATGGGTGTGATCCTGGTGGGTTGCAGGGATAGATGTGATCCTGGTGGGCTGCAGGAATAGGTGTGATCCTGGTGGGCTGCAGGGCATGGCTGGGATGGGTGTGATCCTGGTGGGCTGCAGGGCCCCCCCGGGTACTCCCTCCTCATCCCTCGGCAGGATGGCACCACAGGGATGCTGCCATAGCATCCTGGTGCTCCACAAAGCCCCTCTGTGCCCCTTGGAGCACATCCTGCTCTTCCCACCTCGGGTCTGCAGGGAGGCAGAGGAGCTCTGCCTTCATCCCAGGCAGCTGGAGCAGGGATGGACAAGGCTCTGGATGAAGGTGGCAGCACGGCTCGAGGCCAGATCTCTGCCATTTGGGCAAAGACGAAGGGGTTGGGGGTCCCAGGGGCTCACATCCCACGGGATAGCCACACGCTCCATGCCGGACGCGCCACCCCCAGCCCCCCCCAGTGCCAGGACAGGGGGAATTTGGCCCATCCCGGTGTTTCTCCCATTCCAGTTCGGCCCGGAGCGGGGCGGCTGGAGCCTTTCAGCGGTGACGGGGCGGCACCGCCGAACAAAGGGCGCTTTCTTCACCCGCACGGGGCAGAGCACACCTGCCCTGCCTTGGCACCGCCGCCGGTGCCCCCGGGGCTGGGCGGCACCGCCGGCACCACGCCGATTCCCGGTTCCCGGGCGTCAGCAGCCCCAGCATCCCTCCCTCCCGCCCGCCCAGTCGCTGCCGGAGCCGGCGGAGGCTGCGGATCGCGGGGAGCGGAGCCACTGCCTCGTCCTGCTGTCATGCTCAGCGCTGCCTAGAGCAGGGGGAAGGTCCCACTCGTGCTGCTCCCTGGATACCCCTCTCCCTGAATCCCAGCCCAGCGGGACCCCCAGCTCAAAGGACAATAGGCAGGAGGAGCACGGAGCCCCGCAAGCCAATGGATCAAAAACTCCAGCTCCAGCATTCGGAGAAGAACATCCCCAGGGCTGCCCAGGCGGCTTTCTGCCTCCTCCAGATCCCGGAGCCGGACCCCTTCAGCCTGTGGGTTTAGGTGCTCCCACCCTCCCGGCCTTGCCTCTCTGGGATTTGGTGTCACCGGAGACACCTGCTCGTCCTCGGCCGTGGGGTCCCTGATGGACCCTCCAGGTAGCTGTGGGGTGGAGGGGATGCTCGCCGAGCTGTGGGACGGGCTCTTTCTGCTCCTGATGGGATGAAAGACAGGAGACAACATCACCCTGGGGACCTTGGGGGAGCTGGGGGGACCCCAGGGGTGACCTGTGGTGGGACAGCCCTGGAGCACCAGGGGCAAGGCTGGGAGCAGAGTCATGGAGCGAGGCTGGATGGGAGAGCCTGGCTGGGTCCTGCCCCTTGGAGGGACAGGGTGGGTGTCCCCAGGGTGTCCCTGTGGCCCAGGGTGCCCCGGCTCGGACAGGGTGCTCCAGGATGCTTCCTGAGCAGTGTGGGAATGGGGACTTTGCCCTCCTTGGCAGAGGATGTGACGGGGACAGGCGGCTCTGAGGACACAAACTTCTGTCCCCACCCTGCTCCTGTCCCCACCTTGTTCCTGTCCTCATCCCACTCCTGTCCCCGTCCCGGCCATGGGGGCGGCTCCGTCCCACCCTGCAGTGGGACTGGGAGCTGGGTGACCTCGTGCCTGTCCCCCTTGGCTGTCCCGGCTGCTGGGCAGGGAGGGGCACAGGGGACAGGGAGAAGGGAGAAGGGATGCCACCGCCGGCACGGCGAGCTCTGGGCTCTGCACCCCGCGCCTGCGTGTGGCCCGGGTCCCGGAGGAGGGTTAATCCAGCAAAATCTCCCCAGGCATTTCTCCCCAGGAGGGGCCCCTGGGAGCGGGGAGCTCCCCCCTCTCTGGAAGCCCTCCTGGGAAGCGCAGCCCAGCCCTGGCCGGAGGCAAATACCTGCGCGGGGCACGGCCTCCCCACGCTGGGTGCCAGCGGCCGGGCGCGGGGCCAGGCTGGGTGCGGAGGGACGGGTGGGCGCGAGGAGCGTCCCGGCCTCCAGCCACGCCGGGATGGGCGCAGAAGGGACCGGACGGGACGGCGAATACACACGCTCCAGACATGTGCCCTCCCCTCCCGGGTCGTGCTTCCCGACGGATGCCGCGGGGCACACGGGAGCCAGGGATCCCCCCGTTCGCCATGCCGCGAAGATTTCCATCTAACACGGCGCGGGGGAGCCGGGGGGTTGAAAGCAGCCCCCCCAGCGACACCCCCAGTCATCCCCGTGCCTCGCTGCCCGGGCAGAGCTCGGTGCGGTGCCCCACTGATGCCCCTCTCTCTGCCCGCAGGGTCCGGCCAGCCCGGGACGGCGCTGAGCACCACATGAGTGTGGGAGCAGCATGGCCAGCGACGCGAGGATGGGGGAGACCCCGCCGCGGTGGAGGAGAGCCCCGGACGCAGCGCAGGACTCCCGGGGGATGGAGAGCAGTGGGATGGTCTTATCCCGAAGCGCTGCTACCGAGCTGGGACTCCCGGGCTACGCGGAGCCCGGCAAGCTGAGCTACGGAATGGAGAAAGGGTGTCCCTGGAGGGGCTCCGAGGGATGTTTGGGACCCGTCCGGGAGCTCGCCGGGGGCCGGCTGGGCTGTCCCTACCCCCCGGCCCCGCCGTGCCTGCGGGACGCCCTGTGCCGCCCCAAGGACGGGGCCGAGCTGCCCCCGCTGCTGCCCCCCAGGAACGGGCAGCCCAAGGCGGGCTGGGGGGAGCCCTGCAAGGACCACCCTGGGCCGCGGTGGGCCGAGGCCGTGCTGGCCCCCCTGGCCCTCTACAGCCACGCGTACCACCGCTACCCCCTGCCCGTGCCGGGGCTGGACCCTCAGCTCCCCAATGCCGCCGGCAAGCCCCGAACGGGCGCGGGGGACACGGCCGGAGACCCCCCGGCTTTCCGCCACTGCCCCTTCCTCGTGGAGGCCAAGCACAGTCCCTTCCTCCTGTCCTCGCTGCTGCCCGCCGGACCCCCGGCCGACCCCCCGTTCGGCGGCGCGGGGGCGGAGGCGCCGGGGGCGATGGGGGACGGGCGGTTCGCCGGCGTGGACTGGCGCCTGGGCTCCTACGCGCCCGCCTGGGGACAGCCCCTCTACCTGGGGGTCCCGCCCAGGTGCAAGGCGGCCCTGACCCCCTTCGACGACTGCTCCAGCTCAGGGAACAAGGTAGGACGCCCCGGAGAGCGTGGATAGTCGGGGGTCCCCGGGTGGCAGCGGGCTCCAGCCTCGCCTGAACCCGGCCGGGAGCGGAGCGTTGCGAAAGGCCGCGCTGGCACCCGCAGCCAGGGCAGGGCCGGGCAGCTCCCCCCGAGGGCAAGGCAGCCCCCCCCTCTCTCCTGCAGCTCGTCAGGGGCGTCCCAGTCCCCCCTGAGGGACGGGGTGACACGCCCCTGGGGGGGTGATGCTGCTCTGCTCCGCGGTGTCCCCGCGGGTGATGCCACCCCCGGGGCTGAGTCACGGCGGCAGGAGCCGGCGGGGGCGGCGGGAGGCAGCGCTGCCAGCCCTGGGTGCGCCCGTCGCACCCCGTGCCGCTGCGGCTCCCCATTCCTTTCCCACGCTGCCGCGGGGGAGGGGGGGGAACACACCGAACCCCCATCACCCCACCGCCGGCGACGGGGAAGCGCCGGGACAGCCGCGGTGGGGAAACTGAGGCAGGGCCACGGGACGTTCCTCGTCACCCCCCCCCGCCCCGCAGCGACGCGGGTGACAGGCAGTGACAGAGACCCACAGCCCGGGTGACACCAACCCCCCTCTGCTCCCTTTGCAGGAGTTTTACCCGAAGAAAGAACCCGGTTTCCACCCCCCCGCCAAGGACCACGCGGCGCCGCAGCTGCTGGGCAAGGGCCAGGCAGGGCAGGACAGAGACGGGGAGGGGGAGCCGGCGGGGCCGGAGCCGCCGGGAGCCCCGTGGAGGGATGGCCGAGCCGGGGGCAGCTCGGCGGTGCCCGCTGCCCACGCCCGAACGCCTCCCCCCAGCGCCAGCCACCCCCTCTTCCTCCTGCAGCCCGGCGCGGGGGGCTGCGGGGGTCCCTGGGTGGGCGCGCGGCCCCACGGCGCCGATTTTTCCATGGAAACGGGGCCGGGACGGCCCTCGGAGCCCAAAGATGAGCGCCTGGGGTACCAAAGCCTCCAGCCCGGCTCGCCACCGGGATCCAGGGAGCCCAACCCGTCGCCTCTGCTCGCGGACGGGCACTACCCGCCGGCTCTCGCCAAGCCGGAGCCCCCCCCAGCCTGTCTCTGCCCCACCCCGGGCTGCGATGGGTGCCCGGGGGTGGGCTGCAGAGTGCCCAACCCCTTCGAGCCCGCGCTGGGCATGCCCGGGGGGCGTTTCCCGTGCCCCCCCAGCAACCACACCAAGCTGAAGAAGACGTGGCTGACGCGGCACTCGGAGCAGTCGCTGCCTCGCCTCAAGGCTGCCCGGCGGGACGGGGGTCCCGAGCCCCCCGGGGAGGGCAAACGCTCGGCCAAACGCCCCCATGGCACCGCCGAGGGACCCCGAGCTGCCAGCGAGGGCGCCGGGGCGGCCAAGAGGGGCACGAAGGCCACCGTGTGCCCCGGGGAGGGCACAGAGAGCCGAGGGGACCCCGAGGAGAGGAGGATGGAGCTGGGAGAGGGAGGTAAGGAAGGAGGGTGCCCGGTGGGGCTGGCGAGAGGGTGGTGGCATCACCCAATCCCACAGGGAACGTTCCATCCCCGTTCCCGGCGCCCACAACACGAGCTGGGAACACGTGAGGGCCGGGAAACCCGCTGTGCTGGGGCTTTCCCTGCCATGGTTTGAGGCTGGCAGTGATTCCCAGGGCAGGAATGGATGGAAATGCTCCTTTGGTGCAGTGTGGCACCCTCGAGTGGGACGCCTGGGGGGGTGGAAATGTTCCTTTGGGGCAGCGTGGCACCCTCGGGTGGGATGCCCAAGGGGTGGAAGTACCGTCACTGGGTCAGTGACTCCCCGGGGAGGAGTTGGCATCTCAGCCCTGACCTCTGCAGAGCTCCAGCCCTACTTTCCAGCCCTACTTTCTGGCCCAGTTTCCAGCCCCCGCTGCAGCATGACAGTCACAGAGTCCCACAATCCTGGAGCGGCTTGGGTTGGAAGGGACCTTAAAGACCATCTCGTTCCAACCCCTTGCCGTGGGCAGGGACACCTTCCACCAGACCAGGGTGCCCCAAGCCCCGTCCAGCCTGGCCTTGGATGCTCCCAGTCCCTCCTGGCTGGTGTGGATGGGGCTCCACGGTGTCCCCAAGCACTCCCTGTGTCCCTCAGAGCCGCCGAGCCGGCAGGAGCCGTGGTGCCTGCAGAGCCTGCCCTGCACTGCGCTGCCCCCGGGCATCCCCCGCTGCTGTGCCTGTGCCCCCCTGGGCGAGGAGGAGGAGGAGGAGGAGCCCCCAGAGAGCACCTGTAGGCTGCTGCACTTCCGCAGGTGAGCCCGGGGCTCCTGGGCAGCTCACAGGGTGGGGGGTCCATGGAGCATCCTCTCCCATCACCTCATTTTGGAGCATCCCCTTCCATTACCCCACTTTTTAATGTCTCCTCTTTGGAGCATCCCCTCCCATCATCCCTCTTCGCAGCCACCTCTCCAGCCACCCTGCCTTGGGGCACTTTCCCCATTATTCCCATCACTTGAGAGCATCCTGTCTTGTCACCCTGCTTCAGAACACCCTCTCCCATCACCCTATTTCAGAGTGTCCCCACTTTACACCGTCCCCTCTCCCCTCTTCACACTGTCCTCTCCTGTCACCCTGCTTTAGAGAATCCCCTCCCACCTTTGAGGACCCTCTCCCATCACCCCAATTCTTAACCTCCCATCTCATCACCCCGTTTCTGAGCCCCTCTCCCGCCCTCTCTCCCTGCAGGTTCGCCCTGGGGGACAACGGGGAGCTGAGTGTTGACGGCCTCTGCACCCTGGGGGAGGCCGAGGGGGAGCTGCCGGAGGAACCCGGCCCCGAGCCGGGGGGCAGGAGTGTGGGGAGCAGCCTCTGCCTGGCCAAGTACCTCCTGGGGGTCCTGGGGGACCCCTTCTGCGACGCCGTCCGCAGGGACAGGGACACGTGGCCGGGAGCCCCCGGCAGGCCCGAGGGTAAGGGGGGACTGGGATGGGGGGACAGTGGGGGGCACTGGGCACACACTGGGGGGGCGCTGGGCACACACTGGGGAGGCTGAGGCCATGCTTCCCCCCAGGGGTGATGGCCTGGAGGCGGGGGGAAGGAGCCCCCCAGCTCTGCGACGCCTGCCAGCGCAGCTTCTTCAACTCCCACTGGAGCTGCGCCAGATGTGGCTTCCAGCTGTGCCCCGCCTGCCACCGCAGCAGGAGGGAGGCCGACGGCCCCGGTACGTGGAGAGGGGGGGAAGGATGAAAAGGGGGTGTCAGTCCTTGGTGGGGGGCTCGGTGGGGACAAACACACCCTCTCTCTGACGCAGAGGGTCCAGCACAGCCGCCTCAGTGCACCCCCGGGCCAGAGCACCCCGTCACAGCCCTGGTCCCCACGCAGTTCGTCCCCACCTGTGGTGAGTGTGTCCCCCAGCCCCGGGACCCTCCCCCTGTCTGCTGCAGGGGGGCTGACACCCCTGTCCCCGTTGTCCCCAGTCCTGACCAGGCTCTGGAAGCTTCTGCACGAGGTCAGGGCCAAGTTTGGCATCGAGTCCCACTGTCCCTGCAGGGAAGGGGCTGCGGAGCAGAGCCCGGCTGAGCCCCCGGGCAGGCAGGTATGGGGGGAGCTGGGGATGGGGGTGGAAATGCGGTTCAGGTGCACCCCAACCCCTGCACAGGGGGGGTAGGGGGGGATGTGGCTCCCCCCTGACGCCCACACGGGTGTTCCAGGAGCCGCCGGGGGCCGCGGTGCCCACCCTGCCACCCCCCAGCCACGGCCAAGCCAACACCTCCCGGCCCATCAAGGAAGGTAGGGCTGGCTGCGACCCCCCCGCCCCGGGGGGGTCAGGGATGCTGCACCCCCTCCCCTTCTCGGGGTGCTGGGTAAAGAGGGGTGAGATGCAGAGGGCGGCGTGGGCGACCCTGATCATGTTCTCTCACCCCCCCTCTGAGCAGAGAGCCCCGAGGGGGGGCCACCATCACCGGGGCAGCCCCCGGCCCGGGGGGCCATGCAGACCACCACCCTGTGCGACCTGCTGGCCTCCACCGCCGTGAAGCTGTGCCTGGGGCAGGACGGGGTGCGCATGGCCTTCGCCCCCGTGGTGCCCACCCTGCCCAGCGTGAGTCCCGAGGCGACCAGGGCACCCCCTCCCGTGCTGCCCACTCCACCTTAGGGGCGGCCAGGGTGGGCTGAGGGGCTCCCCATTTGCATCCCCCCCCCTTCCTTCCAGGACAACCGCCTGACCAGCATCCTGGACAGCATCATCGCCCGCGTGGTGGAGAAGAAGATCCAGGAGAGGCAGGTGGGGGGCGAGCTGAGCCCGCCCAGCACCCCCGAGCCCCCCGCATCCCACTGCGTCCTGGAGCCCAGTGGGCTGCTCTGGCTGCACGACCCCGGCCATGCCAGCAACTACAAACTCTTCCAGGAGCACTGGCGGCAGGGCCAGGTAAGCCCCCATCCCTGGGGGATGTGGGGACACCCGGGACCCCCCCCCCATCCCCACTGAGCCCCAGCTGCCCCGGCAGCCCGTGCTGGTTTCAGGGCTGCAGAAGAGGCTGGAGGGGCGGCTCTGGGGGCCGGAGTCGTTCCGCCCACCCCGGGGGGAGCAGGAGGTGGAGGCGGTGAACCTGCGGGCGCCGGCGAGTCGTGTCCGCCTGAGCAGCCGGGAGTTCTGGGATGGCTTTGCTGCCAGTGCGGGTGAGCGGGGCCATGAGTCTGTGGGGTGCCCGGGGTGATTTTGGGGTGAGGTGTGAGGGGAGCCGGGGCCATGAGTCTGTGGGGTGCCCGAGGTGATTTTGGGGTGAGGTGTGAGGGGAGCCGGGGCCATGAGTCTGTGGGGTGCCCGAGGTGATTTTGGGGTGAGGTGTGAGGGGAGCCGGGGCCATGAGTCTGTGGGGTGCCCGAGGTGATTTTGGGGTGAGGTGTGAGGGGAGCCGGGGCCATGAGTCTGTGGGGTGCCCGGGGTGATTTTGGGGTGAGGTGTGAGGGGAGCCGGGGCCATGAGTCTGTGGGGTGCCCGGGGTGATTTTGGAGCCAGGTGTGAGGGGAGCCGGGCTGTGCCCCCCTCCCCTCCATCCCTGTGTGTGATGCTGAGCTCCCTTCCACAGCATCCCCGGAGCAGGAACAGGGCACTGGGGACTTGCTGAAGCTGGAGAGTGGCTTTGGGGACATGGAGCTGAGCCGGTAGGTGTTGGCAGAGGGGGGGTCCCCCCTTCCCTGACCTCCCCACGCCAGCACTGGGGGCAGCGGGGCGGCTCTGCCCTCGCCTGTACCTTGGTGCCCCAGTGTCAAACACCCGCCCTGTGCCACAGGACCACCAACCTGCGTGCCAGCCTGCCCCTGCCCGAGTACTGCGGGGCCAGCGGCCGCCTCAACCTGGCCACCCACCTGCGGGGCCGGCGGGGCCGGCGCTGGCTGCGCCCACGTGTCTGTGCAGCCTATGGTGAGCGTGGTACGGGGACTTTGGGGGGCACCTGGGCCCCCCCCTCCCATGGGGATGCTCGATGCTCACCCAGCACCTCGCTCCCACTTCCAGGTGTGCACCCGCGGGACCGGAACGTCGGGACCAAAAACCTGTTGGTGGAAGCTGCCGATTCCATCAACATCCTGGTTCACGCTGCGGCGGCACCGCGGGGTACAGGGGGAGCACCGGGGGTACCCCCACACCACACCACCCCCCCGAGCCCTCCCTGAGCCCCCCCTCTGCCCGCAGAGGTGCTCCTGCCCGGCGACACGGATGACGTGGATGCGGCGCTGAGGGAGCGGCTCAAGGACACGGGCGGCCGGCCCGGGGCACTGTGGCACATCTTCCGTGCCGAGGACGCCGCCCGGATCCGGGATTTCCTGAGCAAGGTCAGTCCTGGGGCCACCAGGGCAACCCCTCCCGTGCTGCCCACCCCGCCTCAAGTGGTGCCATTGGATCATCCCTGACCCCGGTGGGATGCAGGGGGGATGAAGGGAGACCCCGAGATGGGGGCTCGTGGTGCCACTGGAGCATCCTTTGTCCCGCTCCGGCCCCCGCCCCCTTCCAGCTCCGCTCACCCCTGGCACCCCACAGGCATCCGAGGAGCCGGGGCAGGAGGGGGTGGCCACGGGGGAGCCCCCCGGGCGCTCCCTGGACCCCCCCGGGCGTTACCTGGGCGCGGCGCTGCGGAGGCGGCTGCGGGAGGAGTGCGGGGTGAGCGGCTGGACCCTCCTCCAGTGCCTGGGGGACGCCGTGCTGGTCCCCGCGGGGGCTCCCCACCAGGTAGGCAGCCCCGAACCCCGCTCAGGGGGGCAGCTGTGCCACCCCCCCGTGTGGGAAGCGAGGTGGGGCGAGCCCCTGATGCCCCCCTGGTGCAGGTACAGAGCCTGACGGGCACCATCAGCGTGGAGCAGCGGTTCCTGTCCCCGGAGAGCTCCGCCCGCCTCCGGCTCCTCGGCCCCGATCCCACCGGGACCACACGCCAGCTCCACGCCCAGGTGGGTGGTCTGGGGGGTGTGTGTGTGTCTGGGAGGGTCCTGGTGGGGGGTGAGCAGTGCTGACCCCCCCTCTTTGCACCCCCTGCAGCTGGATGGGATGATCTTCGCCGCCGTGCGGGAGGCGCTGGGGGTCCTGCGGGGCTGCAAGTGAGCCCGTAGAATGCTGGAAGGATGCTCTGACAAGTCTGGGATGGGGGCTGGACGTGGGCCTGGACCCCCAGGGAGCCAGGAGCGGGCACTTCCAGCTCAGTGCTTTGCTCCAGGATCTTCCAGGACGGCTCGGGGCAGGAGGAATAAAGTGTCCACAGTGTGCCGGGGGCACCGGCGCCACCAGCACTGCCTCGGGGTCTGACTTCATCCCCCTTCTTTCCCATCGGGGTCAGGGATGCTCTGGGGGCACCATCAGCACTGCCTTGGTGTCTCCTTTCATCCCCCATCCATTCCATGACAGTCAGGGATGATCCAGTGGCACCACCAGCATCCACCCTGGCATCTGCCTTCGTCCACCATCTGTCCCATTGGGGTCGGGGATATTCCAGTGGCACCACCAGCATCTCCCTTCCATCCCATGGGGGTCAGGGGTGCTCCGGTGGCATCACCAACACCTGCCCTGTTGTCTCCTGCTATCCCATCAGGGTCAGGGGTGATCCTATGGCACCACCAGCACCCGCCTTGGGGTGTCCATTCATCCCCCCTCCATCCCAATGAGGTCAGGGGTGCTCCAGAGGCATCACCAGCAACTCCTCTGGCATCTCCTGCCATCCCATCGAGGTTAGGGGTGCTCTGGTAGCACCACCAGCATCCACCTTGGCATCTCCCTTCATATCTCCTCCATCCCATCGGTGTCAGGGATGCTCTCATGGCACCACCAGCATCCATCTTGGGGTCTCCCTTCATCCTCCCTCCATCCCACTGGGGTCAGGGATGTTCCAGTGCCACGACCAGCATATTCCTTCAATCCCAAAGAGGTCAGGGATGCTCCCAGTGCCACCACCAGCATATCCCTTCAATCCCAACGAGGTCAGGGATGCTCCCAGTGCCACCACCAGCATATCCCTTCAATCCCAACGAGGTCAGGGATGCTCCCAGTGCCACCACCAGCATATCCCTTCAATCCCAGAGAGGTCAGGGATGGTCCCAGTGCCACCACCAGCATATCCCTTCAATCCCAAAGAGGTCAGGGATGCTCCCAGTGCCACCACCAGCATATCCCTTCAATCCCAGAGAGGTCAGGGATGGTCCCAGTGCCACCACCAGCATCCCCCCCCTCCATCCCATCAGGGTCACTTTGGCATCTCCCCTCATCCCCCTCCATCCCACTGGGATCAGGGAGGCTGAAACAGCACCGGGCACTAGCACGGGGCAGTTAATTAGCACAGGGCAGTTAATTAGCATGGGGCAGTTAATTAGCACCGGGCAACTAATCAGCATGGGGAAATGGGTATCATGGAGTGCAGTGGGCACCGTGCGATGACCACCGTGCGACGACCAGAGTGTAATTAGCACCGCCTAATTAATTAGCACGACGCCACGCGCTCGCGCGGCCCCTTTAAAGCCAAGCCCCGCCCAGCCGGAGTGACGGCAGGATCAGCCAATAGAAATTGAGAAGCCGCGGTGGCGCGGCCAATGGGCGGCGAGGGGGTGGGCGGGCCCCGCGCGGCGGAGCCCCCGGCGCGGTGAGTGCGCGGCGCATGCGCGGGGCAGGGGGGGGCTGCGGGGTCCCTGCGCTCTCCCCGCGACCCCCGGACCTTCCCCGCGACCCCCGGCTCGCTCCCGCTGCACCCGCAGCCCCGCAAACCTTCCCCTGCTGCAGCCTGCAGCCCCTCAAAGCCTCCCCCTATTGCAGCCCTCCCCGAAACATCCTGCGCGTTGCACCCTGCAGCCTCCCCGAAACCATTCCCTTGTTGCAGCCCCCCCAAAAACATCCTCCCCCTTGCACCCTGCAGCCCCCCCCAACCCTGACTGCAACCCTCCCGGACCCTCCCTTATTATAGCCTCCCCTGCAGCCCCCCCCAAACATCCTCCCCGTTGCACCCTGCAGCTCCCCCAAATCCTTATTGCAACCCCCCAACCCTGACTGCAACCCCCCAGCCCTCCCGCTATTGCAGCCCCCCCCAAACATCCTCCCCGTTGCACCCTGCAGCTCCCCCAAACCCTTATTGCAACCCCCTGACCCTGATTGCAACCCCCCCGAGCCCTCCCTCTATTGCAGCCCCCCCAAAACATCCTCCCCATTGCAGCCTGCAGCTCCCCCCGAAACCCTTATTGCAGCCCCCCAGTCCTCATTGCAGTCCCACTGAACATCCTCCCTCATTGCTCCCTGCAGCCCCTCAAACCCTTCTATTGCAGCCCCCAAACCCTTATTGCAGCCCCCCAAACCTTCCCCAGCCCCCCAGCCCCAGCACACCCCCCAGCCCCTCCTGCCCCCCCCCATTGCACCCTGCAGCCCAGCTCGCCCCCCTGCCCCCCGCTGCCCCCCACCCCTTTCCCATTCCCCCCAGACTGGGACCAGCCCTCTCCCCTCAGTGCCCTGCAGTCCTGGCCACCCTGGGACCCCCAGTCCCCTCCCAGTTCCAGCCCCCCCAGCACCCCCCAGCCCAGCGACCTCTTCTACCCCAGCCCAGGCGTCCCCCAGTCCAGCAGGCCCTACCCTCCCACTATCCCCCAGTCCAGCCAGCCTTCTCCCACCAGTATCCTCCAGTCTAGCCGACCCCTTCCCCCCAGTACTCCCCAGTCCAGCCAGCCCTTTCCCCCCAGTATCTTCCAGTCAGGCCAGCCTTTTCCTCCCACTATCTTCCAGTCCAGCCACCCTTTTCCACCCAGTATCTTCCAGTCCAGCCACCCTTTTCCGCCCAGTATCTTCCAGTCCAGCCAGCCCTTTCCCCCCAGTCTCCTCCAGTCCAGCCAGCCCTTTCCCCCCAGTCTCCCCCAGTCCAGCCAGCCCTTCACGTCCTTCAGCTTCCCGTGCATCCTGCAGTCCAGCCAGCCCTTCTCCTACCGCAGCCCCCCCCGGCTCCCCAAATCCTGCAAACTCTTCCCGCCCAGCGCCCTGTGCCCCCTGTCCCAGTCCAGCCAGCCCTTCCCGGCCTGTGCCCCCCCATGCCTCCCCCAGTCCAGCCAGCCCTTCCCCTACCGCAGCCCCCCGCGGCTCCCCAAGCCTAGCGACCCCTTCCCCTTCTACCTGCCCCCCTACAGCCCCCTGGGGGTCCCCCAGTCCAGCAGACCCTTCCCCTTCTGCGCCCCACCCTGCATCGCCAAGGCCACCGAGCTCTTCCCTTGCTACGTGCCCCCCCAGCCCAGCAGACCCTTCCCCACCTACACCCCCCTCCCCATCCCGCAGTCCAGCAGGCCCTTCCCCTCCTCCGGGACCCCCCATCCCACCCCGCCCTGCACCCCACAATCGCCAGACCCCCTCCCTCACCGCCCCCTCCAGCCCACGCGCCGCCGGGGCTCCTTGTCCCCCCGCCTGCACGTCTGGGAGGTCCCCTCCCCGCCCCAAAACCCCGCCACCCCCTGAGCGGGTGCTCCCCCTCCCCATCCAGCCGCGGGACCCACCCCCCCCCGCTTTTTCCATGGGGGACGCCCCGACGGCGGAGCTGGACGCGGTGCTGGACGGGGGCGCTTGGGAAGTGGGGGCGACTTTCGAGGGGTCCCCCGCGCCCCCCGCGCCCGTGAGCCTGGGCAGGACCGTCTGCTACGTGGTGCTGGCCGTGCTGTTCAACGAGGAGGTGAGGCAGCCCCCCCCGAGGGGACCCTCGGTGCCCCCCGAAAGCCGCCGGTGCCCAGCGAGCCCCTCGGTGCCCGCAGGGCGCGGTGCTGCTGGTGCAGGAGGCGAAGCCCGAGTGCCGCGGGAGGTGGTACCTGCCCGCGGGCAGGATGGAGCCCGGGGAGGGGGTCGTGGAGGCCCTGCGGCGGGAGGTGAAGGAGGAGTCGGGGCTGGAGTGCGAGCCCGTCACGCTGCTGGCGCTGGAGGAGCGCGGCCCCGCCTGGATCCGCTTCGCCTTCCTGGCGCGTCCCGCGGGTGAGTCCCGGGGGGCTGCGAGGGCACGGGGTGGGTGGGGCGCCTGGCGTGCCCCCTGCCAGCCCCACGATGGGTGTCCGTGTCCCCAGCCAGCCCTGTGATGGGAATTGGCATCCCCTGCCAGCCCCATGATGGATGTCCCTGTCCCCTGCCACCCCTGTGACGGGCACTGCCATCACCACGATGGGCACCTGTGTCCCCTGCCACCCCTGTGACGGGCGCTGCCATCACCACGATGGGCACCTGTGCCCCCTGCCAGCCCTGTGATGGGAATTGGCATCCCTTACCAGCCCCATGATGGATGTCCCTGTTCCCTGCTCTGCCCTGTGGCAGAGCATTGGTGTCCCTTTCCAACCCCATGATGGGCATCCCTGTCCCCTGCCAGCTCCATGATGGACACCTGTGTCCTCTGCCAGCCCTGTGCTGGGTCGCTGGTGTTCTCTGCCACCTTTGTGCCAGCCTGTGTCCCCTGCCAGCCCTGTGCCAGGTCATTTGTGTCCCCTGCGAGCCCCACGATGGATTTTAGCACCCTCAGCCAGCCCTGTGCCAGGGCATCAGCACCCCCTGCCAGCCCCACAATGGACATCAGTGTCCCCTCCCCTTTTTGTGCCAGGGCATCGCTGTCCCCTGCCCCCACCAGCCACCAGTACTGGCATCCCCCCGACTCCATTCTGGGCTATCAGTGCCCACCATCGGCCCCACAACGGGGGTCTCACTGGCCCCCCCAGCCCCATCACCGGGCACTGCCACCCCCCTGCCTGTCCCACTGTCCCCCACACACCCCATCTCTCTGCCCTCAGGTGGGACCCTGAAGACCCTCGAGGAGGCGGACGCCGAGTCCCTGCAGGCCCAGTGGTGGTCGGGGGACCCCCGAGCGCTGCCCCTGCGCTCCCTGGACATCCTGCCCGTGCTGGACCTGGCCGCCCGCTACCGCCGGAGCCCCCCGCACCCCCCGACCCTGCCCCGCCAGCTGCCCTGTGCCCCCCTCTGCCTGCGCCTCCTGCTGCCCTTCACCAGCCCCGCTGGCGACCTGTGGGTGCTGCTGGGCACCGCCGGGACCCCCCACCTGCCCGTGGTGGCCTGTGGCACGTCCCCCCCCGAGCTGCGCGCGGGGCTGTGCCGGCCCGCGCTGCGCCTGCTGCGGGACTGCCTGCCCTGGGACCCCCCCTGGGACCCTCAGACGGGGGTCCTGGGGCTGCTGGGGCTGCAGCACCGGGCTGGGGGGGCCGGGGAGGCTGATGGCATCTGCTTCAACGTGGTGCTGAGCGCCCCGGGCAGCCGCGGGGATGTGCCCCCCGAGCCGTGTGACCCCGCGCTGCGCTGGTGGCACGTGGAGGACGAGGGGCTGAGGGGCCGCATCCTGCAGCGGCTCCGGGCCACGGTGCCCATCCGTAGTTAGTGCCAGGGAAGCCTGGATTTGGGAATGGGGCGGGTGGGGGGGTGTGTCTGAGCGGGATGTGCATCCAGGGGTCCCGCTGAAGGTGGGAGCCCTGGGATGGATGTGCTTGTGGATGCTTTGGGGCAGGACACGGTTGTGGTCTGGGGGTGCTGGGACCACAGGTAAAATAAACCTGGCTGCTGCTGCTGCTGCTGCTGCTGCTGCTTCCACCCACCTGGCTGTGGTTCAAGGTGGGATACGGGGTGGGGGGAAAGTCGGAAGTGGGCATTTTGTGGGGTGTTTGGGAAGGGACGGCAGGGGCACAGCGTGTGTGGTGCTGAGCTCACAGCTTTATTAGAGCAGAGTCCCATCACCCAGGGGCAGGTGCTGTGCCAGGGTCCAGCACCAACACACACACACATGTCACACGTGTCACCCCCCCGTGCCATAGCACTGGGGGGGACAAGCAAGTCCTTGCAGCTGATGGGGGGGGGGCACTGCCCCACGCACCCCATTATTGCCCCCCCCCAAAAAAATCCCTGCTGGAGGTTTGGGGGGAGCAGGAACCCACCACCCAGGAGGACACGCAGCACCCGTCGCCTCGCCCCCGGCGGGGCCACATCCTGCACGGGGAGGTGGCGTCACCCCCGAGGTGCTGAGGAAGGACTCAGTGGCTCCTCTTCCTCCTGCTAGGTCCTTCCCGGTGCGCCACGGCCATTCCTGGCTCTTGGCAGTCAGGACAGGGCCACTGGAGGCTACCAGAGCATGGGGTTTGGCCACCCCCAGTGGCCACCGCAGCCCAGCCAAATTGGGGGGGCTCGGGGGGGGCTCAGGGTGGCCCCTCTGGCGGCCCCTTGACCAGGGCGATGGCAGCCAGCTCCTTGCAGAACTCCTCCAGCACCACCACGCCCTTGAAGAGCACCGTGTGATCCATCCTGGGGGCAGAGGAGCAAAGAGGGGGGTTGCCTGGGGTGCACACCCTGGCCCCAAAAAGGCACTCCCCCCCTCCCAGTGCCCCCCCAGCACTCACTGCTCGCCGGGCACCAGCCCCAGGAGCTGCCGGCGCACCAGGAGCAGCTTGGCCCTGGCCTGGGGCACCCGCTGGAGCCGCTGCATCAGGTCCCCAATCACCTGAGGGGGGGTGAAAAGAGGGTTAGGGTTGTCGGGGGAGTGTCCCCATGTCCCCCCCAGTGCGGTGGGTGACGTTACCCTGACCAGGACGGAGAAGAGCGAGCGGCAGCCGGGGGCCAGGCTGAGGTAGGGGTCCAGCAGGTACTCGTGGAGGTGGGGGTGGGGGAAGGCAGCCAGGTGGGACAGCACCGAGGTCACCTGCAGGTTCAGGCTGTAGGGCTGGGATGGAAGGGGGGGGATGCTCAGGAGCTGGGGTGGGGCTGGCCACCCCACCCCAACATCCCCCATCCCCTGATGTGGGTCCTGAGCCCATCCCCACCGAGCACTCCTGATGCTCTTGGCCACTTTGACCCCATTATGGGGGTCCTGGGGGGCGCACAGGGCTGGCAGTAGCCACATGAAACCACGGCACCACCCCCTGCTCAAACACCCCCCAGCCAAGACAAGGGCGGTGCCAAGGGGAAGGGCAGAGCCTGGTGGGCACCCAGGTGTACCCAGGGTGTACCTGGTCCAGGATCCGGCTCATCCTGTCAAACAGCACCTTGAGGAAGTGACCTTCATAAAACGCCCCTCCAGGGTGGCAGCACTCGAGGGGTCGGGGGGCTGAGGGCCACCCCCACGGGGCCACAGTGGCACGGCACGTCTGGACCTGGCAGAGGGGTGGCAGCAGGTGGGAGACAAAGTAAGGACCAGCAGCAGTGGGATGGGGACCCCCCCAGGAGCAGGGACCACCACCAGGAGCAGGGATCACCAGCAGCGGGATGGGGACCCCTCCCAGGAGCAGGGATCCCCCCAGGAGCAGGGACCACCACCAGGAGCAGGGATCACCAGCAGTGGGATGGGGACCCCCCCAGGAGCAGGGACCACCAGTAGGAGGCTGGGGACCCCCCTGGGGAGCCCCCCAGGCACCCACCATGCCCAGGGCATCGTGCACATAGGTGTCGTAGCCACCCTCCTCCATGCACGAGGAGGTCTTTGCCTCCTCCGGCACCAGGCAGAGGAAGCTGGAAGAGAGGGGAGAGAGAGGGGCATGGGGAGGGGGATACAGCCCCCGCCCCTCGAGCCAGGGCAGCCCCTCCAAACCCTACCTTCTGACCACCTCGCTCACTTGCCCCTTCCCCGCCGGGGCTGAGCCCGGGGGAGGGTTATTTGCTGCCCCAAAGCCGGTGTCTGGGAATCCGTCGGTGAAATAGGGATCCTCCTCCAGCTCCCTGCGGGGTGGTGACATCACCCAGGGGTGTCAGTGGGGTGGGCACTGAGGGGCTGCCCCCCCTTCCCCTGCCCCAGCTGCCCCCCCTCCTCTCTCACAGCCCGTCCTCCTCGGGGTCCGCCTCGGGGGGCCCGCGCTCCTGTCGCTGCAGGTACGCCCTGGCCTCCAGGTTCCTCAGCACCAGGTTGTGAGCCACGTGCTCGTGGGGCTTCCTCAGGAGCTCCTCGAAGAGCCGCAGGCTGGCCAGGCTGATCTGGGCAGGGTGGGATGGGGTGAGACCCTCCCCCGGCGCCGCCCCCTCCCCGTCCTCCCGCCCCCTCACGGGCTCACCTCGTCGGAGAGGTGGTCGCAGCGGTCGATGAGCTGCGCTCGCAGGGCGTGGGGGGCGTCCCCGGGGGTCTCGGGGTGCCGGTGGGGCCCCAGCAGGAAGAGCACGAGGCGCTGGAGCAGGGCAGGGGCGCGGATCTGCCGCACCGTCCCCGCCAGCACGGCCGTGGCGCCCAGGACGGTGAGCTCCGACCTGCCAGAGGGGGAAAGGAGACCTCGTTCCCTGGCTCCAGAGGGGTCCTGGAGAGCGGAACAGCCTCAGACACTCACATCTGCAGGAGCTGTGGCTGCAGGACGCCCTGGAAAAACTTCTCCTCCACGGCCTCGGTGATGGCGTCGGCCACGAGCTGGGGGAGAGGGAGAGGCTGAGCTTGGGAAACCCCCCAGGATGAGAGGGCACAGCCTCGAGCTGCGCCAGGGGAGGTTTAGGTCAGACATTAGGAAGAATTTCTTCACAGAAAGGGTGGTTGGACATTGGAAGGGGCTGCCCAGGGACGTGGTGGGGTCCCCAGCCCTAGAGGTGCCCCAGGAACGACTGGACGTGGCACTCGGTGCCCTGGGCTGGGTGACAAGGTGGTGGCAATGTCACAGGTGACCTCAGAGGTCTTTTCCAAGCTAACTGACTCCGTGATCCTGTGATTCTCACCGGGTGGGCTCCCATCACCAGCTCATCCAGGTAGTCCAGCCAGCACAGGAAGGCAGCCAGGCTCTCCTTCCCCGGGAAAACCCCGTCACCGGCAGCGTCCCCCTGCGACCTGCGTGGGATGGGGGACACAGGGGGGGCTGTGACAAACCCCTGGTGACCCCTGAGCTCCCCTTCCCAGCGCCCCCCTCACCTCCAGCTGGGCCTGTCCACGGCGAGGACGTCGGCGGGGTCGGTGCCGGGGGGCACGGCGCTGTAGAGCTCGCAGAGGTGCCCGGTGAGCAGCGGGCACAGGGTGCTGCTCCTCACCAGGCAGGCAGCAGCCGCCTCCTGGGCCAGCCCCGCCAGCACCAGCAGGTTCTCCCGAGCCTTCAGCGCCACACGGTTCTTCTGAGAGGAAGAGGAGGAGGAGAGAGGGGTTGTCACACGGCTGGCAGTGCCCACTGTCCCCTCCTGCCACCCCCTGTTTGCCCGTACCTTGCTCTTGCACAGCCCCACCAGGGCGGTGACGAGGTTGCTGTCCCTCTGGGGTGGGGAGGGCTGGGCCGGGGGGCAGCTGGCAGTGGTGCCCGGGGGATGCTCCACACCCTCTTCCCTGGGGCTGTCCGGCAGCTCCTGGGCTCTCCTCCCGTTCAGGACGCTCCTTCCCTGGAGAGGAGGAGGAGCAGCGAAGGAGCCACCACCTTCCTCCTCCTCCTCCTCCTCCTCCTCCTCCTCCTTCTCCTCCTCCTCACCCCAAGCTTTGCAGCAAAAAGCTCAGTGAGGGGACCCCAAATTGTCCCACTGGCACAGGGGGGCTGCTCACCTCCAGGATATACGGCAGCAGGCTGGGATCCTGCTGGATCTTGGAGCAGAGGACGGCGGCGAACTGCACCTCCTCCTTCTCAGTGCCCGAGCCCAGGCGGCCGCTGCTGAGCTGGAGCAGCTTCTGGGGAGGCAGGGAGAGAGGGATGCGGGAATTCTGGGGGCTCTCCCACCCCCTCTCCGTGGGCACTGCTTCCCAGGGGGGGTTTGGCAGGGATGCAGCCAGCCCGGGGATGGGACCTCACCTGCACCGGCCTGTGCACGTTGAGGTAGTGCAGGAGAGGGTGCTGGACCTGCCCCAGCACCTGGCTGAAGAACAGCAGGACCTGCTGCCTCATCCCAGGGGGATACTGGGAACGAGATGTGGGAAGGAATCAGACAGAGCCCAGTTACCTGGTTTCCCTGTAACTGCCCCAAATTGCCCGCCGGCTCACCCAGGGGGGTGCCCCAAAATGATGCATGGACTCCCCCAGCACATCCCACCCACCCCGGGCTCCCTTTAACAATTAGGGGTTTAACTTGGTTCTCTGCACTGAAAAATCATTGGGGGATTATTTCCCCTTTTCCCAGAGATGGGGAGTTAAACCCCAGCACCCCAAAACCCCGAATCCTCACAGGCACAGAGGGGCCAGCACGTTTCCACAGCCCACACCACACTTACACCTGAATAAAAATCTATTTATAGGGGCTCCATTGTTATTAGCAATAAAGGAGCAGCAGAGCCGTCATATTTGGGCAATATTTACTTTTCCAAACCCTCCTCGTCCCACAAAGCCAAGCAGTGATGTGCCAGATGTGCAAAAAAAAAAAAACCCTTTCTGCACCCTCCTCATCCCCACAAAGCCAAGCAGTGATGTGCCAGATGTGCAAAAAAAAAACCCTTTCTGCACACACAGGGATGAGATGAGGTGCAAGAGCCATTCAGAGGAGCCCCAGAAAGGATCCCAATGGGGATCTTAAATTGAGGAATCCAAGACCCTCTGAAAAAAGCCAAGTTTCCCCCCCCAAAAAAGCCAAGCCCCCCGACCATCTCACGCTTTACAAAGTCCCACTTCCAGTAAAAATGCTCAAAAATCAAAATTACTGAGTGGCACCACATCAAGGAGCTGGAAAAGACTGCGAGTGCTCCAGCTCTGGGGGGGCTCCTTCCCCCTTGGAGCCGTTTTCCCGGTGCAGGGACACCCACCTCGGCCTTTCCCAGCGTGCCCAGTGTCTCCAGGAGCTTGTGCTGGAGCAGGTACTCGAGGCACGGCCCCGTCTCCCCCGCCGGCTGCTGCTTCTCCTCGTACACCAGGATATCCAACATCTGCTTGAGGCGCCAGGGAATGTCCGTCTGCCTGGCCGGGATGCTCTCGTCTGTGGATACAGGGATGGGGGGCTGCGGCGTGTGCCCCCCGCCCCGCTCCCAGGGCACGTGGCAAAGGGAGCGATGCCCGGCTGGGACGCTCTCCAGCGGCTCCCCGATCCTTTGCCGGCCCGGAATCCCGCTCCTCCCGGGCTGGGAATGACGCTAGATGGCAATGTGAGGATGGAGAGCCCGCAGCTGCTCCTTCCGCTCCCGGCCTAGGAAGGTGCCGGACATCCCGCTGCCCGTTCTCCCGGTGGGCACTGCCAACCCTGGAGACCCCCCGCCCCCGGCACAGCGGGAAGGGCCGAAATCCCGCTGGGAATCGGGGCTGAAGCCTCTGCAGGCCCCGCTTTGGCGCTCCCGGGGAGCGGCGTGTTCCCGGCGGGGACGTGTCCCAGCCTGTCCGGAGCTCCCGGGAGTGTCCGCACCCACCCGAACCCCCCCCGTGCTGACCCCGCTGGGGCGCCGGGGGTTGGGGCCGGGCGGGGCAGAGCTCCCCGCATGGAGAAATCCTTCCGGGGAATGGGAACGGGTGTCCCACGGCAAAGCCCCGCGTGCCGGGTCTGCCACAGGGCACCGGGGTCCCGTCCCAGGACACGGGGTCCTGTCCCAGGGCACAGGGACCCCCTCCCCGGGCACCTAATTCCCAGGCCGAGGACCCTATTTTAGGGCGCAGAGACCCTCTCCCAGGACACACATTCCTGTCCTAAGACATGGGGTCCTTTCCCAGGGAATGGGGTCCCCTCCCAGGGCACAGGCACCTTATTCCCACGGCGCAGGACCCTATTTTAGGGCACAGGGACCCTCTCCCGGGACACGAGACCCCTGTTCCCACGCCACAGGGAGTTGACTCCTACACCAGAGAGACCCCAACTCGAGGCACAGGGAGCCCAACCCGGGGCACAGGGACCCCAACCCGGGGCACAGGGACCCCATATAAGGGCACGGCGACCCTGTCCCCGCACCCCTCTCACCTGTGGCCTCCAGGTAGTAGCCGGTAATGCCCTTCCAGTGCTCGGTGAAGGCTTCCAGCAGGTCCACGCTGGGCTCCCGCTGCGCACACCGGGGCCGGGGTCAGGGGAGCACGGAACAACATCCCCCCCCCGGTCCCTGTCCCGGTCCCGTTCCCATTCCCGGTCCCCCCCGTGTCCCCCTCACCGTCTCCACCGCCTGCTGCAGCAGCGCTCCCAGACGGCTCAGCATGGCTGGGACCCCCGGGACCGACCCCGACCCCGACCCCAACCCCAACCCCGCTCCCGGCCCCGCCCCGCTCCCTCCCCCGGCGGCTCCGCTCCGGCTCCCGGCGGGATGGGCGGGATCGGGGCGGGAATGGGGACACGGGAAGGGGGCGGGACTGGAGGAGGGTGGGGAGAGGAGGGGTTGGGGAGGTGTCGTAGCCCTGGAACTGCCCCGCGGGGCAGCTCGCGGCGGGGGACGGACCCGGGGCACCGGGATGGGGATGGAACCCACACAGCTCACACAGGGATGGGGATGGACCCCACACACAGCTCGCACAGGGACAGGGATAAACCCCGTGAACACCTCGCACAGGGATAGGGAAGGGCCTCACACACACCTTGTACTGGGATAGGGATGGACCTCACACACACCTTGTACTGGGATAGGGATGGATCTCACACACACCTTGTACTGGGATAGGGATGGACCTCACACACACCTTGCACTGGGATAGAGATGGACCTCACACACACCTTGTACTGGGATAGGGATGGATCTCACACACACCTTGTACTGGGATAGGGATGGACCTCACACACACCTTGCACTGGGATAGAGATGGACCTCACACACACCTTGCACTGGGATAGGGATGGACAAGGACAGCCCTCCCTGCACCAGGGTGGGGATACCCCTCATAACACACCAGGATAAGGACAAGGACAAGGACATGCCCCTTCCCCAGCTCTCCCTTTCACACAGCACAACACACGTTTTACAACATATTTATTTTTTTTAGTCCTTAAAAAAAACCAAAAAAAAACCCAAAAAAATATTTCTCCAATGAAAACCAAGCCCTGAGGAGCACAGCTGTTGGAAAACCACCCAGGGCCCAGCCTGGGTCCTGCCAGCTCCAGGGAATGGAGAACTGGATGCCCCTGAACTGTGTGTGTGCCCTGCCAGCTACTCGATCCGGGGTGGATCCGTACCCATCCCTCTAAATGGGGGGTCCTGGGGGGGCTGGGGCGCTGCCAATGCACAGTTTGTACCGGACCCACACTGGGGGCAGAGCCAGCAGCTCAGGAAGCTGTACCTGGGAATTCTGCACCCCGAAAACGAGGTGCTGGGACGGGCGGGAACGCAGCGGGGAGAGGCTGGAAACCCACCCAGGGAGAGCTTGATATGTATATATCTATATATCTATATATAAAAAATAGATGTGCGTAGTGGTAGCGTTGATACTGGACGGATAAAAATCAGATTCCAGGCTGAATCCAGGCCGGTCCTGCACGATCCACGCGCAGCCGGGAGACTCCCGCTCCAGCAGGTCCGGGGTCACATCGCAGACTTCATCTCCCACTCCTGGAGGGCGGCCCAGGAACGGTCAATCCCCCGTCTCCCCGTGCCCTGGGATCACCTGAGCCCTTCCCACCCCACCTGGATCCCGGGGGTACCTTCCTCTTCTGCCTCACGTTCCCCTTCTCCACGATGACGGGCGACGGGGGCGGTTTCAGGGCGCTCCTCGCTGACGTGGTGCGTTTCAGCAGCGGCCTGAGGAATGATCCCTGGTGGGAAAACAGCGGAGAGAGGGTGAGGGCAGCCCCCCAAACCCTTTGCTCTCCCTGCATCCCGTGTCCCCCACCTCGGAGCCGGCCGAGCTGGCGGTGGCAGCGATGTGGCCCTTCAGTGACTTCCCGATGGCCAGGAGGTTCATCTCGGAGCCGGCTTTCAGCCTGCCCTTCACACGGCAGGCCCTCTCCAGCTGTCCCACCTTCTCCTCCAGCTTGGGAAAGGCTCTCTTCCCTGCAAGGACAGCAGGAGCACTGCCAAGCCCGGGCACGCCTTGACCCTGCCAGTTGCTCCAGCAAGGGCCAGGCAGCCCCTGGCACCGGGGCACAGCCCCTCTGCGACCCTACCAATGAGGATGTCCAGCCCATCCCGAGTCCCTTTCCTCTCGGGCAGTGTCAGGGTGCGCTGGGATTGGGAAAGATCCCTGCTCCGGAGGTTGGGGTTCTCCTTCGCCTGCTGTGGGCTGGGAGCCCTGCTCCGGGGAGCTGGTGGGGGTGCTGGGGAGGAAAGGAAGAAGAAGGATGCTCAGGAGGAAGAGAAGGGGAAGGATTCTGGTGAGGAAGGCCAGGGAAAGGATGCTGGGGAGGAAGAGAAGAGGAGGGATGCTGGGGAGGATGGGAAGAGGCAGGATTCTGGGAAGGAAGAGCAAGGAAGTGATGCTGTGGAGGAATGAAAGAAGAATGCTGGGGAGGAAGGGAAGGGGAAGAATGCACGGGATTAAGGACAGGGAAATCACGGCACAACACCACGTTCATGGGCGCCACAGCCCCCACCCCAGCCCCTGGGGATTGGGGTGCACGGGGTACATGGGAGGACCCTGCTGCACTCTTGGGAGGAGCACCCAGCCCCTCTCACCTGCCTGCGAGGGCCGGGCACTGCCCAGGGCATTGCTGCTGGCACAGGTGGGCAGTGCAGACACGGGTCTCCTGCGCTGCCCTTGCACCGCCCGGTCCAAGCTCTGCTGCTGTGGAAGGAAATCCGGGAGAATCCTGCAGGCAAGAGGACGGTGGGAGCCTGTCCCCTCACCCCGGGGGTGGCATGAGCAGGTTACCAGCTGCTGCAGCCGCTCTGCATTGGAGTAGAGGTGCTTGGGGGCCTCAGCTGGCGGGGGCTGCCCAAAGGGGTCATCCATGTAGGTGTTGGGGGTGGGCACATGGCGCAGCATCAGCCCGCTGGGAGCAGGAGAGGGAGCCCGTTAGTTCCCACACCCCGCAGAGCAGCAGGAGGGCTGGGGGTGGCCCTGCCTCGTCCAGAAGCTCCTTACCCGGCAGCGGGGCGGCTGCTGGCATCGCCAGGCCGGGGGGGTTTGCTGTGGGGTCCGTCACCCGCCGGCTCCCCTCCTCCCCTGGCCTGCAGGGTCTTCAGCCAGGCTTCCCTCTCCTCATCCGACCGGGCCTGGCGTGGGGCAGGGGGGGTCCAGGCTCAGCGCGTGCCCCCCCCTTGGAGGGAGGGACGTGGGGTCACCGTGGCCGCCCCTCACCTGCAGCAGGGCGAGCTCCCGGCCGCGCTGGGCGATGCGGATGCGCAGGTTTTGGGGGGATCCGGCGGCCGCCCCGGGGGAGACCTCGCAGCCGTCCAGGCGCAGGGTGCAGACGGGGCGCTGGGCAGGGCCGGGCTCCGGGAACATGCGCAGGGCTCCCTGGCGCACGGCACACCACAGCCGCTGCCAGCGGCCCCGCAGCCGCACCGCCAGGAACCCTGCGGGCCGGGACCCCCCCGTCAGAGGCGGCGTGAGGGGGGCAGGACCCCCCCTTGCCCCCTCCCCATGCACCCCACCTCCTTTGGTGTCCTCGCCGGGCCGCGGGCTGCGGGCGGGGCTCTGCCGGGAGCGATCCTGTTCCTCCTCCTCCTCCTCCCTGCCGAGCTGGGGGCCGGCAGGCTGAGAATGGGGGTGCAGAGAGCCCCGACTCTGCGGGTGTCACACCCCCCCTCCTGCACTCTGACCCTCCCCCCAAGCCAACCCTTCCCCGGTGTCACCCAGCAGGGCCACCAGGACGTGGAATGGGGTGTGCTCCTGGCCCTCTCCCGTGCCCGGGTCTCCCTGGACAAGCTCACCCTGCTGAGCCTCGAGGAAGGGGACGCAGGGGCGCTGAGGGCTGCCAGCCCCCCGGGGGCATCGCTGCTGACCTCCTCGATCACCTGCCGGGGGAAACGGGGAGCGCTGCACCCCGGGCTCCTGCTCCCCCTCTAACAGGGCTCCAACACCCCCGGGATGGGAGCTGGGAGCAGACAGGATCACCCCCAGCCCCCCCGGGAGCACTCCAGCAGGGCCGTGCCCCCGTTTCTCCCTGCCCACCCCGCTCCTGCCCGGCTGCAACACCTCCAAACCTTCCTCCAGTCCTCAGCCTGCTGCCGGCTCTGGAAGCCGATGACCAGCACCTCTCCTGCTGTGCCTGTCACCTTCAGGGCGTGTGGCATCTTCTTGCCTCGCTTGTCCTTGTAGGTGACGCGGCAGCCCCGCAGGTCCAGCTCCAGCACCGGCTGCAGGTCGGCGGCACACCTGAAGCACTGTGGGGGCATGGGGGGTCAGCAGGGCGTGGAGACCTGCTCCCAACCTCCATCCAACCATCCATCCATCCATCCACCCATCCATCCACTCATCCATCCATCTATCCACCCATCCATCCATCTATCCATACATCCACCCATCCATCCACCCATCCATCATCCATCCCTCCATTCATCCATCCACCCATCCATCCACCCACCATCCATCCATCCCTCCACCCATCCATCCATCCACCCATCCACCCATCCAACCACCATCCACCCATCCACCAATCCATCCATCCCTCCACCCCTTCATCCATCCACCCATCCACCATTCACCCACCCACCCGTCCATCCACCCATTCAACCACCATCCATCCATCCATCCCTCCATCCACCATCCATCCATCCCTCCATCCACCATCCATCCATCCCTCCATCCATCCCTCCACCCACCCACCCCCCCATCCCTCCTCCTCCTCCCCCAGCCCCTCACCAGCAGCACGTGCTCCCTGACGATGAAGAGCTGCTTTGCCCACTGTCCCAGCCAGCGTTTCCTCCAGAGGAAGCCGCAGAGCTGGGCCTCGGGGCGCCCGGGGGGCTCGGCCTCGGGGCTGGTGCCCAGCGGCCACCTCAGGTAGTGGGCACGGTCCGTCACACCCTCCTCCTCCTCCTCGTACGACTCGTAGTGGCTGCTGTCGGTGTCGGCCCCGCCTGCGGGCCGGGGCGGGGTCAGGGGGGTGGGCGCACTCCGGGGCTGGGCGGGGGGCGCGGGGGGGTCCTCACCGGTGCATCCGCTCTGGGGTTCGGCGTCTTCGTACGAGTCGTCGGCCGGTGGGGACGGTGAGACACCCCCCAGCACCTTGTTCTGGGGGGAGAAGGGGTGCTCCAAAGGTGCTGCCCCCCCCCCCCCAGCCTGGACCTCGCGGGGTCCCCGAGGCACCTGAAGCGGGTGGGACCACCGGGACCTTCCCACCCCCGCGTGAGTGAGGTTTCAGTGCAGGGATGGCCACCGGTGCCCCTCTGCCATCCCTCGTGCCGCTGCCAGAGCCCCCCGCAGCCCCTCCATCGTCCTCCAGTGCCCCCCTTACCCCTCCGTGCAGGCTGGGGGCGCTGGCCGGGCGGCACTCGCGGCCTCTCCCTCCCGCTGCATCCGCCGTCCTGGATCCTGGGGGGGAAAAGCGGGACTGGCAGCGGCGTTGCGGGGCGGAGAGGGGTCGGGCACCCCCAGCCGTGCGCGGAGGAGAGGGAGGGTGGCTCGAAGCGCGGGACTCACCCGGGCCGGTCCAGCCCTGCGGGGTCCCCGGGGAGGGCGAGAGGCAGCGCATGATCATGTACTCTGCATCCTCTGCTGCGGGGGGAGCGCCCGGTCACAGCCCCGCCCCTGAGCCCCTCCCTGCTGCCCACCGGGCACCCACCGGGGGCTTCCCCCCGCCCTCCGGCCCCGCACTCACACGGGGGGCTCTGCAGCCGGGACAGCAGGTCGGACACCGACTTTTTCTTGGCCCGAGCCGCGGCGCTGAGGCTCTCCCGGTCCAGGATGAGCAGGAAGGACCGCAGGTCCGACAGCAGCTTGTCCAGGTCTGCGAGGGGCAGGGAAGTGCCACCGCAGCCACCAGGGGAGGGCGGGCAGGGGCTCCCCGATGCCAGGGGGGTGACGTGCCCCCATCCCACTGGTCGTGCCCCTGCTCCAGCACCTGCCCATGCCCTGCACAATCCCACTATTGACAGGCCCAGGGGCACGGGGGAGGATGAGGAGGGGGGCTGGGGACCCGCGGTGATGAAGGCTCCTCTGTGTGCCCTCACAGAGCCGGTTTGTTCCCGGCTGGGCGAGGGGAGCCACGGCCTGGGGGCTGCGCTGGGCACACGGAGGAGGAGGAGGAAGAGAACGAGGAGGAGGAAGAGGAGGAGGAGGAGGAGGCCTGGCACGTGGGAGCAGCTGATGGAGGCTGAAATGCTGAGCATTCCCCCACTGCCTGCTCTGAGGGCAGGGAGGGGGGTGGGGGCTCAGCACCCACCAGGGACCCCAACTCTGCCGTGCCAGGAAGGAGGGATGGAGCGGGACAAGGAGCTGCTTTGTGCCAGGGAAGACAGGAATCCTGCAGCCTGTGCAGTGGGATGGACAGTACAGTGTCCACCCCATAGCCCCCTGAGGCGGGGGAGACATGGGGGGCTGTGGGCACAGGGAGAGGGCCCCTCTGTCCCCCAGGGTGGCATCTCAGCTCTGGGCTCTGTGCAGGTGTTTCCTGCACTGAGGGAGCACATGGCAGGGCAGGACATGTGGGAACACCCCCAGCCCCACTCCCACAGAGCCCCCTCACCCCGGGCACCTTCACACAGGAAAGGGCAGATGCCCCCTGAGCTGCCCTGGGGTCGCTGCCTGGCTCCCCTCGGGCTCCGTCCTGCCGAGCAGCTGGAAGTGGTTTGCACAGCCCTGCTCTGGGCTCTGCTCCCTGCTCCCAGCTGGGATCAAACGTTCCAGACCCGCTGCTGGAACCCACCACCTCCTGGCACAGGGTCTGCCCCTCCTCGAGTCCCCCTGACACTTCCCAGCTGGAACAGGGACAATCCCAATGAAACCACCGCCGGCCAGGACGCTGCCCAGTGACCCCCTGCAGTGCCCCAGGTGACCCCGACATCCCATATCCCTGAATCCCACATTTCTCCGGGCTAGCAGGGATGCAGTGCACCCCAAAGAAGGTGTCAGCCCCCAGGGGAGGCGAGGGCAGGTGGGGGAAGGAGCCCACCGGTCCCACGTGCGTTACAGGGGCCACGGGTGAAGCCCCCCGGGAGGTGCAGGCACAGGGGGACCCCCTTCCCCTCCCAGTGTCCCCAGTTTGGGAGCACACACCCTGCCCGGGGGGAGAGGAAACATCTGGCAGTGCAGTGAGGCTGAGCAATGCCGGAGCTGGGCCCAAACATCTGGATTTCCCTGGAAACCGGGGAAGGAAAGGGAAGGGGGGGACCAGCTCCCTGGGGGAAGAGCCTGGAGTGGGGGGGGAGAGCAGGGGCTGCCTGAAGGGACCCACGTGCAGCGTGGGGGACATGGGAACTGTGCCCCCTGCCCAGCGTGCCTGGCTTTGCCCCTCCCTCCCTCTCTCTTCTCCTCCGCCCAGGCCGAATTCCTCGGCAATGACATCTCTGTCCACTCACCCCTTTGCCCTCCCTGCAGCCCCCTCACCCCCCCCCACAGCTCTCCCCCCTCAGTTGGGCAGGGAATCCGTGCCCGGCCGTGCCCACGGCCAGTGCAGGGCAGGCAGGGGCTGCCCTCAGCCGTGGCCTCGTGCCAGCTGCCTGTGCCGTGCCAAGGGAAAGGCAGCCGGGATGGAAAACATCTGCCTCGATCTCCAGGGCGGGAGGAAAACGCCTCCCCCCCACCCCAAAACACGGCGTGGTCTCCTAGCAAAGCTCCCTGCTCTCCCACGGGACGTGTCCCGGCACGGTGGCATCCTCATCCTCATGGCATCCGCATCCTCATCCTCGGGGGAGGAGGAGGAGGAAGACCAGGGAGGAAGGAGAGGGCTTGCCCAAGGGATGCCGTGGGAGCGCGCGATCCCTGGGTGATGCCCGCACACCGGGAGAGGAGGGGGGGCTGGAATTCGGAGCTGGCACCTCTGCCCTGCATCCACGTGGATTTTGATGCACGCACGGAGGCGCCGCGGGGTGCAGAGGCGGTGGCAGCGGCTCGGGGGGACCCCGGGGGTGGCTCTGGCCCAGCGCGGGATGACTCAGAGGAGGTTGGAGGCCGCCCCGAGCTCTCCTGCCCGCGGCGTGACCCGTCATGTGGGGAGGCTCCAGGCCACGGCTCCAGGGCGGGGGCACTCCCCCACGGCCGCTGCACCCCCCAAAACTGCCCCTGGGAGGGCGCTGGAGGAAGCCCTGGCACCCCCCTCCCTGCCGTGGCACCCCAGTGTTGGGGGGCACCCCGTCCCTGCTCCTTCCCCCCCAGCACCCCTCCCGCAGCCCCCCGCACCTTCCACCACCCCAAACCCCCTCTCTCCCCCCTTTTCACCCTCTCCTCCTTCTCTTGCACCCCCTTTTCCCCTTCCACACCCCCCGGGTACCCCCACGCCCAGCCCCACAGGCGTGGGCACCCCCACGCAGCGCTCCCCGCACCCTCTACCCTCTTTCTTCCCCTTTTTTAGGTTTGTACCCCTCCCCTCCTCAGCCTCGCATCGCTTTGTGCCCCCCCCCCCCGTACCTCTCTGCCGGGACATGGTGCGGGAGCGCTCACATCGCGGCGGGATCGGGATTGGGACCGGGACCGGGATTGGGATCGGGATCGGGACCGGGGCAGCGCTGTCCCGGCCCGGCTCGGCTCGCACACGCCCTGAGGGCCCCCAGCACAGCCCGGCCGGGGCGGGAGGAAGGCGGGGAAGGGCTCCGCATCCTCCTCGGAGCACCATCGCCATCTGCAGGGACCCGCGCTCGGGGACAACGGGGGGTCTGGGGGGATTTTGGGAACGGGGAGGGAGGTGGGGGGGGGGAAGCAAAGCAGCGGAGTCGGGCCCGGTAAAGCCATTTCACCTTTAATTGTAAGCAAAAAATCACTCTCACGCGGATTCTCCGACACCAGCAAATAAAATAAACTCTAACAAAAAAACAGAGAAAGTGAATCACTGTAGTCCAGTCCGAAAACAACCCATATTTATATATATATTTATAGATATGTCGTTTGTAGCAGTGAAAGGCAAGTATGGGCCAGTGAATTCCCGATAAATTACATTCTTTACATCCCAACAAGGTCTAGCGGCTGGAAAGTGGCTGGAAACAGAAACCGGGGAGCGTGGGGGGGAAAAGGGGGGTGCGGGGGGAGAGGGGTCCTGCCCAAAACGTGTGCGGGGAGAGGGGAGGGGTGTGAGGAGGGGAGGTGCTGCCCGGTGCCGAGCCCTGCCTGCGCGGCCGGACGGGGGGGTGGTGGGGACAGGGACACTGCCCTGCCCAGCCCCCCGGTGGCCGCGGTGCCCATCGAGCCGTGCCCTGCTCCAGTCCATCGCCCCAGTTCATCCTTGCCCAGTTCATCGCCCCAGTGCCCCCCTGCACGCCCCCAGTGCATCCCCCCCCTCCCCTCCTGCACCCCCCAGCGCATCCCCCCTTCCCCTCCTGCACCCCCCAGTGCATCTCCCCTTCCCCTCCTGTACCCCCTCTCCCAGTGCATCCCCCCCCGTGGGCACATCTGCCCATGGAAATGCACCAGGAGCTGCCCCAGGGTCCCACTGAGACCCCCCCCTCCCCAAATTCATCCCAGGTGCTCCCCCTCACCCCCCTCCCAGCCCTACCCTGCTCCTGCCCAGTGCCAGGGGGGTTTGGCAGTGTCCTTGGGGGTCCTTGCTGCAGCAGCTGGCACAGGAGGGACCCGGGGGGGTGTCAAAATTGGGAGGGGGGGGCTGGAGTGGGGCAAGGTGGGATGGCAGCCTGGTTTTTCCCGGGAGAACATCAGTCTGGCAGTGAGTTGGCCCCTGGGCTCTTCCCGAGTCTCAGGGTGGGAGAGGGGCACTCTGGGGGGCACAGAGGCACCCAGGGGGCACAGGGGCACCCAGGCTGTGGGGGTTGAAGGCAGCAGACCCCCAGGGAGGAGGGAACCCCCCTCCCATCCAGTGCCCACCCCCTGGAGCCAGCACGCTCCCGGCCGGCTGAGAGCAGAGCCCCTGCCAGCAGTCCCGAGGGGGGGGTGTAGGGGGGGCAAAAAGGGGGCACAAAGCCCAGAGACCCCCCCAAGCCACCCCTCCTGGCTGAACCGTGCCTGCCCCGGGGCGGGGGCTGCCCCATCACCCCGTGGCCAGGCAGGTTCGAGCCCCCCCCGAGCCCGTTTCCCACGGGAGGAGCGAGGCCGGGAGGGGGGGGGGCAGGTCTGGGGGTGCGGGAAAGGGGCCCTAAAAACCGGCTGAGAGCCCTAAAGCGGGTACACGGCGCGACAGGGGCTGAGCTCGGGGCCGGGCGGGGCTCAGAAGAGGAAGGCTTTCTTCTTCAGCTCGTTGCGCTTCCAGAGGGCCAGTTTGCTGAACTCCTCCGGGGGCATCTCAAAGACCTTCAGGAAATCCTCGGGGGACAGGTGTCTCTGTGTGGGGGCAGAGGGGACGGTGACGGGGTGCAGGGACCCCCCGTTGCACCCCCACCCCCCCAAAAAAAACCCCTGGCAAGGCCCCCACCTCCAGCCTGGTCCTGTCCACGCCGGGCGGCAGCTTCACGCGGCCTCGGTTCGTCACCATCAGCATCTCATAGGGGTAGATCTGCGGGGGGAAAGGGGGGCACACACGGCTGTAAGACCCTCTCACAGCCCCCTCCCAGCCCCGTCCAAGCCCCCCAAGGCCCCCCCGGCCCCGCTCACCTTCTGCTCCAACATGCTGGGCAGGGAGTTCCCTCTGTCCATGCGCCCGCGTTGGCCGTTCTGGGGGGGGGCAAAAGCCTGGTGTCAGCCCGGCCCCCCTTCCCCAAAGGGCTGCTCTCCCCCACCTGAACTGATGCCAAGGTGGTGGGCTCCAGCCTGGCATGGCACAGTACCCCTCCCACCTCCAGCTGGCCCCCGTCCCCTCTGGAATCAGTCCCGGAGGGGGCCCCGGTGTGTCCCCCCACCCCTGTCCCATCATACATCACCCTCTCGCTGGGTCTCCGTCCTGGCAGCCAGGTGAGTTCTTACCTGCAGGGCTGGCAAACAGAGAGGAGCAGGGCTCAGCCCTGGGCACCCCTGTTGTGACCCCCCCCCAAGCCCCCAGAGGTTGTTCTCCAGCCTCTGCTGAGCCCAGGTTTGCCCCAGCACTCCCAATTCCTTGGGACATCCCCACATCCCCCCTGAAAATCCCAATTCCCCCAGGACAACCCCACATGTCTGGGATGCCCACACATCCCCTGGGACACCCCCCTATCTCTAGGACATCCATGAATCTCTCGGACATTCCCACATCCCTCAGGGCGCCCTTGTACCTCCCAGGACATCCCTGCAACTCCAGGACATGCCCACAACCCCACAGACATCCCCATATCCCCTGGGACACCCCCACAATTCCAGACATTCCCCCATCCCCTGGGACACCCCCACAACTCCGGGACATCCCCACATCCCCCAGGACATCCCCATATCTCCTGGGACACCCCCACAACTCCGGGACATCCCCACATTCCTTGGGAAACCCACACAACTCCAGAACATCCCCACATCCCTCGGACACCCCCTGATCCCCTGGGAAACCCCCACAGCTCCGGGACATCCCCACATCCGCCCACACATCTACACATCCCCTGGGACACCCCAACATTTCCAGGACATCTCCACATCCTTGGGACATCCCCCTATCCCCTGGGATTCCCCCACACCCCCTCTCCCAAAAACCAGCCCCGTTCCATGGGCTGACCCTCACCTGGACTGCCCTTCTCGCTCCCCGCCGAGCCGAACTCTGCCGACTGCAGCTGCAGGGGGACAGGGGACAGGGGACAGGGTCAGAGCAGGGCCACCCCCGAGCCTGTCTGGGGTGGGGTATGACCCCAGGAGTGTGGGGGGGGCCGCTGCTGCTGCCCACTCACCCGGGTGAGGGTGCTCCTGCCCGAGGCTGGCAGGGAGGAGCTCTTGTAGCTCGTGTGCAGGGCTGGAAGAGAGGAGAGACGGTCAGGGGGGCAGGCAGGGACGTGGGAGGGACAGGTAGGGATGTGGGAGGGGCAGGCAGGGACGTGGGAGGGGCAGGCAGGGACGTGGGAGCTGGCAGGGACGTGGGAGCTGGCAGGGACGTGGGAGCTGGCAGGGAGGGAGGTGGGAGCTGGCAGGGATGCGGGAGGTACAGGCAGAGATGTAGGAAGCATGGGCAGGGATGTGGGAGCTGGCAGGGGTGCAGGCAGGAATGTGGGAGGTACAGGCAGGGGTGCAGGAGCTGGCAGGGGTACAGGTAGGGATTGGGAAGTACAGGCAGGGGTACAGGCAGGAGTGCAGGCAGGGATGTAGGACCTTGCAGGGGTGCAGGTAGGGATTGGGAAGTACAGGCAGGGGTGCAAGCAGGGATGCAGGAGCTGGTAGGGATGTGTGAAATACAGGCAGGGATGCAGGCAGGGATTGGGATGCACAGGCAGGGATTGGGATGCACAGGCAGGGATTGGGATGCACAGGCAGGGATGCAGGAGGTACAGGCAGGGATGCAGGAGGTACGGGCAGGGATGCAGGAGGTACAGGCAGGGGTGCAGGCAGCCAGAGCCAGCAGGTGAGGCAGGGAAGGGCCGGGCTGCGGGAGGAACACCCCACGTACACGTGTGGAAGGGCGTCCGGTCCGGCAGCGAGCGGGTTTTTCTCCGGATCGGGAGAGATTTCTCCATCTCCTCCTTCAGGATCAGCTTCCCGAGGTTGGAGGTGACCTGGGGACGAAGGGAACACGCGTTGGGAGTGACACCAACACCCCCCCAGCCCCTCCCGAGGTGCTGCCCGCCCGCTCTGCCCCTCACCTTGCTCAGCTCCTGCTTCTGGAGCTCCCGCAGGTTCTTCATCTCCTCCGTCAGGTCCTCGTCCTCCTCCTCCCCTCTCTTGGAGGCCATCCGCCTCCTCCACTCCGTCTCTGCGGGCACGGGGGGGGGTGTCAGAGCCCTTGGCACCCCACGGGGGTCTCTGAGAGGGATAAACCCCCCCATTCCCACCTACCCACGACGGCCAGGGACGGGGGGCACGGCCAGTAGTCGGTCTCGATCTTGGCGGGCTGGTTGGGGTCGGGGGGCTGCGCCGCCGGGAACTTGGAGGATTCGATGATCAAGTCCTCGATGAGATGCTTCCCGTGGTGGGCGCTGGAATGGTGGTCTGTGGGGTGCAGGGGAGGGGTGAGGCAGTGCCTTTTGGGGCGCCCCATTCCACGGGACAGACCCCACAGACACCCCCACACTCACCTTTCTGCCGGTAGATCGGGGGCTTCTTGTATATGTTGAGCTCTGTCGTGTCGGTCTCTGGAAGGACAAAGGAGGGGTCGAGGGGTGTTCAGGGACCACCAGGGTGGGTTTGGCAGCACCAGGGGGGCCCTCTGTGGGTGGGGTCCCGGTGCCAGGGGGTCGTACCGGGTCGGTGGAAGTGCTGGACGCTGCTGCGGGTGGAGGAGCCGCCCTGGCGCGAGGCGGGCACGGGGGTGCTGGTGGGGGGCTGCCGGCTCTCCAGCCACTCCCGGATGACCTGCGGGCAAACAGGGGGGAGCAGCAATCAGCCAGACCTCCCCTCCCCAGAATTCAGCATCGCCCCCTCCTCCTCCTCCTCCTCCTCCCCAGAATTCCACCCCCTGCCTCCCAAGCCCCAAGCGGTGCCGTTACTCACCTCCGGAGACGGAGGGGGAGAGATGGATTTGGGAGACAGGGAGCGCTGCGGGGAGGCAAGAAGCATTTTATTCCACTTTATTCCGGTAGCCCCACAGCTGGGATTCCTCCCCCCTGCCACAGTCCCTCCCCTTCCCCAAAAACACCCTGGGGACACAGGCCAGGGGCCCAGGGGCATCCTCACCTCCCGGCTCCGGGGCAGCTCCACGTGCTCCATGAGCGAGTAGGTGAAATGGGGTTCATAGATCATCAGGTCGGGGCGCTCGATGTCCAGGATCGCCTTGTCCTTAGGGATGGCAGCCAGGTCCTTGTATCCCAGGACCTCGTTGTCCATTTTGGCCTGGAAAGGAGGGAAAACACCTTCATTTGGAGCGTGGAAAGAGGATGTTCGGGAATGTGGCCCTGCCAGGGTGATGGGAGGGGGTTTGGGGAGGTGCATTCCTGTCCCCAAGGGTGGAGGGATGTGGTGGGAAGGTGGGAATGGCTTCTTACCACGATGCTGGAGGGCGATCCAGGAACGCTGGATCCACGGGAAGAACAGACGCTCCCAGGGGAGGTCAGTGGCTGCTGGAAGGAAAAGGAGACATTTTAGGCCCAGGAAGGGGCTCAGGGTTGTGTTTGGGAACCCGCGGCGTGGCAGGGGGGCCTGGGGACAACCATGGTGCCCATGGACCTCAGTGCCCCGGGATAAAGATTCCTTGGGGATTTCTGGGAGGGCACTGGGGTCTCCTTTGCTCCTCTGGAGACAGGGGACAGTGCTTTAGCCAGGACATGCTGCCACTAGATGGTGCTGCCAGGTTGGGCTGGGAGGAGGAGGAGGAGGAGGAGGAGGAAGGCAGAGCCCTGCTAAGGGTATCCCATTTCCACATGTCCTTGGCCACCAGCCCCTGCCCTTGGCCACCAGCCACTGCCTGCATGTCCCCAGCACCCTGCCTGCATCCCCAGCACCCTGTCCTGGACCCCCAGCCCCTGCTTGGACCCCCAGTACCCTGTCCTGGACCCCCAGTATCCTTTCTGGACCCCCAGCCCCTACTTGGACCCCCAGCATTCTTTCTGGACCCCCAGCACCCTGTCCTGGACCCCCAGCACCCTGCCCACATCCCCCAGGACCCTGCCCATGCCCCCCCCCTTACCTTCTGCAGTCTTTCCATTCAGCTGTGGGCAGGAGAGGTTGTGTCAGTCACAGGGTCCTGTGGGGAGAGCAGAAGGTTGGGGGACAGCCAGGGTGGGCACAGAGCACCCCCGTGTTGGTCAGGGGCGAGGTGCCCCCGTCCCACCACCCTCCTGCCATGGGGCAGCCCCCCAGGCACCAAACCCTAACGCGGTACGAGGCTGGCACATCCTCCCCCTGCCAAATATCGCTGTGCTGACAGCAGGACAGGCTTCCCGGGGGGTGCCACTGTCCCCCAGGCAGGGGGAACAGGCACGGGGCACTCACCGCTGCCTCTGTGGCTCCACATCCCTCTGGACGCCGACGCCGGGCTGGGGCTCGGATATTCCCTCTGCAAGGGAGACGGGAGAGGTGGCGGTGACTCACAGGAAGGTGGAGCTCCACCTCATCCCCGCCGCTGTCCCTGCGGACCCCAGTGCCCGGCCGTGTGTCCCCTGCCCCTGCCGGCTGCCCGGCGGCTGCTGACGGTGCTGGCAAGCGGGAGCAGCGGGAATGACGCCCTTTTGTCCGGCGGCCTCGAGAAGGCTCCAGCGGGAGCGGGACGGGCGTGCTGTGCTCAGCCCCCCACAGCCCCCCGGGGCCTCGGCCCTCCCTGCGCTTTACACCCACAATGCCGCGCACACAAAGGGGAAAATTCCCCATTCTCCTCAAAACTTCTCCTCTCGGAGGGGGGGAGGGAGTTGGGAAAAGCCTCGTGCGAGTCGGGCAACAACAGTGCTGGAACCCTCCGGCCCTGAACCCCAACCCTGGGCGTGGGCTGGGGGGTGTCACCCCCTCTGGGGACCCCAACCCTGCTGTCCCCCAGCCCCACGGCCCCCAGGACGGGCGAATCACCCCCTGTGGGATGCAGAGATGGAGAAGGAGCAGGTCTGAGAAATCTGGGAGCATCCTCCCGCTGCCCGCACGAGGGTCCAGCCCGGCACGAGGAGGCCCTGCCGGCAGCTCCATCCCCCCCCCCCCAGCCACAAATGACCCCCATATTCGTCACCGGGGAGGGCTTTTAACCCTCTCACCCCCACCCCCAGCACCTCCCAGCTCCCCCGGGGGTCCGCAGCGCCGGGGGCCGGTGGGACGGGATGGGCCCCGAGCGCGGCACAAGGCGGCATTGTCCGGGCACATCCATGAGCTCACACTTTCCAGCGGCGGGGCCAGGGCAGCCCCCCGGCCTCCGGTCACACCCCCGGGGGCGTTTGGGACACCGGCGGGGCCGCGGTGGCAGCGAGCAGATGGATGCGATGGCGGAGGAAGCGGCGGGAGCGGCGGGAGGGGGGTGCGGGGACGTCTGGATGCGGACGCCGGAGGGGAAGGAAAAACAACCCCGAGCCGGGGGGGTGCGGAGAGACGCCAAAAAACCTGGCGAAGGGTGCCGGTTGCTGCACAACCAGCTCGGCCACGGTGTGTGTCTGTCCCGTCGTCCCCCCCCGCGCTGGGGGACGCGGGGACATCTTATCTGGCGCAGGCAGGGAGCCACCGCCCCGATGGCAGCCGCGCTCCCCATGGCAACATCCAATCTCCCCGCAAGCCCGCTGGCAGGTGCCCCGCGTGTTCCCGAGATAAGCGTGTTTGGGATTTTCCCGGCCAGGAGGGCGAGAGGGAGAGGGGAGGGTGTGTGGGGGGAACACGCCGTTCCCCCCTTCCCAGGGCGATGCTGAGGGTACCCAGGGAACATCGCCGGAGCGGGGAGGGAAAGGAGCTGGGCAGGGAGCCGCGGGAAGAGTGGTGGTGGAGGAGGGAGGGAGGGACAGACAGACAGGACACGCGCCGGAGGGGGCTCACCGGGATGTGGGGGTGCCGGTCCCCCCCCACCTCCTGTCCCCGGGTTGGGGGGGCCCGTGGCGAGGGCTGTGCTGCAGCGGGAAGAGGCCGGTTCCCTCCTCCCCACCCCGAGGAAATCCGGATTTGACTTTTCGCAGCCGCCAAAGCCATCAGTGCCCGGCCCTGGGCCAGGGGCCAGGCTGGGAGAACACCCCCCACTGCCCGCGGGGGAGCGGGCAGGGACCCCCCCCAGCCTTCCTCCCCTCGGCCTCCTCCTCATCCTCCCTTCCTCGCCCTTGCCGCTGTGCGGGGCAGGAGCCCCCCGGTGTCCCCGCAGCCTCCCCGGCTCCCCGCCAGCGGTGGAAGCGGGGGGGACACGCGGGGTCACAAGTTCCCCGAACAGACGGTTCCCGCCAGCCCTGGGAACGGCGTCCGGTGTTTCCCAGCCCAGCCCAGCCCAGCCCCGGCCTCCTCCTGCTCCTCCTGCTCCTCCTCCCGACACAAACCCCAAACAAACACAGCCCGGGAGAGACCCGGAGCATCCTCCACCGGGGGAAAACCGAGGCACCGCCGCACGTGGGGCCCCACCGGCAACTTGATCGCGACCACGGGAGCACGTGGGTCCCCGACCCGCGGCCGAACGGTGTCCGGTTCCTCCTTTGTCCTGTTTCTCCCTTTTCCATCCCCGCCGGGGCATCTCCCGGCGGCGGGAGCGACCCCGTGCCCATCGACAGCCCAGCCCATCGCTTCCGTGCCACTGCACCCCTCTCGGGGACCCCGGTGGCCTTAAAAGCCACCAGCTGGCAGCGCCTGGCCGCGGGGGTTTTTCCATCCCCGGGATGGAAGGTGCGTCCTGCGGCGGGCACGGGGATGCTCCGAGCCTCAGTTCTCCGGGTTGCGGGAGCAGCAACCCGCCCACCCCATCCCGGGGCGGATGGAGACGGAGAGGAGGCATTTCCACCTCCTCGGTTCCTCCCCTCCCAGGAATCTGGGCCAACCCACCCGCTCTCCTGCTCCCTCAGCGCTGCCGGGAGGCTCCGAGCCCTCAGACAAGTTTGGAGCGGGGATACCCGGCCCTCACCCCAAAGCTCCCGGGGGGGGGGGGGGGGGTCCGTCCCCGACCCCCCTGCCCCGCTGGCCACGCCGCTGCCCGCTTTGGGCCGCGGCTCACGTGGCACGTAATCTGGGATTAGAGTAGGATTAGCCTGCTCATCCCGCACGCGGAGGGACCCGCTGGGGGTGTGTGCGGAGGCCGCGCCCTCCGGGGCTCCCCGCGGGGGTCTGGTGGTGCCCCCCGGCCCCCAAAACCCCCCTCCCCCAGTTCTGCCAGCTCTCCGGGAACAGCCCCCAGGGATGCCCAGCACCGGGAACCCCGGGGTGGGGGGGCCCTGGGCACCCCGATACCGGGCATGGGGCTGTCACAGCGAGGCACCCACCTGGCAGGACACCGGGGATGTGGCCGGGGGGTCCCCGGGGCCGAGGTGGCAGCTGGTGGCCCAGGTTTTCCCGGGAGAGGCAGGAATTAGCGCTGCCTGAGCACCCACCCTGCACGCCCACAGCCGGGGGCTGAACCCCCCGTGGAGGTGGTTCCATTCGTGGCCAAGAACTGAGGGGGGGAAGGCGCGTTTTGCACCCCAAATTCCCCCCTCCAGGTAGCCCTGTGATGCTCCATGGTGGGAGTTTGGCCCCTTGGTGCTTTGCCAGGGGGGCCTGGAGAAGCTGGGGATGAGGGGAGGCTCCAAAATCCCATGTCCACGGCAAAACTCCGACCACCACGGCCAGGGATCATCAAAGGCCTTCACGGAGAGGGGGGTGGGATGGGGAGTGCCCCCCCCCCCCTCTTCAACAGCGCTGAGACCCCACAAGCTCACTCTGCAAGCGGGGCTGCTGGGAATGGCAGGGCTGTCCCGGCCTCCTCCCTTGGGATACGCGGTGCCCATGGCAATGCCCCCGGGGGAGGAGGGCAGGGGGTGTCCCGGGGGGGTTGTGGAGCACTGTGATGCCCCGGGGGGTGGGGTGGGGCGGGTGAGGTGTCGGCGAGGGGTCGGCGATGGAACCCCCTGTCCCCACGTCCCCCCCTCGGGTCACCGCCCTTCCTATTCCCGCGGCCCCCCGGCAAGGGCAGGGAGCGGGGGGGGAAAGGGGAGGACAAGGCGTGGGGCTCCTTTCAGCCCTCTCCCCCTCCCACAAATCCCCCGGGAGAGCCGGGAAAGAGGGAGCGGCGGGAGACGGCAAAGCAAACACGGGCCGCGGCGAACCGCTCCCCCCGCACCCCCCCCGGGGCGGCGCGTCCCCCACCCGCGTCCGCGTCCCCCCCTCCCGAGCCCCGCAGAGCCCGGCCGCTCGCTCGCTCACTCACCTACGCGCGGGGAGGACACCGCATCCCTCCGGCCGCGGGGCGCTGCGGGGGGACGCCCTCGGCCCGCTCCGCTCGCCCGGCCACCCGATCGCGCGTGGGGGCCACCGGGGCTGCGGCGGCTGCGGCGCATCCGAGAGCGTGACGGCGGGGCGGGCGAGAGGGCGAGCGAGCGGAGGAGCGGACGAGCCTATCTGCCACCGCCAGCCCCGCCGCCCTCGCCGCCCGATAACCGCGCCGGGGCGGGCGGGGGTGGGTTGCGTGGGAGGCTGCGTGGAGGGGTGGAGGAGCGCGTGGATGGGTGGGTGGGTGGGTTGCGTGGGTGCCGCTCGCCTCTGCCCACCTCGCTCGCTGCTGGCTCAGTCCCTTTCCCAACAAGGGGAGAATTAGCCGGCATCATGACGAAGCAGTTATTGGCTCCCGCTCCTCCCGCTTCCCCGGCACAAAGAGGGAGGAAAACAGCGATAACCCGGCCTGCCCCGCTGCCAGGAACAGCCCGGACCCCCGGCACCACCCCTGCAGCCCCCGCTGCCAACCGGGCACGGCAGCCCCTGCTCCCCCACACAGCCCCTCGCCGGGGTTTGGGCACCCCCAGCCCCGACCGGAGGAGCTGAGCACCCCGCCGGGCTGTGACAGGGTGTGGGGGAGTGGTGGGGGGCACCTGCCGTCCAATGCGACGCCCAGGCTGGGTTTGGGGGTGCTGCGAGGGCGGCGCCCACCCCCCGCTGCCCTGGGAGGGGAAATCCAGTAGGAATCTCCATCCACGGTGCCAGCGGAGCCCACGAAGGGCCGGGAGGCGCTGAGGACCTGCCAAAATCAAGCCCTGGGCTCTGGCAGGGAGAGTTGATGTCCCCCCCTCCCGCACATCCTGAGCCCCCCACATCCCGGGAGTCCCTTGGGATGAGCCCCCAGGGCTGGGCTGGGGCAGGGCACGGAGGTTGTGACCATCCCTAATCCCTCTGGAGCCGCTGGGAACAGGGGCCTGGCTGAGGATCCAGGCACCCGGCACGGGAACGGTGCCACGGCTGGACCCCCCCCGGGGGCGGCGGGGCTGCGTTGGTGCCGCAGCGCTGGGATCCAGCGTCTATTCCCGGCTCTGTGTGGGAGAGAGCAGCCTGCTGACAGCAGCTCCCTCTCTGGGTTCCTCTCCCCAGCGCTCTGCTCCCGCTGTTTGCTGCCTCCGTTCCTGTCCTGGCTCTGGAAAGGGCTGTTGGACCCCCTGGAAGCACGTCTGGGGGGGATGGACACCCAGGGGGATGCACTGGGGAGGATGGACACCCAGGGGGATGCACGGCCGGGGATGGACACCCAGGGGGATGCACGGCCGGGGATGGACACCCAGGGATGAATAAATACCTGGGAGGGAGGAAGCACACCCAGGGACGCACATCTGGGGGGGATACACACCCAGGGATGCACATCTGGGGGGATACACACCCCAAGGTGAACGTCTGGGGGGGATACACCCCCGGGGGGATGCACACACGTGTCCTTCGGTGCCAGGGCCAGCCCGGCTCGCTGATCCACGAGCAGCCCGCGATGCCGCCGCGCCCCCGCGCTGAGGGGGCTCCGCCGGCCCCAGCCGCCCCCCCCGGGGGCCGTGCCCATGAATAATCGAGGCCGTGGCCGCCTCTCCCCCCCCTCCCTCACCACCACCACTAACCCAGTTTCTCAAGCATGAAGACGATCGGCAGCGGCTGCTCGGGCGGATTCCACCTGCGCCCGGGGCCGCTCGGGCGCCTGAACCCGCCGTGGCACCCGCGGGGGGCTCAGCACCCCCCAGCCCCCAGCCCCACACCCCGAGGTGCCCGCAGGGAGGGAGGGAGGAGTTTGGGAATGCACTTATCCCGCTCCAACCAGCCCCGGCGCGCTCGCAGAGCCCCCCCCTCCGTCCCCGTCCCCGTCCCCGCTGGGTCACCCCCGATCCCGGCGGTGCTTCCAAAGCCGGGCCTCAGGCAGGAGGATGCCGAGGGGGTGCTGGGAGGGGTGTGGGGGGCACGGGGAGCGCGGCCCTACCTTCAGGGGAGCCCATGGCCCGCCGCAGGCAGCGCTGCCCGTCCGCCGGGAGCCATCCCTGCGCCGAGCATCCCCTCCCCTGCGCCGCACGGCACGTTGCCACAGCGACCGCCTCCCGCCGCAGCCGGCGGGATGGAGCGCGGAGGATGTGCAGGAGCATCCTTCGGCCTCCAGCCGGGGATGGAGGGGGCGCGGGAGCGGCCTCTGGGCTCGGGGAGGGATGGAGGGGGTGCAGGAGCATCATTTGGACTGTGTGAGGAATGGAGGGTGTGCAGGAGCAGCCTCTGGACTCAGGGAGGGATGGAGGGGGTACAGGAGCATCATTTGGATTCAGTGAGGGATGGGGGTGTGTAGGACTCTCCATTGGATTCAGTGAGGGATGGGGGTGTGTAGGACCATCCCTTGGAATCAGTGAGGAATGGGGATGTGTAGGACTCTCTACTGGATTCAGTAGATGGTGGGGGTGCAGGAGCATCCCTTGGATTCAGTGAGGGATGGAGGGTGTGCAGGACCATCCTTTGGAATCAATGAGGGATGGAGGGGGTGCAGGAGCATCCTTGGGATTCAGTGAGGGATGGAGGAGGTGCAGGAGCATTATTTGGACTGTGTGATGGATGGAGGGGGTGCAGGACCATTCTTTGGAATCAATGAGAGATAGAGGGGGTGCAGGACCATCCCTTGGAATCAGTGAGGGATGGAGGGTGTGCAGGAGCCTCCCTCGGCCTTGCTGCCCTGCAGGATGGGGCCAAGGAGCATTCCCACATTCCCGGGGGGGACACAGCCCCTGTGCCCCTCTGTGAAGCAGCTGCCTGACCCAAAATTGCCCTGTTGACCCCCTTCTCCCCCCCCAGGGTTCCTGGGTTTGCAAGGGCAGTCACCCTCCAGGGGCTGTTCTGGGTGCTCCCCATGTCCCAGGGGACACCAGGCCCTGCCAGCCCAGTGACACCCCCAGTCCAGCTCATGGGTCCCCTCTGTCACGGCTGGGAGCACAAGGACCATGGGACTGGGGTGGCAGTGGGGTGGGGGCTGACACCCCTCACCTCTGCAGCCGGGTGGGTGCTTTGGGGAGTGTCCCTTGCTGGCTGGGCAGCCCTCCCAGACCCCTCCAGCATCCCCAGGCCCCTCCAGCATCCCACGGGAGAGCAAAGCCTTGGGAAAGGCTGGACACACTGTGTCAGGGAGAGACACCCTCCAGTGCACTTTCTGCACAGAGGACATTCCCGTCCCCACCTCCGCCCCCCGCCCCAGGTCTCACCTCAAAAAACAAGAAAGAAGCAGTGTGAGGTTTTCTCTTTCTTTTTTTTTTTCCTCTCTTCTCCTCCTTCCCCAGCCATAATTAAAAAGGACTCACCCTTCCGAGCCCTTTCTATCCCGGGAGGTCGAGAAGAAAGAGAGGGGAGGAAGGGGAAAACCCTGTAAAGAAAAGAGAGGAAGGGCTTGGGAAGGAGAAGAGAGAGGGAAAAAAAAAAAAGAAGGGACGGGGGGGGGGGGAAATTAAAGCGGAGATTACACAAAGGGAACTCCTCTACCTTTGAAGCTCGGGCTAAATTGGGGAGGGGGCGGCGGGGGCGGGGAGGGTCCGGACCCAGTCGGCTCCTTTCTCAAAGCCTTCTCCTTTCAAGGACGTCTCGGATTCCTGCAGGAACAAGGAGCCGGGGCTGTGGGGCCGAAGGAAACGGGAGGGGGAAGAAAAAAAAACCAAACCCAACCCTGAAATCCCCGCGGCCGCTCGGGCTAATTCCGGCCGCCACACCTGGGCAGCGGCGCTTTGTTCGCCCCTAATTGCCGGGTGTTGCATTTCCCTCCTGCTTTAAAGCTTCATTTAACTCAAACTGTTATAATTTTCCCCCCCTCCTCGGTCGGGGTCTCCCTCCCCACCCCACATTGTGCTGGAGGGGCTTTGTAGGGGCTGGGGGGGGGGGCCCGGCTCGGGGATTAAGGCCCCCCCAGGGTCCGGCTGCCACCGCCCAGGGCATTGTCACAGGGCAAGGCGATTATGGGGAGGGGGCACGGCCCGGGGTAGGGGAGGGACGGCCGGAGTGGTGGCCCCCAGCAGGGAGAACAGGGGTTGCCAAGCTGGGTACCCACTCTGAGGGTGGTGGCATTTAGGGGAACAGGGGGGCACGAGGCTGAGGGTGATGCCCTGGGGGGAGGACAGGGGGGACCACGGTGGGTACCACACCAAGGGTGATGCCCTGAGGGGGGCAGAGAATGCGGATATCAGAGTGGGTGCCACCCAAAAAGTGATGCAGGTGAGGGGAACAGAGGGTACCGTGACAAGAGGGATGCCCTGTGGGACACCAAACTGGGCACCAGGATGAGGGCAGTGCCCTTGGAGGGGGAGAGCAGGGGGTGCTATGCTGGTACCACCCCAAAAATGATGCCCTGGGGGGGCCACAGTGGGTACCACATTTAGGGGGACAACAGTGGGTGGCAGGTTGGGTGACACATCAAGGAAGATGCCCTGGTGGGGAACAGATTGTCCCGTGCCAAGGGTGATGGCCAGGGAGGAAGAACAGTAGTTATGACCCTGGGTGACATTGTGTGGGGGAAAACAGGGGGGTACCACACTGGGGTGGGGAGAACAGAGGGTACCAGGCTGGGTATCACAGCGAGGGTGATGCCCTGATGGGGGGAGAACAACGGGTACCACACTGGGCACCACACCACAAGTGCTGCCCTGCCCACCAGGATGCAGCAGCCACCTCCAGGACACCAAGTGAGGGGCACAGACAGGGGTGGGGGACCCCTTTTGCAGCCACCTCCACCCTCCATCTGCCCCTGGCTTCCCCCCCCCGGGCTTCCCTATGCCCAGGGAATTGGGTTCCCCCCATCCCAGCAGGCACAACATCCATGGCAAAGCCTCAGGCCGGGAAGGAAAAGACCCCCAGGCCCCATCAGTGTCCACACTCACTTTTATTTGCCTCGAGGTTTCCTCCTTTACACAAAGAAACTCCCAAGTCTAAATCCTCCGAGGCCTAAAAACTGACTCACAAACAGCAGGGCTGGTAAAAACACACACACACACAAAAGAAAGATAAAAATAATTGATAGCATAATAAAAAAATCACTTAAAGGTTGTTTCTCTTTGGCCTGGTGGGCACAGACCTTCCCCTCCAATAAATAACGTGGGGGCTGTGGGGGGTACAAGTGCTGGTCCCGGGGTCTGTGTGCCCAGGCACTCCCCAGACAGACAGACAGACAGACAGATGGGCAGCCCACGCTCTCCAGCACCTGCCTGTGGTGCCCCCAGGGACAGGAATGTGCCCAGGGGGTCCCAGCCCTTGGTGGCACAGGGACACATCCCTGAGGGCCTGGTGAGGGAAAGGGGGTGAAGGCACCAAAGTGGTGAATGTGGATCCCATGGGATGCTCCAGGGATTCAGGAGCCCAGTGATCATGTCCAAGGGGGTTGCTGGGGGCAGTGGGCAAAGGCACTGGGGAATGTGGATCACCTGGGATGCTCCAGGGATTCAGGAGCACAGTGATCGTGTCCAGGGGGGTTGCTGGGAGGGGTGGGCAAAGGCACTGGCAAAAGTGGATCCCTGGGGATGCTCCAGGGATTCAGGAGCACAGTGATCATGTCCCGGGGAGTTGCTGGGGGAAGTGGGAAAAGGCACTGGGGAATGTGGATCCCCTGGGATGCTCCAGGGATTCAGGAGCCCAGTGATCATGTCCAGGGGGGTTACTGGGAGGGGTGGGCAAAGGCACTGGTGAACATGGATCCCCTGAGATGCTGCAGGGATTCAGGAGCCCAGTGATCATGTCCAAGGGGGTTGCTGGGGTGGGAGGAAGCGGGCAAAGGCACTGGTGAACATGGATCCCCTGGGATGCTCCAGGGATTCAGGAGCACAGTGATCACGTCCAAGGGGGTTGCTGGGGGGAATGGGCAAAGGCACTGATGACTGTGGATCCCCCGGGGTGCTCCAGGGATTCAGGAGCCCAGTGATCGTGTCCCAGGGGGTTGCTGGGGGAAGTGGGCAAAGGCACTGGGGAATGTGGATCCCCTGGGATGCTCCAGGGATTCAGGAGCCCAGCGTGGGGCTGCAGCCACCGGTGACTGTGCTCCAAACCCTGCCCTCCCCACCCGAGGGGGCAGCCGAAAATCCAGCGTTTTCAGAAAAGCAGGGAACAAACAAACACCCGGCGCTGGGAGCGACAGGGCAGGGGCTGGCGAGGCCGAAGGCCGCGAGGATGAGGAGGGCAAAGGCACCGCGGGACTCTCCAGGGATGCAGGAGCCCGGCGACCACCTCCGAGGGGAGCGGGCGAAGGCGCTGGGTGGGATCCCACGGGATGCTCCGGGGGATTTCGCCACCAAACCGAGCCCTCCCCGCCCCAGGGGGCGTCTGAAAACCCCCGCGTTCCCAGAGAAGCGGGGAAGCCCCCGGGGCCGGGAGCGGCGGGGCAGGGGCGGGGGCGGCTCCGGGGGTTACGGGCGGGGGGCGCGGGTGCGGCGGGAGCGGCGGGTGGGCGAGGACGAGCCCACGAACTCGAACTGCTTCTGGCGCTCGGCGTTGGGGAAGGGCAGCTGCCCCCGGTACAGGCGCTTGATGAAATGGGCCTCTCGCTGGTTCTGGCGGCTGCGGGAGGCGCGGCGGGGGCGGCCCCGGCGGGTGAAGGCCATGTACCAGCCCTCGTAGCGCGCGTTCTGGAACGCCGTGTAGTTGTTCTCCAGCACGATCTCGGTGAAGATGCAGTCCTTGCTCTTCCCGTTGGGCTGCGGCGGGGAGAGGAGGAGGAGGAGGAGGAGGAGGAGGAGGAGAGAGGGCTCTGAGGGTCCGCAGGGATGGGGAGGGGTGCTTGGGGGTGGGACTCGAGAGATGTTGGGGCTCCCCATAGCATTCCTGGCACCCCCCCCCAACTGTCTTTGTCATCCAGCTCACCTCTGAAACCTCCCAAGTTCGTCTTTGTCACCCCCCTGCCCATCCCTGGCACCCCCCAGACCATCTCTCTCACCCCCAGCCCACTCCTGGCACCCCCCAGATTCACCTCTCTCACCCCCAGCCCACTCCTGGCACCCCCCAGATTCACCTCTCTCACCCCCAGCCCACTCCTGGCACCCCCCAGATTCACCTCTCTCACCCCCAGCCCACTCCTGGCACCCCCCAGATTCACCTCTCTCACCCCCAGCCCACTCCTGGCACCCCCCAGATTCACCTCTCTCACCCCCAGACCACTCCTGGCACCCCCCAGATTCACCTCTCTCACCCCCAGACCACTCCTGGCACCCCCCAGATTCACCTCTCTCACCCCCAGACCACTCCTGGCACCCCCCTGGGTCCATCTCTCTCACCCCCAGACCACCTTTCCCATCATCCTAAAAAACCTCCCAGTTCATCTGTCACCCCCAGCCCACCCCTAACACGCCCCAGACCCTCTTTGTCACCACCCCTGCCACCCCCCCAGTGTATCCCTGCCATCCCCAACCCACCCCTCCCACCCTCCAGCCTCCTTTTATCACCCCCCTGACACCCCAAAGCCCATTTTTATCACCCCACACCCCACCTCTGTCACCTCCCACCCTGTTCCCCATGGATTCAACCCCAAAGCACCAGGACCAGCTCCCCAGGGGCTTCTCCTTGCAGCACCCAAGGCTAAGGGAGGAAAAGGGGGGGTCAGGCAGAGCCCCCCCAGTTCATCCCCATAACCCATGCGAGCGGGGACGGGGAGACCAGCCTGGCTGGGGATCTCAGTGGGCTCCCAGGCTGAGCTCCAGGGACTGGGGGGGACACGTTGGGGGGGCAGTGGGGACACAGAGGGGGCATGGGGGGGTCCAGGACTCACTTTCCCGACGAGCTTTCCCCTCCTGCTCATGCAGATGTACTTCTCGCTCTCGGCCCCCTTGATGCGCACGCGGCTCCCGAACGTGTCCGTCTCCACGATGAGCTTGGCTGGGAGCAGAGGATGTGTCCCATGGGGGCTGGGACACCCCCTCCAGCACCAAAATCCCCCCCTCCCAACCCCTTCTCCCTGCTCCCATCAGCCCAGGGCAGGGCAGCCCTTGCCAGGGAATCTCCCAGTCCAGGATGCCCAAGGGGGTTTTGTTAAAACCCAGCAGAGCCAAACTGGGGGTTGCTGGAGGCACCAGCTCCTCCCTCCCTCTCCAGTGCATCCAAGTTTTCGGGATTCCATGAGCTCTCCAGGGCCAGACCGAGTCCAGCAGGTTAATTATAATTAAGCCAGCAGGTTAATTATCCCCATCCTCATCGTTCCTCCACAACGGTCCCGGCTCCAGAGGGTTGGCAGCGACACCAAAACCCTCACCCCTGGTGGATCCAGCTGGGAGAATCCAGGGAAAACCCCGGGAAAGGTGGTGGTTCAGCCTCGCTGTTCACCAGGCTTGGAAAAGCCTTTCCTGAAGTTCTGAGGGATTCCAGCCCTGGGGGGTTTGTGGGGCTGGGATGCCCGGGCTGGAGAACCCCATGGGAAAGGTGGTGTGGCCGGGATGGGATCTGCCCACCACCTATGGATATTTAAGAGGTGGATGCCGGGATCGGGCAGTTCCCCCCCGGGAAAAGTTGTTTGTCTCGTGCCAGGAAGGGATTAGAAAGCATAAGCCCTGAATATGGGGCTTATAATTCTGCATGGAGCCGGAGAAATCCACGGTTTGGGAAGTTTTGAGGTCAGGGCTCTTCGGAGCCGAGCCTCTCACCGGAGTTATCCGGGGAGGGAATTTTTGGGCGTAAAACCAGCCGGGCTGGAACAGCTCCCCCCACACCATTCCCCCTCGGGAAGAGACATTCCCCAGGAGTCTCCATGAGCTTCCCAGGGGGGGGTTGAGCAGCCCCTCTCACCGAATTTGTTGCCGTCCTCGGCGGTGGCCGTGATCCTCTTCCCGTGGACCTGGACGTGCTTCCCGCTGGTCCGGCTGTAGAGTTGGTATTCCCGGATCTGCCGCCGGCTCAGCTGGTCCGTCATGGCCCCCTGGTCCCTCACGTACTGGTTAAAATTAGGAGACGGTTGGTTCTCCCCCTTTGTTTACAAAGGGAAAAACGGAATCAATTCGCTTTGGGACGGCAAGGGGAGCAGGGGGGGAGAGCCTGGGAATGGGCAAAGGGAGCTCCCAACCACCTGGTTCCCTTGGAGCAGCAGCCAGGGCTTGCTTTGGATCGGGAATGGGGCGGGCAAAGATCCTGTTTATTGTCCCAGGCAGCAGGGGGATGCAGGGAAGGATGTTCCCCTCCTGGCACAGCCACCCCAGGGTGCTCAGCAGGCCCCAGGGAAAGCCTGGGATGCAGGAGCTGAGCTGGGGAAAACCCCACTGAGTCCCTCATGGTGGGTGAGACCCCCCAGAGCCAGGCTGGGTGTCCCAGGAGCAGAGCTGTCCCCTCCCGGTCCATCCTGAGCTTGGAATAAATATCCTGGACTCTGAGACAGCTCCTGACCAGGCAGGAGCAGCACATGAGGGTGGTCAGAGGGAAAACAGCAGCTAATTAGGGCAGGTGAGGTGGGGAGGGGGACTCGGGGTGATGAGTAGCCCCCCCCCCCACTCTGGACTCCAACCAGACCCTCTCAACACACATCCTGAAGGAAAACTCACTTTAGTCCCGGTGTAAGAGGGGCTCAGGGCAGCACCCGAGGGACCCCAGCCCCCAAACCAGCTTGGAAGGGTCTGTGGGCAGGGGATGTACTCCGGGGGGGGGACATTTGGGGTCTCACCAGCCCAGCTTGGGGTGCACAGCATCGGGGGGGGGGGGGACAAGGGACCTGCCACCCACATTCCCAGGCTGTGGCATCCCCTCCCTGGGAAGGCAGGGGGGGATCCAGCCCTGCACGGAGCAGTGGGATGGTGCCCCCCCCCCCCCCCCAAACTCCCTGCCCACCTTTGTGTGTCCCCGGGGACTCATTTCCTGCCGGGAATCTGCTTTAAAGCCTTTGGGGCTGTCGGGGGAGGTGGGATGGGATGGGAGGGGGGGGCGGCCCCTCTCCATCAAAGGCGCTTCCCTTCCCCTCTCATTTTCAAAGAAATAAAAGCGTTTACCTTGGGAAGGGGAAAAAAAAAAAAAAAGGAGGGGGGGGTGTAAAAGAAAGAAAAAAGGTCCCGGGGATGTTTTAATGCCGCGGGGCCGCGGCCGCGGGGGTTTTGTTTGGGCGCTGGAGCAGAGGGTGCTGATATGGAACAGTGGATTTTAAAAGGCGCTGCCTTTCTAAAGCCACAAAAAGCGACGGTGCAGCCCCAGAGGGTGCGGGGAGAGAGGGGAGGGGGTGTCAAACCTCACCCCCCCCCCCCCCGCTGGTGGGGTCCAGACCCCGTTAACCCCCTCGGCAGCAGCTCCCGGCTGAGGGACCCGGCACATCCCCCTGCCCGAGCAGGGCTGCGAGGAATGTGTCACCTGCGCGGGATGGCATCACTGCCAGCCTTATCCACACCCTCCGGAGGGTCCGGAGGGGTCCGGGGGGGTGTGATCCTCACTTCTGAACCCCCAATTACAGCCCCTTGAGGTCGGTGCTGAGGGGCACAAGCGCAGCTCCGGTGCAGATACAACCCTCCCGTTCAGCCCTGGAGCTCCATCCCTACATCCTTCCCTGCCTGAGGCTCCAGCCCTGAATCCTTCCATCCCTGGAGCTCCAGCCCTGCATCCCTCCCTGCCTGGGGCTCCATCCCTGGAGCTCCATCCTTCCACCCCTGGAGCTCCATCCCTGCATTCTTCCCTGCCCGAGGCTCCAGCCCTGAATCCTTCCATCCCTGGAGCTCCAGCCCTGAATCCTTCCCTGCCCGAGGCTCCAGTCCTGAATCCTTCCATCCCTGGAGCTCCAGCCCTGAATCCCTCCCTGCCCGGGGCTCCATCCGTGAGGCTCCATCCCTGTATTCTTCCAGCTCTGGAGCTCCATCCCTGCATCCCTCCCTGCCCGGGGTTCCATCCCTGGAGCTCCAGTCCTGCAACTCTCCCTGCCCGGGGCTCCATTCCTGGAGCTCCATCCCTGAATCCCTCCCTGCCTGGGACTCCAGCCCCGAATCCCTCCCTGCCCAGGACTTACTGCCACTCAGGGTGGGCACACACCAGCCCCCGGCAAAGCCCCCCCCCCAGGGCAACGGGCACCCCCCAAAGTGAAGGGTCAGCTCAGGGCAGGGGGTGAGGGTCACAGAGTGGGCACCTTCGCCCACCCCGGGGTCAGCAAAGCACATCCACCTACCTGTGTCTGACAGGAGAACATGAGGAGCTGGAAACATCTGCGGGGAAAATGGAAAAAAAGGGGAGGGGGGGTAAAAACCAGGGAGTTTCGTTGGGAGTTGGTTGTTTTCTCCTCCCGAGGAGCGGGGATGAGAATAAAGAATAAACGGGGGATGGCAGCGAGAGGGGCTCTTACATGGAGAGGTTCTGCAGGGTGAGGGGCTGCATGGTGCTGTTCGAAGCCCCCCGGCCACCGGGGGCCACCGGCCGTGCCACGGCGGGCTCGCCGCGGTGCCAGCCCCGCTCCCCGCCGGGGCAGGGGAAGCCGAGGACCCTCCCGCGCCCTCCTCGCCGGGGCGATCCCCCCTCTGGGGGTGTCCGAGGGTCCAGGAGATCCCACGCGCGATGCCAAGGGCTCCGGGGCAGCGCCGGAGCATGGGGGAGGCAGCCGGGGCAGGGGCTTCTCCTCCTCCTCCGGCCCTGGGGGCTGCGCGTCCTACACCTCGGGGGCATCCAGGTCCATCCTGCCCCCGGTGCCCCCACCCCATCAGCCTCCGGTCCTGGGGCCGGTGCCGCCGCCCGGGGCAGCGCCCGCAGCCCCCCAACCCATGGAGCCCGGCCCGGAGGTGGGAGCCGGGGGAAGGGGCAGCCTTTAAAGGTGGGGGGAGAGCCCCGCCAAGAGGGGCCGGACCTCTCCCGGGAGGCAGAGGCTCCGCGCAGGGAAGGAGGGTGGGATGGGGCAGTGGGAGGAGGGGGGGAGGTGGGGTTCGGCTGCTTGGGGGTCCCCATCACACCCCACCCCACGGAGATGATGCTGTGGGGCGTGGAGAGGGTACCAGGCCTGCGGGACAGATGCTTTATGTCACCCTCCTGTCACCAGGCTGCCAGGCACGGGCCCGACCTGTGCATCACCCACCAGCTGCTTTAGTGCCGGGGGGCTCTGGGGACCCCCTCCCCACCCCGACCCAGCGGGTCTCGCCTCCCCCCGAGCAGGAGGAGGCTGTGGACCCCTCCACCAGCCGTTTGCTGGCCCTGGGAGGTGTTAAGTGCCCTATAAATGCCCCGGCAGGGAGCTGGGGTAACCCCTGGGGGGGCTCCAACACCCCTGAGGGGCAGCACGGGGAGGGAGGGGTTTAGTTCCAAAACCACTTACTTGCCTTCCTGCTGGTGCCTCAGCCTCCCCGTCGGTGCCAGGGGGTGCCAGACCCCCCGGGACAGGCAGGATGGGGAGCAGCAGGGTACCCACACCGCCATCTGAGGGGTGGGGGGGGCGCTGATTTAGTGTGAACGACCCAAATTAGATCCCCCCTCCCCCGCTGCCTTCACACCTCCAGGGGCAGGAACTCGGCCCAAACCCCGAGAGCACAAACACAGCACACACACACACACACACACACCCACCCAGCTCCAAAACCCCCTTCCACCCCAATCCTGGGGGCTCAGTACCCCCGGGGGGAGGGAAGGGGGCTGTGCCTCGGTCCCCCCCAGCCGCGGGCGATGATTGATGGGCGTGGAGCCGTCATCACTCGCGGTGTGGCCCCCCCCGGGCTGGGGCAGAGGGTCCCGGGAGCTGTCAGCACAACGCCGGGGGGGGGCCCGCTGTGCAAACAGCCCCTGCGGGGCGAGGAAAGGCTGGAGGGACAGGGCTGCCTGTCACAGCCTCCCGCGGGTGGCCCTCGAGGACAGACACCCCCCCTCCGCCCCCCCCTCCCCATCCCAGCAGCTCCTCAGCCCCGTCCCAGCATCCCCGGTGGGTGCAGAGCAGGATTAAACCCCCCAAACGCCCCCTCCCCTCCTGCCCCACACCTGGAGCAGCCTAAAGCCGCCTTGGGGGGGGCTCAGGACCCCTCCCCCCGAAGCCCAACCGGGACACGGCAGCCCCCCGGGAGCCACTGAGGAGCTGGGGACCCTGCCCAGACCCCCGCTGCCTGCAGACCAAGGGCAGGTCAATGGGTTCTAATCGTCTCCCCGCTGCTCCCTAATCCCCCTTTGTCTCCTATTCACAGGCACCACTTGCTACCCCTCGGGCAGCGGGGGCTGCCCCGGGACCCCCCCGGACCTCCAGGAGCTCCCAGCAGCCCTAACCAGGATGGAGGATTCTCCCACGGTCCCCCCCACTCCCAGCACGGGGAGCCAGGAGTGCAAAATATCCTTTATTTGGGAACAGACACCAGCACCAGAGCTGCTCCCTCGGGCTCTCCCGCACCTGGAAAAGGGAAGGAGGAAGGATTTGAGGCCCAGGGATCCCGGGATGACCCCGCTTTGGGGGATGGATCCTCCCCAACCCCACTCAGCCACGAGCTGGGGGCACCCACAGGCCCCCCTCAAACCTGGACATCATCCCCCACAGCCCTTTCCATACCTGCCACACATCCCATCATTTCTTCGGCGCTGCTTTCCTGCCCCTCCCGGCTCCACGGCCCTGCAGGGATGGGGACAGGGCTGAGCAGGGGATCCCCCCGGCCCAGGGAGCCCCCAGCCCTGCCTTGCCCCCCCCTTTTTGGGTTCCCATCACACATCCCCTTCCCCAGGTCCTCGTGTTTACCCCCGGGGTGAGGGGGGGATGCAGAGGGACACCCCACCCAGCTCCTACCTTGCCGGGAAGGGGATCCTCAGGGACGGCGTTGTTCCTGCTTGGGAGAGAAGGGGAGGGCTGGGATCGGGGTCCCAGCAGGGTGGGCAGCCCCTGCTCCAGGCTTTCCCCCCTCCATCATACTCACGGCTCATCCTCCTTCTCCAGCTTTCTCTTCTATGGGGGGGAGAGAGAGAGAGAGAGAGGGAGATGCAGGATGAGGACTTGTTCCAGAGCCTGGGATTCTTCCTCCCCAAGGCATGAAGGTCATGGCTCATCCCCTCAACAGAGAGGGGCTCAGGGTCCCTGCCCCCCCTTCCCCGTGGCACAGGGACCCCTCTGCACCCCTCACCCCCCACCCGAGGGGGTGCTGACCTTGGCAGCGCCGCCTTTCCGGGCGGTTTGGCCCTTGGGGGGCTTCTGAGGGGACTCCTCTTCTTCCTCCTCCTCCTCTTCTTCTTCCTCCTCTTCATCCGAGCTCATCACTGCAGGAGAGCCTGGCTGAGCCCCCACACCCGGGGAGGGGAGTCCCAGGGCAGGGGGAGATCCCAGGGCAGGGGGGGACCCCCACACTCACTGGAGATGTGCTGCCCGCTGATGTAGACAGGCCCCGAGCCGGCTCTCAGGTGGAAGGTGACAGGGGGGGTCAGCTCCACTCCTGCCAGTGTGGCCTGCAAAACAGGGGGGTGGCAGCTCCCCTGGTAGCCCCCCAGGCCAGCAGCAGCCCCCTCCCGGGGCCAGCAGCAGCCCCCTCCCCGGGGCACTCACCATGGGCAGCACCGACGGCTTCAGCGTGGCAAGGGGCACCAGGGTCCGGGCGTCCCCCTCCTCTGCCACCACCTCCACCACGTGGAATTCATCCCGGGCCGACTCCCCCAGGCAGATCTGGAGCAGGGTGAGAAAAAAATCCCCTCAGGATTCTCATGGCATGCAGGTACACCTCAACCAGGACCCCCAAAAATTTGAGGGGCACCAGGGTGAAAGCAGCCCCCTCCTCGACTGGCACAGTCTCCACCACAGGGAATTCACCCCAGGTTATCTCCCCCCCAGGCAGCGAGAAGAACGACCCCCCCAGTGACCCCCCCAGGACCCCCAGACACCCCTTGCCCAGGATTTGGGGTGGTCAAGGGTGCAGGCAGCCCCCATCACAACCTCCATCACCATGGGATTCATCCCGGGCCATCCCCTGTAGGCAGCAAGGAGAACAACCCCCCTGTGACCCCTCACGGTCCTCCCACGACCCCCGGGCACCCCCTGGGTGTTTTTGGGGGTCACCCACCGTGCGCAGGGCCAGCTGCTGCTCGCAGTGCCAGCCCTCGGGCATCTGGAAGGTGTAGGAGTCCTTCTGCTTGCTCAGCTCACACCCTGCGGGCACAGAGGAGGGGCACAGCCGTAGGGCGGGGGCATGGGGCGAGAGGGGGACACCCCAAGGCAGCCCCAAACCCCTCGGGGGGTCCCGGTGCTTACCCCAAATGAGGGACACGGGTTTCTCCGAGGTGCTGTCGGTGCTCTCCGTGAGGGACATGGCTCTGGGGTGTCTCGGTCTGGGCGGGGGGGACACACAAACACAGCGCCGTGGTGACCCCCAGCCTGCAAGACCCCTCCCCAGCCCCCTGTGCTCCCCCGGCAGCCCCTCCCCAAAGCTGCACCGCGACACTCACCCCCAAAAAAATACACAAATGAATTCTCAGCCCACGCGAAGCCCCCACAGACACCGAGACCCCCCCACCCACCGGGCACTTATAGGGGCAGAGGGACCCCCGCCCACCCCGTCACCCACCCACCCGGTCCCCCGTTAATCAGCAGCCGCGTGGGGTTAATTACCCCCCCCAGGTGTGTTAATGAGGACGGGAGCCCCTCCTCCCCCCCCGCAGGTGGGGGTCCCACTGAGCCCCCCCCGCGGTGTGTCACCGGTCACCGTGTCCTGCTGGCCCTGACACGGGTCCCCATTCCGCGTGTCCCCTCATGTCCCCCCACTCATCGTGTCCCCCCACCCATCGTGTCTCCCACCTCGTGTCCCCCCTTGTCCCTCGTGTCCCCCCCCTCATCCCTCTTCCCCCCCCATGACCCTCTTGTCCCCTCCTGTCCCCTCCCATCCCTCTTGTTCTTCCATTGTCCCCCTCCGTCCCCCTGTGTCTCCCCCTGTCCCTCGTGTCCCCCCCCGTCCCCCCCATTCCCCCCCATGTCCTTCTTGTCCCCTCCTGTTCCCCCATGTCCCTCTTGTACCCCCATGTCCCCCTTGGTGTCCCCCCCGTCCATCTTGTTCCCCCATTGTCCCGCCTGTTCCCCCCCCGTCCCTCATCTCCCTCCCGTTCCTCTTGTCCCCCCATGTCCCCCCTGGTGCCCCCCCCCCCGTCCTTCGTGTCCCCCCTGTGTCTCCCCATGTCCCCCCCATCCTTCTTGTCCCCTCCTGTCTCCCCATGATCCCCCCGTCCCTCTTGTTCCCCCACTGTCCCCCCCGTCCCCCCTGTCCCTCGTGTCCCCCCTGTCCCCTCTCTTGTCCCTCGTGTCCCCCCATGTCGCTCGTGTCCTCCCCTGTCCCCCCCGTTCCTCTTGTCCCCCCATGTCCCACCTGGTGTCCCGCTCTGTCCCTCATGTCCCCTCTATCCCTCTTGTCCCCCCGGTGTCCCCCCTATCCCTGGTGTCCCCCTATCCCTCTTGTCCCCCCCGTGTCTCCTCATGTCCCCCTCATCCTTCTTGTCCCTCCCCGTCTCCCCATGACCCCCCCTTGTTCCCCCCTTGTCCCTCCCGTCCCCCCTATCCCTCTTGTCCCTCCTTGTCCCCCCGTCCCCCCTGGTGTCCCCCTCGTCCCTCGTGTCCCCCTCGTCCCCCCTTTGTCTCTCGTGTTCCCCCATCCCTCTTGTCCCCCTCTGTTCCCCGTTGTTCCCCCCTTGTCCCCCTATCCCTCCTGTCCCCCCCCGTCCCTCGCCCCCCCCCGTGTCTCCCCATGTCCCCCTCGTCCTTCTTGTCCCCTCCTGTCTCCCCATGTCCCCCCCGTCCCTCTTGTTCCCCCATTGTCCCCTCTGTCCCTCGTGTCGCCCCCCATCCCTCCCTTGTCCCTCGTGTACCCCCTTGTCCCCCCTTGTCCCCCCCCGTCCCTCGTGTTCCCCCATGTCCTGCCTGGTGTCCTGCCCTCTTGTCCCTCGTGTCCCCCCTGTCCCCTCTTTGTCCCTCGTGTCCCCCCTTGTCCCCCCTTGTCATCCCCGTCCCTCGTGTCCACCCCCGTCCCCCCTTTGTCCCTCGTGTCCCCCCTATCCCTCTTGTCCCCCCTTGTCCCCCCCCGTCCCCCCTGGTGTCCCCCTTGTCCCTCGTGTCCCCCCCGTGTCTCCCCATGTCCCCCCATCCTTCTTGTCCCCTCCCGTCTCCCCATGACCCCCCATCCCCCTTGTTCCCCCCTTGTCCCTCGTGTCCCCCCCATCCCTCTTGTCCCCCCTCGTGTCCCCTCTATCCCTCTTGTCCCCCCTGGTGTCCCCCCCGTCCCTCGTGTCCCCCCCGTGTCTCCCCATGTCCCCCCCGTCCTTCTTGTCCCCTCCCGTCTCCCCATGACCCCCCGTCCCCCTTGTTCCCCCCTTGTCCCTCGTGTTCCCCCATCCCTCTTGTCCCCCCTGGTGTCCCCCCCGTCCCTCGTGTCCCCCCCGTGTCCCCCCCGTGTCTCCCCATGTCCCCCCATCCTTCTTGTCCCCTCCCGTCTCCCCATGACCCCCCATCCCCCTTGTTCCCCCCTTGTCCCTCGTGTCCCCCCCATCCCTCTTGTCCCCCCTCGTGTCCCCTCTATCCCTCTTGTCCCCCCTGGTGTCCCCCCCGTCCCTCGTGTCCCCCCCGTGTCCCCCCCGTGTCTCCCCATGTTCCCCCCGTCCTTCTTGTCCCCTCCCGTCTCCCCATGACCCCCCATCCCCCTTGTTCCCCCCTTGTCCCTCGTGTCCCCCCCATCCCTCTTGTCCCCCCTCGTGTTCCCCTATCCCTCTTGTCCCCCCTGGTGTCCCCCCCGTCCCTCGTGTCCCCCCCGTGTCCCCCCCATGGGCGGAGCGGCGCTGCCTCTTCCGGCATCGCTGCGATGGCGGCGGCGGGACTGGCGGGACTGGTGAGACTGGGGGGCACCGCTGGGGCCACGGGGGGCACCGCTGGGACCCGGGTGGCCGTGGGGGGGTCCGTGTCCCCCCCGTGTCCCCCCCGTGGCTCAGCCCCGTGTCCCCGCAGGGTCCCGTCGAGGCCGCGGCGGCCGCTCAGGCGCTGTCGCTGCCGGCGGAGGCGTTTGGGAACGACGTGAGTTTGGGGGTCCCTGTCCCGGGGGGGGTCCCTGTCCCGGGGGGGGAAGAACAGTCCTGGGAGGGGACACACAGCCCTGGGGGTGGAGGGGGGGTTGCAGCTTTGGGGTTCCAGGGTTAGGAGGTTCCAGCATTTGGGGGTCCTTGTCTTGGGAGAGTTCCGGCACTCGGGGGGTCCCGGCATTGGGGGGTTCCAACTTTGGGGGTCCCTGTCCCGGGGTGGGGAAACAGTCCTGGGAGGGGGCACACAGCCCCGGGAGTGGAGGGGGGGGGTTGCAGCTTTGGGGTTCCAGGACTGGGGAGTTCCAGCATTTGGGGGTCCCTGTCCTGGGAGAGTTCCGGCACTTTGGGGGTCCCTGTCCCGGGGTGGGGAAACAGTCCTGGGAGGGGGCACACAGCTTTGGGGTTCCAGGATTGGGGAGTTCCAGCATTTGGGGGTCCTTGTCCTGGGAGGGTTCTGGCATTGGGAGGGTCCCGGCATTGGGGGGTTCCAACTTTGGGGGTTCCTGTCCCGGGGTGGGGAAACAGTCCTGGGGGGGACACACAGCCCTGGGGATGGAGAGGGGGTTGCAGCTTTGGGGTTCCAGGGTTAGGAGGTTCTAGCATTTGGGGGTCCTTGTCCTGGGAGAGTTCTGGCACTGGGTGGGTCCCGGCATTGGGGGGGTCCCGGCATTGGGGGGTTCCAACTTTGGGGGTCTCTGTCCTGGGGGGGGGGTGTCACAGCCCTGGGGGGGTGGAGGGGAGCCCCAGCTTTGGGGGGGGGATGTCGCAGCTTTGGGGTTGCAGAATTAGGGGGGGGTTACAGCACTGCGGGTCTCAGTCCTGGGGGGTCTTAGTGCTGGGAAGGGGGTCCCAGCATTGGGGGGGTCCCAACATTGAGGGGTCCCTGTCCTGGGGTGTCCCAGTCCTGGGAGGGGGGTCCCAGCATTGAGGGGTCCCTGTCCTGGGAGGGTCCCAGCATTGGGGGGGGTCCCAGCATTGGGGGGTTCCAACTTTGGGGGTCCCTGTGCGAGGAGGGGGGGGCAAGGAGGTGTCACAGTCTTGGGGGTGGAGAGGGGGTCACGATTTTGGGGTTACAGCACTGGGGGGGGTCTCAGTGCTGAGGGGTTCCCAGTCCAGGAGGGTCCTAGTGTGGGGGTGGAGGGGGGTCCCAGCTTTGGAAATCCCTGTCCTGGGGGTGGAGGGGGGTTCCAGCTTGGGGGTGGTCCCATCACCAGGGTGGGGGATATCCCAGTCCTGGGAGGGGAGGGGGGATCCCACCCCATGGAGGGTACAAGCTTTGGGGTGTCCCAGTTCTGGGGGATCCCATTCCAGGAGGGTCCCAGCCCTGGGAAGGGACGGGGGGGGGTCCCAACTTCTCCTCCACACCTCCTCGAAGGGAGCAGAGAGACCCTCCAAGAAGAGCAAAAACCCCCAGAGTGGGAGGAGAGCAACCCCCAGCAGGGGGAGAGGGTCCCCCAGATGGGAGGAGGGACCCCCCCAAGGGGAGGTTTGGCCCCCCCGGGGGGGCACAGCCCTTCCTGATCCCTCTTTTCCCTCGGCAGCCCCGTGTGGAGCTGGCCTGGGCCATGAAGGCCCACCAGCACGCCCAGGTCTACTTCAACGTGAGTCTGGGGGGGTCTCATGCAGGGCTGGGGGGGCTCCTGGGAGGGCTCATGGCTCAAATCCCTTTGACACCCTCCCCTGCACAGCTCATCTCCTCCGTGGACCCCAAATTCCTGAACCTCACCAAGGTGGACGACCAGATCTACGAGGAGTTCAGGAAAACCTTCCGGGACCTCAAAATCGACGTGTTGGACCCTGAGGAGCTGAAATCGGAGCCGGCCAAGGCGGTGGGTGGGAGCTGATCCCCCCCCTCCATGGATTCCCCCCTCCCCATCTCCCAGGGGTGCTGAGGGTGTTTCTCCAACCCCCTTTCCCCACCCCAGAAGTGGCGCCCGTTCTGCCTGAGGTTCGAGGGGGTGGTGGAGGATTTCAACTACGGGACTCTGCTCCGCCTGGATTCCCGCCGGGAATACACCGAGGAAAACACCATCTTCGGTGGGAAACGGGATGGGGACCCCCAGGAAACGGGGCAGGGGGGGCAGGGGGGGCTGTGGGAAAGCTGAGCTGTGCTGGAGGGTTTCTCCCTCTCCTGTTTTCCAGCCACCAGAATCCAGTTTTTCGCCATCGAGATCGCCCGGAACAGGGAAGGCTGGAACGACGCCGTTTACAGGGGGAAGGCTGAGGAGCCAAAATCGGGGTGAGGGCAGGGGCAAACTCACCTGGTGCCAAGGTGAGGGGGTCAGGAAGCCCCCTGTCCCCGGGTGAGGGGGGCAGGAGCCCCCCCAGCCCCGCTCTGGGTCGGGGGGGGGCAGCAGGGCTGGACCTGCCTCGGCCGCTCCTCCCGCCCGGGCTGTAAATAAATGTTTTTAAAAACTCATCCCTGTGTTGGTGTCAGTGCCAGGACCCCCCCACAGTGGGGCTGGGGGTGCCCCCCTTCCCCTGCACCCCCACCACCCCCACCTGGGCACAACTTGTTGCCCAAAATGGGGTAAAACGTGAGGAATTGTGGCCAAATCCACGTGGGTTTTGGCCGGAGGGCAAAGTACCATCCACCCCCTCCCCAAATTCCATCTGATTTGGGGGATTTTGGGACATGTTTCGGTGGGAAGAGTCACCCTGCAGCAGGCAGGGGAGGGCTGGGGGTGCTGGGGGGGATCTTGGGGTTCTGGGGGAAAGACTTGAGGGGGCAAGGGGAGATTTTGGGGTGCAGGGAGAGATCTTGGGGTGCAGGGAGAGATCTCGGGGTTTTGGGGTAGAGCTGAGGGTGCAGCGGGAGATTTTGGGGGTTCTGAGTGCTCAGGGTGCAGGGAGAGATTTTGGGGTGCAGAGGAAGACCTTGGGGTGCAAAGGGAGAACTCAGGGGAATCTTGAGGTTCTGGGGGAGAGCTGAGGGTGCAGGGGGAGATTTTGGGGGGAAAACTCAAGGTGCTGGGGGAGATCTTGGGGTTGAGCTCAGAATGCAGGTGAAGATCTCAGGGGGGCAGGGGGAGATGTCAGGGCTCCAGGGGAGATTTTGGGGGGCAGGGGGAAAAAATCAGGGTGCAAGGGGAAGATTTCAGGGTGCAGGGGAAGATCTTGGGGCTCCAGGGGAGATTTTGGGTAAAAACAGGGTGCAAGGAGAGATTTTGGGGCTGCAGGGGCTATTTGGGATTTTTGGGTAAAACCAGGGTGCAGGGGGAGATCTTGGGGCTGCAGGGGAGGTTTTTGGGGTGCAGAGGGGAAAACCAGGGTGCAGGGGAAGATTTCAGGGTGCAGGGGAAGATTTTGGGGCTGCAGGGAAGGTTTTTGGGGTGCAGGGGGGAAACTTGTGGTGCAGGGGGAGATCCTGAGGTTCTGGGGAAGATCTTGAGGCTCTTTTGGATATCTGGAGGTTTTGTATGAAAACAGGGTGCAAGGAGAGATCTTGGGGCTCCAGGGGAGATTCTGGGTAAAAACAGGGTGCAAGGAGAGATCTTGGGGCTCCAGGGGAGATTCTGGGTAAAAACAGGGTGCAAGAGCTCTTGGGGCTGCAGGGGCTATTTTGGATTTTTGGGTAAAACCAGGGTGCAAGGGGGAGATCTTGGGGCTGCAGGGGGAGATCTTGGGGCTGCAGGGGAGATTTTGGGGTTTTGGGTAAAACCAGGGTGCAGGGGGGAGATCTTGGGGCTGCAGGGGAGATTTTGGGGTTTTGGGTAAAACCAGGGTGCAGGGGGGAGATCTTGGGGCTGCAGGGGGAGATCTTGGGGCTGCAGGGGAGATTTTGGGGTTTTGGGTAAAACCAGGGTGCAGGGGGGAGATCTTGGGGCTGCAGGGGAAGGTTTTTGGGGTTGCAGGGAGGGGGAGAACTCAGGGTGCCAGACACGTGGTCAGTAGAAACCATTGAAGTTTTATTTGCAGTCACAATGCTTACACTGTTTGCAGCAAACACCCTGACAAGTCAACCAGCATCTGCTCACGCGAAAAAGGGACCCAACACACAATCGCCAGAGGAAAGAAAACAAACAAAATCTTTTAAAAAAAAACAAAACAAAACAAAAAAATCAACAAAAAAAAATCGACAAAAAACCCCAAACAAACAAACAAAAAAAAAAAAAAAGAAGGGGGAGAAGAAGGAAAATAAAATTAAAGAGTAGGTGGTGTCTGGGAAATAAAACTGAAGCCCTAAGGACCGAGTGTCTGTGGGTAGAGCTGAGCAAGAGGATGCACACGACTAGCAGCAACAATAGTGGGAAAATACAAGGCAAACAGGTTCCCTCCCCCATCAGCTTTCCTCTGTTAAGTCAATTTTTCTATCGATTTGTATCCCAAACATTTATGGTGGTGACTCGGAAAAGAACTGGGCTCGTTCCCCAGGGGTGTTCAACACTTCATGCTGGGCAAAACCTTGTTATTAAGAAGCCTCCCTGTGCTGCCCTGAGCTCCTGCTCACGCTGGGGGGGAGTGGGGAAGGGGGAAAAGGGGGAATAAAACAGAACTGGGGGAGGAGGGGAGGGCTCTGGGAGGGGACAGGGGCTACTGCTCCAAAGGGGGGGACAGGAGAGACACCCACGAGCAAGCACGAAGGGAGGGTCAGGCCATGGCTTCGAGTTCCCAATAACAAGGGCGAGAGACGGTACCGGGGGGAAACTGTGATCTCAAGGGGGGGCTTAATAAGAAAAAATATACATTTTGGAATTTTACAATGCCTCTTTTTTTTTTTTTTTTTTTTCCTCTCTTTGTTTTGTTTTTGTGGGTTTTTTTAAATTTTTTTTAAATTTTTTTTTTTGAATTTTTGTCGGGTTTTGTCGCCGTGGTTTGTTTGTTTTTTTAATCCTTTTTTTTTTTTTTGTATTATTTTTTTTTTTTAAATTTTTTAATTTTTTTTTCCTGCTTCTCTCTCTACTGTCACTAAATAGATTTCTCTGCACTTTCACACACAGCCACCCCCTCGCCCAGTAAAGCTTCAGGCCACGCTTTCCTCACTCTCATACACAACCCTCACGCCAGCACCGGTGCACCAGGACTCTGTAAAAATTTCAATCACACTGTATTTTTTTTTTTTTGTTGTTGTCATTTTGTGTAGTTTTTTTTTTTTTGTGTGTGTGTGTGTGTTTTTATTTTTTTCCTCTTTTTTTTTTGTTTTTTTTTCTTTTTTTGTCCGTTTTTTTGTTGTTTTTTTTTTAAACTCGAGTCAATATAAACCTTGTTCAAAATGTTATGAAAAAATGTACATGTTTTTATACAAGGCAGGCTGCAGCAGAGCGCTGGCGTTTCCACATCCAGGGGTAGGGAGAGACATCGGATTCTTGCACCTGGATTATGCCCTTCCACCCCCTCTTTTTTTTTTATTTTTTAACCCCATGGAAAACAGAAGCACCTGCCCAGGTAGAGCTCTCAACCTCCCGCTCCCTCCTCCCTCGGGGACGTGGGATCCACAATCCAGCCCTGGGGAAGGGCAGGGATTAGGAAGGGCCTCTTTTCTTTCCATCAGAAACCCCTCTGGGCCAGGCCAAGGAGATGCTGCTCTGTACAGCTGGAGGTGGGAGGTGTCAGCTCATCATGTCGTTGCTGTTCACGCCGTAGGTCGAGTTCTTCATGGAGTCGTTCACCTCCCTCCGGAACGCTGACAGGTTCTGGGTGAACCTGGGGGGGCAGGCAGGGCACTCAGGGACCCCCTCGGGCACAGGGATCACGGCAGGGCAGAGCTGGGAGGGACCCCCTGCCCAGGACACCCCAAAATCCCACCCTGACCCTGAGAGTGTCATCCAAACGCTCCCTGAGCTCTCAAATCATGGAATATCCTGAGCTGGGAGGGACCCCCTGCCCAGGACACCCCAAAATCCCACCCTGACCCTGAGAGGATCATCCAAACGCTCCCTGAGCTCTCAAATCATGGAATATCCTGAGCCAGGAGGGACCCACGGGGAGCAGAGAGTGCAATCCCTGCCCAGGACACCCCAAAATCCCACCCGGACCCTGAGAGGGTCATCCAAGCGCTCCCTGAGCTCTCAAATCATGGAATGTCCTGAGCCGGGAGGGACCCAGAGGGAACAGTGAGTCCAACCCTCAGCCCTGCACAGAACCATCCCTAAAAGTCCCACCCTGGCCCTGAGAGGATCATCCAAATGCTCCTTGAGCTCTCAAAGCATGGAATATGCTGAGCTGGGAGGGACCCACAGAAAACAGTGAGTCCAACACTCAATCCTGCACAGGACCATCCCCAAGAGTCACACCCTGTGCCCCAGAGGATCAGCCAAACGTTCCCTGAGCTCTCAAATCATGGAATATCCTGAGCTGGGAGGGACTCACAAAGGAGTATCCAGTCCAACCCTCAGCCCTGTACAGGACCATCCCTGAAAGTCCCACCCTGTGCCCCAGGGGAGCATCCCAACCCTCCTGGAGCTCTGGCAGCCTTGGGGCTGTGCCCACTGCCCTGGGCAGCCTGGGCAGTGCCCAACCAGCCTCTGGGGGAAGAACCTTGTCCTGGGATCCAACCTGAGCCTGCCCTGACACAGCTCCAGCCATTCCCTGGCTGCTGTCCCTGGTCCCCCCAGAGCAGAGCTCAGTCCCTGCCCCTCCTCTGCCCCTCCCAAGGAAGTTGGAACTGCACTGAGGTCTCCCCTCAGTCTCCTCTGCTCCAGCTGAACACACCAAGTGCCCTCAGGCTCCTCACACAGCCCCTCTCAAGGCCCTTCCCCATCTTAGTGCCCTCCTTTGGGTGCTAAAGCACTTCCAGGGCAGCCCAATTCCTCATCCTGTACCTGCAGAGTTATTTCCACCCCTGAGAACAACTCATTTCCACCCCTGAGCTCGTGAGAAGGAAACTGCCCCGATGAACGTGATGAAAACTGAACCTCCAAAGAACTCATTAAAAACACGTGGCCTGCAGCCCAAAGCCCCAAACCAAGCAGCGAGAGATGAAGTGTTTGAAGGCAGAGGTGGGCACTTGGAAACCTGCCCCTCTTCCTGCCTTGCAGGGTGAAGACACTCTGCATTTTTGGGTTGCTGGTGCCGTGTTTGCCCTCTTTAATAACCCTGAGCAGTGCAGGTTATTGGAACCCAGCTGAGAAAAGGATCATTAAGCACTGCCAATTAATTTAAACACTGCCTGGTCAGCCTTGGGGAAAAAAACCCAAAAAACCAAAAAATTCTGCCCTGATTCCCTAAAATGGAATTGTGGAATTGAGGCTGGAAAAGCCCTCTGAGGTCATCGAGCCCGACCCTCAACCCAGCAGTGCCAAGGCCAGATCCCCACATGTGGGAAATCCCTGCAGGGATGGCGACTCCACCACTGCCCTGGACAGCCCTTTCCATGAAGGAATGTCATGGAAAAGCTGCTCCAGTGCTGTGCTGTGCTGTGCAGGAGGCCCCAGCCCCACACTGACCTGTCCCTGTTCTTGGTCAGCAGGTTGCGTTCGATGCCCTCCATGAGGTTCTCGAAGCAGAGGTGCATGGCCTGCTGCTTCTCCGGGGGCTGGCTGTTCACTATGCTGTTCCTCAGGTCAGAGAAATACTGGGAAGAGAGGAAAAGGATGGGTTAGTTCCCAGGGGACCTCGGCTTCGGGGCAGGACAGACACAGGGGGCTCCTGGGAGGAGGGAGGGAACGTGTGACAGCTCTTTGGGGGGGCTCTGAGGGGAAGGGAATTGGATTGCTCAGCTCCGAGGGTGTGCAGGGAGGGCTGGACACCCTTCCCTTGGCACGGGGTCTCTCCAAGGCCTCCCAACCATCTGCTGCTCCCTCAGCACCAGCCAAGCCCTGCCATCCCTCCTGGCTCCGTTACCTTCTCGTTGAGCAGGATGAGGCCGAGCAGGGGCCTGGACATGGACCACTGGTTCCTGCAGTCCTCGAAGATGATGATGTTCAGCACTGTCGAGAGCATCTGCAAGAGGGAAATGGGGTTTGGGAGCAGCCCTGGCCATCCCAGCTCCCAGCTCAGCACGGCCCAGGAGCAGTGAGGCACCCCCAGGGCTGGGGGCTCAGGGCTGCAGAGCCCTGAGTGCCAGGGAATCCTGGAATTTGGGGTGGGAAACACCTTCGAGGCTATTTGCAAGAGCACAGAGTGACAGGACAACAGGGAATGGCTTAAAACTGAGAGAGAGTTGGGTTAGATGGGATATTGGGAAGGAATTCCTCCCTGGGATGGTGGGGAGGGGCTGGGATGGAATTCCCACAGAAGCCCCTGGATCCCTGGAAGTGCCCAAGGCCAGGTTGGAGCAACCTGGGCTAGTGGGAGGTGCCCCTGCTCATGGCAGGGGGTGGGATGAGATGAGCTCTAAGGTCCCTTCCAACCCCAACCATTCCATGAGTCCAACATTAACCCATCCCATCGTGGGAGGAGCTGGAGCCTCCATGAACTGCTGGATTCCCCACAGATCCCATCCTGTCCCAAGGCAGCCAGGGAGTATTGTCTCATCCTCCCTAAACAAGGGAATGTCTGAATGCCCTGAGGAGTTTCTTCTCACCCTTCCCTGCCTTTCCCTCCACAGCCTCCTTCGGCTCAGGCCAGGATCCAGCCTAGTTGGGCTGGAAGATGCAGTTTCTCTTTTTTAGCCTCAGAAAACACAGTCTCTAGCCCCCAAAAAAGCCTGCTTTGCTTGGCACCTGATCCACCAGCAAGGGTGGAACAATATCCCAATATTCCCTGTTTCCACGTGGGAGTTGTGCTGACACTTTGACAAGTCCCAGTGAGTGAGGCTGGAGAACACCAAAGCTGTGTTTCTCTTAAAGCCAAAAGCTCGTTTTTTTGGGGCTAATCTGAAAGGCCACAGTGGTGCTCCTTGCACAGGGGACAACCACATCCCTGGAGCAGGGCTTGGAATCCCACGGCATCACACCTACCCCACGAGGACTGTGTGGGACAGCAAAAAAAACCCGCCCTGTTTATTCCAGAAAACCCTGGGGGCTGCAGAGCAGGGTGTGACATCATGCTGGGAATATTCAGGGTTCTTCAGGGAGCTGGTGAGGTTCCAGGGCTCAGGAATTACCTGCTGGATCATCTCGGGGTGCTGCTGCATGATGTGCAGGAAGCGGTTGCTCTCCTGGGTCAGGGGGGTCGTTCTCTTCTTGGTGCTGCGGGACAGTTGCTTGAAGAGATAAGTGACAATGTGGTCCAGGCAGGAGCAGCAGCCCGTGCAAACCATGGTGTCTGCAGGAACAGGGAGAGTGGGAATGTTGGGATGCTGCTGGAAAGGCTCCCGGGGGAACAGCGACGCCTCTCGGGGGCCTTTTGGGGTCTGAGGAGCAGAAACTGCCCCGACCCTGACCAGGTCAGAAACCTCCTCCCTGGTGTGAGGCTAAAGAGTTGGGAATGTACAGCCTGGAGAAGGGAAGGATCCAGGGAGGCCTAATTGTGGCCTTCCAGTGCTTGGAAAGAGCAGGAAGAAAGGTGGAGATGGACTTTGGGCAAGAGCCCGGAGGGGCAGGACAAGGGGAATGGCTTCCCACTGCCAGAGGGCAGGGATAGGTGGGAGAGTGGGAAGGAATTCTTCCCTGTGGCTGCCCCTGGATCCCTGGGAGTGTCCAAGGCCAGGCTGGAGCAACCTGGGCTAGTGGAAGGTGTCCCTGCCCGTGGCAGGGAGTGGCACTGGATGGGCTTTGAGGTCCTTTCCAACTCAAAGCATTCCATGATTCCATGATATTCACAGGGATGGAAGGGACCAGTGGTGGGGTCACCTGGTCCAACCTCTCCCTCCCTCTCTCTAACATTCCACCTTCAACACAGGGGAAACTCCTCCACCTGTTCTCACAAGGGACATTTCAGCTGTTATCCTGAAACTCTCCCAAATCTCTCTCTCCACTTCCAACCCAAATCCCTGAAAACACAACAGAGAGCAGGAGGAATTACCTAGTGCAGTGAGACCTTCTGAAATGGAAGAGAGAATATACATGATTACATGAGGCTCCAGACTGGCTATAAAGTTCATGTGGTCCTGGGTAAGAACTTCCAGCAAGGAATAGTAGGACTGGCTGAGCTTGGGATAATCCTGAAGGGAAAGGAGGAGAGGAAGAGTTTTAAGTCTTGAGTCTCAGTTGAGGCTTTCTAGACCCAACCCTTTATTAATCACCTGGAAAGAACAAACCAACTCCTCTTCCAGCATATTTATGGCCAAACAGATTTCCCCCCCCTTCCTTCTCCCTCAATAAAACCATTCCACATCCAGCAGGTTCCCAGCTCTGGTCTATTAAATCCTCTTTCCCACTGGTTGCTGTTTTGCCACAGCTGACCTCTCCAGGTGCCAAGTCACCCAAAAATTCAACATCTGGGATACTGGGAAGGAATTCTCCCCAGTGAGGGTAGGGAGGGGCTGGGATGGAATTCCCAGAGAAGCTGCGGCTGCCCCTGGATCCCTGGAAGTGTCCAAGGCCAGCTTGGAGCAACCTGGGCTGGTGGAAGGTGTCCCTGCCCGTGGGATGATTTCTAAGGTCCCTTCCAACCCAAACTTGGGGAATTACCTGGGTGCTGAGGTGACACCCCTCACACAGGACCCGCTGCTGCACATTCCAGGAGCTGCCATTCCCCGCCGGCCCCTTCCAGGGGCGCAAGTTCCCTTCTCTCCTCGATCCCTTTCCCACCCAACCTCCCAGCCCTGCCTCCCTGGGGTGTTCCCAGCGTGATGCTCACCAGGAGGTCGCTGTGGGGGATGGAGAGCAGCAGTTTGATGAAGGTTTGCAGGGCGTTGTCCAGGGCGTCGTCCCCGTAGAGCCGGAACACCCCGAAGTTGACGTAACTCCCGCTCAGCGCTGCCTTCAGCATGGAGAAGCAGATGGAGATGCCCTTGAGCTTCAGGGCGTAGACCTGATCCTTGGGGACCTCCCCCAGCGTCAGGATGCGATTCCCTGCACGGCACAGAAGCGGGGTCAGCGTTCCAGCACTGCATCCAAAGCCTTCCCACTCCGGGGGGGCAGGAAAACCCAAGTGGAGCCGTGAAGGAAGGGCTGAGGCCACCGAGGATTTATCCCCCAGGTGAGAGTGATACCAGGGAAAAGTGTGGCTCCTCTGGGATTTTCACAAAGCCATGGAGTGACAGGACAAAGGGAATGGCCTTAAGCTCACAGAGGGGGAATTTAGAGGGGATATTGGGAAGGAATTCCTCCCTGGGAGGGGGGTGAGGGGTTGGGATGGAATTCCCAGAGAAGCTGTGGCTGCCCCATCCCTGGGAGCATCCAAGGCCAGGCTGGACGGGGCTCGGAGCAACCTGGGCTAGGGGAAGGTGTCCCTGCCCATGGCAGGGGGTGGAACCTGATGATTTTAAGGTCCCTTTCAGCCCAAACCATTCCGTGATTTTTCAGGAGAACTCAGTGTATTTTGCTGTGGGGACAGGAATGTTCTCCATGGTGTCACCCTCGCAGCAGCCCAGCCTGGCTCCTGTTTCCTTGTTTCCCTCTCCTTGCCTGCCCACCCCACACTTCCAGCAGCACCATCTCCCTGTATCCAAGCATCCACCTGGCACTGCTCCCCAGCCTGGCTCCTGGAGCCTTCCCAAGCCACGGGGGAGTCCAGGGCAGCCCAAGGCTGCTGGATCCCACCCGGGGCCACTCACCGTAGGTCGTGATCATTTTACTGGTCTCTCGGAAGAGCAGGATTCCATTGGGAGAGGACACGTCAAACTGCAGCCGTTGGGATCTGAGGGAAACACAGGGAATGGTCAGAGACACGCTGGATTCATCCCAGGGCTGGAGCCAGGCTGGGAGAACTAGGGGGGTTCATCTGGAGGAGAGAAGGATCCAGGGAGAGCTGAGAGCTCCTTCCAGGGCCTAAAGGGGCTCCAGGAGAGCTGGAGAGGGACTGGGGACAAGGGATGGAGGGACAGGACACAGGGAATGGTTCCCAGGAAGGGATTCTTCTGTGTGAGGGTGGTGAGGGGCTGGGATGGAATTCCCAGAGAAGCTGTGGCTGCCCCTGGATCCCTGGAAGTGTCCAAGGCCAGATTGGAGTAACCTGGGCTAGTGGGAGGTGTCCCTGCCCGTGGCAGGGGGTGGAACAGGATGAGCTTTAAGGTCCCTTCCAACCCAAACCACTCTGGGACTGGAAACTGCAGCTCAAACACAGCTGGGAGCAAAACCAGAGCCACCAGTGCAGGAGCTGCTGGTTCTGGGACTCCTGGATGCTCCCTGAGTTCCCACCCTGCCCTGGTAGGAAATCCCAACACCACACAGGACACAGGCACTCGGGGCCAGAGGAGCTCTGCTGTGGCAGAAGAAAGGGCCTGTATTTCTCATATGTCAGGAATATTATGGGATTGAGGCTGGAAATCAATCAGTCACTGGGATACTGCTCCCAAACACAACCCCAGCCTGACTGGCCCCCATTCAGGGCAGCACCAGCGAGTCCCAGCTTGGCACTTGTGCCCCTGCAGTGACTCAGCCTGACAACTGAATCACAACCAGCTGCCCAGTTCACCTCTGGAATAAATGCCTGGATGATTTCCAGCAGGGATTGTGCCCTGGTTGCAAAGATGCAGCCTGGCAGGATGCATTCCCAAGAGCTCCCCAAGGCCTGTGCCCGAACCCTGTGTCCCTGGAACAGCTCTGCCCCTTCCCACAGGGTTGTGCTCAGCCGGCTGGGAGCCAGAGCATCATCCTGGCAACCTTCCCATGCCAGCTTAGACAGCTCCTGAATTATCCCAGCAGCGTCACAGGTCCCTCTCTGCTGGCAAAAAAGGGCTGAGGCTCCAGAGCAAAGTGGCTGCCAGGGGGAACAGGGGCCATCTGAAAGCTGGGTTTTTAAAAGGGACCAAATTTCCTGCCCCCCACCTCCCGGTGCCGCCCTTGGGAATGAAAATATCCAGCGGTTATTGATCGTGTCTCGGCCTGATGGAGCCGTGGGATCTGAGCTGGGGGATTCTCTTCCCTGCTGGAACAATCCCAGTTTTCCCCCCCCCTGCTTCTGTCCCCCCCTGGCAGCTTTGGGAGCACAAATAGATCGAAGGAGAGAAAACACAACAGGGCAGCGACACCCACCCGGAGCAACAAACAGACCCAGAGGGAAGGGGATGAGCCTTCCAAGCCCTTCCAAGCCAAAGCATTCCAGGAAATCCCGGCCAGATTCCAGGCTCCTACCTGTTGTGGACCAGCTCAGCCATGAGTTTGAGGACAGGGGTGGTGCAGGCTGGGTCGTGGTACCAGAGCTCGATGGCTCTCTGCAGGATTGGCATGTAGGAGGGGTAACTGCCAGGGAAAAGCTAAGGAATTCTGGGCTTTCCAGAGGGAAACATTTCCACCAAAAGGCACATTTTGTGTGCTGCAGAGCAGTTTAATTAATAGGGTTAAACAGAGATGCTGCTTGCTGGGTCTGCTTTATTTTCATTATTATTATTAATTATTATTATTATTATTATCATCTGATATTATTATATTATTAAAAATATAATTTACATAGCTATGTGTTATTTCTACTGTTGATAGATTTATTGTTTATATTTGTATATAAACATATATATTATTATTATTATTATCATCTGATAATATTATATTCTTAAAAATATAATTTATATAGCTATGTGTTATTTCTGCTGTTCATAAAATCACATATCTATTGTTTATATTTATATATAAACAGATATATTTTTATTATTATTACCATCATCATCTGATATTACACTTTTTAAAAATATAATTTATGTAGTTATGTGTTATTTCTACTGTCAATAAAATCACATATCTATTGTTTATATTTATATATAATAATATATTTTTATTATTATTATCATCATATATAATATTATTAAAAATATAATTTATATAGTTATGTGTTATTTCTGCTGTCAATAAAATTACATATTTATTGTTTATATTCATATATAAACATATATATATTTATTATTATTATCTGATATTATTATATTATTAAAAATATAATTTATATAGTTATGTGTTATTTCTGCTGTTGATAAAATTACATATTTATTGTTTATATTTATATATATATATATTATCATCATCATCATATGATATATTATTAAAAATATAATTTATGTAGTTATGTGTTATTTCTGCTGTTGATAAAATTACATATTTATTGTTTTATATTATTATTATCATCATGATATTATTATATTTTTAAAAATATAATTTATGTAGTTATGTGTTATTTCTGCCATTGATAAAATTACATATTTATTGTTTATACTTATTTAACATATTAAATCATGTCAATATCATTCTATCACATAAAAACAGTGTGATAATAAATAATTAATATAATTATTTAATAAATAATAAAATATTAAATAAATAATATTAAATAAATGCATAATAAAAAATCAGTCCCCCGAAGGAATTAACTGCACACACGATTTTTCCTAAGGCAAAACCAGACCCAAAGAAGGTTCTGGAAGGAAGGGGAAGCCCCAGACAAAGATGTGTCAGTGCAGCCACCCTGACCTTCACCAGGCACAGCAGAGCTGGAGCCCAGCACCGTGTCCTTTGGGCAGCAAAAGGCCACGGATTCCTCGCCCAAAGGCCACGGATCCCACTGCTCCAGGGACAGCAGGAAATGCTTTTGGTGCTGCTGGGATGCAGGGCAGGGAAACCTTTGTGTTTTATAGGTCAGAGCCCTTCGGAAAAACCCCGGCAGCTGAGCTCAGAGCAGCTTTTTGGGTTCACTTGGTTGCAGATGGGCCAAGTCCAACCTATTTCAGGGCTCAGAGAAAGGACACCAAGTGCCATAAAAGAGAAGAGAAACCCCAGGCAGGATTTCAGGGGGAAAAGAGGACATTTGGATGCAGTCAGGGGTGGTTGCAGTTTTAGGGGAACAGAAGGATACATCCACTCAAACAGCATCATGAAGCTGGTCTTGGCGTTGAAGGCAAAGGCAATTCCCCTCAAATCTCTCACCAAACCCACCAAAGTTCTCTGTGTGGAGAAAGGAAAGGTGTTAAAATAAAATACACACATGGAACAATCCCTGCCTGGCTCCACTTCCCTCCTTCCCATCCCAACAGCAATTCCTGCCTGGCTCCACTTCCCTCCCTCCCACCCCAACAACAATTCCTGCCTGTGCTGGAACCCAATCCCAGCCTGGACAGACCTCCTTCTCCAGTGCCAGGAGCTGGGACACCACTGGGATATTTCATTCCCAGCAGAGGGAATGCTGGCAGGTGAGTCTCCCTGCTCCAATCCCAAACCACACCTGATCCCAAGGGATACAGGCCATCCCCCTTTTCCCTTCCCCCTGGAAGGGAGGCTCCCACCATTCCAGCTTGTGTTTCAGAGGGGAGAGCAGCTCCCACTCTGCACAAATGACTGCTCTCTCCTGCCCCTCTGAAAACATCCAGGTCCCAAAGGAAAACAGCAGGGAGAACACGGATAACAGGGAATGTCCCGACTTACTTTTGCCTCTTGTTCGTTGAAGGTGTTTGTGCTGAACATCTGGGCCACAGTCTCAAAGGCAGCAGTGAGGGGAAGCATGAACTGCTCGTACTGATCCTCATCTTCCCCTGAGAGGGGGAAAAAACCCCAGGAATTCAGGAGAAAATAAATGGCACATCCCTGTGTCCTGTGCCAGACACTCCCCCGGAGGCAGAGAGACCAGAGGTCTCCAGCCAGGTGATCTGTCACTGCCAAAATCTGACTGATAAGTGGCTTAGAACAAACTGGGCCATGTCAGGAAAACACGTGGGATGTCAGGATGGAAAAATTCAGCCCCAGGTTTGGTGGCCTGTGCCCAGCAACGTGGCATCAAACCCACCCTCGAGCTTCCTTCCCTTCCTTTTTCTTTCGTGGGGGTTTTCCAACTCCAGCCTCCTTTCCTGGTGGGGCTTACAGTTCCCTAAACAAGCAGGGCCCAGCTTCTAAAGCCCAGGATATTGCTCTGATTCCCAGGAAAAGCCCCCAAGTACCTAAATCCACCATGAGCAGACGCCCCAGTGCAGTGTAGAACGTCGTCCGACACCTCATGTCCGTCAGGTTGGACTGATTGTTAATGCCCAGGAAGGAAAAGTGCTCACTCTGGAGAGGGAAAACAAAGGGGGGTTAAAGAGGAAGAGGCCTCCAGTGGCACCAGGGGAGGTTTGGGTTGGGTATCACGAAAAAATTCTTCATGGGAAGGGTTGTAAATCATTGGAACAGGCTGTGGTGGAGTGTCCATCCCTGGAAGGGTTCAAACAACACGTGGATGTGGCACTTGGGGACGTGGTTGAGTGGTGACAGTGGTGGTGGTGCTGGTTGATCACTGAACTCGGTCTTAAAGGGCTTTTCCAACCTCAACAATTCAGGGAACCACCACCCTGAACAGCCTCCTGTGCTGGGGTGAGGATCCTGACTCCAGCTGATCCCAGGCTGGGCACTGATGGGAAGCAGCGGGATCCAGGGATACCTGGAGCTGTCCCGGAGCACAGGCCACCAGAGGGCAACAGGCACTGCCTGGAACAGCAAATTCCAGAGCTGCCATCCCTCACCCTGGAATTCCCCAGCCCCAGGTGAACCAGGAAGTCTGGCTTTGCCTCTGGAGCAGAGATGGAATCTCTGGAGCAGAGATGGAATCCCCCCCTTTACTGCTGGGGACCCTTCAGGCTGCCTTAAAGCAGCTCTCTGAGAGCAGATTGCCCAGTTACTCTGCCCACATTCTCCATGGAAACAGCAATTCCAGACTGAATTCAGCTTCTGGGCCGAGGGCAGGACGTGGGAATGCCTGAAAAACACCCCCTAACTCAGGGAATGCAGCCCCTCATTCCACCAGGCACTGAAAACCCTCTGGAAGGGGTGCTGGGTGTCCAACTGCTCCAGCATTGGAGCATCACAGAAACATGGAATAGAACCATGGAATGGTTTGGGTTGGAGGGACCTTAAGGATCATCTTGTTCCACCCCCTGCCACGGGCAGGGACACCTCCCACTATCCCAGGTTGCTCCAAGCCCTGTCCAACCTGGACACTTGGACACTTCCAGGGATGGGTCTGGCCTGAGTGGAGAGCAGAGCCCTCCCACCCTGAGGGCCACAAAATCACAGCCTCTCAGAACCCAACAGAGGTGGGACACAAACCACACCTTCCCAGAGGCTCACCTGGCACCAGGGAAGCACCTGGGAGCCAGGAAAACTTACCAGAGTGTGTCAAACTGTCTCCCCTGGGGATTGTGTGAGCTGCACAAAGGCAGGGGGGGAGAGGGAGGAGGAGGAGGGGGAAGGACTCACCGTGTGATTGTTCAGCATGAACTGCACAGCGCTCAGCTTCACCAGCTTCCTCACGCTGCTGTACGTGCAGGGGGGTTAAGGAAGCAGCAGAGAATCCTTACAAAATCCTTACAAAAGCACTTCCAGGGCAAAGCTGGAAGGGGATTGTGTCTGTGTCACTCAGTACATTGTGGATTCTCCTCCATTTGTTTCAAGAGCAACCAAGGTCTCAATGGAGAGACCTGCAGTGATAGGTTTTGTTTACTCTGCCATAGAAAAATTTGTCTGGAGCTTGTGGAAAAGCAGAAGACAGGCTGTAAACTGGCTGTGGGTGGTCAACTCTGAAGCAATTATGATCCAAAATTTAAAAAATCTACATCCCAGCCATCCACTGCGATCCAGCAAGGTGTGGGGCAGACACACCCTGCTTTTCTCACTGCCCAAAAGGTGAAGGGGTTTGGGGAGCTGTGACTCGCTCCTGGGCCACTCTTCCCTCATCCCTGTGCCCCCAGCAGCTCTTCCCAAAAGGATATCCAATGGAGAGGTCGTTGAGCAGCTGCAGCGTCTTGGAGGTGATGGGCTCACACCGACCCCAGTACTTCAGGTTGGTGATGCTGCAAGAGGGAAGAGGAACAGGGATGGGTCAGAGGGGGTTTGCTCGGGTTCCCCTGGGCTGGGCAGCGGATTCTTGCAGTTTAAGTCACCCCAAAATGCTCAGCTCCACCCTCCACCGAGACCACAGACAGCACAAGCCACAAAAGATCGGTATAAAATCACTGTACTTACATTTGGTTGACTAGAAAATTATCCTTCAGATAATCTTCACTACTTGGGTCCCAAGCTACACTGGCCCATAGCCAGGCCCTTGGAATTCTGGGGCACTCCAGGGCTGGTTTCTGCAGCAAGGGTAAGAGAATTCTGCGGCAGTGACTACATGCAGACGTATGCAATTCTGCACCTGCACCATCCACTGTCAGCTGCAGAATTCTAGTAGCCCTTGCTTCTTCCAGGAGAGCCATTCCATCCCTCGGGAATGCTGCCCAGCCAGGGTTTGTGGGATGAGCAAGGCCCCGTGCAGGTAAAAACGGGGGCGATGCCGAACGAGTGCGGGGGGAGCTTTTGGCTGCTCGGCACCAGGCACAGGGCACTGGGTGTCAGCTCCTCAGTTGGTTCCAAACACTCCAAAGGCTGGACAAAAAGCCAGGCTGGGTCTGGAGAAGAGGCCGAATTCGGTGTTGGTTGGAGTGGAAGAGTTTTTTTAAGGGAAGGATTCGGGACCGAGCGGCAAAGAAAAGCTTCGGAGGAGCCGCCGCTGCCTCCCCACAGAGCTCTTGTGGCTGCCAATCGTGGAGTGACCACAGGGGACGTGTGCTGGGAGCTGTCCCCTCCCTGCCTCTGCTTTTTACTGGGAAGAGAATCCGTTCTCCTGGCGTGTGGCTTTATTTTTGTGTCTCGGCGTGGTGGACAAACCAATCCTGGGCGCCGTGCGTGACCTCAGCCCTGAGAAAAGCCTGTAATTCCCTCGAGGAGAGCCAGCTGTTCCTAGCTTTTTTTGGTTGTTTGTTTTGTTTTGTTTTTTTTTTAAGGCTGACCAACACTCCCTCAACAACATTGCAGATTTCCTGGTGCAGCAGAGCCTGGGCTCTGGGCTGCCTGGGGGGCAGCAGCACTTACATTTTCCCGATGAACACGCTCAGCACCATCGTCTCGTCGTTGAGCCCCAGCACCTCGGAGAGCCGCCGGTACAGCTGGGGAGGGAACAACACCAGGTTAGAAACCTGCCAGGAAAACAAGGAATCCTCCAAGAGGAGTCGTTTTTCCCGGGGTGGAACCATGTTAGGAGGTGTTTGCTCCGGGATTTCCCAGATCTCGGCATCTGATCCAGGGCAATCCTCGCCCTAATCACTGGCTCCTCTTTCTTGGAGGTCTGGATGCTGCACGTTTGGTTTTCCCAGGAAAAGGGGGCATAAAAACCATGCTCCTCCACGTCCAACTACACCCAGTACTTACTGCATTTATCTGGAACTCTTATCAGCAGCCCCCCAAGTCTCTGGGGTAGGGAAGGAAGGTTATGACCAGAAAGGAAGAGAACCCAGTTTGCAGCGATGATGTTCCCATCCTTCGTGGATTTTTTTCATTTAAAACAAGGATATCACACCTCTGAAGAGGCACCAAGGCACCAGTACACCTACAACTGCCTTGGCATGAAGAGAAGGGAGATTTATCTCCGCTTCAGAGCCAGGGAAGCAAGAGAGAGATGAAACTCGGTGGGTGTTTGAGGTGGTCAGAGGTTTTCAGGGAAAACTGAATTATGGTTTCCAGTTCTCAGCTCCTGAGAAGGAGCCAAAGCCAGTGGCTCCTTCCTGACTCAAAAATAACACCTGGGAACAAATCTAGAAATCACAGCAAATGGGACTTGTAAGAATTTCCAGTTGAAGAGAGGAGAAAATCATTAATGCCTCTGGTTTTCCTTTAAAAAAAACAAGGATCACTGGAGTTTGGATCCCCAAGGAGCCCCAGCCAAGGGCACTGATTACCTTGGAAGACTTCTGCACCTGATCTCCGATATAGATCTTCCGGAACTGCTCGAAGAAGCTCAGCATGGCCAACTCCAGCTTCTCATTCCCAGCCTGTGCCAGGCGGGAATCCGTCAGGTTCATCAGCTGCAGCACCCTGGGAAAAGGTGGGAAAACACACCTTGGTGAGGGACACAGGGAGCAAGGAGGGATTTCTGGGATTGTGCTGCTGTTTCCAGGCCTTTTGCTTCCCGGGGGAACTGTTGTTTTGGGTTGGGAATTCACAAAACTGGTGACAAAGCAGCGCCCAGGGCAGGCTGCTCTGCGGTGTAAAGGCTTCTCCATCCCTGCAGGGACACCCCTCATGAGCTGGGTGGGGGGATTTGGGGGTAAAGAACACCCCTGCAGCCCAACTGGGGGGCAAACCCAGGGATATTCTTCTGGGCAAGTGCCACAAAGCAGGAAAGAAACCCAAATATGAACAGATTTCTACGGACATTTATCATCTGTGATGGCTCTAAAGGTAACCGAAATATATATGGGGGTCCTCATAATTTCCCCTTTTTAATTCATCAGCCTCATGGGAAGCCAGAGTTTGGACCTGTTGGTTTACCCACAGCTCAGCTTCCACACCTTCACACTTCAGCTCCTTCTCCTCCCCTGGTTTCCAAGGGGAGCATTAAGATCTGGACCAGAAAACACTCAGTGGGACTCAAGGTTTTATCCTCACACCCACCAAATAAAGCTTGCACTGGGCCAGGATTTGCAATCCCAAAAATCCCAGCACGTGTTGGAGAACACCGTGAAGTTTTTAACTTCAGAACTCCAACATTCACAGTTCATTTATGAACAAAAGCCACTTTGGATTATCAACCACGAAAAAAAGACTTTTCCCTCTCCAACCCAGCAAAGAACCATCGTGCATTTAGTCAGTGATTGAACCAACAAGCCCCTTTCCCGTGCTCTTCCCCTCTCAGTTTGCTCCTCACAACCCAAATCCCCCCCAGTTTAGTCAGTGAGTCTGTGGGCGGTGCCGCCGATCCCTCCTTCCCGCCGCCAAGCTGCCAAATCCAAGGGGTTTGGAGGAGAAAGGAGGGGAAGAACACGGTGGAAGGGGTCAGCAGGGTGGTTTTGGGGAGGGCTCCAGCAGCCAGAGGCGCTTCCCTACCGACAGACCAACTCTCCATCCATGGCATCCTGCTCGTCCGTGCTGGCGAACGACACCCGCCCGCCAATGACGGCCCCGATGATGTAGACGAGCCACGTCAGGCGCCCTGCAAGCAACAGAGGACATGAGAACCAGCAGAGAACCACGAGACCCACCAGATCTGACCCTCATCTGGGCACACCCGGCGGGCACAAGGGGTGTCTTCCTGCTTTGGGGGCTGTCTCTCCCCACAGGACTCGGTTATGCACCCTGGGGTGAGGAGCCTCTTCTGACGGCCCCTGGCGTTGATCCAGGTCTTTGATGGAATGTGCAGTGCCAAGGAAAAAGGCTCTGGTGTTGTGTTTATGCGACAGAACTTCCCATCTTAATGCCTTCATTGCTATTTTGTGGTGCCCCTGGATCCCTGGAAGTGTCCAAGGCCAGGTTGGAGCAACCTGGGCTAGAGGAAGGTGCCCCTGCCCGTGGCAGAGGGTGGGACTGGATGGGCTTTAAGGTCCTTTCCAACCCCAAACCATTCCAGGACTTACTAAAAGAGTAAAAAAGAATGCCAGGTCTCCCTGGAAGATTGTCCTTATTCAGAGCTTTTCCACTGCAGAAAGTCACTTGTAAAATGAGGTTCTGTGCACTTTGACATGCAAGCAAGTGTTTATTCCTTCAAGGGATGTGGAGAAGTCAACTTAGATGGGAGTTCTCCCCACAAATAAAGCCAAAAGAAAATAAGGAGTAACTGTGTTAAACCAGGCAGTGCCATTTCAGAAGGAAAAGGAACAATTCCCATACCTGTGCTGATGCACCCAACTCCTCCAGGGACAGGGAAGCAGATCCAATGTTAGAGAGGGGAATAATCCCTGAGCCCCCAGAGGAGCTGCTGTGCTCTGGCCTGTGTTAAACAACTCCTGAGCCCACCCAGGGTTGTGCACACACACCACTTCAGGCAGTGGCACCAGGTGAAAATCCCACTGCCAGTCACTCTTCACCAACAGCCAGCTGGAGGTTTCTGCCCCACAGCCAAAGAGGAGGGTCAAAGGAGCACCCACATCCCCCCTCAGGGAAAACAGGGATGGCAGTGCTGGAGGGGGAACACCCTTGTGACTTGTCTCTGAAAGAACAGGCAAGGAAATGTGTTACATTTCCCCAAAAGAGTCGAAATTGGGTCAGCTGGAGGCCAGCACTGTGAGGAGGGTCAAAGCAGCACCCACATCCCAGCTCAGGTAAAGAGGGATGAGCTGGGCAGTGCTGGGTGGGGAACACCCTCGTGGCTGTGACAGAAGAACAGGCAAGGAAACACATTGTATTTCCCCCAAAAAATCAGGATGGGGTCGGTTCTAGGACAGCCCCCTCTCCAGCAGGAACACTGGGTGTCCAAACCATCCTGCTCCCCACGGCAGTGCAGGGGAGACGATCCTCCCCTGGAGGGGAATCCTCCTGCTGGGTGGGTTCTCCCAGGAATCACAGAATCAGCTGGGTTGGAAGGGACCTCTGAGATCATCAATCCAACCCTTGATCCAACCCCGCCGTGGTTCCCAGCCCATGGCACTGATGCCACATCCAGGCTCACCTTAAAAACCTCCAGGGATGGAGAATCCACCCCTTCCCTGGGCAGCCCATTCCAAGGGCTGAGCACCCTCTCTGCAAAGAAATTCTTCCCAATCTCCAACCTGACCCTCCCCTGGCACAGCTGAAGCCCGAGCCCTCTTGTCTTGCTGATGGTTGGGTGGGCAAAGAGACCAACCCCCAGCTGGCTCCCCCCTCCTGGCAGGGAGTTGCAGAGAGTGAGGAGGTCTCCCCTGAGCCTCCTCTTCTCCAGGCTGAACAGCCCCAGCTCCCTCAGCCTCTCCTCACAGCACTTGTGCTCCAGTCCCTTCCCCAGCCTCGTTGCTCTTCTCTGCACCTGCTCCAGCCCCTCAATGTCCTTCCTGAGCTGAGGGCCCAGAGCTGGACACAGCACTCCAGGGGTGGCCTCACCAGTGCTGAGTCCAGGGGAGGAATCACTTCCTTGGACCTGTTGGCCACACTGTTCCTGAGCCAGGCCAGGATCCATTGGCCTTCTTGGCCACCTGGGCACACTCTGGCTCCTGTTCAGCTCCCTGTCCATCCCCACTCCCAGCTCCCTTCCTGCCTGGCTGCTCTCCAGCCCCTCTGGCCCAGCCTGGAGCTGCCGGGGGTTGTTGTGGCCAAAGTGCAGGACCCGGCCCTTGGCCTGGTTGAACCTCATCCTGTTGGAATCAGCCCATGGATCCAGCCTGTCCAGGTCCCTCTGCAGAGCCCTCCTGCCTTCCAGCTGATCAACACTCCCTCCCATCTTAGTGTCATCTGCAAATTTGCTGATGATGGATTCAATCCCCTCACCTAAACCATCAATAAAGATATTAAAGATATTAAATAGATATTAAACGACACCCTCCGGAAGAAAACGGGTCTCTGAGTCCTGCAGCTGGGCTCACCTTCCTGCACAGCCACATCCATGGGGCTGGCAGTGGCACTCTGGAGCAGCTCCTGGTAGGACTGGGCTGACTGGTCGAAGAGCTGCACGAGCAGAGCACACGTCTTCTCGTACTCGCAGCGCCCGATGGTGGAGAGCTGGTCCAGCTGCTGCTGCACCAGCCCCGTGTCGTCCAGGGGATCCTCCAGCCCGTCCCTGAGCGAGAGAGAATGGGTCAGAAAGGGATTTATGGTGTGGAGATGGCCTGCCCAACCACAGCAGGGTGTTTGTGTGGGGTACAGGGCGTTTCCCGGGCATCCAGAAATTCCAGTGACGGCGTCGGTGCTTCCATCAGGATGGGAAACACTCAGAGCAACATCCAACCATCCCTGAGGCCACAAACCAGGGGAACACCAGGGGTGAGGTGGGAAGAGCAGCAGCACCTGGGCTGAGGAACCTCTTCTTTCACCCTTAATGTTTATCTGGGTCTTTTAACATTCATCCGGGTCTTTCAACACTCATCCAGGTTTTTTAACACTTAACTCCGTTTTTTTTAACATTCATCCCGGTTTTTCAACATTCATCCAGGTTTTCCAACGTTCATCCAGGTCTTTTAACATTCATCCAGGTTTTTTCAACATTCATTCATGCTTTTTAACATTCATCCAGGTTTTTTTAACATTCATTCATGGTTTTTAACATTCATCCAGGTTTTTCAACGTTCATCCAGGTTTTTTTAACATTCATTCATGGTTTTCAACATTCATCCAGGTTTTTTAGCATTCATCCAGGTTTTTCAACATTCATCCAGGTTTTTTTAACGTTCATTCACGGTTTTTAACATTCATCCAGGTTTTTTAAGCATTCACCCAGGTTTTTCAACATTCATTCATGGTTTTTAACATTTATCCAGTTTTGTTTAACATTTACTCAGATTTTTTTAATGTTCATTCAGGTCTTTTAACATTCATGCAGGTTTTTTAACATTTATCCAGTTTTGCTGAACACTCATCCAGTTTTGTTGAACATTTATGCAGGTTTTTTTAACATCATCCAGATTTTTTTGCCTTTATGCCTGTTTTTTAACATTTATGCAGTTTTTTTACCATTCACCCAGGTTTTTTAATATTCATCCAGGTTTTTTAACATTTATGCATGTTTCTCTGCATTTATGCAGGTTTTTTTGCATTTATGCATGTTTTTTACCATTCACCCAGGTTTTTTACCATTCACCCAGGTTTTTTACCATTCACCCAGGTTTTTTAACATTCACCCAGGTTTTTTGACATTTTTTGACATTCACCTTCCACTAGGACCAGGTTGCTCCAAGCCCCATCCACCCCTGAACTCTTCCAGGGATGGGGCAGCCACAATCTCTAAAGATACAAACCAAGAAAAAAAAAGGGATCAGCCCACCAGTTTTCCCTAAGAGAGGCATTAATTCCCTATATTTCTTTTCATCCAACACAAACACACACTGGAATTCATCCCACAGGAATTCAGGCACTACAATGGAATCCTGTAGGCTGGCCCTGCACTCGAAAGAATTAAAAAGAAAAGGTGTTTTTAGGCATAATTTGTGCCATCCTACAGCAGAGATGCACAATGAGGTGACTCACACCTCACATCCCTGCTCTGCTGGGAATTTGGGAATGCTGCAGATTCCGGGTGGGATAAATTCTGTTGGACATGTTGCAGATCAAATCAGCCATTTGAGATTAAGCAAGGTCTCAACAACCCCCCCCCACCAGCTTAAAAAAAAAAACCCCTAAATCTCTTGTAAAAAGCAGGCAGGCTGTGGGATTTAGGTGAGCCTCCCCCAGAAATCCTTCGGTGACTCACGGAACTTCCGTGTTCGTGGCTGTTTGTGAAGGAAAAACGGAAGGAGAAACACATCAGAGCTTGGGGTGACAGTCATGGAATCATGGAATGGTTTGGGTGGGAAGGGAGCTTAAAATCATCCTGTTCCACCCCCTGCCACAGGCAGGGACACCTTCCTCTAGCCCAGGATGCTCCAAGTTGGCCTTGGACACTTCCAAGGATGGGGCAGCCACAGTTTCTCTGGGAAATCCATTCCAGGGCCTCCCCACCCTCACAGCCAACAATTCCTTCCTAATATTCAACCTAAATCGATCCTCTCTGTCTGTTGGAAGCCATTCCCCCTTTTCCTGGCACTCCAGGCCCTCGGGAACAGCCTCTCTCCATCTTTGCTGCAGCTCCCAGCAGGTCCTTCCTGGAAGGCCACGGTGAGGTCACCCCGGAGCTGAACGACCCCAATTCCCTTTGGGAAGCCTTTCCTGCCGGGAGAGCAGCTCCAGCCCTGGCTCTGGCCTCACCTGAGGATGATGTGCACGGATTCCAGGCGGGATGTGATGTAGGCTTTGGTGACCTCGGGGGTGTAGGTCTCCAGCATGTGGGGCTCGGTGGCCTTCACGTAGGGCACGGACGCTGCCAGGCGCTGCCACAGGCTCAGCAGGTAGTGAACACTGTTGGGAGCAAACTCCCAGTGCTTCCAGAGGGAAAGGGAAGGAAAAAAAACCAAAACAAAACAAACCCAGGGAGTTATGATCTGGATTATTTTACCCGGATTATTTTCATAGCAGAATTCCTGCTCCCCCCTTCCTCTGACTTGGGAGGGCCACGGGTGGTGCCAGAGGGGTCTCCTTGCACTGGCAGAGTTTCCATGCTGGAAATACCAGTGGGAACAAGGAATTTGAGGAGTATCAGGTCTGCTGAGCCAGGGGCAGCATCTCTTGGTGTTGAGGGGGATGCAGAGATCACAGAATCCCGGAGTGGTTCGGTTTGGAAGGGACCTCAGAGCTCAGCTCCTTCCACTCCCCATGGGCAATGAACCTTCCACTGGACACAGCAGCATCTAAAAGCTTGAAGGGCCTGGTTGCCAAATTAACCAGGAATTCCAGTGCACACCTGGATTCAGTGGCATCATCAGCACTCAGGGAGATAATCCCGAGTTCCCAGGATGTGGAGCTGAGCCTCCAGTCCCCAACCATGGCCGAGCTCGTGCTGCACAGCTCCTCACACCCCCTGTGCAGCTTCAAGCTGCTTTCAGATATCAAAATTTAACAAACAAAAGGCATTATCTGAGCTGTACAATGTTCTGAACCCTGCCCTGTGCAGGGGGGTGGTTACAAGCTCGACACACCAGTGGAAAACTCAGTGGGAATATGGCTTGATATCCCCATTACTGGTGATCCCTGCGACGAGAAGTGAGACACAATTCTAAAAATAAGCCTTATTTAACAGGCTGGGGTTTTTTTTTTTTCTTCTCTGCTAGGATTTGGAAAGCCTCTGGAGGCATGGCAACTCTGCCTTCCCCCACAGGCTGCTCCAGCTCCATTCAGCAGGAATTCACAGGATAATCACGGCTACACCGCGGGATTCTCCGAGAGGGGTTTGGGGCAAAAATAAGGTAAAGTAAGGGGCAGGGAACAGAGCAGGGGGGTGTGATTTTGTTTCAAGGGGAGACAAGAGAAGGAGAGCCATGTGTACCTGCAGGCTGGTGACAGTGAAGTTGGCAATGAGCCGGATGACCTCAGGGTAGTTCTCCACCTTCACCAGCTCGCCCAGCTGGTAATTGCTTTTCAACCGCGCCAGCAATCGGCAGAACTCGTGGTAATTGTTGGGGTCTGACAAGCTCTGAGAGAAGAAAAAGAGGAGAGGAACTGAGGAACAGCTCAGCAGTGACTGCAAGGGGCTGAGATTGTCAGAAAACCACACGGGGTTGGAAGAGACCTCCACGGTCACCGAGTCCAACCTTGGACCGAGTTCCCCCCTGCCCAATAGAGTGGCTCAGGAAGTGCCACATCCACTTGTTTTGTGAACACTTCCAGGGATGGTGACTCCACCACTGCCCTGGGCAGCCTGTTCCAACGCCAAAGTACTCTTCCAGTGAAGGAATTTTTCCTAATATCCAACCTGAACCTTCCTTGGTTGAGAAAAGGAAGAGAGCAGCAGGACATTGCCCCTTTCTCCCCTTCACCAAGTTCTTCTTCCTCCTGTGTCCGTGATCAAGTGTGACATGGACACTGGAGGTATTTTTTGGTGGAGAAACACAATGAAGAGGAAGCAGAGCCCCAGTTCCACCTGGAACACCCACCTGAGGGTTTTCCAGTATCCGTTTGACTCCATCAACGAGATGAGATAAGAACTTTGCCCGCTCGGCGTTGTTGAAGAGGGATCTGCGAACGGAGGCGATCTGCACCAAGCAGGACAAAACCTGCAGGGGGATAAACAGGAAAACAGGGATTAGGACAATCACAGGAGCAGCAGGTTTCCTCCTCGTGACAGGTGTGATGCTCCTCTGTGTGTGACACGACAGCTCCACGTTTGTGATTTTGTGCAGGAAGGAATTTTGGCAGCAGGAGTCACCCAAAGGAACAGCTCCATCCCAGCATCACAGAATCAGGGAACCACTGAGGTTGGAAAAGCCCTCCAAGGTCATGGAGTCCAACCTGTGACTGATCTCCACCAGCCCATCCAGCCCAGAGCACTGAGTGCCATGTCCAGTCATTCCTTGGACACCTCCAGGGGTGGCACTCCAAACCTCCCTGGGCAGTTCCAGTGCCTGACCACTCCTTCCAGGGAGAAATTCCTCCTGATATCCAACCTGAGCCTCCCCTGGCACAATTTGAGGCTGTTTCCTCTCCTCTTGTCTCTGTTCCCTGGGAGCTCCCCCCTCCTGTCAGGGAGTTGCAGAGCCAGAAGGTCCCCCCTGAGACTCCTTTGCTCCAAACTCTGCTCCCAAAACTGCTGGAATTCCTTCAGATGAAGACTGAAAATACACTGGGACTGGCTGGGAAAGCTGAGAAATGTAACACAGACTTGGGAAAGTATTCCAGGGGATAAAAGAGTGGCAAGAGAAACACAATTAAACTGTTCTCAACCCAAAGCTCTGAAATTTCCAGAGGAAATTCCAGGGTGCAGCTGCAGCAGGAAGAGGCTGGTGAAGAGGACTGTGAAGAGCAGGGGCAGTGAGTTGTGAGCAGCACCTGCAATCCCAATCCAGAGGCAAATCCCCACCCCTTGGAGCAGTGCAAGGCCTCCCTTGCTCATCCCTGCTGGCTCTGGCAGTCCCTGATCACAGGGGCAGGACAATTAAATTGCTCCAGATTTCTACTCATTAACAACAACCAAAAAAAAAAAAAACCCAGAGTCTCACACTTCAAACCTCTCATGAATATTTGAGGCTCTAAATTCAGAATTGGCCAATAACCCTCCACCATGATGAGCAGTGGTGTCTCCATGGAAAAAAAATCCTTCCCTCTGTAGCCAAAGGGCTCGTTTTCCTTGCAGCTTTAATTATGGGAAATATTTATCAGGCAGAGAAATGCCTGGCAGGCAATCTTTTCTTTTTTTTTTTTTTTTTTTTCCCCAAGAAATAATTTAACTTTTAGTTCAGTTGTGCTATTGGCCCTTTCATCCAAGTGGGACATGGCCTAGTTTTAAAGTGGGGAAGGAGAAATTCCATCCCTCGGGGGTGTTCCCAGACTTCCTACCTACTGCTCCTCACGTGGTTTTAGGATCCAGCAGGAGCACAGAGGAAATAACATCAGCTGCATCCCCTCTAAAACAGGGTTGAGCAGGCAGACTCCATGGGAGGACAAAATTGGAATTCCAGCAAAAAAACTGCTCTGGGGGCGAATCCAAACCCTGCGGATGCTCCTAAAAAACCTTCAATGGCAGCACTTGGACACTCCAGCACGAGCCATCAGGGTGGGGTGAAGTCAAGCTGAACCACCAGTGAATTCCCACATGGATCCCACAAACCCTTCCTGGAAGGGAAACGAGCACTGGACTTACCAGAGGAGAGAACGAAGGAGGGATGGAATGATAAAGATCAAAAAACAACTGAAGGGTCGAAGAATCCAAGAATGCTGCAACAGAAAAAAAGCATTTTACCTCCATTTCCTGCTTTCCACACAGGCCTGGTGCTTATTTTTACCCCCAAAGCCAAGTGCATCTGTCACACAAAGCACCCCCAGCCCAAGAAAATCGCTGAAGGATTTTGTATTTTCACACAAACAAAGCCTTTTCCTAGAAAATAAAGGAACCCACTGGCACTTGGAACTGAGGGAGAATGACAGGGAAGTATTTTAAGAACACAATCTGTGCAAGTGCCTGGTGAGAACAGCGAGGATGTGGAGAACAGGTGCCAAATTGTGTTATTTATATATTTGAAAAAAAGAAAAACCCAACCAGTTTGCTGCTCTTTGAACTGGAAGGTGCCAAACTGGAAGGGCAGAGGAGTCACCCCGACTGGATTGTGTGGTTCTCCCCCCCTAAGGAAAAGCTGGATTCAACCTCTGGAATTCCAGGCACGTGGCTTTTATTGAGCTCAGAGAAGGACTGAGCAGGTGCCTGCTCCTCCAGCTGGGATTCTGTGGATCCCTGCAGCCCCAATTACCTGATCTCCAACTGGTTGGGATCTGCACAGTGCAAAGATCATCCGAGGACTCGTCCGTGGAGGTGCCGATGAAATCGAAGTTCAGGCAGTTGTGGGTGAGCTTGAGGAGCTGCATGAGCAGCCCGTGCTGGCTTTCATCGTTCAGGTTCAGGTTCTTCCCAGAAGCCTGGAAAACAACGTGGGATTAAGGCAGGAAAAGGAGGGGAAAAAAGAAAACAAAACCCAGGTGGCAGCCAAGGATTGAGGTTGGAGCAGGAGGCGGCACCACGAGGGTGGTGTGGCACGGGCACCGGGCGTGTTTTTACAGGAGGGGTTGGCGTGGGCACATTCCAGGCTTTCCAGGAGATGGATAAACAGGCAGCACTTCCCTTCCCGCTCCTTTGAAGCGCAGGGGGAGCAGCTGCCAGGTCTGATATCCGGGAGATAAGGGAGTTCCCACTCAGGTTAAACACAGGGACACCTCCCGGGAGGGAATCCAATCCTGCTGCTCCCAGGGAAACCAGGAGCTGCTCCGGGCAGGGAAAACATGGATACCCTCAGGTGACACTCACAGCTCCACGGATGTGGAATTTGGGGTCATTCCACTGCAGTTTAAACACGCTCTGTGCTCCTGGCCAGCCCATCCACCCTTTGGATTGTCATTCTGGACTTCAAATCAACTTACTCTGGTTTCAAATCAACTTATTCTGGTTTCAAATCAACTTACTCTGGTTTCAAATCAACTTACTCCGGTTTCAAATCAACTTACTCTGGTTTCAAATCAACTTACTCTGGTTTCAAATCAACTTACTCTGGTTTCAAATCAACTTACTCTGGTTTCAAATCAACTGATTCCTGCTTCAAATCAACTGATTCCTGCTTCATATCAACTGATTCCTGCTTCATATCAACTGATTCCTGCTTCATATCAACTGATTCCTGCTTCAAATCCACTTATTCCTGCTTCAAATCAACTTATTCTGGCCTCAGATCAACTGATTCTGCTTCAAATTGACTTATTCTGGTTTCAATTTATTTTATATAGATATAAAATATATATTTTATATCTATATAAATATATATTATTTATACAAATATATCTATACAAATATATATTTTATATCTAGATACACAACATATATTTTATATCTATATACACAATATATATTTTATTTCTAGATACACAATATATATTTTTATATAGATACACAACATATATTTTATATCTAGATATACAATATATATTTTATATATACAATATATATTATATCTAGATACAAAATATATATTTTATATCTAGACACACAATATATATTTTATATAGATATACAATATATGTATTTTATATATAATACATTAAAATACTCTCTATATAATTTTATAATATTACAAATATATTACAATATTATATATTATCATATATTATAATTACACAACAATATATGATAATTATAATTATATTATATATAATTATAGTATATAATGATATTATAATTATACAATAATATATGATAATATATATTATATTTATAAATACATAATATTTTACCTATAACATGTAAAAATATACTTATTATATATTTTTATTATATTTATTAATAATTTTACTTGGTGTTTTATTGATTTATTTAGAAATAAAATTTCCTTAATGAGCCCAAGTTTTCCTGGAAAAACAAGCCCAGAACCCAGTGTTTAGGACAGGGAAGCTCCTTCCAGGAGGGAATTTCAGCCCCCAAACGTGTTTCCCCTCCACTCAGCCCCCAGTAAAGACTCCCAGCCCCTCCTTACCTGTTTCAGTAAACTGCAGGACAGGTTGAAAATATCAAATAAAGAGGAATCCCGGAAGGAAGAGGCAATTTTCCTGTGCTTGGTCAGTGGGTGGGTTGTATCCGCCTGGGCAGAGGGAAAAGCAGCTCAGAACTCCTGGGATGGGACCAGCGGAACCAGCAGGAGCCCTGGGGAGCACCGGGAGAGCATCCCTGGGGATGCATCAGGATGGGGATAATTCCGTGGATCAACTCCTATTCCTGGCTGGGAAGTGGCTTTTCCACCTTTTCCAACCCCTCTCCCTGCTGGGCCAGGTTTAACTCCTCATAACTCTGAATTTAGTTGCAGTCTCTCCCAAATCGGGAGCGCTCGGGGCATTCCAGGAGCTTCCACTGGGAATTCCAAAGGGTTCCATCCTCCCTGGAGGTGCTGGGGACCCACGGGGACAAGGCCCAGCCATTAAAATTCCCTCCTGAACCTGCATGGGGGAGGAGAAAACCCCCAGGAGAGTTCACCAGCTCGGACTCTGGGGTGTGGAATCGACCCCAGTCCTGCCCCTCTCCCCGGAGCAGAGCTGAGCACACGGCCTGGCTCCCAGGAAAAGGGGGAAAACTGAAGGGATCCTTCCCATTTTTCCCATTTATCCAAACGTGGGATGGTCAAATCCCACCTGGCTGGGACGAGTTACCTGCTGGGATATCCCAGTGGGATGGAGCCTTTCTTGCAGCCCATCAATAAATCTCTTTTCTGTTACATTTTTTCCGTGCTTTCCTTAAATATTTCTAATTTTTAAAACACTTCTTGTCATTTTTAAATATATTTTTAATAACTTTTTTTTTGTATTTTTTGTTGGTTTTGGTTTTGTGTTGTTTTTTTTTTTTTTTTCCCTGAACTACTCTTAAATTTAAATTTCCAAACACCTCACCCAGTATGGAAGGAACCAGGACCAACCTCAAGTTTTCCACACTGACCTTCCCAAAAATCCCATGGAAGCATCAAACACTCCTGTCCTTATATTTTGGGAGAGCAGGAAAAGCCCTGGAACACCCCAACAGTTGGTGGCAGAGCAAAACTGGACCTAAACTTGTCAGGTGGCATAAGCAGTGAACTTGGTTTAAATCAGGGAATTTGGTTTGAATTGGGGAATTTGGTTTAAATTACTGAACTGGGCTTAAATCAGTGAATTTAATTTAAATCAGGAAATTTGGCATAATCGGTGAATTTGGTTTAAATCAGGAAATTTGGCTTGAATTAGGAAATTGGGCTTAAATTAGTGAATTTGGCTTAAGTCGGGAAATTGGGCTTAAATTAGTGAATTTGGCTTAAATTGGGAAATTGGGCTTAAATTAGTGAATTTGGCTTAAATCAGAGGATTTGGCTCAAATCAGTGAACTGTGCCAAAATCAGGGAAATGGGCTTAAATCAGTGACCTTGTTTTAAATCAGGGAATTTATCTTAAATTAGTGAACTGGGCTTAAATCAGGGAATTTGACTTAAATCCCTGAACTGGGCTTAAATCAGGCTTAAATCAGTTTAAATAAAATTTGAACTTTGTCTTAAATCAGTGACCTTGGTTTAAATCAGAGAATTTATCTTAAATTAATGAACTGGGCTTAAATCAGGGAATTTGGCTTAAACCCCTGAACTGGGCTTAAATCAGGGAATTTGGCTTAAATCCCTGAACTGGGCTTAAATCAATGAACTCCAGTCCCTCAGCACCTCCAGGCAAGTCTATATATTATACTATATAACACTATATAATAATATAGCATATAATACTATACAATACTATATTATATAATACTGTATAATAATATATTATATATAAAATATACTATATTACTGTACATTATATATTATACTATTATACTGTATAATAACATATTGTAATATTATCTATAATTTCATATTATATATATATTTATATATCATAATACACTACTATACAATATTATAACATATATATTTAAAAACCAGACTTGTTTCCATCCTTGCTGTAAGGAAGGGAAGGACCAGCCCCTCTGTGGAGATGAAATTTGGGGTTTGCAAAGGAAATGGCAACAGTAAAAAGGCTGGATCAAGATTTAGGAGGAGATGTGAGGGTTAGGATTTGCTCCTCGAGGAATTAAAGTGATTTGGGGGCTCTGAAATGGGTGCAGAAAACGTTCAAATTGGATTAAAAGTGTTTAAATTTAAGGCTGGGGAAGCTCAGAGGGGCTGAACTCCAGCGAGTCCAGAGGAAGGAACTGGGGAAGGACAAAACCTCCTCCTCCTTTCCCAGCTCTGAGAACAATTTAATCACCCTCCAAATCCCACTCAGGGATTCCTCCAACACCTGGATTAATATCCCAGGAAAATTAAGGTTAGTTACTCAGCAAGGCATTAAAATCAAACCCTTGGTTACTCCCGGTTTTCTCGGGAAAATCAGAGATTTTATGGACGTTGTGACCCTCCTGCTGCCTCGGGAGCTGATTTTGCTGCTGGAAAAAGGATGGAATCTGGGATAGCAGCAGGTAAAGCCACTCATTCCTGCTTCCAACACCCAATTCCAAGAGGCAGCACAACCTTGGAGGGCTCCCAAAACCAAGGAGCCAACCTGGGAAGCACCTGGAAGGGACTCGGCCCCAGGAAAACAGCGGGAGCTGAGAATTCCCTGCTGGGAAATCCGGGAAATTCAGTCCTGGGTGGAAAGGGATGGTTGGAAAACTGGCACAGTTTGATGGTTGGAAAACTGGTACAGTGACTCCTCTGCTCAACAAGGAGGGACTGACAGCACAAGGGCTTAGTCCTCACTGGGTAGGTCTGGCTTTATCCCTCAGCCTCGCTCTGTTCCCCTCCATCCCAAAAAAAACTCCACAGAGAAAACATGGGAGCGGATGGAAGACGCCAGTGAAACAAAAGGATTCCTTGGGACAGGAAGCCACTCATTCCAACACCCAATTCCAAGAGGCAGCACAACCTTGGAGGGCTCCCAAAACCAAGGAGCCAACCCGGGAAGCACCTGGAAGGGACTGGGCCCCAGGAAAACAGCGGGAGCTGAGAATTCCCTGCTGGGAACTCCGGGAAATTCAGTCCTGGATGGAAAGGGATGGTTGGAAAACTGGCACAGAGGAGTCACAGTTGGTGACTCTGCTCAACAAGGAGGGACTGACAGCACAAGGGCTTAGTCCTCACTGGGTAGGTCTGGTTTTATCCCTCAGCCTCGCTCTGTTCCCCTCCATCCCAAAAAAACCCCACAGTGAAAACATGGGAGCGGATGGAAGATGCCAGTGAAACAAAAGGATTCCTCGGGACAGGAGAGCTCGGAGCATCTTCCCCCAAGGGGGGAACGACTGAAAACACCACAGAGACAGGAGGGAACCCCCAAAAACAACCCCCCCAGGGCCAAAAAAACCCCAAATCAACCCCCAAAAAAGGCAGGACAGGACAATATGAATGAGAAAATTGGACACTTACTTCACTGAGGAAGGCTGTAGCACTTACTTGATTAATCTCATTCGTTAGTTGGGACAGGATTGTCACTCCTATGATGCAGTGCTCGACACTGTCCTGGGGGGCAAAGCACAGCAACAGGCTCAGCTCAGGGTTTGGTTAAGCTCGGCTTAGTGCTTGGAAAACTGCTTGTTTAAAAATGTTTGATCTTCAGTTTTATCGGTGCAAAAAACCCCACCCAAATTTCAAATTTAAGTTTGAATTTAATCTCAAATTTAATTCGAATTTAATTTCTAGTTTAATTTCAAATTTAATTTCCAATTTAATTTTGAATTTAATTCGAATTTAATTTTGAATTTAATTCGAATTTAATTTTGAATTTAATTCGAATTTAATTTTGAATTTAATTCGAATTTAATTTTGAATTTAATTCGAATTTAATTTTGAATTTAATTCGAATTTAATTTCCAATTTAATTCGAATTTAATTTCCAATTTAATTTGAATTAAATTTCCAATTTAACTCCCAATTTAACTCCCAATTTAACTTCCAATTTAACTTCCAATTTAACTTCCAATTTAACTTCCAATTTAACTTCCAATTTAACTTCCAATTTAACTTCCAATTTAACTTCCAATTTAACTTCCAATTTAATTTGAATTTAATTTCCAATTTAAGTCAAATTTAATTTCCAATTTAGTTCAAATTTAATTTCCAATTTCCAATTTAATTCAAATTTAATTCGAATTTCATTTCCAATTTAATTCGAATTTAATTTCCAATTTAATTCGAATTTAATTTCCAATTTAATTCGAATTTCATTTCCAATTTAATTTCAAATTTCAGATTTAATTTTGAATTTAACTTCGGTTTTCATTTCAAATTTCAGATTTAATTTCGAATTTAACTTCGGTTTTCATTTCAAATTTCAAATTTAATTTCGAATTTAACTTCGGATTTCATTTCAATTTCAAATCCCCACATTTTAAACCATGAGAACCAGAAACAAATCTCTGCTCCCCCAGCTTTTGAATTGCAAGAACTAAAAATCCCCAAAAATTTCAAACTGTAAGACCCGGAAACAAACCCCTGCTCCCCCTAAATTTCAAATCCCAAGCACTGACGCGTCCCGGCAGCTCCTCGGCCCGGGAAACCCCCGAATTCCAAACCACCGCATCCCGGCAGGGCGGAATTTTGGAAAATTCCGGAAAGTCGTGGGCGGCTTTGGGCCGATTCCCGGGAATGGCGAGGCCAATCCGACCTGGAGGAAGCGGGTGACGTCGGTGATGACGTTCCTGAAGACGTACTCGTCCTTCTGGCAGTCGAACCAGCCCAGCTTGGTGATCCGGGCATAGAGCTGGATCAGCGCCTGCGTCACGAACGTCGCCAGCTTCGGCCTCGTGGCCAGGTAGTTGAGCACATAATTCCCTGGAAAACACGGCAGGAGGCGGGATCTGGGCGCGTGGAAGCGAAGCGGGAGGGGTTTGAAGGAAGTAAAGGGGAAGGTTGAGCCTTTGTTTGGGGCTTTAAGGCCTGGGAAGGGGTTGGAAATGTGGGATTCCCGCCCCTCGGGTCTGAGTTGTTGGTACCAAAAATCGTGGAATTAATTAAGAATCTAAAAATTAAGGTTTGGGAAAGCCCTCTGGGATCATCCAGCCCAACCATCAACCCAGGCCAACACAAACCGTGTCCAACCATCAACCACAAACCATTTTCCAGGTAAAGGCTGACCCGTTATTTGGGGCTTTAACACCTGGGAAGGGGTTGGAAATGTGGGATTCCCACCCCTCGGGCCTGAGTTGTTGGTACCAAAAGTCATGGAATTAATTAAGAATCTAAAAATTAAGGTTTGGGAAAGCCCTCTGGGATCATCCAGTCCAACCATCAACCCAGGCCAACACAAACCGTGTCCAACCATCAACCACAAACCATGTCCCTCCAAGACAATTCCAGGGAGGGAGATTCCATCACCTCTTCACAACCCAGACATGGCACATGGAAATGAGGTGGGAAAGGGTTTTAAGGAATTAGTGAGTTAGAAGGAAAGGTTGACCCTTTGTTTGGGGCTTTAACGCCTGGGAAGAGGTTGGAAATGAGGGATTTCCACCCCTCGAGACTGAGTTGTTGGTACCAAAAATCGTGGAATTAATTAAGAATCTAAAAATTAAGGTTTGGGAAAGCCCTCTGGGATCATCCAGCCCAACCATCAACCCAGGCCAACACAAACCGTGTCCAACCATCAACCACAAACCATGTCCCTCCAAGACAATTCCAGGGAGGGAGATTCCATCACCTCTTCACAACCCAAACATGGTACATGGAAATGAGGTGGGAAAGGGTTTTAAGGAATTAGTGAGTTAGAAGGAAAGGTTGACCCTTTGTTTGGGGCTTTAACGCCTGGGAAGAGGTTGGAAATGAGGGATTCCCACCCCTCGAGACTGAGTTGTTGATACCATCACTTGTTGGTACCAAAAATCATGGAATTAATTAAGAATCTAAAAATTAAGGTTGGGAAAGCCCTCTGGGATCATCCAGTCCAACCATCAACCCTCACACCTGACAAAGCACCACGCGGCCTCCCCATTTTCACCTTTTCCATGGAATCACAGACTGGATTGGGTTGGAAGGGAGCTTAAAGCCCATTTTTCATCCGGAAAAATTCCGGATATTTAGCCTTGACCTCTGTTACTTCCTACGTTTCCTCGCCTTTCTGAGCATCCCAAACCTCAGGATGCCCGAACTGGAGGTCGCAGGAAACCTCCCAGCCACGGATCAAAGGCCGGATGGCGAGAATTCCCAGGAATTCGGGGAGAACAATTCCATACTTACGGATATCTATTCGCTGCTCCAGCGGCAGGGGGTTGTTTGTGCGTGACACCAGTTTGGTAAGGCAGGTGGCTGCCAGTAACTGGGAGTAGGAGGACTGGGAAGAGGGAAAAACAAACCCAAAACACAAGAGAGAATTTTATTGCACAATTCAGAGCGAGCAGCGACGGATTTTAATGGATTTTAAGCTAATTCCTCTGTGAATATTTGAGTTTAAAGCATTCATTTAACTGGCAGGTCTAAATATTCTACACAGAATTATTATTATTATTAGCAGCAGCATTATTTAGATGTATTTATTCTATGTTTTTATAGACACTAAAGTAAAACAAATAAAGATTTGAAGAAGGAAAAGCTTAATGAGCAAAAGGCAATGGAAGCGCCACTGAAAGCAAAAATAGTCAATATTTGTGAAGTTTCCTAAAATTCCACGCCTGGAATTATCTCAGGAGTGTGTTAAGACACATCAAGAAGCACTTAGAGCTTGCCCTGGGTTAGTAAATCCAGGTTAAAATGTATTTCTTAAGGACCACCCAGCTCTGATCTAATTGATGGAATTCAGGCCCCTAAACCCCCCTGGTTGATCCCACTCCCTAAATTACAGCCAGGGAATGACAGGCATTTTGCCTGTAATATATAGGACTGGACAAAGCTTGGGATCAATGAAGGAAAGCTCTTTATTCCAATATTCCCAAGGCCTGTGGGTACAAAGGGAGTCAGATCCCGGAATGAACAAAAACCCCAAATTTGGAGGGAGAACAGATCCCACTCTGGATTAAACTGGGCTTCAGGACCTTTCCTTACAAATATATATCATGATTTGTCCTAAGGTAAACCAGCTCCTCATCCCCACTGGAAAAGCTTCCAATCAAAAGCTTGTTTGGATTCCACTGGGCTTCAAATTTAAGGAGAAGTGAAGTTTTGGGGAAGTTTGCGGAGCCTTTAACGTCCGTCTCCTTTCCCTCCTCCCGGAGAACTCGACTCTTCCCAACAGTTTAGTGTTTCCTACTTTATGGACAAGGCTCCAATCTGACAGCAGGAGAGCTGGATGCACGTCCTGCCAAAGGATCACGGGGCACAGCCCTTTGGAACGTGATTTCTGCTGATTCCAAGCGAAAACCAAGCGGCCACTTCCCAGGGAGAAAGCTCCGGGAGCCGGGCGGGATTTACTGCCGGCACCATTCCCACCCTTTCTGCCACACTAATTCCACAGCACATGATCCAGCTTTTTTTTTTTTTTCCTTTCCTCTGTTTTAACCTGCTGGATTATTAAGCCAACCCCACGGCAGGGGCAGATTTCCAAGGTAACATTCCAGAAGGAGCACCGCCGGCTTTACCCCCTCGGAATTTCCCTGCACACCCCGTTTTCCCTACGGAGAAGCTTCGCTCCCACGGGGCTGGGATTCCAACTTAAAGCCCGGCAGCTCCGGGTGGGAGCCTGTGAGAAGCCAGCAGGGCCCACGAGGCATTAAAGTGACCCCACAGCAGCAGCAAAATCAGCTTTTTTTTGGGCACCAGCAGCTCCCAAATTAAGATCCGGCAGCGCGGGTGTGGAATATGGAATATGAACACCCCGCTCCAGCCCTCGGGGGTGTTTCCCTCCTCAGTGCCCCCCTGCAGGGTGGATTTGGGGTGGGTTTTGGGGGGCTTTTACGTACACTCCCTCTCTCGAGGAGCAGCTGGCACTTGCTCAGGCAGTCGGGGCTGTTGGTGAACTCCACCAGGGCTTTCTCCGCCTGCAGCCGCGTCGCCGTGTCCGTGGTCTCATACAGCTGCTTGCACAGGTTCTCTAGCTGGGCCAGGCTCTGGAAAACATGGACACGCTCCAGTTAGGAACAGGAAAGGGGGCAGGTGAGTTGTGCAGCACCTCAGGGGTGTGCTGTTGACACACCAACGTGTTTGACTCTGCTGATGGCAAAGGGACGAAGACGCTCAGCGCCGAGTTTGGTTCTGCTGAACTCCTGGAATTCCCTGCACAGGAATTTCCCAGCCACCTCTCACACCTGACAAAGTACCACCTGGCCTCCCCATTTTCACCTCTTCCATGGAATCACAGACTGGACTGAGTTGGAAGGGAGCTTAAAGCACATCTTGTTCCACCCCCTGTCATGGGCAGGGACACCTCCCACCAGCCCAGGTTGTTCCAGCCTGGCCTTGGACACTTCCAGGGATCCAGGGGCAGTCACAGCTTCTCTGGGCAACCTGTGCCAGGGCCTCCCCACCCTCACAGGGGGGAATTTCTCCCCAGTATCCCACCTATCCCTGCCCTCTGGCAGTCTGAACCCATTCCCTGTGTCCTGTCCCTCCATCCCTTGTCCCCAGTCCCTCTCCAGCTCTCCTGGAGCCCCTGGAAGAGGTTGTAAGGTGTCCCTGGATCCTTCTCTTCTCCAGTTGAACACCCCCAGCTCTCCCAGCCCGGCTCCAGAGCAGAGGTGCTCCAGTCCCCTGACAAGTTTGTGGCCTCCTGTGGATTCACTCCAACAGATCCACGTCCTTTTGACGTTGGGAGCACCAGAACCGGACACAGCGATCCAGGTGGGGTCTTCAAGGTGATAATCCCAATCTACACATTTTAATAGCCAAAAAAACCTCAACTCTCACGTGCATCTCATGTCAGACAGTGCCAAATCCCTCACAAACTTCATTCCCGTTCCCTCTGCCTGGACTTCATGGAATCAGGGAAGTCCCTGAACCACGGGAAGGGAAATAACCCCCCCCCCCCGGCAGATTCTGTGTGCTCAGACAGCTGGAAAAGATCCGCCCCGAGCTCTGATCCGGGCAGATGGGTTTCCCCCAGTGAAATCTGAGGTGTCCTAATTTAAAAACAAAAAAATAAAAGTGCCTCTGCAGAGGGAGAGAAACATTCCCAGGGTTTGTGCCACTGGATCTGGAACCCGGCGTTGTCACCTGCATGCACCGGAGGGTTCCAGGGGTAAAGAGGGACCAGCACAGGGTCCTTTGGTGCTGTTATAAAAACAAGGATAACAACCACTGTCTCCTTTATTTTTGGAGGAGAGGCTGTTATGCAAATCCAAGTCCTGGCTGATCCCAGCCGGTGGATCCGTGTTCCCAGCAGGGCACAGCCGAGCGCTCTCCCGACACAGCAATTCCAGCAATTCCAGCCCAAAACCACACCAAGGGGGGATTTCTGCTGCCAGAACCATCACCAGAGGAAAAGGAACACAGAGAGGGACCCTCTGCAACAATGCTCTTACTTTGGACCATATTCCAGAGCTCTAATTCTTTCTTATTCTCTTTTTTTTTTTTAAAAAGAATCTCATGGAAAATATTGCTCCACTACTTTAGAGGAACGAGAGAAAACTCTGCCAAGTGCCAGAGAGCACCTGGACAGGGCTTCTGAGCAAAGCAAACCCCAAAGACTCAAACCCCACACAGACAATCCCCCAAAATCTCCCATGAACATAAACCACGGGCCATAAACCACTGGAAGCACCCGGACTCCAGTTCAGCTTTTCCCAGCTCCTGCTGCTCCCATCACAGAGCCACTGCCACTTATTTAAAAATCCCTTGGCAAAGCCTCCCCTGCAGGAAGGTGTTGGTGTGGATCATCTCCCCTGGGAGCAACCTGGGCTGCTGGGAGGTGTCCCTGTTGGAATGGGAGGGGATTTAAGGACCCTTCCAACCCCAACCATTCCATGGGGCCGTGGCTCATCCCAAGGACAAAACGTGGTTTCCTCCAAACCTCGAAAACCCTGCCAGCCATTTATCAGCTTGAGAAGCAACACCTTCTGTCCATGTGTGTGGAATCATGGAATCACTGAGGCTGGAAAAGTCCTCCCAGCCCATGGAGTTCACCCTGTGCCCCATCCCCACCTCGTCCACTGAGTGCCACGGCCAGGCCTTCCCTGGGCACCTCCAGGGCTGGGGACTCCAAACCTCCCTGGGCAGTTCCAATGTTTAACCAACCCTCTCCAGGAAGGAATTTCCCCAGTATCCAACCTGAGCCTCCCCTGGCACAGCTTGAGGCCGTTCCCTCTCCTCCTGTCCCTTGTTCCCTGGCAGCTCCCCCCTCCTGTCAGGGGGTTGCAGAGCCAGAAGGTCCCCCCTGAGCCTCCTTTTCTCCAGGCTGAGCCCCCCCAGCTCCCTCAGCTGCTCCTGCTGCTCCAGCCTTTCCCCACTCCATTCCTTCCCCTGGACACAAATCCCTGGGAAGCAGCTCCACCAGCCTGGCAGGACAAGGAACCACAGCCCATAACACACTAAAACTCTGTTTAAAATAAAAAAAGGTCCCGAGTTTTGAACAATTTTCCACCCCTGTGCACTGATTCCTGGGGGAGCCAGGGAAGGGCTTTCCCTGGAGTTTTGTTCCCACCTCCCAACGCCAATTCCCTGCGACTGTGGCTGCTTTTGTGTGACAGTGGCTGTGACAAAACCCCCTTGTTTGTGCCAGTGCCTGATCCGTGCCAGCCTTCCTGCAGATCCCAGTTAACTCCCTCGGAGCCAGAGGGAACAGGGTACAAGGAAACAGCTCCCAAAATCCAAGAGAACAGCCCGTGTGCCAGCTGGAGACCCGGCACCAGGGACGCAGAGGAATGGCACCGTGGGCATTAAAGCACAGAATTCCTGAAAAATCCCTCCTGTGGAAAAGCCAGAAAGTTGAATCCAACCAGAATTTAAACATATTTTCAGTGCCTCTGACTGTGCAGCGTCAGCTGTCCCAGGGAATCCTTGATCCTCCTCCTCACAGGATCCCTGGACACGGAGCTCTGAGGGGATGAGGGGCATTTAAGGACACGAGGAGAAGCACCAAAGCCTAGGAGGGTGACTCTGAGGGGAAGCTGAATCCCAAACTTGGGTGTCCTCATCCAGTATTTCCTGCCTGTAAATGGTAATTTTATTTTCTTATTTTAATGTGATCAAATATCCACAAAAAAAAAAAAAAACAAAACCCAACAACAACAAAAAAACCAACAAACAAACCCTCCCCAGATTCCTGAGAACCGTAATCCAAGGAATAAATTTCTCCGATGGAAAACCTTTCACATGCAACTTTTGGGAATGTCTGACTCCCTTTTGTGTCTTAACTCAGCTCTTAGCATTGAGCAGAGCAGCTCAGCTGCCCAGATCCCGCATTCCAGGGGCAAAACTGCTGAATTTTCGGGACATTTGAACACTGGCAGTGACAACCAGGCTTATTCCAGGCTGGAAAGCAGAGAAGGCCTCGGGCAGCACCTTCTCCTTCAGCCAAGATAAAAAAAATACCATTGACAGGATGATTATGCTGGGCTGGAGCTCTGGGGGGGCCAGATAAGGAGCAAAGCATGAGACAGCAGGGGCTGGCACAGGGACACTCGGGATCCTGCTGGCACCAGGGGCCTGGGCTGGCACGGGATGGGGAGGGATGTGCCCGGAGAGCCCAGAGGAAAACCAGCACTGGGCGGAATTCCAACAGAGCCAAACTTGTGTTATGGGATCATGGAATGGTCTGGGGTGGAAGGGAGATTAAAATCATCCAGTGTCACCCCCTGCCATGGGCAGGGACACCTCCCACTCTCCCAATTGCTCCAGCCTGGCCTTGGACACTCCCAGGGATCCAGGGGCAGCCACGGCTTCCCTGGGAATTCCAGCCCAGCCCCTCACCACCCTCACAGCCAAAAATTCCTCCTCAGTATCCCACCTCAACCTTCCCTTCTCCAGCTCACAGCTCTGGGAACAGACCAGCAGCTCTTATTCCTTTTCCTAACATTTTATGCCTAAGGAACATCAGCTCTGGAGCCAGGCTGGGAGAGCTGGGGGGGTTCACCTGGAGAAGGGAGAGTTCAAGGGAGAGCTGAGAGCCCCTTCCAGGGGCTAAAGGGGCTCCAGGAGAGTTGGAGAGGGACTGGGGACAAGGGATGGAGGGACAGGACACAGGGAATGGGTTCAGACTGTCAGGGCAGGGTTAGGTGGGATATTGGGAAGGAATTCCTTTGGTGAAGGAGCTGAGATGCCAGACCCAAGGGAGGAAAACTCCGAGTCCCCATCCCGGAACAATCCCAGCAAAACAATCCCAGCAAAATAATCCCAGTGCCACACATGAGCTCCAGTTTGAGGGTTAAACTGGTGTCAGCTCACTGGGTAAACTGGTGTCACCTCACTGCTCAAACTGGTGTCAGCTCCTGGGTTAAACTGGTGTCAGCTCCTGGGTTAAACTGGTGTCAGCTCCTGGGTTAAACTGGTGTCAGCTCCCTGGTCAAACTGGTGTCAGCTCCCTGGTCAAACTGGTGTCAGCTCCCTGCTCAAACTGGTGCCAGCTCACTGGTTAAACTGGTGCCAGCCCCAGCCATGATCCAGGGCAGAGCAGAAACCCCAGGCTGAGCGTTTTCCAGGTGTCCTTGGACTGTAACTCCTGTAATCTCTGTGTTCACAAACACTGCCCTGGTGACACCAGGGCACAGGGATTTCCAACAGGAATTCCACCAAAACACTGGGATGACCCAGCCATAACACCCCTGTCCAGCGGGAACAAAGAGGGAGAAACTGGGAGTCAAAGGGATGGGGGTTGGACACCTCACCTGGGACCTCCAAAGTCCCTTCCAGGACCTCCAAAGTTCCTTCCTGAACTTCCAAAGTCCCCTTTGGGACCTCTAAAGTTCCTTCCAGAACTTCCAAAGTCCCCTTTGGGACCTCTGAAATTCCTTCCAGGACCTCCAAGTTCCCTTCCAGGACTTCCAAAGTCCTCTTTAGGATCTCCAAAATCCCCTTTGAGCCCTCTAAAGTTCCCTCCACGACCTCCAAGGTCCCCTCTGGGACATCCAAAGTTTCTTCCAGGACCTCCTAAGTCCCTTCCAGGACTTCCAAAGTCCCCTTTGGGACCTCTGAAGTTCCTTCCAGGACTTCCAAAGTCCCTTCCAGGACTTCCAAAATCCCCTTTGGGTCCTTTAAAGTTCCCTCCACTACCTCCAAGGTCCCCTCTGGGACTCCAAAGTCCCTTCCAGGACTTCCAAAATCCCCTTTGGGACCCCTGAAATTCCTTCCAGGACCTCCAAGGTTCCCTCTGGGACCCCCAAAATCCCTCCCAGGACCCCCAAAGTCCCCCCAAATTCCCCCCCAGCTGTTGGCTGAGGGCACCGGGAACAAACCTCTCCCTGTGGAACCCCCAGAGCTCAGGAATTGCTTTTAATCCACCAAAATTTGAATCCTGAACTGCCCCCCCCCCATCCCTCCAGCTTCCAGCTGAAATCCAACAGTAATTCCACAGCTTTGGGGCTGAGCATCCAAACAACAAAGTTTCCAAAGGCACATCACTTAAATAATTAAATTTAAAAAAGGGCAAACGCTGCCAGCCTCTATTTTTAGCCAAACCAGTGTTTCCACCTCCCCAGGTCCACAACATTCCCTTGGGCTATTCCAAGAGAAACCCGAGTCCTCTGTAAGTTTTCAGGGACACGGGGAAGGGGAAAAAGCTGGAGGTAAAAGAAATAAAAATCAGGGATTTGAAGTCATTTGCAGTCAGGCAGCACTTCCCCGAGGGGGAATCACGGATCCTGGTCTCCAGGGTTTCCTCTGGATTCCCAAAGCCAAGTTGGGGTTGAGCCGGAAAAAAAACAACAAAAGGATCCTTTGGAATAATTCAGAAACACGCAAGAAGTGGAAAAATTCGGGACTGGGGAAGGAATTGCCTCGGGAAAGGGTCTGGGAAAAACAATCACGTGGGAAACAGCACAAAGGAGACTCCAAGCCCGGGGAGGAAAAGGCTGGAAAACTCTGGGATTGGGAAACACCCTAAAATCAGATGGTGTGGAAGCAAAAAACGGGATACAATTCCCTTTTGGGATGCCAGATTCCTGACTTCTCTGCCTCAGCACCTGCCTGAGAATCAGGGAATTCAGGCTGGAAAAGACATCCAAGCCTGAGTCCAATTGTTCCCAACCTCTGACCACCCCCAGGTCCACATGGAATTTAAATCCCTCCAGGACATCCTCAGGATCCCAAATTTCTTTCATTTCAGCTTTCCAGGACATCCTGTTACCCCTCAGGATCCCAAATTTCTTTCATTTCAGCTTTCCAGGACATCCTGTTACCCCTCAGGATCCCAAATTTCTTTCATTTCAGCTTTCCAGTACATCCTGTTACCCCTCAGGATCCCAAATTTCTTCCATTTCAGTTTTCCAGGACACCCTGTTACCCCTCAGGATCCCAAATTTCTTTCATTTCAGCTTTCCAGGACATCCTGTTACCCCTCAGTATCCCAAATTTCTTTCATTTCAGCTTTCCAGGACATCCTGTTACCCCTCAGGATCCCAAATTTCACCCCACCTGGAGCCAAGCTGAGCACAGCCAATGATAAAAACCCCAAAAGTGACAATTTTTTGATCACTTAGATGGTTTTTAAAATTCCAATTAAACACCCAACACAATCCCAAAATCCATCCTCATCCCACCATGGACCTTCTCCCCCAGGAACAGCCACGGAAAAACATTTAAGGAAGTGGAAGAAGAAGTAAAACCGGGAGAAATCTGTTTCCAGAGGGGGAAAAAAAGCAGGAATGGGTTTAATTTTTGCCCCCAAAGTGATGACACTTCCCTGCTTTCCCACATCCCTGCTCCCAGAAGGTCCAACTGATGTTTACAGGAGTTGGAAAAGCCCAAAATATCAATTCCCAGCGAGGCCAAAAGAGCTTTTTTTTAAGTGGGAAAGTTGGTGCAGAACAATTTGCTCGAGGGGTTTTCTTTGCAGCCACAGGGATCATCTGATTCCTCCTGCTCCTGAATCCCTGTCACTGCATCCTTTGTTCCCTGGGAAAGCACCACAGCCAGCTCCAGGCACGCAATTCCCACCAAAAACTGGGAGAGGTCACTCACAATTCTCATAATTCCTAATTTTTTGGAGATGAAAACACAATATTCTCGTTCATTGTGGCCTTAAAAGTTTGTCTTTTATCCTTTTCTGCTGCTCCACATGGAAAAGTAAAGAACTTTAGCTGGGATACAGCCCAGAAAAATGGGATTGGGCTTCACCACACCAGGTAAAATACACAGACAGTAGGTTTTGGCTTCATCACAACAGGTAAAATCCATAAAAAATGGGATTGTGCTTCGCCATACCAGGTAAAATCCATAGAAAATGGATTTTGGCTTCATCTCCCCAGGTAAAATCCATAAAAAAATTGGTTTGGGCTTCATCTCCCCAGGTAAAACCCACAAAAAATGGGTTTGGGTTTTGCCACAGCAGCAAAAAGCCCTAAAAAAATATTTTTAGGCTTCACCACACCGGGTAAAAATCCCCCCAAAAATGGGTCTGGGTTTCATCACGACAAGTACAAATCCCTAAAAAACAGTTTGGGGTTTCATCTCACCTGGTCCAAATCCCTAAAAAATAATGATATTACATCTCCAGAAGTTCCAAAGGCCTGTTCCCACTAAACCAAGGCCCATTCCCGAGGCATATTCCATGGAAACAGCCCTCTCCATCACCCACTGAGGGTGGGCATCTCCCCATGGCACTGGATAATCCCACAGCTGCTGGGATGGGACACGGGGGGGTCAGTGTCCCAAATCCAGAGGTTTGGGCCTCTGGGAAGAGCCCTCACCAATAATTTCATTTATTGATTAACCCACAACTTCCAGCAGCCACAAAATTCCTCCTGTTTGGGAGGGAATGTCACACTCTGCTCTCTGCAGGAAAACCCAGAGCTGCAGCTTTTGCCTGGAGGGAAAAAAAATCACGGAATCACTGAGAGGTTTGGGTTGGAAGGGACTTTAAATTCATCCCATTCCACCCCCTGCCATGGGCAGGGACACCTCCCACTCTCCCAATTGCTCCAGCCTGGCCTTGGACACTCCCAGGGATCCAGGAGCAGCCACAGCTTCTCTGGGAATTCCAGCCCAGCCCCTCACCACCCTCACAGCCAAAAATTCCTTCTCAATATCCCACCTAAACTTTCCCTTCTCCAGCTCACAGCTCTGGGAACAGACCAGCAGCTCTTATTCCTTTTCCTAACATTTTATGCCTAAGGAATATCAGTGATGGAGCCAGGCTGGGAGAGCTGGGGGGGTTCATCTGGAGGAGAGAAGGATCCAGGGAGAGCTGAGAGCCCCTTCCAGGGCCTAAAGGGGCTCCAGGAGAGTTGGAGAGGGACTGGGGACAAGGGATGGAGGGACAGGACACAGGGAAGGGCTTCCCACTGCCAGAGGGTTAAATGGGATATTGGGAAGGAATTCCTCCCTGGGAGGGTGGGGAGAGACTGGGCTGGAATTCCCAGAGAAGCTGTGGCTGCTCCTGGATCCCTGGAAGTGTCCAAGGCCAGGTTGGAGCAACCTGGGCTAGTGGGAGTTGTCCCTGCCCGTGGCAGGGAAGAATTCCTTCCCAAAATCCAACCCAACCCTCCCTTCCATCACTCTGAGCCCCTCCAAGAGACAATTCCACACCCCCTTCCAGCTCCAGCTCCAGCCCCACCACTGTTTGTCCCGTTCAGGAGCTCCTGGAGCTGCAGGTGCTTTAAATCCATTTCCAACCCCCCTTTTTCCCCTCCCGTGGAACATCTCCCAAAGCCCTGCTGTTAAACTTTAACCACGCTGGACACAGAAATTCCAACCCTGTTCCTGCAGCTCCAACTTCCACTCCCTCAATCCAACATTTAACAAGGAAAACCCGGGATTTCAAGCAGTGTTGGAGCAGCTCAGTGTCTAAACCACAGGTGCCAGCAAGGTAAAGCTCCACCAAATTCAGGGGTTTTTGGGTTTTTTTTTTTCCCCAGGAAAACCGTGTTTAGCAATGCAGCAACCCCCTCTCCTCCCCTGGGATCACCCAGGAAACATTTCCCAACACCTTCCCAGGTTTTCCCTCCTGAGTTAATAAACTGCTCACCCTTGTGGTTCACAGGGGGAGCGAGTGGAGAACATATTTATTTAAAAAGTTGCAGAGATAATAAATAACTCCCAGCCATTACAGTTTATCCAGGTTTTTGGCCACTATGCAAATCCAGCGCCAGCTCAACCAAAATATTATGCAAAAACACCCCCAGCTGCACCTATTTTTACTTTTTCTGGCCCTCACAGCGACAGCAGCGGCTCCTCAGGGGAGTTTGGGCCCTTGCAGAAGGTTTTTGGGGGCCTTTTCACAGGGTTTTGGGTCCTTCACAACGGGGTTTGGCCCCCTCAGAGGGTTTTTGGGTCCCTTCAGAGGGGTTTGGTCCCCTTGAGAGGGGTTTGGGTCCCTTTCAAAGGGGTTTTAGTCCCCTTCAAATGGTTTTTGAGTCCCTTTCAGAGCCTCTTTGGTCCGCTCACAGGGGTTTGGGTCCTCTCAGAGGAGGCTTGAGTTCTTTCAGGGGGTTTTGGTCCCTTTCAGAGGGGTTTTGGTCCCTCCACACCACCCTGGGAGCCACTGCCACCCCTGATTTCCCTCCTGGCTCCAGCACCACGAACTTCTCCACGCCGGGTTTCACTTCCAGCGCCCTTTAAAAACCCTTTACCTGCACTCCAAAGTCTTCCACACAGCTGGAAAACAAACCAAACACAGCCAGGGATCCCAAGGATCCCCACAAGGATGGGAATCCCAACACTGGGACCAACTCTAAAACTCCAGGAGGGGGGAGCAGGGACAGGGATGGGGTGTCGGGTTTTCCAAGGGGAAAAGCGGGATCTGAGTTGTCCTTTTCCCAAATATTTCCCGACCAGGAATGCTGTAAAGCCTCACAGTGCCAGCTGGGAGAGGGGGCAAAGGGAGATGGGGGGGACATGGCAGGAATGGGGGAGACCCAGAGAGGGGACAGGGAGAGGGGAGGGAGACACGGTGGGGACATGGGGACATTATGGGGAGGATGGGGGGACACGGTGGGGAAGGGGGGGACACGGAGGGGACACAAGGCAGAGATGGGGGTGCACACACGGTGGGAACAGGGGGGGACACACAGAAGAGTCAGGGGGACACACGGATGGATGGGGGGACACATAAAGAGTCAGAGGGACACAGGGAAGGCCGGAGGGACACACAGATGGATGGGGGGACACACGGATGGATGGAGGGACGGCGGGGACACGGGGCAGGGAACTGGGGGTACACAGGGTGGGACACACGGAGGATCGGGGTGGGACACGGGGGGACACACGAATGGACGTGGGGACACACGGAGGGTCGGGGGGACACACGGCGGGGTGAGCCGGGGGGGACACACGGTGGGGACACGGTGGGGATGGCGGCGACACAGCAGGCCACACGGAGGGTGCCGGGAGCACATGGAGGGCCTGGGGGACACACAGAGGGTCGTGGGGACACACAGAGGGTCGTGCGGACACAAGGATGGACGGGTGGGACACACGGCGGGGCGAGCCGGGGGTAAACAAGGCGGGGACACGGCGGGGCTGGGGGGCACACGCTGGGCCGCACGGAGGGTCGGGGGGACACACGAAGGGACGCCTCGGCCACGGGGCCTGTTGTGCCGCCGCCGCCGCCGCCGCCGCCGCCGCCTGGGCCGCGCGCGGGGCCTGCCGGGCCTGGCCGTGCCGGGGCTGGGCTGGGCCGCGCGGGGCGGTGGAGGGAGGGGGGGAGAAGCAGGCGGTGCGCGGCGGGCAGGTCCCCTCCGTGTGTGTATGTGCGCGCGTTTGCGTGTGTGTGTGTGCGCGACGCGGGGATCCCCCCCGGTGCCCCCCCCGCCGCCCTCACCTGCACATGATCCGCCATCTTGCCCCATTCATGCTCCGCTCGCGCCTCCGCCCCCGCTGCGCCGGGCCCGGACCCGCCGCGTCCGCCCCGCGCCGCCGCGCGCACCGCGCATGCGCCGCGCGGGGCACGGGCAGGCGCGGCCACGCCCGCCGCCGCGCGGCCACGCCCACCGAAGGGGCGGGCCGCGCCCCTCCGCGGACAAGGCGACGCCCCCTCCGAGGGATAGGCCACGCCCTCCGAGGACAGGTCACGCCCCACAATGCGCATATAGCGTTCCCCAAAGGGACAGGCCACGCCCACCAAGAGGTAGACCGCGCCCCCCCGGAAGAGCGGGTCACGCCCTCCCGACCGGACATACCACGCCCACCGCTCAAGCCGCACCTCCCCAGGTAAAGCCACGCCCCCCCTCCGAGCCTGCGCGCGTCGTATTTTGGACGTACCCCCCCTCCCGTATTTGGGCAGGCCACGCCCACCCAACGCCGCGGAGGCTGCGCACGGCGCGGCGCGTGTGACGTCACGGCGCTGGCGGAGGGAGGAGGAGGAGGAAGGGGGTGGTTTGTTGACACGGGGGTTAAAGGGACCGCGCACCCGCGGCGACGGCGGGGACACCCGGGGACACCTGTGTGACCAGGGGCACCAGCGTGATCAGGGGCACCAGCGACAGCAGTGAGACCAGGGACACCAGTGACACCAGAGAAACCAGTGACAGCAGGGACACCAGTGACATCAGTGACACCAATGAGGACATCAGTGACACCAGTGAGACCAGTGACAGCAGAGACACCAATGAGGACATCAGTGACACCACTGACACCAATGAGGACATCAGTGACACCACTGACACCAGTGAGACCAGTGACAGCAGAGAAACCAATGACACCAGTGACACCAGTGTGACCAGGGACACCAGTGAGATCAGGGACACCAGTGACACCAGTGAGACCAGTGACAGCAGAGAAACCAGGGACACCAGTGACACCAGTGTGACCAGGGACACCAGTGAGATCAGGGACACCAGTGACACCAGTGAAACCAGTGACAGCAGAGAAACCAGTGACACCACTGAGATCAGGAACACCAGTGAGACCAGTGCCAACAGGAACCACACCAGTGAGACCAGGAACACCGGTGTGACCAGGGACAGCAGAGACACCAGTGACACGAGGGTGACCAGGGACACCAGTGACACCAGAGCAACCAGTGAGAGCAGTGACACCAGTGCTACCACGTCCCTGCACCAGTGCCTTGCACCAGTAGCCTCCCAATTACCCCAGCCCAGGACAAGCCTCATGCCCCAGCAGCCCCTGCACCAGTGCTCCCAGTACCCAGCACCAGTGCTCCCAGTGCTCCCAGTACCCAGCACACCAGTGCTCCCAGTTACCCCAGCTCTGTCCCTGTCCCCCATCTCTACCCACTGGGCATTTGTCCCTGGCTGGGTTAACTGGGAGCACTGGTGTGCAGGTGCTGGAGTAACTTGGGACACTGGTGCTGGGCTGGGCTGACTGGAGGCCACTGGTGGGAGGAACTGGGTGCAGGGCACTGGGACCACTGGGACACCCCTGGGACACCCTCTGGACCCTTTTCCAGGCAGGAAAACTGAGGGAGGGCCATGGTGGGAATTCCCAGTGTCCTGCACCAGTGCCAGGGGATGGGACATGGGTGTGTCTAGCTGTCCATGTGTCCCCAGCCCTGTCCCCCAGCCCTGTCCCCCATCCCTGTCCTCCATACCTGTCCTCCATCCCTGTCCCCATCCCTGTCCCCATCCCTGTCCCCAGCCCTGTCCCCAACCCTGTCCCCAGCCCTGTCCCCAGCCCTGTCCTCCATCCCTGTCTCCCATCCCTGTCCCCCATCCCTGTCCTCCATCCCTGTCCCCCATCCCTGTCCCCCAGCCCTGTCCCCAGCCCTGTCCCCAGCCCTGTCCCCAGCCCTGTCCTCCATCCCTGTCCCCATCCCTGTCCCCATCCCTGTCCTCCATCCCTGTCCTCCATCCCTGTCCCCCATCCCTGTCCTCCATCCCTGTCCCCCATCCCTGTCCTCCATCCCTGTCCCCCATCTCTGTCCCCCCAGCCCCTCGTGGGGCTCTTGGGGCCGCAGGAAACCATCGCGAGCGGAGGAAGCGGCAGAACCCAAACCACACGTCACGTGCTGAGCCCGCCCGGCCCCCACACCACAGAGAGAGAAGGGGGGGGACACACGGCCTGGATGGGACCCCTCGGAGCTGTGGGACACTGAGGGACACGGTGGGACACTGAGGGACACGACAGGACACGGTGGGACACGCTGGAGGATGCCGGAGGTGGGAGGATGGAGGAGGCGGTGGTGAAGCAGGGGGGGATCTACCTCCAGCTCCAGCAGACCTTCGGCAAGGTGAGGGGGTGTGGGGGGCACAGGGGGGCTCGGAGGGGCGGGATACGGGGTGGGATCCAAAGGGATTTGGGTGCTCCCAGCCCTTGGCTCCTCAGCCATCCGTGAGCTCCCCGTGGGCACGGGCAGGGGGATGGAAGGTGCCGGGGACACTTTGTAAGGCCAGGGGCTGGCTGGTGTGAGCTGGGGTGAGGGATGTGACCCCCAGAGCTGGGGAGTGACTGATGTGACCCCAAACCTGTGTTGGGTGATGGGTGTGGCCCCCAGACCCGCACAGGGTGACTGATGTGACCCCCAAAGCCAGGGGGTGACGGATGTGACCCCAGACCCACATTAGGTGATGGATGTGACCCCGAGTCTCGTGTTGGGTGACAGATGTGACCCCCAAACCTGTGTTTGGGGATGGGTGTGACCCCCAGACTCACATTGGGTGATGGATGTGACCCCCAGACCCACACTGGGTGGCTGATGTGACCCCCAAAGCCAGGGGGTGACGTGTGTGACCCCCAGGCCCACATTGGGTGACTGATGCAACCCCCAAACCTCTCTGCTTCCGTGCCTGATAAGCTCGGGGTTTGGCAACAGCTCCCAAAAGGGAAGGAGCTCGTGGGCATCTCCAGCTCCGTTCCCTGGTCTCGTTCCCCATGGACACCCTCCAAAGGGGATCCAAGTGCCTTGGGAATGGCAGGGAAGGCGGGCAGGGTGCAGGCAGGGCAGGCAGGGCATCCCCTCCCCATGGCAAGGCAGGAGCACACGGTGCCTGCAGTGCTGGGGGACAGAGAGCAGGACAGAGGCCACCCCAGTGTGGATCCCAACATCCCATCCCAGGGAAAGGGAGCTGTGTTTTTGTCGGATCCTGGGGGCCCAGCAGGCCCAGGAGCAGGAGCTGCCGTGGAGGATGTGCTGCTTTGGGTGCAGGACTTCCCCTGTCCCCACTTCCCCTCTGACACTGGGGCCTCCCATCCCATCCCCTGTGAGCCCTGAATTGCTGCTCCATGGGGGGCGAGCTGGGAACCTTTAAAAGCTGGTGTTTCCAGGGAAAATGGAGGGAACAAGGAGCTGGAAGCCCTTCAGCAGCAGGGGGGTGGCGTGGGCAGGGCTTTTGGGTGCTGCAGGGGTGGATCTGGATGGTGGGCGAGGGCGAGGGTGGGAATGGGATGCTGCTGGTGCCTTTCCCAGCTGGAAAAGCCTTGCTGTGCCTCAGGGATGTTTATCCAGGGATATTTAAACCCCAGTTTACCTCTGGTCAGTCCCGGGCGAGGTGCAAAAACCCGCCCAGACCCCACAGGGGTCACCCCTGTGATCCTGAGGGAACAAAAACTCCAGGGAGGGCGAGCAAAGCCACCTCTGCAAGACACAGTGGCTCTTTCAGGTTCTGGCTCTTAGGACTGAAAATATTTCAGAAGAACACTTTACGACTAACCAAAGGTCAGCTGAACTGTGACCCAGACGTGCCTGTTATTTAGGAATGTTGGGGCTGGTCCTTATGGCGTTTGGGTGTTAAGTCTACATCTCTGAAGTAGATTCTCCCCGTGGCAGAAGTGGAAGAAGTTCTGGGGCGTCTTGTACCGGGAGAGCTCCTGCTCCACAGCCCGCCTGGAGCTGCTGGAGGGCTCGGGGCCGGGGGAGAAGGCCCGGAAAGGCGAGGGGAGCAAGAGGCTGGTCCGGCTGAGCGACTGCGTGCACGTGGCCGAGGCGGGGGGCGATGCCACCTGCCCCAGGGACACCGTCCCCTTCCTGCTGGAGACCACGGACAGGCGCTTCCTCCTGGCTGCTGACGGCGCCGAGGCGGCCGACTGGATCCAGAGGCTGTGCGAGCTGGCATTCCCGGTAGGATAACCGGGATCCCTCGGGGTGGAGATCCGGGGGGGGGTTGGTGTGACGGGGGATCCAGAGGCTGTGCGAGCTGGCATTCCCGGTAGGATAACTGGGATCCCTCGGGGTGGAGATCCGTGGGGGGTTGGTGTGACAGGGGATCCAGAGGCTGTGCGAGCTGGCATTCCCAGTAGGATAACTGGGATCCCCCGGGGTGGGGGGGTCCGTGGGGGGGTTGGTTGCCTTTAAAATGGGGGAAATAGTTCTCTGAGTGTAGGAAGGCAGGAAGCAGCTCTTTGGTTGCACACACACACAGCAGAGGCCTTTATGATGTTTATAACAACATTATATCAACATAATATCTAACACAATATCTAATTGGGATACCTGGGTGTTGCCTCACTGGTTACACCCATTCCCAAAACCATCTGTCCCACTCTCGCCACACCTCCTAAATTTGAGTCAGTGGTCCTGAAACCACCAGCCTTTCCTCCCAGCCCTCCTCACCCTCACCATCTCTGCCCCCCTTGGAAGGGCTTCGAGGCTTCTGAGTAGTTTTGGCTTGGCTGTATCCAACGGTGTGCCCCTGTTACACCTCATTCCAAGCACGTTTTTCCCGATAAAGGTGTTTTTTTTCACCTCGCTCAAACCTTTGTCCGCCAGAATTCTTGACAAGGAGCGGTAAAGAACACCTTGTACCAAAGGTGCTTGGCTAAAAAGGGCTGGAAGAGCCACGCTGAGATTTTATATCATGTAGAGTTTAAGGTGTCCATGCCATGCTAAGATTTTATATCATGTAGAGTTTAAGGTGTCCATGCCACTCTCTGCCCTCGCTCACTGGCCGCTCTCTCCCGGGCAGAGGAGCAGGGAGGAGCAGGCAGCGGGCAGGGACGGCCCTCAGAGCTCTCTGGGCACCGATGGAGAGTTCTCCATGGAGGAAAACTCCCTGTACAGCTCCCGGGGCAAAGGTAGGCACCGGGAAGTGGGGACGGAGCAGCGGGCGGGGGTTTGCTGGGGTGGGAGGCAGCGCTTTGTCCCACAGCCCCTCATCCCCACCTGCACCAGGGAGCTTCCTCGTGCTTCCTCGTGCTTCCTGGTGCCGGGGAGCAGCTCCCAGCACAGCTCCCAGCTGTGTGGTGGGAAGTCTCCTCCCGAAACATCCCCTTCCTGCTGCGGTTTGGCAGGGCCGGCTTTGCCGCGCTATCGCCTGCGGCCGGAGCCCTCCGGCCCTTATCGGCCGGACACTGCCCCAACCGGGGAGGGTCCTGAGCCCCCCGGGGCGGGAGGTGCCCAGCCCACCCTTTTTCCCCCCCCTGCAGCCGGCCTGGAGCAGGAGTTCGAGGTGACGGTGAGGGCCACGCAGTCGTCGCAGCGCTGCCGGCTCTGGGGCCGCTGCATCCTGCGGGCCGGGGAGGAGGCGCTGGAGCTGCGGCACTTCCAGAGCTCGGAGCTGCTCTACAGTTGGCCCTACCGCTTCCTCAGGCGCTTCGGGAGGGACAAGGTCGGTGGGGAAGGGTCTGGAGTACAAGTGCTGTGGGTTGCTCAGCCTGGAGAGGAGGAGGCGCAGGGGAGACCTTATCCCTCTCTACGACTCCCTGACAGGAGGGGAAATCAGGAGGGGTTGGACTTTTCTCCCAGGACAAGAGGGCACAGCCTTGAGCTGCCCCAGGGGAGGTTTAGGTTGGACATGAGGAAGAAGTTCTTCCCAGAGAGAGGGATCAGCCCTTGGAATGGGCTGCCCAGGGAAGGGGTGGAGTCCCCGTCCCTGGAGCTGTTTAAGCAGAGCCTGGATGTGGCATCAGTGCCATGGTGGGGGGGACAAGGCGGGGTTGGGTCACAGGTTGGGCTCGACGATCTCAGAGCTCTTTTCCAAGCTCAGTGACTCTGTGTGGGTGTGGGCAGAGCGGGCTGGGATGCAGGGATTGATGCTGTGTGTCCCCCCTCCCTCCCCAGGCGACGTTCTCCTTCGAGGCCGGCCGGCGCTGCACCTCCGGGGAGGGCAACTTCGAGTTCAACACCCGCCAGGGCAACGAGATCTTCCAGGCCATCGAGTCGGCCATCGACGCCCACCGGGGCCGGGGGGGCCCTGGAGAAGAAGCCCCCCGGCCCCTCGGCCACTCCAGGACGCCCAGCTGGGCACAGGGGCACGAGGAGCCCGGCGGCCCCAAGGAGCCCGCCCGCGAGGGGAAGGTGCCCAAAGCCAAGCCCCCCGTGGTGATGCCCCCCCTCGGCGGCTGCTCCGGGGCTGGGGAGCCCTCCCGGGGGGCTGATTATCCCTATGCCGAGCCCTGTGATTCCCTCCTCCGTGGGAAACCCGCGGTGCCGGGCAAGAGCTGGAAGCAGGATGCTCCGGCCGGGGCGGAGTGCGAGTACGCCGTCCCCTTCGACGCCATCGCCAAAGCCCTCCTGGCCCGCCAGTTCGGCGGCCTGGGGGGCCCCGAGGGGGGTCCCGACCCCCCCTACACCCCCAGGGAGCCCGGGGGGGGTCCCCAGCAGCCCCCCCAGCAGCCCCCCCCGCGCCCCACGGCCGCCAAGCCCGAGCACATCTACGACGAGCCCGAGGGTCTCTCCGCCCTGGCCGTGTACGACGAGCCCGAGGAGGTGAAGGGCGAGGCGTGGAGGCTGCAGGCGGCCCCCGAGGAGCCCCCCAGGCACGACCAGCCCTACAACCCCCAGCGGGACGACTACGCCGTGCCCAAGAGACCCGTCCCGCTGCGCCAGCCCTTCCTGCTGCAGGGCAAGGAGTGGCTCGGCGACACCGACTACGACAACGTGGCCCTCAAGGTGGCCAAGAAGAGGAACCTGCAGTGAGCGGGACGGGGAGGAGAGGAGGGAAGGACCCACCCCCCGGCTGTCCCGGGCAGAGTTATCCCGACCCCCGCAGAGCTGAGACCCCCTCCCAGCTCAGCGCACCTGCGGCTTGGGGGGGGACGGGCATCCCTGGGGAGGGGCGGGGGCACATCTGGGCAGTGCTGGGGCACATCTGGGCAGTGCTGGAGCACATCTGGGCAGCAGCAGGGGCGCATCTGGGAAGCTCTGCAGTTGCGATGCGCCCACTGGAGGGCAGTGCGAGCCCACCGTACAACAGCCCGTGCCCACCGTACAACAGCCCGTGCCCACGGCTCCGGTCCCCCCGCGGCCCCGGGTGCCAAATCCCTCCCCTCGTCCCGCTCAAAGCTCGGGAATACCAGCTCTGCCCCGCACGGACCCCCGCGCACCCCTCCAGAGGCAACAGGAGCATCCATGGGCCTGGGATGCTCAGGCTGTGCCGGCTGGGGATGCACATCCCACACCTCGGGATGGACAATCCCCAGGGATGCACGTCCCGCCCCTGAGAGCCCCCGTGCCCACACGCAGCCCCCAGTGCTCCCAGTATGCACCAGTTGCCGTGGCAGGGCTGGGCGCTGTGCCCGTCTGAAGGTCCTGCCACATCCTCCCTCAGCACCAGCAGGGCTGTAAATTCCTGCTGTTTCAGCCGCGTTTTTATTTGTAATTCTTTTTATAAACCCACTTTCCAGCCCATTCTGAATTATAGATGGAATGTTTGGCTTCATTGTCACGGAGATTTTCGTGGCTGGCTCTGCTCCTCCCAGTACGGACCAGTATGTGGCTGGACACAGCCTGACTTGCTTTGGGTCCTCCTCCTCCTCCTCTTCCTCCTCCTCCCAGCCACTTCCAGGCCTGCCCAGCCCTTCCTTGGGCCCAGCACCATCCCCAATTCCGTGAATTCCCCCACGGTGAATTCCACGTTTCCCTGGCACAGGCCGCTCTCCCAGGGCTGTGCCAGGCTCTGTCTGTGCCCATCACCCTGCCCAGACCACCTTGGAGCCCACCAGCTCCACCAGCACCCCGGAGGGACCTCGGGAGCTGCCGCCAGTCCCTCCCCATCCCACCATCCCATCAGCTCTTTTCCAGGGAAGGCAAAGACAAGCCATGAATTATTCATAATCTCTTCCAATCAAAGAAACGGCTCAGGTGCTTCAGTTAATTTCCTGGATCCTGAAAAACCCGAAGTGCGGATTTTAATAGGGCAAATTAAGTGCTTTTTATATTGTGCCCTGATTAAAGCTCCGTGTCCATCGATCCGTCGTGGATCGGAGGGGACGGGACACACGGGACACACGGGACACACAGCCTCGGGCAGGTGGCCCTGGGCTCCATCACCTGCTCCAGGTGGGATCCCAGGGGGTGCTCCAGGTGCAGAAACACCTAAGAGTGGTCAAAAATAAAAATAATAAAAGAACCCCCAAGTCTCCAGCAGTTTTTTTCCACGTGGGACCGAGAAAAAAATACGGAGCGAGGCAGATCTTTCTTTCAGGAGGCAGTGGGATTCACTGAGGGAGGGGGGTTGTCCCTCATCCCGTGGCTCCCCATCCTTTCCTGGAATCATTCCAATGGCAGCGAGGGGTTATTCTTACCTATCTCATCTCCAGACCCTGGGCATTCCAGGAGCATCCCCCAGCTGGAGCCACGGGGACTCCTGACAGCCCAGTGCCACTCACCAGGAACCAATTGCTCCAGCACGTGTTATTATTAATTAATTAACGCTCATTACGGTGGTTATTTATTATTAATCAGTGTTAACACAATCCTCACCTCCTCCAGCCCGGCTTCCCGCTGCATCCCTGCTCCTGCCTCCACCTCTGTTCCTCTTCATCAAGCAAAAACATGGAAACAGCTCCTGGACTTCACTTCCGAATCCTACTGGAAGCAGGCAGCCAGGATAATGAGGGATGGCTGGGAATGGCACCATAAAGGAATGGAAAAGCCTCCCAGACTTCACTTCCAAATCCTACAGGCCTAATGGGATTTGTGGTGGGCAGCCAGGATAACGAGGGATGGCTGGGAATGGCACTGATCAAATTTTGGAGGCAGCAGCCTGGACTGGGTGAAGTGCAGCGGGAGTTTTGGTGCTGGAAGAGCATCCCCTGCCTGCCCCATCCACGTGGATGGGGTTTAGGGGTGGAAAAGGGAACCCATCCTGGAATGTTAAGTCGGAAAAGCCCTTGGAGGGGCTCAGCCAGGGGCTGGGCTGGGAAAAAATCAATGGCACAGAGGGAGGGAAAAGAGTGGAGCACAAAGCCCCCAGACAAGCAGAGAGGTTTAATCTGATTTTGGAGTTATTATGGCTATTGAATTATGCTGATTATAAATCATCCAGGAGCAGGGATCATCAAAACAGGGATTTGCTGGGAGCCTGGAGGGGTACAAATGCTCCTGAGCCTCCCCCAGCATCCCTCCAGGAGCAGGGGGGAGGCAGAGCTGTGTCCCAGGATGGAGAAGGGCATGGAGCAGCATCCCAAGGGAAGGCTGGGATGGCAGGGATTGGAGGGGCAGAGCGAGGAAAGAGGGGTGTGGGCACCTCTGGGATGGAGGGAATGAGGAATTAAGGATTGGCACAGACCAGGGATGCAGCCCCGTGGAGAAAACAGGGAGGATCCCAAGGGAAGGCCGGGCTGGCAAAGCTTGGAAGGGCAGGGCATGGAAACAGGGATGTGGGGCTTCTCCATGATGGGGAAATAAGGATGGGGGAAAAAAGAACTGGTGCAGCCCTGTGGAAAAATCGGGGAGGATCCCAAGGGAAAGCTGGGCTGGCAAGGCTTGGAGGGGCAGGGCATGGAAAGAGGGGCATGGGCAACCCCAGGATGGGGAAATCAGGACTGGGCACAGGCCAGGGATGCAGCCCTGTGGAGAAAGCAGGGAGCATCCCAAGGGAAAGCTGGGCTGGCAAGGCTTGGAGGGCACCAAAAGAGGGGGGGCAACCACCTCCAGGATGGAGAGGACGGGGAGTTAAGGGGCTGAACATTCGGGACGGGGGATTCAGGAGCTGAACGCCCAGGACGGGGGTGCTGCCCGTGGCCCGGAGATGCCGCTCCCGGGCGCGTCTTTCCTGGCGGCTCCGCACACCTTGTCAAGGCAGCTCGTTTTCCCATTACTGTCTCCTTGGATTAGGGATGCGCTCGCTCCGCAGCGCCCCCGCCCCGCGCCCATCCCAGGCGCCAGGGAGAGCTGGAAAATGCATTAGAGCCCTGCCGAGGAGCCCCTAATGCCATTAGGGGGCAGGAATTAGAGGTGCTAAATGACAAGCCCCTAATCAGCCCCGGGATTTATGTCAATCACGCTCCCGGAGCGGGGAGGGGCAGGGCCCTTCATTCAGAAAAATTGCCTTAATTGGGAAGGTCTGGATTCTCTCCTCCTGTCTCGTTTGTGGAGCTCGGGAGCTCCTGGAAAGGCTTCTCGGGGCGGGGAGGGGGGGGGATAAATGAAGCTGATGGTGAGGTGCGGGATGAGGAGCGAGGAGGTGGCAAAGTGGAGGGACAGCCAACTCCTGCCTCCATCCCACCTGCTTTCCCTTTCCCTTTTGGTGGCTTGAGGCATTCCAGGCTGGTTATTACTGGGAATTGGGTCATTCCGGTCCGTGTGGGAAAACAGGTTGGAAAACAGCCCCCGTTTTCCCACTTTGTGGACTCTCTAAAGGAGCTGGGCTGCCTCCCTGCCCCGGGCTGCAGCGGAATGAATTGGCAATTCCCAGGAGTCCATAAAGCCTGGCTGTGTTGGGAAGGAAGCTGTAAAAGCTGCGTGTCCACAGCCGTATTTCCTTCACTCCCCATCGATCCCGTGGCCTCTGCTGCCCAGGGCAGGGCTCTGCTGCCCAGGGCAGGGCTCTGCTGCCCAGGGCTCTGCTCTGGGCTCATGTGTCGGGTCCCCTCCGAGCCACCGGCATCGATCCCAGGGACCTTGGCCAGCCCGGAGCATCTCCTGGTGCTGGGAGCACATTCCCGGGCTGATTCCAGCCTGGAACAGAGTCACTCGTGCTCTTCCCCCTTTCCATCCACATAAATGTATGGAAATATTACTAATTATGCTTCTAGGGGGAATAAACCCCCCCTTGGTTGCTGCTCCGAGGGGGGACAGCACACGGCAATCCCCCCAATCCCCCCCAGGGATGCAGGGCTGGGGGGAAGGGTTGGGAAGCGTCCTCCTGTGGGATGGAGGGATGCAGGGGGGCATGTCTGGGATCTCCCACTGGGATGTGGGATGAGATCCCACGAGGTGGGAGAGGCCGGTGCTCCAGGCAGAACCAGTTTGCTGCTCGGGCCTGGAGGAGACAAGGAGGGCTCGTGCCCAGGGTGTGGGAAGCTGGTTGCCTCCTGGAAAGGTAATTTCCAGCTGGTTCTGGCCCAGGGAATTGCTGTTCTTGTGGGATCTGGTTGCAAGACCCACATTCCTCCCTGGATCTCTGCTGGTGGGCTCTGCTGGGGGTTACTGGGGGCAGGGGGAGGGTTCCCACCCCCTGCCAGGAGCCCCAAAATCCCTTCACACGATTTTCCAGCCTGGGATATTTAATGAAGGCTAAAACACCAATAAACTGTGTTAGAGCAGCGCTGCCTGGAGCTCTTTGGACAGTCCATCCCACTCTCCCAATCCAGGAATGCCACTAAAGGGATCACCAGGACCCTAATGACAAAGGGGGACATGCAGCCAGATCCCTAATTCCAGAGCCTGCCTGGCCCTTCCTGCCCCTCCCCTGCGGAGCCATCCCGGGGCAGGTGGTGTTCCAAAGCCTCTCCTGAATCCAGGGACTTTTAAAAGCCCTCAGCTCCCCCTGGTCTGGGCTGCAGGGGATGTTTGGTGCCTTCCCTTCGCCTCAATCCGCGGCGTCAGAACCAAAATAATGCTGCGGGTGCTTCGTGGGCTCCTTCGCACACAGATTTTGTCAGGAAGTATAAATATCCCCCCCACCCACCTGGCCAGGCTGTGCCTCAGCGAGGGAATGTGCAGTCACTCCCTCGGTGCTGATCTGCTGCTGCTGGAATCCTGCAGGATTGGGGGGGGACACCGGGACAGGCTTCCCAGGGAAGGTGCCTCATCCCTGGGAGTGTCCAAGGCCGGGTTGGAGCAACCTGGGAGAGTGGGAGGTGTCCCTGCCCACGGCACCAGTTGGGCTTTAAGGTCCCTTCCAAGACAGAGCATCCCAGGATTCTGGGATCCTGTTTTCCCAGCCCTCTGTGGGTGCTGCAGGAACAGCCATGGACACTGGGAGTTTGCTGGGCAGGAGGACCAGGACACAGGGAATGGCTTCCCACTGCCAGAGGGCAGGGTTAAATGGGATATTGGGAAGGAATTCTTCCCCGTGAGGGTGGTGAGGGGGTGGGATGGAATTCCCAGAGAAGCTGTGGCTGCCCCTGGATCCCTGGAAGTGTCCAAGGCCAGGTTGGAGCAACCTGGGCTAGTGGGAGGTGTCCCTGCCCATGGCAGGGGGTGTAACAAGATGATCTTTACATTCCCTCCCGACCCACACCATTCCAGGATTTTGAAGGCTGCTAAAACCTGCCCTTCCCCATCCAGCTGTGTTCCCGGGAAGGATTTGCTCCCTCCCAGGGGATCCCGGTGCCCCCGAGCATTCCCAGTGCCTGTGTGTGCCCATCCCTGCGGCACAGGGAGCTGGTTACCAAAAACCACCACCCCAGCCAGTGTCCCAGTGTATCCCTGTGGAACAGCCACCCTTCCCGGGGACTCATCTCATCAGGGAAGGAGCCGGGAAGCGGCGGAATTTCCACCCTGCTGCTCTCCGTTATCTCCGCGAAAGGGGAGCCAATTACCAGCAGCTGGCGAGAGCCTCAAATTATTATTAATTTCAAACAAAGCATATGCTTTGTGTTAACAATCCTCCCTGGCGTGGCAGAAGGGCCGATCCCATCCAGATGGCTCCGAGTGCCGTGGGAATGATTCACGCCGGGCTCTGCCGCCGCTCCGGAGCGGAGCTGGGATGGAGGGGCTGGGGGTGGGGGGGCAATTCCGTGCCTGGATGGGGTCACCCGGCAGCAGGAGTCACAAACAGCATCTATCATCGCTTGTAATTAAAAATATAAACCCTGTGCACTCCATCTGAGAACATTCCAGGGTCCTCATGCGTGGGGAGCGGGGATGTGGTGGCCCCGGAGAGCAGCCAGCTCTCCAGGAATGAGGAATGTCATGGCATCACATGGATTATGGGGGTGTTAATACAGCAGGGGCGCATTAAGGAAGGTTTGGATCCCAGCCAGGGACCTGCTGTCCCACCAGACACAGGTGAAGCGTCATCCCGTGGCTCTCCCTGCCCCTCTCAGACCCCCTGCAAGGAGGTTTCTCCCCCCCCTCCAGCTTTGCATTCAAATAAAAAAACTGAATCATTTTCCTTTCCGTCCCTGCACGTGGAGATGGACAGAGAGGCACTTCCCAGCTTGGCTCGAGGGTGCCCAAAGCCCTGAGCCCTCTGGGAAGAGCTGCTCTGCCTCCTTAACCTGCCGTGGGAACTCAGGCTGGGAGGTGCCAAGGCAGAGCTCAGAGCAGAGTTTCCTCTCGGAATCGTGGCAGTCGCAGCCAAAATAACCGGTGTGAAAGCAAAGGATGGAGTCTATTTTTGCCAGGAGGTGGGAGCTGGGTCACCTTGGCACAGAGGAGCTGCTCTGCTCCACTGACCCCGTGGAGAGCATGGACAGGAGCAGATATCCGGGGAAAAAAAGATTTGTCCACAGCAACAGGGACTCATTTGGACACAGAATCTCCACAAAGAGGGTTTTCACTTTGGGTATGTCCATCCTCAGCTTCCAGCAAGGTCCTGCTCCTCAGGGAGCTGCTCCCATGGGCATCCCACTTTTCCCCATCAACAGATCGAGGTCCTTAGGGGGGGGGGCTCCAGAAATCCTACTGGATCAGCACGATCCCTCTGGATTAACAACCCCACATCCCTCAGCATGGAGCATCTCCTGCCTGGAGATGGATAACGAGCTCCCACTCAGAGACTTCTCAGCCCCACAGAGCCCCCCAGGCAGAGCTCAGTCCACCCCCCCCAGGACCCCGAAAAAGGGGGTTGGCAGGAACATCAGAGCTCCTTTAAATCCCACAACTGGAATTGGGAGCGAAAGTATCTCCAGGGGAGAGGGGTAAAAATAGCTGCTGCTCTGTGTCAGCAGCCGGGGCTCTGTCAAGGGCAGGGGCGAAGGCTCGTTTATAAATAGGAGGAATTAATTACTCGAGCGGGGACGTGGCGCTTAATGAGGGGCTGGGCTGGCACCAGCACGGAGCTGCCCAGCCAAGGAATCCATGGCCCAGCCCTGGGAAGGATGGGATGCCATCACCGGGCATCCCTGAGGACGCAGGGGGGGTGGGGAGGGCCAAGAGGAAGGGGTTTAATTTTAATTTTAGTTTTAATTTTAATTTTAGCTTTAATTAAGCCCCGTGGCCGTGGCTGCCTGAGTGCTCTGGGAGGGCAGGGGTGGGCAGGGGTCCTGCTGGGGAGGGGCTGGTGCTCTCCCACCCTCCCTCCCCTCCCCGTGCCCTTCACACCCTCCCAAATCAGCCCCCGGGCACTTCCAGGCTCCTCCCATAGCCTGGAATGCCGAGACCCGGCTTTTCCTCCCCGGTGAGGAGGATGGAGAGGAAGGAGAACAGGAATAAAGCACAGGAGGAAGGAGAGGGCTGGGGAGGAGGGGAAGGGTGGGAATGGAGCCCGTGGAGGGGATGCCAAGGGTCTGCTCCCTGCGGAGTCTCGGGGGGAGGAGGCTCTGCTGGGATGGGGCAGCCCCGGCTGCCTCCTGCCCTTCCCCCGGGAATGAGGCCGGGAAAACCTCTCCAGCTCGGCACGGAACGGCTCCGACCCGCCTGTTTGCAGCCACATAAAATATACATGGGAGTGATAACGAGGGGAAGCAGCCGAGCACAACCTCGGAGGGATCTGGTGCAGCGAACGAGCAGAAGCTGCGGCAGCCGGGATGGGGTGGAAGTGGCAGAGCCCTTTCCCTGCTTCCCAAACCTCTCCAGGCCATCCAGGGGGGATCCCGGGAGGCAGCAGGGGTGCCTGGAGGCCGCAGGACCCCAAGGCATCCCTGCTCAGAACTGGGCTGAGCACGGCGGGGGAAACTCATTGCACGGAATGTCCACGGTGTGGGGGGCCCCGAAATCCCCACAGATCCCGGATTCCCCGAGCCCCGGGGGGCACAGGGAAGGGAGGGCACGGGGCAGGCTCATCCCCGGGGCTGCAGGGCGGGGTGGCAGCTCCCGTTCCTGCTGAGCCAGCCGGGAGTTGATTCATGGCCCCGTCGGTGCCGGGTATTGATGCATAAGGAAGCGATAATGGAGCCGGAGCAGAGCCGTCCCCTCCCCGGGATTTATGGGATCTATGGAGCGCAGCCGGGTCTCCCGACCTTTCTGACTCCCCCTCCACATCCCACAGGGCTCAGCACCAACCCCTGCCCACGTCTGGCACACGGCTGTGCCCGGGAAGGTGCCACCCGGGGCGGATGGGGAATCCTGTGACCGGGGCTCTGAGAGCCCCTCGTGCTCCATGGGGATGAGCAGAGCCCGGGAAAGGGAGCAGAGCCACCAGGTCATGGAATGCTGATCCCATCCAAAGGGAGCAGAGCCACCAGGTCATGGAATGCTGATCCCATCCAAAGGGAGTAGAGCCACTGGGTCATGGAATGCTGATCCCATCCAAAGGGAGCAGAGCCACCAGGTCACGGAATGCTGATCCCATCCAAAGGGAGCAGAGCCACTGGGTCATGGAATGCTGATCCCATCCAAAGGGAGCAGAGCCACTGGGTCACGGAATGCTGATCCCATCCAAAGCGAGCAGAGCCACTGGGTCACGGAATGCTGATCCCATCCAAAGGGAGCAGAGCCACTGGGTCACGGAATGCTGATCCCATCCAAAGGGAGCAGAGCCACCAGGTCACAGAATGCTGATCCCATCCCAGCCAGGCCCCGGCGCCGTGGGGGATGGAGGAGCCTGGCAGGACGGGAAGGGCTGGATTTATCTTGGCTGAGCAGCTCCACTGCTCGGGAGAGAGCTGGGGGTGTTGGGATGAGTCTGTGCATCAGCATCCCCAGTAATTGAGTTAAAAAAGTCAATCAGTGAGTCACAGATCCACTTTTCCATGATTCTGTGCTCGTGGACACCCCAGACTCCCTTCTGTTTCCAATTATCCCGCTCTCGGGGCCCTGCTGCCAATATATCATCTGTTTTCTCATCATCTTCATCCCATGCCCTGAACACAGCCCTGGCTGCAGCCCCCGGGGCCTAAGGGGAAATGGGGAATAGAACCGTGGAATCCTGGAATAGTTTGGGCTGGAAGGGTTTGCAGGGACAGCTCCCACTGCCCAGGTTGCTCCAAGCCCCGTCCAACCTTGGACACTGCCGTGCCCGAGGCTTTGGGCACCCCCTGGGCAGAGCCCCGGGTGCTCCGCGGGGATGGGGAGAGCCCGGGGAAGGTCCCAGCAGAGCCTCCTCCCCCCGAGGCTCCGCAGGGAGCAGACCCTTGGCATCACCTGAAGGTCACCACCCCCCTTTCCCCTCCCAGACCCATTCCCGAGGACCTGATCGCCAATTTTCCCGCTAAGTGCACTTTAACCTCCGGCCCATTACTGGAGCCATCATCCCTTTTGCATCCCCGAAAGCCCCGTTAGTGTCAGAGCCTGCACTTTATGCCTCTGCTGCTCTGGGCTAAGTGCTCCCCTGGCCCCTCCTCGCCAGGGGGGTTCAGGGTTGCTGCACTCTCTTCCTCCTGGATTATTGATCCCTAATTTCCCCCCAGGGGGGGATGTGCTCTCTTATTGCTTCATTTTTTTTTTCCTGCTCCGCTGCCGAGTCTCCACATCCCCCCCCCCGTGCCCCAGAAATCCCACACCGCTCCCGGTCTCTGCACAAGAGGCCAGGATTGGGAATGCCAGGATTGGGAATACCAGGATTTCCAGGGCAAAGATCAAAAGCACGAAGCCACAGGGGAGGGATGGCTTGGAACAAGCCCCCCCTGGGCAGGTGGCAAACAGCGTTTCACCTGCAGAGCGCTGTGCCTTGGGCTCTTCCCTTTGGAAAAGAGAGGGGGAAAAAATACCACGACCCACCTTTCCACGCCCCAGCAAAGCCCAAAACCAGCCCTCACCCCCCGCATCGGGCCTCTACTGCCCCCCCCACCTCCTCGGTGCCCCCCAGCTGGGGGGGCAGCCGGTGTTCCAGAGCTGGGATTTGGGATGAAAGGCAGCTCTGAGCTGAGGTTCTGCTGGCAGAGACTCGGGTGAAGGGCTCCAGGTGCCCACAGCCACCCTTTCACAGCCACCCTCCAGGACAGGAGGAGGCCAAAAGGCATCGCCGGCCTTTTCGAGCCTCGCGAGCTGCGAAGTTGCTGAATAACAAAGGAAAACGGGATCCTTGAGGGCTTTTTCCCACCCGACGAGGGACCGGCGTCTCTGCCCGTCTCCACCCCGCCCGCACCCGGGTCCTCCCATCCATCAGGATCCTCAGCGTCCCTCGGCTTTCGGAGTTTGCTTGTTTGTGTCGCCTGTCAGCTCCCTCTCCCCCGCACCCCAGATGAGAGCGGAATGCATGCTAATAAATTCTGGATCGGCGGCGGCGGCAGCAGCAGCAGCACCCGGAGACGGGGAAAAGCTGCTTGAATTACAAAGGGAGCTCTCGCTGCCGCACCTGGATTTGCTTCTCGGCCCCGAGTTCGCTCCCCCCGGGGCGGGGATGCAGAGGGTGGGCAGGGATGTGGGATGCGGGGTGAGAGGCGAAGCAAAGGACGGGGTTTCGAGCAGGACAGCGGCGTTGTCACCCTGACTGCGCCCTGTGCTGTCCCCCCCCCCCAGGCGCTGCCCCAGCCCCCGGGATGCGACAGCCAAGATTAGGGCTGTTTCCTTTTCTCCGGCGAGGAGCGTAATCCCCCCTTTGAAAGGCGCATCCTGCGCTTGATGCTTCCTGACATTAATATTATCATCTCCAAGCAGCCGCAGAGCCCGGCTGTCGCCTGCGATTAGGGCGCTGACACAGATCGGTGCAAGATTTCACAGGCGGCTCATTACGGCTGACTCGGGCTCCGCTCGGCTTATATAACTCATCTTGCATAAAAACCTGTCACCCGCAGGGGCTGCTCGGCCCGCCCGGCCCCGCCGGGGCTCGGCAGGGGCCGGGGAAGGGGGGGATGAAGGCTGTCAGCGCCCTGCGAGGGGGTTCCCGTCTGCTGGAGCAGCCTGGGTGATGGTACCGGCACGGGAGCGGCTTCCAGGGGTGTGTCACAGGTGTGGGAGGGGGGGAAAAGACCCTCCGGAATTCTGGAGGGGTGAAAGGAGCCTCCCAGCATCGTGGTTTTGCTGGAGAATCTTCCCGGTTACACTGGGAGAGAAGGATCTTCCAGGGGCGTGTGGCGGGTGTGGGAGGGGGGAAAGACCCTAAGGACTGGGATGTTCCCGATGAAAAACTGGGACAGGGACCTCTGGAATCCCATGCTGGGGACTGGGATGTTCCCTATGAAAAGCTGGCACAGGGACCCCTGGAATCCTGTGCTGGGGACTGGGATGTTCCCTATGAAAAGCTGGAATGGGGACCTGTGCACCTCGTACTGGGCACTGGGATGTTCCCATGAAAAGCTGGGACAGGGACCTCTGGAATCCCGTGCTGGGGACTGGGATGTTCCCAATGAAAAGCTGGCACAGGGACCTCTGGAATCCCGTGCTGGGGACTGGGATGTGTCCCCATGCAAAGCTGGCACAGGGACCTCTGGAATTCTGTGCTGGGGACTGGGATGTTCCCGATGAAAAGCTGGCACAGGGACCCGTGGAATCCCATGCTGGGGACTGGGATGTTCCCAATGAAAAGCTGGCACAGGGACCTCTGGAATCCCGTGCTGGGGACCGGGATGTTCCCGGTGCAAAGCTGGGACAGGGATCTGTGGAATCACAGGCCCCCACACTGAGGCCTGGGATGTTCCCGATGCAAAGCTGGCACAGGGACCTCTGGAATCCTGTGCTGGGGACTGGAATGTTCCCGATGCAAAGCTGGCACAGGGACCTCTGGAATCCCGTGTTGGGGACTGGGATGCTCCCAGTTCATCCCATCCCGCTGCAGAACCCCCCTCTCCCCGTCGCGGGCGGGGGGCGGGAGCAGGGCTGGCAATGTGACCCCGGTCCCCGAAGGGCTCATCAGCGGCAGAGCCGGTGTCACCTCCCCGCAATTAATCAGAGGAGTCATTAGTAAATGAAACAACCGCGGCTCATCAGCTGCAAATCGCCTCTCCTGCCAGGAGCGGGGGGAGCCGGAGGGGAAGGGGCTTAAAATGAGGTGTCCTGTGCCTTTTTCCCCCCTCATTTCCAAACGTTTTGGGTTCAAACCTTCCCCTGGAACTCCCTGTGCTGATTGGGGGGGGATTTGCTGGTTACTCCTCCTCAGAGGATGCTGAACCCCCCCGGCTCCCACAGAGGAGCCGCTCCTGCTTCCCTGTTTCCCCTCCCGCCTCCCCCAAATCCCTCTCTTTGTGTATCCACGTGTTTGCCGTATCCGTTACCGGCAACATTTGGGATCGGGCGGCCCCGCGAACAAAAGAGCTCCGTGAAATCCGAGCTCCCCCAGTTGCTATGTAATTATTTCCACGCTACCCAAGCAATAGGTGGGAATTCTTGCCAGCGCCGATTGTCCCCAGACACCTCGGTGCCGAGGATGCCAGAGGATGGTTGCGGTGGCCAGAACAGCCTAATTAGGGATAAATCATTAACGATGAGAGCCCTGCCCCGCTGGCAAGCTCCAGGCTGGCTCCTGAAAAGGCTGCCCTGGCAGCGCTGGGGAGGGATGTGGAACTGGGATGTGATGGTCCTGTGGGTGCTCCGTGAGGATCACACTGGTTGTGCCACCTTGGATTCCTGCTCTGCTTCCCTCCGTGCCCCTTCTTCCCTCCTGTCACCGTTAAAACACTGCTGTGTGACACTGCTCCCAACACTCAGCCCTGGGCTCTTCATTAAATGTGAATTATGGGGAGCAATTCCTGGCAAGGAGAGAAAACAGCCAGTGAGACTGGGATTGGCTCCTGGGTGGGAAAACGGAGAGTGGGGACAAAACACGGACCATCAGCCTGCAGTAAGAGCGGCCACTTCCCCATCCTAATCCCTGGCAGAGCTCCTGGCTGGCTGATCCAGCTCCTCTTGCCTTGCAGGGAGTGAGATGGAGAAGAGGAGCTGCCCTGAGTCGCTGTCCCAGCCCCGCTGTGTCCCAGCCCCGCTGTGCCCCTTGTGCTGCTCAGGGCGGTGCTGACCCCTCTTCCTGCTGCATTTCGGGAGCAAAATCCCCTTTTCCTCGCACCCAGACCCGCCGTGAGGCAGAGATGGAGGTGGGAGCCTCGTCCCCAGCTCAGCCCAGCTCAGCTAATCTCTGCTTGTCACAGCACAGAACTGCGATCTGCCTCCTAAATCCGACAGGATAATTAAAATCAGGGAGGGAGATGGCTATCAGCTAATTTTTGTGATGCTCTTCCCTCTTTTTTGTGTTCTCTTCCCATCCCTCCTGGCAGTCCCTGCCTCCTCCTCTCCCTCCTCCTCGGGGGCAGAGGAGGATGTCACAGGACTTGGGGGTCCCTCTGTGCCCCCCACTCTGAGCAGGGACCCTCCCACCCCCCTCCAGGGCTCCTCCCCAGCCCTGCCGGGCTGCAGGAGCGAATTCTCCGGGAGGGGGGGGGAAACACCAACGCTGCAATCAATTAAAGGCATCAAAAAAGGATAATTTTATCAGTGGAGGGGTCGGGGGCGGGGGGGTGGGATCCTCTGTCCTGGGTAATGGGAGCATCATGTCTCCAATTAAGGTCGGGAGGATCCGTCTGGGAGCCGGGGCCCGTCAGGAGCCGACGTTTATTGGGCTGTCAAAGCCAATCTCCTTCAGGAGCTGCTTCCCCGAGCACGGCGGGTTATGGATCATTTATGCCTTTTATTTATTTATTTATTTATTTCTTTTTTAATCAGAGCACCCGGTTTCGGGTGGGTCTTGTAGTTTACAGCCTTTTCCCCCCACCCCTTTAACAGTAGAGAAATCCAGCGGCGCAAAGGAATCCCGTTCCACGGGAGCTGATTTTGGTTAATTATCATCGTTGTGGCCACGCAGGGAAACCTGGAGCAAAGGCCAGGGATCCCAGATCTGGGACCAGGGTCTTCCCTGGCGACTGGAGAGCGAGGGGACACAGGCTGGGAATGTGGAATCCCCCCAAAACCAGCGGGTTTTTGAGGGATGGTGTCTCGCGTCCCTCCCTTGCTCCGGCGGGATGCGGGAATTGCCGTCCCGGGATGCAGGCAGAGCTCCAGGCTCCCACCTGGGACACCTGCCAGGCTCTCTCTCTCTCTCCAGCTGGATGCTCCAGTGATACAAAAAAGCCTGGAGCAGGGGATGCTGTCAGGTTAATTGGTCATGGCAAGGGCTGGCACCGGCGGGTGACAGGAGACTTTGTCACACACACGGCTCCAGCCAGGAATGTTTTTGCTCCGCTCTCAATCCCGGGGATGGAGCAGCGTTTTCTCCCGGTTTGCATCCAGCAAAAGAGGAGGGGGAAAAGTCTCCTCCATGCCTGGCTGCCTGTCCCAGGTCCCAGGGGACCTGCTCTGCTCCCTGCCACCTCCCCGGGGACAGCCGGGATTGACGCCAGGAGAGGAACTATTTTTATTTTTATCCCCTCCTTTCAGTGCTCCTGGCTCCCCCCCCTGTGGGGAGGGATGGGAGAGGGTTTGAACAGCTTTTATCCCGATCCCGGGACGTGCTTTGGATCCCCCTGCCCAGGGGGGTCTCAGCTCCCAGCCTGTGCCATCCCACACCCACCCCTCCTGCATCCCTCTGCCCCGGGGATTTACCAGCCTGCTTTGGGGATGGGAATGTGGTGCCCGACCCTCTCCAACATCCCTGGAGAGGCTTCATGGAGAGAGTAGCACCCATGGATGGGGGGGGAAGCCCTCCCCCAGCATTCCAAGGCATCTCCAGGGCTGGGTTTGGGTTTCCCGTGCCTGGGAGCTGGGGAGGAGGAGGGGGGGAGAAGAGCTGAGCCACCCCCCCCAAGGGAGCAGGACTGGGGGGCAGAGGCTCATTCCTGGTCAGACACCCCATTCCTGGAATTGTGCCTGCTGGGAGCTGCCCCGGGCAGGGTTGTTACAGGATATTATCCAGACCATTTGCATGGGCACCTCCAGGTCATTTCGATCACTTTAAGCTACTTATCTGCCCATTTTCCTCCCCATAATATTTGCCTAATTCGATTACTCTGCAGCCTCAGCAAGCTGCAGGGAAATAATCAGGAGATATTACCCAGAGCAAGTCAACTGGATCCACGTTTCCAGCGGCCTCTCCCTCCCCCCCAGCTCGTCCAGGGGGCCCTGCCCTTGCTGGGGGGCACTGGGGGCACCCCCTGCTCTGGTCCCCAGTGCTGCCACACTCGGTGGGAAGGCCAAGGACCCTCTGTGGCCACTCTCCAGCGAGGTGCCAGCCCGTGCCCGGGGTGCAGGCACCCCCAGGGTGATCCAAGGGATGCCAGTTCCTCTGAATTCCAGGCGGGTTTGGGACTGAGGCCACGGAGCCGCAGGGAAGGGATGTGATGCTGCTGCAGAGCTGCTCCCAGCTGTTGGGATGGGGTTTGGGGCGGGCACAGGAGGGTTGGATGGATCCAGGGGGAAGGGAAGAGGCCGAAGCACGGAGGGGATGAACGGCTGGACTCGGTCTTTCCCAACCTAAATGATTCCATGATTCCACGACGTCGGAGAGGGGACCTGCCAGCCCCTCCCAGCCCAAGTCCCTGGAAACAGGCTTGGAGCTGAAAGATCCAAATCCACTTCCAGGCTCATTTCAGCAGCTCCGGGGGGAGCCCTGGCAGGGCAATCAATGCCAGGGCACTAACGAGGGGCCCTGAGCTAATTGGCAGGAGCTGCTGCCTAAATGAAGATTCCGTATGCGCAGGAGGAGCTGGGAAGGGCCTGGATTCGGATCCAATTTGTGCCTGCAGCAGCCCTGGGAAGCTCAATTAAGCTGCTGTGGTTGCTCTAATCAATCCCACCCCCGTCTCCCCACGGGCTGGGGAGGGGGCTCGGGCCTGGCCCCGATGGAAATGCCATCCTGGGAGCCACCAGGAGCAAGGGATCCGCTTCTCTTATCAGCATTTTGCTAATTTTTGGCTTATATATAAAAAGAGCACGTGTTTTCCTTCACCAGAGGGAAGGGGGTTCCTGGAAGAGACAGGCTTTGTTTTATTTTTGATGGTGCTTGAAGCGTCATCCCCGAGGGAGATCCGCTTTGAGCCAGCAGGATCTGCTGCTCCGAGAGGGTTGGGATTGTTTGGAGTGTTATCCTTGTCCCTTGTGCCCTCTTATCCCCCCCTGGATGTTCCTCAGAGGAGCTGAGGAGGGACAGGGAAATGGGGTTTGCAGGCCAAGGGTGAAAATGGGGATGAGGATGGGGAGGGAAATGGGTGGGAATGGGGATGGGGATGGGGATGGAGAGGGAAATGGATGGGGATGGGGATGGGGATGGAAATGGATGGGGATGAGGATGAGGATGGGGATGAGGATGGGAATGGGAATGGGGATAAGGATGGGGATGGGGAGGGAAATGGATGGGGATGGGGATGGGGATGAGGATGGGGATGAGGATGGGGATGGGGATGAGGATGGAGATGGGGAGGGAAATGGATGGGGATGGGGATGAGGATGGAGGGGGAAATGGATGGGGATGGGCATGAGGATGAGGATGGGGATGGGGATGGGGATGGGGATGGGGATGAGGATAAGGATGGGGATGGGGATGAAGATTAGGATGGGGATGGGGATGAGGATAAGGATGGGGATGGGGATTGATGCCTTGGGCTCTTCCCCTGGGTGAAGCACCTCTGTGCCCAGCCAGGCTCTCTCTTGCTGTACTGGCTTTCCTCTATGGATTATTTTCCCTGTAACCACCCCTAAGAACAACCCAAGGAGCAGGAAAAACACCTCCCAGCCACAGCACCAGAGATCTGTCCCGCTGAGGAAGAGGATGGCTGGGAGCAGCCACACCCCTGGAGCTCCCTGGGAGCAGCACCCACCCCTCCTGCCCGCCCTGAGGGTGGGATCAGCTCCATCACATCCCGTTTATTCCTCTGGGATCTGCAGAGCCATAACCCGGCCCAGCAGCACCCAGCACTGTGCTAACCAAAGAGGGAGCTGTGTGGGGCTGGCAGAGCTGCTGTGCCCCCCCCAAAACTCCCACCCTGAGCAGGGGTCCTCACTTCCATCATAAAAACATCCATAATTAAGCTCAGCTTCCAACGCCAAGGAAAATGGAAGCAGCAAAGCCCAGGCAGCTGCTGGAGCCTGGACAGCACCAAGAGCCACCCCCAGCCCTGTCCCAGCCCCCCGGGGCACAGAGACCCCCTTGGCCGTGTCCCTGGGGGGGTCTCCATCTCCAGAGAGCCGCTGGGGGCACCTGGAAGGTGTTTCCGTGTGGAACACGGGGATCCCAAGGAGCAGGAGAGAGAGGAAGTGGCTCCGGGCAGGGATGCTCCTGCCGTCCACCCGCCCGGGAGCAGGGCACAGCTATAAATATCCTGCTGACACAGCAGGCAGGGCCGGAGGGGATGAGACAATAAAAATAACCGAGGGATTCGGGGATATCGCCAAGGGCCCGGAGGGGGAGTCGTGTCACAGGAGCCGGGAATGGCCACGGCGCCTCCTGCCCCGCTCCCGCTGGGAATGAATGGTCCTGCCCCGCTCCCGCTGGGAATGAATGGTCCTGCCCCGCTCCCGCTGGGAATGAATGGTCCTGACCCGCTCCCGCTGGGAATGAATGGTCCTGCCCCGCTCCCGCTGGGAATGGCCGTGGCACCTCCTGCCACTCTCCCTCCGGGAGGGCTCCCGTGTCTCTCCCGGGGGTGGCACCTTCTCCTTCAGCCTTTCCCGAGGCGGGGAATGGGATCCCGGCTCACCGTCTATCCCTGTTTTCCAGACGTGGGGGTTTTCCCGGCTCTTCCCAGCCCGGCAGCCCGAGGGTGGGGCTGCGCTCGCCAGGCTGCCGGGGGAGGTGGGAGGCTGCCAGACACCTCGGTGGGAATAAACATCCACACAACTCATGGAATGCTGTCGCTTGGAAGGGACCTTGAAGCTGGTCTAGTCTCGTTCCACACCCCAGGTGTGGAACCCACCATCCCAGGTTGCTCCAGCCCGGCCTTGGACACTTCCAGGGATCCAGGGGCAGCCACAGCTTCTCTGGGCAACCTGTGCCAGGGCCTCCCCACCCTCCCAGGGAGGAATTCCTTCCCAGTATTTAATATCCTAGTATCTAACACCCGGCACAACCTTGCAGCAAATCCTATCCCCCTGATCCCGAATCCCACCCCAGACCAGCATCTCTGTTCCCTCCTTGACATCCCCTCAGCGGGTTTTATCCCCCTCTCCCCTTCTTTCCCGAGATTTAAACCATCCCAGCAGCTCCCAAAGCCACTCCATCACCATCTCCAGCTCCCAGTGCCCGGCTGGACCTCGTGGGGCTTCACCGGGGGAGGAGGGAGGAGCAGGCAAAGGGTGGCTTTGGGGACAAAGGTGAAAGAATCCCCAGGGATGGAGGGACTCTTATCCCAGACTCCCTCTGGAGCATCCCTGCCTCTGGCACAGCGGATATGGAGGAATTTCACACTGATCCAGTCCTGCTGATCCAGTTGGGCTGTGGAGGCACGGGAGGCATCAGCCAAGGATCCTCACCCAGGGCAGCGCTCCCTGCCCCGCTCAGACCGCGGCCATCGCTCATCAGCATCCAGGGAGTGCCTGGAAATCTCATTCCTGGGGATTCAAGGAGAGTGGGGGCAGGAGGGGCCACCCAGCCCGGGCTCCTGAGCTTTTGGTGGAACTCGATTTGTTTCGTTGCCTGACGGGGCTGAGAGTGTGTGACAGCGGATCCGGCCTCGTCACCCGGCTCTTCCCACGTCATTCCCAGAGCAGCTGCAAAGCCCCTCTTCTCCTTCTGCCTTTGCATCCCTGTGCCCTTCATCGGATGGGAACAAGTCCCTGTTTCTTTGTCACCATCTCTGTTCCCTCCATCTGGTAGGAAAAAGTCCCTCCCTCTGCCTTTTCCTCCATCTCTGTTCCCTCCATTGGATGAGAATAAGTCCCTCTTCCTTTTCCTCTGTCCCTGTGCCCTCCATCTGGCAGGAACAAGTCCCTCTTCCTTTTCCTCCATCCCTGTTCCCTCCATTGGACGACAATAAGTCCTTCTTCCTTTTCCTCCATCCCTGTTCCCTCCATTGGATGGGAACAAGTCTCTCTGTCTTTTCCTCCATCCCTGTTCCCTCCGTCTGGTAGGAACAACTCCCTCCCTCTGTCTCCATCCCTGTGCCCTCCTTTTGATGGGAACAAGTCCCTTGTCCTTTTCCTCCATCCCTGTTCCCCCCATTTGATGGGAACGAGTCCCTCTTCCTTTTCCTCCATCCCTGTTCCCTCCATTTGATGGGAACAACCTGCTTGCACATGTAAGAGTCTGTCAGTCCATCCCAGCAGGCTCCTGACTTGAAATCCAGGGTGTTCCCATGCTGATGTGCCCAGTAAATCCACCCTGTGGGGCTCTGGGAGTGGGAGCCGTGCCCGGACACGGGAGGAGAGAGTGGAGCTGGGGGGGGGGTGGGAAAGAAATAAATATGTTCCTTCGCAAAAAAATTCCCAAGTGCTTCCCTTTCAGCTCCTCGTCTCGCTCAGGTGCCGAGGGGTTTGATGGAAATGTCAGCTGCGATTTGGGGCCGTGCAGGCTGACGGGTGTGTGAGCAGCAGAGCTGACAGCTCTCGGAACGGGCTGGGCTGAGCCCGCCCGGTGCCACCCGCTGCGGGGCTCTGCATGGCTCTGGATGGCTCTGGATGGCTCTGCCACGGGAGGGGCGCTGCGAGCTCCCAAAAACTCGCTGAGGGCAGAGGAAGTACTGCAGCACTTTCCCGGGGCCATCCCAGAATCCCGGGATACCTTGGGATCCGCGGGACTCTCCCCTGCCCGCGGTATCCTCGAAGCATTTCGGGGATAACCCGGCTCTGGGTTGGGAATCCCTGGCAGGGCAGGACCTGCCCCTGCTCTCGGCAGAGCTCTGCAGGGCATTGATCAGGATGCCCCCCGTGCCAGGGCATTCCACTGGTAGGGAAAGCCGCCCCTCCTTGGCCTGGCACTGGCAGGACAGCGCTGGGATGGGATCCAGAGGGTTCTTGGCTGTCCCCTGGCTCTCTCTGCTGTCCCCCGGCTCTCTCAGTAGCCAGGGCCACCACCGAGGGCAGGACGAGGCACAGGAGCTGCTGGGACCCATCCCCAGCAATATAGAATTGAGCCCCTTCTCCTTTCCCACCTTCTCCTCTGGAAGATCCCTCTGGAAAGTTCCTTTTCCACTTCTTTCTTTAACTGCTTCAATTCTGAAGCTGAGTTGAGGCAGTTGGACTGGATTAGCCAGGAGAGGGCAATGAACATCTCCCCGGGTTCCTTTTTTTTTTTCTCTTTCACCAACAGGAAGGTTTCACCAGCTCTCAGGAGTGTCCTCTCCTGAGAATTCCAGTTCTCACTGCTCTGGTGGCTCCTTGGCTCCCTGACAAGTCCTTCAAAGCCCTCCTTCCCCTTTTGATGCCATGGTCTGTACTTGCACTTCGTAGCACCCAGAGCAAGGCAGGCCAATGTGTTTAAAGCCCAATATACGCTTTGCAAAACTGCCAGATTGGGGGAAAAAAAAGTGCTCAGGAAACGGAGAAATCCCGAGGGCTCGGAGCGGGGTTTGGGATCAGCTGAGCCCCTTTCCATCCCACCCTTCTGCTCCTCCCCGTGACCCCTGAGCGGGCAGAGCAGTGGTGGGGGGAGAAGGGGCTGGTTTGCCCGGCAGAGGTTAAAAAGAGGGGAAAAATCAGCTCGGGAAACAGCGGCGAGGGCAAAAATAGCCTCTGCTTTGCGTGTGGCTGTCGGGGCCCATCAGCGTCGGGGTGTGCCAAGGACTCCCGGTGCCCCCGGCTCCGAGCTGCCCACTGGCAGCAGCCCCCCGAGGGCACCCCCGTGGGCACCCGGAGGGGCACTGGCTGTGATGGCACCGGCAGATCCAGCCCCTGGGAATGGGCTCCTTGAGTGGAAAAGCCCGGTCTGGCACGGTTTGGAGGAGGAGGAGGAGGAGGGTGAGGACGAGCTGGGCTTCCCCGGCTGCAGCAACACTCGGAGGGGATTCGGGAGGGGAGGAGGGAGGCAGCTCTGACCCCATGGGTGTCCTGGAGGAGGGAGGCAGCTCTGACCCCATGGGTGTCCTGGAGGAGGGAGGCAGCTCTGACCCCGTGGGTGTCCTGGAGGAGGGAGGCAGCTCTGTCCCCTGAGTGTCCTGGAGGAGGGAGGCAGCTCTGACCTCTGACCTCATGGGTGTCCTGGAGGAGGGAGGCAGCTCTGACCCTATGGGTGTCCTGGAGGAGGGAGACAGCTCTGTCCCTGAGTGTCCTGGAGGAGGGAGGCAGCTCTGACCCTATGGGTGTCCTGGAGGAGGGAGACAGCTCTGTCCCTGAGTGTCCTGGAGGAGGGAGGCAGCTCTGTCCCCATGGGTGCCCTGGAGGAGGGAGGCAGCTCTGACCCCGTGGGTGTCCTGGAGGAGGGAGGCAGCTCTGTCCCCATGGGTGTCCTGGAGGAGGGAGGCAGCTCTGACCCCATGGGTGTCCTGGAGGAGGGAGGCAGCTCTGTCCCCTGAGTGTCCTGGAGGAGGGAGGCAGCTCTGTCCCCATGGGTGTCCTGGAGGAGGGAGGCAGCTCTGTCCCCATGGGTGCCCTGGAGGAGGGAGGCAGCTCTGACCCCGTGAGTGTCCTGGAGAAAGGAGGCAGCTCTGACCCTATGGGTGTCCTGGAGGAGGGAGGCAGCTCTGACCCCATGGGTGCCCTGGAGGAGGGAGGCAGCTCTGACCCCGTGAGTGTCCTGGAGGAGGGAGGCAGCTCTGTCCCCATGGGTGTCCTGGTGCCACACACACGGCTTTGCCTGAGCCGGGGTGCCCAGGGTGAGCCTGCCCCTGCCCTGCCCACAGCCAGGGCGAGGGTGAGCCTGGGATGGGATGAGAAATGCATAAAACGGCGAGATGGAAATGCGTAAAAGATAGTGAAATGCAAACGCGTAAAAGAGCGAAATAAAAACGTGTAAAATAGCGAAATGAAAATGTGTAAAATAGCGAGATAAAATATGTAAAATAGCGAGATAAAATATGTAAAATAGCGAGATGAAATATGCAAAAGAGTGAAATAAAAATATGCAGAATAGCAAAATAAAATATATAAAATAGCGAGATAAAACATGTAAAAGAGTGAAATAAAAATATGTAAGCTGGCGAAATAAAAATATGTAAGCTAGTGAAATAAAAATATGTAAAATAGTGAAATAAAAGTATACAAAATAGGGAAATAAAAATATATAAACTGGTGAGATTAAAAAAAGAATAAAAAATAGAGTCCCATCTGCAAGGAGAGGAGACCAAATCAAGGCCAGGTTGTACAGGGCTTGGAGCAACCTGGTCTAGTGGAAGGTGTCCCTGCCTGTGGGACTTTATGGGCTTTGAGGTCCCTTCCCAGCCAAACAACCCCATGATTCTATGATTCCACAATGGGCCAAATTCCAGGGTCTTGGAGCTAAGAGGGACCAAGCAGAGGGATCACACTGGTGGCACTGGGAGACAAGAGGTGCTGGTCCTGGTCTGTCCCCGGGCTGCAGAACCCCCAGCACTGGGAGCAGAGGGGAGGTCCTGCCTCCCAGCCACCCCTGGGACACACGTGGGGGACCCTAAAAACTCCCAGAGGTGCTAAAAACCCCCACTGGGAGCCCGGGTTGGAGAGCAGAGCTGGGGAATGTGCCCCCATCCCCTCAGCCAGGCGTCCCCCTGCCTGAATCCTCCCTGAGGGGGGAAGAACCTCACACAGAGGCGGGGACTTGGGAGGTGCTCAGGGTTTTCTCGGAGCTGTCAGGATGAGGAGACAGGGAGTGTGTGGGGAGAGCTGGGAGCTGCTCCTGTCCCCCATGGATTACACTGTTAATGCCTAATCCATCACGTTAACAACCCTGACTCCCATTAATGTGATAACACTGCACAGAATTAAAGCCCGGAGTCAGGAGGGGAAGCAAATCCAACTCATATTAATGGGACTTACAGGGAAGGAGGGGAGAAATCCTCCAGTCCCATCCATCAGTCCCTGGGCAGGAACAAAGCCCAGCTGGGCTGGCCCGGCCCCGAGGAGGGGTCTCCATCCCCCAGGGAATGCTGGAACCATCAGGAGCGGGGTGCTTTGGAAGCAGGACATAATTTGGGGTGAGGAGCAGCAACCAGCCACCACCCCTCACCCTGAAGGTGCCCATCCCTGCTGGAGGCACTGGGAGCACTGGGAGCCGTGTCCCTGCAATGGGCTTTGCTGGTTCATGTTGTCATTCCACAGAGGGTGGGAATGAAGTTGTTGGGTTTGTTGGGCTTTTGCGGCTTTTTCCCCCCTGCCAAGAATGAATATTTGCGGGGGTTGTGCCGGGGTTGCATCTTGCTCCTCTTTCCAGGCACCACACAGGTCTCCCACGGTCCCAAAAAGCTCTGGCTCCCACCCTGCTCCCTCTGTGCCTCCCTCCTCCCTCCCAGCAGCTCCAGGTAGAGCCCTCTTTGTGCTGGAATGGCTGTGGAAGGGACAGCACCCCTCCATGTACCCCCCAAAAGCTGCCAGGGAAGAGCCACCTTCACCATCCCATCCCTCTCCCCTTGTCCTAAAGGGAAAATCCAAAAATCCAACCTCCCCTGCCCCCAAACCCACGGGCTGAGGGGGGAGGCCGACCAGGGGGATGGTTCCCGTGCCGTGCCCCTGATTTAAGGAGCTGCCAGGCTGTAAATTCCCCTGGAATAAATCCGAACTGAGAGGCCAGGTAGCTGCTGGCTGCTCCTGATAAGGCTGGAGCAGGGATGAGCTCCACAGTCAGTGCCTGCAGTGGGAATGCTGCTGGGATTAACCCCCGGGACACAAAGCTCAGGGTTCCTGCCCCATCCCTCCATCAGGTGGGTGCTGTGGCCGAGCAGATAAACGTGCTCAGGTAACTAGAGGTGGGTGTTCCCACGGGCAGCAGGCCCTGGGAAGGGGGATGAGGGTCTCTGTGGGAACACTGAGGAACTAAAACATGGGGAAAGCCGAGGGGAAGCTCTGCCTGTCCCTCCTGTGGCAGCTCTGGGGGCAAAAGCCCTCGGGTGTCACCTGGGTGGGGGCTGAGAAATCCTTCCCTCTGCCCCAGCCCAGCCCTGAGCCTGGGAAGGCAGGAGGGGGAGACAGTGGAGAGGCCAAAGAGCAGAAAGGAGAGCGGGGAGCAGATCCCTCTTCTGGCGGAGGGGATCCTTTCCCTCGGCTCGGCTCCGAGGTGCCGTTCAGGCGGGAGCCAAGGCAGGGATTTGCCTTCCTGGGACAGAGGCACCCGGCGATCATCCAGCCGATCAGACCCCCCTGTTCCCGCGGCTGGGATCCCCCTCCCAGCGCAGAGCAGGGGACAGAGGGACAGCGGGCTCTGCGCGCCGGGACTGCCACACCCCTGCAGGGACACGGCTGGGACACCCCGAGCAGCGAGCCCTGCCCCAAAGCAAAGCCCGGGCAGCTCAGGACACCCCTTCCCAGCGCTGGCTCCATTCAGGAGCCGTGAAAGCGCAGGAACATCCTGCTAAGTCACAGCCTACGTGTGGTTTTTTTCTTTCTAAAGAGAAGGCGAGGCAGGGAGAGCAAAGAGCAGGCAGAGAATAGGACGGGCAGGATGTTAACCGGGCAGCCTCGCTGATGTGTCTGCTCTGAGCTGCTGTTTGTCATCCTCCCCTTTCTCTCTGCCTGACCCTTCGCTCTGGAGGATTGTGCTCCTTTGTTCCCTCTGCCAAGGTGATGTGCCAGCTGTTTTCCAAAGGCCCTGGCTCCGGAGACGAGGATGTGTGGAAGGGGGGAGGCTCAGTGCTGTGCTCCCCAACATCACGGTGCTCCCCTCCCACTCCCGAGGCCTTTTATCACCTCGAGGTAGCAAAGCAAAGCCTCCTCCTCCTCCTCCTTCCCGCTTCCTTGGCCAGGACCCCCCATCTCTGGCCCTTGGAGGGCCCTGACCCCCAATCATGGATGGAGAGAGGGGTGAGAGGGTGGGGAGGAGGGAGACCCTGCAGTGAGGCCCCTGCCCAGGGGGCAGCAGGGGGGGCAGGGTGGTGGTGACCCCCATTCCCAGCCCCGGGGAGGGGGGGGCACAGGGACTGGAGGGCACCAAGGATGAGCAGGAAGGATGAGCAGGGTGCTGCTACCAGAGGAGCCTCCCATGGGAATGTCTAATTCCCTGCTTGGTTGGGGTCTGTGCACATGTGTGTGTGTGTGTGTGTGTGTGTGTGTGTGTGTGTGTGTGTGTGTGTGTGTGTGTGTGTGCAGTTCCTCCTGCAGACCCTGGGGGCACAGAGCAGCTGGGAGGGCCACCCCAATTTGGGTGGGCTCTCCTGGCTCCCTCCCCCTGGCAGCTGGTGGCTTGTCACCAAGGCACCTCGTCCCTGTGCCCCTGCAGCCCCACAGATGCCCCTCTCCCATCCCCAGGGTGGTCCCCCATCCAGGGAGGAGGCACCTTGTCCCTGCAGCCCCCCCGGGTGCCCCTCTCCCATCCCCACGGTCATCACCCATCGAGGGACCCCCTCCCCTCCCCAGAGCATCTCTCTCTCCCATCCTCGTGGCCATCACCCACCCAGGGACCCTCTCCCCTCCCCAGAGCATCCCTCTCTCCCATCCCCACGGTCACCATCCATCCAGGGACCCCCTCCCCTCCCCAGAGCATCCCTCTCTCCCATCCCCACGGTCACCATCCATCCAGGGACCCTCTCCCCTCCCCAGAGCATCCCTCCCTCCCAACCCCGCGGATGCAGCAGCGCAGGGACCCGGGGATGGTCCAGGGAAAGGACGGGGGGGGGCGTTTAGGAAGAGTGGGGGTCTCTCCTTTGCCTCTGCAGCCGCGGGGCGCCCCGGGGGTCCCCCGTTCAATCCAGGCAGGTGCATCCCCTCGGGAAGAAGGGCTGGATGGCGAGCCGGGGAGCCGGGGGAGGGGTGAGAGGGATACAGACGGTGACAAAGGCGGCGAGCGGGGGGGGGGGTGGTGGTCTCCGCAGGCCCCCTCGCAGCCCCCTGCCCCGGCGGAAGGGCGGGCGGTGGAAGGGCGTCCGCGGCTGCGCTGCCCCCGCGCCGAGCGCGGCCCCCGGTGCGGGCGGAGGGGGCGGGCAGGGCCGGGGGGGCGGGGAGGGGACGGCGGCACCGCCGGCTCGGCCCCTTCGCCGGGGCTCGGCGGAGCGCGGCCGCCCCTCGCCGCGCCCCCTCCCCGCCGCCCCGGCAGCCGGAGCTCGGCAGAAGCTCCTCCGGGAGCCCCGCGGAGCCGCCGAGCCCGGAGCGCGGAGCGGAGCCCGGCGGGGATGCGGGAGGCGGCGAGCGGCTGAGGAGGACCCGGCTCCGCGCCGGGCGGAGCACACCCCCTTCTTCCCTTCCTTTCCCTTCCAGCCCGCCGGATTTGGGATTTTACCTGCTCGCCTTGGGAATTATTATTATTATAATATATATATATATATATATATTATTATTTTTAATCCATCCTTTTTTTTTTTAAATTTTTAAATTTTTATTTTATTTTTTTGCACACGTGGAGGAGCGCGCGGATTTCCTAACATGATCTTGGCAAACGCCTTCTGCATCGTCCTCTTCGTAGGTGAGTGGTCCCGGCCGGGGTGCCCCGGGCTGGTCTGGGGGGGGGTCGAGGGGTGGTGGCTGTCGCCTGGCCGAGGTGGCGTGTCCCCCCCACCCCCGGGGTGAGAGGCTGCGGGGGCTGAGAGCGGGACCGACCCCCTGCGAGCCGGCGCTGCGGCAGGAGGGGGACGCGGCGAGGGGCTTAACTGAGGGCAACTCGATTCTCCTGCTCCCTGTAAACTTAAAACGGGGAGGGGGACACGGGGGACGAGGGGGACACAACCCCAAGCAGCCGCCGCCTCTGGCAGCGCATGGAGCGAGCGGGATCATCCACCGGCACAGCCCTGCTCGTCTCCGATCCTTCTCGTCAGCCAGCAGGGATTTGCGTTTTGGGGGGATATTTGCCCCTCTCGCCCCCTCCCACCCGTGTGGTGCCCTCCCAGTGCTGCTCCCCACCCCACGCCCTTCCAAAGGCTGGGAACGCGGCGCGGGGAATGGGCTGGGAAAGTTGAGCCCGTGGCATGTCTCGTGTGCGTGGGGAACCGCCGTCCCCGCGGCTGGAATCGCGCGTGGTGCCCGAGAGAGGGAGCGCGGCTGAGTTCCCGGGGAGCTTTGTCTGCGCCGGGAGACGCTTCCCATTTATTTCTAGGGCAGCCTCCCACGGGAGGTGCAGCTGGAAAAGGGAGGGGGGAGACGGGACCCACAGACTGGGGTCTGGGGTTTGGGGTGAAAAGGAGGCAGGTGGGAAATGTCCGGTTTTTTGCCCTCCTTGCCGTGGCTCCATCTGTGCCCGTGCCGTGCTCCCGATGCCATCCCAGATTCCCGGCCCCTCCGTGGGTTCCCGGTCTATGATCCCAGCCCCCCGTGGGTTCCCGGGGTGTGATCTCAGCTCTCTCTGGGTTCCCGGGGTGTGATCCCAGTTGTCTTTGGGTTCCCGGTCTGTGATCTCAGCCCCCCATGGGTTCCTGCTGTGTGATCCCAGCCCCCCGTGGGTTCCCGGGGTGTGATCCCAGCTCTCTTTGGGTTCCCGGGGTGTGATCCCAGCTCCCTGCAGCACCGAGCACCCGGAAAACTCTGCTGAGCCTCTGCTGGGCTGGCGGGTGTCACCGTCCTGCGGGGACAGGGAGAAGGGACAGGGAGCTGCTGGGGGAGACTTGAAGGTTGGCAGAGCCGACCCCGCTCCAGAGGGACGTGGAGCTCGGCTCCGCTCCCTGCCTGGAATGGGGGTGAGGGGCTCTTCCCCTCCCTGCTCCCGGCGCGATCCCTGGGATCGAAGGGGTGCTGTGGGGTGGGGAGGGGTCAGCTGGTGCCTCCCACGCCTTTGTGTGGGGTGGGACACAGGCCCGAGCCCCGGTTTGGGGGTACCCTCTCCCAGGGAGTGCCGGGGGGCACGAGCTGTGCCCTCTGAGATACAGAGACAAGGGGGCACGAGTGGGCAGGGGAGAAAAGGGGGGCTCCATCCCGGCTGGGGGGCCAGATGTGTGCATGCCTGAGGCGACGCTGGACGTCTCATGGTGACACTTTGGGGGGCTGGGACCTCCAGGGGGGACAGGGACCTCCAGGGTGCCCCACTGGAGACATCCAGACTGGGGTCCAGCTGCCCTGCATGAAAGCAGAACCCCCCTGCCCCCCCATTCCTGGGTGCCCCAAAGGTTTTGTGGGTGCCGGGGGGGGGGGGGGGAGCTGCATCCCCAAATCCCGAGGAGCTGGAGCACCCCAGATCCAGGGATGTTGTACCCCCAGGGATGGGGTGACCACCCAAGGGTCCTGGTGCAGAGAACACCCAGCTCTGCACATCTGGGATCATTCCCAAGGAGCCAAAGCAGCCCCCTGGCTCTGGGAGGCTGCGTGTTCCGGAGGGAGCCTTTTTTGGGGGCGAGTTGCGAGAGGAGAAATATTTCCCTCTCCCGAAGGTCTGTGGCAGAACCGGCAGAAGAAAACGTGTCTTAAGAGCTCGGGAAAGAGGCTGCTGGTGCGGGGAGGAAAAGGGGCCATCTCCTTGTGTGCTGGCAGAGCCTTGTGCATCTGCCTGCAAATCCTCGCCGAGCTCCGACACCCCGGAGACTGCCGAGGATTAGCTTGGAATTCTCTGCAGATGTTTCATGGATGGGAGTTTAGGGAGGGTGGCTCTGTCAGGCGAGGTTTTTTTGGTGGAAGGGGGGTTAAAAAATCCCCCCCCTGGGTCTCCCCCTCCATGCAGACTCCCCACCCCGTGCCTCGGTGGGGCTGCAGGGCCGGGAAGGGAAGGGGGGGATCCAGGAAAAGCCCACGGAGGTGGCAGCCGGGGCTGATTCCTGCTGGATTTGGAGGGGCCAGGCTGTGCTGTGCAGGCTGGGAGCGTGAGGAAGGGCTGTGCCTGCCCTTCCTCCTCCGGTGGGGTGGCTCTGCGCTCCGGGCTCCGCTGGCATTCCCGGCTGGATGGTGTGGGATGCTGCAGGAGCCCTCCCAGGGAGGCCGAGGGGCTCACAGATCCCTGTTCCCTGCGAGATCATGGAAACAAGGTGGAAAAAGCCAGGAGGACGGGGCCAGCTCGCCACCAGCACACATCCCTGCTGGCTCCCAGCGGGTGGATTTACTGTTGGGCTTCCCAATCCGGCACTGGGATGTGCACGAGGATATTCCAGGTGGTCCAGCGCCTTTTGCAGCAGGGCGAGGATGTCTCCCTTCCCTACCTGCCTGCCAGCACCTCTGGTTCCTGCCTGGGAGGCCCATGGATCCAGCCAGGAGGCAGGAATGTGGCTGTTTGGGAAGAGGCTTCGTGGCATCGGCTGGAGAAGATGGAATTTGGAGCTGAGACCTGGCCCAGGGCAGAGGGATTTGGGATGAGCACCAGCTGGATCTGACACCGAATGGGCGAGGATGGCACATGGTGGAGCTGTGGGATGGCTCTGGAGCTGTGGGATGGCTCTCCACGTCCCCCTGGAGCTGTGGAATGGTTCTCCATGCCCCCCTGGAGCTGTGGGATGGCTCTCCATGCCCCCCTGTAGCTGTGGGATGGCTCTCCATGTCCCCCTGGAGCTGTGGGATGGCTCTCCATGTCCCTCTGGAGCTGTGGGATGGCTCTCCACGTCCCCCTGGAGCTGTGGGATGGCTCTCCATGTCCCTCTGGAGCTGTGGGATGGCTCTCCACGTCCCCCTGGAGCTGTGGGATGGCTCTCCATGCCCCCTGGAGCTGTGGGATGGCTCTCCATGTCCCTCTGGAGCTGTGGGATGGCTCTCCATGTCCCTCTGGAGCTGTGGGATGGCTCTCCATGTCCCCCTGGAGCTGTGGGATGGCTCTCCACGTCCCCCTGGAGCTGTGGGATGGCTCTCCATGCCCTGGAGTGGTTGCCCTGCAGCCACAGCAGGCTCAGGTTGTCTGGATGCCTCAGGCTGGGCTTTCCCAGCGTGTGAAGCTGCAGAGCCCCTTCCAGCATCATTCCAAAGCGTGGTGAAGATCCAGCATTCCTGCCCCCAGGAGCGTTCGGGGCTGCCTGTTCCTCCTCCAGCAGCCCGGGCCGTGTGCCAGGAGTGTGCCTGCATGGATCCTGCCTGCCTCCCGTGTGGAATACAATCCTGACAGGCCAGGGATGGCCTTCCCAAGGGTGGATCTACCGTGGGTTACCCAGACCCCTGCGAGCCTGTTTGGGATCGTCGGCTGAAGCCCAGGAGGGATCTGTGGGATCTGTTCCTTGGACTGTCCACGGGCAGTGGAGCTGCTTCCACCTGGGCTGCTGCTGCTGCCCACCCTGCTCCTTCCCCCCTGCCCCCCCAGAGCCCCTCGAGTGTCCCCTCTGGCACAGGACCGAGGGGGGCAGAGCTGGGTGTGGCCACTTGCCCCTCTGGCCACTCCTTCCCACGGGATGCAGGAGGCAGGGGACAAATGCCCAGCCCAGAGTGGTGGCAGGGGACAAATGTCCAGCCCAGAGTGGTGACAGGGGACAAATGTCCAGCCCGGGGTGGTGACAGAGGACAAATGTCCAGCCCAGAGTGGTGACAGGGGACAAATGCCCAGCCCAGAGTGGTGACAGAGGACAAATGTCCAGCCCAGGGTGGTGACAGGGGACAAATGTCCAGCCCAGGGTGGTGGCAGAGCACAAATGTCCAGCCCAGGGTGGTGACAGGGCACAAATGCCCAGCCCAGGGTGGTGACAGGGCACAAATGTCCAGCCCAGGGTGGTGGCAGAGCACAAATGTCCAGCCCAGGGTGGTGGCAGGGCACAAATGCCCAGCCCAGGGTGGTGGCAGAGGACAAATGTCCAGCCCAGGGTGGTGGCAGGGCAGAAATGTCCAGCCCAGGGTGGTGGCAGAGGACAAATGTCCAGCCCAGGGTGGTGGCAGGGCAGAAATGTCCAGCCCAGGGTGGTGGCAGAGGACAAATGTCCAGCCCAGGGTGGTGGCAGGGCACAAATGTCCAGCCCAGGGTGGTGACAGGGGACAAATGTCCAGCCTGGGGTGGTGGCAGGGGCCCATCCCTGCCTGTTGGGAGCCGCCTGTGTGTCCTGGTGGGCAAGGGGGGGACACGGGTGGCCCTTGTCACATTCCTGTAGGTGTCACTGTCCCCCTGCCAGACCTGGGCTGGGAAGGGGCTGGGAGCTGGAGGCCGAGATTCCCATGGGATGGGAATGCTGCTCCTCACGGGATGGGAATATGGGAATGCTGCTCTTCGGGGGGCAGGGACAGGCGCTCACCAAGGGGGGTCCCCCTGTCCATCACCCTCTGGGGGGTGCTGGTGCTGCACAGAGCAGGGCTCCCCCCTCTCCATCACCCTCTGGAGCAGCCCAGGGTGCCCTCCAGGTCCTGCCATGCCCGTTTTTGCCTGTTCTAGGGCTTTCCCTGGAATCTGGCAGTCAGGGGGTCGGGAGTGACAGGAGTGCCCACCCTGGTGCAGGCTGAGGGGGGACCACTGCTGCCTGTCCCCAGCTCCCCCTGCACCCACCAGGGGCTGTGCCCAGGGCTGGCTTGGCAAGGATCGATTCCCAAAAGGAAAAGAGAAGGAGAAGACAATGGGAACGGTGTGAGAGCTGCGGGAATGCTGAGGCAGGAGGGGAGGGCACAGAGCTGGGGCTAAGAGTGGGCACTGGCCCTGCAGGGGCAGCAGGGACAGTTGCCACCCTGAGGGATGGCTGGCACGGGGGGGGATGCAGGAGGCCATGCCAGGGGGAAGAGCCTGTGCCAAGCCACAGCTTCCCTGCCGAGCTCCGTTGCTCCCAACCCCGTGGGTCAGACGCCCAAAAAATCCTGAAAAATCCTGTGAGGGGGCTGACAATGATGAGCAGCTCAAAGAAAAGCCCCGAGAGCAGCGTGTGAAGGGAGCTGGGATGGAATTCCTGCTTCCATGGGCTCCGTGGGCTCCCTGTCCCCCAGCACCGGGGCTGGGAATGCGCCGAGGTCACGGATTTGCCGGGTTGGTTTAATAGGAAACAGGAGGTTCCTGGGGCATCACGTGGGGCTGGGAGTTGAGGGGTTGGGTTAACCCTCCACCTTCCCATTCCACACCCTGGGGCACCTCCTGGCTCCTGGGGTGCCTGGTGACGTCCCTGGGAGTGTCCAGGGCCAGGCTGGATGGCACTTGGAGCAGCCTGGGATAGTGGGAGGTGTCCCTGCCCGTGGCAGGGGGTGGAATGAGATCCTGGAATCCCAGAGTGCTGTGGGTTGGAAGGGACCTTCAATTCATCCAGTCCCACCCCCTGCCATGGGCAGAGACATCTCCTACTGGAGCCCAGGTTGCTCCAAGCTGGTCTTGGACACTTCCAGGGATGGGGCAGCCACAGCTTCTCTGGGAAATCCATTCCAGGGCCTCCCCACCCTCCCAGGGAGGAATTTCTTCCCTTCATCCAACCTAAATTTCTCCTCTTTCAGTTCGACCCCTTCAAGGTCCTTTCTAACCCAAACCATTCCATGATTCCGTGGCACATCCAGGCTAATTTCAGGCGTGATGGAACAATCCTCTCCCTCCCTGGAGCAGCCCGAAGGTGTCCCCACCAGGAACCTCATCCCAGGGCAGAGGAGGGGTAGGGACTGAGCTCTGCTCTGGGGGGACCAGGGACAGCACCCAGGGAACAGCTGGAGCTGTGCCAGGGCAGGGTCAGGTTGGATCCCAGGACAAGGTTCTTCCCCCAGAGGGTGGTTGGGCACTGCCCAGGCTCCCCAGGGCAGTGGGCACAGCCCCAAGGCTGCCAGAGCTCCAGGAGGGTTTGGATGATCCTCTGGGGCACAGGGGGTCACTCTGTCCTGTGCAGGGCTGAGGGTTGGACTGGATGCTCCTTGGGGGTCCCTCCCAGCTCAGGATACTCTGATTTCAAAACCTGCTAAAAAAATCACGTTTTTGAAAATCTGGTGAAACTTGAGGCCTCTGTTCCACCAGCTTTCAAAACTCTGGGAGCATTTCTGCACCCCAAGGCAGAGGAGCATGCAGGGGTGCCCAGCCCTGTGGGTGAGGATGTCACAGAGCCCAGCTGAGAGTCAGCACCCACTTACCTACCACCCTTAACTCCCACCGGAAAAGAATCACCTTGTCCTTGGAATTTAGGAAGAAATTCTTCCCAGAGAAGGTGCTCAGCCATTGGAATGGGCTGCCCAGGGAAGGGGTGGATTCTCCATCCCTGGAGGTTTTTAAGGTGAGCCTGGATGTGGCATCAGTGCCATGGGCTGGGAACCACGGCGGGGTTGGATCAAGGGTTGGACTGGATGATCTCGGAGGTCCCTTCCAACCCAGCTGATTCTGGGATTCAATGATTTCTGCACCCCAAGGCAGAGAGGTCCGTGGGGGTGCCCAGCCCTGTGGGGACGGACCGGGGTGAGGGTGTCCCAGAGCCCAGCTGAGGGTCAGCACCCGTTTACCTCCCGCCCTTAACTTCCACCAGAAAACAATCACCTTACCCTTGGAGAGAGGGGAGAAGTGGGAGTCGTTCCAACTCAGTGAGGACAGTTTAAAATTCGCGTAAAACCGGGAACGACCCGGGGCGGCGGGGGGGGGGGAGGGAGGGAACACGACACCTTCCCGCCCCATCTCCGCCCTCCCTCACCTCCGTGTGCCCTCCTCTCTGCCCCTCCCCGTCCCAGACGAGATGCTGCGCTGCCTGGGAGCCGCCGCCCCCCCCCCGGGCTCGGCGGGGCAGGACCCCCGCGGCTGGAGGGTGCCCGTGGACTGCGTGCGGGCCAACGAGCTGTGCGCGGGCGAGCCCGGCTGCAGCGCCCGCTACCGCACCCTGCGCCAGTGCCTGGCCGGGCGCGACAGGAACACCATGCTGGCCAACAAGGAGTGCCAGGCAGCCCTGGAGGTGCTGCAGGAGAGCCCCCTGTACGACTGCCGCTGCAAGAGGGGCATGAAGAAGGAGCTTCAGTGCCTTCAGATCTACTGGAGTATACACCTGGGGCTGACCGAAGGTGAGGGCGGGGTAGGGGTGGTTGGAGGAGGGAGGGGAGTCTGGGGGAAGTGGGGTGGGTGGGGTTTGGGTGGCTCAGGTAAGGCGGGTGGGTACCTCAAGTGGGGCAGGGGGGTACCCCAGGTAGGGCAGGTGAGCTTCTTTACACCAGGTAAGGGAGATGGGCACCCTGGGTAGGGCAGGTGGGTACCCTGGGTGGGGCAGGTGAGCTTCTTTACCCCAGGTAAGGGAGATTGGCACCCCGGGTAGGGCAGGTGGGTACCTCAGATAAGGGAGATGGGCACCCCAGGTAGGGCAGGTGAGCTCCTTTACCCAGGTAAGGGAGATGGGCACCCCAGGTAGGGCAGGTGAGCTCCTTTACCCCAGGTAGGGCAGGTGGGCACCCCAGGTAGGGCAGGTGGGCACCCCAGGTAGGGCAGGGGGGTACCCCTGGTAAAGCAAATGGATTCCCCAGGTAGAGGAGATGGGCACTTCAACTAGGGCAGATGGGCACCCCAGATAGGGAAGGTGAGCTCCCAGGTAAGGGAGATGGGCACCCCAGGTAAGGCAGGTGAGCATCCCAGGTAGGGCAGGTGAGCTCCCCAGGTAGGGCAGGTGAGCTCCCCAGGTAGGGCAGGTGAGCTCCCCAGGTAGGGCAGGTGAGCTCCCCAGGTAAGGCAGGTGAGCATCCCAGGTAAGGCAGGTGAGCTCCCAGGTAAGGGAGATGGGCACCCCAGGTAGGGCAGGTGAGCATCCCATTCCCAGAAGATGCTCATGGGGGTTGAGCTGCCCAAGACGGGCACGGGGTGTCCCTGTGGAAGGTGTCCCTGCCCGTGGGAGGGGGTCGGAAGGAGATTTTTTTAGGGTCCTTTTCCAACCCAAACCAGTCTGAGATTCTGGGGGAAAGGTGTGCTGGAGGATGGGAAAGGTGTGCTGGAGGATGGGAAAGGTGTGCTGGAGGATGGGAAAGGTGTGCCTGTGGATGGGAAAGGTGTGCCTGAGGATGGGTAAGGTGTGCCTGAGGATGGGTAAGGTGTGCCTGAGGATGGGTAAGGTGTGCCTGAGGATGGGTAAGGTGTGCCTGAGGATGGGAAAGGTGTGCCTGAGGATGGGAAAGGTGTGCCTGAGGATGGGAAAGGTGTACTGGAGGCTGGAGGAGCTGTTCCCGAGGCTGGGGGAGCTGTACCCCAGCTCACAGCCCCCCTGGGTGAAATCCCCTCCAAATCTGGGTCAGCACAGGAAGCTGCGAGCCCAAAACCCGTCCCAGAGCAGGAATTAATCCTTAATTGTTTTCTCCCCCTCATTAACAGCCTTCATTGAGCAGCTTCCCAGGGCTTTGCAAGCATGAATGAGGGACGTTTTTAAGGGCTTGCTGGGTACTCCAGGAGCTGTACCTGGAGGAGGAGGAGGAGGTGGGAAGAGAAGTGATTATGCCAAGTCTTAGGGAGAGGTGGAAGCTCTGGGGCGAGCCAGCAGCTCGTTGCTTCAATGTGCAGCGAGGAACCCGAAGCAGATCCTGATCTTGTGGCGTTTTAGCCAAGATTTCGGGGCTGGTGTCCTCCCAGCTGGGGAATGTCCCCTGTCCCTGCCCTCGGGGAGGGCTGCTCTGGCTCCAGCCTCGTTCCTGGGGGTTAATTGTATCTCCAGGCAGGTCCAGTGCCCTTTTAATGCTCCGTAATTTCCCTGGCAAAGCAGCAGGAGTCAAGCTGGGGTTTAATTATTCATTGCAATGCACCGGGAGGTTACTGTGCTTCCTAAACGCGCTTTAATCAAGGTGCTGTTTGTCATCGGGGCACGTGGAAACCCGGGGAGCTGGAGGAGGGGCTGGGAATGGCCTGGAGAAGGACCCTCCGGGCTGCCCGGAGCCTGTTCCCTTCCCTGTGCCCCCAAAGAGCATCACCCTGGGGACAGCAGGCACGGGGGGATGGGCTGGACCCTGCGGGAGGTGGACACAGCCCAGCCCGGCGTCTCTCCCTCCCAGATTTCCAAGGACTGTCAGGGTGCCTTCTCCCTCCCAGATTTCCAAGGAATGCCACTGAGGAGCCGCTGGGCTTGGAGCAAACCCTCCTGCCCTGCTCCCTGTCCCTCTCCCTCCCAGATTTCCAAGGAATGCCACTGAGCTGCAGGGCTCAGAGAAAACCCTCCTGCCCCGCTCCCTGTCCCTCTTTGGCCTCCCAGATTTCCAAGGAATGTCAGGGTGTCTCTCCCTCCCAGATTTCCAAGGAATGTCAGGGTGTCTCTCCCTCCCAGATTTCCAAGGAATGTCAGGGTGCCTTCTCCCTCCCAGATTTCCAAGGAATGCCACTGAGGAGCCACTGGGCTCAGAGCAAACCCTCCTGCCCTGCTCCCTGTCCCTCTTTGGCCTCCCAGATTTCCAAGGAATGTCAGGGTGTCTCTCCCTCCCAGATTTCCAAGGAATGCCACTGAGGAGCTGCAGGGCTCGGAGCAAACCCTCCTGCCCTGCTCCCTGTCCCTCTCCCTCCCAGATTTCCAAGGAATGCCACTGAGGAGCCGGTGGGCTTGGAGCAAACCCTCCTGCCCTGCTCCCTTTCCCTCTCCCTCCCAGATTTCCAAGGAATGTCAGGGTGTCTCTCCCTCCCAGATTTCCAAGGAATGTCAGGGTGCCTTCTCCCTCCCAGATTTCCAAGGAATGCCACTGAGGAGCCGCTGGGCTCGGAGCAAACCCTCCTGCCCTGCTCCCTGTCCCTCTTTGGCCACCCAGGCTTTGGAGTGGCTCCCTAATCCCGCGGGATAAACGCTGCTGCCTCGGGCCGGGAATAACCCCCGGGATGCACCCCTGGGACACAGCAGGCTCCATCCTGGCTCCCCATCCCACAGGGATCCTGGGGAAGGGATGCCCCAACACTCCTGGATCGATGCTCCAGCTGCTGCTCAGCCTCAACCGGGGCTTTCAAAGTCCGGCCATCGATTAATTTTATAGATACATATATATTTTATGTATTTTTTCCTGTGGTTTGGGGAGAGAATTTCCTCTCCTGAGGGCCGTGGCTGGTTGTCCTGAAATCGGCTTTTTTTTTTTTTTTTTTTCTGGGGTTTAACCTGGCAAAAGCACGGGGGTTTTTTTTCCCTGAAATCCAAGATGGGAGAAGGGGGATTTGCCCCCGGCCTGGATCACGCTCAGGTTCCCTCTGGAAGGTGTGGGTTGTGGTGGATGAGGCCCTGGAGTGCAGGGTGGGGACACTCTGGGGCTCTCAGAGGATGAGGGTCTGCACCCCCCCCCACTGAAATATTCCTATTTTCCCAAGGAACGGGGTGGAAAACCATCTTACAGTGGGTTTTTAGGCAAATGGGGGGTTTGGAACAACAATAAAACAACGCAGAGCTGAGCACAGCCCCTCAAACCTCCAGCCTGCAGCTGGCCCAGGCTGGGGGGCCGTGACCAGGGAATCCCCATCCCCTTTCAAATCCCAATTCCCCAATTCCTGGAGCCGCTCCCAACCCCGGCTGGGACAGGGAGCTGAGCTGGCAGCAGGACCCACCCACCCCCTCCCCAGCAGCCAGAGCCGACCTGAACCTCTCCAAAATCAGCTTTTCCTCGTGTTTCAGGCTTTTTTTTTTTAAAGCCTTTTTGGCTTCCCCCCATTCCCAAATCCCAGGCTGGTGGGGGGGGGGTGGTGTTTGCCCGTGCCAAGATCATTTCCCTTGTGGGTTTTAATTTACTTTTCCTCCCTCCCTCCCTTCCTTCTCTCCCTTTCCTCCCACGGCAGGAGAAGAATTTTATGAAGCTTCCCCCTACGAGCCGGTCACCTCTCGTCTCTCTGATATATTCAGACTCGCTTCAATTTTCTCAGGTAATAAAAGCAACACGCTCTGGCTCCTTTATCTTCCCCCTTGCCCGGGGAACACAGACCTGCCACCGAGAGAGCTCCCTGGCAGGGAAAACCTGCAGCTCCTCCCCTCCCCGGGGCTTGTCCTGTAGCTCCTGCAGCTCCTCCAGCTGCTTTCCTGCCCCTCTCGTCACCCATCACCCCGAATCTGGTGCCCTGGGCATCGATCTGGGGGGGGCACCAGGCCTCTGGGGTGCTGGAGGGGGGTGGAGGGGCTGGATCCCGCCTGCTGGTGCATTTTGGGGCAGATCCTCTCGGTTTCAGCCCTCCCTAGGCTGGGATTTAGGTTTTTTTTTACCGCCCGGATTCAACCGCGGATTTACAGGAGATTGCTGAGGTTGGGCTGGAGAGGCTGAAATTCCCCTAAATCCCTGATTTCCCTCGTCCCCAGCATCAAGGTGGGGAGGAGGGGGGTGGCACAGACCCCCTGTTCCACATCTTTTGGAAGATTTGGGACCCTCGGGATGCCTCATATTTGGGAGGGGCTGAGGGGGGACCCTCTTTGCTGTCCCTCCCGGGGGGGTGGCCTGGAGCTGAGCTCTGGAATGCTGCTGGGAGAGGGATGCTGAGCCCTTTGGAGCATCTCCGTGCCCCTTGGAGCATCTCTGTGCCTCCTCCCACCCCCCGAGGATCCCAAACTCTGCCACCCGTCCTCGGCAACTTCTTTTTTGCCATCCATTTCCATGACAACCTTCCCTCTGCCGCCCCCCACCCCCTTCCCAAATTAGGTCAGCAGTGCCTTGGCTTCTCCTCGCTCTTTCTCCTCCTCACCCTTCCCCCCAAAACCCTCCTCCCCGTGGGGTTTGGGGGGCGGTGGAGGATGTCCCCGTGTCCCCAGATGTCGTGGTGTGAACTCGGGGGGTCGTGCAGCCCCTCCCGGAGCCCCCCCAGCTCACCTGAGGACCCCCCTGAGCAGGGCTGGAACAGTTCATCCCCCTCCCCCCCCCTCTCTGCCGGGTTTGAGCCCCCCGAGGTGGATTTTCCCGGGATTGGGATGTTTGGGATGTTTGGGATGAGGCTGCCGGCCCCCACCCCCGGGATCACATCGGCGTCAGGGAAATATTTGAGCTGCTGGAAAGTAGGAAAAGCAAAAAAGAGAGTGGGGCGGGGGGTTGAACCCTCCCGGGCTGATTTATTGACACCGGCAGAGCTCGTCCGGTGATTTTGGGGCTGGGGGAAGGGGGGCTCCGTGCTGCGGGCTCGGGGCTTCTCCCACCCCTTCCCTGCCCCCCTGGCCGGGGCTGGGGGGGTGCGAGCAGCCCGCTGGTGCCCCCCCGGGACCCCCAGCCCCGACCTGAGCGCCGGGGGTGAAGCAAACGAGCTGTTAGGGCTGGTTGTTGTGGAGAACGAGCTGCCGCTAATTGCCTGGGAGGGGGAGAGCCGGGGGGATTAGAGGACCATGGTGCATGAAAGGAGGGGCTGCGAGCCTCGTGTGAGCCGTGGGCAGTGTGCCAGGGCACCAGGAGCCAGCACTGACCCTCCCCCGGGCAGGGATCCGTGCTCCAGGATCCCCCCGAGGGGCAGAGCAGCCCGGGATCCCCCCAGTGCCAAGGGGGGGCCAAGCACAGCCCGTGGGGAGAAGGAAGAGGCTCCAGCTGCAAATCCGGCCCTGTGGGCACCAACACCCAAGAGCTGGGTGGGCATCAGGCCCCCCCGGGCTCAGCCCCATCACCCTCCTCCTCCTCTTGCTCTGTCCCTGCCCCTGTCCCGCACTGAGGGGCCACCAGGGCCTGCAGAGGGGATGACAAGTGGCCCCAGGCCCCCTGCCCAGCCCCTCGGCCCCCCATTTCCTCCCCTGCTCGTGAAACTTTCATGCCTTTCGTGCTTTATTAATGAGCTCCCCAGAAACCCCATTAAAATGCAGCCAGGTCCCTGCAGGTCCCCGGGCAGGGCAGGAGTGATGAGATGCTCAGGGGGGTTTAGACAATAAGCTGGCACTTCCCACAGATCCCAAAATCCCGGCTTTGTGCCAGAGATCTGCTGTTAACCACTTGCAGGGCTTGGAGCAGTTGTCACAGGGACATGAGCCCCTAAAAAGCAGCACTGAGCCCCTAAAAAGTGACACTGAGCCCCTAAAAAGTGGCACTGAGCCCCTAAAAAGTGACACTGAGCCCCTAAAAAGCTGCACTGAGCCCCTAAAAAGCAGCACTGAACCCCTAAAAAGCGGCACTGAACCCCTAAAAAGTGGCACTGAACCCCTAAAAAGTGGCACTGAACCCCTAAAAAGCAGCACTGAGCCCCTAAAAAGCAGCACTGAGCCCCTAAAAAGCTGCACTGAGCCCCTAAAAAGCTGCACAGAGCCCCCTAAAAGCTGCACAGAGCCCCTAAAAAGCAGCACTGAGCCCCTAAAAAGTGGCACTGAACCCCTAAAAAACTGCACTGAGCCCCTAAAAAGCTGCACTGAGCCCCTAAAAAGCAGCACTGAGCCCCTAAAAAATGGCCACTGAGCCCCAATTTTGGGGAGAGGCTGTGGGGGCTGAGGGCTCCTGTGTGGTTTGGCAGATTATTCTGCTTTGGAGAGGGCTGAATAATTAATAATTATTCTCTGAATAATTGACAGAGGGGAAGGAAACGTTGCAAATTCATGCCATGAATTATGCACTCAGAGCTGCTTGACCAGGTCCCCCCGTTTTTGGGGGGTGTTTAACCCTCCCTGGGCTGGATGGGGGCCTCCAAATTGGGGAGGGGGGGAACCATCCAGCCCCTTCCCCACTGCCAGCAGGGCAGGGATGGGCCGTGCTGGAGATGCCAGGGGGGTGGCACCGATGCCAGCCCTTCCCCAGAGCATCTCCCCAGGTTGAGAGGCATCTCCCCAGGTCTGAGGGCTTCTCTTTAGGATTGAGAGGCTTCTCCCCAGGTTTCAGAGCATCTTCCCAGGTTGGAGAGGCATCTCCCAGTCCCAGCTTTGGAGGCATCTCCCCACATTTGAGGGCTTCCCTCAGGTTTTAGAGCATCTCCCCAGTTTGAGGCATCTTTCCAGCTTTGAGGGTTTCTCCTAATCCCTCAATTGAGAAGCTTCTCCCCAGGTGTGAGGACTTTTCTTTAGGTTTGAGGGCTTCTCCCCAGGTTGAGGGTTTCTCCTAATGCCTCAATTGAGAAGCTTCTCCCCAGGTTTGGGGACTCCTCCCCAGGTTTGAAGGCTTCTCTTTAGGTTTGAGGGCTTCTCCCCAGGCTGAGAGGCATCTTTCCAGGTTTGAGGGCTTCTCCCAATCCCTGAATTGAGAAGCTCTTCCCCAGGTTTGAGGGCTTCTCTTTAGGTCCCATGGCTTCTCCCCAGGTTGGGAAGAATCTTTCCAGGTTTGAGGGTTTCTCCTAATTCCTGGGTTGAGAAGCTTCTCCCTGGGTTTGAGAGGCATTTCTCCAGGTTTTAGGGTTTCCCCCATCCCAGCTTTGAGATTTTATCCTAAGGTTTGAGAGGCTTCTCCCCAGGTTGAGAGGCATTCTTCCAGCTTTGAGGGTTTCTCCTCATCCCTCAGTTAAGAAGCTTCTCCCCAGGTTTGAGGGCTTCTCCCCAGGTTAAGAGGTATCTTTCCAGGTTGAGGATTCCTCCTAATCCCTCAGTTGAGAAGCTTCTCCCCAGGTTTGAGGACTTCTCCCCAGGTTAAAACACATCTTTCCATGTTTAGGATTCCTCCTAATCCCTGATCTGAGAAGCTTCTCCCCAGGTCTGGGAACTCCTCCTCAGGTCTGGGGACTCCTCCCCAGGTTTGGGGACTCCTCTTTAGTTTAGGGCTTGCTTCTCTTCAGGTTTGAGGGCTTCTCCCCAGGTCTGGGGACTCCTCCCCAGGGCTTCTCTTCAGGTTTGAGGGCTTCTCCCCAGGCTGAGAGTTTCTCCTAATCCCTCAGGTGAGAAGCTTCTCCCCAGGTCTGAGGACTTCTCCCCAGGTTAAGAGGCATCTTTCCAGGTTGAGGATTCCTCCTAATCCCTGGATTGAGAAGCTTCTCCCTGCGTTTGAGGGCTTCTCCCCAGGTTTGGGGACTCCACTTTACGTTTGAGGGCTTCTCTTTAGGTTTGAGGGCTTCTTCCCAGGTTGAGACGCATCTTTCCAGGTTGAGGATTCCTCCTAATCCCTGAGCTGAGAAGCTTCTCCCCAGGTTTGAGGGCTTCTCCCCAGGTTGAGAGGCATCCTTCCAGCTTTGAGGGCTTCTCCTAATCGCTGGGTTGAGAAACTTCTCCCCAGGTTCGAGGATTTCTCTTTAGGTCCCAGGGCTTCTCCCCAGGTTGAGAGGCATCCTTCCAGCTTTGAGGGCTTCTCCTAACCCCTGAGCTGAGAGGCTTCTCCCCGAGTTTCAGGGTTCATCCCCAAACCCAGACCACCTCCCCTCCGTCCCCAGGGATGGACCCCGCCGCCTCCTCCAAGAGCAACCACTGCCTGGACGCGGCCAAGGCCTGCAACCTGAACGACAACTGCAAGCGCCTGCGCTCGGGGTACATCTCCACGTGCAGCCGGGAGCTGGCGGGGGCCGAGCCCTGCAGCCGCCGCAAGTGCCACAAGGCCCTGCGCCAGTTCTTCGACCGCGTGCCCGGCGAGTTCACCTTCCGCCTGCTCTTCTGCTCCTGCAAGGACCGCGCCTGCGCCGAGCGCCGCCGCCAGACCATCGTCCCCTCCTGCTCCTACGAGGACAAGGAGAAGCCCAACTGCCTGGACCTGCGGGGCACCTGCCGGGCGGATCACCTGTGCAGGTAAAGGGGGGGGCACGGAGGGGTGGGTGTGGATGGAAGGGGGGAGCTGGAGAGTCCCGAGGGGGCTGGAGGGTCCCACAGGGACCTGGAGAATTCCAGCTCTACGGGAGCTGATCCCAGTTGGCAGTGGGAGCTGGAGAATCCCAGTGGGACCTGGAGAATCCCAGTGGCACCTGGAGAATCCCAGCTCTATGGGGGCTGATCCCAGTTGGCAGTGGGACCTGGAGAATCCCAGTGGGACCTGGAGAATCCCAGTGGCACCTGGACAATCCCAGCTCTCCATGGGCTGATCCCAGTTGGCAGTGGCACCTGGAGAATCCCAGTGGGACCTGGAGAATCCCAGTTCTCTGGGGGCTGATCCCAGTTGGCAGTGGCACCTGGAGAATCCCAGTGGCACCTGGAGAGTCCCAGCTCTCCATGGGCTGATCCCAGTTGGCAATGGGACCTGGAGAATCCCAGCTCTCCATGGGCTGATCCCAGCTGGCAGGGGGGGCTGGAGAATCCCAATGGGACCTGGAGAATCCCAGTTCTCTGGGGGCTGCTCCCAGCTTGTCCTTATTAGGTGTGGGACCTGGAGAATCCCGGCTCTCTGGGGGCTGATCCCAATTTGCAGTGGGAGCTGGAGAATCCCAGGGAGACCTGGAGAACCCCAGCTCTACAGAGGCTGGTCCCAGCATGTCCTAGTTAGGTGTGGGACCTGGAGAATCCCAGCTCTGTGAGGGCTGATCCCATCTGGCAGTGGGAGCTAGAGAATCCCAGTGGCACCTGGAGAATCCCAGCTCTCTGGGGCTGATCCCAGCTGGTAATGGGAGCTGGAGAATCCCAGTAGGACCTGGAGAATCCCAGCTCTGTGAGGGCTTATCCCATCTGGCAGTGGGAGCTGGAGAATCCCAGTGGGACCTGGAGAATCCCAGCTCTCCATGGGCTGATCCCAGCTGGCAGTGGGACCTGGAGAATCCCAGCTCTATGGGGGCTGATCCCAGTTGGCAGTGGGAGCTGGAGAATCCCAGTGGGACCTGGAGAATTCCAGTGGCATCTGGAGAACCCCAGCTCTACAGGGGCTGATCCCAACATGTCCTAGTTAGGTGTGGGACCTGGAGAATCCCGGCTCTCCATGGGCTGATCCTGCTGGCAGTGGGACCTGAAGAATCCCAGTTCTCTGGGGGCTGATCCCAGCATGTCCTCATGAAGTGTGGGACCTGGAGAATCCCAGCTCTCCATGGGCTGATCCTGGCATGACCTCATGAGCTGTGGGACTTGGAGAATCCAAGGGAACAGGGATGGAGCCTCCCTTTGCTGCTGCAAGTGGCAGAGCCGGATCCCTGGGGAATGTGCAGCTCCATTCCCCACCCTGGGATTGCTCCACCTCCCCGAGCTGTGGAGGGGTGAATGTTCAAAGGGCAGGAGGTCCCACACGTGCCCTGCAAGCAGCCAAACCCCTCCCTGTGCTCCCAGCATCCCAAAAAAAAACCTTCCCTGCTGGTGAAATCCGCCACTTTCCCCGCGGGGGAGCAAAGGTGGGAGCTCAGGCTCCTGTGCAGTTATGAAACTCATTATTCACACGGCAAAGAACCCTCCAGGGGCTGGATCAGCCTCGTCAGGGATCTGTCTCCTGCCAGGAGCAGGAGGGGCTTCGCTCCTCTTTGCCGTCGGGGTGATGGAGTTTCCCGGCGGAAGAAATGAGAGCTCCGGGTCTTCCTCCGGAGACGCTGGAAATGTGGGAATTGGGGCTTTTTATCAAAAAGTAATACAATGAACCAAGGGCCATGAATAAAAGATAGCGGTGAGTGGCAGCACCTCTCCATCAGCTCGCTCCGAGGGGGGATGCTGGGGATGAGGGAGAGGGATGACCCGGGCGAGCGGGGCCGAGTTAATGAGCAGCCTGTTCCTGCCTGAGATGAAATTCCAGCAGGAAGAGGTGAAGCAGCAACGGGGGGGAAGGTGCAGCAGCTGCTTGGAGTGTTTGCTCCAAGGTGGAAATGCACTTTTCTGGGAGAAGCTGGATGGGGATGGGTGCTGGGGGCTGCCTGGATGGGGAGTCTTGCTCTGCAAAACACCCCAATGCAGCTTTTATTTGTGTCCAGTGTTGGTTTGCAGAGTTGTGCTGTGGCCTCAGGCGTTTTTCCCTCCTGGTGGGGTGTTCCAGGACATGGATGCACTCCTTGGATCTGGGTTTTCAGGGAAAGGTCTCATCCCATCCACTCCCCTCTGGCATCTCCACACGGGAGCGACCAGGCACGAAACCCCTCCACATCCCCTCATCCCACGGGAATTTCCCACTGGTATCCCTGTGTTTATCCAGCAGGTTGATGCTCATCCTTACCTGACAGAGACCTGGTGAGGGATTGAACTGGGAGCAGATCCCGAGTGCTCCCAAAGCCAGCGGTGACAGGAGATGGGATAAGGCTCCTGCCCCGGGCAGGAAGGGGCCTTTCCTCCCCAGAAAAGCCGAGGAGTTGGAGGGGAAAGGGCAAATTAAAAGATCCAGTGTGGAAATCACCCATTCCTGGAGGTTTTTCCTGGCTTTTTGCTGCTGTTTTCCAGCTGTGCAGGGCTGGGGGTTCCATGGAGGGGGGGGATAAAATCCCCCAGCTCTTCCATCCTGACCGAGGTGTGGGCGTGTTCTGGGTGCTTTGGGAGGGGTGTTTGAAGCCCTGGGTCACCCAGGGGTGCCCCTGGCTGGGAGGACACACCCTGTGCTGTCCTTCTGAGGGCAGGAAGGGGCCAGGATTTGTCCCTTGGGCTCCTCCCGTGTGTCCCCTCAAGGATCCAACCCCTGCTGACAGAAAGTTAGGTGTGGGACCTGGAGAATCCCAGCTCTCCATGGGCTGATCCCAGCTGGCAGTGGGAGCTGGAGAATCCCAGAAGGACCTGGAGAATCCCAGCTCTCCATGGGCTGATCCCAGTTGGCAGTGGGAGCTGGAGAATCCCAGTTCTCTGGTGGCTGATCCCAGTTGGCAGTGGGGAGAATCCCAGGGGGACCTGGAGAATCCCAGGGGGACCTGGAGAATCCCAGTTCTCTGGTGGCTGATCCCAGTTGGGAGTGGGAGCTGGAGAGTCCCAGGAGGACCTGGAGAATCCCAGCTCTCCATGGGCTGATCCCAGTTGGCAGGGGGACCTGGAGAATCCCAGCTCTCCATGGGCTGATCCCAGTTGGCAGGGGGACCTGGAGAATCCCAGCTCTCCATGGGCTGATCCCAGCTGGCAGTGGGAGCTGGAGGGTCCCAGAAGGACCTGGAGAATCCCAGCTCTCCATGGGCTGATCCCAGTTGGCAGTGGGACCTGGAGAGTCCCAGGGGGACCTGGAGAATCCCAGTGGCACCTGAAGAATCCCAGCTCTACAGGGGCTGATCCCAGTTGGCAGTGGGAGCTGGAGAGTCCCAGAAGGACCTGGAGAATCCCAGTTCTCTGGGGGCTGATCCCAGTTGGCAGTGGGAGCTGGAGCATCCCAGCTCTCCATGGGCTGATCCCAGTTGGCAGTGGGACCTGGAGAATCCCAGTGGGACCTGGAGAATCCCAGTTCTCTGGTGGCTGATCCCAGTTGGCAGTGGGAGCTGGAGCATCCCAGCTCTCCATGGGCTGATCCCAGTTGGCAGTGGGAGCTGGAGAGTCCCAGCAGGACCTGGAGAATCCCAGCTCTCTGGGGGCTGATCCAAGCTTGCAGTGGGACCTGGAAAATCCCAGCTCTATGGGGGCTGATCCCAGTTGTCAGTGGGACCTGGAGAGTCCAGGGGGGACCTGGAGAATCCCAGTGGGAGCTGGAGAATCCCAGTTCTCTGGGGGCTGATCCCAGTTGGCAGTGGGAGCTGGAGCATCCCAGCTCTCCATGGGCTGATCCCAGTTGTCAGTGGGACCTGGAGAATCCCAGTAGGACCTGGAGAATCCCAGCTCTCCATGGGCTGATCCCAACTGGCAATGGGACCTGGAGAATCCCAGCTCTCCATGGGGGCTGATCCCAGCTGGCAGTGGGACCTGGACAATCCACTCTGCCACCCCCTTCCCGGCTTTGTGGGTTGTTCCGGGCACAAATCCCGGGTTTCTTCTCCGGATAAATCGATTCCAACGCCCTTGACCCTGCTGACCGCTTAAAAAAAAAAAATCCCCCCGGGCCCTTCCCCGCCTCCACCCGGGCTCAGATCGCCGCAATTTGCGCGGCCCTTTGTGCCCAGGGAAGCTTTTCCCGGCGCTCCGGGAGCCCGACGAGCTCCCGGGGCTTTTGTGTCTGATTGCGACGACGGGCAGGTTTTTGAGCTCCCGGAATGTAAAAAAAAAACCTTTTCGCAAAAAAAAAAAAAAAAGCACTAACCTCAGCGAAGGGGAAAGGGAAGGGAAGAAAGGGGAGAAAAGAGCTGATTTCAGCAGCTGCAGCTTTGCTGTATTTTTTCATCTTGCATCAGCAAGTCGGGAACACAAATAATCTGGTCTTACACGCTCCAGTGGTGCTGGGGCTGAAGAATTTCCCAGCCTCCACTGGCTGGAGCTCCCTCAGCATCCAGGGGCTGATGGTTCATTGCCTGGAGTTTTTATCCTTGTTTTTTGGTGTATTTAAGGCTGGGAGAGTTGCCTGGTTTTGGTGTATTTGAGACTGGGGGAGTAGGGGCTGATGGTTCACTTCCCGGGGGTTTTATCCCTGTTTTTGGTGTATTTAAGGCTGGGGGAGTGGAGGGTGAGGGATCATTTCCCAAAGTTTTTATCCCTGTTTTTGGTGTATTTAAGACAGAGTGGGCTGATGGTTCATTTCCCAGGGTTTTTTTTTTTCCTGTTTTTGGTGTATTTGAGGTTGGAGGAGTGGGGTGAGGGATCATTTCCTGGAATTTTTATCCCTGGTTTTGGTGTATTTAAGGCTGGAGGAGTGGAGGGTGAGGGATCATTTCCCAAAGTTTTTATCCCTGTTTTTGGTGTATTTAAGACAGAGTGGGCATATGGTTCATTTCCCAGAGTTTTTATCCCTGTTTTTGGTGTATTTAAGGCTGAGGGAGTGGGGTGAGGGCTCTGCCCAGCCCCTCCCAGGGTGTCTGTGCCCATCAGGGAGATATTTGGGCACAGCAGAGCCGCCTCTTTTAGGTTGGGATCAGGAGTGAGGGAGTGAGCAGATCCAGCCGGGCTGGGTGTTGATTAAACACCGAATTTGGGAACAAAACACTTCTTTTTTTTTTAAGCCACGGCCTTTGTTTAGCAGAGACAAAATGCCAAGGAATGGATGTTTTCCTTGATAAACAGCGGAGCAGCAGCAGCTCAACTTTCTCATTACTCCGTGTAACGAGCGTGGCTGTGGGGGGAGGAGGAGGAGGGAAAAATTGCTCCTGGATCCAACAGGAGAGGAGCAGTGGTGGAGTTTGGGGGGCAGTGGTTGGGTTTGAGGGGCAGTGGTGGAGTTTGGGGGGTAATGTTTGAGTTTGAAGGGCAGTGTTTGAGTTTGGGGGGCAGTGTTTGAGGGGCAGTGGTTGGGTTTGAGGGGCAATGGTGGAGTTTGGGGGCAAAAGGTGGAGCTTGAGGGGCAGTGATTGAGTTTGAGGGGCAGTGGTGGATTTTGGGGGGCAGTGATTGAGTTTGGGGGCCAATGGTGGAGTTTGAGGGGCAGTGTTTGAATTTGGGGGCAGTGGTGGAGTTTGGGGGGCAGTGGTGGAGTTTGGGGGCAAAAGGTGGAGCTTGAGGGGCAGTGATTGAGTTTGAGGGGGAATGGTGGATTTTGGGGGGCAATGGTGGAGTTTGGGGGCCAATGGTGGAGTTTGAGGGGCAGTGTTTGAATTTGGGGGCAGTGGTGGAGTTTGGGGGGCAATGGTGGAGTTTGAGGGGCAATGGTGGAGTTTAAAGGGGCAATGGTGGATTTTGAAGGGCAGTGTTTGAATTTGGGGGGCAGTGGTTGAGTTTGGGGGGCAGTGGTGGAGTTTGAGGGGCAATGTTTGAGTTTGAAGGGCAATGTTTGAGTTTGGGGGGCAATGGTTTAGTTTGAGGGGCAGTGTTTGAATTTGAGGGGCAGTGTTTGAGTTTGGGGGACAATGGTGGATTTTGAAGGGCAAGGTTTGAATTTAGGGGGCAGTGGTGGAGTTTGGGGGGCAAAGTTTGAGTTTTGGGGGCAATGGTGGATTTTGAGGGGCAGTGCTTGATTTTGCAGGGGCAGTGATGGAGTTTGAGGGGCAATGGTGGAGTTTGGGGGCAAAAGGTGGAGCTTGAGGGACAGTGATTGAGTTTGAGGGAGAATGGTGGATTTTGGGGGGCAATGGTGGAGTTTGGGGGCCAGTGGTGAAGTTTAAAGGGACAATGGTGGATTTTGAAGGGCAGTGTTTGAATTTGGGGGGCACTGTTGGAGTTTGGGGGGCAGTGGTTGGGTTTGAGGGGCAGTGGTGGAGTTTGAGGGGCAGTGGTGGAGTTTTGGGGGCAATGGTGGAGTTTGGGAGGCAATGTTTGAGTTTGAGGGCAACGTTTGAGTTTGGGGGGCAAAGTTGGAGTTTGGGGGGCAATGGTGGAGCTTGAGGGGCAGTGGTAGAGTTTGGAGGGACAGGGCATGGCTGACACACTCCCCCAGCTCCCAGCCTGCAACAACCAGCCTCCAAATCCAACTTTTAAATTAGGAAACCTCTAAAGATCCACGGATTTGGATTTCTGGGTGAGGGGGGGGGCGTCAGTGGGGCAGCACCTCATGGGTGACCCTCCCTTGGGACCCCACATGTGGAGGCAGCTGGGAGGGCTCAGCTCCCTCGAGGCTCCCCGGGCTTTTAACACAATAATAAGTCAATTCTCGCTGAATAATTAAATCGAGAGGCTTCATAAGTATTGACTTAATGTGACAGCAAGTCTATACCGACTCGGGCTTTGCTTATGTAAACACAATCTCCTGTTCGGCTTAGTTAGCAGTTCAATGGGATAGAACAGGCCCTCAATTAAAACCAAATGATGCGTGTGCTTAATTCTTCCCTCCCCGGGTAATGATAGGGCTCGAGCAGAGGCAAAGAGGATAAAAAAAAAACCCACCGAAAAAAAAAAAAAAAGCCTTTGAGCCGCTCTTATCGGCAGCGAATCGAAACGTGGTGTCCTGAAAGGAACGTGGAGAACTCTCCTGACTGAGAAGCTGGGCTGGTTTCCCTCCTGATTTTTTCCCCCCCTCTCGCTGGTTTGCCTCTGCTCGGCCTAATTTGGGGGTTTCTCCTTCGGTTTATGGTGGGGTTTGCCTTTTTTTTTCTGTTTGTTTCTTCCTGCTGTCCCCACATCCCCGAGCGAGGAACAGGTACCTGAGGCTGGAGAAGCCCTGGAGATCACCAAGTCCAACCTCACCCCTGCCTTGTCACCCAGCCCAGAGCTTGGGGACTCCACCACCTCCCTGGGCAGCCCCTTCTGGTGCCTGACAGCCCCTTCCACGAAGGAATTCCTCCTGAAATTCGGGATGAGGGAGCAGCACCCACCCCACCGAGCCACGCAGAAATTCAGCTTTCCCTAAAACCCCAACTCAGGCTCCCGTGGCTCCCACCAGAACAGGCCACTCCAGAGGTGGCACACAACTTTTCCCAGATCAAACAAATCTCCCCATTGATCTCTTTGCTTGTGTTTTTTTATTTTTTCCCCTCCCCTGTGAACCCTCTGCTGCCTTTGGGGGGGGGGGGGCCATCCACAAAAGCGGGAGTTTTGTCCCGGCTTCCCTCGTTCCTCCGGGGGGGGCTCTTTGACTCACCTGCCCGCGTTTGAGGCTAATTTTTGTTTTATCTCAGCATCTCCCGGCTTCAAAAGGATTCCTCTCCAGCAGGACACGAGGCAGAGGCAGCGCTGGGAGGGGGATGCCCAGCGGGGCCGCGGGTTTTTCATGTCTCGCTGAGGTTTTTTTCGGTGTTGTCACAGCTTCTTGAACATCTCCGGCTCTGCAGGGGAGGGGGACAGGCGCCTTTCCCGGCTGCCTCTCCGGGCTCGTGTCTTTTAAAGCCCTTTTTCCCCTCAGTCCCCTGGAAAAACCGCGGTCTGGAGTAATCTCGGCATCTTGGGCATGAAATATTCAGGAGCCTGATGCTGTTGGGTTTGAATGGGCGCTGGGATGGCAGCAATTAGCACCCAATTAGGCCCTCAGTCACGAGGAAGAGTCCCCAGGAATCCCACTGCATTCCCATATGGAGCATCCAGTGTGCTGGTCCGGCTCTGAGCAGCCGGGCTTTATTCCCTCTTAATCTGAGGATCAGGGAGTGGTTTGGGTTGGAAGGGGCCTTACAGGAATCCCATTCCACCCCCTGCCAAGCTGGTTGCTCCAACCTGGCCCCTGGGACACTTCCAGGGATGGGGTGTCCACATCCTTTCCCTGGGATGTAACCCCTGGAACTCCGGTGGTCCCCGCTCCGAGATCCACAACGGGGAGGAATTCTGGGGTGGGTGGAAGGGATCTGCTCCGTTCAGCCACTGCTTCATTTGTTCCCGTGTTTAATTTGCTCAAAAGCCTCCTGAAAACAAACCATTCCTATTTAAGGAACGAAAAAATGACGCAATTTCTTGCCTCTCTTTTCCATCGGTTCCCGCGGCTCCAGGCAGGTACCGCTGGAAGATTCAATCACTGCCTGGACAAAGATGACATTTAATTAAGAAGAGAGGAAAAGAAGCTGAGGGAAATAATGTGTTCCCGTTCCTCCTGTGGTGTGTGTGAAGTGGGGGGGGAAAAAAGGGAGCGGAGGAGCTTTTCCGCTGGGAAATGCCAGGGCTCATCCTCGGGGTGGGAGATTCCTCCAGAGGGGCCACGACTCACCCTCCTGTCTGTCCATTCGATGGCTGAGTCCCCCTGGGAATCTGCAGCCCGTCCTTCTGTCCCCCTGGGCTGTCTGTCCACCCTCTTCTCCGCTCTTCCCGCTCCTTTAGGGAATTCTGCTCCCCGACCTGGGGGATCCCTCCCCGTGTTCCGGCATGAGGAGCAGCCTGTGCGAGGGGGGGGGTTGTGTCAGCGCAGCCAGGGCACGGATACCCCTGGGAATAATCATGGAATGGTGGAATCACACAGTGTTTGGGTTGAGAGGGACCTTAAAGACCACAGGGAAGGGACAACTCCCGTGAAACTCCTGCTTCCATCGCTCCTCGTGCTTATTCCATGTGGGAGGGAAGATGGGACGGGGTAACCAAGCCAGGAATCGGATTGAGGGATGGAAATCAGCTCCTCGTGGCCCTTCCTTATTCCTCCTGCTGCTCCTGGTTCTCCCCATCTCTGCTGGTTCTCCTGGGTTGGGCAGCAGGGCAGGGGCATCTCACCCCCACCCCGCTGCCTTTTGGGGGGGTTTTTTACCCCCTCCCTTCTCGACTTCAAAAGAAGGAAGGAAAACTGTAATTCCCAACCTCAGGCATTTTTTAATTGGAACGTTCCAGGGGGGAGGATAAATCCAGGCAGTGAAATTTTCTGGCCCCGTAACGATGCCCAGGAGAGGCCAAACGAGGCTGGGAAGTTTATGGGGTGTCTGCCAGAGAAGCAGCACTTGGAGAGGGCTTGGGGAGCAGGGAGGGATGGAGGAATGGGGGTGCCAGGCTTGGAGGGGGTTCATTCCCTCGGGAATGAGGGCAGGCTCCCTCATACCATGCCCCCTTGTCAGGGTGGGGCGGCAGAGGAGGGACAAGAAGTTTCACCACCTGAGTCCAGCTCTCATTTAGATCTCCTTCCTTTTATTCCATTTATGCTCCCCTTTATGTTCCCCTTTATATCCGCCCTTATTTTCCCCTTTCCCCTGTTTAAATATCTCTGAGCCGCTCCGTGCTGGGACAGGCGGTGCAATCCCGTCCCTCTCCCCCTTCTCTTCCCCTTCCAGGTCCCGTCTGGCCGATTTCCACACCAACTGCCAGGCCACCTTCCAGTCCCTGACCAGCTGCCCCGGGGACAACTACCAGGCGTGCCTGGGCTCCTACGCGGGGCTCATCGGTGAGTGGCGGCCTCGGGGTGGGGAAGGGTCACTGTCCCACTGTGGCTTCATCCCTGTCCCTCCTCCTCCTCCTTGCCAGGCTTTGACATGACCCCCAACTACGTCGACGCCAGCACCACCAGCATCACCATCTCGCCCTGGTGCTCCTGCAAGGGCAGCGGGAACATGGAGGAGGAGTGCGAGAAGTTCCTCCGGGACTTCACGGAAAACCCCTGTCTCCGTAAGGCTCCCCCGCTCCCCCTGCCCTGCTTCCTCGCCCCACCCCACTCTATCACCCCCCCCTTAAACCTCTCCCGCCCCCAGGAAACGCCATCCAGGCCTTTGGCAACGGGAGCGACGTGAGCGTGGCCCCCAAAAACCCCTCTCCCCCCGTCACGGTGCCTCCCAGGGCGGAGAAGAGCCCGGCCCTGCCCGACGACGTCAACGACAGCAACACCATCTACGACACCAGCGTCGTGCCCGCCTGCACCCCCGCCCAGGTAGGGCAGGGGGAAGGGAATGGGCAAGGCAGGGGTCAGTGCCCTGCCCCTCAGCCGGGGCAGCATCACCTGCCTGCCCAGGTGAGCCGGTGCGGCTGCCCCGAGCCCTCCTTCTGCTGCTCCGGGGGGGAAATGGCTCCAATTCCACGTGGTTTTGGGGAAATGTGGAAAATACGTGTTTTCTGGCGTTGGGCTGGGCGTGTTTTGCTCCTTGGGAGAGGGGTGGGATGGGGTCTGTGGGTGTCCACAGCAGGAGGATTTGCAGCAGGGGTGCAAGGCAGGAGCCCGGTGGAGACCCTGAGCTGCCCGTGGAAAAGGGATGAGCTTTTCCTCATCCTTCTCCTCCTCCTGCTCACCTTTCTCTTCGTGCCTCACCCCCCCGGCCGTGGGCTCTGAGTCCTGATTTCCATGGGGAAATCCAGGACCCCAAACCCCGGTTCCCATCCCTGCCCTCACCCTTCCTGCCTTCTCCTCCCCAGGAACAAGGACTGAAGCCAAACAAGTCCAAAGAGCAGAGCCTGTGCTACTCAGAGGTGGGTTTGGGGCAGGGAGGGAGCACAGGGAGGGGGATCCTGGGGCTGGGAGCTGTTTCCCTGTGCAAACAGCTCAGGAAGGACACCAGGGATGAGGGAAGGGAACACCAGGGATGAGGGAAGGGAACACCAGGGATGAGGGAAGGGAACACCAGGGATGAGGGAAGGATACCAGGGATGAGGGAACGATATCAGGGATGAGGAAAGGACACCAGGGATGAGGGAAGGGAACACCAGGGATGAGGGAAGGACACCAGGGATGAGGGAAGGACACCAGGGATGAGAGAAGGACACCAGGGATGAGGGAAGGGAACACCAGGGATGAGGGAAGGGAACACCAGGGATGAGGGAAGGACACCAGGGATGAGGGAAGGACACCAGGGATGAGAGAAGGACACCAGGGATGAGGGAAGGGAACACCAGGGATGAGGGAAGGGAACATCAGGGATGAGGGAAGGGAACATCAGGGATGAAGAAAGGACACCAGGGATGAAGGAAGGACACCAGGGATGAGAGAAGGACACCAGGGATGAGGGAAGGGAACACCAGGGATGAGAGAAGGACACCAGGGATGAGGGAAGGGAACACTGGGTGTTTATCCATGGAAGCTTTTCCCTTGGATGCTTTCCTGCCCCAAAACCCGCCCTGCTGACGCCTCCTGTGCCCCCAGCCCCAGCTGACCACGGACACGATGCCGGACCAGAAGACCTTCGTGGACCAGAAGGGGGGATGCAGCCGACCCCGGGCGGGCCGGATCCTGCTCCCTGTGCTCCTGGGGCCCATCCTGCTGCTGGCACCGGGATTATAGAGGGGAGGGAAAGGCCGGCGGGACGGGGACGCTCCCACCAGTGCCCACCAGTGCCCACCAGTGCCCACCGGTGCCCGCTGGCACTCAGCCTCACCCCCAGCTCCTGCTGCAGCCACAGGGGGACACGGGACAGACCGAGACCCTCCGGAGCGCCGGGAATGCCGAGGCGCGGGAATGCCGAGGCGGCAGGAGGGACCCTCTCACCCACGCTGGGAAACTTTGGTGGTTTTTTTCCTTCCTGGTTTTATTGGGGTTTTTTTTCCCTGTTTTTTGGGGTGTTTTGGTTTTGTTTTTTTTTTTTTTTTGGTTTTTCCAAAGCAGGATTTTTTCTCTCGTGGTGGAAAACCCGCCCCTGGAACGGGGGGGGGAGAGAGAGGGGAGGGGGCCGGAGCTGCGAGCGGCGCTGGGGAGGGGGAAATAAACGGAGCAGAGCTTTTTTTGGGGGAAGGGGATTTTCAGGAATACCCGCAGGATCCGCCGGCCTGGGGACGAGGATTCCGCAGGGGAGCATCCCAGAGGATTGGCTGTGCCGTGGGGAGCCCCCTGTGCAGCTCGGAGGGGACTGGCTGGACCTTTTAACATCGTTATTGGGGGTTTTGGTTGGGGTTGTTTCGGTTTTTTCCTCCCCGAGAGTTTTCAAACAGAACCGAAAAGAAACTTTTGTTGAACTGTGTGGGGCCGTCCTGATGTTTTCAGTCTGTCACTTCCAGGGGGAGATCTTTATTTTTTCTTTTTTTTTTTATTTTATTTTTTTTTAATTTTATATTTTTTTTTAATTTGGGTTGGGAAGGGATTTGACCCCTCGGGGGGGGGGGGTCAGAATCTCTCTCTCTGTGTTCCTCTCCCATTTCTTTTCTATATACATATATAGTGTATGTATATCCCACTCACCTATACCTACATATATGTATGTATATACATAACCAGATGCAACGTGTGGCTTTTTTAATTTTGTTTTCCCCTCCCCTTTTTTTTTTTTTTTTGAAAGGCAAAAAAAAAAAACAAAACTAAAACTAAAACAAAACCCGAGCTCCGAACGGCGACTTCAAAATGCATTATTGTAAAAAGTTTATTTTTTTTAATGACGTCTATAACGGAGAAGACAAAAAAAAAAAATAATAAAATAAACCAAGACCAACAAACCCAAGGAATGAAAACAGCCCTGAAAGCTCTGACAGAATCTGAGTGTCCGGCCAAGCATCCCCAGCCTGGGGAAGGGGGGGGTAACCAGGGGGGGCCCCCTTCAGCTGCAGGAACACAAGAGATTTTTTGGGTCAGCCCAAATATTTTTGCAGCTCTCCAGAACAATTCCCTGCCTGTTTTGCTCCGGGAGACAAGCAAACAAGGAAACATTTCAAAGGAGCTGACACTGTTCCCGTGTGGCAGGGTTGTTGTTTTTTTTTTGGTTTTATTTTTTGTTGCTGTTTGGGTTGGGTTTTGTTTTTATTTTTACGTGCAATAACCGTGGATTTGAAACACCATCCTCTCGCCTCAACGTTGTTTTTTGGTTGGTGGGGGTTTTTTTTTTTCCCCCCCTCTCAAGACGACCTGTCAGCGCTTCAAAAACCGAAGGGAAACGTCGAGATCTGGGTCAGGCAAAGCAGCGAGTTGCTCGATTTTTTTTTTTTGGTCTTTTTTTTTTTTTTAATTTATTTATTTCAGGCTTTTTTCACACTTTGCCGCTCCTGTCAGGCGGCGGAAACGTCGGCCCCCATCCAGCTGTGCCCGTGGAAAAGGGGGTGTTGGGCACCTTGGGATGCCACAGCCGTGGAATCGTAGAATCCTGGAGCTGTTTGGGTCGAAGGGACCTTAAAAATCATCCTGTCCGACCCCTTCCAGAGACTGGGTTGCTCCAATCCTGGCCTGGGACGCCGAAAATCGGAGTGGAGGGACCTGCTGGGCTGTTTGCAGGGAGCTGGGGCCGGTGGGGAAGGGGAGGGATGGGTGAATATTCCCTTTTCCAGCGCGGAAAAAAGCGGAGAGGGCTGAGCCGGGGGAGCTGGCACAGGGAAAATAAACATGTCACGGCTCTCCCGGGAGCTGGGGGCAAAACCAGGCTGCTCCTGCTCCTGCTCCCTGCTTCCTCTGACAGCTCTGACCCTGTGGAGCAGTTTGGGCTCCCAAAAAACCATCCTGGCACGGAGGGGGGTGGCTGAGGGGGCTCCACAGCCAGATTTGGGTGACCCCAACCATGCAGGGATTGAAGTCTGAGCTCCGTGTTTCCGTAGGGAAGGGGATGTAAAACACAGCAGGGATTGTTCCTCAGGGTGGTGGCTGGATTCCAGTCTTCCCTGAGAAGGCTGGGAATGCTGCAGGCATTGCTGGGAGGAGGGTGAACTGCTCTGCCAGGCAGGGATTCCATCCATCACCGCTGCCCACGGGGCACCTGCACTCCCTGCTTGGGATTGTCCATCCTGCATTCCCTGCTCGGGATTGTCCATCCTACATTCCCTGCTCGGGATTGTCCATCCTGCACTCCCTGCTTGGGATTGTCCATCCTGCACTCCCTGCTCAAGAGTGTCCATCCTGCATTCCCTGCTTGGGATTGTCCATCCTGCACTCCCTGCTCAGGATTGTCCATCCTGCATTCCCTGCTCAAGATTGTCCATCCTGCTCCTGGGAGCTCCCCGGGGTTTTCCAGCCTAAGGAGGCACCAGCAGGAAGCAAAAAGCTTTGGATGAAGCCGAGTCAAGGGTTCCTCCTCGCACTGAGGGGTGTTCTGGCACTGCTGGGCCCTCCCTGAGCACGTGCCAGTGGGGCCACAGGCAGGACAACACCTGGAGCTGTTGGATGCAGCAGGATGGGGATGTGCTATTCCTGGATGCAGCAGGATGGGGATGTGCCATTCCTGGAGCTGCTGGATGGGGATGTGTCATTCCTGGAGCTGCTGGATGGGGATGTGCCATTCCTGGAGCTGCTGGATGGGGATGTGCCATTCCTGGAGCTGCTGGATGGGGATGTGTCATTCCTGGAGCTGCTGGATGGGGATGTGCCATTCCCAGAGCACCTGGATGCAGCAAGACTCCTGGAGCTGCTGGATGCAGCAGGATGGGGATGTGCCATTCCTGGAGCACCTGGATTCACCAGGATGGGGATGTGCCATTCCTGGATGCAGCAGGATCAGGATGTGCCATTCCTGGATGCAGCAGGATCAGGATGTGCCATTCCTGGAGCTGCTGGATGGGGATGTGCCATTCCTGGAGCTGCTGGATGCAGCAAGATTCCTGGAGCTGCTGGATGCAGCAGGATTGGGATGTGCCATCCCTGGATGCAGCAGGATGGGGATGTGCCATTCCTGGAGCAGCCTGGATGCAGCTGTGTTTGGGATGAAGGCTTTATCCATGATAAAGTGGGACACCTTCGTCCAGGTGCTCGAGCTCTCCCAGCAAAGCAAAGCTCTTCCAGGTGGAAATGCTGATCCTGGGGCTGGGACACAGAGCCTGAGATGCAAAATCCCTGCTCTGGGAACACAGAGCCTTTCCTGGAAGGAGGATGAGGGGGATGAGACGCTCTGGACTCCTCAGGAAGCTGCGGGGACTCGTTGTGGGGGACGTTGATGCGGCGTGGAAAACCCCGAGGCTCCTGGCAGAGCCATGGGATGTGCAGAGGATTCCATTTGCATGGAGGTTTTTTTCTGGGAATGATCCTTTTAGAGGAGCCGTGTGGGGCTGGGAGTCTCCAGCCCCCCTTGGCCGGAGCCAAGCCTTGGCTCATCTGGATTTAGGGATATTTGGGGACCTTCTGTGGGATGAACTGAGGATTGCAAATGGCAGAGTGGATATCCCTGTTCCAAGGAACAGCATCCCTGCTCCAAGGAACAGCATCCCTGCTCCAAGGAACAGCATCCCTGCTCCAAGGAACAGCATCCCTGCTCCAAAGCACAGCATCCCTGTTCCAAGGAACAGCATCCCTGCTCCAAGGAACAGCATCCCTGCTCCAAGGAACAGCATCCCTGCTCCAAGGAACAGCATCCCTGCTCCAAGGAACAGAATCCCTGCTCCAAGGAACAGAATCCGTGCTCCAAGGAACAGAATCCGTGCTCCAAAGCACAGCATCCCTGCTCCAAACCTGGCATCCCTGCTCCAAACCTGGCATCCCTGCTCCAAAGCACAGCATTCCTGCTCCAAAGCACAGCATTCCTGCTCCAAAGCACAGCATTCCTGCTCCAAAACCCAGTACCCCTGCTCCAAGGAACAGAATCCCTGCTCCAAAACCCATCATCCCTGCTCCAAGGAACAGAATCCCTGTTCCAAAGCACAGCATTCCTGCTCCAAGGAACAGAATTCCTGCTCCAAACCCGGCATCCCTGCTCCAAAGCACAGCATCCCTGCTCCAAACCCAGCATTCCTGCTCCAAGGTTGCAGCCTCAGCCTGACCAGAGGAACAGGAATCACCCTGCAAACCCTGGAGACACGGCCCTGGGAAGCTCCGTGGACCTGATGGCTTCCCAGTGTCCCAGCCTAGTGTGGGATTCAGGAACTCCAGGATCTGCACCTCCCCAAGGGCTGGAACACACATGGGACCAGGACTGTCTCCAAACAGGGTGTTTTTTTCCTTCTTTTCCATCTCTTTTTCCCTCTGGACACAAGTTATTCCGAGGAGCTGCCCGGTGTGTCTTCCCAAATCCCGGAGAACACCCTGAGCCACACATGGGTGGGCACAAACCCCTTCCCAGCCCCAGCCTGTGCCCATCCCCTCTCCACAGCTCTCCCTTCACTCCAACCCACCCCCAGAAGGCCAAACCCAGGGATTAGGGGCAGTTCCTCCCTCTAAGGACAATTTTCCCGCTGTGCTGGTTCGGGGTTTGGCCCCTCATGGCACCACCCACCTGGATTCTGGCCCATCCCACGACAAGGGCAGCACCTGGAAAGACTTTCCCCCCAGGAGAGGTGATTAAAAACAGACAGGATGGGCACCTTTGCCCTCTGTAATTAACGTGCTGGTGCCCTTTGGGCTTTAATAAGCCCCTGGGCCAGCGTGGGGTCCCCTCCCTCCTCCTCATCCTCCCTGAAATCAGCTCTCACCTCGGGGCTCTCCTGACACCTCCAGGTTTTCCCTGAGCAGATTCTTTTGCCTCATTAACCTTCTCAAGCCGCTTCACTTCACCAGAAACACCTTCTTTTTTTTCTTTTTTCCTTTTTTTTAAAATCTTTTTCGCTCTCCACTGGGCTGGGTTTCATTTTCAAAGGCACAAAAAATAACCCGGCGACGAGCGGAGGGGCTGCGGGTCAGGGATGGGCACGATGGAACTGGGATGCCCTTGATCCTCGGGCCCAGAAGTTCTCCTGGTGCTGCTCCAGCAAGGAGAGGAAGGAAAAAAACCGAGGAGGATGAAGGGGAACTGGTCCCTTTTGTTAAACAGGAACAATTGCAGGGAGAACAAACATCTCCTCAAATCACCCTTCGTTGTCGTTATCTGGGATAATCTCGGCACAGGCGGAAGCTCAGAAGGTCTCTGACAAGGAGAAGAAACCAGAATTGATTTATTTTCTTATCTTTGATGGAGTAAGTGAAGCTCTGGAGACTCTCCCAGGTCCTGGGGCCTTGGATGACCCCGTGAGATTGAAAGGATTTGGGGAGTGCGGCAGGAAAAGAAGGAGCTTCTGCTTCTATTGGGGGGGGAGAGGTGCTTTGGGGGGTGACACGGGGGACACCAGGGAGGCAAAAGGGAGTTTGGGTTTGGGTTTAGGTTTGGGTTTGCCCAGAGCAGCTGCAGCCACTGTCCCTGGGATGGGGAGGGAGTCAGGGGTGACCAAGGGGCTGTGTCACATAAACATAAAAATGGGATTTTCCACCAGCACGACTGAGCTCTACCAACCCCCATCCCCAAATAAGAGACTGTATTTCAGTGATTAAGGGGGTAATTCACTCCCCATTTCAAAAAAAGAGACTGTATATCAGTGATTAAGGGGATAATTCACCCCCCATCCCCAAAAAAGAGACAGTATTTCAGTGATTAAGGGGGTAATTCACTCCCCCATCCCCATAAAAAGAGACTGTATTTCAGTGATTAAGGGGACAATTCACCCCTCATCCCCGAAAAAGAGACTGTATATCAGTGATTAAGGGAATAATTCACCCCCATCCCCACAAAAAGAGGCTGTATTTCAGTGATTAAGGGGGTAATTCACTCCCCATCCCAAAAAAGAGACTGTATTTCAGTGATTAAGGGGGTAATTCACTCCCCATCCCAAAAAAGAGACTGTATATCAGTGATTAAGGGGGTAATTCACTCCCCATCCCAAAAAAGAGACTGTATTTCAGTGATTAAGGGGGTAATTCACTCCCCATCCCAAAAAAGAGACAGTATTTCAGTGATTAAAGGGGTAATTAAGGAAGGGGCTAAGGAGCCACCCCCAGTGGTCCCAGCTGCAGCGTTTCCAGCGGGAAGCTGGGCCGGAGGAGGGAGTTTCCCCCAGTTCCCACCTGGATGGTCCCGTTCCAGCAGCTTCCAAGGGCCTCCCGTGCCCGGCTGCACTTCCCTAATGGAATTCCAGCGGAAAATGGACACGGAATTCAGTCGAGGGGAAAGGGAGGGGGCAGAGTCGGGTGTGTCGCTGCCAGAGGTCACCTCCCCGAGGGAAGGAACCCTCCGGGCTCCCTCGGGGCTTTTCTGCCCATCCCAACCTTTTTCTGGGAAAGGGATGGTGAGGAATGGTGAGCTTCCTTCCCAGCTCCGGCAGGAAGAGGCGCCAGGTGTAATTCCTGCTCCTCCAGAGCTCCCTGCTCCCCTCCCTGATTCCAAACACGTGTCCAGACGTGGAATCCACAGCTGGAGTGAGACCCCAGCGCTCAGAGGGATCCTGTTCCCGTATTCCCTGCGGGAATGGTGACTCCACCTGGGCACCCCGTGCTGGAATTTGGGGTCGCTGCCCATCCCCTCCCACTCCAACCACAAACCAGTTCCTGGCCCTTCCTCCAGCACATTCCGGGCACATTAATTACAGGAGGGAGAAACACTCCCGGATCCCGGGGATGGTGAAAAATGACAGGGTGTAAAACACGTCTGCGAGCTAATTAACTTCGGAGATAATTTCTTCTTCATTTTGACTCAATTACTTTCTTGATATGAGAAAGTGCTGAAAACGCCGTTTCATTTATTTTTTAATTTTTTTTTTTGATGTTGCCTAAAACAATAATTGAAGAAAACCCACCAGAGCTCTCCCAGGGAGAGCCTCTCCTTCCTCAGATAAAGGAGCCAGGGAATAAATCACGTTTAATTCTTGCTCTGGAGTTCCAAGGTGCAGCTCGGTATTAAAACCCCCTGTCTGTGGCATCTTTGCTTTTGGGAGAAAAAGAGTGTTCTGTGGTTGTTTTTTTTTTTTTTTAGCAAAGCCAGGATGGGAATGTCCCGGGTCTTGCCCTGGCAAAGCAGGGTTTGCTCCGAGGAGGAGATTATTTGTAACCCTGGAGGAGTTAAAATGAAGATTCTGCAGTTGGGATCATCACTGGCCGCCCCCGTGTTCACCCCAGCACCCAGCACATCCTGCTGCAAATCCTCCAATTCCGACCCAGGAATCCATGAGGATTTCCCTCCCTTTCCCAGCTGCGATTCCCATGGGAAAAAAAAAAAAAAAAAAAAAAAAAAAAAAGCCATTTAACCTACTCGGAGACCAAAGCACCTCACTTAACGCCGTGTAGAAATTCGAGTTCTTCCCTCCCGCCCATCCCAGAGCTCCGGGAGCAGCGAGGGACACTCGGGGGGGGGTGGAGGGGAGGGCGAGTTTGGCTCGTTAATGAGTTCACCTTCAGCATTTGGGCTCGCCGGGGTGTTTTTATCGCTCCTCCCCCGGGGCCCCGACCTGTGCTCGCTCACCCGGGGCTGTAAATCCAGCTCAGCGCCGTCCCAGGTGGCGTTTTTGCATTCGGGCTCTCGAAGCAGTTGAAAAAAGTCCCCGTGCTCCTCACAGGAAATGCCAACCGGTGGGAGAGCTGAGGAAAAAAATAGAAGGGAAAAGCGTTTCAGAGAGATTTTTAAAAATAGCTGCTGTTTGTGCCAGAAATACGAGTGTACGTAACTGAGGGAGCCTCAGATTCGGGGAGGGAAAAGCACTTTCTAGAAAATTGGGTTTAATGAGTTTTTAGGAAGGGCTGGTACTCACTGGAGTGGGTGGTCTGGGGCCCCTGCTCCATCCCTGAGAGCGTCCAAGGCTTTTCCCAGTTTTTCCCAGTTTTCCAGCCCTTTAAAATACACCTAAACCCCAGGAATTCAAGGCCAGGTTGGACAGGGGAACAACCTGGGCTGGTGGGAGGTGTCCCTGCCCATGGCAGGGGGTGGGATGGGATGAGATTTAAGGTCCCTCCCAACCCAAACCATTCCAGCATTCCATGATCTCCTCCTCTCCTAAGACCCTTGCAGGACAGACCAAACCTTCCACTGGAGGAGATTTAAATCCAGGGAAATCTGCCCTTCTGGGGTCTGTTTGACAGGACAAACCCTTCGTCTTCCACCAGGAAAACTCACAGGCACCAAAACCCTTCTGTTCAACCTTCGGCCTTGGGAAGAAACACAGGAGCAGGAGGGAAAACTCCCGGGCTTTATTTGCCTTATAGAAAGCAAATTATGGGATGTGCCTGTAATAATTCCCTGGCAGCTGGGATATCCAGTGAGGGGGGACAACTGCAGGCTTTTCCAGGAGAGGAATTCATAGAATCACGGAGTGCTTTGGGTTGGAAGGGACCTTAAAGCCCATCCAGTGCCACCCCCTGCCATGGGCGGGGACACCTCCCACTATCCCAGGTGGCTCCTGTCCAACCTGGCCTTGAATTCCTGGGGTTTAGGTGTGTTTTAAAGGGCTGGAAAACTGGGAAAAACTGTTTGGGACTTCTGCAGTGAGTGGCTGGGAGGTTTTGCTGTGGTGGCCGGGGTGATGCTCTGCCTCCCGCTCCATCCGTGTCCTCCGGAATCATTCCTGCCTCCTGCTCCAGTGCTGCCTCTTTGCATCCCTTAATTAGCCTCAGTGAGTGAATTAAAACCCAACACAGGCTCTCCTAATTCCCTGTCTGTGGCTTCATTACGGGAGCAGCAGCAGCCACTGGGATGTCAAGGAGGACTCTGAGCAGGGAGCTGGGAAATCCCGGGATCGTGAACCCTCCCTGTGTGCAAGGAGGAGTTGATGGATCTTGCTGGGGCCAAACCCATCCGTCCCTGAGAGCACCAGCCGTGTTCCCCATCTCCCTGGGGGAGCAGGGATGGCTTCCCAGTGCTCCCAAGAAGGGAAAACCCCCCCAGGCTGGTTCAGGCGTCCCGGTCACGGCCCTGGTTTGCTGATAAATGGGGCTGGAGGAGCCTCAGAAATCCCCATTCCCAGACCTCGGGGCATAAAGGCAGCATTTTCCAGAGCATCATCCACATCCCACACCCCCAATCCCTGGACAAGGGGGCTGGTCCCAGAGGGACTATGGCAGGAACAAGGGCTCTGCTGTTCCCCTCGGGCTCTGCACCCCCCGGGTGACCCTGTGTGGTCATTTTTGGAGCAAATCAAGAGTGTGGGAAGGGGGGAGAGGAGCCCTGGAATTTCCAAGCCAGATCTCCCGCGGCTCCCAACCCCTCCCCGTGCCCGGGTGATGCCAGAGGTCACCCCGGGGGTATCCGGGGGGTCACCCAGTGCACGGAGCTCATCCCACGGGGCTCAGCGTTCCGGGAAGCAAATCCTGCTCTCATCCAGCGGCTGGATGGGGGTCTGGGAAAACCGGGGCAGGTCTGAGGGTGGTGCCGAGCCAGAGCCCGGCTGCCCCCGTGGCCCTGGCAGCGCGGGGGGGTCCCGGTGCCCCCGGGGGGGGCCGCGTTTGGTGCCGGTGTTTAACGAAGGTTTGAATTCCGGGCGCCGGGTGTTGCTGCCCACACACCCCCCCAGTTGCCATAACAACTTTAATTTGTTTTGGAGCCTCCGGCTCGCTCGGGTGGATTCGGGGATTTTTTTGTTGTTGTTTGTTTGTTTGTTAATCTGCTTTCCTTCACCCCGTCCCCCGCCCCAGTCCCTCTTTCCTCCCTTTTTCCCAGCTGTTTCCCTGCATTTCTAAGAAGCAAAAAAAATGTCACTGCGTGGGTGCTCGACCCCCGGCTGGGCACCCACGGCCAGGATTTATCCCAGTTAATCCCAGTGCAGCCGCAGGAGTGAAGGCACTGCTTTCCCAAATCCCTGCCCTACCCCTGAAACACGAGGAGACAGATCCGTGTCTGCCCTTCCCCACCAGCCCATCCTGCAGACACTGCGCTGAAAACCAGGAATAAACCTCTGGAAAGGCTGGGCTGTGGTGTTGGGACCTCAGAAAGATTCCTTGGGTTGTTTTAAAGGGATAAGTTCAGTTCCACCTGACATATTTGGAGACAGAAGTAAAGGAACCGGGGTGGGAGTGGCTCTGGGCGGGGATGGGAGGGGGCTGGGATTGAAAACGAGCTCTGGGATGTCGGGATTTGCCAAATCCTGAACTCAGCAGCAGTTTGGGAAGAGGTGAGTCCATCCTGCCCAGCTCCCAGGGCAGCCCCCTGTGCTCCAAGGTGGGGATGAGCCCTGTGCCTGAATTCTTGGATGCTCCAGCATCCCCTGGAATATCCCAGCAGTGACCCCGAGCAGTTTGGTGGCTCATCCCACAGAGCTTTCCACGTGGGAAGGGGAGTGAGGCCAACTGGGATGGAACATCTGGGATGGCAGAGGGGGCTGGTGGAACAGTGGGAGTGGGAAGGAATGGAGGGGGATGCAGTGGGAGGGAGATGCAGGAGCCTGGGATAGAACAGCCTGGGATGCAGTGGGAATGGGATGCAAAGCCTGGGATGCAGTGGGAGTGGGATGCAAAGCCCGGGATGCAGTGGGAGTGGGATGCAAAGCCCGGGATGCAGTGGGAGTGGGATGCAAAGCCTGGGATGCAGCGGGAGTGGGATGCAAAGCCTGGGATGCAGCGGGAGTGGGATGCAATAGCCTGGGATGGCAGAGGGGGATGGACCAGCCCGGGATGCAGCAGGAGTGGGATTCAAAGCCTGGGATGCAGTGGGAGTGGGATGCAATAGCCTGGGATGGCAGAGGGGGATGGACCAGCCCGGGATGCAGCAGGAGTGGGATGCAAAGCCCGGGATGCAGCGGGAGTGGGATGCAAAGCCTGGGATGCAGTGGGAGTGGGATGCAAAGCCCGGGATGCAGAGCTGTGGGACACGGTGGTGACTCCCTCAGCAGCTGCGGTTTTGTGGCTTCCCATCAACAGTCCCCTCCATCCCTCTTCCATTTTTAATCACCTGGAAAATAACCCCGCTCAGTTCACAGCTCATTGGAGGCCCTGAGCGAGGGCCCATAAATATTTAATGTGCTTGGAAGTGGCACCAACTGGCCGGGGCTTTTTTGCTTTTCCTGGAGTTTGTTCCAGCACGTTTATCCCTCCCCAATCCACGATTTTCCGCTCTCTCCATCCATAAAATCCAGTGGTAAAAGGCGGAGAACTGCTGGCAAAGGGGTTCTAATCCCCAAATTTTCCTGGGAGCGATGGACTGGAACCAGCTTCTCCTCTAATTAGGGCAGATTGCTGAGCATCCCAGAGCCTTCCATGGCTCATCCCGGGAGAAGCCGGGTTAGGATCTGCTCCCCAGGCCGAGTTCCCAGCCTGGCCTGTGGGAGTGTTGCTGAAAAAAGGTGTTTGCACACCGGGATTTCTGCCTGGGACGGGGTGTCTGGAGCAGAGCCGAGCCTGGAATTCCGCCCTGCCCCACTCAGGGAGTTCAAACAGGGATTCATGGATCTCACAGGAATCACCGGGAATGCGCTGAGCTCGCAGCCAAGGAAAACTCCCACTTCCCCAACTCCTGACAGTCGCCCTGAATCCCAAATATTCAACAAACAAGAGGCTTCGACTCCCAGATTTTTGTGGGTTTACCCGGGCCGTGTTTTCCACGCACATTAATCGCTCCAACACGGGTTTTATTGTTCCATAATAGATATATTTACTGCACGAGGAGTGACAGCATTTATTAATTATGCACAAGCAGGCCCAGCAAACGGATTTGTTTGCTTTGATGTCTAATGCTGCAGCCTTTTCTTTTTTTTTTTTTTTTCCCTTTCCCCCTGCTTGTTAAACTTAATCAACGGCAATCAAATGCGCTCCCACAAATGAGAGCAAATTAATTTCAAACAAAAGGGGAGAGTATTTGGTAGCACAAACGGAAAGGAAATTAAAAAGGAGCAGCGAGATAGGGAGGCAGGGTAATTTAAATATTGGGTTTGGCTACTGTTTTACATTTTGGGTGGATGGGGCAGGACTAGGAAAGGTTTAAATGCTGTGTTTGGTTGCTGGGTTTAATTTTGGGTGGATGGAGCAGGAATAGGAATGGGACAGGAATAGGAAAGGTTTAAATGCTGTGTTTGATTACTGGGATTAATTTTGGATGGATGGAGCAGGAGTAGGAAAGGTTTAAATGTTGTGTTTGGTTGCTGGTTTTAATTTTGGGTGGATGGAGCAGGAGTAGGAATGGGGCAGGAATAGGAAAGGAGTAGGAATAGGAAAAGTTTAAATACTGTGTTTGATTACTGGGTTTAATTTGGGGTGGATGGAGCAGGAATAGGAATGGGGCAGGAATAGGAATGGGGTAGGAGTAGGAAAGGTTTAAATGCTGTGTTTGGTTGCTGGTTTTAATTTTGGGTGGATGCAGCAGGAATAGGAAAGGTCTAAATGTTGTGTTTGGTTACTGGTTTTAATTTTGGGTGGATGGAGCAGGAGTAGAAAAGGTGCAGGAGCAGGAAAGGTTTAAATGCTGTGTTTGGTTACTGGGTTCAATTTTGGGTGGATGGAGCAGGAGTAGGAACAGGGCAGGAGTAGGAAAGGGGCAGGAATAGGGTTTAAGGGTCTCCCCGTGCCCCTGGGTACAAACCAACCCCTCCCTCCTCTCCCTGAATGTTCAGCACAGCCTTAATTAAAGGTGGTTAATCCATTCCTGCCCCTTGGAGCTGGTGCTAAAGGACATTCCCAGTTCCCATCCCAGCTCTATTTACATAATGCTATTGACATTTGGAGGGGGATATTATGTATGCTGCTTTAATTCACTGTTAAATTAAATTATGGCTGTTTGGGACGCGGTAATTTCTTTTGTTCTAGGAACAGATTGTTCTATATATCTGCCCATATTACCGAGTTATTAATTTAATGATTCCATAATAGCAGCTCGTTCCTCTGGGTAATATAAAGAGGGAAAAGTGGGCTCCGTGCACAGCTCGGGCTGCTGGGCTTGGCCCTGCATGGATTGCAGGGAGTTAGGGATAAAGATGTTGGGTTTGGGTCGGGATAAGGGGCTCAGCTTGGTCTCCCCCCCCTCATCCAGCACTTCCAGGGATGCAGGATGCTGGACTCTCTCCGTGTCCCCTCCGTGTCCTGTCCCTGCTCTGCGCCCCCGGGGTCGGGTTTTTCCGTGTGCTCAGCTCCCAGCCACGTGCTCCAAGAGCCAGGCTCTGTTTTCCAGCTGCCTGGGAAGCCTCGTGCCCGGATGGATGCGCCTGGAGCAGCTCCCTTGGCTCGGGAACTTCAGCTTTTCCAGATGCTGCTCCCGTTGACGTCACCCGGGAAGCGGGAGCGGAGTTCGCCGGGATGGGGAGGGAGAGTCACAGATCCCTGTCCCCATCCCTGTCCCCTCTCTGCTCCTCCTGACCCCCACAGCCACCCCAACCCCCTGCAATTCCAGGATCTCCCCCAGACCCGGCTGCATTCCCGCTTTTCCACAGTTTTAGCTGATTCCAAGCCCATCCCAGTATCCCTGGCAGCCCCCAGGGCTGGCACCAAACCTGGTGACGTTCCCGTGCTGGGCATTAAGGTCTGAGCTCCCAAGCAAGGCTCTCTCGTGTGTATATTTATGTATTTATATATATTTATGTTTTTTATCCTCCCTGGCACCACCTGCTGCAGCGTGGGGGGGAGAAATCTGGGAAATTTTGTCCGCCCCCACGCTCGGAAATCGAGGAACAGGAGCAGAAGCAGCGCCCTGTGAGCTGCTCTCTGAAGATGGGACTGTGGGGAGGGACAGGACGTGGGGCCAGGGAGGGAGCAGGGGCTGCATGGGGTGCCTGGCAACAGCTCTGGCAGAATCATGGAATCCTGGAATGGTTGGGGTGGGAAGGGATGTTAAAATCATCTGGTTCCACCCCCCTGCCATGGGCAGGGACACCTTCCACGGGCAGGGACACCTTCCACCAGCCCAGGGTGCTCCAGCCTGGCCTTGGATGCTCCCAGGGATGGGGCAGCCACAGCTTCTCTGGGAATTCCATCCCAGCCCCTCCCCACCCTCCCAGGGAGGAATTCTTTCCCAATATCCCATCTCTCCCTGCCCTCTGGCAGTGGGAAGCCATTCCCTGTGTCCTGCCCCTCCAGCCCTTGTCCCCAGTCCCCCCCCAGCTCTCCTGGAGCCCCTTTAGGCCCTGGAAGGGGCTCTCAGGTCTCTCCAGACCCTTCCCTTCTCCAGGTTCCCAGCTCAGGGAGGGAGCACTGCCCGTGTCCATGGATACCACGGTGTGGATGCATCCAACCCCCAGAGGTGCATTTTGGGGTTTTAGGACTCCTGTCTGAGCCTTGGAGGGGCAGCTGGTGTTGAGTGTTGTGCTGCAGCTCAGAAGGGACCAGGAATTAATCTGGGAATAACCTGCTTCCCGTGTCCTGCACATTCCCATTCCCCCGGGCAGGCAGAGGTGGCTGCCGGCTGATCCCTCCCTGGAAAAGGCACCTGCTCTGGGGCTGAAGCCACTAAAAAAAGCGTGGAATTCATCGTTTCTGCCCCGATGGTGACTCAGCCTGGCTGGTAAAACATGTGCCTTGTTTTCCAGTGGGGAAGCTCCAGCCAGACACGATCAACTCCTGCCTCTTGTTACTGTCTTTCTTCAGTAGATTAAAGACCCTTTAATGGGCTGTGTTTTCTCCCAGGAAGGTACTTTACTCCCGGCAATCAAGTCACCCCCGTTGTCCTTTTGATAAACGGAGCAGCCTGAGCTCTTTAAGCTCTTTCCTCGGCAGGATTTTTACCGGGAATTGTGACTTGCCTGCTGCGTTTTCCCTGGACCCCTCCGGGCTCTCCTGTTCTCCCGGAGGCTCTTTATTCCCGGGCGGTTTTTGCATGGAAATACCCACCCCTGGGGCAGCCTGGTGATGATGCTGACCCAGGTCTGGGGTGTGCAGGGGGGTTGGTGTCCCCCCCAGCTCCTTGGAAAACCCCTGTGATTCCCTTTGACAGCGTTAGGGGAAGGGACGGAGCTGGAAACGCCGTCGGTGAGTGACAGGGAGATGAATCGATGCCACTTTGTGATGTAAAGATGGTTTCGTGTGTCGGTGCCTCGGATCATCTCCTGGCTCCGGGTCGTTTTTCCTGACCTCCGACTGGGACATCCAAGGGGTGGGGGAAGATCTCCTGCCTCGCTTCCAGCCAGAAGGCACAAAATGCTGCTTTCCCCACCCCCCAGGCCGGAGTGGGAAAACTGGCTGGGCTTGGGAAACTGGAAAAGGAGGAGGCTGAGGTTGGGGAAGGGAATCCCAGAAGGGGGGGTCTGCATCCAGCTCCTTCAGGGATTTCCCACTGGAATGTCCATTGGGGCGATGCATTAATGGCTTTAAGCTGAAGGAGGGTAGATTTAGATGGGATATTGGGAAAAAATTCCTCTCTGTGAGGGTGGGGAGGCCCTGGAATGGATTTCCCAGAGAAGCTGTGGCTGCCCCATCCCTGGGAGTGTCCAAGGCCAGGCTGGAGCAACCTGGGCTAGTGGAAGGTGTCCCTGCCCATGGCAGGGGGTGGAATTGGACGATTTTAAGGTCCCTCCCGACCCAAACCATTCCACGATTCCCCTGCACTGTGGATTTGTCGGGATATCCAGCAGCAGCCGAGCTCGGGGGGTGGGGTGTTGTGGGTTGTGGTTAAGGGCAAAACCGCCACAAAATCGCTTCAACCCGGGAACAACCTGTTACCAGGAGCCCGGCCCCACAACCACGAGAACCACCCGAAATCCGAGCTCTCGAACCGCCCAAAATCCGAGCTCTCGTGCTCCCCACGCTCCTCCCCGGGCGTCTCCCGGGATGCGGCGGCGGCGAAACGCGCTGGAATATTTGCAAAGTGGGGCTTTTTTTTCCGGCGACAGACACTTGGAATAATCCGTTCAGGCACCGGCTGAGCTCGCTCCTTCCAAAGGGCCGTCAGGGTGTCACAGGCACTCAGCGTCAGGCGGGCGCGGCACCGACCCCTCGTTAGCTCCCGACGCCCAGCAGTAAACACATTTTGCTGCTTCGCCGTCTTAAGGAGAGGGAAAAAAACCCTTTCTGACAGCTTGGTTAACCTTTCCTCCCCCCCCCCTCCCTTTCCTTTCTCACTTGTAAAGCGCTGACGTTCTCAGCTGGGGGCAGCTGCGAAGAGCAGAGGGCGGAGGGAACGGGACTTGTCGGGTTTGTGCCGCCTAAAAATACGGCGAGTCTGGCACGTTCTGCCTCTCCCCGGGAATTAAAAGCCCGGGTGCCTGCTGCTGCAAAGGGTAACCCTAATTAGGAGGTGTCAAAGGAGGGAGCGGAGGGGATGAACAGATTCCCGTTGCCTTTATCCCGGCTGTTGCAGGGAGTTTTTATTCCCCTCTTCCCTTTGAAGCTCTTTTTATTTGGGGGGGGGTGAGCAGCAGGAAGGAAGGGGAATGGCTTCAAACTGGAAGAGTGGGGTTAGGTGGGATGCTGGGGAGGAATTCCTGCCTGGGAGGGTGCTGAGGGGCCGGGATGGAATTCCCAGAGAAGCTGCCCCATCCCTGGAAGTGTCCAAGGCCAGGTTGGAGCGACCTGGGCTGGCGGAAGGTGTCCCTGCCCGTGGCAGGGAGTGGCACTGGACGATTTTAGGGTCCCTCCCAAGCCAAACCAGTCTGGAATTCCATTCCTGCACCACCGAGCCACATTCCTGCCACTGGCAGGAGCCCCCGGAGCCTTCTCGTCCCCTCTGCCGGGGACCCGGTGCCAGTGACGCACGTGTTTCCTTGCGGAGGAGAAGACCCAAAACAAAGCCGAGGCTCGTCAGCTAATTGCGTTTTAGAAGCAAATAATTGCATGAGTCAAAGCGATTTACTAAATTAAGTCGTTCAGCAGGGGCTGGGGATTTGGGGGTTGGGGTTTTTTCTCCCCCGTTAAATACCAAGTGCTCCTGCCGGCCCTGCTGGGTGGGGACGGGGGGACCTGCCCCAGCTTCTCGGGGCCCCCCTGCCTGGAGATCCGCGTGGGATCTGGTTCTGGAGCTCGAGGGATGGGCTGATGTTTGCGGAGGAAACAGCAGCTTCCCCCTCCTGCCGCAGCAGCGCTGGTGCCCAGAGCCACTTGTCCCTTCCCTGCAGCCTCCGGGCTGGGAGTTCCCAAATTTGGGCTCCCCAGACGTGCTGGCCCCACGACCCCCCCTTATCCCACCCACCTGCCCCGGGCAGTGGGAGCTCAGACCCTTCTTGAAGCGACTCTTTTGCCCTTTTTTTGGTTTTGGGTTTTTTTTTTTTTTGGTTTTGTTTTTTTTTCCCCCTGACTCCGGTGACTCATCCAGTTCCTTCAGAGAAAGCTTTTCCTCCTGGGAGCTGTAAAATCCCCGGCAATTGAAGAAACGCAAAGCCCTTTAAAACAAGGCTCTTCTGGCAAATGCCAGGCTGCAAATCTGGCCCCGGATTTTTTTTTTTTTTCAATTAAGCTTTTCTCTTCTTTCCTCTCTCTCTCTATATGTATTTTTTTTTCCCCTTTAAAGGCGAATTAATTGATATTTACTCAGCGTGTCAAAATAGCTCCGGTGCGTTGGAGTTGCCTTTTCTCGCCACGTGGCTGGAACGGGGAGCTGGGGAAGGGGAGCTGTTGAGTCAGTGGGGAAGGAATTAAAAGCAGCAACTCCTGCTCAAGGCCAACTGCGTCCTGCTCGAAGGGATGGGGAGGGTGGGGAGGGGAGAGCACGTGGATCGTGGGGAAGCTGCTCCTGGATCCGGGTTTGCCTCGTTTTCCCTCTGCACGAGCACTGGGAGCCGATTTCCCGGGAAGGTGGAAGCACAGGGTTGGTGCAGGAGGCGGAATGGGAGGCCCTGGTGTGAGAAATAAAAAAAAAATAAAATACGAGTTTCTAGGTGAAGTTGTGAGATATCCAAGTCTCAGAGTGGACTTGGGTGTCAGGTTGAGGGAAATATAAAAATTCCTGAACCTTAAAATCTTGTGATTTTAAGTGGCTCTCTCACTCGTGAGAGTTTGGTACACAGGGGGGGGTTCTTTTTGGGCTAAGAACAAAGGAAGATCCATCCCTTTTGACAGCAGCCAATTAAAAAGAAGGATAAGCCCCTTTTTCAGGGAAAAGAAACCTTTTTTAGGGAAAAGTGAATATATCAAGCTTATCTGAAGAAGGTGGGATTTTTGTAAAACTATAAAATGTTGTCTCTGGTAAGAGAGAGACACAGTTGCAGGTTGGATGATTCTTCAGCAAAGCCTCTTAGAAACTTTAATTGCACCTATTAATGATACAAAACTGTATTAAAAGGTGTGAGTTGCACAACAACGTTGATATTTGAAATGATTATTATCGTTGTTACACTTTCTCAGATGTTATTAATATATAAAAACACGTGGGTGAGGGTTTGGGGTGTGGGAAGGAGGGAGGGCAGCTCAGGACAATCCACCCTCTGGAATCCTGCAGGGACAGGGATTTTCATCCCCCCTGGTCCTGCTGGAAAGGGAGCAGGGCCCTGGCTGAGCTCCCAGTTGGCCCAGTGGGAACTGGGGCAGTGTCTGAGTGCCCGGGGAGGGCTCCCAGGGATGTTGATCCCAAAAAGCCACAACTCTGGGGACACCAGCCCTGATCCTAGAGAGCTGGCAGCTCGTTGAACAATTAAACAGCAGCACCTGCCTCCCACCAGGAATTCCATGGCCTCTCCTTGGGCTTTCCCCAACCCACAGCACAGCAAAAAACGTGCAGGATGGGGGGGAAAATCCCTTTGGGATGGAGAGCAGCTCTGGGGCTTCTCTGCAGAGACACCTGGACCTTACAAGTGCCCTGTGGCTGCAGTTCCCACCCCCTCTGGCAGCTCTGGGCACCCCTGGCAGCAGGAAAATCCAGGGATTTGTGTAATGTCAGCTTTGCCTGGCTCCAGTTGCCCAGCAGAATATGAAAGGCATAATTCCCCAGTTCCTGGGGTTGTGGCTCTCACAATTAAACCCCTTTTTTTTCGGTGCCCTCCTGCCCTCCCTCCTCCTGCTCAGCTCCCCTTTATCTCCCCTCGTTTGTCATCTTTATTAGTCCTTAATCTCCCATCGGAGCCTCGAGTTAAGAGTGGGATTAGGGGGAGGTTTAATTGGATGGCCCTCCCAGCGTCAGGCTCAATAAAAGTTTATGAAAAGATAAAAATCTCCCCGGGTTTTTACAGCTCTGGACAGAACAAAAGGGGCCGACCTGGGAGGGGAACAAGATCACTTTGTCCACCTCCTATTTTATTTTATTTTGGTTTTTTTGGGGTTTTTTTTGGTCTGGTTTAATTCCCTCCCAAGCCCCCAGTGCCGGGTGTGTTCCAGGCTGATTAGGGAGGGAGGGATTTGTGGGAGCTGGATGAGGGGAAGCACAGAGTGTTTGCTGCTGCTTGGCCTCTGCCTGCAATTCCCACTGACAGGAAGATGAATTGGGGCTCTGGCCTGGGAGAAAATCACATTTATTTCCCGTTGGGAATGTGCTGAGGTGCTGGAGGAGCTGAGCAGGGAGGTCAGGGCAGGAGGGGCAGGATGTGCCCTCTGGGATGGGAGGGTGGAGGTGCTGAGTGGGGTGTGCTGGATGCACCACCCTCTGCTATTCCAGCTTAGTGGGTGCCAGGGCTCTTGTTTAACATCCCTGATGATCTCCAGGGGCCAGGGATGTGTTGCCAGCTTGGAATGTTGATGGGAAGGCACCACGTGCCTCACCCATCCTGCACCCCCAGCCTGGCTGTGCTCATCCCATCCCTGGGATGAGGATCCCACCGTCCTCATCCACCCCCTTTCCAGCCAGGAGATGGTTCAGGGCTCTCAGAGGAAGCCCAGGGCAGGGAGAGAGGATGGATGGGAGCTGACTGAGGCTGCCTGGCTCGGGGGGAAAGGTGGGAATGAATCCAGGCCCTTTATCCTCCACCACCGAGCCCCAAATCTCCCTCTGCCCGATGCTCTCCTTGCACCCAACTCCCAGGAAAAAAAATGGGTGCTCCTGGAAGCACTGCCTGAGCCTGGCAGGGAAAATCACTGCAAATTAAAGTTATGGGTGAATCTGCCCTTTTCTGGCTGGTTTTGCTTCTCTCCCTCCCGATGGAAGCTGTTACTGGGGGGAAAAAAAATAAAAAGAAAATAAAACCCAAGCTAATCTTCATTATAGCTTTCCATTAGGGTGGTAATTGTTTCCATCCCTGTTAAAAATAATCCAACCAGCTCTGCTTGTTGGTTCCTCCACCAACTTTTTCTTCTTCTTCTGAAGTAACATATGGGGGGGAAGAGGTGGGGGGGAGAAAAGTGTGAAGAGAGAGGGCGGAACAAAAGAAGGGCACGAAAATAGAGGAATGGGGGAGAGCAGCGAGAGAACCGGGGGGTGGGAGGCAGGGAAAGGGTGAGGGGAGGGCTCGTGGCTCTCACAGAGGGGTGTGGAGTGAGACACAACCCCCCCATCCTGCTGCAGGGGGGGTAAAGCACCCCAAAACCAGGGGAAAGGATGGAGGTCCTCGATCCTGCAAAGAGCATCTCTGGGAACTGAGGGGCAGGGAATGGGGCTGGAGTATCCCTGGGGGCTGGGAATGGGGCTGGAGCATCCCTGGGGACTGGGAATGGGGCTGCAGGATCCCTGGGGGCTGGGAGTGGGGCTGGAGCATCCCTGGGGGCTGGGAATGGGGTTAGAGAATCCCTCGGGGCTGGGAATGGGGCTGGAGAATCCCTTGGGGCTGGGAGTGGGGCTGGAACGTCCCTTGGGGATGGGAATGAGGCTGGAGTATCCTTCGGGGCTGGGAATGGGGCTGGAGCATCCCTGGGGGCTGGGAATGGGGCTGGAGCATCCCTGGGGGCTGGAGCATCCCTGGGGGCAGGGAATGGGACTGGAGAATCTCTCAGGGCTGGGAATGGGGCTGGAGAATCCCTGGGGGCTGGAGCATCCCTTGGGGCTGGGAATGGGGCTGGAACATCCCTTGGGACTGGGAATGGGGCTGGAACATCCCTTGGGGCTGGAACATCCTTCGGGGCTGGGAATGGGGCTGGAGCATCCCTGGGCTGGGAATGGGGCTGGAGCATCCCTGGGGGCTGGGAATGGGGCTGGAGCATCCCTTGAGGCTGGGAATGGGGCTGGAGCATCCTCTGGGGCTGGGAATGGGGCTGGAACATCCCTGGGGGCTGGGAATGGGGCTGGAGCATCCCTGGGGGCTGGGAATGGGGCTGGAGCATCCCTCGGGGCTGGAGCATCCACCCTAATTTTTGGGCACGGCTGGAGGAACCTTGGAGCAGGATTCCTTGGGATGAGGTGGCTCTGAACCCCCCCCTTGCTCTGGGGGGAAGGTGGAGCTGCCTCCCACCTCCCCCTCCCTCCCTGCTTTACCGGGGCGCCCTGCACAGGCTTTTTTCACCCCAGAACTTATTCCAGAGGCTTCCCCGGCTGGAGAGGCCGCTCCCAGGGGGAGGTGGGCACGGGAAGGGAGCATTTCCAGGGAGAACGAAGCGCTTTTCCCGTTCAGTGCCTCTGCCCGCTCGGTGCCGGCCGGCTGAGCGCTGATGCGAAGGGAAAATCCCGCTTTCCCTGCCTTGTGGGGCTCGAGAGGGATCTCAGCGGAGCGGAAGCCTTGTCAGGCTCGATCAGCCCGTCTGGGGCCGTCTCCCGCCTCCCAGAGCCACCAGGCTCGGCTCTTTTTAAAAGAAAAGACGCAGAAAATCGGCGAGGGAGCAAAGGCTGGTCGAGCACGGGGCGGGTTTTTGGCAGGGCAGGGGGAGCTCGGTGTGGCCCCTCTCGAGGCAGAGAAATCTGCGCGAAGGCAGAGGCAGAGGAGGGGGTGAAAAGCGGCTCCTCGGGCCGTCACGAGAGGCATTAATTGCCGGCGGATCGCTAATGAGGCGTTGTGAGTCAGCAGCAGCGCGGTTTGATCTCGGGGAGCCGGGGAAGGGGCCGTTTGAAACGATGCCTTCCACGGGTTGGGTTTGAAGCTGGGCCAAGTCAGTCCCCCGTCAGCCCACGCTGCTGGGGTTACAAATGAGGCTCCCGGAGCACCCTGAGCCCTTCGGTCCCCAGTTCCAGCCCCCTGCGATGCTCGGGGTGGGGCCGTCGGCGACCCAAAGATCCCTCCAAGATCCCTCGTGCCCGCCCGGAGCAGGGATGCGGCACCCCCGGCTCCTTCGGGGATCGATGCCGGTGTTGTAAAACACCCAGGTGTTAATCCCGGGCTAAATATTCCTAAAATCACCCGGTCAAACCCTCCCCGGCTGCCCCTCGGCCTCACCCGCGGCTCGAGAGAGAAAAATAAAACATTAAGAGACCCAACAAGAGGCTGTGAAGAGGAGGGGAGGCTCTTTTCATCTGTTTAATGGCTTGTTTCTGACAAGGAGCCTCTGTTCTCTTCCCCTGGAAAGCTTTTAAGAGCCCCGAGAAGGACAGGCAATTACAGGAAGGTTCGTGCACTCGCTGGGGTGTTACAAATCACTCATCGCCGGTTTTTAGGGCTGATTGCCGCGCAGCCGAGAGGGTTTGGGGGGGGGATAAACGGCGGGCTCGGACCCCTCCCCAGCGCGGGTACCCGCTCTGGGCGCGGGGCTAATGGAGCATTAACTCGTGGAGCTGGAGCAGCGCAATTAGCGAGGGCCATTATCAGAGAATCACAGAATCACAGAATCAGCCGGGTTGGAAGGGACCTCCGAGATCATCAAGTCCAACCCTTGATCCAACCCCGCCGTGGTTCCCAGCCCATGACACTGATGCCACATCCAGGCTCACCTTAAAAACCTCCAGGGATGGAGAATCCACCCCTTCCCTGGGCAGCCCATTCCAAGGGCTGAGCACCCTCTCTGCAAAGAAATTCTTCCCAATCTCCAACCTAACCCTCCCCTGGCACAGCTGAAGCCCGAGCCCTCTTGTCTTGCTGATGGTTGGGTGGGCAAAGAGACCAACCCCCAGCTGGCTCCCCCCTCCTGTCGGGGAGTTGCAGAGAGTGAGGAGGTCTCCCCTGAGCCTCCTCTTCTCCAGGCTGAACAGCCCCAGCTCCCTCAGCCTCTCCTCACAGCACTTGTGCTCCAGTCCCTTCCCCAGCCTCGTTGCTCTTCTCTGCACCTGCTCCAGCCCCTCAATGTCCTTCCTGAGCTGAGGGCCCAGAACTGGACACAGCACTCCAGGGGTGGCCTCACCAGTGCTGAGTCCAGGGGAGGAATCCCTTCCTTGGCCCTGTTGGCCACACTGTTCCTGAGCCAGGCCAGGATCCATTGGCCTTCTTGGCGCTGCTCATCAGGAGATGCTCAGCAACCCCAAATTGGAGAGAGCTCCAAAGGGCAAACCCGGCCGAGAATTTGGGTTTGGCTCCAAGCCCTGCAGGGTGGGGGCACCTCCAGGCACTGAAGGGCGGTGAGTGGGGGGTTTTATGCCCCCAAACACTTTTTGGAGCTCAAAAGCAGCTCCTTTGCTCCCTGGCCTTGCCCAAAGTCACCCGGGAACAGTCGCCACGGGCGAAGCAAATCCAGCAGCAGCTCCAGGGGGAATCAGCGGAGGGTGAATAACTGGAATTGGGAGGTTGAACCCCTGGTTTTGTTGTCGTTGGAAAGCAGGAGCAGCTACCTGGATTTACAGGGATTTTAAGCTTTTTTTTTCCTTTTTTTTTTTCCCCCCCAGAGATTTTAATCTCCTGGGAAGAAATTCCTCCCTGGGAGGGTGGGGAGGCCCTGGAATGGATTTCCCAGAGAAGCTGTGGCTGCCCCTGGATCCCTGGGAGCATCCAAGGCCAGGTTGGAGCAACCTGGGCTAGTGGGAGGTGTCCCTGCCCGTGGCAGGGGGTGGGACAGGATGATTTTAAGGTATTTTCCAACCCAAACCGTTCCAGGAGCCTCTAAATTAATTCAGTTTTCCTGATAATGAAACCTGGGGGCTGAACGGTGACACAGCTCTGCAGAGGGGGGGCAGAGGGGGAGAGGACCCCGTGTCTCTGAAAAGGTTATTTTTGGCTCCTCTTAATATGCTTGAAAGCCACGGTAATGCTGCAAAAAGCCTCAGCCATAGGATAACTTAATTAAACTTCACTTAAGAGAGTTAAATATTCATTATTTGGCTTCAATTACTGCCTTTGCTGAACCCCCCCCCCCCTCACTGGGGCTAATTAGTCTAATGGCTGCTCCTCCCCGTGACCTGTTTGGGGCTGGGGAGGGGGGATGAAAAGGAGCAATCCAGTGTTTTCTTGGCATCACCCGGGGCTGCTTTGCCAAGGGATGGGGGGGATTTATGGGGGGGATTTATGGTGTTTTGGCTCCTGCTACGGGAGCGTTTCAGTCTCTCCCAGCAACCTGTGGCAGCCCAACCCTCCCAGGGAGGAATTCCTTCCCAATATCCCATTTAACCCTCCGGCAGTGGGAACCATTCCCTGTGTCCTGTCCCTCCAGCCCTTGTCCCCAGTCCCTCTCCAGCTCTCCTGGAGCCCCTTCAGGCCCTGCAAGGGGCTCTGAGATCTCTCCAGAGCTCCCCCTCTGAGCCCTGGCAGTGGAGAAAGTTGATTTTGGGGTGGGTTTTTTTCTCCCCTTTCCTCCCCCTCACAGGAATTCGCTACGGTTTTTACGCATCGCTGGGAAATGTGGATGTTTCAATGTGTTTTCACTCCAATCCTAATTCCGGAAAAAGAAGCTTTCAGCACTCAGTTGATTTAATTTTATTATTTTTTTATTATTTTATTGTTTTATTAATTCATTGTTTTTATTATTTTATTATTTCTGTTATTTTCATTATTATTGTTTTATTATTTTATTAATTTATTGTTTGTATTATTTCTGTTATTTTCATTATTATTATTTTATTAATTTATTGTTTGTATTATTTTATTATTTCTATTATTTTCATTATTATTTTATTTTTATTATTTTATTATTTCTATTATTTTATTATTTCTATGATTTTATTATTTCTATGATTTTATTATTTCTATGATTTTATTATTTCTACGATTTTCATTATTCTATGATTTTAATTATTAATTTATTGTATCATTTTATTAATTTATTATTTTTATTATTTCATTATTTTATTATTGTTATCTTTTTACTATTATTTTATTATTTTTATTATTTTTATATTATATTTTATATTATATTATATTTATTATTTTTATTAATTTTAATTTTTTCCCCCCTTGCCTTCCAATCTACCACCTCTCCCCCTTGTCCAGGATGGAGCTGCCTGTCAGAATTCCCTGCGAGTCCCTGATATTTCTCTTCCAGAGGGAGGGGAAAAAAAATCTGAGCAAACCTTCCCGATGATGCCGTGGATGAGATTCGAGTTTTATTTTGTGGGTTTGTTTTTTTTTTTTGGTGCTACAACCACCCAGCCAATCTGCTGCTCTGAGGAATCCAACACTCCATCCCCTCCAAATCCAGCACTCCATCCCCTCCAAATCCAACACCATCCCCTCCAAATCCATGTGCAAGCTGTTTTTTTCAGGGAATTTCTGGCGTCACCGGCTCTCAGCAGGTCCCCATCCCCCTCCTGCTGTTCGCCCTTTGCCAGGAGGTGACGGACACGTTCCCCCTGCTGCCAGCCCTGGCTCCTGTCACCTCCCTGGATCCTGTCACCTCCCTGGCTCCTGTCACCTCCCTGGATCCTGTCACCTCCCCGCCGCTTCCCGGGAGCGGGAACAGCGCCAGGAAAAATGACAATTACTCCTCGCGCCGCCCCCACCTCCTTCCCCGGGCTGCCAAGGCCCCGGGAGGAGCTTTGCCGTGGGATAAGCTGGGATCAGGGAAGGGCAGGGAGGCTGACAGGGAATCAGTGGTGTCGTGAGGCCCACAAATAAGCTGGAAAAAACGGGATGGGTCGGAGGGAAACGGGGAGCAGCGGCGGCTTGCGGGTCCGAGAGGAAAATAACTCATTTCATGCGCCCTGGAACAAGTTCCAGGAAAAGAATCTGATCCATATGGCAGCTCCCAGCCGAGGCTGGATGCTGGGGATGGGAAAAGAGCCCTTCTGGAGCGGGGGGAGCGCGTCAAGTCTGGCTGCAACATGTTCATTTTCTGTTTACCCTGATTGTTTCCATGCGTCGGAGGTTATTTTTCCCACAGAGAGGAGGTGGATGCTCAGCCTTTCTGTTCTCCGGGGGGGATCAGACCTTCCTCTCCTCTCCCAGACCTTCACCCTCCTCACCAGAGGGGCTCCAGCTGCAGCCTCTGCTGCCAATGTGGGCACCACCAGGGGAAGGATTCCCATCTGCTGGAGGAGGGGGAGCAAACCCTTCCCGGGCTGTGGAATTCCCGGGATTCGAGGAGCAGGGTGGTTTTTTGGCTGCGGGCCCGGAGTCACTTGTGAGCAAGGTGCAAACCTCCGGCAGCGCCGGCATTCCGGGGCGGATTCATCCAAATTCGGCAGCCCAGAGCCTCCCTGGAGTATTCCAGGATCCTGCAGAGCCCTTCCCAGGATCCTGCAGAGCCCTTCCCGGGCCCCCCACGCGGGAGCAGTTTCTGGGAACGGGCAGAGCCCCTCTCCTGCTGTTCCTCGCTGTCCCCCCACTGGAGAAGGGGATTGGGATTCCTCCCCCCCCAACCCTTGGAGCAGGAGCTGGGATGGGTGTCCCAGGGCTGGGGGGGTCACTCTGTGCCCCCCCCATGTGCCCCAAAAGTTGGAGGGTGCTGGTTTTGGGGCATCGGTGTGGAGGTGAATGTTGGTTCCTCCAGAAACCCCCGTTATCCCCCCGGGGCTCTGATCCTCACTCCCCACCTCCCACTGGGACCCCATGGGAATCCCTGTGTTTTTTATGGGATTTTATGGGATTTTTCCCTGTGTCAGGGGTTGGACTGTGGAGCCTGGAGTGACCAGGCAATGAGGAGGGGGCAGCAGGGATGGGGGACCAGCACAGCCCCCCCCTCCAAGCCTGTCCACCCCTTTGCTAAAAATCTGGATTTGAGGATCCTGCCTTCTCTGGGCAGGTGGTTCTCATTATCCCTCTTGCTTATTAAACAATTATTAGCCCTGTTGCACTCCCTAATCGTTTGCTAACCCTTGGATGTGTTTTCTGGCAGCTGGGGGAGTGGGAGCACACGAAGGGGACGATGTTTCCTTCCCAGCCCTGAGGAACAGGGAGTGGGTGCACGTGGGAACGGAAAGAAACTTCGGGGGAATAAAAAAAAAAAATAAAGAAAGAGGAGAAACTCAGTCCTGAGGGTCTTCCTTAAGGATGACAGTGCTGGGATGTGCTTGGCTACGAGCTGGAAGTGTCCAAGGCCGGGTGGGATGGGGCTTGGAACAGCCTGGGCTGGTGGAAGGTGTCCCTGCCCATGGCAGGGGGTGGCACTGGGTGATTTTTTCAGTGCCTTCCAACCCAAACTATTCCATGATTCATAGATTTCCTCCAGTCTGTCCACCCACAGTGCCAGGATCAGCCCGGGGTGGCAGCCAGGTGGTTCCCAAACGCCACAGTCAGAGCAATCCATGGAGTGTCACTCCTGGAAATCCCCCCTCTCCCAGGCAATTTTCTCCCCCAGAGGTCCCCGTTAATGGGGCTGCCTGTCGGTGACCTTTCAGAGGGAGAAAAATGATGCAGGACTCAAAAGCCATTACAGCTTCCACCTTTCCCCTCCACCCTGCTCCTCCTCCTCCTCTTGGCTTCTCTCCCATGGATTGAAGCAGAAACTCCAGGGATGGGTCCCGGGGTGAGCCCAGGAGGTCTCAGCATCACCTCTGCTGCCTCCTCACCCGGCCCTGCCGTCCCAGCTGGAGCTGCTTTGTCTCCTCTCTTCCCAAAGCCCTTCCCTCCCTCCCAGCCTGCGGAGGAAGCGGCTCAGGAACTGCTGACTCCTCCGACATGAGCCTTGTTCAATTATTCACAGATGTGTTCTGACCCCAGCCCGACAAAAGCCTCTGCTTCAGCATCTTCCTGCCTTGCTCAGCCGAGCGTTCCTGCTCCTGCAGGATCCGCCGGCTCCCCGCGCTTCCAGAGGCTCTGCTGGGCTGCTTTTAGCCCTCCTGTCATCTCCTTTTACCACCTAATTAATGCAGGAGAAGCCGATTTTTCCTGCAGCTCCAGAAAGCCCTGGGAATTTGGGGAACGTGCCCAACTCACTCCCCCTGGAGTGATGCTGCTGGAGCCATGTCTGCCTTCATCCCTGGGATATCCATCCTTTGAGCCCAGCTCTGCCATCCCTGGGAGTGGTTTTGAGCCTCCTTTTTGCCGTCTCCACGTGTGTGACCCCCAAATTCCACCCCCTCCCTCCCAGATGTGTCCCAATCCGGGTTATTTTGGCTTTGCTGAAAAATGCCCCTGAAACGCCAGGAAAGAACAGAGTGAAGTTTGAGCATCCCAGGTCCTTGGAGCATCCCAGGTCCTTGGAGCATCCCAGGTCCTTGGAGCATCCCAGGTGGGTGCTCAGGTGCTGCTTTAGCTGCTCTGACTCCCAGTTTCCATCCCCAGCGTGGGATTTACTGGATCTCTGCGTCCCCTCCGGCAGCGCTTTCCTGCTGGATCATCATCCCTTATCCCTGTCTCCCTTATCCAGGGTTTTTTGCTGGAAGCTGTAAACAGCTCAGGTTAACCTTGAGTCCTGGCAGATCCTTCCCTGCTGCCCTTGTGATGAAGCTCTGGGAGAATCCCATCTTTAATTAAACTCCTGGACTCTCCTCCGCTCTCCGGGGCCAATCTGCAGACTCAGCTCTGTCAGGGCTTTACTTCCCATTCCCAGGGTTCCTCCAGCCTTTTCCCTGGGTGGATCCCACTTTTCCTGGCCGGGGATGAGCTCTAAGGATGTAATTCCCCGTGGCTCTGGGAGAATCCCACCTTTAATTAAACTCCTGGACTCTCCTCCACTCTCCGGGGCCGATCTGCAGACTCAGCTCTGGTGGGGCTTTAATTCCCATTCCCGGGGTTCCTCCAGCCTTTTCCCTGGGTGGATCCCGCTTTTCCTGGCCAGGGATGAGCTGCTGTCTGGCTGCCACCGGTGTGGAAGCTCCAAACATCCCGATTTTCGAGGTTCTGGAGGCATCCCACACACTCAGGAGGAGTTTGGGTGTTGGAGCATCTCTGTTTGATCAGACAGAGATAAAATCGATGGATCAAAATGGATTCTCTAATTGCTGCTTGTAAAGGAACGAGACCTGGGAGGTTTAAAAAGGGCAGAGAGTCCACAGGACTAATGGAAATCCGTTGAAATCCTGGATTCTGGACACTGGGATAGGACAGAGGAGTTCAGCCAGTGTCCCAAACAAAGCTGAGGGTGCTCCTCCTGTTTATCCCGGGAGAAATCCCGCTGGTTCCTGGGCAGGGATGTGGGGATGGAGGGGACAAGGAGTGTTTTCCCAGGAGCCTCGTGTTCTCCCTGCCCCTGCACTGGGATACTGGTGGGAAAAGGGAGCAGCTGGAAAACTGGGAACTGTCTCCTGCTTGGGAATAAAGAGGGAAGGAGCCTGGGGCAGGGAGAGGAGGGAACTGGAGGGAGAAAGGGCCGGGAATGGAGGGGAGGGGGGAATGGCCTCAGTGGGAGGAGGAAGGTTGGAAATAAAGCATTTTTCCTGCTCCTTTATCTTTAAATGGAAAGATCCAGAACAAATCCCCCCCACACACACCCTTTGGAGCTGAGGGGTGTCCCCACAAGCCCAGCTCCCCCCTCCTCCCCCTGGAATCCAGGACATTCCGGGGTCTCTGTGGAGCCAACACCAATCCCGCTCCTCAGGAACATTTTCACTCCTCCCCAGGAGTGAACCTGTAATTCCCTGTAATTTCACTCCTCCCTGGAACCTGTAATTCCCCCCCCAGCCCGGCACTGCCCCTGGAGCCTGTAATTCCCTCTCTCCCTAAAACCTCCCAGCCCCAGGGAGGGCAATAACTCCCCCCCAAAAACCCCACCTGGGCAAACACGAGCAGAAATTGGGATTCCTTTTGTCCCCAGGAGCTGCCAGCACAGCCCTGGGTTTATGGGAATATATATACATATATAAATATATTAAAAAACATATAAATATATATAAAAATATATTTTTATAGATACAAAATTATATATATTTATATATAATTTATATATGAAATATATATGAAATATATATTTATATAAAAATATATTTATATATAATATATAAAATATATATTATATATATAAAATTATATATATTCATATGTCATTTATATATAAAATATATGAAATATATACTTATATAAAATATATTTATATACAATATATAAATATATATTTTATATATATAAATTCATACATATTTATATATCATTTATATATAAAAATATATATGAAATATATATTTATACATAAAATATATTTATATATAATATATAATATATATACAATTATGTTTTATATATATAAAATTATATATCTTTATATATAATTTAGATATAAAATATCTATGAAATATATATTTATATATAAAATATATTTATATGCAATTTATAAAATATATAAAAATATATATTTTATATATATATAAAAATATATTTTATATATATATAATTATATATATAATATATATATGTATTTATATGTAATTTCTATATAATTTATGTATTTTATATATATTTATATATAAAATATATTTTTATATATATTACATATGTATAAATATATATATATAATATATATATGTGGTTTCTTTGTGGCTGGGGGGCTTCAAAGGCCTTTTCCATCCGCAGGGAGCTGAGCTCCCAACATCCCAAGCTGAGGTGGGCCCCGAGCTCCCTTCTCCCAGCTCCAGAGGATTTCTGGGATGCCTCAGATCCGGGGGTGTGTGGGGTGACCTCCAAACCACCGTGCTGGGATTGGTGCCTGGCGAGGCAGCAGAGCCCCAAGAAATGCTGATTTCTGTGTATTTACAGACAATCAGCTTCACTCTTCCGGGAGCCCCGGATTCAAAGGGAACCTTCCCAAAACCAGGAGGGGAATTTTAATGGGGAGAAGCTGCTTGGGGGGAGAAGGAAGCTCCCCCCCTCCCTGGCTCTGAGGAGATGCTCACGGCAGTACCTTGTATTCCAAGAGATTCTTATTTAAAACTCTCCTTTTTTATTAACAAGGGGAATATTTCTGCCTTCTCAGTGGTTTCCCATGAGCCAGGGAGGGGTTGGGGTTTTTATTTCCCCCCCCTCCCCTCCATCCATAGATACTGTAATTGATTTATTTTGTGATGCAGTATTGTCTAACATCCACAGACTCATTTGACTAAATTATTCATCAGCAGATTTTTAAATAATGCAGCGGCTTTACTTTTTTTTTTTTTTTTTTTTTTTTTTTTTTCCCCTGCTCTTTATTTCCAGCTCCTTCCAGGAGCTGGGGCTGGGAATGGATATTCACTGGGAATGGATGTTCACTGGGAATGGATGTTCACTGGGAAGGGATGTTCACTGGGAATGAATATTCACTGGGAATGGATGTTCACTGGGAATGGATGTTCACTGGGAATGGATGTTCACTGGGAATGAATATTCACTGGGAATGGATGTTCACTGGGAATGGATGTTCACTGGGAATGGATGTTCACTGGGAATGGATATTCACTGGGAATGGATATTCCCTGTCTCCCTGCTCCCAGCTGAGCTGTTGGGAATGATGGCCGGGAGGGTGGAGGGGAATTAAAGCCATTCCCAGAGCTTGGATTTACCCCCTGCTCCAACATCTTGGAGCTGTTAATCTCTGGATCAGGGAAGTGCCGAGCACAGAGGGGAGCAGGGGAATCTCTGGGAATGCTCTGGATGGGATCCAACATGAGGGTGACCCACAGGAGAGGGAAAAACACATGGATGAGTCGCTGGGTCCCAGCCAGTTGCTGTTATCCCGGGAAGAGCAGTGGGAAAAGGTGGATTTCCAGGCAAAACAAGGCCTGGTTTCCTCCAGCTCTGTCACTTTTCCACTGTGTTGGAGATCCTAACGAGCCTCTGGATCAGGGAGCTGGTTTGCTTTCCTTTGGAATTGCATCCTGAGCAAATTTCCCTCCCGAGAACAGGAGCAGGAAGGAGCGAGGTTTGTTCAGTTTGGGAAGGAGCAGATCCCGACTCGGGCCGTGGGATGAGCCCCATCCATGGATTTGGCTCCACAGACCAGGGAAACAGCCCCTCAGTGCCCCCCTGGAATATTCAGTGTTGTCCCAGCAGCCTCGGGAAGGGGAAGCACCAAGAACCAGGAGCTGTGGGAGGCTTTGTGGAGTCCTGGAAAAGGGAGGATTTGGGGATTCTGGGAGCATTTTGGGAATGGAGCTTCCAGCCCTGCAGCCTCCCTGCCAGCCCCAGAGTTCAGAGGCAATTTGTCTGCATGAAATTGGAGCATCCATTAAATGAGGACCTTTGAGACTCCAGGGGAGTGGCAGAGCATGGAAGGGAGCTGCTCTGGAATCAGCCCAGCATGGAAAGGAGCTGCTCTGGAATCAGCCCAGCAGGACATTCCCGAGCCAGGAGCCGGGATTAACCCCGTGCTGGGGTTTATTGGGCTCTGGATGGCAAACACAGGCAAGGGAGAGCATCCCTGAGGGCTCAGGGGCTTCACCTCCCTTCACTCCACCCTCATTTCCCGTGGCAAAGGGGATATCCAGTGTGAGAATTCCGGTTCTGCTGGAATTTCATGTCCCCTCGGCTCCGCTGCTGCCCGGGGGAGTGCCAGGGTGAGGGTGAGAATGGGCAGGACTGACCTCTGCCCACCCCACACTCATCCCCCTCCCTCTCCAGGCGGCTTTTTATCCCTTTTGGAAAGTTTGCAGGAGTCACTTGGCCTGTCCTTCCCTTTTTTCCTGGATTCCAGCTGGGGCTGTTAAATGCACTTGGCCTTCAAAGCCCCGGGTTTAAGGTCAGGCGCTGAATCTGGAGCTGAAAGCCCTAAAAAGTGGAGCAGAGGAAAAAAAAAAAGCCCAAAGTTCTCGTTCTCCCTCCCCTGGGGGAGGACTGGGAGTCGCTGGATGCCCAGTGGAAAACTGGAGCATCCCTGGCAGCCCCCCAGGATGGCACAGCCTGGCTGGTGACAGCTCCCACACCAGCACGGGGGGAATTTGGGGGAATTAAAAGGCCAAACTGCAGGAGACTGTGATTAATTTGGCTGGATTTTCCACATCTCTGACGTGGGATGAAGCCTTTGTGCCCTTTTCCCTCCTCCAGCCCTTTCCATCAGCTTTTCCTTCCCCGGATCCACCCCAACAGCTGCAATCTGGAGACTCTCCTCTGCTCCTGGTTTTTGTGTTGATTTTTTTAACGAGCCCAGCCCGATCCAGGAGCTGTTGGAGCATTTCTGGGATGCTGGATGGGTTTTGTTTCCATGCTGTCAAAGCCACCGTGGCACAGAAGGGAAAACTCTTTTCATTTGGATGATGCCCCAGTGGGAGAATCCAGGGGCAGGTCTGAGCTCCAACCACAGCCCTGTGTCCCTGTGTAGCCAAATCCACACAACCTTTCGTGGAGGAGCGTGGAATCCCGGAATCCTGGCATGGGGTGGGTTGGAAGGGACCTTAAGGACCATCCAAGTTCCAATCCATGGAGCAGGGACTCCTTCCACTAGCCCGGGGTTGCTCCAAGCCCTGCCCAACCTGCCCTTGGACACTCCCAGGGATGGGACACATCCATGATTTCCCTGCCTTTTCCAGCTGGAGGAGCCTCCACAGAAGCCCTGGGACGCTGTCCCCAGCTGCCACTGGAATTCCTGCCGCTCCTCCTGTTATTCCCAAACCATTTAACAGCTTTTTGTGCCCTTTTGTGCCTGGAGCACCCCCGGGGCCCTGCCCGTGATGGGCTGTCAGTGCCTCCACTTTAACCTGGGATGGGGGAGGCGCTGGGATTCCACCGGGAATGAGCTGGAGGGGGGGAGAACAACTAAAGTGCCTTTTCTCGAGGCTTTCAGAGAGCCAGAAATGTCACCGGCCCTGTCAAAAGGGGATCAGAGAACAGGGACAAACCTGACCAGGGGCTGCAGGAGCAGAGGGGACGGGCTGGGCAACCTCTGGGGGAGCTGCTGGAGCTGCAATATTTTAGGAATATATATTTATTCTTCACCTGAAATGCCCCTGACTTCCTTTGGGGAATCCTGTCCGTGGAGCTGCCTCCCAGCTCTCCCCATCCATCAGAAAGAGTGGAAGCAAAACATTTTTATTGATCTTGGCTTTTCCCCTCGGTTCTCCGTGTTCCTCACCAGGTATTTCCCATTCCATCTGGGCTCTTTCCCAGGGAACAGCCCTGGCTCCTTCCCCTGGAACACCCCCTGTTCCAGGCACTGCTGGGAACCTCTTGGTCACTGCCCTGTGTGGATTTTTTTCCGGGGGATAATTTTTATCCCCACGCTGCAGCCTGGCCTGGAACACTCCCAGGGATGGGGCGACCTCCAGGCCCTCACCCCCCACTCCCAGGGAGGAATTCCTCCTTAATCCCAGCCCTGTTTCAGCTGGAATCCCGGCGCTGGGCTGTAACAAGTGTGTGTTTAATGGCTCACAAATTAACCGCCGCGTCTGGAAAAGGCTCCCAGATGCAGGTCCAGCTTTTCCCAGCGGGACATTCCGGCTGCCTGGGAGCAGCATCTGCCAGCCAGGGCTGCTGGGGCAGCTGGGGAGCGTGGCTGTGCCAGCTGGAGCCACGCTGGGCACCCACAGCCAGTGCCAGCCCCAGGCCAGGGGCGTTTCCCGAGGCGCTGGAGAGCAGGGAGCATTGCCGGGATCCAGGAGGAGGAGGAGGATGGATGAAGGAGGGAAGTTTCCAGTGGCACTTGGCAGTGGGCACACCCAGACCTGCAGGCACTGAGCCCTGGCACTGCCTTCTCTCTTCCCTTGTTTTTTTTTCCCCCAATCCAGTGTTTTTTCCACTGCAAAATCCAAGGCTTTGGAGGGAGGGCTGAAAACCGAGGAGCAACCCGGGTGTGCTCGGAGATGCAGCTGCCAGGTTTTTTTACTCACTGCCTGCTGGAGATGGGGTTTTTTGGGGAGCAGAGAGGCTTCCAGGAGCCTGGGAGAGACACTGAGCTCAATCCCAGCCTCAGTCAGGGAAATCTCAGCGCTGGTTTTCCCCGGGATCACCCCAACCTTGTCACCCCGAGCTCGTAACACCTTTCCTGCCCCCAGGAACACTGAGCTCGGAGCGTTTTCCAGAAAAATCACAGCTCCTTTGTTGTGTTCAGGCTCTGCCTCAGAGCCCTTTGCTTCCCCTCAGGCAATTTGCTCCTTGCAGGAGCTGCTGCTTTCCCTCCTCCCTGCACAACTGGCTGGTGCCATGGGCAGCACCTCGGGCATCCCTGTACCAGCTCTCCTGCACATCCCCAGGATGTCCCAGGCAGGCTTTGCTCCCTGTTTCTCACCCCTGTCCTCAGAATTTCCCAGAGTATCCCAATCCAGGATGGAAATCCCACCCCCCCAGCTGCCTGCAGCAGGTTTGGGGGTGCAGGCTCAGCTCCCACCTCACCCAGCCCAGCAGCCCCAGGGTGGCACAGCCCCGGCTCTTACTCTGCATCCACATCCCGGGGCCTCGGTGTCCCCATTTCCATAATCAGGGAATTATTGCCAGTGATCCCTGGAGAGAGGAGAGCATCATTCCTGCCTGCCACAGCGAGCTCCAGGCTGCCCCAGAGTCTCCCACATCCCAGGAGCCTCCCTGGGGAGAAATCACAGCCACGGGGGGATTCGCTCCGAGCTCCCAAAGCGGCAGATTCCACCCCAAACTTTGCAGGCAGTGCCTGCCCAGGGACACCCTGAGCTGCAGCACAGCCCATTAGCACTCAGCCGAGCTCTGCTGCTCGTTCCGCTCTCCTTGCCTTCCCCAAATCAAATTAAATCTCTTTTATTAGTTCCCTTTTTTGGTACACAGCTCCTCGCACAATTAGCGAATCGCTTTCGAGGGCCCCCAAACTTAATTGCCTCGCTCCCTCCTCACCCTCCCAAGCTTTTTGGCTTTCATTTCACTTCCACTTAATTTGTATTAGGATCAAGAGAGAGGAGAAACTCAACCAAATCGCCCGCTGGAAATAAGGAAGGGAAGGACTGGGGGCTCTGGGCCGGAGCTGGAGCCTGGGGAAGGCTGAGCAGGATGCTTTTCCCTGCAGGAATGGGGCTGTGATCCCGGTGTGCCAGCGCTGCTCTGCGTGGCAGGGGACACCTGGGACGTGGCAGGGGACACCTGGGACGTGCCAGCAGCTCCTCTCCTCGGGCTGAGACACAAACCCTTCCCTTTCTCTCGGTTCTCAGGGCTTTGCTTTGCTTTGCCTGGTTGATTTTAAGCAAATCGGTGCTTTTTGGCTCCTCAGCTTTCTATCCACCCCCCCTGCCCAGGCTGCCCCAGAAGGTCCTGCTCGGGTCAGGGCTGGGACAACCAGCAGTGAAGCCCCTGCCCTTCCCTCCCTGTGCTTTTTGCACTCTCTGGCTGCATTTCCAGCAGGATTTTTGCTCATTAACCACTCCCAGGTTGGCCACGGAGGGGTCGATGCCGCCCGTTCCCTCCGATGGATTCCCGGAGCTCCAGGGACTCAGTCAATTGAAGGGAACATAAATCACAGTAATTAAAGTATCCCCTGGCCTGTGGTGCAGCCCCCGGGGCTTGGCAGTGGTGTGTGAAGCCCCCCTGGCACTTGCCAGCACTGACTGAGGCTCCCAGGGGCTCCCGGGAGAGGACTTTGGGATAATTGATTCCGTGGCCCTTTTCCTCCGTGGATGTCAAAGCCCCGGGAGCAGCAGCAGCAGCAGCGGGGTCAGAGGCACCAAAGACAGGTTTAATTAGCTGCTCTTTTCTCTGCAAGGCCTGGCAGAGCCGTGGCTGGAGCGTGCAGGGGTTTGTGGAATCATGGAATCATGGAACGGTTTGGGTGGGAAGGGACCTCAAAGCTCCTCCAGTGCCACGGGCAGGGGCACCTTCCACTAGCCCGGGTTGCTCCAAGCCCCATCCAGCCCGACCTTGGATATTTCCAGGGGTGAGGCTGCCCTTGGCAGCAGGGGATAGGACCTGCCTCGTTTTCCCAGCCTCCTGTTTCTCCAGGATCCTGCCTCTCTCTCCCGAGCTCTGGGAGTCCGGGTGCTAACAAAGCATTCCGGGGGGGTTTGGCTGGCGGAGATCAGACAGACAAACCCACGGCTGAGCGGGAATGCCGCTTCCCAAGGTGTTCCGAGCCTCACCGAGCCGATTCCCGCTGGGAACGCTGGCAGAGGGGCACCACCCTCATCCCCCCGAAAGCAGCGGCATCGCCGGTGCCCCGCTCATGAATATTCACGCGGCGGCTCTGCCTTCATCCCGTGCTGTGCAATTATCATTTTAAAGGCTCTCCAACGCTTATCAGACCCGAGCGCGGGGGAGGGAAGGGCCGAGCCGGTGCCTGGGGGGGCCGGAGCGGGGATGCGGGGGTGGGATGCGGGCAGTGGGAGCATCCCCTGCTCGTGGCTCTCCCCGCCCTCGGCTCCGCGAAGCCGCCGGGCTGGTTTTTGGGGGTGGTGATGGGGGGATTATCCTGCTCTCCTCCTCCCCGGAACGCTGTCGGGCCTGGCCGCTTACCCCGTGTAATGAGCTTGCAAATCCACAGGCGAAAAGCCGGGATAAATCCAGGGCTACTCAAGGATTTGGCCGGCGGCTCCTCCCCGGGAGAGGAGGATGAGGAGGGAGCCGAGCACGGCTCTCAGCCCACCTGAGGGAGACCTCCTGGAGCTGCTGGCACTGCTCTGCCGGGATCTGGGATATATCCACTAAAACCCACTTTGCACGAGGTTTGCCCTGAAATTTTTGTAGGTTTGTGGGTTTTTTTAATCCCTTTTGAAATGAATTTGAACCGCAGAGCGGGAAGAGAGGAGCCAGCAAAGGGGTTGTGTGTTCCCATCGGATTCCTTCGGGATGCTGCAGGTGAGGAACACTCAGAGCATCTCCCTAAAGCCGTTTTTTCCAGGCCCTGGGATCTCCAAGACAAAAATATAAATAACAGAGCGTCGTTTGGTTGGTTGTTAACGGCTCCCAGAGCAGGGGGAGCTCTGGCAGCTCCGGGGGGACCATGTGGCTCAAAACCTGGCAGTCAGAGTCTGCATCCACGTGTTTCCAGGCTCCAGTCGGTGTTCCAGCGCTCTGTTTTCCCTGGAAATCGGGTATTTCCCGCAGAAACCCCTGGAAACTTCACCCTGCTGGAGATCTCCGTGTTCCAAGGATGGGACTGTGGGATTTCTCAGCCTCCAGCCCCTCCACCCCTGGGGTGCTCCAGATCACCCGGGGACCTTCCCAACAGCTCTGAGCTGTCCCTCCTACAGTGCCTGGAGAAGAAGGGCCACTCCCAGGGCTGTGGAGACCTCCTGGATCGCCCTGGGAAGGTCCCACCTCCCTCCCTGAGCCAGGATGGGCGAGACCCCAGGTTTGGGTGTGTTTATTCCCTAATTAACGCAGTGTTTGTAAACAGATCATCTGCATTTGTTCTCTTCCCGCTTCCCTCGCACCAGGCTCATCCCGGGTTATCTCCAGCCCTGTCACGAGGGGGTTTGTTCCTGCCAAGAGAGCTGGATGTTACAAGTGTCCTCTGAATGTGCAATCACAGCAGGCGACTCCCCTTTCCCTCCCTGACGCTGGATCTTGCCGGTGATTAAGCTCGGTGCCTCATAAATTATGTTTCTCCAAATTGCTACATTAATAAGGGGCCGCGTGTTCTTGGAGGATCATTAATTATAGATACATTTTTATTTTCCCTGCGAAAAAAAATCGCCCCGCGCTCCTCGCTGGGCTGGGCTGCTTGTGCAGCAGCCTCGGGGGCTGGAGGGGGATGAGGATGGGCTTGGAAGCAAGAGGAGCATCCCTGGATGGCTCCTGAGAGGGGGGTGCAGGGATCCCCCTGGAGGGGTTCAGCTCCAGGCACTGCCAAGGACCAGCATCCCAAATAAACCCCCTGGTCCTGCAGCAGCTCCTGGCACGGCAGAGCCTCCCCCTTCCCGGGATGTTGGGGGGTCTAATTGTCCCGTTCCCATTAATCCTGTGCCTCCCATGGCAAAGCTGCCCTGCAGGGTGGTGTTTCCATCGTTGGTTCATCACTAACAACCCCTTAGGCCGGGTTTAAGGTTTAGGCTGAGCTCCCTGTGCCTTACAGAGCATCCAAGGAGTGCTGGGAGTGGCTGGCAAGTTTGTGCTGGGAGGAATGGGATGGGGAAGGTGCTTCCCTGTGCCCCCAGAAAGGCTGGGATGGCAGCAGGGACACCTCAGCCCCCTGTGAGCTGCACCCAGAGCCAGGGATTCCCCTGGAGCCGCAGGGAAGGGACACATTTCCCGGGAGATGATAAATTCCCCATTTCCCGCTTCATTACAAGGGGCGGAAAAGGGGATTGTCAGGTGGTTCCCACAGTTCTTGTGGAAGCTGTTAAACCTCTGTGTCATGCTGCAACGGTAAATTGAGCCTGTCCTGGAGTTTAAAGTGTCCCTGGTTTGATAATTCCCAGTTCCAGCTGCTCTGGGGGAGGCTCAGGGTGTCCGGCGGAGAGCTCGTGCCAGCGGTGGGAGGAACAGTTGGAATAAAGGCAGATCAGGGCCCTTCCCAAATAAATCCAGCCCCTGAAGGGAGCCTACAAGGAATATGGAGAGGGACTATTTACAAGGGCCTGGAGTAGCAGGACAAGGGGAATAGCTTCCCATGGCCAGAGGGCAGGGTTAGGTGGGATATCGGGAAGGAATTCCTCCCTGGGAGGGTGGGCAGGGGCTGGGATGGAATTCCCAGAGAAGCTGTGGCTGCCCCATCCCTGGAAGCTTCCAAGGCCAGGTTGGAGCAACCTGGGCTAGTGGGAGGTGTCCCTGCCCATGGCAGGGGGCGGCACTGGATGATTTTCCAGTCCCTTCCAACCCAAACCTTTCCATGATTCCACGACAGACTCTTCCTCCATCCAGGCTCATCATCACGGGTGACTCCAAAGGAGCTGTTCCCGCTCCAGGGGGGAACTGGGGGTGCAGATCCCCTTTGTTTCCATACCCCACAGAGCAGATCTTCTCCTTGGGATCTCCCTCCTGCACTCCCAGCCCTTGGCAGCTTCTCCCACACGTGGGAATCCATCTCCTTCCCTGCTTCTCATCCCGGATTTCGCAGCGCAGGGACAACGGGGGTTTGCCCTGGGCAGGGCCCATTCCAGCACTCCCAGTGCATCAGGAAGGACTGGGAATACTGAAAGCTGAACTCTCCTTGCCCAGAGAAAGGAACAAGCCCCAGATTTGCTCTCCCTTCCTCCTCCCCTGACTCATCCGACCCTCAAGGGCTCTTCCCAAAAGGACACATCGCTGGGATGACGCTTTGATGGGAGTTTTTGGCACAGGGATGGGCTGTTTCTCTCCCTGCAGGCACAGGCAGAGCTGGGGGGGGGTTTGCTCATGGATCCTTGGTCCAGGGGGCTCTGGGAGCTTTGGGATTGGGGAGGGCTGGAGCATCCCATGGCTGAGGCAGTGGGGTTGGCAGTGGGGTTGGCAGTGGGGTTGGCAGTGGGGTTGGCAGTGGGGTTGGCAGCGGGGTTGGCAGTGGGCACGTGGGGCTGGCAGAGCTGCTGCAGCTCCCCTGCCCTTTCCTGGGGCTCTGTGGTGCCACTTTGATTTCCCCCTTTTGGAAGACAAAGGCAAAAATATCTGTGCACTGTGTCACACCACGTCCAATCCGGGGCTGAGAGGGACCCAGCTCAGGTTTTGGGGACAAATTGCAACGTTTCTTGAGCAAACCAATGAGCCCTGAGCCATGAAGCACAGGAGAAGGGAAACTCCCCATGTCCTGGGGGAGCAGGAGGGGCTGAAAGAGCTTTTGGGAGTAAAAAAAACCTTAAAAAACCATCTATTCTGAGCCAGAGTTAAATATTTGTATGGGGGAAAAAACCCTATAGATGGTGGAGCTGATAGAAAATTGGCAGGGCTGAGTCAGCCCCTGTGCACAGCTCAGCTCTGCAGCAGCAGCCAAACAAATCTATTGATAATCCCCCTTTGGAAAAGGGTCTGTAAATTACGGGGCTGATGCTGCTGCTGAGGCAGGGGGTGATGGAGCAGCAAACAAACCTGGATCCGAGGCTGAGCCTCCCAAATCTGGCTCCTTGGTCCCGGCTGAGGGAGAGAAAAGCTCAAATCTTGCAGAGGAAAAGCTGCAAGGGAGGGGGTTTGGGGTCTCTGGGGCCCCACAGCGGGGTCTGGCAGTGGGAGAGGGTAATTCTTGGAGAGAACTGGGACAGGATTTCCACCAAGTCTCTCCTTCCCTGCTGGGTGTCTTTGGCCGAGCAGCCACAGGCCCTTTGCTCTTTCCCCTCTGAAATTTTTTCTCATCTTTTTAGGTGCCTTGAGCTGGTGATGATCCTCTGCTTCGAGTGCACAGCTCCCCACACCACTGGGACACGACTGGGACTGTGGGGCCCATCCCAGGACAGTCCCTGGATGGGAAATAACTCTTCTGACCTCAGTGGGGGGTTAAAATCCTATTCCTACCCCCCAGGAAACACAGGGGACTGCATTTCCCTTTCACCCTCTTCGCTTAGAACATAAAAAAAAAGATGAATAAGAATCTCCTTGTGCTGATTTAAACCACCCCTGGAAGCCCTGACCCCCTCCCACCCCCGGGACGGGTTATCCCGGTCGGGACCTGCTCCCTGGAAACTTTGATTTTCCAGCTGGAATGGCCACATCCAAGTGGCTCCTCCTGGTTCTGAGGGCCCTGGAGCTGCCCAGCACCTCGATGGTACCACGGAGCCTGTTTGGCATCGAGCGCTTTCCTGCCCCAGGCAACATTTCCCATCAATTACTGCACTTCTTCAATTAACTGCCCTGTATAATTTTATGTCTCCAGCCTCCTCCGGTGTGGTTTGTGCACAAACCCTGCCAAAGGATGGCCCAGGCAGGCAGGAGCTGGGGATTTCTCTTCAGTGGGGGCCACCAGCCCCGGGCTTTGCCTCCTGCTCCTGCCCTGGATGCTGGAGCACCGCCAGGACAACCCCCGGAGGAGCCACGTCTGGATTCCCACAGCCCGTTTTTTTTGGGGTGGAGAGAGTGTTTTTGGCCCCATTCCTGTGCTGAAGGATCCCCTGCAGTGGGGATGGCTGGAGAACAGGGGCATCTGGCTCGTTCTGGGCGAGAATTGCTCCTTTTGGCCATTTCCAGGCTTGGCTGAGCCCGGCTTAGCCCTGAACTTGGCCAAAGCCTGGTTTAGTGCTGCACATCCACGCTGATAAACCCCAAAGGGCTCCTTTGTGCTTTAAAGAGCAGGAGGGTGCAGCAGCAGCTCTGCCTGGGGTGATGGAGGTGCTGGGGGCCCAGCCAGACCTCCCCGTGCTCCAGCTCATCCCCGTGTCCATCCATCACAGGGGAGGGCAAAGCCTCGGCCCCTCTCTGACTGCACAGAAATATTCCCACCAAAAGCAGCTTTTCCTCCTGCTGGAAGAGGAAAAGGAGAGAGGAGACGAGAGAGGAGACCCTCCTCCACCCCAGCACCCGGTGAGAGGGGGAGATTCCCAGGTTTCCCAGGGTCAGGGATGTCTTTGCCCCCCCCCCCCAAACTGGCTCCTCTTCCCCTCAGCTGGGCGGGAATGTGAAGTGGAAAAGGGATTACTGGGAACAAGTGTAAGGGAGCAGGTTCCAGCTGTGGCCTTGCAGTACTTAAGGCTGGGCAAATATGTTCTTAATAATCAGCTGGTGTTTATTTCATGTACAATAATTCCGCTGCTGAGCTCCAGCGAAACGCAGAGTTAATTAAAGATGCCTTTGCAGTCACTCCTCTGGGGAGAACATTTTCTATTATCTGAGGGGTTTTCTTTTTTTTTTAATTATTTCCTTCCCCCCCCCCCCTTCCTCTATTCCCTGCCTGGCCCTGCTGCTGCTCATTTTATCTTTTCCCTGTGATTCCTGGTGGTTTTTTTATCTCTTCCCTGTAGTTCCTGGTGGGTTTTTATCTCTTCCCTGTAGTTTCTGGTGGGTTTTTAGCTCTTCCCTGTAATTCCTGGTTGTTTTTTTACCTCTTCTGTAATTCCTGGTGGTTTTTTACCTCTTCACAGTAATTCCTGGTTGTTTTTTTATCTCTTCCCTGTAGTTCCTGGTGGTTTTTTTATCTCTTCCCTGTAGTTCCTGGTGGTTTTTTACCTCTTCCCTGTAATTCCTGGTGGTTTTTTACCTCTTCCCTGTAATTCCTGGTGGTTTTTTACCTCTTCCCTGTAATTCCTGGTTGTTTCTTAGCTCTTCCCTGTAATTCCCGGTTGGTTTTGGCCACCTTTTTCTCCCTTTCCCTCCCACTGGAGGGAGAAGAAAAAGAATAAAAAAAAAAAATTAAAAAATAAAAAAAAAATCGTTCAGGCTCTTTTCCTTTCTTTTTTTTTTTTTTTTTTTAATCCAAACACTTTCAAAGTTAATTTCAAAAAAGCTGGGAACACTTGATAGTTTTAATTAATCCTCTGCCTTGGGAAATACAATTTGTGTAGTAGCCAAAGCCTCTCGCTTTCCTCTGGATAGGGATCTCACCCCGGGAAATGCTGATGGATCCGGAGTGGCAGCGACTGCAGCACTGCCTTTATTTTATTCTCTTTTATTTCTTTTCGTCACAGAAGGTCCCTGTGTCCACCTCATTCTGGTTGTTTGCTTCAAGGAAGGGGGGGGGATCCAGGTTTTTTCAGGGAACAGCTCGTTCACCCGAACTTCAAATCAATTAAAACCAAACCCGAATGATTTTTTTCCTTTTTCTCCCCCCCAAAAAACCATCCAGGGTTAATTCCAGGTGGGAACATGGAAAGTACCCCGGGATGCTTTGGGAATGCCACCTTGGGGTCGGGTTCTTTATGATTTGCTGATTCACTTTAATTAATTAAAAGCAGGGAAAGTCCTGCTGCTCTCGGACTCGCTGCACATCCCAGCAATCCCTGGAATGGTGGAAAACTGCCCCTCAGTGCCAGGATTCCTGCCCCAGGGAGGTGTCCTGGGATGCTTCCAGGCCTGGGGGACACCATTCCCAGCCCCTGGGCTGCAGGCAAACCGTCCCTGTGGGATGGGAATGAAGGGCTCCCGACCCTCCTTATCCACAGCTGGTTTTCCCCATGGAAAGCCGGGTCTGGGAAGGGCAGGATGAGGGGATGGGCAGGTCTGTGCTTCCCTGAGAAAGGTGGTCACGGAGCACCCAAGGATCCTGCTGTCTCTCTCTCTCTCCCACCGGGGATGGAGCAGCTCCTGCCCGTCATTCCCCACAATCCCACGCCCAGGGGGCTCTTTCCAGCATTCCAGTGCCTCTCCCATGGGGAAGGGGGTGGTTTGTGCCCACCATTCCCCCCAGCCCAGCAGGAACCCTGCGCTTTGGAGCCGCTCAGCTGGGGCTGGCATTTGGAGGTGACATTTAAAGGTCACTGCCAATCTTCCCGCCCGGAGAACGTCGGAGAGACGCCGGGATGGGAGCGGGGCCGTCAGGCTGAGCTGCTCCTGCCTCCCCTCCTTCCTCCCCCTCCTCCTCCTCCCGCTCCACGCTGTGCTTTCCCTTCTCTTCCCACTGATATTTTCATTCCCCTCCGAGGAAAGGGATTTTTTTTCCCCCCCCCTCTTCCTTTTAATTTCCCTCCCTCTCTTTGTTTATGTCACCTGCTGACCGTGTTATCCCGGTGTTGTTCCATCTGGGATTCCCTCTCCCGGAACTGGGAGATTTTAGGGATGGTTCTTCCCAGAGGAGAGGGCTCAGCATCACTGTGGGATGTGCTCGTGTGAGACACCAGCTCCAGGCTGGAAAAGGCAACTCCCACCAGCTCAAGTGTTCCTGCACTTTGCTGCTGTGGTGCAGCCCTGACATCATCATCACCATCATCACCATCATCACCATCATCACCATCATCATCATCATCATCACCATCATCACCATCATCACCATCATCACCATCACCATCATCATCAGCAGCAGCAGCAGCATCACCATCATCATCACCATCATCACCATCATCACCATCATCATCATCATCATCACCACCATCATCATCATCCTCATCATCATCACCATCATCATCATCATCATCATCACCATCACCATCATCACCACCATCACCATCATCATCATCATCAGCAGCAGCAGCAGCATCACCATCATCATCATCATCATCACCATCACCATCATCACCATCATCACCATCATCATCACCATCATCATCATCACCATCATCATCATCCTCATCATCATCATCATCACCATCATCATCATCATCACCATCATCATCCTCATCCTCACTATCATCATCAACTATTTTTATTTTTATTTTTATTTTTATTTTATTTTTATTTTCATTTTTATTTTCATTTTTATTTTTATTTTTATTTTTATTTTTATTTTTATTTCTATTTTATTTTTATTTTTATTTTCATTTCAATTTTTACTTTTATTTCTATTTCTATTTCTTCTATTTCTATTTCTATTTCTATTTCTATTTCTATTTCTATTTCTATTTCTATTTATATTTCTATTTCTATTTTTATTAATAATTTAAAACCCCACCTCGCTTATTTTAATTTCTCATTCATCATTATTCACAACCGAAACTTCGATTTGTTTCATTTAAATTTATTATTAATTATTTTTAATTATTATTATTATTATTTGTGCTGGTTTCACCTGCATCCAGGGAATTTTCTCCAGCCAAACCCCCTCCACATCCAGTCCTTAAGTGGGGCTGAAAGACACGTTTCACAGAGTCGAAAAAACCACCCTCAGCTCCCAAAAATCAAAATAACCAAGTCAATACAAATTAAGTCGGAGAGAAGAGCCCGTCTGTTCCCATTCTTTAAAGCAGGTTCCCAGGCAATTATTCTTCTATCTCCCACAGAAAATTAATAAGAATTCTGCTCCAATGTTCAAGAGGCTTCTGCTTCTGCGGAGTCTTTGAGCAGAAAGGAGGAGGGAATGTTTAATTAGTTCCCTCCAGCCCGTCCTGGGTCCACAGGCTGGTCAGACACGTTCCTTGGGAAGGAGGGTGGGATATGGGAATGGGGGGAGGGTTGAATTCGTCTGGGAAGGGGCTGGAGCAGCAGGAGCGGCTGAGGGAGCTGGGGGGGCTCAGCCTGGAGAAAAGGAGGCTCAGGGGGGACCTTCTGGCTCTGCAACAGGAGGGGGGAGTTCCCAGGGGACAGGAGGAGAGGGAACGGCCTCAAGCTGTGCCAGGGGAGGCTCAGGTTGGATACTGGGGAAATTCCTTCCTGGAGAGGGTTGTTAAACATTGGAACTGCCCAGGGAGGTTTGGAGTCCCCAGCCCTGGAGGTGCCCAGGGAAGGAGACAGGACGTGGCACTGAGAGGACGAGGTGGGGATGGGGCACAGGGTGGATCCATGGGCTGGGAGGGCTCTTCCAACCCCAGTGATTCCATGATTCCACACACATGGACAGAAGGTGTTGCTTCTCAGGCTGATAAATGGCTGGCAGGGTTTTCGAGGTTTGGAGGAAACCACGTTTTGTCCTTGGGATGAGCCACGGCCCCATGGAATGGTTGGGGTTGGAAGGGTCCTTAAATCCCCTCCCATTCCAACAGGGACACATCCCAGGTTGCTCCCGGGGGAGATGATCCACACCAACACCTTCCTGCAGGGGAGGCTTTGCCAGGTGATTTTTAAATAAGTGCCAGAGGCTCTGGGCTGGGGGACGAGGTGGGGATGGGGCACAGGGTGGGCACAGGATGGGCTGGGAGGGCTTTTCCCAACCGGGACGATCCTGTGATTCCGTGACACCCGCCGCTAATCAACCCGCACTAATGAAAGGTATGCAAATGAGGTGCCAATCCCGGGCTGCTCCGGGAAGCTCAGCAGCTCCCAGGCAGAGCTCCCAGGCATCTGCATTCCCACACAGGCTGGCAGAGGGTTATTTGAAACCTTGCAGGATCCTTTTTCTCTGCTCCTTTTCCCATTTTTTGTGGGTTGTTTTTTCCCCCACCCCTGGAGGTGTCACTCTCATCCCAACATCTTCCAGGGCTGCCCCTTCCTGCCCCTCCCCTCTGTGCCCATCTGTGCCCTCACCAGCTTCTCTGCAAAAAAAAAAAAAAAAAAAAAAAAAAACAAAAAACCCCAAAACCCTGGATCCTGGAGAAGCAGGAGCCAAAAAAAAAAACCCCAAAATCCCCCAAAAACCTGGGTCCTGGAGAAGCAGGAGCCAAAAAAAACCCCCAAAAACCCCAAAAACCTGGATCCTGGAGAAGCAGGAGCCAAAAAAGAAACCCAAAACCCCCAAAAACCTGGGTCCTGGAGAAGCAGGAGCCAAAAAAACCCCCCAAAAACCTGGATCCTGGAGAAGCAGGAGCCAAAAAGAAAAACCAAAAACCTGGGTCCTGGAGGAGCAGGAGCCAAAAAAAACCCCAAAAACCTGGATCCTGGAGAAGCAGGAGCCAGAAAGAAAACCCCCAAAACCCCAAAAACCTGGGTCCTGGAGAAGCAGGAGCCAAAAAAAAAAAAACCAAAAACCTGGGTCCTGGAGAAGCAGGAGCCAAAAAAAAAAAAAAAAAAAAAACCAAACAAAAAAACCCCCACCAAAACCTGGGTCCTGGAGAAGCAGGAGGCAAAAAAACCTCAAAACCCCAAAAACCTGGATCCTGGAGAAGCAGGAGCCAAAAAAAAACCCCAAACCCCCCCAAAAACCTGGATCCTGGAGAAGCAGGAGCCTCGGAAGGAAAGGGAGCAGGAGATAAATGGATGTGTCCACATGGAGAAAGACAAATAGACAAGGGAAGATAAGGAGAGCGGGGAGAGAGCTCTGGAATCAAATTAAGAAATTCCTCACATATGTTTGGTTCCATCAGGGCCTCCATTATGCAGCCTGTGTCTCCTGCCATAAACAGAGCCCCTGTTTGCCAAAAAGGACAACAATAATATTGCACTAATATCGTTGCAGCCTGTAAATAAACACAAGGGGGGGGGGAGATGGCAGGGATAATCTGGAGGTCACTTCCCAGCTGGCAGCTCCTCCTTTCATGAGGAGAGGGAGAGGGGGCCAGCAGCAGCTCTCTGTCATTTTAATATTTATCAGCAGCAGCTCTAATTAAATACCTGCTTTTGGCCGTGGCTGAGAGGGAAGTAAATCAACATAATCCCACTGACACCGGTTGAAATGCGATGATCACTTAGTTCCACCCACCCACCCATCCATCCATCCATCCACCCATCCATCCATGGATCCATCCACCCATCCAGGTCCCTGCAGTCCCTCTCCAGCCACGGAGCTGTGGCAAAACGTTGACAAATCCGTGTATTTTTGCCTGTGCATATGTGTTTATCCCTGTTTAGCTCTATTTATGCACACATATCCTTGCATGTATAATTTCCCCCCCCCCCTCCCCTCTTTAAAATATTAAAATAAATTACATCTTTTGCTCCCAACGCCGAACATTAATTCTGTTTCCAGGAGATTTGTCAAATCAGTGGTCTGTGTTTGCATAACAAGCTCTTCGGTTACGCCGCGCTGAATATAAATTACCCCCCGTTTGTCAGCCCCCAGATCAGAATCCTTGGGGCTGGAGCAGGGTCTCTCCTATTGATTAAGACGTGCTCTATGTGCTGCTCTCACACCCCAGAGCCACGGGAGCAGCTTCCAAATTAAAAAAAAAAAAGGGGGTCAAAAGGACCGTGGGACCCCCCAGATCCTTGGCAGAGGGGGATGTTTTTCCCTGCTGTCGGGATGGTGGGGATGCTCCAGCCCTGAATCCCGCTGAGATGCCTCCAATTCAGTGGATTTGGGCTCATCCCGTTATCCCACACGTGAGCATTGAGCACCCAACCCCCAGCCTGGATCTCCTCCTTCCCAAAGCTCCACTTCCCTGCTGTGCCTGGGGTTTATCCAGGGGGATAAATCCCCTCCTCAGCCCAGGCACCGCTCAGTGCCTCTGTTTTAAGGAGATAAAACCCTCTCCACAAGCAGAGCTCTGCCTCTGGAATCCCTCATCCCATTTTCCAGCACTCCCAGGGCTGGTTACTCTCCGGTTTATCCCATTTTACCCCAATTCAGGAATGTGAGGTGACCTGGTTTGGCTGGGACCCAAAACCAGGAGGTCAAATCCCTCCCCTGCTTCGGGTGTCCCGAGTCCCAGTCTGGGGTTTATCCAGGGGGATAAATCCCCTCCTCAGCCCAGGCACCGCTCAGTGCCTCTGTTTTAAGGAGATAAAACCCTCTCCATGAGCAGAGCTCTGCCTCTGGATTCCCTCATCCTGTGGATTCCCTCATCCCCCTTTCCAGCACTCCCAGGGCTGGTTACTCCCCGGTTTATCCGATTTTACCCCAATTCAGGAAGGTGAGGTGACCTGCTTGGGCTGGCACCCGAAATCAGGAGGTCAAATCCCTCCAGTGCTCCGGGTGTCCCGAGTCCCAGCAGTGACAGTCACTTTTATTTCTGGGAAAAGGGGATGTTTTAATGGGGAAAAAAACCCCAGGCATGAAGTGCCAGAGTGGGAATTCCTGTGGGATGGAGACGCTCTCCCTTGCTCAGGTCGTCTCAGCTCCTTCCCATCAGCTCCAAAATAATTCCTCCTTCCCCTCCTGAAAGAAACTGGGAGGGTGGGGAATGGGTTTCCCAGAGAAGCTGTGGCTGCCCCATCCCTGGAAGTGCCCAAGGCCAGGTTGGAGTGTCCAAGGCCAGGTTGGAGCATCCAAGGTCAGGTTGGAGCGTCCAAGGTCAGGTTGGAGTGTCCAAGGTCAGGTTGGAGTGTCCAAGGTCAGGTCAGAGTGTCCAAGGCCAGGTTGGAGTGTCCAAGGCCAGGTTGGAGTGTCCAAGGTCAGGTTGGAGCATCCAAGGTCAGGTTGGAGTGTCCAAGGTCAGGTTGGAGTGTCCAAGGTCAGGTCAGAGTGTCCAAGGTCAGGTTGGAGTGTCCAAGGTCAGGTCAGAGTGTCCAAGGTCAGGTCAGAGTGTCCAAGGCCAGGTTGGAGTGTCCAAGGTGTCCCTGCCCGTGGCAGGGGGTGCAATGAGATGATTTTAAGGTCCCTCCCAGCCCAAACCACTCTGGAATTCCACGATTCATCCTCAGCTCCGGCCCCTCCATCCCCTCTGCCGAGCTCACCACTTCCCAGGAGCAGTGGTACAGTTATTTCAGGGATGGTGGAGAGGTGCCACGGGACACAAAGCAGGGTGGGCACTCCAATGGCAACAAAAAAATCACCTTTCCTGTTAAAAACTCTTTCTCCCCCACCCTGAGGCCTCGTCCTGCTGCAGTTTCCAGGAGGCTGCAAAGAAAAAAAAAAAGGGTCATTTCTGGCTGTATTTTTAGCACCACTGGCACCTGCCCATGAGGAAGGAAGGTGAGATTTGCCAGCTCAGCTCATGCCAGGCTGTGGAGCAGCAGCAGATGGGGCTGGTTCCTGGCTGCTGACAGGGATGTGAAGAGAAGCTTAATTTAAAGCTCATTTCGGGAGGGCCTGGGTGCTTCTCTCTCTCTCTCTCTCTCCGTGCCAGTTGTGTTTTGCCTCGGTTTTCACAGAGGCACTGGGGGGAACCAGCCACACTTTAATTGTATTTCTTTAATTTTCCCAGCCAGGAGCCTCGAGGCAGAGCCACATGAAAGGGAATTATGATTCGGGGACAATTCCTCTTTTTGTTTACCTATTTAAAGTGCGTTCCCTCGGTGCTGTTCTGAAAGGCAGGGGAAAAAAATGCTGCAAAAGGGGTTTTTAAAGTCTCCCACCGTGGCTGTGCAGAGACAGGGGGGTGTCCTGGGGTCCTTCCTGACACACAGAAGGGTTTTTTTGGGGCAGGAAAAGGAGCTCTGGGAGTTCTTGGGGTGAAAGATTGAAGGGAAATCAAAGAAGCCTCAGATAACAGAGCCTGGGCCACCCCACAGAGGAGCATCCCCGAGCATTCCCTGCAAATTATCCAAGCAGCACGAGGAGCAGGAGACACCCTGAGGAGCGATCCTTCCTCCAGGAACATCCCCCCAGGCCATAAATATTTGCAGGGGAGCGCAGGACGATGTGTGAAAGATTGAGGAGAAGATCTGCTGTGCCACTGCCTGGCAATCCTGTCGGGGGGAATTTATGGCCTCCACACATCCCCCCTTCAAAGAGCTGCTGCTGCCTGGGGGAAGGGGTTCAATCCATCTCGGATCCGGAGCAAACTCTCAGTGTTATGGTTTGCCTGTTGAAAGGGGGGGATTGGGGTCGAGCCTTTGGGCCATTTATAATAAAAAAATAATGAATTGAGGTGTGGGAAAGCCTCGTGGTGCCATCTGGGCTAATCAATCCATCGGGATCCTTCCCCCAGTGCTTCGGGGAGGGTGGGTTGGGAGCGTGGGAAGATGCCTGGAAGATGCCTGGAAGATGCCTGGAAGATGCCTGGAAGGAGGGAATGGTGGGGTGACAGTGATGGTGCCACTCCCCTGGGAATTCTGAGAATCCCCTCCTGCGCTCCCACATCCATGTCTGTGTCTCCTCTTGGGCGTTCTTGCTTTAACCCAGCTCACATTCCCCTTTTTTTACAGCTCTTGTGCCTTCCTGCTCCATAAAACCTTCCCCGTGTGGCTGAACTCGCCATGGGGTGGGAATTGGGATGTAAAAACTCGGGAGTGAGATCAATCTGCCCCCCCAGGCACTTCCCTTTTTAATCAGGGCTGGATCCCCCTTTGATATTCCCTTAAAAAGGCTAAAAACAAACCCCAGAGCAAAGGCCAGGCCTTTCCTTGCCTTTCCCCTCGCTCCAGCAGGGATGACGGAGGGGTTTGGGAGCCTGGCAGCTCCTTCTGGGATGTGCATCCTCCCCCAGCCTCCCTCCAGCAGGAAAAGGGGGTCACCCCGCCCTGGTGGGATGGGAGGGCAGCTGGGATTCCCTGGGATTGCTGCTCCAGGAATTCCCAAATCCCTGGGGGCTCCCCAGCTGATTTTTGCAGCTTGGTGGTGGCACAGCCTTTGTCTGCCTTTGGCAGGAGCTCAGGGTTTGGGAGGATTTGGGCTGTGCTGTGATCCAGGGATCCTGGCCAGGGTGGGAAAGGTGCTGGGCAGAGATCCCAGGCAGCCCTGGCCACCCGGGAATCCCATAAAAACCAGGATAGCAGACACATCCGGGTGGGGGGGACGTGGAGGAGGCCAGGAGGGTGTTTTCCATGCTCGTCCACGTGGGATGGGAGCAGCAGCACCGCTCCAGGCCCCCCTTTCCTCGAGCTGCTGGGAGATCCTGCACCCCCCAGGCTGGGCATTCCATGGGCTCCATTCCCCCTTCCCAGCTTCTCCTTCCTCCCCAGGAGGGCTCGGAGGGGCTGAAGAGGGGATGTAGGAGGAGGAAGGTTCTGAACCACTCGGCAAAGTCCCACTCGGGGCTCCAGGTCTACAATCAATGGATGTGACCCAGAATCCTCTCCTGGAGAGAGATGGGGAGGAAAAGCAGGAAAACAACGGTCACATCCCCCTTCCCAGCATCCAGAGAGGCCTCCAGGGCCAGGCAGAGCATGAGAAATGAGGTGGAGACCAGGCATGTTCACAGGGAAAACGGGATAAAAGCGACCTTCCCAAACCTGCTGTGGGATTCCGGGGCTGCTCCCACCCCCCCCCCCCCAAAAAAAATCCCAGGGGTCAGACCCAGGGAGGTCCAACCTGCTCTTCCCAAGCAGGTAGGGTGGGAATCCCCCCTGTGGATTAGGGGTGGCACCCCTGGAATGCTGCTGCCTCCACCTGCCTGACTTTGGGATGAGAGCATTCCCAGAGCATCCCGTGCCCACCCCGTGGAATCAGGGCCCCCACGCTGGTTTTGCACCTGATTTTGGAAATCCTCTCCCTCGGGGAGTGAGGCTGAAGGTCTGTGCTGTGCTTCACACCCCCCCCCTTTCACCATCCAGATCAAAGCCACCCCCCACCCTCCCCGCTCCTTATTCCCGGCATTCCCTGCTCTCCTTCAAAGGGCTCCAGGAGCGGGAGGACGTGGCACAGCTGTGCCGGGCTTTGGGAACAGCTGCACTGCACCACAGACTCCAAACGGGGCTCTTCCCGGCTGGAATCGTTCACATTTTATGGGAAAGCAAAGGGAAATCACGGGGAGAAGGGATGGGGGAGGAGGAGGAGGATGGGACAGCGAGGTCCCCTCTCCCTGTGCCACCGTGTCCCCACTGGTCCATCAGTCCTGGATGTCCCATCCCCGCCCTTTTGTGACCAGAATTCCAGCCTGGTGTCTCATCCAGGGAATGGGGTGCAGGAGTTGCCATCCCGGGGTGGTTTTGTGGGATGTGCCGGGAGGTGTTGGCTGATCCCACTGTCCCAGAACCAGCCACGCTCCCAGTGCTCCTCCTCGGGATGCTCCAAGTGTCACCTCCAAGGGACAAGAAGGGGATGAGGGCCCAGAATCTTCCCTGGGAAAGACGGATGGGCCGGAGCTCCGAGGGTTGGAGGTGTTCAGAGGAGCAGCTGCTGCTGCTCCGGGGAGCTCAAAATTATGGGAAAAAATGGATTTTCCTCCCCAGCCCAATCCATTCCACGGCAGCTGTGCCCCGGGAACCCGCGCTGAGCTTCCCCCTCCTTCATCCCGGCGACATTTGCATGGAAATGGGATTGAAAAAGGGGGTTGGGGGGGAACAGATTCCCACCTGTTCCTGCTGCTGCATGACCTGAGGGGGGATCGTGTGCTCTGGGATGAGCTGTATCCATGTGGATTGGGATTGGTGATGGATTGGGATGGGGGATGGAGGGATGGGCCCTCTCCCCCCATGTCCCACATCCACCCCATCCTTCCAGCTGCTCCTTCACTGCCCAATCCCCCTGGAAAACCCCCGAGCTGCTCCTCTGGGATTGATCCAAGCATCAGTTCGGATCTAATTCCCTGTTTGCCCCTCGTCCTGGTTTTTGGGCTGCAATAACCCCGGCAATGTGCTGCTCTCCCCCTGCCTGCAGCTGATCCCTCTCCTTCCCTCCTCATTCCCGGCCCTGATTTCCCCCCCTCCCTTCCCTTTTATTCCCCCTTTTCAGCTTACTCACCTGGAAACTGCTACATTTCCTGCTTTATTCTGATTAGATTGTGCCTCAGCCACGTTCTGCTGAGCCCTTTCTAAAGAAGATGTTCCCTTTGCACAATCACCTAATTATTTACAGTTCCCAGCCATTGTATTTTTTCCATCCTCTCTTTCCAATTGATTTTTTTTTTTCGGGGGGGGGGGGCAGGAAAAGGAGCTCGATTGTTCCCCCCCACACACACAAACCCACAAAAAATACCCGTTGGGTTTGGAGGTTTTTTTTTTGGTGTGGGTTTTTTTTTTTTTGGTGTGTATTTTTTTTTTCTGTGTGCTCTTCACATTTTTAGCAAATCAATTCCTGGCCCTGCCTGGATTTGTTCCGCCTGTGGGGCCGGAAGGACGGTGGAGGACCTTGCAAAGAGCTGACACAGAGCAGGAATTTATTGGTTATTAATTATTAGTTATTCCTGGGCCAGAGCTAACCCACCAAACTGGTTGTGCCCCTGTGCAGCTCCACATTTCTCTCTGGCCCAAAGGTGCCCCCAGTGCCCTCTGAGCTGGGTTTTTAATGGGTGAGGTGATTCGTGGGGCTGGGGAGGTTTGGGGGAAAAAAAACCCCAAACAACTAAAATTAAAAATAAAAATAAATTTGTAAAAGGAACGGTGAAAATGAAAATAAGAGCTAAAAAAATGTAACTGAACAAAAAAAAAATGGAACTGAGATGAAAGTAGAAATTGAAATGAAAATAGAATTAAAAATAAAATGAGAATTGAAATGGAATGAAATAAATAGAATAAGTAAAATAAATGGAATAAATAAAATAAATAGAATAAATAAAATAAATAGAATAAATAAAATAAATAGAATAAATAAAATAAATGGAACAAATAAAATAAATAAAATAGAATAAATAAAAATAGAATAAATAAAAAATAAAATAGAATTAAAAATAGAATTAGAATTTAAATAGAATGAAATAAATAGAAAAAATAAATAGAATAAATAAAATAAATAAAATAGAATAAATAACATAAGTAAAATAAAATAGAATTAAAAATAAAACAAAATAAAATAAAGTAAAATAAAACAAAAAGGGAAATAAAAATGAAAATAAAATTTCAAAGGAAAATAAAAATAAAAATAAAATTTCAAAGAAAATAATAATAACCTTGAAATGGAAATTTAAAAATCCAAATTAAAATTGAAATTGAAATTCAAGGGTCCATGTCTTCCCCAAGGCTGCTCTGGGTGCCCTCACCCCTTGGTGCTCAGGGCTTGTCCCCTGCCAGGCCTTGGCTTTCCAGGCAGGTGGAGTTAAAAAAAAAGGAGAGAGGGATTTATTTCCTCTCCAGTTGGGGACTGACAAGGACAAGGTTTAATCTACAACAGGCACCTTGGGATCCTCCTGCTCCACGGAGAATTTATAGGGCAAGATTTGCCACCCGGCTTTGGCTGGGATTGCTTTGGGTGATTGAGGGGGATCAGGGATGAACATCAGGAGGGGATCAGGGATGTACATCAGGAGGGGATCAGGGATTTAAATTGGGAGGGGAATCAGGGATATAAATTGGGAGGGGGATCAGGGATGTACATCAGGAGGGGGATCAGGGATGTACATCAGGAGGGGATCAGGGATTTAAATCAGGAGGGGGATCAGGGATACAAATCAGGAGGGGGATCAGGGATGTACATCAGGAGGGGGATCAGGGATTTAAATCAGGAGGGGGATCAGGGATACAAATCAGGAGGGGGATCAGGGATGTACATCAGGAGGGGGATCAGGGATTTAAATCAGGAGGGGGATCAGGGATGTACATCAGGAGGGGAATCAGGGATGTACATCAGGAGGGGAATCAGGGATGTACATCAGGAGGGGAATCAGGGATGTACATCAGGAGGGGAATCAGGGATGTACATCAGGAGGGGGATCAGGGATGTACATCAGGAGGGGAATCAGGGATGTACATCAGGAGGGGAATCAGGGATGTACATCAGGAGGGGAATCAGGGATGTACATCAGGAGGGGAATCAGGGATGTACATCAGGAGGGGAATCAGGGATGTACATCAGGAGGGGGATCAGGGATGTACATCAGGAGGGGGATCAGGGATTTAAATTGGGAGGGGAATCAGGGATATAAATTGGGAGGGGGATCAGGGATGTACATCAGGAGGGGGATCAGGGATGTACATCAGGAGGGGGATCAGGGATTTAAATCAGGAGGGGGATCAGGGATACAAATCAGGAGGGGGATCAGGGATACAAATCAGGAGGGGGATCAGGGATGTACATCAGGAGGGGGATCAGGGATTTAAATCAGGAGGGGGATCAGGGATGTACATCAGGAGGGGGATCAGGGATTTAAATCAGGAGGGGGATCAGGGATACAAATCAGGAGGGGGATCAGGGATGTACATCAGGAGGGGGATCAGGGATTTAAATCAGGAGGGGGATCAGGGATGTACATCAGGAGGGGAATCAGGGATGTACATCAGGAGGGGAATCAGGGATGTACATCAGGAGGGGAATCAGGGATGTACATCAGGAGGGGAATCAGGGATGTACATCAGGAGCAGCCCCGGGAAGTTTCCTTGGCACTGCTCTCCTGTCACTGGGATCGCTGGCCCAGATTAAACCTCTCCATGTGGCATCCCAGCATCTGGAGAGGAGAGGGATTGGAGGGAAGGACTCCCCAGGGGCCTTCAGGGAAGGAGGGGAGGGTGGGTAAATAAAGGGATGCTCCAGGAAGCTTCAGGGAAGGAGGAGATATGGATAAATAAGGAGAGGATGCTCCAGGATCCTTCAGGGAATGAGGAAAGGGTGGGTAAATAAAGGGATGCTCCAGGATCCTTCAGGAAAGGAGGAAAGGAATCTACCATTCCTTCAGGGAAGGAGGAGAGGGTGGGTACATAAGGGGATGCTCCAGGATCCTTCAGGGATGGTGGGTAAATAAGGGGATGTTCCAGGATCCTTGAGGGATGGAGGAGATATGGAATAAATAAGGAGGGGATGCTCCAGGATCCTTCAGGGAAGAAGGAGAGGGTGGATAAATATGGAAGGGATGCTCCAGGATCCTTCAGGGAAGGAGGAGATGTGGATAAATGAGGGGATGCTGCAGGATTCTTCAGGGAAGGAAGAGAGGGTGGGTAAATAAAGGGATGCTCCAGGAAGCTTCAGAGAAGGAGGAGATATGGAGTAAATAAGGAGAGGATGCTCCAGGATCCTTCAGGGAAGAAGGAGAGGGTGGGTAAATAAAGGGATACTCCAGGATCCTTCAAGGAAGGAGGAGACAACATTCAGCCACCACAGAGCCCATCTTGCTTTCTTCACCCAACCCAGAATTCCCGCTTCCCTGGGTGCTCAGAGATGGGGGAGGGATGGAAGGAAACCCCTCGGGCTCCATCCCGGGGCTACTGGGGGAGCTCGGGGGGGGGGGGGGCACAACCCCCGCAGCCCCTGGGAGGGCTGGGCTGCTCCACACCGGGATGCTCGGGATGCTCCGGGATGCAGCTGCTGTTCCCTGCCCCCTCCCGCGGCTCCCCGGTATTGATTAGACTGCGTCCTGATTCCCGAGTAATTCCAGCAGCCGACGGGCTTTGTTAACAGTCAAGAGGCAGATGAAGTGTGAACAGCAGCTTGACTGGAGGTGGCAGCCAGAAGATGGGAGCTGCCTGTGCCAGGAACCAGCCCAAACACTGCCTGCCTTCCCTGCCAGCAGAAACGGGGACACTCCCACGGGCTGGGCTCAAAACCTGCAGGATTTGGGGGCTGCAGGGTGCTCAGCATCCCAGCACCCCCTTCACTCCCTTGGGTCTCCTCGACTGGAACTTGTGGAGTTGTAAAAAATGCCCCCCCTGAGGATTAATCTTCTCTCGGCTGGGGAAGGTGCCAACTTAAACCATTCAAAATGATAATTTGGGCAGCAGCAGCAGCGAGGCAGCTCCATGCCAGCCCTTGGACTTGGTGCTGGTACAGCAGAAAACTGGGATGAGGGTGGATGAGAACTGTTTTTATTGACTTCAGCAGGAATTGCACCCCCATGCACTTGGGTCGAGTCCGGTTTCAGCGTTTCTGGAGTCCCTGTGGGAGGAAAAAAGGGAGAAGGAAGAGCTGTAATGGGTTGGGAGAAGTGTCTGTGTCCAACCCCTGGGGTCTTGGAGGTCTCTGGGGTCAGTGGCTGGTGCCCTCAAGCCTGTTGTGAAACCCAAATTCCAAAGTCCCTTCTGCTGTCTCTTTGAGGGGAAGGAAAAAAAAAAAGGCAGATTCCACCTTTTGCCCATTTCCTGATGATCTGCCATTAAAATACCAGCCAGGGGACAAAAACAGAGGGGTCCATTCTTTCCTTTGGACAGTGGGGGACATAAATTGCTCGGCTGTTTTGGCTGAAACGAGGTCTTTGTGTGAGGCTGAGGGTTCCTCCCCTCTCCCTCCCTGCTCCCGGCTGGGGGTGCTGAGGGGGGACCTTCCCCATCCCATCCCCCCGAGGATCCACTTCAACCCCTGCTGGGTTCATCTCCCAAAAAAGGGGAAGGATCAGACTTCTCTCCCTTTGCTCCCGTTTCTTCCCAATCTCCCTTTCCCCCTCCTGCCAATGACACGTCTCCTCACTCGCTCCCAAGTTCAGCAAACATGTTTGTCCTCTGCTTGGAGAGAGGGGTTTTTGTGGCTGAAGGGCTTCCTGAGGGACTGGCTCCGCTCCCTGCTCTGCCATATGGGAATTGGGATGGGAAACAGCACCTGCCTCAGCCTGGGCTTCTCCCAGGGCTCCTTGGAGGGTCCCTGTCCCTGCAGATCCCACGCAGGGATGAATCCCACCCAGGGACACAGCCAGGCTGGAGACGTTCCCCGGGCACTCTGTCAGCTGGCAGAGGTGCCACCAGAGCCAGTCACGAGCTGCAAATCAGGCTTTGCCTCTCTCAGCGTGCCCATATGGGATGGGCTTTATTTATGAGGGAGGAAGAGCCCGTAAAGGAGAGTTACGGTGTCCAGGAGGAGCTGATTTATGGCACAGCAAACCTGAGGCTGTAGCTCAGCCTGGGGAGTGACAGCCCCTGAGTGGTGGCCAGGAAAAAATCCCCAAGGTGGCCAAAACACTCCAGCAGGTGAGAGAAAGCTCCACCTGGCACACAGGAGTGGGGAGGGGAGCAGGAGGGACCTGCCACGCTTCGGTGCCAACTTTGGGCCTTTTTTTCTGTGCTTTTTTTTTTTTAATATTTTTCCTTGTTTTAAAACATTTCTCCCGTGACTGAGCGTGGCCAAGGCCAGTCCTCCTGGCAGGGAGGTTTCCATCACACCCACCCATGCGTGAAGTGCTTAATTAGGTCCCTGTCCCAGTGTCCCCCCCCCGGGTGTCACCTCCAGCTCGGGGGTTGATCCTGCTCTGGCTGCAGCTCTGTAATCACCTGGAGAGGAGCCAATCCCGGTGCCAAGGGAGCCTGGGCAAGGATAGGATGCAGTTCCCAGCGACCAGCAGGATGTGACAAAGCAGTGACAAGCTCTCTGGGATGGGTCAAAGCTGCTCAGGAGCCACAGCAGCTCCATCTGCCCCCAGCCAGACCCACTGCTTGTGGAATTTTTTCCCTTCCCACAGCTGGCATCCCTGGAAAACACTGTGCCACCTCCAGCTCACCCGGTCTCAGGTGACCCCAGCGTGGACTGTCACACAAATGTCACCTCTGGAGCCCTCTGAGCCAGCCCTGCATCGTCCCAGCCCTGGGACTAATTAACTCCTGCTAATTCTGGGGCTGCAATCACACAGGTCACCACCGGACTCATTCCTGGCCAGGAGGAAGGTGCAGCCGGGTCCTGCCCCTCTCTCCCCGCTCGGCAGCACAGTTTGATTTCTCCCATCCCTGCTCAATTGACAGGAAGCTGAACAGGAGCCAGAGTGTGCCCGGGTGGCCAAGAGGCCAATGGATCCTGGCCTGGCTCAGGAACAGTGTGGCCAACAGGGCCAAGGAAGTGATTCTTGCCCTGGACTCAGCACTGGTGAGGCCACCCCTGGAGTGCTGTGTCCAGTTCTGGGCCCTCAGCTCAGGAAGGACATTGAGGGGCTGGAGCAGGTGCAGAGAAGAGCAACGAGGCTGGGGAAGGGACTGGAGCACAAGTGCTGTGAGGAGAGGCTGAGGGAGCTGGGGCTGTTCAGCCTGGAGAAGAGGAGGCTCAGGGGAGACCTCCTCACTCTCTGCAACTCCCTGACAGGAGGGGGGAGCCAGCTGGGGGTTGGTCTCTTTGCCCACCCAACCATCAGCAAGACAAGAGGGCTCGGGCTTCAGCTGTGCCAGGGGAGGGTTAGGTTGGAGATTAGGAAGAATTTCTTTGCAGAGAGGGTGCTCAGCCCTTGGAATGGGCTGCCCAGGGAAGGGGTGGATTCTCCATCCCTGGAGGTTTTTAAGGTGAGCCTGGATGTGGCATCAGTGCCATGGGCTGGGAACCACGGCAGGGTTGGATCAAGGGTTGGACTGGATGATCTCAGAGGTCCCTCCCAACCCGGCTGATTCCGTGATTCTATGAATTCCTGATGCAAAGCTGAGTCCCGACGGGCTCCCCTCGCCGGCAGCTCGAGCTTGAGCCCCGTCTAATCGTTCCCAAACAGGCGAGGAGCCGTTTAGGCGAAAGTTTGCAGAGGGGGCAGGTCGGTGATTCTCGGCAAACACGGCTCTGGCTGTGGGAGAGCCCCTTCATTTCAGTGAGCAAACAAAAGAGGGGAGAGAGAGAGACTCCCGGGCCCCGTAGAGCCTGCAAATGATGTTTGCCATTTGCCAGGTCTTTCCAGCTTAGAATGCATAAAAAAAGGGGGGAAAAAAGCACTCTTCAAAACTTCCCTCCTCAATTTATCGCTGGGCTTCCTGCAGCCAAGAGCAAAATGAAATAGGTCCTTGTTATCTCCTCCTGCACCCCCCAAAGAGACAAGCTGTACAAGAGAAACAGATAATTTCCATCTGCTTTCTTTATATGCTTCATAAAATGCACACTTGCAGGCATGTAAAATATATGTGGCCCGTGTAAATATGTTTAAAGACATCATTTTAGTGATGGCTGGCTGGGATTGCTTGGCAAGGCAGGGGAAGGATCTGCAGCAGCAGCAGCAGTGCTTGGTGTTGGGGGACTCTTTCTACCCCTGGGCACCTTTCTACCATGACACAGCTCAGCTCCACATCCATGCCAGGCACAGGGGAAATCCCAGCCTGGATCCATCCTTCCTCCTCTCCCTTTTTGCCCTGCAGGAGCTCAGCAAAGCTCTGGGATCAGGGCTGGATCATCCCCACGCAGATCCAGGTACAGCTCAGCAAAGTGAGGGTGGGAAGGGCTTTGTCTGGTGATCCCTGAGCTGCCAGGCAGCCCCTCCATCCCCCAGGGCATCCACACTGCCTGCCTGGCCACTCAGTTCCCAAATCCTGGTGTTTTTTGAGGAAATAAAGAGGGGGGGAGATGACCCTTCATGTTCACCCCTCACTCCCACCCAGTACCTTGCACCCAGGTGACCCCAGGGTGACCACTGCCAGCACCCAGGGTGATCAGGGTGCTGGGCAGAGCTGGGGTTTGCAGTTTTCCTCTGGGATCTCTGCACAGAAACACCTAAAACCCAGTGGGAATGGTCTGCTCCTCTTCACCACATTGCTGGAGCTGTGCCCTGGACCAGCCACCTCCATTCCTGGGAAGGAGCCCCTTCCCACCCCTCTCACATCTCCCAGGACAAACCACCCCTTTTTGTTTCCCCTCAGTGACCCCCAACAACTTGTTTCCCCTGGGAGATTTCCAGGGAATTTTAGGGGTGGTGGGGGTCGTCCTAAATTACAATATGACAATGAGAAAGTGGAAGAAAAAAAGTCTTTTAGGAGGCAAAGTCGAGCAGAGAAAATATTGCTGCCCTGGGAAGGAGATAAGGAGAGGAGCTGTTTATTCCCTCGGTGGCACGAGGGAATCTTTGAAGCAGATAAATCTTTGCTGGTAATACAGTACTTAAACCAGAACTGACACCTTTTTATATCAATTGCTCAGAATTGCCTTTGTGAGGCTCTGATAGAAAGGCTGCCTGGGCTGCACCTTGCATACCGATGCCTCTCCAACCTGTTGGATAACCTGGACAACCTGGATAACCTGGATGCTCTGCCCCCCCTGGGCCAGCCCTGGGAGCTGGGAGGCCCTGAAATCCCCCTGGGAATCTTGGGTTCGGTCCCTTATCCTGCCTCAAGACACCCACTGAAGTTTTGAGCAGCTTTTTTGGGTGATGGTTTTCCTCCTCTGGTTGTGTTTTGTACCCTCCGGGCACGGGCGAGAGCAGTGGGGGAGCGATGGGGGAATATATTTAAATATGGGTGTGTAAAGACACGTAGAAATGCACATTCCACTGCTTTTCCATGTAAATGTGCTGAGTTTGTGGGCTCCACATCCCTGGAAGTACCCAAGGCTGGGGTTTGGAGCAACCTGGTCCAGTGGGAGTTGTCCCTGCCCATGGAATGGGATGAGCTTTGAGGCTCCTTCCGATCCAAACCATCCCGTGATTCTGTGAACAAAACAGCACAAAAAGACACCAAAAAACCCATTGGATCTGAGCAGGATCAGGCCAATCCCAAGCCATTCCATGACTCTGTGATACATCTATTGATATTCTCCACAGATACGTGTATTTATGCCCAGCTACACCTTGTTTGCCGACGCCTTCGCTCCAGCACTCGAATTAACATCAAGCATCATCCAGCAGAGACAGCGTTTCATTTGGATGATGACACCATCACACAACACAATTTGAAGTGCTCCGAACTCCTGAGAGAACAACCACCCCCCCCAAAAAAAAAAAACCAACAAAACAAACCCAACCCCAACAAACCCACAAAAAAAAACCCCCCCAACCCTCCAAAAATCACCGAAATCCCGCAACAACCCTCGATCCACGGCGGGATAAACACTGCAGTTAAAAGGACTTAATGCTGCTGAATTCCTAATTTCATTCTGATCAGGGACTCAGTTTAGTTCGAGCAGAAGAGATGATTTGGAACTTCACAGCACTGTTACTGACGACTGGCTGAGTTGCCTCTTTTTTTTTTTTTTTCCCCCTTCTCCGGGAACGCGGCGGGAAGAGGCGGATTCGGGGAAGAGCTGGGGGAAAATACAGATCAGGCTGTTATTTTGGAATTCTTTTTCAAGCCTGAGGCTGAGCGGGCTGAGGGCTGAGCCCTGCACTGGGCGGCCTGGGAAAGCAGCAGGGCCTTGGGGTTTTAGAGGTGGGTTAAAAGGTGGTTTAAGGGGGTTTTTTGAAGGTGTTTGAGGAGCGAGTCATAAGCAGGCGAGGGGGGCAGTGGAGAGGAGCTTCTGCTCCCTGCAGAGAGAAGCTGGGGAGGGATTTGGCAGCTCTGCTTCTTCCCGAGGTCTGTAAAAACTCTCTGCCGGCTCCCAGATGTGCTGCTGTCCCAGGCTGCTCCTCCACAGCTGGATCTGCCCCCGCGGAGCATCCCGGGCTCTCCATCGAGAGACGGGCACACACAACAGCTAATAAATAATAGATTCGTGTTTGCCAATAAACAGCCTTTTATTTTGACAGCTGATTGCTGTCACTCTGCCGTTATCTTAGATATTCTCCCCGCAACTCCTGTAATTGGGATGTTGTTTCAGATATTTCAGCTCGGAGCTCTCCAGAAGGGACGATAATTAAAGATCTTTAAACCCAAATCCTCCTTGCTTTCCTCGGCACACGAGAGGTCCGGAATGCTAAGAGCACTGGAGGGGGGGAGAAAACACATCCTCAGCATGCAAGGACTGCACTCCTTTATTGATTTCCCACACCGGGATGAACCCACAGCACCGCTCGGTGCCACCCCAGCCCCTCACAGCACGAGCAGAGGGGGGAACCCCCCTCCTGCGTGATTAATTACCGTGCCAGTAATTAGCTGGAGGAGGTCAGAGCCTGAACTGTGGCTGGACTCGCTCCTGATGAGCCTCTCAGTTCGTGTTCTCAAGGAAACCCCGACCTATCCCAAGGCTTGCCCAGGCAAAGGATTCTGTTATTCCCCCTGATGTTTTCTCACTCTCGACGTTAATTACGACGATTAGAGTTAATTACTGCGGGTTGGAGTTGGGGCTGGGAGCGGGTGCAGCCCCGGGAAGCTGGACGGGGTCACCCTTTGTCCCCCCAGCAGATGATTTTACCCTGAATTCTCCTCGTTTCTGCTGCTGCCTCGGTTTTCTACCCCCCAAAAGTTGATGTCCCCCTCGCTGGCAGGCGCTGGAGGCGGCCACGGACTCATTCCTTGCTGACAGATAAAAACAAGAAGGGAATGAAGTGTCCTGACACAAAATAGATGGTGCCTGCAACGCCCGAGGAGCCGAGGATGCTCCTCCCGAGCTCCTCTCCAGCAGATTTAGGGGCTGTTGGAGGACAAAGGCACAGAGTCATCAGCGGGGACAAAGGACAGACGCTGCTAAATAAAGTTGCCATTATCCCCGTGCCGGAGGAGGGAGGGATGAGTGCCCAGGGAGAGGAAGAGGGATCGAACGGGTAGTAAATTTTCGGAATTGCCCCCAAAAAAGCTTCTCCAGTGAGTAAATCCAATCGAATGGGCTGGCTGGCTGCAGATAATGTATCCCTTATTAATAATGTAGCCGTGATGGAGGCTTTTATTGATCCCCACACATAAATCTAAACCCCCCCCCATGAATAAAAAATGTAATAAGGTCGTGGAAATAGCCTAAATAATGGCAGATGAGCCCGAAGTGACAGGGACAAACTGCAGGGCTGGGGAATTGCTGATGGATGGCAGCCTGTGCCTCCAGCCTGGGATGGGGACAGCACCAGGGTGCAGCTCCTGGGAAGCCAGGGCAGGGCTCAAAAGGATCCTTAAGACACAGGATCCTGCGGGAATCCCCTTCCCAACTCGTCCATGTCCCGTCCTTGGCCTGGCAGCCCCCCAGGTGCCAGCACTGCCCCTTTGGGTGCCCCTCAGAGGTGCCCAGGAGGTGCTGGATGTGACTGTGCCCTGTGCTGGCTCCAGCCCATCCCTCCCTCTCCCCCTCCTGCTATTTTAACACCTCTTGGAAAACCCTCCCCCAGCCAGCACTCGGCTCCTGCTTTATGGGGAAGCCATAAAGGGGCTGAAGCTCTGCCCGTGCTCAAAACTTGGCCTAAATTGGGGGGAAAAAAAATCACCTTTTTGTGTCTCTCGGCCCTGCAGCACCAGAAACTCCTGGAGCAGCAACCTCATCCCTCCCCCCTGTTTGTCCTGAACGCCTGGAAAGCATCACCCAGTTCCCCCTTTGGAGCTGCAGGGTTGGGATAACGGGGTTTGCTGGGAAGAGGCCTCGCTGTATGAACCACAACGTGACTCCTGTTCACATGGCAGGGACAAACCTTCCCAGCTGGACTTTCCCTTGGAGAAACAACCCCTGTGAGTGGTGTAGCTTTTGGCAGGGCATCCCAAAATATCACAGGAAGCGTGGGAAGAGGGATCCTGGCTGGAAGGAGGCTCAGGAGGGTGAGGGGCTGGGGGGTTTTGCCCAAGGGACCCCCAGGTGCTGTCACCCTCTGTCACCTCCTGGCCGGGGTGCAGCAGGACCACAGGGATGCTGCCCCTGAGGGCTGTCACCGATGGGTTATTCCCATTAAAATGCCAACAATCCAGCTGGATAATGCCAGGGGAGCAGCTCATGAGCAGCTGGCAGGGCTGCAGCCTGGCTGGGGCCACGGGGGCGTTATTATTCCAGGATATTCCTGGAGCTTCAGGTAACTCCTCTGATCCTGTGGCCCAGCCCTGCTGCCAGAGGCCTTTCCCCTCTTTCCCCTCCTCGATCCAGAAGATCTTTCCCAAGCCAGGGACCCGCAGAGGGGGTGACAAGTGGCACAGACACATTCCCAGCCACCCCCGAGCAGGGACGGGGACGGTCCTGGGATGTGGGAGAGGAGGGGAAAGGGAGATGCCAAAAGGGTTTTGGGAAGAGCCCTGGGGTGGGGAGGAGAGAGGGGAGTGATGACATGGCCAGACCCGCTTTGGGAACATCAATAATCCTCCTGTCTCACCCCAAACAGGAGAGCAACAGGAATGGGAGGATATTTATCACGGTCTGAGGGTACCCAAGCAGAGCCAGGGGCTGAAGGGGCAGCGAGGGATCCAGGGGGGGATCCAGCAGCGGGATGGGATCCCAGCTTTGTCTGGAGGTTGGATTCATCCCCCCACACCTCTCCTGTGCTTTTCCAGGGGTGATGGGATGAGCTGCCCCCCCCCAGCCACGGGCACAGAGCAATGTCCAGCAGCCTCCCTGCTCCATCCCAGCGGGATCCACGCCGGATGATGGATCCCATCGGCTGCAGAGCACACGGGGATCCTTTGGGATGAGGCTGGGAACATAAACGTGATGGATGATCCCAGCCAATGCTTTTGGGGCCCACTCACTGCAGGACTGTCACACGCCACTGCCAAGTGAGCTGCAGGAACTCCGAGGCTGCAGAGAGGGGTTTGTTATCCGGGAAAGCCTCCGGAGGGGGATATTGGGATATTGGGATATTGGGATATTAGGATACTGCTCCGGAGCTGCAGTGGGAGCTCTTTGGAACACTCGGGTGTGAAAGCACCTGGAGGAGGTGTCACAACACCTGGAGGAGGTGTCACAGCACCTGGAGGAGGTGTCACAGCACCTGGAGGAGGTGTCACTCCTGGGCTGGTGGCCCTGGCCAGGTCGGCCTTGATGAGCATCTCCAGAGGTTGCTATGGCAGCAGGGGGGATAAGGAGGGATGAGCCCGGCTGGTGCAGCAAAGGACAGGGGGAAATCTTGGGAAAGCAGAGCTGCCAGCTCAAAGAAAGGATCAAAGCAGGCAGGAGCCTGTGTCAGAGCAAAGCACGACGCTGGTGGGAGGTGCAGAGGGAGACCCCGCAGTCCGGGGTGCTCAGGGAGGGGAGGAGGTGGCAGAGGCAGCACGGGGTGATCCCGGAGCCTCCCGCCAGAGGGAACACATCCCAAAAAACCCCCCCGAGGAAAAATCCACACGCGGCCGGAAAAAAATTCAGCTCTACAACCCAGCCCCCCCACGGCCTCCTCCCCCAATTTTGGCTGCTTGGAGGTGCCGCGGGGGAGCTGTGCCAGCCCGCTGGGCATCAGCCGGGGGCCAATTCCCGGCTGGAATGAGCCCCCCGGGCCCGCAGCAGCCGCCGCCACCCCCCCCCCCCCCCCGCGCTGCAATCAATAGTGTTTGTTCAGCCCGAGCACTGACAGCTCATTTCGGGGCCAGGTTGGCTTCACAATTGCTTGTTGGAGAGGAAACCCGAGATGAAACAATAGGCTGGGGGGTTGTTGTTGGGTTGTTTTTTTTTTTCGGGAGAAAAATGGTCTGGTCTAATTCCAGTCTCTGCCTCGCTCCGTGCATCTTTTTTTTTCCCCCCTTCTTTTTTTTTTTTTTCCTTTTCTTGCCCGTCTTTGCTCCCGTTTTCCAGCTCTCTCGAGGTGCAGGAAAGCCCCTGGGATGGGGAGGGTTGTCCCACCGAGCAGGAGGAGGGGGGAAGGAGAGATTTGGGGATACAAGGGGGTTAACCCGCTGTGGGGCACGGGAACATCCCACAGCCCTTCCCTAGGGATGGGCAGAGCAGGCAGGACATGCCCTGCCCTGCCAGGCCACACCACTTTGGTCCCTGTGTGACAGAAAACATCGGTTTGCTTCGCTTCTCCTCCCTCCACGTGGCCAAAATAATGCCCAAAGCACAGAACAGCGGGGAAATTCCATTTATAGGGAAGTTCAAGGCCCCTGGGGGAAACAGTCTGCCCTGGAAGACTCGGGAAAAAAAACTTTTCCACGCTCAAGGGGGGGAAAGAAAATAAGATATTGAGCTTTTCTGGAAGGTGTTGTGGCTCAGAAACAAAACCCCGAGCCTGGGGATTTGCTCTCTGTGTCTCCTGCTCTGAGATTCCGGAGCATCCTGCCCTTGGAAAACCAGGGAGCTTCCCCTCCCTGGAGCTGGAAGCAGCAAGGAAGAGCCGTTGTGGTTTCTGGGCAGAGGGTGGCAAATATTTGTTAAACAGGGAAAGAAAATAAACGGGGAAATCAAAACAAACAGTGGGGGCGAGAAGGTAAATATTGACTGGAGCCCAGAACTGAGATTAAATAAACGGTGGGAATAGAAAACTCCTTGAAATGGGATCGCAGAATCCCAGGATGGGGATGGGAGGGACCTTAAAGCCCATCCCGTGGGCAGGGACACCTCCCACTCTGCCAGGATGGTCCAAGCCCTGGCCAGCCTGACCTTGGGCACTTCCAGGGATCCAGGGGTGTTCCCTGCTTTGAGAGGAGCAGTGGGAATATGCAAAATGCAGGGAATTAAAGTGTGAACCCAACCAGGGGCTGAACCCTCCACCCCACAACTGTGCCGGGGGGAGGAACGAGCCCGGGGTAGCCCCGGGACAGCCCCGGTGGCCCTTTCAGACACCCCGGTGGCCCTTTCAGACACCCTGGTGGCCCTTTCAGACACCCCGGTGGCCCTTTCAGACACCCCGGTGGCCCTTTCAGACACCCCGGTGGCCCTTTCAGACACCCTGGTGGCCCTTCCTCCCGCTCCCGGTGCCCAATTCCCTGGATACTCGCCCTGCCAAGGCTCTGACACCCCGTTAACCCCGTGAATGCCCGCGGTGCCCCCGCCCGGGGTAGGGGACGGTGGGATGGGAGTGAATCCCGTGGAGCCTTTTGGAACAATAAACCTGCATTGTCCTCGTTACAGCCCAGAAAGTCCTCATTACAACCCAGAAATTCCGGCGAGCTCCTTCCCTGATTTAAATCAGCTCAGTTATTTGAATGAAGCAATTTATTTCCAGTTCCTTTTCTACATTTTTTTCCCCCTCTCTCTCTCTCTCTTTTTTTTTTTTTTCAATTTTTTTTCTTCCTGTTGTATTTTTTTTTTTTATCTGCTGCCAAAGCTGCATTTATTTCCCGGGGAGTTAAAGAGAGGGGAAGGTGGGTGGGCTGTGCAGGAGCCGACCATGCAACACCTACACTGTCATTACATTTACCGAGGCGGTTCTGCCACGGGGAATTACAGCCTTAGAGAGGGGAAAAAAAACCCCAGGGATTGCTGTGCCCAGGCTAAAATTCCTTCCCCCGGGCCCTTGATGAACTGGGAAACTGGACTGGAATCCCGTGGCCTGTGGCCTGGCTTCCAGGAACACCCATTAAACTGAACCAGTTGGATTTCTCTGGGATTTTTTTAAATATAAATGAGGCTCCCGATCCTCCAAACATTTATGCACCTGCTTAATGTCACACACACTGTGAATATCTCCGGTGATCCTCGTGTGGGAGGTTAAATATCCCGGAATATCCGTGCCAGGTCGGGATCAGGGAGGATCAGGAAGGCTGTTCCAGCAGCCTCCAGGGAAATATCGAGTGCTGGGTGTCAGAGATGGGCACAGAGATTTCAACAGAGCACCAGGGGAAGAAAATCAACCTCAAAGAGACCTCAAAAAAATGTTTTAACCCAGTTTGTCCTTCCTCCCTCCCCACATTGAGAGTCACCTGCTCCCACCCCTCACATTTATCATGACACTCAACCCCAAACTTTTTGTGCCACAGTTTAAGGCTGTGATGTCTTATCCTACTGGATGTGGAAAACAAGCCCTTAAGAAAACGTGGATGTCGAAATTTCCGGCTGTTTTCACTGGGAAATCTCCCCAAAAGAAAGGATTTGAATGAAACACTTTGTTCTGCCACCATCTTCATCCACCTCCTTATCCACTTCAACTCCTTCCTCTCCTGCCCAATTACTTTTGGAGAGAGAGATGAATTTAAAAGACAACAGCCAGGGAATAGAAGGGAAGCGTTTATTTACCGGCAGGATGGGATTTAGGATAAATATCTGGAGACTGGGAAGAAAAGGGGAACGACAGAGGAGCAGCTTGGCAGAGGCTCCCACAAAAGCTGCACGGGATGAGAAGCTCCTCCAGGACAGAACACTGGGAAAGGGTGAAACAATTAATCCATCAGCCTGAAAACCATTGGTTCCTTCAGCCGAGTTCATGGTGGGAGCTGTTCATAAAACCATGGAATTGTTTGGGTGGGAAAGGGACCTTAAAGCTCAGCCTGGGTTGCTCCAAACCCCGTCCTGTTGTTCCCCAAGGCTTGGTTTTTTTTTGGAGTCTCCTCAGCCACCAGATCCACCTTTCCCTCGGAACAGCCTCTCCATCCTGTTCCCCCCAAAAGGATGGTTTTTGGGATCATGTTGGAGCAGCAGCTCAGCCCCGGGGGGAGGCTGAGCAGGGACTCAGCACCAACTCCTGCACCCTCAGAGGTGCCCTTGACGTGTCCCTCGTCCTCCTTGGGGTGGGAGAGTGTTGTTGTCCCCCCCTTTTCCCATTTATTTACAGCCCCCTCCGTGGGGAGGAGCTGCTGGATCTCATTCCAAGCCGTATCCAGAGCCGAGCCGGGCCCCTGGGTGCTGCTGGGACGTAAATAATGGTAAAAATAACCAGCACGGAGGGAATCGATACGCTGGGAGCCTGGGGAGCCCAGCTCAGCCCTGAATAAATTCCAGACAGGGCTGCTTTCCCAATTGATTGTCCCTCCCAGGCAGTGCATCCATCACTGGCAGCCAGCCGGGAGCGGGGCCGGAGCCGCGCTCGGAATGTTCACTCCGGAGATCCGGGGGGTGGGAGAGCTCCTGGAGGCACCAACACCCAGGGCTGGGCATCCCTCGCTGCCCACGGGGAGCTGCTGCCTGGGCACAGGAGGGAGAGGCTCCGGGATGCTCCTGGAAGGTGGGGACGCTCCCAGGAGGTGATGGATGCAGGGATATCCCGGGGATATCCCAGCGGCTCAGGACCGGCCTCTCCATCAGAGCAAAGCCAGTAAAGGGCCAACAAACCCCCCCAAAATTCAGGGAATGCAAAGGGAACAGCAAAACCAACCCCCAGCCCGGGGGTGCCAACGATCCAGCCTCTCCAGCTCCTGATTTTCCATTCCCTTTGGCATCACGGAGCGTGCACGAAAGCCACGGGAACACAATCCAGCTGAGCGACTCCGGGCACCCACGGACACCCCTCCCACATTTTTGTGCCACGGACACTGAGCCCAAATTGCTGGAGTTCAGCTGCTCAGGCTCGGGGAGATGGGGCAGGGAAAAGCAGGGAGAGCAGGAACCGAGGGGAGCTGAGATGGAAAAACTGCTGAAAAGCCTCCCCGTGCTTGTCAGGAGAATTAACTCGGGATGATGTAGGGGAAACAACTAAGTGGTTTTTGTGTCAGCCACACTGAATCAAACCTGCTCAAATATATGCAGGCATGTGTGCAGTGAGGGATGGAGCCCATCTCTGGAATGGAAAGCAGGCTCTTAGCTGGGAGAGATGGGTTTTATTTTTTTATGCTTGGCAAAGAGGAGGAAAGAAATGTGTGTAAATTAAATGAGGTGTCACGGGGAGAACACCGAGAAGGGGGGTGGGTTTTTTTTTTTTTAAAAATAAAAATAAAATTAAAAAAAGGGCGTGTTTTGCAAATAAATAAACCCAAGGTGATTATTAAGGTGAAGAATAAATTGGAGTGGGAGATTTGAAGCAGAGTAACAGGACCATGGGCAGCTGCTTCTGGGAGGGGAGGCAACAAGGGCCTGGCTTTTCTTGCCAGCAGGGAGATCTCCAGGTTTGCTGGGCTTCCCATCCCTGGATCTCATGGGATGCCTCGTGGATGCTCAGCCTCAGGATGTCTTTTCCACTTCCTGACCCTCAAACCCAGGGAAAACCGGGTGAATTCTGCATCTCAGGTCAACACCTCTTACCCTCCTCGATTTTGGAATTATTTCTGACCCTTTTCAGTGCCCCTCTGCTCTTATTTGCTTCGGCAAAGGAAAAAATAGGAATTGAGGGTCTCCTGCCTGTGCCAGCCACGTTCCCAGGCTCCTGCCTGCTCCAGTTCTCCTCTTCCTCACCCAGTGGGTTTTAGGGTTTTCTTTCCTGGATGATTTTTGCATGGAAAGGAGCCCGGAGCCGGGGAGATGTGCGAGCACACGCTCACTCCAAAGCACTTCTTCAAGAGCTCCTCTCAAACCAGGGCCATCAAAACACGCCCTGCTCTTCAAATCCCGAAGCATTCCAAGGTCTGCCGGCAGAAAGAGCCCTTGGAAATGGGATGGGATGCTCCTTAGCACGACTTCCCGGGGCAAGTACCACCCACAAACACCGGCTGAGGGATTTTTTTGCTGGAGCAACACCTCGTTCCCGTTGCCAGCCGAGCCTCTCCCAGGGGATGGGGGATAATGGGAACGAGCTGTGAGCGGCCACAGCACGACAATAACGGCAGCAAGTGAGGATGAAACATAACCCCGGGGGTTTGCTCGAGAAACAGATGGTTTAATGTTTGTTTGAAGAGCTTCTCGAGTCAAAATAATGGTGGTAATAACAGTTTAGTGGTGAAGGGAGCCGGGATGGGGGAGCGGGGAGGGGGGGATGGCTGGGGAAAGGCAGCAGAAAAGGTCCCAAAAACCTCCCAAAACCCAGCCCTGAAGCAGTGCCAGATTCCCCAACCTGCAACCCAGGGAACCTGCAACCCACCCCCCCCAATCCCAAAGGAGCAGAGAATCCCAGGATGGTTTGGGTTTGGAAGGGGAGCTCATCCCATCATATTCCCTGTGGGACGGGCTGAGAGGGTTGGGGACATTCCACTGGGAGAGGAGAAGGTTGTGGGGAGTCCTTGGAGCACCTTCCTGCACGGGAAGGGGCCCCAGGGAGGCTGGAGGGGGACTTTTCACCAGGAGCTGGATGGACAGGACGAGGAGGAATGGGTTTGGACTGGGATGGATGGGATACTGGGAAGAAACTCCAGTTTTCCCCTCACTGATCCCAGTGGTTCCTTCACTGCTCCCAGTGTCCCCCACACCGATCCCAGTGTCCCTCTCACTGATCCCAGTGTCCCTCTCACTGATCCCAGTGTTCCCACACTGCTCCCAGTGTCCCCACACTGCTCCCAGTGTCCCCCTCACTGATCCCAGTGTTCCCACACTGATCCCCGTGGTTCCCTCACTGATCCCAGTGTTCCCACACTGATCCCAGTGATCCCCACAGTGATCCCAATGTTCCCAATGTTCCCCACACTGCTTCCAGTGTCCCCCACACTGATCCCAGTGATCCTCACACTGCTCCCAGTGTTCCCTCACGTGGAGAACAGGTAGAAAAGGATCCCGAGCCAAAATATCCCAAATATTCTTTTTTTTTTTTTCCTGGTGAAAGCCTTAAAAAAAAAAAATAGGAGCTGTGGCTAAACCCCTCCCCAGGCTGGCTGGAGCTGCACCTCTAGGTTTCCTTTTTCCCCCTTTTGGCCACAAATAAATAGGATTATGAACCCTTGGGCTGAGGCAGGAGCATCCCAGCCTCTCCCAGCCCAACCCAGGGAGGATTTTTGCCTTTTTTGTGCCACTTTGCAGCAGCATCGAGTCGAGAGACCCTCGGTACAAGTCGCCAAACAAAATCCAATTAAGCTCCGGGCTGGAGCTGTAATTGTTACAAAAGCTCCGTGTCAGGTGGGGGAGACGTTATTAAAAAATATAGCAAACAATTTGCACCTTCCCTCCCTCCTTTCCCTCTCCTTTCCTGAGGGCTGGGAGTGCACTGCAGCCATTCCTGCAGTCCCCTCTCTCCAAAGGTTATTCCCTGTGTCTCAATGTGATGCCAGAGCTCCTCTGGGGTGTATTTATGGGATTTTGGGACATTAATGCTGCTGCTTCCAGACCCAGAAATGCCCTTTATTCACCTCGTTAGCAGGGAGGGTGAGGGGCTGTGGGGTGAAGGATCCCACGGGCCAGGTTGGGGGATGAGGTGGAGGAAGGATGGAAAACAGCAGGATTTTCCCCCTGTAGGGACACCTTCCACTGGCCCAGGTCGCTCCAACCTCCTTCCAGGGATGGGGCAGCCACAGCTTCTCTGGGAAAACCATTCTGGGGCCTCACCGCCCTCACAGGGAGGAGTTTCTTCCCAGTATCCCACTGGGATCAGTGAGGGGATCACTGGGATCAGTGTGGGGAACACTGGGGTCTGTGTGGAACACTGGGAGCAGTGAGGGAACCACTGGGATCGGTGTGGGGATCATTGGGATCAGTGTGGGGGACACAGGGATCAGTGAGGGAACACTGGGAGCAGTGTGGGGACCATTGGGATCAGTGTGGGGATCATTGGGATCAGTGTGGGGAACACTGGGAGCAGTGTGGGGAACACTGGGATCACTGTGGGGATCATTGGGATCAGTGTGGGGGACACAGGGATCAGTGAGGGAACACTGGGAGCAGTGTGGGGACCATTGGGATCAGTGTGGGGATCATTGGGATCAGTGTGGGGAACACTGGGATCAGTGAGGGGATCACTGGGAGCAGTGAGGGAACACTGGGATCAGAGAGGGGATCACTGGGATCAGTGTGGGGGTCATTGGGATCAGTGTAGGGACTGTTGGGATCAGTGAGGGAACACTGGGATCAGTGAGGGGGTCACTGGGATCAGTGAGGGCACACAGGGATCAGTGTGGACCCCACAGGGATGCAGCCCAGCATCCCACACTCCCCGTGACATCCCTGCCCAACCCAGGCTAAACCCCCGAGGAGCTGCCAACCACCCCCCCCTCCCTGCCCCAGAGTCACTTTGGATTAAAAACACAACAAATAAATAAACAAAAATCTCCCCCCAATCCCCAACAGCAACGTTACATTTCCCGATTTTTAATTTTTTTCCCCCTATCTTTTTTTTCCTCCCCCCTTTCCTCGGAAAAGCAGGAATCACAGGGAGATTGGAGGCACAGATCCCAACACATTTTCCCCTCAGGTGTTCTCGAAGCTCTGGGAGGTGCAGATGAGGGCTTGTTTAACAGAGATAACTGTGACACGGTGCCAAATAAATTCGGGCTCCGGGAAGAGCTGCTGACACTCCGACAGCTCCCAGGAACCTTCTGGTGAGAAACAACCCTGCCAATATGTCAGATATTTTCGGAGCTCTGCTCCCTCTTTAGCGCTGGAGAGGAAGGAAAGGTGCTGTCACTGAAACCCACGGGGTTGGGGAAGGAAGTGTGTGCCTTCCAGGGAGGAAAAAAGGGGAAAATCCCACCCCTGGAAGTGTCCAAGGACAGATTGGAGCAGGCTGGGATAGTGGGAGGTGTCCCTGCCCGTGGCACTGGGTGGGATTTAAGGTCTTTTCCAACCCAAACCATTCTGGGATTCTCTGGTTATTTGGTGGCCAGAGGAAAACTGTGCAAGATCACTGCAAGAAAATAAAAATAAGCAAAAAACCCCACCCTCTTAAGCTCCCTCCCAATCCAACTCATTCTGGGATTCTCTGATTATTTGGTGGCCAGGGGAAAACTGTGCCAGATCACTGCAAGAAAATAAAAATAACCAAAAAAAACCCCCCAAACAAACAAGCAAAAAAAACCCCAAACAAACAAAAAACCAGAAAAAAACCCAAAACAAAACACAAAACACCAAAAACAAAACAAAACACAAAACACCAAAAACAAAACAAAACCACAAACAAACAAACAAAAAAACCCAATACCAAAAAAAAAACCCCCTTAAGCTCCCTTCCAATCCAAACCATTCTGGGGTCCCATGATTCTAAAAGACACCCCCAAATAATCCAGTTTTTCTGTGGTGTCCTGGCAGGAGTGGAGCCAGCCAGGTGGGAACCAGGGAGAAAGTGGCTAAAACAAGGTGAAACGAGGTGAAAACCAACCTGTGCCCTTCAACCCCCAACGAACCCCAAACTCCTCCCAGGAAAAAAAAAAAAAAAAGCCTGGAGAGGGAAAACCAACAGCGAAAGTGAGTTCAGGGCTCGCCCTGAACGACCCAGCTCAGCATAAAACCCTGAGGAATCCCATTCCGGGGTGGGGAGGAGGCACAAAGGGGACAAATGGATTTATTCCTCCCACTTGTTTTTGGGTGAATTACCCGGAGCAGCACCCTGGGCCCGAATCCCCTCAGCCAACTTGCCCTCCTGTAGTTACACGGCAGGATCTGCCCCAGGGGCACCGTGGGATTGTACAGCAGGCCCTCATATTTCAAACCCCAACAGCAACAAATATGCAATTATAGAGTTCAGTGGTGCAGCACCGCGGGGAGGGGAGGGAGGGACTGCAGGGAAACAGCTCAGGGAGCCACTCCTGGGAAGGTTCATCCCTGGGAAAAGGAGGAGCAGGGGGGACCTTCTGGCTCTGCAACCCCCTGGTAGGAGGGGGGAGCTGCCAGGGAACAAGGGACAGGAGGAGAGGGAACGGCCTCAAGCTGTGCCAGGGGAAGGTCAGCTTGGATATTGGGGAAATTCCTGGTTGGATATTGGGGAAATTCCTTCCTGGAAAGGGTTGGTTAAACATTGGAATCCACCCAGGGAGGTTTGGAGCCCCCAGCCCTGGAGGTGCCCAGGGAAGGCCTGGCCGTGGCACTCAGAGGACAAGGTGGGGATGGGGCACAGGGTGGGCTCGATGCTCTGGGAGGGCTTTTCCAGCCTCAGCGAGCCTGGGATTCCCCCAAACCTGATTCCAAGGTATCTCAGCAGTGAAACATTCCTGCCTGGAGCTTTCCAGCGGGGAGGTGATGCCCGTTGGCCCCTCCAGGACCCGCAGGAGCTGGCAGGGCAGCAGGAGAGCGATTCCTCAGCCCCAGCCCCGCAGCAGAGGCTTTGTGGCATCAGCTCCTGTGGCCAGGCTGGAGTGGTGCCACCCCCCTGGCACAGGTCAGGGCTCGGGGTGTTCACATTTTGGGAGGGGGGAATGTCACAGGGAGCCATAAATCAGCCCCGAATCCTCCTGTCAAACCTCCCGCCACCCCCTGGCCTTCCTGGAAAGGGTGGAAAAACACTGGAACTGCCCAGGGAGGGTGTGGAGTCCCCAGCCCTGGAGGTGCCCAGGGAAGGCCTGGCCGTGGCACTCAGAGGATGAGGTGGGGATGGGGCACAGGGTGGGCTCGATGAGCTGGGAGGGCTTTTCCAGCCTCAGCAATCCCGGGATTCCTCCAGCTCTGGAACCCTTGCAGCCTCTCAGAGCAGGGAGTTACATCCCTCTCTCTCTCTCAGCCACTTCCCGGGCCGGGATCCACGGCAGTTGTTGGGGAGTTAATTAAATGTCATGTACCATTAAGAGCAACACAGAGCTGGCTCTGGGCGGGAGCGACGCCTGTTTGTTTGTGTGATGGGCCTTGGATGGGGCCCTTTGCTGGTCCTGCCCCACCAGGTGGGGCTGAAAACCCGACTGAATGAAGTTTCCAGCGCTGTCCATCACATCACCGAGCCCACTCCAGGAGATGGATGAAACCCTCGTGCCAGGCTCTGCAAAGGCAGGGCTGGTATTGATCAGGATTCGGAGTCTTTGTTCCTGTACAAGAGCATAAATCAGAGAATCACAGAATCACAGAATCCCAGAATCAGCTGGGTTGGAAGGGACCTCTGAGATCATCAAGTCCAACCCTTGATCCAACCCCGCCGTGGTTCCCAGCCCATGGCACTGATGCCACATCCAGTCTCACCTTAAAAACCTCCAGGGATGGAGAATCCACCCCTTCCCTGGGCAGCCCATTCCAAGGGCTGAGCACCCTCTCTGCAAAGAAATTCTTCCTAATCTCCAACCTAACCCTCCCCTGGCACAGCTGAAGCCCGAGCCCTCTTGTCTTGCTGATGGTTGGGTGGGCAAAGAGACCAACCCCCAGCTGGCTCCCCCCTCCTGTCAGGGAGTTGCAGAGAGTGAGGAGGTCTCCCCTGAGCCTCCTCTTCTCCAGGCTGAACAGCCCCAGCTCCCTCAGCCTCTCCTCACAGCACTTGTGCTCCAGTCCCTTCCCCAGCCTCGTTGCTCTTCTCTGCACCTGCTCCAGCCCCTCAATGTCCTTCCTGAGCTGAGGGCCCAGAACTGGACACAGCACTCCAGGGGTGGCCTCACCAGTGCTGAGTCCAGGGGAGGAATCCCTTCCTTGGACCTGTTGGCCACACTGTTCCTGAGCCAGGCCAGGATCCATTGGCCCTCTTGGCCACCTGGGCACACTCTGGCTCCTGTTCAGGAGCAATGGAGCTGAAAATGCCACAGCTTGACTCGGGCAGTTGTCAAACCCACACGAAGCTCATTTTCAGGAATATTTGGCCATCCTGGAGCTGTCACTGCCCCGGGAATTGCTGCCTCCCATCCCAGCCCTGCCCTCCCAATCCAAGACATCCAGTCCCCTCCTGCAAAACCCAAAAAAACTTGAATTACTTTCTGTGCATCTGCAGGAGGATGTGGAGCCTCTGCCCTCTGTGCTGTCCCTTTATATTTATTTATCTGTTTGCTCGTTTATTTATTTATCTGTGTCGCTGCCGCTGCTTTATTTACAGCCCCATTTCCGGAGGAAATCGGCCCGTTTATTCACGAAGTGCAGCACGTCCCCCTCCTTCCCCCCTCGGCGCTCCCAATTCCATCCCCACTTCCCGGCGCCTCTTTCCCTCGCATCAAAACTTTATTAAACGTGTCCCTAACAGGGTGGAAACGGATAGGGAAAAAAAAAAAAAAGAAAAAAGACGCTGAACGCTTTTAAATCGTGGCAGGTTGGGGTTTTTTTTGTGTTCTGTTGATCCCCTCCCCGAGCAATAGGATGTGACGGGCAGGCAGCGCTTTCAGAGGCAATTAAATCACACTCGGGGAGGCGGCGCGGGGAGGAGATAAAAGGGAACAACTCGCTCGCTCTGTTCTCTCACGCGCATCCCCGAACCCCCCCAGGGACGGGGGAACACGTCACGGGGGTTGCTGTGGATGATCCGAGGCAGGATAAATAGCAGGGGAGAAGGTGAAACTCGAGTTCGGAGTAATTAACGGGGAGGAAAGGGAGGGAGGAGGGGGTTTGCGGCAGCCAGGAGCGAGGCTTTGAAAGCAGGGAGTACCAAACTCCCTCCCCAGCGCCGTGACTCAGCCTCCCGAGGAAATAAGAAGCAGAGATTTAGCTGTTTATCCACTTTGGGACCCCGTCAACAGCGGGGACAGGGGGTCTGTTTATCCCCCCCACACACATCCACGTGCACTTCCAGGGCTGACCTCCCTCCCTGTGCCCGGCGTTCCTCCCCTTCCCCGGCACATCCATCAGGGAAAACGGGAGAGGAAAGTCTGGTTTTCCACCCAAAGGGCGCGTTTCCATTGGCTTTGTTTTCCCCTGTGCTTAAGAAATGCAAAAAAAGAGCAGCTTTTCCGAGGTAAAACATCTTTACGGCCCAGGGAGGGAATGGGAAGCTCGTGGAATTCCAGAGCAAAAGGGGGATCCCAGGGCTGGGATGCTCCAGCCAGGGGTGAGCAGAGCTGGATTCTCCCTTAACGGGAATATCCAGAAGTTATTTTTGAATTCCAGAAATATTCCTGAAATCACACACACACACACACACACACACGGAGAGATCTGGAAGCCCAGATGTGCTGGAATTCTGTGGGAAGCAGGAAAAAAGTCCCCGTGGTTACGTAGATCCTCACCAGGGAGGGCAGGCAGCCACAGCAGGGGATGGCAATCACCACCACGAGCTGTTAAAGCGGGTCTACAGCGCTAATTAATAACCATTAATGAATTATTGCACAGCTGCCTCGTGGTTCCCCCCTGGTTTTGAGGGTTTTATCCCGAAATGTTCTGCTGGGAGGGCGCAGGAGCAGCCCCAGTGCCTGCCTGTCTCTCCCCCGCCTGGCACACCAGGCTGATTATCATTATTATTGGGTTAATTAAAACCATAAAAGTGAATTCCTGCTGCACCGAGCGCTTGGGAGCAGATGGCAACAAGTCCCGAGCTCCATAAAAGAGAATTGGAAGCTGTCGAGTGGCTCTGGCTCGTCCCTCTGGGGCTCTGGGGGAGCAGCAGGTCCCTCCTGTCTGAGCCTTCCCCAGTCCCGGGAGCACCAGCACTCCCAGTAACCCCCCCGTGCAGCTCTGGGAGGTCGGGAGAAGCTCATTAAGCGGCTGGGAAGCCGTTAATTGTTAAATCCGAGCCTCTCCCGCGGGATGTCACCTCCCCTCCGTGTGACACTGCAGGGCAGGGGGAGCCTCCTGGGCTTTCAGGCTCAGAAATCCGGCACGGTTTGGGAGAAGCTGGAGCTCGTTTCCATCGGGCACAGCGACAATGTGGCTTTTGATGGTCCCAGCTGTGTTTGGCTCCGAAGATTCCCGGCGTTTTTCCGACCCAGCTGGGATTTCCCGGCGCCCTGTGCGGGCAGGGAAGCTGCACATCCCCCCCGGTGCTGGCACAGGCAGGAGAGGGGGGCTCCAAAACACCCCAGGAAATGAAGTTTGGCTGAAGTTCCTCAGTGCCACGAGCGGCAGAAGGGGAATCAGGGAGTCCCTGAATGGTTTGGGGGGGAAGGGACCTTGGAGATCATCTGGTTCCACCCCCTGGCATGGGCAGGGACACCTCCCACGAGCCCAGGTTGCTCCAGCCTGGCCTTGGACAGCTCCAGGGATCCAGGGGCAGCCACAGCTTCTCTGGGAAATCCATTCCAGGGCCTCCTCACCCCCACAGGGAGGAATTCCTTCCCAATATCCCATCTAACCCTGCCCAGTCAGTTTGAAGCCATTCCCTGTGTCCTGTGTCTCCAGTCCCTCTCCAGCTCTCCTGGAAGGGGCTCTCAGCTCTCCCTGGAGCTTTCCCTTCTCCAGGTGAACATTCCCAGCTCTCCCAGCCTGTCCCCATGGGGGAGATGCTCCAATCCCCTTCTCAGCTTGATGGTCTTGTCTGGACTTGCTCCAACAGTTCCATGTCCTCTTTAGGTTGGGGGCACCCCAAAACCCTGCCTGGCCCCCCTCAGCAGCAGCCCAGGAAGGTGCCTGGGCACCTCATCCCATCTCAGATGCAGAGGGGGAAACCCAGAGCAGCAGGAAAAACGAGGCAGGAATGTTGAATGGAAGGCAGGGGCAGCGGGGGGGAAATGGAGACAAACAGCTGGAGCTGCTTTGCTCCCACTGTACATCCAGGGAAAGCCCAGGCAGCAGGGAGAAATCCAATAATAACACAGGAGCTGTTACAAACCCCTTCTCACCTGCTCCCATCCCCTGGAGCACGAGGAGCTGCTCCTGCTCACGGGCTCAACCCAGGCACCAGGAAAACACTCCCAACTTTTAAATGCAACAACAAGGCAAAATCCAACCCCCCCCCCCCCCCCCAGCAGACAATGGGGAGTTTTGGGGTGTTTTCCCTGGATGCAAAAGGGAGAGGAGGCACCTCCTCTGAGCTCACGAGGTCAGGGTGAAACAGGGTCTCAGATGGGGATCTGTGAGGGTGGAGCGTTCCCAAGGGCTGCACGATTTTTAGCTGCATTCCCATGAAAAGTTTGGGAAGGCAGGTGAAGCACTGGCAGAGGGAATCAGGAAGGAGCAGCCTGGCTGGTCTGGGTGGGTTCTAGAAGCATTAAAGTTGGAAAAGACCTCCAGGATTGAGTCCAGCCCGTGACCGAACCCCACCTTGTCAACCAGACCAGAGCACTGAGTGCCACGTCCAGTCACTCCTTGTCCCCACCAGCATCCAGGAAAGGGAGATGCTCCCAGAGGAGGGAATGGGAACAGCACCCAGAGCCAGGGGAACATCCCTGCAGCATTTTGGAATAAGTCTGTGGCCCTGGGAGCCAGACCCCGGGCCCAGAGCCGAGCTTTATTAGCGGGAGCTGCACTGCACCAGCCAGTCCTCCCTCTGCAAACAGCCCCAGCCGCGGGGAAGGGCTCCCTCCAGACGTTCCTCTGGCTCCGTTGTTGTTGTTTAATTTGTGAGCTCGTTTATCTGGGAGCGTGGCAGGGCTGCCTCGTGCTCGGGGTGCTGAGCACGGCCGGGCTGCACCGCCACGATTACATGGCTGGGACCCAACCCCAGCAGCTGCTAATCCTGACTGTTAATTAGAAGATTCGGGGCTGAGAATTCCAGCACGGAGGCTCAGTTAAGCCTGAGCAGTTCCTGCGTTTTCTGGTCCCCCCCTCCCCTCCCCTTCCCTGCCTGTCATAATCCCTCGCCAAAAGCCGGCGGGGGCCCGACCCTGCCGGGCAAGGACGGCCGGGCACGGGCTCGGATTTTCACCCCTGGAAAGGAAAAAAGCCAGGAGAGGGCTGTGGTGACACGGGGAATTCAGCCTGGCCTGAAATGACAGCGTCTCCTCCTCGGGCCGGTTCGTTAATTTTGGTGTCTCAGCAGATTTGAGAGCAGCTTTAAATCGGGGTCAGGGCCCGGTTTGGTGGGGGGGGATGTGCCCGTCAGAGCGTTCAGGTCTCGCCCAGCCCCTGTTGTGCAGCTGCTTGAGCCAAACTGGGCGATTACCCGGGGAAACGGGGGTCAGTGCCACCTCCCAGCCCCGCTTTGGGCACCTCTGGCTGCTCTGGCTCCCCGGGCTGTCCCCTCTGCTCCGACCTTCCCAGCAGAGCTGCTGAGACGTGGCTGGAAGATGCTCTCAGGCATCTGCCAAGCTCCATTTGGACACAGACAGAGAGACAGAGAGGTGGCATCTTGAAAGCTGGGCCAGCCATCCCTCCTCTCCAAATGATTTGCTTGCGCTGAAGCCTCATTTTCTTTAATTATTTTTGGGGGCTGGGGGCGAGTCAGGCCGAGCTGTGCCTCGCTCAGGGCTGGGGAAGGGGGTGAATCCAGGTGTGGAGAGGCCAGCAGAGCTCATACCAATATTTTTTTGGCCTTCCTGGTGCTTGTTTCCCTCTCCCAGAGTGGTTGTGCTGCTGCCTGTCCAAGCAAAGCCGAGCCAAGGGCGTTTGAGCTCTTGGCCAGAGCCCAAGGAAGGGGGTTCAGAGCCATTAACATCCCCCAGGATGAAATATTGATGGGCAGAAAGCTGTTAGCAGGAACAAGAGAATTGGCAACCCCAACACCTGGGATCCTGCCCGTTCTGCTTCGGGGGGAAAAAAAAAACCACAACAAACCACAAATTCAAAAGGAAAAGGAGGGGGGAGACCTGGGGAGAGCAGGGGCTGGGGAGGGACAGAGGGAGGGGAGGGCAAAGCACAGCCTGGCCCAGCTCTTTGTCCCCCTGCCCTCCTCCCCTTTTTGCATTTTATAAACTAAATTGATTTCCAGAAGAAAGGAGCACTCGCCACACGCAAAGGGAACCTTTGGAAAGGAGCTTTAATTGGATTTCTGAGGGCTGCTCTTTCCCTTCCCCGGTAAATCAGGAGATTCCAGCCCAAGGAGGAGCTGGAATGTGGCCAGGAGTGTCCTTTGGGATGTGCCATCACCGTCCCTCCCTGAGCTGGAGGGATCAAGGCAGGACGAGGGATGTGGGAGAGGATTCCCCTTCCCTCTCTGCTCCTGCTCCTTTTCCCATCTCCTGGAGTGCCCTGGCCATGGGAAGGCTTCGATTAGTGCTCCTTTAGAGTTGGGGGTTTTTTTCAGGAATTGGTCTTTTCGTGCAATTTCTCCCTCTCAATGGATTATTTTTCCCCCTTTCCCGTGTATTTCTGGGCTGCTGAGTGCCCCTGGTTCAGTAACACCACTACTTGGGGTTTTTTGGGGGTGGCACAAGAACAAAATTCACAGCTTGGGGTGCAACTGGGCAGGGCTGGGGGAGCTTTGCAGGCTGGATTGAGGAAAACAATCCTTTTTCCCCCTCCCCATCCCAAAATCCACGGTATTTTTTGCATCTTCAACGTGTGTGAACTGTGAAATCTGAACCATGAGAGAAGAGCTGCTGTGGGTCAGGGGCACTGGGTGGCATTGGTGGTGGAAGGAACTGGGTTATACTGGGCTGGGGGGGCTGCAGGTATCCCTCCCCTCCCCTGTGCTGAGCAGACAGGCAGCTCCAGCTGCTTTACCTTCACCTTCCATGACTGCACGAGCACAAGAGGCCTCACAGAGTTATTTCCACCCTCCCAGACACAAATCCACCCCCAAACCTCCCTGGATTCCACAGGTACCACCCCAGTTCACACGTGCACTGGGACACTGGTGGGTTTGAAGGCACCAACAGCGCCAGAAATCCTCATTTTGGACCCCCAGGAGGGCCCAGGAACAGCCAAAACTCGGTGGTTTGCTCCCATATTTGCCTTCCCAGCACTCCTGCCCTGTTTTTATACGCTGGCAAATGGAATTACAGCCCCCCCCCCGAGCTGCTCTCCCCTCTCTGTGATTTGCATTCTGCTTAAGAACAGGCTGCTCTCATATCCCCTGCAAACGTGGCAGCCTCTGTTGGTCTTAATAAATTCATGAGCATTGATTCCTGGGAGGGGAACAGTGGGAATGTTAGACAGGAAGACACAGAGTTTCTGACCAAAGCAAAATGCTTTTCTCCTCCCTTCCCTTCCCTTCCCTTCCCTTCCCTTCCCTTCCCTTCCCTTCCCTTCCCTTCCCTTCCCTTCCCTTCCCTTCCCTTCCCTTCCCTTCCCTTCCCTTCCCTTCCCAAACCTTCCCTTCCCAAACCTTCCCTTCCCTTCCCTTCCCTTCCCTTCCCTTCCCTTCCCAAACCTTCCCTTCCCAAACCTTCCCTTCCCTTCCCTTCCCAAACCTTCCCTTCCCTTCCCTTCCCTTCCCTTCCCTTCCCTTCCCTTCCCAAACCTTCCCTTCCCTTCCCTTCCCAAACCTTCCCTTCCCAAACCTTCCCTTCCCTTCCCAAACCTTCCCTTCCCTTCCCTTCCCAAACCTTCCCTTCCCAAACCTTCCCTTCCCTTCCCTTCCCTTCCCAAACCTTCCCAAACCTTCCCTTCCCTTCCCTTCCCAAACCTTCCCTTCCCAAACCTTCCCTTCCCTTCCCAAACCTTCCCTTCCCTTCCCTTCCCTTCCCTTCCCTTCCCAAACCTTCCCAAACCTTCCCAAACCTTCCCAAACCTTCCCTTCCCTTCCCTTCCCAAACCTTCCCTTCCCTTCCCTTCCCTTCCCTTCCCTTCCCTTCCCTTCCCTTCCCTTCCCTTCCCTTCCCTTCCCTTCCCTTCCCAAACCTTCCCAAACCTTCCCAAACCTTCCCAAACCTTCCCAAACCTTCCCAAACCTTCCCTTCCCAAACCTTCCCTAACCTTCCCAAACCTTCCCTTCCCTTCCCAAACCTTCCCAAACCTTCCCTCCCAACCTGTAACCCCCTGGTTCAGCAATATCTGGGCACATGGAAACCCAAATGATGGCAAAACGCTCAGGATTGGAGCTCGAGGGTGCTAAAAACCATAAAAATGGGTTCCTTTTGAGGGTGGGGTGTGGGTGGGTCAGCTGTTCTCCCTGCAGCACCTCCAGGAGCTCGGCCCAAATCCCTCTTTAAAGGAATATTTATTTAAAGAGGCTCCACCTCAGCTCCAGGGGCTGCTGAGGTGCAAAAAAATTTAAAAAAACCCAAGCAAAACAAAACAACAAAAAAAATCCCAACCTACCAGGGTGGATTTGGTGGATTGATGCAGCAAAAGCTGATCCTGAAATCCTTTGGAATGGAGCCATTGATCCATCTGGAACAAGGTGGGGCTGGAGGAGCTGTGGCTGCCCCTCCCCTGGAAGTGTCCAAGGCCACTGGTGCAGTGGGAGGTGTCCCTGCCCGTCCCACGGGGTGATTTTAAGGTCCCTTCCAGCCCAAACCATTGCAGGATTCCATGATCCACCCAGGAGGGACACTCCAAGGCTCCCATCTTCTTCCCCAGCCCTTCTTCCCATGGCTTTTCCCACAGCAATCCCACTTCCCAGCCTCTGTTCCTGCCTGACATTGAAGGATGAGCTCTTAATGACACTAAATTAATAACTGTTGTAGAGTTTATTGGAGAAGATCATAAAAAAAATCAGTAATGTCATCGTGTCAGGCAAAGTTTCTGGTGGGTTTTTGTAATTATCATTATGCACGTCTGGGTTTGGTTTGTTTTTTTTTTTCCCCTTCCATCATTGATCTGAAGCTTTCAGAGAGACATTAATACACCTGACCACATCAAAATCCTTAATTATTCGCCCCACCAGCCAAACAACTGATTCTCCAGGGGCTCTGAGAGGACCTGGATTGTTCCCTGTGTGTCTATGAAACTCCCTCTCAGAGCTCACTTTTTCCCCCCTTCCCTTCGTGTCTTTGCTTCCCACACACAGCAGAGAAGAGCTGCTAATTCCAGCTAATTCCAGCCCCACATCCCGAATCCATGGGGAGCAGCCAAGCTGCCTGTTCCATCCGTGGGGTCACTCGGGATCCGGGGGAGCCAAATCCCACCACGGAGCCTGAGCAAAGCCTTGGAGACCCATCCCCCCCCCACATGGCTGGGAAATCACCTCCCCTCCCCAGGCCAGCATGGAATTGAGGGTTTTTTCCCCCTTTTATTATCATTTTCCCAAGTTAAATCCGGAGGGAATCTTCCCAGAGGGAAGAGCTTCTCTCTGGCGTGAGCTGGGATCTCCCAGGGGGTTGGATGGGCAGCTCTGGCAGCCTTGGAATGGACTTTTAACAGCAAAATTCCTCCTGCCCCTGCAAAAACCAGGCAGAAACGGGCAGCAGAAGGAGCTGGGAGGGGCTGGAAGGGGCTGGAAGGGGCTGGGAATGAGGGATGATCCCACCCAGCGCTCCCGGGGCAGGTGAGAGGTGCCGGGGCTCTCCGGGGCTCTGGGCAGGTGCTGAAGGGGTTTCTTCTTCCCTTTAAGTTGTTTTTAATAACGAGCTGAAGTCCTGCTGGGACACAGGCCGGCCCAGAGGGGCTGGGGCAGCTCCCAGGCTGTGCCCACCAGCGTTCCCAGTGCCCACCAGTGTGCCCAGTTGGGGCACTGGGCACCAGGGAGCCTTCCCCGGCAGCGGGAGCTCCCAGAGCGGCCAAATTTGGGGGGGGGAGGGGTTCCCGCACAGCACCGGCGTGGGGCTCAGCCCCTGTCCCCCGGGAATCTGGGGGTGCCCAGGATCCCGGATCCCGGGTTGGGATGAGCCGCGGCAGGGGAGTTGCTGTTTCTTGCCGGGGACTGTAGAGGGAAGTAGACGACTAAAGAGACTTTTTGCCTGGGGCTGGAACGAAGGTGGCCCGAATCCGGGACGGGTTCCAGTCAACCCCTTCCCTCGGGGGCCTTCCCAAGGCCGTCCTGGGGCTGGAGCAGCCCGGGCAGTGCCCGGAGCCAGCGCCGTGCGCAGGGACCCCGTGGCTCCTCTGCCCCTCACCCGGGGCTCCAACCCCCAAAAGTGCTTTCCCTGCCCTAAAAACGCTCCTTTTATCCCTTCTGAGAACACAGAAGGCTCTTTCCCAGCTGGGGGAGGGGAGGCTCGAGGCCAATCCCCCAGTTCCAGGAGGGAGCCTGGCTCTCCCTGTGTTTGGTGCTCCACCTGGAGCACCGGGAAAGCGGCTTCCAGCTGGTTCCCTGCCAAGAACTTCCACAGAGGGCACGGCAGGACTGACCAGGGAAGGGCTTTCATCTCTCCCTGATGCTCACTGTGGAGCAGGACTGGCAGTCATGGAATCATGGAATCCTGGAATGGTTTGGGTTGGAAGAGACTGTGGAATCATCCAGTGCCATGGGAATGGACACCTCCCACCAGCCCAGGTTGCTCCAACCTGGTCTTGAGCCCTTCCAGGGATGGGGCAGCCACAGCTCTTCTGGGAAACCTGTTCTTCCCTGTCCCCAGAGCTCCCAGGAGGTCACAGGGAACCCTTGGGATGGGGAACACTCCATGGGAATCCACCAGCTGGGAGAAGGGCAGGTTGGGGTCCCTGTCCACGGGCAGGGATGGAAGGAGGAACATCCCAGAAATGCTCTTTGTAGAGCCCAGGGATTGTCCTCCTGCCCCAGTGGGATGTGTTGGGAGCCACCAGCCCTGGGAATGTGCCCTGGAGCCACCTTGGCATCCCTGGGGAGGGATTTTCCATGCCCTGCCCCACCGGGATGTGATGGGAGCCACCAGCCCTGGGAATGTGCCCTGGAGCTGCCTTGACATCCCTGAGGAGGGATTTTCCATGCCCTGCCCCACCGTGGGCACCGGGCAGGTCCTGAGCAGGGGCAGGAATTGGCATTTCCAGCCACACAGGGTTCCCAGGAGCAGGAATTCCAAACAACTGCCACTCCAACCCCTCTCCCACCCAGCCCACGGGAGCAGGAATTCCAAAACCTGCCACTCCAACCCCTCTCCCACCCAGCCCACGGGACCTCGGTGTGAGGAGGGCTCAAACCCCGGGCTGTGAGAACACCCTGCAGGGGAAAATAAAGCACAAAAAAACCCCCAGAACCACAAAGCCTGGTTTATTCCAGGCTTTCTCCCGGCGTTTCTCACCTCTCCCAGCCTTTTTCCCCCTCCTCCCCGGCTGTTCTCACCTCTGTCCTTCCCGGGGAGGGTTCGGCTCCCGCTGCCTCCCAGAAATCCCCTCCCAGAGCCCTCCCGTTCCTGCCCTGGCATTTGATGCTTTATCGGGGGAAGATACACCGAGGGAAGAAATATATTGTGTAAATGACTTGATAATGCACAGCAAGGCAGCGCCCTGACCTTAAAAACTGCCTGTTAGCAGAGGAAAATAAAAAAAAAAAAAAAGGAAAAAAAAAAAAAGGAGAGAAGAAAAGAGACGGGGAGACTTTGCTGGGAGCCTTGATAGTCTGGGTGGAAAATGGAATTGTTTTTTTATGATTTCCAGCCTGCTTTAACTCTGCCCTCCGGGTCAATAATCTCAGTAACAACCTTTTCCTCCAAGAAAATGTTAGAGCTTGTGCTGGTCCCCGCAGGAATTCAGGTTCAGGTGCCTCGGAGGAGCAGTTCATTGCCTGGCAGCCGGAAAAAACGCCGGAGCATCCCGGGTGGGCAGCAGGGAGAGCCCCCCCAGGACGGTACCTGGTGGCCCTGGCTGGGTTTGGCACGTCCCTGCCAGCAGTGGGGGTGGGCAGGGTGAGGCACAGCCTCACGGGGGGGTTTTCTCCTCTACCAGGGAATTTTTCTCCCCCAATTTCCCCCCCTGTTTCATTCCCCAACCCCCCCTCCTGCTCAAGTTTCCCTCCTCGGCGCCGGAGCACAAGTGTTCTCCAGTGGTCAGAAGGGAAAGGGATGGGTTTCCATGGCAACTCCCTTCCCAAATGAGGGCTGCAGTCCCCCCCCCCCGTACCCCCTGCTCACAGGCAGCCCTGCCAAACCCGTGCCCCCTGTGCCAGGGGAGGGGATGTGCCAGGGATGCTCCACAGGATGCCAGGCACGGGCAAAGCCTTGGAGACCCCTCCACCCCCCACATGGCTGGGAAATCACCTCCCCTCCTCAAGGCCAGCATGGAATTGAGGGGGTTTTTTCCCCTTTTATTATCATTTTCCCAAGTTAAATCCGGAGGGAATCTTCCCAGAGGGAAGAGCCTCCCTCTGGTGTGAGCTGGGATCTCCCAGGGGGTTGGATGGGCAGCTCTGGCAGCCTTGGAATGGACTTTTAACAGCAAAACTCCTCCTGCCCCTGCAAAAACCAGGCAGGAACGGGCAGCAGAAGGAGCTGGGAGGGGCTGGAAGGGGCTGGGAATGAGGGATGATCATCCCTCTGATCCCAGCCTGTCCCTCCCAGCCGGGAGCAGGGATGCTCCGGGGGGTCCCCATGGTGGATGCAGGGGGTGAAGTCAAAGCAGCAGCCTTGTTTGCCATCTGCCTTGGCCTGGCAGACTCACGTTTGTGATCCTTACCCCCTCATGCATTTTTAACCCTGTTTGAAAGAGGCTCTGACCAAGCTCCGAGCCCAGGGAGAGCCTGCCTGCTCTCAGCCAGGCTCCCACCCTGACCCAGGGCTCCTGCTCGCCACAGATCAGCCCCAGACGGGCTGTCAGAGGGAAATCTGTGGGGCAGGAGGGTAATTTTTATTGTCTTTGAACAGCTGTGCACAGAGGAGCTGCTGGCAGAGCTGCTTGGCTGAGCAGGGAAGGGGCTCTGGGGGCTGCTCCCCATGGCCTGGGGCAGGGAAGGGGCTCTGGGTGCTGCTCTCTGTGACCTCAGGCAGGGAAGGGGCTCTGGGTGCTGTTCTCTGTGACCTCAGGCAGGGAAAGGGCTCTGGGTGCTGCTCTTCCCCCTGCCCTCAGTGGGATCATTGCAAAATAGGGCCAGGAGGGATTGGGGTGGTTGCACCATGGAGCCCCTGCGTCCTTCTGTGTCCTCTGCAACCTCTGCATCCTCCTGCACCCTCCTGTATCCTCCTGCACCCTCCTGCATCCTCCTGTATCCTCCTTCACCATCCAGAATCTCCCTGCACCCTCCTGTATCCCTCTGAATCCTTCTGCACCCTCCTGCATCCCCACAGATCCTCCTGAATCCTCCTGCATCCTTCTGCACCCTCCTACATTCCTCTGCATCCTCCAGCATCTCCCTGCACCCTCCTGCATCCCCCTGCATCCCTTTCACCCTCCTGTATCCTTTTGCACCCCCCTATATCCTCCTACACCCCCTGACATTCTCCTGTATCCTTTCACATCCTCCTGCATCCTCCTACACTCCCTGACACCTCCCTGCATCCTTTTGCATCCTCCTGCATCCTCCTACACCCCCTAGCACCCTCCTGTATCCTTTTGCATCCTCCTGCATCCTCCTGCACCCCCTGGCACCCTCCTGTATCCTTTTGCATCCCTCTTTATCCCCCTGTATCCTCCTACAGCCCCCCTGACACCCTCCTGTATCCCCCTGCATCCTCCCACATCCTTGTGCACCCCCTGACACCCTCCTGTGTCCTTTTGCCCCCCCTGCATCCTCCTACACCCCCTGACACCCCCCTGTGTCCTTTTGCCCCCCCGTATCCTCCTACACCCCCTGACACCCTCCTGTGTCCTTTTTCCCCCCCTGTATCCTCCTACACCCCCTGACACCCTCCTCTATCCTTTTGCATCCTCCTGCATCCTTCTACCCCCCCGACATCCTCCTGTATTCCCCCACATCCTCCTGCATCCTCGTGCACCCCCTGACACCCTCCTGGGTTCTTTTGCCCCCCCTGCATCCTCCTGCCCCATTAAACCCTCCCAGTGTCCTCAGCCCTGGGCTCAGCCCCTGCAAACCTCCTCGGGGATCCCTCCCTCGGGAACACGACGCTCCAGCCGGGACCCGGAGCACAGGATCCCTCCCAGTGCCCCCCACCTCCACCAGGAGACCTTTGCCCAGGAATTCCAGGGCAGCCACCCATTCCAGCCCCAACCCCAAACCCCACAGCAGGTCCTGGTGACTCTTCCCCCCTGCCTGGAGCCCAGTTCATCCATCCCCACCTCGGGAATCCGCCCGGAGCACTCCGGGACCGGATGCCCCTCGCTGGGAACAGCCGGAGCCTCTCCCTGGCCGGGGAGCAGGAGGAAACCTCGGGAGTAAATCAAAGGAAAAGCTGGGTTTGGTGGAAGTTCTCCCAGCCCTGGTGGCCTCTCCATATTTCAGGCAGGTGACAGGGACCTTGCTGGGTGTCCTTGCCGGGAAGGAGCGGGATGGATCCGGCTTTTCCGGGCGGCCAAGAGGCCCTGAGGTGACACCCGGGGCTGATGGATCGTCCTCCCTCCTGCCCCGGGGGGTCCCTGGGGACAACTCTGTGCTCTGGAAATATTTCCTGGGGGGGCCACAGCTGTCCCCTCCCCTCTGGGAGCACAGGTTTGGTAAAGCCCCGCTCAGGGAAGTCGGGAAATGGGAAGGAAAGGAGGTTTTGGGACCGTTTCCTCTTGGTGCAGGTGGGGACAGTCCTGGAGCAATTCCAGAGCCAGGTCCTCTCCTGCCTCAGCTTCCTGGGAGCTGCATCCTCCTGCTTCCCTGCATCCCCTGGATCCTCCTGCATCCTCCTATATTCTCCTGCATCCTCCTGCATCCCCTGGATCCTCCTGCATCTTCCTGCATCCCTGCATCCTCCTGCATCCCTGCATCCTCTGGCATCCCTGCATCCTCTGGCATCCCCTGGATCCCCCTGCATCCTCCTGTATTCTCCTGCATCCCTGCATCCTACTGCATTCCCTGCATTCCCTGCATCCCCCTCCATCCCTGCATCCCCTGGATCCTCCTGCATCCTCCTGGATATTCCTGCATCCTCCTGCATCCTTTCATCCCCCTACATCCCTTCATCCCCCCACATCCCTGCATCCTCCTAGATCCTTCTGCATCCCTTGATCCTCCTGAGTTCTCCTGCATCCCTGCATCCTCCTGCATCCCTGGATCTTCCTGCATCCCCTGTATCTTCCTGCATCCCTGGATCCTCCTGCATCCCCTGCACCCTCCTGCATCCTCCTTCACATTCCTCCATCCCCAGCACCCTTCTGCATCCTTCTGCACCTTCCTGTGTCCTCCTGATTCCTCCTGCTCCCTCCTACAACTTCCAGCATCCCCCTGTATCCTCCTTCATCCTCCTGCATCCTTCTGTGTCCTTCTGCATCTTCTGCACACTCCTGCATCCCTCTGCATCCTCCTGATTCCTCCTGCATCCTCCTGATTCCTCCTGCATCCCTTGGTCCCCCTGCATCCCTGGATCCTCCTGCACCCCCTGTATCTTCCTGCATCCCCAGCACCCTTCTGCATCCTTCTGCACCTTCCAGTGTCCTTCTGCACATTCCTGCATCCTCCTGCTCCCTCCTGCATCTTCCAGCATCCCCCTGTATCCTCCTTCACCCTCCTGCATCCTTCTGTGTCCTTCTGCATCTTCTGCACACTCCTGCATCCCTCTGCATCCTCCTGATTCCTCCTGCATCCTCCTGATTCCTCCTGCATCCCTTGGTCCCCCTGCATCCCTGGATCCTCCTGCACCCCCTGTATCTTCCTGCATCCCCAGCACCCTTCTGCATCCTTCTGCACCTTCCAGTGTCCTTCTGCACATTCCTGCATCCTCCTGCTCCCTTCTGCATCTTCCAGCATCCCCCTGTATCCTCCTTCACCCTCCTGCATCCTTCTGTGTCCTTCTGCATCTTCTGCACACTCCTGCATCCCTCTGCATCCTCCTGATTCCTCCTGCATCCCCCTGGGAGCTGCACCCCATGGAGTGGGAAGGTCCCATCCAGGGCTGGTGGTCGAGGGAGGAAAAAAAAACCCTCCTGGGTGACCCTAAAGTGAGTGAATTTACCCAAAATACGAACCCCCAAAGTCACTGAGGCGATGCCAGGGCTGGAGAGGGGCCCTGGGCTGGCAGGCAGCCAGCAAAGAGGGAGAAAATGTCTTATCTACAGTTTAAAAAGGAATAAATAAATTAAAAAAAATCAGGAAGGGGAAAAAAAAACAAAAACAAAACCAAAAAAACAAAAACCAAACAACAAGCAAATGGAGATATATAGAAGGGGAGGCGAATTTATAAACAGGAGCTTATCAGGAGGCAAAGCAGATAATAAACAGCTCTTCAGATCTGGGGCTCGAGCTCAGAGAGGACAGAGAAGAGAATGGGATTCCTCAGGAAATGGAAAGGGCTGATAAGGGCCCGCAGTGACTTAGCAAACATCACTGGAAATTAAAACAAAATTAAAGAACCTCTTCTTTTCTCACACAGCCCCTGAACAGACTCACTGGGCTCCAAACTGGGGGAGCTGGGAGGAGGAAAACCACCCCTGCTGCCTCCCAGGAACTGAGCCCAAAGGGGTTCACTGGGAATTCTCCTTCAAGGAGGTGTCAAAGCCAGAGGGCAGCAGGAGCTGCAGCCTCCCAGCTGCCCTGCCTGCCCTCTGCCTCCAAAAACACAGCCTGGAGAGGCACTGGGGGAGGCAGGATCCCCCTCCAACCACCCTGCATCCTCAGGAACCATCCTGCATCCTCATAATCCATTCTGCATCCTCAGGAACCATCCTGCATCCTCAGGAACCATCCTGCATCCTCATAATCCATCCTGCATCCTCAGGAACCGCCCTGTAACCTCATCCAACCACCCTGCATCCTCATCAACCATCCTACCTGCTCATCAAACATCCTGAATCCTCCTCCAACCACCCTGCAGCCTTCTCAGACCACTCTGCACCTTCCTGAAACCACCCTGCATCCTCATAAACCATCCTGTATCCTCACCAAATCATCCTTCATTCTCCTGAAATGGTCCTGCATCCTCACAAACCATCCTGCATCCTCAGGAACCATCCTTCACCCTCATCAACCATCCTGCATCCTCATAATTCATCCTGTATCCTCACCAAATCATCCTTCATCCCCCTAAAATGGTCCTGCATCCTCATCCAACCATCCTGCATCCTCATAATCCATCCTGCATCTCCATAATCCATCCTGCATCCTCATCAACCATCCTACATGCTCATCAAACATCCTGAAACCTCCTCAAACCACCCTGCATCCTTCTCAGACCACTCTGCGTCCTCCTGAAACCACCCTGCATCCTCAGGAACCATCCTGCATCCTCATAATGCATCCTGCATCCTCCTAAAATTGTCCTGTATCCTCACCACACCATCCTGCATCCTCATCAACCATCCTACATGCTCATCAAACATTCTGAAACCTCCTCAAACCACTCTGCATCCTTCCCAGATCCCCCTGCACTTTCCTGAAACCACCCTGCATCCTCACAAACCATCCTGAATCCTCAGGAACCATTCTGCATCCTCACAAACCACCCTGTATCCTCCTAAAATTGTCCTGTATCCTCACCAAACCATCCTGCATCCTCATCCCCCATCCTGAATCCCCCTCAAACCACCCTGCACCCTCATCCACCACCCTGCATCCTCACAAACCATCCTGCATCCTCATAATCCATCCTGCATCCTCATCAACCATCCTGTATCCTCACCAAATCATCCTTAATCCTCCTAAAATGGTCCTGCATCCTCACCAAACCATCCTACAACCTTCTCAGGCCACTCTGCATCCTCCTGAAACCACCCTGCATCCTCAGGAACCATCCTGCATCCTCACCAAATCATCCTTCATGCTCCTAAAATTGCCCTGTATCCTCACCAAACCATCCTGCACCCTCAGGAACCATCCTGCATCCTCATAATCCGTCCTGCATCCTCATCCAACCCCCCCTGCATCCTCCTCAGGGGCAAGGAATGAGGGGTTCGCCCGCAGAGACCCCCAAAATCCCCCCTGTGACCATTCAGGGTGCACATCAGGGACACTCCGATGCGTTTGACTCCCCTGAGCCCCCCCTGGAACGACATCCCGGGATATTTGAGCCCCCTGGCAGCTTCTCCAGCTGCTCCATTCCCGGCCCAGCTCTCCCCTGCAGAGCTCTGTGTCACCAGCCGGGTTTGTTTTGTCTCCTCCTCGTTACCTGTGTATTTATTTACAGCCAATTGTTCCCTCTTCCGTTCCATTTATTGTTCCTCGTGTTTACGACGCTCCTTAAACGCCGGCTGTGGAGGTAATTACTGCTGGGGAACCGAAGGGAAAACAAAAGCACACGTGAGCGGGCACGGGAAGGGAAGACAATGATTTTCCCCCGCCGGGGGGAGGATTAAAAACCCCGCCTGGACGAGGCCCTGGGGCTGCCCCGCCCTGGCACTGCCCGGGTTTGGCACCAGCGCTGCCTTTGGCTCCTTCTGCTGAGCTTTTCCCTCTCTCCAGGGTGGGGTTTCGAGGGGCTGGAGAGCTGGAGAGGCCGAATTAAGAGCCCAAATGCTGCCTCAGCACTCGCTGCACTCCACTGCCCCTGTCTAATAACCGAGTTACAGCTCTGCAGTTGATGGATTCATTTATCCCCACTCAGCCTCTCTTTTTATTATTATTATTATTGTTATTAATATTATTTTGGGAAGCCTTATCCAGAGGTCATTCTCTTCCAGCCCCTTGCAGAGGCAGAGCTGAAGGAGCCTCCTGCCACTGAGAGCCCTGAGATCCCCCTGACCCACTTCCCAGCCCTGCCAGGGATGCAGGAAAAGCTCCTTTGGCAGCCCAGGGATGCAGGAAAAGCTCCTTTTGTAGCCCAGGGATGCAAGAAAAGCTCCTTTGGCAGCCCAGGGATGCAGGAAAAGCTCCTTTGGCAGCCCAGGGATGCAGGAAAAGCTCCTTTGCAGCCCAGGGATGCAGGAAAAGCTCCTTTGCTGCCCAGGGATGCAGGAAAAGCCCCTTTGGCAGCCCAGGGATGCAGAAAAAGCTCCTTTGCAGCCCAGGGATGCAGGAGAAGCTCCTTTTGTAGCCCAGGGATGCAGGAAAAGCTCCTTTGCAGCCCAGGGATGCAGGAAAAGCTCCTTTGCAGCCCAGGGCTGCAGGAAAAGCTCCTTTGCAGCCCAGGGATGCAGAAAAAGCTCCTTTGCAGCCCAGGGATGCAGGAAAAGCTCCTTTTGTAGCCCAGGGATCCAGGAAAAGCCCCTTTTGTAGCCCAGGGATGCAGGAAAAGCTCCTTTGCAGCCCAGGGATGCAGAAAAAGCTCCTTTTGTAGCCCAGGGATGCAGGAAAAGCCCCTTTTGTAGCCCAGGGATGCAGGAAAAGCCCCTTTGCACCCCAAGGATCCAGCGTGGAGCCCAGTGGGATCCTTCCCAGGACGAGCTCAGCTCCTGGCCTCTGGAAAATGAGGTTTAACCCCTCCCAGGCCGTGTTGTCTTGGCCATTCCCCCTCCCAGAGCTGCTCCCAGCCCTGTCCCACCACACCTTGCCCGTGGATGCCCCGATTTCCTCTCCCTTCCCAACATTCCATCAATAATCCTCTCGCTTGGATGCCACCAGAAAGGTGCCCCCCTCTCCTTTCAATGCAGGAACAAGCTCCTGATTATTTATTTAATTTCCTCCCCCCCCCCTTCCCAGTGTATATTTTACAGTAAATTACCTCAGTTTATGGAACTTTTCTTTCCTCCTTACATAATTGTTATAAATAACCTTCAAACGACATAAAAGCTGTAAACACTGCGAGGGAAAGACGAGTAAATTATAGAGATTTGAGCACAGATGAAGGAGAACTTGGGGGTTGATAAGACAGGGAGGCTCTGCCTGAGCTGCTTTGTTTGTTCTCTTTTTTGTTGGTTTTTTTCTTCCCCCCCCCTAAAAAAATCATCTCCTTCGGATTTATTCAATAAATATCCAGCTGCAAATAAATATTTCCCTCCTTGGATTTGAGGGATTTGAGGAGCAGAGTCTCCAACCTCACCTGCAGCCACGGGGAGGAAGGGATGCTGAGCCCCAGGCTGCATCCCATGGGCAGAATTCCAGGTTTCCTGCTGCCCAGGGGCTGCTCCCACCTTCCCCTGCACCCCGAGTGCTCCAGGATCCCAAGTGTCCTTCTCCCACCTTCCCCTGGTGCCTGAGTTTTCCTAGGATCCCAAATGTCCTGGTCCCACTTTTCCCTGACCCCTGAGTGCTGCAGGATCCCAGATCTCCCACTCCCACTTTTCCCTGACCCCTGAGTGCTCCAGGATCCCAGGTCTCCCACTCCCACTTTTTCCTGAGTCCTCCAGGATCCCAGGTCTCCCACTTCCCCTTTTCCCTGACCCCTGAGTGCTCCAGGATCCCAGATCTCCCACTCCCACTTTTCCCTGACCCCTGAGTGCTCCAGGATCCCAGATCTCCCACTTCCCCTTTTCCCTGACCCCTGAGTGCTGCAGGATCCCACGTCTCCTGCTCCCGCCTTCCCCTGGTCCCCGAACGGTCCCCAGAGCAGCCCATGCCACCCAAAACCTGGAAAACCGGCTCCATCCTCGGGGGAGGACGCTGGGAATGCTGAGGCATCGCCTCGCCTTCCTCCCACGCCGCGCTGGGACGGATCCAACAGCGGGGGAAAAAAAAAAGCTCCCTGCGGCACCCGGGACAGCTCGAAGGGCATCTGCCGGGAGCTGCTGCTCCGGGGGCGGGGATCGGAGGGAACGGGAGCGGGATAATTCCCGGGGAAAGGGAGAGGGGAGGGTTCGCGGCTGGAATTATTGAACCCCGGAGCTCCCGAACGACTCTCACGGATGCGCCCTGAGGCCGAGGGGGAAGGTTGGAGTGCCCCTTAAAAACAGGTTTTTGTTGTTGGCTGGTCCGGGAGGGACAGGGACGGGGACAGGGATAGGGAGAGGGACAGGGATAGGGACAGGGACAGGGACAGGGATAGGGACAGAGAAAGGGACAGGGGCAGGGACAGGGACAGGGACAGGGATGGGGACAGGGACAGGGATAGGGAGAGGGACAGAGAAAGGGACAGGGATAGGGAGAGGCACAGGGACAGGGATGGGGACAGGGATAGGGACAGGGAGAGGGAGAGGGAGAGGGAGAGGGACAGGGATGGGGACAGGGATGGGGACAGGGATGGGGACAGGGACAGGGAGAGGGAGAGGGACAGGGACAGGGATAGGGACAGGGATGGGGACAGGGATAGGGAGAGGGACGGGGACATGGACAGGGACAGGGACAGGGACAGGGAGGGGGACAGGGACAGGGACAGGGACAGGGATGGGGACAGGGACAGGGACAGGCAGAGGCTGAGCTCACACGTGTCAGGGAGGGTTTCTCTGCCCCAGGATGGACCCCCAGGCTCTGCCCCCCAAAATAAATCCCTGCCCGCGGGGTTGTGCCGGTGCTGGGATGGCCCCTGCGAGGGCAGGGCCGCCCTGGAGGGTTTCCACACACACACAAAAAAACCCCAAATGGCAGAGAGAAATGCTGAGCCTGCCCTGGAAAAGGAATTCCCGAGGAACCAACCCCAGGGGCGTGGTGATGCCGAGGGTGGAGAGGGGCTGAGATGGACGCAGATAATCCATAAATCCTGGGCTGGAAGTGACCTTAAAGCCCATCCCATTCCACCCCCTGCCATGGGCAGGGACACCTCCCACTAGCCCAGGTTGCTCCAAGCTGGCCTTGGACACTTCCAGGGATGGGGCAGCCACAGCTTCTCTGGGAAATCCATTCCAGGGCCTCCCCACCCTCCCAGGGAAGGATTCCATCTCAACATCCCATCCAGACCCACTGATCCCGAGGTTTGTGAGCCCCTGGAGCCCTGGGAGCAGCCACCTCCTCTTGCTCCTGCGCCGGTGGGGGAAGATCCAACTCCCCCCCATCCCCAGGGAATGTGCTGCTTCCCTCCTCACTTCTGTGCAGGGGGGGGGGAGGGCTGAGCTCCCGGGGCTCAGAAACAAATATTTGATTTTTAAAGCTGCTTTTCTTTCTCGTCGCCGTCGACACCGGCAGGTTTTTCACTGTTTGTTTATGGTTCGGGCCATACGATTCAATAAACCCCGGCTGAGAAACATGTGCATAATTAAGTTTAAAAGGCAGCTCCGCTCCCCTCCCGCCCCTTGTTTTGGTTTTTGTTGGTTTTTTTTTTTCAAACCGGGCTTTATGTAACTAATTTTGTTTGTGGCTGACATCGATTTCATCCTTCACTCGGCGCATCGAGAGCGGGAGAGGAATTATTTTAACGGGGTTTCCAGGGGAGCATCTGCCTGGCAGATTGTGCCGGTGGGAGGGGAGGGCTGCTGGGGCCGGGGCCGGGCACACGTCAAAGAACTCTCGTCAAACTCGGGGGATGGGAGGAAAACCGAGGGTCAGCTCCTCACTCCCACGCCCCGGGACTCCTGGAACTGGGAATTCCGGGGCTGGGGGGGTTGCCCTGTGACACCCGGATCACTGTGGGTTGGAACCCACCGTGGGGTTGGGACCGCCCTGTTGGATGGGAAAACCCGTCCCCTTTTTCCCTGGAGCCTCTTCCAGGTCAACTTTCACACCCCCCACCAGACAGTCCCTGCCCCAAAAGCTGCCCCCCCTCCCCTGTGCCCCCTGCCCACCCCACCAAAGCCCCTGGGGGAGGGTTTGCTAGCCAACCACCGACACAATTCTCCCTCTGGGTGGATTTTTTGGAATGAGAAGTGATTTCTCTTCCCCCCATGAATCATTTATCGCGGTCCAAGGCCTTTCTGGGGCGCTCAGGATCTTAATTACATCTGGACACAGCTTCACCCACGGAGTGGGGGTGGCTCCAGGCCCTGCTGTCTCCTTTGTCCCCCCCCCCCATCCTTCCCCAGCAAAAGGAGCCTCTCCACTGGTAATTTCTCCTTTAATTAAACCCCCCCTGCTTTATCAGGAAATCAGCCCTGAAAGGCTCTGCCTGAACCAGCTCTCCCCAGCTCCAAAGGAAAAGAGCTGAAATAATCAGAAAGTCGAGCCCTGACTCTCTCAAATCGAGACCTCGGGCTCCCTCAGCCCGGGATGACTTTTCACTTTGGAAATGTTAATTGATAGTGAGGGGAGTTAAAAGCCAGCCAGGAAACGAGAAGCCTCTCCAGCTCTTCCCACTCTGCTCTTTTGGAGCTGCTGTTTCCAGCTCCTGCCTCCCGAAGAACTTCTGAGGTTCCCGTTTGTTCCAGGCAGGGGAAAGGAAGGATCAGAATTTGCAGCCCCTGCCTGGGAAAGCTGAGCCTGGACCTGGTAAGAACCCACCAGGCAGCGAGGGAACGGTCCAGTTTTATAGGGCTTTGAGATGAATGGCTGCATTTATACTGAGGGTTGATGTAACTGTGGGGAATTGAGCTCTCAGAGCTTCGTTTAATTAACAACACGCTCGCTCTGCCGTCACTGTCCCTCTCACTGTGCTGCTGGAATTGCTGGGACTGGGGTTTTATCCCACCCATCCCTCAAAAAGGATCCCTGTGTTCCCTGAGCCACTCTGTTCCCCAGGAAATATCCAGTTCCCAGGCTGGTCTGGGCCCTGAGGATTTCCAAAGCATCCCAGAAAAAGGAGATGTTGGGTGATCAGGAGAGATTCTGGGTGTCCAAGAGAGGTTCTGGATGACCAGGAGAGATTCTGGATGACCAGGACGAGACCCTGGGTGACCAGAAGGAAATTCTGGGTGTCCAGGAGAGATTCTGGATGACCAGGAGGAGGTGCTGAGTGACTGGAAGGAAATCCTGGGTGTCCAGGAGAAGAGACTGGGTGACCAGAAGGAGATGCTGAGTGACCAGGAGGAAATTCTGGGTGACCAGGAGGAAATTCTGGATGACCAAGAGGAGACCTTAAGTGACCAGGAGAGATTCTGGATGACCAGGATGAGACCCTCAGTGACCAGAAGAAAATTCTGAGTGTCAGGAGAGACCCTGGGTGACCAGGAGAGAGTCTGGGTGACCAGGAGGAGGTGCTGAGTGACCAGAAGGAAATTCTGAGTGTCCAGCAGGAGACCCTGGGCGACCAGGAGGAAATTCTGGGTGACCAGGAGAGGTTCTGGGCGACCAGGAGGAAATTCTGGGTGATCAGGACGAAATTCTGGGAGTCCAGGAGAGATTCTGGGTGACCAGGACGAGACACTGGGTGACCAAGAGGAAATTCTGGATGACCAAGAGGAGACCTTAAGTGACCAGGAGAGATTCTGGATGACCAGGATGAGGTGCTGAGTGACCAGGAGGAAGTTCTGGGTGTCCAGGAGAGATTCTGGGTGACCAAGAGGAGACCCTGGGTGACCAGGAGAGATTCTGGGTGACCAGCAGGAGACCCTGGGTGATCAGGAGGAGAAACTGGGTGACCAGGAGAGATTCTGGGTGACCAGCAGGAGACAGTGGCTGTATCTTGGATGACTTCAGGCAAATCCCCCCATCCCAGCACTTGCCCCTCTCCCTCTCTGTATTCCCACATCAGTCCTGGTCAGACCCTTGGAGTTCTATCCCCAAAATCCTGGAGATTCTTCCTCAAAAACCTCAAGGATCTCCTTCCCCCAAATCCCAAGGATCTCCTGCTCTGAAATCCAAAAGATCCAAAAGCATCCAAAAGCAGGGATCCCCTCCTTCCAAGGAGCTTTTTCCTCCAGGACTTGCCCTTCCAGGCTGCTTTGATTATTGTTATCACTGGTTTATTGATTATTATCACCTATTTATTTATTATTATCACTGGTTTATTGATTATTATCACCTATTTATTTATTATTATCACTGGTTTATTGATTATTATCACCGGTTTGTTTGTTATTATCACTGGTTTATTGATTATTATCACCTGTTTATTTATTATGATCACCTATTTATTTATTATTATCACCCATTTATTTATTATGATCACCTATTTATTTATTATTATCACTGGTTTTTTTATTATTATAACTGGGTTTTTTTATTATTATCACTGGTTTGGTCATTATCACCATTGGGTTTGTTGTTATTACCCCACAGGGTTTGCTAATAAATATCCCAGGAAGCCAAAAGGGGCTGTTGCTGAACCTGCAGGAGAGGACAGGAAATCCTATTTCTCTCCATATTTCCCCAAAAAAGGCTGGAAAAGGGTCTTGGAGGGGCAAATGAGACCTGGAAATTTCCCTGGGCTGGGAAATAAATGTCCAAACTAAAAAAAAAATAATAAATATTAGGGACAAATGTCAAGGAGTGTGAGGAGAAAACTCAGTGGAAGGGGATGAATTATTCAGCTGCCGAGTGAACATTATCAGCTAATGATCTGTAATTATTAATAAATAATTTAAGCTTTAATAGCCAGGAAATGAAATGCTTAATTGCATCATAACATAATTAATGGAATTAGCGGCTGTGAATAAAATGAGTTATAGGGGAGGGTGCGTTGGGTTTTTTTAAAGTAAAAATCTTATTTATTGGTTTTGTTTCAGCATTGAAACAGGAGATGGAGGGGAGGAAGAGGAGGAAGAGGAGGGTCTGGGGGGAGCTGCAGGACCCCAATAATTTTGGAAATCGGGGACATGGACTTGGCAAAACTTTGCAAGGGCACAGACCTGAAAGGAATAATTTACTGGGGAGGGGAAAAAAATAATTAAAAAATTATAAATAAATAAAATAAATAATATTAAAATAATATAAATTTAAAAATTAATTAAAAATAATTTTAAAAAATCCATTTCTGGGCGCAGACCTGAAAAGATCAATTTACTGGAGGGGGAATAATTAAAAAAACATAAAATAAATAAACTAAATAATATAAAAATAATATAAATGAAAAAATAATTAAAAATAATTTAAAAAAATTTCTGGGCCCAGACCTGAAAAGAATAATTTATTTATTTATATAAAATAAATAAACTAAATAATATCAAAATAATATAAATAAAAAAAATTAATAATAATTTAAAAAATCAATTTCTGGGCACAGACCTGAAAAGATCAATTTACTGGGGGGGGCGGGAGGGGGGGGGAAGGAATAATTAAAAAAACGTAAAATAAATAAAATAAATAATATTAAAATAATATAAATAAAAATAATTTTAAAATAATTAAAAAACTTTCTGGGCCCAGACCTGAAAAGAATAATTTACTGGGGGGGGGGAAATAATTAAAAATTATAAATAAATTAAATAAAATAAATAATATAAAAATAATATAAATAAAATTAATTAAAAATAATTAAAAATAATTTTTAAAAATGAATTTCTGGGCTAAAAGCACGAGTCCAGCCAGAGCTTGCCCCGTGGAGGATGGGAGGAATTGTGCATCCATGGATTCTGCAGGGGGAACTGGAGCCTTTCCAGCAACAGGATGGCCACAAATGGCACCAGCTCAGCATCTGCTGGGGGAGGGAAGCAGCCCATTAAAGGCTGGGAATTCCACTCCAAAGCCGGCTCCTAATTAATACCCCTCATAAGGCCCGAAACAAGCCCAAATGTTGCTCCAGGATAATTGGGGAAGCGCCTCAGGGCTGAGGGAAGGGCCTCGATGGGTTTTTAACGTCCTGCTGCACGTCTGGCCCGCCCCAAAAAGCAAATTACGGAGGATTTCCGAGCCCGGGTGCGGATTGATGGGTTTAACCCCTCCAGAGGTGGAAATACGTATGTTTTATAGGGAATATAGGGAGTTTTCTGGGGTTTGGAGAGCCAGGAATGTGAGGAGCAGCTGGGGGGGCTCAGCCTGGAGAAAAGAGGCTCAGGAGGGACTTTATTGCTCCCTAAAACTCCCTGGCAGGAGGGGGGAGCTGCCAGGGAACAAGGGACAGGAGGAGAGGGAACAGCCTCGAGCTGGGACAGGGGGAAGGTCAGCTTGGATACTGGGGAAATTCCTTCCCGGAAAGGGTGGGAAAACATTGGAAGCGGTGGAATTCCCAGCCCTGGAGGTGCCCAGGGAAGGCCTGGCCGTGGCACTCAGTGCTCTGGGCTGGGGGACCAGGTGGGGAGGGGGCACAGGGTGGATTCAGTGACCTCGGAGGGCTTTTCCGACCTCGGCGATCCAAGAATTCCCTGCTGTTATTCCCCATTTCAGCCGCCAACTTCGACCTCTCCGCGGGTCCCGACAACTCGGTGGAGACCCCGGAGCAGGTCAAGGTTTGCAGACACAGACCCGGGTGGGCAAAACCCCCAAATCAAATCGTTTCTCCCACTCTGAGCCGCTGGGAGAAAAGGGAAAAAGATTAAAAAAAATTAAAAAAAATAAAATAATAAAAAAAAAAAGGCAGCAAATCTCTCAAGGAGCCGGAGCGGGGGAAGATCGAAGCGGGGGAAGGTCGCAGCTCTCCGGGAGTGACAGCTGGCAGCTCCTCGCCGGGTTTAATCGTCACCATTAAGCAATTCTTGCACATGAAAACAGAGAGGGGCGGCACAGCCTCGGCTGCTCTCGGCTGAGACGGAGCGGGGCGAGACAGCGGCAGATCCCGCCTCGCCTCCAACTCCGGGAGCAAAAACTCCCTTCCCGGCGTGAAAGGCTTCCAAGGGCTCATCAATAATGGAGCGGCTGCCGAGCGCAGCCTCCGCTCCCCCCGCGTTCCCAGCCCCCGGTTCCCCCCTGACTCCGCATTTATCACGGGCTTTATTCAGTCCTGGGGGTGACAGGGACCCCAACCCCTGACACCACATCCCCTCCCCCCGGGAAATTAGAAATAAAAGAGATTGGACTCAGCCCGGAGCCTTTTTAAGGTCTTTTTTTTGTTTGTTTTTGTGTTTGTGTGGTTTTTTTTTTTTTTTTGGTGGTGGTGGTTATTTTTTTTTTCCTTTCCTTTCATGGTACGTTTTCGGTGACGAGGCAGCCAATGGCGACAGAGGAACGGGGATTGAAAAGGGTTTCAAAGGAGCCTTATCGTGCCGGGGACATGTGCACACTGAGCCTTGGAGATAGGAGGAGAGCAGGGCCCTGCTGAGGGAGGCACACAGAAAAAAAACGCCTTTATTTGCCTTTTCCTTTGGCTTGCGTTTCCTTTCTCTATTATTATTATTATTATTATTATTATTATTATTATTATTATTATTATTATTATTATTATTATTATTATTATTGTTTTATTATTTGGGGGGTGGGTTATTCCTCTCCAACTGGTTGGGGCTCAGGGAGTGCAGGAATTCGATGCATCCCTTGCTTAAAGGGCCAAGGGCGCCATGGAAACCATCCCAGGAAAACGTGGAGTGTGTTTCGGAGATAAAACCCAACAGTCCTCGCTCGAGTCCCTCAAAACACCAGGAAAAAAAACACAAGGAAGGGTTTTTAATGTTCAGCTTTTTTTTTAAGGGTGTGTGTGTGGGGGGGGGTGTTTTGTGCACAGCAATGGCACAGGGCTGGGGTCCAAGGAGATAAAAGGATGGAGGGATGGAAGGATGGATGGATGGAGGGATGGAGGGATGGATGGATGGAGGGATGGAGGGATGGGAGAATGGATGGATGGATGGATGGGTGGGATCTCAGCTCAAGGGGAGGTGGGCAAAGAGGAGACAAGATATCCCTCCAGATTCATCAGGAATTCTCTGGTGACTCCTGGCTTTTTACAGCTCTCCCAGACATCTCCACAGGGTTATTTTCCACAGGATCTTTTCTCTCATTTAAGTAAAAAGTTCCCTGGGAGTGTCCAAGGCCAGGTTGGAGCAACCTGGGATAGTGGGAGGTTTCCCTGCCCATGGCAGGGGTGGCACTGGATGATTTTTCAGTCCCTTCCAACCCAAACCATTCCATGATTCCACCCCATGTCCTTCTCCCAGCCCCTTGGCATGGGCACAGCATCCTTCCCACCCAGCGGTACCCGGAGCTCAGGAGCCAAAACTCGTGAGGAGCAAGAGGTTCTGAAGGAGAATTAAAGGAGGAAAACCCAGGAGGAAGGATGGATGAAATCCCTGCAGTGTTTGGGGTGTTTTCCATTGGGATTGAAGTGCAGCTTTCCCCTTGGAGGGATGGAAATCTGGCTCCTGATGGAGGGAGCTTTGGGAGAGGGGGAGCTGCCCCAGCCCCAGAACCCGCTGCCTCCCCATCTCAGAAACGTGTCCAGGGGGGTTTTTTTTGTTGGGGTTTTGGAGGTTTGCTCTTTGTTTTGGAGGGCTCTGCCCTCCCTTTGCACTGGACTTGGCAGAATTTCAATATTCTGCCTCTCACCTCAATAAAGCAGCACGTCAGGCGGCGCCTTTTTGTGCTGGAATGACCTTTTCCCCACGCAGAAAACCCAAACCTTTCCTTCCACTTGGTCGGGGGGGGGTGGGAGGGGGGGAGCCTAAAGCTGGTTTTGATGAAAAACAAAGCCTCCAGCTCCACAGGTGAGATCACCACGGACCAGAAAATTAGAATAGTGGAGGGGTTTAAACTGTGCAGAGTGCCATTGGGGTAAAATAATTAATACAGGGCTGCTAATGGGGCACAGAAATTGCTGATTTCTGTGCTCAGACCCATCCCAGGACCACACTGGGTCAATATTTGGGGCATTTCAGCCCTTTGCACCCTGTACTCGAACCCAGGGGAATGTAACACCCCTGTTGTCCTCGTCCTTCCCCATCTCCAAGAGATAAATAATCCCTCCTGAACTCCCTGAAAGCCGTGGAAGCTCCTGGTGTCCCTGGTCCCTGTTCGTCAGCGGGCTGTTGACGTTCATTAATGGAGCGTAAAACTGTAATTAAAAATAATCTCCTTTTCTCAGGGAGAGAGAGAAAAAAAAAAAAAGAAAAAAAAGAAAAAAAAAGAAAAAAAAAAGAGGATGTGGAACGAGGGGAAAATAAAAAGCCAGTGCAGGGATGTGCTGATTGCAGCCGTGGGAACGACGGCAAAACAATTCGCTGGTTTGTTTTCTCTCCCCGCTGGGGATGAGGCCGGGGAGCAGCCCAGGCGTGGGGAGAAGGCTGCCAAAGCCCTGTGATCCCAATAGGAATGCGTTTTCCCCCCCCAGAATCCCGGTCCAGGTGGATCCCTGGCGGTTTGGGAGCGGAGCAGAGCAGGGCTGTGGTTCCCCTCGGCTGATTTATCTCCGCCGGCGAAGATTTCATTTCGAGCTGGAGGATGTTCAAAGCAAAGCCGGGGCCTGTTACGGCCTTAATTGGACCATATTTCAATCCCAGTTCATCTCTTCGGCGTGGCTTCCTTATGCTGGGCCCATAAAGTTTTATTAAGTTATATATCACGGGATACACACGGAGGGGACGCGGCCCTGCCTGCGTGGTTTGGGAGATGAGGGAGGCTGGGGCTGCTCCTGGCTCTGCTCCCAGCCAGGTGGCTGCTGCTTTGGGCACCAGGAGCCTTCCTGCTGCCAAGGCCCAGGCACAGACTGGTGGCACTGGTCCACTGGTCACCCCGGGGGGGAGAAAAAAACAGGAGAGAAGCAGGGTTGGAAACGCTGAATCCATCAGCAGGCAGGTGCTGGCTGGGTGTGGACTGCAGGGAATTCCGTGTGGACTGCAGGAAATTCGGTGTGGACTGCAGGGAATTCACTGTGGACTGCAGGGAATTCACTGTGGACTGCAGGGAATTCACTGTGGACTGCAGGGAATTCACTGTGGACTGCAGGGAATTCGGCCTTTTGGAGGTTCTGAGGCTGGAGGGGTGTCCCGGGCTGGTGCTGCCACAGGGGAGCCGGGGAATCACCTTTCCCAGGAGTTCCAGGGGAATCACCTTTCCCGGATGTTCCAGGGGAATCACCTTTCCCAGGAGTTCCAAGGAATCACCTTTCCCGGATGTTCCAGGGAATCACCTTTCCCGGGCATTCCAAGGAATCACCTTTCCCGGACGTTCCAGGGACTCACCTTTCCCAGACGTTCCAGGGGAATCACCTTTCCCAGGAGTTCCAAGGAATCACCTTTCCCGGATGTTCCAGGGGAATCACCTTTCCCGGGCATTCCAAGGAATCACCTTTCCCAGGAGTTCCAGGGACTCACCTTTCCCGGGCATTCCAAGGAATCACCTTTCCCGGGCATTCCAAGGAATCACCTTTCCCGGGCATTCCAAGGAATCACCTTTCCCGGGCGTTCCAGGGAACCACCTTTCCCGGGCGTCCCAGGGAATCACCTTTCCCGGGCGTTCCCCTCCCTCCGCTCGCTCGTTCCCCGTGTCCTGCCCGGAGCTGCCGTTCCCTTCCTGCCCCTCCTCTCCCTCAGCCGAGGTTATTTCGCGGAAACAAACAATTCTCCCCCTCAGCCGACGGACAGGAGGAGCCGGCAGCTTGATAGTGGGACGTCTTTAAGCTGATTGCCACCGGAGATAAACGATTCCTCTGAATGGATGAACTTTTGTTAAAACTTCTGAAGGCAAAAGCAGAAGTTACCTTTTCTTTTTTTTTTTTTCCCTCTCTTTCCTTTTTTTTTTTATTTTTTCTGGAACCCTCTTTGAAAAGGCAGCTCCTCCCCCCCCCCTTCCCCAGATCCTCATTTCAGATTAGGATATCACGGTGTGTGAGGAGAGAGAGAGATCTCCGATTCCCCGGCTGTCAGGGCTGCTGTTTGATATTCAAACCTGTCATTTGATCGTTCCTGAAGAGCTGCCTCGGTGTCCTTGAGGACAGCTCCATTAAATGCCAGCTCTGTTCCCTCTCCCTCCGTGAGGAGACAGAACAACTCCCGGGCAGGGGTGGGAGAGAGTGGGTGGAGAGGGAAGGGGGACAGGGAGGGGACAGGAGAGGCTGGGGAGATAAAACCCACTCGAGCTGGGGGGTCTGGCCGTGCTGCAAGGCAGAGCTGAGAGAAAACCACCCTGAGGATCAGAAGGTGACGATGCATCTTCGTTAAAAGGAGGAGAAATGAAAGCAGGGAATGAAAAGGCAACGCTCCTTTGGTTCTGGGAGCAGCACCCAGAGGGGCTGGGAAGGTGGAAACACGGGATGCTCAGTGCTGGAAGGCCGAGCCTGTGTCGGGTTTAGCCGAGCTAGGGTTTAGCTGAGGGAGCAGAAGGCCCTGCAAAGCTGCTCCCCCACGGGAGGATCCGACGGCTCCCACCCTCCTCCTGGTAACCTTCCCTGTTGTCACCGTGGAGAGATCTTCCCACGCATTAATGGCACTTGATTTAACGACGTGTTCACGTTAGATCTCGCTGTTGATTGCTGAAGTCACTTCGAGTTAATTACGGAGTTAATTACCAGCTAATAACTTTGTTGCTAACAGCTGGAACGGATTTTGGGCGACAGTTGTCAGGAGGGGCTGATTGGAAGGTCTCTGGGGCAGGATCCTCCTCACAGAAACAGAGACACTGAAGGCAAACGATTCCAATCTTTTCTTTCTTTGATGAACGGTAAATTATTCTAATATCCTTCACCATTGTGTTCGCTTGTTATCTGTGGGTAATTAGAAGTGAAGAGCTGCAAAGCTGCCTGGGTTGCAGATAGGAGGCCGTGGCAATTGTGTTCTCTTCATTCTTGATGCTGAGAGATTGGGTTTTATCCCTCATCTCTTGCTTCCCTTCCCCAACAGCACAGACACCAAAAACAACGGCACAGCCACCAAACCAATCTCAGAGACACCAAACCAATCTCAGAGACACCAAACCAATCTCAGAGATACCAAACCAATGGCACAGACACCAAACCAAGGGCACAGACACCAAACCAAGGGCACAGACACCAAACCAAGGGCACAGACACCAAACCAGTGGCACAGACACCAAACCAGTGGCACAGACACCAAACCAACAGCACAGACACCAAACCAGTGGCACAGACACCAAACCAACAGCACAGACACCAAACCAACAGCACAGACACCAAACCAACAGCACAGACACCAAACCAGTGGCACAGACACCAAAAACAATGGCACAGACACCAAACCAACAGCACAGACACCAAACCAATGGCACAGACGTTAAACCAATGGGCAGAGACACCAAACCAAGGGCACAGACACCAAACCAAGGGCACAGACACCAAACAATGGCACAGACACCAGAAACAATGGCACAGACACCAAACCAAGGGCACAGCCACCAAAAAAATGGCACAGCTACCAAACCAAGGGCACAGACACCAAACCAAGGGCACAGACACCAAAAAAATGGCACAGCTACCAAACCAAGGGCACAGACACCAAACCAAGGGCACAGACACCAAACCAGTGGCACAGACACCAAACCAGTGGCACAAGCAGGGCTTGATGACAGGTTTCAATGCAGGGGTGGTGGAGAGCATGTCCCTGTCAGCTGAGTGGGGACAAACCCGCTGCCCCCCTGGTTCTGTGCTGCCCTGGAGCCCTGCAGAGCCCTTTCCCAGCACGGCTGAGCTTTGCCAAGGCCCCGGGAATGGCTGGAACTGGCAGCCCCGTGGCTCTCCCATCCCAGCCCCACACACAGCCGGGAGGAGCCGAGCCAAGGCTTTATCACCTCCAAACAGCAGATGGATGGGAGGTTTCCAGGGAGCGAAGACAGACTCCTGCCTCGCAGCAGGCAGCCTTTTCCAGCTCTCCCCCCTCCTGCTGAGCGGGAGATAAAGCTGCTCTGGCAGGAGGAAACACGGCAGGAGTTCAGCGACAAGACACCCCCACAGCAGAGTCAGAGGATCATCCCAACCCTCCTGGAGCTCTGGCAGCCTTGGGGCTGTGCCCACTGCCCTGGGGAGCCTGGGCAGTGCCCAACCACCCTCTGGGGGAAGAACCTTTTGCTGAGATCCAACCTGAGCCTGCCCTGACACAGCTCCAGCCATTCCCTGGCTGCTGTCCCTGGTCCCCACAGAGCAGAGCTCAGTCCCTGCCCCTCCTCTGCCCCTGCCCAGGAATTGGAACTGCACTGAGGTCTCCCCTCAGCTTAACACACCAAGTCCCTTCCTACCCAAACCATCTGTGATTTCCCTGCCCCTGGAGTTTGCTCTGCAGTCCCCTGTGCTGGGGCAGAGCTCTCCTGGCACAGCTCCTTGGCTCGGGAAAGCTGCTCCCACCCCCTCCTTATCCCTGAGATGCACACCCCAACCCCTCAGGGGCAGACCTGGGATCTGGAGGAGGCACAGGGAAAACACTCTGTCCTTGGCATCCCTGCCAGGCTGGGAGTGGCAGGGTGGGAGGGCAGGATTTGGTTTCCTTCCCCCAGGGAAAACCCAGGGCTGAGAGCATCGGTCTGGGAGCTGATCCCACGGACGAGGCGGCCAAGCCTGAGCAGAATCCCACTGCCAGGGTGGCTGCAGCTGCTCTGGAGGGACACATCCCATTCCAGAGGGCTCTGCAGCCCTCAGAGGCTGCTCTGTGCACACCCAGGGCCTTCCATCCCCCCTTTCTCCAGCAGTCACTCCTTTGCCTGGGCTGAGGTACCAGCTGCGCTTCACCGGCTGCCTCGAACCCTTTTAATCCATCAGAGGAGCTGACGAGCCCAGGGGGGAGCCTTTCCAGGAGAGGGATCCTGCCAGGAGGCAGGAAAACCCTTCCAGGAGCACGGCTGAGGGATGGGGAGTCATGACTGAGTCACCCGGACGAGGTGGAAGCCTCGAAATACCAAACCCAAATGTTTGCTTAAAGGAGGACGAGCTCGGCTGTGATTCATCCTCACCCAGACCTGAACAGAACAGGCTTTGGAGCAGCCCCTGCCCCCGCCCCCGTGAGCAATTCCATGGATTGCTGTCATCGGGATGCACTGGAAAATAATGATCTGTGGATCAATGAGCCCCAGGAACACGACATGAATTCATTATTATGGTTTGGAATTGCCAAGGAGAGAGAAAAAACTAACCCGGAATCTGGGCCGGGTTTTTGCCAGCGTTCAGCCCCTTGTCCAAATATTGAGCTTTCCTGGAAATCGGGAGCCCGTGGCAGGTCCTGACACCTGAAAACGCTGCTTTTTCAGGGCTGCTGCAGTGCCTGAGCCCGGCTCTGAACGGCTGCAGCTGCAATCGCCCCGCAGTGAACGACGCCTGCAATTGCAGCTCCCGGGAGCGGGTGACGGCGCCTGAATGTCACTTAAAGTTCATTTGCATTATTTTAATTGTCGCCGTGGAAAAATCTCCCCCCCCACCACCCTCTCTCTCCCCATCCCGAGGCCTGATTGTGCTCCGAGAGAAACTGGAGCTGAAATCCCGGTCGGTCAGAGCTGGGGGTGCTGCTGGGATTAAACCCAGGGCTTGGGGACAGCCTGGAAAAGGGACCAGGAGATTTGGGAGCCGGTGGGGTTAAGGCTGAATAACATCCCTGGAGCACCCTGGGCTCGTGGAAGGTGTCCCTTCCAGCTGGAACTGGAGGATCCCCAAAGTCCCTTCCAACCCAAACCATTCCAGGCTTCTGTGATTCCATGATTCCATGAGCCATGATTCCATGAGCCCATGAGCCGGTGGGATTAAGGCTGAGTAACATCCCTGCAGCACCCTGGGCTCGTGGAAGGTGTCCCTTCCAGCTGGAACTAGATGATCCCTAAAGTCCCTTCCAGCCCAAATCATTCCAGGCTTCTGTGATTCCATGATTCCATGAGCCATGATTCCATGAGCCCATGAGCCGGTGGGGTTAAGGCTGAATAACATCCCTGGAGCACCCTGGGCTCATGGAAGGTGTCCCTTCCAGCTGGAACTGGAGGATCCCCAAAGTCCCTTCCAACCCAAAACATCCCAGGCTTCTGGGATTCAATGATTCCATGAGCCATGATTCCATGAGCCATGATTCCATGAGCCAGTGGGATTAAGGCTCAATAACCTCCCTGGAGCACCCTGGGCTCGTGGAAGGTGTCCCTTCCAGCTGGAACTGGAGGATCCCCAAAGTCCCTTCCAACCCAAACCATCCCAGGCTTCTGGTTCAATAATTCCATGATTTTATCCATCAGGGCAAGATCCTGGTCCCTTTAATTCCCCTCCTTTAAGGGGGAAAAAATAAAAAGATGCTTCATAAGCTGCTGCAAAGTGGAACCTCCTCCCAAACAAAACCAATTTGCAAAAAGACAGAGCCAGTGGGATCCAGGAATAACTTAATAAACATCTCAGAAAAAAACAATGCAGTTAAAGAACATCAGGGTGGGTTTTGTTGGGTTTTTTTCTTTCTAATAGAGAAACATCAGCTCTGTGGGGAAATAAATGTAATAAACTAAGTCCAATCTCCACGAACATTTGTTTTGTTATCTCTGGAAAATCAATATACATGTTGCAATTATGTCCTGCCATGAATCCCCCAAACTTCTGATTCTCTCTCCGGGCTTCCTGCTCGATTGAGGTTCATTACATCTCCCTTTCTTCATCTGGATAAATTTGGAGTTTGTTTTTTTTTTCTTTTTTTTTTTTTTCCCCCCATTTCCAAGCCCAACTCATGTTTGTGGTTTTTTTTTGTTCCTTGAAAGGTTTCATTTCTCTTTCCCTTACACTGCAGAGGGAGGGCAGCGCTTCCCTCGGCTCTAATCTAATACAATTAAATGTAATTTAATTGCTGTGCAAGCTTATATTTGTTAGGAATCCCAGCAACAAATAAATCAGAATAAAAGGCTCTGCCTGACATGGATCTTCCTGGTTGTTTCAGCTAAAATAACCCAGCCTGGGTTTCAGCAGCTTGGACAAGTTTGACTCTACAAAAACCAAGACTATTCCTTCTCTCTGACTGAAGCTTTCACTTGTTTTTGGATCCATCTGGATCAGATCCAGGGAAAAAGATCATCCCAAATCCTCCTCTGCCCCTCTCCTGGCTGGGGGGGTTTTGGGAATACTCCTCCAGGCAATTATCTCCCAGAGGGATCCAGTTATTGATGTGTGTTATAAATACAGATTATTTATCAGAAGGGTTGTAGGGGTCAGGTTGGGATGGGTGCTGGTGGGACAGCAGGATTTTTCCTTGTTTTCTCCCTGGAAATAAGAGGAGGAATGTGGTTCCTCCCATGGCAAGAAATGTGCTTGACATCCTCAGCTTGGCCAAGGAGAGGGAACAGCAGGGCACTGGGGGTGAGGGTTTGCTCCCCCTCCAAAGAGACAAAAACCTCTCCAGTTGTCCTGCTGGTGGCTATTAAATTAAAAAAAATACAAAATTAAAAAATTAAACTAAGTCTATAAAATGATTTTAAAATAATTTCTAAAAATATAAACCTATAAAATTAATTTGAAATCATTTATAAAAATATAAGCCTATAAAATTATTTTGAAATCATTTCTAAAAATATAAACCTGTAAAATTATTTTAAAATCATTTATAAAAATATAAACCTGTAAAATTATTTTAAAATAATTTATAAAAATACAAACCTGTAAAATTAATTTAAAATCATTTATAAAAATATAAGCCTATAAAATCATTTTTAAAATTGCAAAATGGGAGTTTTATGGGGCAGCACGAACCCCCAGCACTGCGGGGTGGAGTTTTCTGACCCTCCCCTCCCTTCAGGGGAAGGGGGTTGGGGGGGCGGCAAAAAAAATGGGATTAAAATGAGCACCCGGCCTCCTGCCAGGACATCCCTGGTTCTCTGATTTCCCGGGAACGGTGCCACTGAAGCAGCTGATGGCTCGTTTGCGGCTGTTCAGAGGGTTCATAATGTCCCGGTGTCGGCGGCAGCTCAGCTGGGGAATGTGGATCCTCCGCCGGAGGAGACACGAGCATCCATCAAAGAGTGCAACAGCCTCGGGGCAGCTCCCGGTGCTCGGGCAGCTCCGGGAAGGGAGCCAAGGAAACCGCTGCCTTCATTCCAGGGCTTCTCAGGGAAGGGCGGAGGGAAGCGCTCGGCTCGTGCCCGGGAGCAGGAGCTTGGCTGGGACAGAGAGTTCCTCACCTGCCCCCTGCCAGGGAAACCTCTGGAGCTCGGGGATGTCTCCAGCCCAACCTCCTGGAGGGGCAGCGTGGGCTGGGCTGTGACACGGGGCACTGCTGGGCACAGACAGGGCCTGGGGACGAGGAGGAGGAGGAGGAGGAGGAGGACAGGACACGGGACAGGGACATGGATGAAGGACACGGAGCTGAGCCTGGGCAGAGGTGGGACCGTGCTCTGAGGGTTGGTGCCTGTGGCCCTGCAGAGCTGGGGGTGGGCAGGAGGTGCCCAAGCTCTCACCCTCCTGTCCCACCTGCCCTGTCCCACCTGCCCTGTCCCACCTGCCCTGTCCCACCTTCCTGTCTCACCTGCCCTGTCCCACCTGCCCTGTCTCACCTGCCCTGTCTCACCTTCCTGTCCCATCTGCCCTGTCTCACCTGCCCTGTCTCACCTGCCCTGTCTCACCTTCCTGTCCCACCTGCCCTGTCTCACCTGCCCTGTCTCACCTGCCCTGTCCCACCTGCCCTGTCTCACCTGCCCTGTCCCACCTACTCTGTCCCATCTGCCCTGTCTCACCTGCCTTGTCCCACCTGCCCTGTCCCACCTGCCCTGTCTCACCTGCCCTGTCCCACCTGCTCTGTCCCATCTGCCCTGTCTCACCTGCCCTGTCTCACCTGCCCTGTCCCACCTTCCTGTCCTACCTGCCCTGTCCCACCTGTCCTGTCCCACCTGCCCCATCCCACCCAAAGGCATTTTCTGAACATTCTCCACCAGATCCCACCCCCTCTCTTGGGAGGGAAATTCCCGTTCCTCTGACAGCTGTCCATGTTGGAAACAGGGGGGTGTAAAACACAGAGCCAGCCCAGGATGGTTTGGCTTCAGCAGCTGACAAAACCTACCCTTCATTTGGGATTTATGAGTGAGAATTATGGGATTGTTCAGGTTGGAAAACACCTCCGAGATCATCGAGTTCAGCTCTTCTCCAGCACTGCCGAGGCCACCACTGCCCCATGTCCCCAAGTGCCACATCCACACATCCTTTACATCCCTCCAGGGATGGGGACTCACCACTCTCCCCTTCCAAAGCTTGAAAACCCCTCCCACGAGGAACTTTTCCTGATGTCCAACCTGACCCTCCCCTGGCACAACCTGAGGCTGTTTCCTCTTGTCCTGTCACTTGTTACCTGAGAGGAAAGACCACTCCCCACCCGGCTCCACCTCCCTGTCAGGGAAGTTTTAGGGAGTGAGAAGGTCCCCCCTGGAGCCTCCTTTTCTCCAGCACCTCCTCAGACATCCCCAAACCACCCCCAGACACACCCGAGCTCCAGGCAAAGCATCCCAGTGCTCCCAGCGATCAGGATGGGGAAAAAAAACCCGGGAAAAATAAAGAAAAGAACAATTATGAAAACCAGGAAATGTTTCATGCTCATGTTGTGGGTTTTAAGAGTCTCTCTCCTGCCACTTCCCCCAGGGATTGCTGATTTTTCCCCGTAATTAGCAGCGAAGTGTGATCGCCTCGCTGGAACGAGCCAAGTGTCTCCCTTGGATGCCCACACGGGATCTTCCCCCCCCCCCCTTTCCCTCCCCATCTTTTCCTCACATTTCATTTCTCACCACGTAATTAAATCCGAACTGGCAGCCAACAAAACTCTCGGAGCAGCCAAACCCTTCCCCAGGCGAGGGAGCAGCACTTTGGGGAGAATCCTCCCCCAAAAGCGGGGACCACCCTCCCCCCCGGGGGCATCCCCACCACCCACCGCTGGGAAGGAATCCCTGGATGTCACCCTGGGCTGGATTCCATGATCCTGGAGGTCTTTTCTGACCTTAATGGTTCCGTTTTTCTCTGAGGTAACCACTGTGACCGGCTCCAACAGCAGCAGCTCCAACCAGTGTGGGGATTTCTGGCATCTCCACTCCCCAGCCAGCCTCTCTCCTTATTTACTACAATTAAACTCCCATTTTCCAACTTCAAAATAATCATACAAAATAAATTTAAATTTTTATTTATTTATTTATTTATTTATTTATTTTTAAGCATAAGAACCGCCAGCAGGACAACTTGAGAAGCTTTTTATCCCTCTCTGGAGGAGAGCAAAGCCTCACCCTGGCGCCTGCTGCCCCTTCCCTTGGCCAAGCTGGGGGTGCCAAGGCTGCTGGGGATGTTGGGGAGCTCAGAGCTCCCCTCCAGCCCTGCCCTTGGCATTTTTTTGGCTGCCGGGGACGCTCCTCCTCTCCAGCCCAACCTGGGCCGAGATGGAGAGATGCAACAGGGAGCCTGTGAATAAAACATGAAGCAGAAAGTAAATCCTTTCTGGCACCTGGTTACTTCTCTTCCGAGTGCAATATGTGAGCCTGCTAATTGCTTGATTTACTGGAGCAGCCACTGTGCCAACAGCAATAAATAATGTTAATTAATATAAGGTAACCCACTGACAGAGAGGCTGGTAATTACCAGGAAACCAGAGAGATGGGCCTTTTGTGGTGCTGTTGGAGAAGAGCAGAGCACAATTTCCCCTCTGTTTGGTTATCTATCATCCTTTATTTGTTTGCCTTGAGCGCTCTGTGGGAAGATCTTGGGTCCAATTTCTTGTTTGCTTTCTCTCCCTTTCCCCAAGGACACCGCACGTTAATGGCTGAAGTGTTCCTTTGATTATTCACACGCAGAGAAACGAAGGGTTTCCTCCCCCCCCCCCTCCCCCGACGTGTGCAGGGAACAAAACCCGGCGCCAAATGTCGAGTGTGAACGTCCTGGAGCGCCAAAAAAGCCCGGGTGGAAACAGGGAATCGTTGATTCCAACGTCACCAAGTCCCCCCCTCACCCCACCAGCCTCATCCCGCGGGTTTAAGCGTTTCCTTAAATACTGTTCCCGAGCCCGGAGCTGAGGAAATTCGGGCTGATCTCGGGAAGCTGCAGAAGGAAACACCTCTTGTTGCCACCTGGCAGGGAGAAGATGCATCGATCTGCTGTAACAAGTTGTCAGGATCTTCCCCGATCGGCTTCATCCCGTGTCTGGGCCCCTCCTGGCTCCAGCCAACACATAAATCACTGGGAAACCTCTCCCGGGGGGTTAAAAACGAGCCAGTGCCGGGAAATCAGATAAAACAAGTGAGACATCCCCGAGCCGAGCTCAGCTTCCCCCCCCCCGGGGCTCTGGGGAGGAGGTTTAAAGTGGGTTTAATTGTGGAAGATGAAGTGGGAGCCTTGGTGGAAAAATGGGGATGGGGGGGAGAGGGATGCCCGGGGGTCAGCTGGGATTGCTCAGCTCTGCTCAGCCCCTATAACTCTGCCAGCAGGAGATTCCTGAGGCAGACAAAGTGCTCCAGAGAGCAGCACTGACAGCTCCCAACACCCTCCTGGAGAGACACCTCGGCACAGGGAAGGTTTGCCAGCCAGGGCAGGGATGTGGGATGTGCCCCCCCAGCGCTGCCAGGGTGGAAACCACGAGTCCAGGGAGCAGTGAGGAGCTGGGAGGAACTCCCTGTTTTCCATAACGCCGCTCCTGGCTCCAGAACTCAGAGCAGGGAGAGCAGCCCAGCTCCTTCCCCTCTTCCCTGGGCTTTTGGGATGCAGCAGCCTCTCTCCAGCCCCAGGAAAATTCCCCCTGAGGATGCCCCAGGTGGGAGGAAGCGACGAGTCCTCCTCCCCTAAACTGCAAATGAGGACTTGTTTGGGTGGTTTTCAAGTTGGGTTTTTCCAAGAAAGGGCTTGGAGCAATCTGGTGGGGTGGAACCACAGGACAGGGGTGGAACAAGGTGAGCTTTAAGGTCCCTTCCAACCCCAAACCACTCAGGGACTGGTTTTGCACAGGGTGGGTCTTTTCCAGCAAACCCAAGGGGCTCCACACGTGAGGGAGGTGGAAAAGCTCCCTGTGTTTGTTCCCAGAGTGGGATTTGGCCGTGGAATTGTGCTGCTTTTTAACCAGCCAAGCTCTCTGACCTGGCCACGTTCACACCTGTCCTGGTTAGAACAGTTGGGACCAGTTCATCACTGGATGGGTGTAACCCAAAACTGGGTATTCCAGAGCCTTCCATGCCATTGCCCAGAAACTGTTCTCAATGAACCATTTACACCCTCTGCCCAGAGCAGCCCTGACCCCTCAGGCTGTAAACTGGGTGTTCAGAGGCCTGGGAGACAGGAGGGTGCTCCTGTCCTCACCCCCAGTGTGGAACTGGGAGACAGGAGGGTGCTCCTGTCCTCACCCCCAGTGTGGAACTGGGAGACAGGAGGGTGCTCCTGTCCTCACCCCCAGTGTGGAACTGGGAGACAGGAGGGTGCTCCTGTGCTCACCCCCAGTGTGGAACTGGGAGACAGGAGGGTGCTCCTGTCCTCACCCCCAGTGTGGAACTGGGAGACAGGAGGGTGCTCCTGTCCTCACCCCCAGTGTGGAACTCCCCACCCTGAGGGAGGTGCTGGGCATTCCTGCCTGAACTGGAGGATAGATAATCTTGGGGTCTTGGGACTTTTTTGACCACTCCTGGGATCCAGAGAAGGGCTGTGACCACCTCTCTCAACCAGACTGAGACCCCCACTCTTGCCCAGACTGCACCAGCACTCTCACCAACAGGTTTTTCCCTCTCCTTTTCCTTTGGACTCAGGGGGCCCAACAAACACCACTCTGTTCATGCCCCAGGGTGCTGGGTTAGACATTTGGGTTTTGGGGGTTAAAACCAACTGTTTGTCTGTATAATGGTATTTATTGTATTATTTTATTCAATTGTTATTCTGATTTATAATCTCTCTTCTGAGCTGGGTCCATTTCCCCTGCAGGTTCCCCTTTAAACCAGCACAACCCCCGATTTTTCCACGAGTTTTAAGAGCTTCTCCTCCGGGGAAGAGCTTCCCCTGCAGTGCTCTTTCCATCAGCCTGGAAATATGCCTCAGCACATGTCACCAGGGCTCCCCAAAAGCCATTTGGGGTAATTTGTGTGCCACACGGAGACACAGGATTTGTCAGCGGGACGGAAATTCCTCCCCGGGCTGTCGGGAAGCGAGAGGTGGGCTGTGAGCTCTCAATTTTGGATTGCACAAATCCAAAATTGTGCAAACCCCCCCCCCTCCCTGTGTGCATTAACCTCCTCCTCTGCTGGAAATGGGTGAGTTAGAGCCCAATTTATCCTGCTGAAGGATTTCTCAGCTTCCCAGCTGGGAGTGCTGCGTGCCAGGAGGGTTTGGGGTCGGTGGTGAGCGGCACAAGCGTGTTCAAGGCCCTGTTTCTGTCCCTGACTGGGACCCAGAGGCACAAACTGACACTTTATTACCTCTCTTTATTACTCCTCTGCATATGGGAACCACCTGTGAGCACTCGGGTGGCTTTGGGAAGGTGTTGCTAAAACCAGGCCCTGGAAAGCTGGATTTTCATCCCAGCCTGGAGAGTTATCCCGGCTGTGCCACTTCCCCCAGGCTGCTGCTCATCCCACCCATTCCCTTTGGGACAAGTGGCTCTGCAGGGCGTTTGCACCCCTCACACCACCCCACAGTTGATACAAAGCTGATATTAAACCCACCCAAACCCAACTTATGCGTCAGCCCCGAGCCCGGAGCTCACCTGGAGCTCACTTGGAGCTCACCCGGAGCTCTCGAGGCTTTGGGGAGGAATTCCAGCTCCTCTCCGTGTCAGGAGCTGGTCAGAGGCATCGCCTTGGCCACGCAGGGAGCTGCTTCCAGCCTCTCCTGCTCTCCTGGTTCGTTAAGAACAGACAGGGATTTGTTTCCTGGCTGCTGAGCCTCTCCCCTGCTCCCTGCACACGGAGCCGGAGCCGCTCCGTTGTTATCCCGCGTTTCCATCTCTCCAGCCGTGCCTGGAACTCCCTGAGCACAGAGTCCTCTGGCACCTGGCTGCTGTTCTGCCTCCCATTTACGGCTCTGCTGTCACCACTCTCTGCCACGGGTGACAGAATTTCAGCAGAGCTCCAGAATTTTCTCCTCTTTTCGCTTTTCCCCCTCCGTGGGAAAACCGGGGGGGGGAAAGACCACGGGCTGGAGCTGGAGGAGGTCGGCTTGACCTGAGCACAATTGTTTTAGATTGCACAAATCCATCATTTCTGAGGCCAGGAGGTGCCATTTCCCACACCCAAGCTGACATTTTGCTTAATGATGGCCATAGAAATTCACCCAGTAATTCCCGGGGATGGAGTTGGGCTGTTTTCCAAACAGCAGCCACCTGACCTTTGGGGATGGATCCCATGATTAATTGCCAGGTCAGGTTTTATTTCAGGGAGGGTTTGGTTGACTCCAGCTCCCAGACACCAAGGCTGGACACTGCTCCCCCTGCTCTAAAATCCCCCCCTGGCTGGTCCTTGTGCTCCAGGGTCCCTCGCCCAGCAGGGACCTTCCTGGCTTTTCCCTCCCAGGAATCATCCTGAGCTTCCCCCCAGCCTGATATTTATTGAAAATAAATATATCCAATCACACAAAGGTGCAATTTAATTCTGCAGGGGTCTCTTTGCACCCAGAAGTGCAAAACCTCCCCAGCCAGAGCCAAGGGGGCCTCGAAGAGAGTCCCTGGGAGTGGCTGGAACAGCTGATTCCAGGGAGATTAAACCCCAGTGGCACCCGGAGCTGCAGAGCATCCTCGCCAGGGCCGTGTGAGGCTGGAGCAGAGATGATTGTTGCACGGGAAAATCCGATGTCTTGGTTGTTAATGATGGAATTTCCATCAGTCACAGCCCTTGGGATGCTGGTTTTGGAGCTGCAGCACAGCGGGCAGGCTCCCCCTGGGAAGGCTGACAGGGTTTCTCATCCCTGCACACGATTCCTTATTCCCTTGAGTTAGGATCCAAAGGAGGAGGAGCTGCTGTGGGGATCAAGAGCAAGACTGGTGTAAATGGCTGGTCAGAGCCCCATCCCCAGGTTTAGGTGGGATATTGAGGAGGAATTCCTCCCTGGGAGGGTGGGGAGGCCCTGGAATGGATTTCCCAGAGAAGCTGTGGCTGCCCCTGGATCCCTGGGAGTGTCCAAGGCCAGGTTGGAGCAACCTGGGACAGTGGAAGGTGCCCCTGCCCATGGCAGGGGGTGGAACTGGGTGGGCTTTAAGGTCCCTCCCAACCCAAACCAGTCTGGGATTGTGGGATTCCACTGCTGGCAGGAGAGGAGCCGGCCTGTTTTCCATGGAAATGCTCTTTGGTGGGTGTTTAGCAGGGAGCTGCCAGTGGGATGACAGGCAGGATCCTCCCGGGGCCCTCCACAACCACACTGTTGGTTTTCTGCTCAGCTGACAAAGATCTTGATCTCTCAAGTCTTTCAAGTGCTGTGTATTTTTGGGGTTGGCAGCCTGGCTTTTTTTTTTTTTTTCCCCTAAGCCAGTGGTGTCCTTGATAAACACACAAACAAACGCCTCGGAGCCAGGGGGGAAACACCAGATTGCAGGGGAAAAAAAGGGAAATAATTCAGTGGGATGAGCTCTGGGCACTCCACAGCCATCCAAGGACTCTCTCCTAAGCCAGGCAGCCACCACAGGACCAGCACAGCCTGTCCTTCCCTCCACTTATCCCCCTTTCATGCCCACCCTGTGAAGTCCAAACAGGTCTCAGGGAGCTCTACACTCATTTTTCAGGCTGGGAAGGGACCCCCAGGCAGAGGGGTTTGGCTCCACGGAACTCCACAAGCAAAATTCCTCCTGTTTGCACTGAATATTCCATTAATGGAATAACACACCACCAAAGGCATCACACCCTCTTGCTCCCCAGGTCTTCCAGCTGCAAGAATTCAACTTGCTGAGCACCAAAGGGAAAGAAGAGGAGTTTGGGGAGGGAAGAAGGGGGAGGGAGGAGAAAACCTCACCCAGAAATGAGTGAATTAACTACAACACTGCAATCAGGGAGGGCAGTTGGGGGGGGTGTGAAGCTCCTGGTGTTGGTTAATGGGAAGGGGAGAGGGATCTCTCCATCATTTATATTCCCTAACACACTGAGGCTTAGGACAAGCTATTAAGGAGCTGACATTTGGAAGTGTATTTAAGCCCTGCTCAGATTAAAGCTTTTTATTTCCTCTCGCTCTCCCCTCCTCCCTCCACATTCTCCAACGTTTGCTCCCCTCTTTAAGGGACTTATTCCTCAGTGCCTCCCTCCACATCCCTGCCTCTCCCCTTCCCTCTCCTCCATCTATTTACCACCGAGCTAATGGGGAATAAAATGCCGAGCCCAAACCCGAATATATTCCTTCTATAAATAATTGATGGACGTCTCAGCTCCGCTGGGCTCCCACACAGGTTCCTGTGCGTGTGGGCACGGAATGTGCAGAGCAGGGAGGGAGAGAAAGATCTGTGCTCCTCGTCCCAGGAGGGAGGGGAAAGGAGAATATTCCTCTCCCTGACCCGCTGCAAGTGCAGAGCTCAGCTGTTACTGCCTGGGCTTTGGCACATCCCAGCCCCTGTCAGTGCCACTGTCCCCGCTCTGTGGAGCCACATTCCGAGGATAATTAAACTTTGCAGTTAAGAGATAACACCAGAGATGTGCTTTTCCCTCGGAGCTTTTCCCTCTGAGCTGCAGGAATTAGATAAGGTGGAGGTTGGCCTATTTTCCAGCCCCCAAAAAGCAGCTTTGCCACGAGAACACAAGGAAATCTCAGAGTTTTTCGCCCCTTCTCCGGAATAAGAATCCGAAGGGTTTGTGTGGTGCTCCGGAGATCTCCGGGGTGCAGCTTCTCCTGGGACTAACGGGGTGATTGTCCTGGTGGAAATGATGGGAAAAGCTGGAGGTGAAAAGCTGGAAAGCCAAGGGTTTCCCCGGGATGTTGTCCTGGGATGCTGAGCTGGCTTGGCCGACGCTTCACCTGCCCCAGTGAGCAGATCTGACAGGACCAGGAGTTCCAGGGGGCCACCAGGCACCAGGAATCAGCCTTAAATTCCATATCTGTTGGCTCCCGAGCCCTGCCCGGGTGGGAATGAGTTTGGCTGGGCACGGGATGCTTGGCAGAGCCAGGCAGGCAAACAGGAGTGACCCTGGTGTCCCCTGTCCCCCCCCCCCAGTGCCACAATAACACTTCCTGACACTCTTGGACTTAAAAACTCCGAGTTTGGAGTTTGCTTTTTGTCAGCTCCGGGGCTGGAACTCGGCAGGGCCGGGGGCAGCAGGAGCACTGGGGTTTGCCAGGGAAGGAAGGATTTGGGACTTGGGAGTGGGAATTAAGGACCTGAGCATTACCCGGGAGTGAAACCCAACATCAATCATCAGGCGTTTGGGAAACAGTGGGAACCCTGTTAGCTCGTTACCAACCCCGGGCTTAATTAATTGCGATTCCATATGCAGAGATATCTATAGATACACACACATGTGTTCCCTTCCCACAGACACCCCCCCCAAAACCTCCTCCCTGGAGACCCCCAGGAAGAGCAGCCCCGGCCTCATCTCCCCACATCGACTTTCTCAGGCAGATGTTGCACAGAGGTGGGGAAAAAAAAATCCCACAAAAACAACAACAAACATCCTTTCACATTCAGATGAGCTGCACATCCACCTCCCCCCGGGAGCCAGAGCCTTCCCCGAGGCTCCTTCCTCTCCCAGCACCCAGACCCGGATTGCTGTTTGCTGGGAGAGATGTTTTCACGGGAGAAGAGAGTGGAGGGGGAGGAAAAAAGAAAAAAAAACCAAGCCAAACGACCTGAATGCGGGATATTGCCTCCTTCCTCCTGACATTTCTGAACTATGTGTTTCACATCTCTGGTGCCGTGTTCCATAAAATAACATCTGTCATCGCCGGCAGCCCTCGCGAAGAGCTCTCGCCGGGGTTCACTTTGCACGTTTAGTGCTCTGGGAAGGGGGTTGCAGAGGCTGCGGGCACCGGGAGAGGGCACCGGGAGGGGGGGAGAGGCGGCACAGCCCTGCCTGGAAGAGCCTGCGTGGCCCTGCCCTGCCTTCCCTCAGGATCGTGTTCCCTGCTCTGCTCGAGATCAGGGCACGAGGTGAAGGGGGTTTGGGGCACGGGCTGCAGAACTGCTGCCCCCCAAATCTGCTGCCCCCCCAAATCTTCTATCCCCAAATATGCTGCCCCCGGAACTCCTGCCCCTCAAGTCTTCTGTCCCCAAATCTGCTCTCCCCAAATTTGCTGCCCTCCAAATGTGCTGCCCTGTAAATCTGCTGCCCCTCAAAACTTCTATCTCCAAATCTGCTGTGCCCCAAATCTGCTGTCCCCAAATCTGCTGCCCCCAAAATCTGCTGATCCCCAAAACTGCTGCCCCTCAAATCTGCTGCCCCCCAAATCTGCTGCCCCCCAAATCTGCTGCCCCTAAAACTGCTGCCACCCAAATCTGCTGCCCCTCAAATCTTCTGCCCCCAAAACTGCTGCCCCTCAAATCTTCTATCCCCAAATCTGCTGCCCCCAAATCTGCTGCCTCCAAAACTGCTGCCCCTCAGATCTTCTATCCCCAAATCTGCTGTGCCCCAAATCTGCTGCCCCCCAAATCTGCTGCCCCTAAATCTTCTGTCCCCAAATCTGCTGCCCCCAAAACTGCTGAATTCTGGACTCCTGCCGTGCTCTGTTGGAAACCACCCCCCCCTCCATCACATTTATATTAAATTCTCCAAACAGGTTGGGGCCAGTTCCTGCCCCGTGTGTCAGGGGGAGGGGAGGGGAAGGAGGGAGGGAGGAAAACCAGGCACCTTGTGGTGAATGCAGACAGATGGCACAGGGTGTGGATGGCACAGGGATGTGCCAGTTGGGCTGGATCCAGGCTTGGAGCAACCTGGGCTGGTGGAAGGTGTCCCTACCCGTGGCAGGGGCTGGGATGGGACGGGCTTGGAAGTCCCTTTCCATGATTCTATGGTGAGTTTAATTAGGTCTGCAAATGAGGGCACCCATCTCCTCATTCCCTCTCATTTTCCAGGAGTGGCCTCCTCACCAACCTCCTCAGTGGCATTCCTGGTTTTCAGATATTCCCTCTTTGCAGAGGTGACCAGGCAGGTCAGGCCTCACTGCTCGAGGTCCAGACTCGGGGTGTCCTCAGCACATTTACAAACAAGGCTCTCTTGGTGCAGAAACCCCCCCAAAATGCAGAAAAGCTTTAAAAAATGAACAGGGACCAAGGAGAAGGAGCAGGGACAGGCTTGAAAGTCCCTTCCCACAAAAACCAATCCATGATTCTCTGGTAAATTTAATTAGATCTGCAAACGAGGGCACCCATCTCCTCATTCCCCCTCATTTTCCAGGAGTGGCCTCCTCACCAACCTCCTCAGTGGCATTCCTGGTTTTCAGATATTCCCTCTTTGCAGAGGTGACCAGGCAGGTCAGGCCTCACTGCTCGAGGTCCAGACTCAGGGTGTCCTCAGCACATTTCTACTCTTTTGGTGCAGAACCCCCCCAAAACGCAGAAAAGCTTTAAAAAATTAAAGGGACCAAGGAGAAGGAGCAGGGAGGTGCTGGGACAGGGAATGGGCCATGGAGGAGCCTTCTGGGGACACCAGGGATGGAAACAGCCCCAAGGACACGGGGCACCAGCTTCAGAACACCCTGACAGGGGCTAGTTAAAAATTCCTCCTTTTCCTGATCGACAGAGGGGCTGTGGGCGGGGAGAGCAGCGGGATCCGGCTCCCGGTGCATCCCAGTCCCAGCCGTGGCACCGGAGCAGAGCTCCCATCCCTCCAGGGCTGCAGGAGCGGGGCCGGGCTCTCCTCCGAGGCTCAATTAAGGGATGTTTGCAAAGCGCTCCCGGATCCCGACGGGGAGGGGGGGGCCGCGCTATCGTGGCAAGGGATCTTCTCCAGAGCTTTATCCGCATTAGCTGCTGCTCCTGGTAAATTCCCGCAGCGCTTTGGAGGCGACTGAAGCACATCCTTCACTCCCCGGCCCCAAAACCGAGGCGCTGAGAGGCTGCTGATGCCTCCGAAAAAGAAAGTGTACAAAAACCCCCCCAAAACCCTTGAAAAGAAGCGTTCTGTGCCAAGATAATTCTGCTTATATAACACGTTATCTGCCTTTCCCTTCCCCTGGATTTCATTACTAAGAGAGATATTTGCATGAAAACAGGATCTTTGTTGCTGAGGAAATTCATCTGCCACCAGTGCCGTCCCCGTTCCGCTGCGGTCGAGTGACAGCTTTTGTGCTCTGCTCTCAGCCCGGGCTATTTATACACTCCCCACGCCGGCCCTGTGCATCCGCCTCCTCGGGAAAAAATATCCCTGGTTTTAAAGGGGAAAAAACAGCCCCTGAAAGCTCCTTCTTGGCTGGAAGTGTGGCAGGAAGGGGAGATCACAAGGGCTTGGGCTTTGCCTCCATCCCCGAGAGGAATAGATCCTATATTTGTTATTCATGTCGTTTCGTTTATTATTATTATTATTCATGTTATTTCAGATGATGTTATTCATTATATGATAAATATTGATAATGTTATTCCTATAAATATTTCATGTAATATATAATATATAATAAACACCACTCAGTGACAAGGACTCAGAAGGGGGTTTGGGATTCTGGGGGGGAAGGGGGGAAAGGGGATATTTTGGGGGGGTGCTAAGCAGGGCAGGTGGGTTTTCAGGAAGGCTTTTGGGAGAGGAGGATCAGCTCCATGTCCTGCTGCACCAGGCACTGCTCCAGCCCCAGCACACCCCAGGTTTCCCAAGGATTCCCCCCGGGAGCTGGAAATACAGGGACACAAGGGCTGGGACCCTCAGGAGGCCACTGAGGACCTCAGGACACCTGGTTTTTCCTCTCCCAAGTGGGATTTTCTCCCTGCAAGAAACATCCACATTCACTTTAACATGGAAACACGGGGGGGGGGGGGGGAACCCACGGAAAACTTCCAAAGGTGGCGAATTAAGAAGGTTTGAAGACTGAGAGGCCAGTGGGGATGTTTTTGTGGTCACAGAGCCCTCTTTTCTCACTCTTTTTTCCCTCCCACTGGCTGAGCAAAGCAGAGCAGAGCTGTGGATGCCAGCTGGGAGGAGAAGGGAGGCAGTGGGTGCCAGCAGGAGCCCTGAAGGGAGCAGAGCACCGGGCTGAGAGCTGGGATGCTCCAAAGCCTTCCCAGCACTTCCCAGCTCTGCTGCTGCCTCTCTACAGATGTATAAATCATACAGGTCAGGCAGAGGGGATCCTTCCAGCCTGGAGCCTTTCAGCAGAGATAAAAGAGCTCTGCCAGCCCAGGGACATCAGTCCTGCCACCTTTGATTAAAAATTCACCGGAGTGGAGCTCCCCCCACCCGGCCCCTGAGCCTCCTCACCTGCCTGGCTTTGGCAGGGGCTTTGCAGATGTATTTTTAATTCCTGGGTGGTGTGGTGGGGGCCTGGTTCCTCTTCCCCCTAACTGGGGAAGCCTCAAAAAAAAGAGAAAACCCTAATTTTGGGCTTCATCAGTGCGGAGCTGAAGGGGTGGGAGAGCCAGGGCTCACGTCCCACAAACGTCAAAGGAAGGTAATTAGTTTCTTTAATGGCTCAGACTTCCACACACACACAAAAAAAAACCACGGTGGGAGGGGAGGAGGCCAGGCACAGAGCAGCAGGTCGGGGAGCTTTAATTGCTTTTTATTCATTTGAGCCCCGAGGCCGTGGTGACACAGCTCTGCTGTGATAGCACAGCCCGGGGAGGGGAGGATGGAGCCCGGTCCTGCCTCCTCCAGCACCGAATTAGCAGCACAGAGGTTATTTATTCCTTGGAAAAGCCAAAATCCCGCTGCTGCAGGAGGCAGAGACCCCCAGGAAGGCCAAAGGCTCCTCTGGGGGTGTGGGTGGGGGGTCCCTGCGGGTCCAGCAGCCCCCAAACCCCCCCCCAGTTCCACTCCACAAAACCAGCCCCTCCACCCACATCCCCTGGGATTTGGCTGCAGCTGCCAGGAGCCAGGGAGGATGAGGAAGGAGCCAGGGAGGATGAGGAAGGAGCCAGGGAGGATGAGGAAGGAGCCAGGGAGGATGAGGAGAGAGTTAAAGAGGCAGAGGAAGGAGTTAAAGAGGCAGAGGAAAGTTAGAGAGGCTGAGGAAGGAGCCAGGGAAGCAGAGGAAGGAGTGAGAGAGGCTGAGGAAGAAGCCAGAAAGGCAGAAGAAAGATCCAAGGAGGATGAGGAAGGAGTCAGAGAGGCTGAGGAAGGAGCCAGGGGGGCAAAGGAACCAAGGAGGATGAGGAAGGAGTTAAAGAGGCTGAGGAAGGAGTTAAAGAGGATGAGGAAGGAGCCAGGGAGGCTGAGGAAGGAACCAAGGAGGATGAGGAAGGAGTTAGAGAGGATGAAGAAGGAGTTATAGAGGCAGAGAAAAGAGTTAGAGAGGCTGAGGAAGAAACTGAGGAGGCAGAGGAAGGAGCCAGGGAGGCAAAGGAACCAAGGAGGATGAGGAAGGAGTTAAAGAGGCAGAGGAAGGAGTTGAAGAGGCTGAGGAAGGAGTTAGAGAGGCTGAGGAAGGAGTTAAAGAAGCTGAGAAAGGAGCCAGGGAGGCAGAGGAAGGAATCAAGGAGGATGAGGAAGGAGTTAGAGAGGCAGAGGAAGGAGTTAGAAAAGCAGAGGAAGGAGTTAGAGAGGCAGAAGAAGCAGCCAGGGAGGCTGAGGATGGAGCAGTGCCCCTTCCACCCCCATTCCCCAGCTGCCCTTTCTTTCCTGAGCACCTCTGGGGTTTTTATTTCTCTTCCAGGTCTGCTCTGCTGGGAAAAGCTTCCTCTCAGTTCCCCTCTCTTTGGCTGCTCCTGAACCTTCCACATCCCTGCCTGGGATCCACCTCAGAGCCCGGGATCAGGAGAGGAGCATCATTAGAGTAAACCAGGGATGAAAATACAGAAATCTGATGTCTGTGAGAGGGTTGTTTGGTTTGGTTTTTTGGTTTGGTTTTTTTGTTTGTTATTTTTTTTTAGCTTTTCCTGCTTAGGAAGCCCTTGGACAGTCAGACCTTGCAGAGATCAGCAGGACCCCCCTCCTGGGACCACGGGGAGGGTTGGGGGCCAGAGCTGAGGATGCTCTGGGCTGCATCCAGGGCACAGAAACCACCCCAGCTCTGAGGCCCGAGGGATGCAGAGTGTGCAGGAGCAGGAACCAGCCTCTTCCCTGGCCTCTCCTCCCCCCCAGAACCCAATAAACTCGGCCATAAAGACACGAGGCTTTTTATGCCAATTACAACCCGTGATTTGCACTTTGCTTTGGCTGCTGGTCGAGGAGCCACAGGGTCGTATTTCTGCCTTTTAATGGAAATCACGAGGGCTGGAGACTCACTGTTATTTTTTACGATGATTATTGTCATTATCATTTAATGAAAGCTGAGATTCTCCCTCCAGGGCTTTGCAGGAGACGCCGAAGGGGGAGGGGGTTGTGAGGGTGGGGAACACCACGGGAGCCACCCCTGTGCAGCATCACCTCGTGTCTGGGGACCACTGCCGGGGAGGGGAGGGGGTTTCCAGGGGTTTTCAGGGAGGGGGATTTACCCTGGAGCCATCCCAGAGCCCCCACAGCTCTTCCTTCATCCCCCCCAGGGAGGGGAAGGGGTTTCCAGGGGTTTTCAGGGAGGGGGATTTACCCTGGAGCCATCCCAGAGCCCCCAGAGCTCTTCCTCTCTCCCCCCAGGGAGGGGAGGGGGTTTCCAGGGGTTTTCAGGGAATGGGGTTTGCCCTGGAGCCATCCCAGAGCTCCCACAGCTCTTCCTTCATCCCCCCCCAGGGAGGGAAAGGGGTTTCCAGGGGTTTTCAGGGAATGGGGTTTGCCCTGGAGCCATCCCAGAGCCCCCAGAGCTCTTCCTTCATCCCCCCCAGGGAGGGGAAGGGGTTTCCAGGGGTTTTCTGAGAGGGGGGTTTACCCTGGAGCCATCCCAGACCCCCAGAGCTCTTCCTTCATCCCCCCCCCAGGGAGGGGAAGGGGTTTCCAGGGGCTTTCAGGGAATGGGGTTTGCCCTGGAGCCATCCCAGAGCCCCAAAACAGCTCTTCCTCCCTCCCCCCCCAGCGCTCACATCCATCTTTTCCCTGCCTTTTGGGATGTCACACTAATTGTGACGGATGCTCTCCCTGCACTTGCCCGGGGAGGGAGCTGATGAAGCCCTAATGGGAGGTAAATGTGTCTATTAAAGATTTAAAGCCCCTCCCGCGCTCAGGGTGATTGCTCACTGACACCGAGCAGGGGAGGGGAGCAGCTCCTGCCCAGGGGGAGCTGGAGGGGAGGGAAGGGAGGGATGGGCAGGGATAAAGGCTCATCCACACCCACAGGAACCTGCAGGGAGCCTCGGGACCTTCCTGGATTGTGGAATCATAGAATCATGGAATGGTTTGGGTGGGAAGGGATCTTAGGGCTCATCCCACCCCACCCCCTGCCATGGGCAGGGACAGCTCCCACCAGCCCAGGTTGCTCCAGCCTGGCCTTGGACACTTCCTAAAAGCATCCTAAAGCCCAGGATTTCCCAGCAGGAGCAGGGAGCTCTGCCCACCCTGGGCCTCAACCCAGCGACCAGACAAGCCCAAAATAATCAGCATTTTGGAGGTGGCAGAGACACCAACCCCTCCCAGACCAGCAGACCCTGCCCAGCCTGGCCTTGAACACTTCCAGGGATAAATATCAGAGATTATAAGATGATAGATTAGATAAAGTGATAACACTGTGGCTGCTCACCTTCCCCAGCCCTGCTGCCTCACCTTCCCCTCCCTTCACCTTATTCCTGCTCCCTGGAGGTGCCACAGAAAAGCTAATCAGGGCTAATTTCCTGGCTCAGGAGGGCTGGGAACAACTCTGGCTGCAGAGCCCTGTGTCTGTGTCGGGGGCACCGAGAAAATCCTTCTCTTTGCAGCCAGAAATCCAGGAATTACTGAAGGGAGATTTCCAGGAATGCATGACATGATATTTATCCTGTCACCTCTCCAGCTGTGCCTCTGTTCCTTTAATGTACATCGGGAAGTTTGCTCCCAAAAATGATCCAGTTTAGAGACTGGAACTCTAAACTATTTAAGAACTACCAGATAAAAAAAAAAAAGGGAGTTACAATGTCGCTGTTTCACCCTCTCCTCCTTCCAAAAGCTTTTATGACAATGCTTTGAATTAAAGAAAGGAGAAAATAAAAAATCCCTCCAGGGCTTCTAATAGTGCAAATAAATCTCGTGGAAACACACGACTGATTTCTAAATGCCATTAAATTTACAAGCTGAGATTGCAGGGAGCAGAGTCGGCACTTTCTGTGGTGGTTTGGGAGCTCAGAGCTGTCCCTTCCAGTCAGAGCTGTCCCTTCCAGTCAGAGCTGTCCCTCCCAGTTCCCAGGGCTGGCACACACCAACACTCCACTGAAGGGTTTATCACCATCAGAGGGATCCCTCAGGGAGGATCCACGCCGGGCATGGGATGCCCATCCCTGGAATCCTCTCTCTGTTTGCCTGCAGGGGGTTTTCCATCCCCTTTTGGAGCCCCCACCCCGGGCTCTGTGAGCTGAGCTCTGGGAAAAGGCACTGTTGGCACACCCAGGACACAATTAGCTGGGAATTTAGTTGTGGACACAACATCTGGGAATTTAGTTGCCCAGCCTGGAGGAGAGAAGGCTCCAGGGAGAGCTGAGAGCCCCTTGCAGGGCCTGAAGGGGCTCCAGGAGAGCTGGGGAGGGATTTGGGACAAGGGATGGAGGGACAGGACACAGGGAATGGCTTCCCACTGCCAGAGGGTTAAATGGGATATTGGGAAGGAATTCCTCCCTGGGAGGGTGGTGAGGAATTCCCAGAGGAGCTGTGGCTGCCCCTGGATCCCTGGGAGTGTCCAAGGCCAGGCTGGAGCTGGTGGAAGGTGTCCTTGCCCATGGCAGGGGGTGGGATGAGATGATCTCTAAGCTCCCTTCCCACCCAAACCATTCCATGATTAACCAGGACAAGCTCAGCCTCCTTTGCTTCCCCCCCAAACCACACAACCCCCTTTTTCCCTACTGATAAAAACCCCCCAAAAAATCAAAAAAAAAAAAAAAAATCCACAGATCGATCCAAACACATTAAAAAAAAAAAAGAGAGAAAAAGAAAGAAAGAAAGAAAAGCACGGTCACAGAAAAAAAAAAGAGGAGTATGAGAATGAAATTTAAAATTAAAATCACGGGGCTTTTCTCTCGCTTTTGTGCTTCTCCTCAGAGAAATCCAGGGGGAAAACGGGAGTGTGATCACACCGGGGAAGGAGGGAATTGGTGTCAAAGGAAGGGAGAGGGGAGGGGGGGTTGGATACGTGGAAAAACACACGGATACACGCTGGGTGTGCCCCTAAAAACACGTGGTGGCCCCAAACCCTCCCCCGAGGTGCCACTAGGTGCCAGCAGAGCCCTCGCCCACCCCTCTCCCCCCTCCCGAGGGATGACACACACACACACACACACAGAGCCCTCGTTTCGAGGCACTTTTCCCCTCAAATAAACTTTTGATTTCCTCCGCAAACACAATAAAGGCGGCGTAATGACTTCCTGCAACGCTCACATTTTAATAAAAATTACAGAGGGGAAGAGATCTGATGTGGCACTTGAAATGGAAACCCAGCGATTTTCTCCCGTCTCTATCAGCACCCGAAAATAAAAAAAAAACCCACACCGTAATATTTTGACATTTATGGAAAGAGCTGAGCCGTTGTGAAAATGTATTTTATCTTTCCCCTGCGTGACATTAGTTGAGCTCTTCTCCATTTTCTAATTTCATTAACGCCGCTGAGAATAAACCCCTTTATTTCCCCCCCCCTCTGAATCCACCCACCCAACGTGGTTTTGTGTTTTTTTTTCTTTTTATCCCCATTCTGCAAAGATCTCCTTGGTTGGTTTTGTTTTCCAAGGTTGGTTGATCTTGCTCGAGGCAAAAATTCCAAGGGGAGGGAAACTGGAGCCTGAGGGAGCCGTGGGGAGCCAGGGGCACCCCTGTGTGGGTGCAGGGCGAGGGGTGGCAGAGGGTCTGTCACCTCCTCGGGGCACAAAAACAGCTCGGGAGGAAATAATTCCAAGCAGGAATGGCTCAGGGAATGGCTCAGAGGGGTGGGCAGGGACACCTTCCACTAGTCCACCAGCTCCAACCTGGCCTTGGGCACTCCCAGGGATCCAGGGGCAGCCACAGCTTCTCTGGGAATTCCATTCCAGGGCCTCCCCACCCTCACAGAGAGGAATTCCTTCCTGATATCCCACCTAACCCTGCCCTCTGGCAGTGGGAAGCCATTCCCTGTGTCCTGTCCCTCCATCCCTTGATATCCCGTGATGTCCCACCCCTCTAGAGCTGAGCTGGAGCTCCCCAACTGCCTGAACCAAGGAATCCAACCCCCAAGGGGTGGGAGCCAGACCCACATTGCCCTTTTCCAGCATCCAGCAGGAGCCTGCAGTGTCCCCAGAGCATTCCACCAGGGAGAGGGGCTGCTGGAAAGCCTCAGCACCGGGAGCTGGGGAGCACAGGGAGGGAGGAAAAAGGTCTTTGTGGCCAAAGGCAGGAGGAGGCAGAGCTGAGCAGAGCAAACCCAGGCCCTGGATCTGCATCACAGTCGCTGAGCTGGGCTCTGCAGCCGGAAAAAAAGACATCAGGGAATTAGAAAAACGAGTGATCTTGGAGGAGGAACGAGAATGATTAATGCTGTGCAGGGACAGGGGTGTGATATGGTGGAGTAATAAAAGAAATACAGATGAAATAAAACCCTCCCTTGAAGCCTCATTCATCCAGGTCTAAAAAGGTGGAACCTCGCCACCTAAATCAGGCTTTCCTTGGCCAGAGGAGAAGGCAGATAAATGGAGAGATAAGGGCAGTGCTCTGCTTCCCTCCCCCTCTCCTTCCCAGGGTCCCACAGAGGTTGATCATGCAGGGCTGGGGGTCCGTGCCAGCTCCAGGACATTCCCATTATCCATCACCCCAAAGCAGCCCTAAATAACGGGCACAGACCCACGGGAAGCAGAACTGCTCTGATCTGTGTCTGGAGGCTCAGAGCAGCCTCCAGGTCCACGGGGGGTTCTCTGTCCATGGCAGGGAGGTTGGAATTTGATGGTCTTTAAGATCTTTTCCCCCCCAAACCATTCCACAACTCCGAGAAACACTGACATTCCTTGTCATTCCCTGACCCCGCACTGAAACAAGGGAGAGCGGAGACACCTTCCAGAAAATGGTGATGGAAAAGTGCACATTCCCTGGGAAATGCTGCTGTTTGAACCCCCATCCCCACTGGCAGCAAACCTGGATTTCCCAAGGCGACATCTGGACCCCCCATCCTCGCTCCAGGCTGTTCCCAGAGAGCAAAACCCATTCCCTCCCCGTGATGCAGGGAGAGATTAAACACAAACTGTCAATCCATCATCAAACCCCCGTGAGAAGGGAGCTGAAAGGGAGCAAATTGCAGCAGTGAAGTTGAAACAACCCATTTTTTTTTCCGTTTTCCAGCACCGCTGGCCCCGGGTCCCTGAGCCCTGGAATGCCCTGCCAGGGATGGATTGCCTCTCTCCCGGGAACTGAGCCGGGAAAGCGGCTCCTCCACCTCTCAGCAGCTGGATTTAGGTGTTGGATACCCCAGGAGAGCACGAGGAAGGCAGGGCTGCTCCTTCTGGGAGCCACAGGGATGAGTTTTCCCCCCACGGGGGAGGAGTGAAGTGACCCAGGAGCGCAGGGAGCAGCAGCTCCTCGGGATCCCAGCCCTCCCGGTGCCACTGGGTTGGAATCAATAAAACAAAGCTGTTCTATTAAAGCAAACCCAAACACCCCCCAGTTCTGAGGCAGAGAGGGGTGTCCCTGGCTGGGGGGAGCAGGGGGGCACAGGGTGGGAGGGCACAGCTCGGACAAGGGGGGGTTTTTTTCAGGGTTTTTTCCCCAGCAAATCACCGATTTTTGCTGCTTCCCTCCCTCCCGGGGACAAACCTGTTTCCCCCCAGTTTGCAGAGCCGAGCTGGGCCGTGCTGGCTGCACCCTCCCGAGGGCAGCAGGGGCAGGGAGCAGGGGCAGGGTTGTCCCCACGAGCTCTGTCCCTTCACGGCGGCGATTCCGTGATTTATGGCCACTGTTTGGGCGGCTTTGGAAGACAAATGGAGTTAATAAAGCCACCGGTCCCTGCCAGAGACATTTGTTCCAGAGCTGGTGCAATCCTTCTCCTTTCCATCCCTGCCTTGGATTCCTTTCCATCCCTGCTTTTGGGCTGAGCCAAAGCACCCGGGAGGCAGCTGGAGCATCTCATCCCAAACCTCCTCCCGGTCCTTCCACCCCCAGGATCCCACAGGGCACAGACACGAGGGACACTCCTGGAGCTGCAGCCCCCAAACACCAAAAAACCTTGGAGCAAGGGCAAGGAGCAGCATTACCCTCTTCCAGCTTTTCTCCTTGTTTCTCGAGACAAAAATTTTGGGAAGGGAGGGCTGGAGCAGCCCGGGCTGGACCAGCTCAGGGCATCCGAGGCCGTGGCTGCAGCTTTCCTGGCTGGGGATCCAGCAAGAGCAGCCACAAACCCCACACCAGGCCTGATAGGGATCTTAATAATTCCATTCTCTCTAATCCTCCCAAATTAGTAAATACAGCTTCATCCTATTTGGAGATATTTCCCTACCCAGGGGTTTCTCTTAAGCTGATGGAGAGAACGAGCCAAAGTTGCTGCAGTGGCTGAGCAGCAGCATCAGGCTCTGTGTCTAATAAGCCCTCCCTGGTCCAAAGGGAGCCTCTGATCAATCCATATCAGGCAATTCCCTGTGTTATTTCCCATTTACCTCCTCAATAATCCCCTCCAGCAGTTAATCAGCGCTTCTCATTCCGAGCCACCTCAGTTCCGTGGGATGTTGGATCTGCCCAGTCCAACATTTAATATTTAACAGCCCTTGTGGAGCCAACGGACCCGGGGCCTTGCTCAGCAAGTGCTTCTGTCCCAGGGCAAAGCTGAGGAGTCCCCAGAGGCAAAAATCCCTGGGAAAATGGGAATATGGATCCGAGCAGCAGCTGAGCACTCCCCGACCCGCCTGGAACCCACCTGGACACTCCCCCTGCTTCAAACCAACCTCCCCAGACCCGGGGCAGCAGCTCAGCAACTCAACTCCAGCACCTCCACCTTCCCCTCCAGCAGGACGGGGCGAAACAATCCTAAAAGAGCAAGAACTGGATGGATTTACGGGAATGTCCTCCCCACTCCCACCTCCCAGACCTTCCCGTGCCAACCCTCCAAGGCTGGACTGGCAGAGAGGGGGAAGGACTTTTATGGCAGGAAATCCATTCCCCAGCTCTAACAGGGCCCCTCATTAAATATGGACTGTAAGACAACGAACATTTTAAATTTCTGTATCCCCCCCCCCTTCCCTTCCCTTCCATCTTTTTAAAAATAAATATTTAAGCACCTTCCAAGCTGCGTTGGAGGAGCAGGTTGATTTAATCTCCCGTTCCCTGCTCTTTGCCAAACAGGAAATCTCTCATCTGCCTCCTTCACAAATCTTTGCCAAGGGAAGGAGGGGGGATTAGAGCCCATCCATCCCTTCCCTCCTCTCTCTTGGAAGTCCTTCAAGGAATGCTCTGAAGACGTTGATTCACAGTTTTTAATCACTTTTCTCTCTCCTTTCTGCAAGTCTCGTTAACGCTTTGGGATCCAAACCCAGCAGAGACTTGGAAAGGAACCCTCAATTCCTTTTGCAACAGCTTTCCCAGGGTGTGAGACCACCAGATGCTTCCCCACGAGCCTCCTCCCTCAGAGGGGCAAAATCCCCTTGGTCTCTCCCCAGCTGGGCTTTTTTTGGGTCCATTTAACTGGGATTTGGCTCAGGACCCCTGAAGAAATTCAGTCCAGGCAGGGATGGTGCACGAAGGGAGAATTATTCGTGTTTAATCCTTGCACTATTAAAAAAAAATAAAAAATAAATAAAACCATCAGTAACAGTGAGTTTCTTGGGAAGAGAAAAAAAAAAAAAAGCCTGGAAAGCTGCAGAGAGTAAACAGGAACATCTAAATAGTGACCATGGAACTTGAAAAGAGCTGCTGGAAAGCCCTGACTCAGCAAAGCCTTTCAGCCCTGGGGTGGTCAGTGGAGCCAGCACTCCTCACCTGCCCAAAGCTCCTCCAGCCTGGCACGGCACAGCTCACCCAAGGATGCCAGTGCCAGCTCCCACCCCCCTTCCCTGGCTCCAGGAAACCTCCCCCCGGGGGACCTGCTGCCCGTTTTCCCTCCGACTCAGCAAAATAACCTCGGCATCTTTTAATTTTCCACTCTATGCTCGGGGCAGGGAAAGGCCAGGGGGTGGCAGGAGGTTTGACAGGAGGATTCGGGGCTGATTTATGGCTCCCTGTGACATTCCCCCCTCCCAAAATGTGAACACCCCGAGCCCTGACCTGTGCCAGGGGGGTGGCACCACTCCAGCCTGGCCACAGGAGTTGATGCCACAAAGCCTCTGCTGCGGGGCTGGGGCTGAGGAATCGCTCTCCTGCTGCCCTGCCAGATCCTGTGGGTCCTGGAGGGGACAACGGGCATCACCTCCCCGCTGGAAAGCTCCAGGCAGGAATGTTTCACTGCTGAGATACCTTGGAATCAGGTTTGGGGGAATCCCAGGATCGCTGAGGCTGGAAAAGCCCTCCCAGAGCATCGAGCCCACCCTGTGCCCCATCCCCACCTCATCCACTGAGTGCCACGGCCAGGCCTTCCCTGGGCACCTCCAGGGCTGGGGGCTCCAAACCTCCCTGGGTGGATTCCAATGTTTAACAACCCTCTCCAGGAAGGAATTTCCCCAGTATCCAACCTGAGCCTCCCCTGTCCCAGCTTGAGGCCGTTCCCTCTCCTCCTGTCCCTTGTTCCCTGGCAGCTCCCCCCTCCTGTCAGGGGGTTGCAGAGCCAGAAGGTCCCCCCTGAGCCTCCTTTTCTCCAGGCTGAGCCCCCCCAGCTCCCTCAGCTGCTCCTGCTGCTCCAGCCCCTTCCCAGCTCCGTTCCCTCCCCTGGACACGCTCCAGCCCCTCCATGTCCCAGACCTGGGCCCAGCCCTGGAGGAGCATCACCCCTTCCATCAGCACGAGGAGGGAGAGAACCATCTCCTCAGGGCTCTTAGTTTGGGATCCATCCCCCTCCGTGCCGGGAAAAAAAAAAAAGGGGGGGGGGGGAAGGAAAAATAACTTTATTTTTGCTGCGCTCGGGTGCGAGGGAACATCTCCCACACTGTGATTTACAGGCTGACATCCATCTCCTGAGCCTTGCTGAGTGTCCACACACGCAGAGGGAACAGTCATCACGGAGAAAAAGCCTTTTACTTCCCAAGTATTTCAATTTAACAGCCCCGAGATGATGAGTTCTCCCAGCTCAAGCTGCAGCCACTCGACTGCCTTCGGTTTGGTGTCTGTGTCTTCACATCATTTGGGTTTCTTCTCTTATTTAAGGGAAATGTTATTTAATGTGGATTATTTCTCCCTTTCACTTCGTGCTCCCAGTTCAGCTCCTTGTGGGTGCTTTTTTTAACCCAAATGGAAAATTAGAATATCAAAATAAAAATCGGCCCATGGGGTCCCATAAACGGCCCTGGGAGCATCAAAGGAGTGGATAATAAACCATCACAATTCCTCAGTCCTATCTGTCCATCCCTCAAACGATCTGGGGGACGGGAGGAATCTCAATCAGCTCCTCAAAGGATGTTTTATGGGGGTTTTGTTCCCAAAAGCTCTCCTGACACCTCTCTGACTCAGGGACAGGGAAGCAAACCCACAAAGGTTTCCCAAGGAAGGAGATATTTGACTGTTGCTGCTCTGGGGGTTCAGCCCCAGCCCCCCCAAATCCCCCGGGAAGCTCCCGGCTCATTCCCACCGGGACAATTCCCGTGGATCAACAGGGACTGGATAGAAAGAAGCTCCCAAGCGACTCATTAACTCCAGTGTATCTAATTACCCTCCGAACAACCAATGGACTGACCTCCCTTTCTGCAGCTCTCGGCGCTCACAACAGCCAGCAGCCCCAATTAGCTGTAATTAAGGATTATAACGAGTCCACAGCGTGTTTACATCACCCATTAAAACCCCCCAAATTTTTATGATTCGCCGTCCCGACGCTGCCGAGCGCAGGGGGAGGAACACAAAGGGAAAAAAAGGCTCCTCTGAGCCGTGATTTGTGCCGAGGCTCCTCACCGGGGTTTTCTGCGAGCAGCTGATTAGAGACGGAGAATCGGAGCCGGGGAGGAGAAATTAAGCAAAAAGAAAAATAAACCCTCAAATTGCTGCCGTAAATCCCCCCCCTGCCCCCCTCGCCGGGGCTCCCGCGGGATGAATCCTCCTCGTGCTGCCTTTTGTTTACCCAACAGCCCGACAATGATTATTTATGCAAATTGGAGCCCCGGCTGCTTTTTTGGCTGCTCGTTAATTAGCGGCTCCTCCCGGCCCCGGGAACCGGGCGGGGAGAATTGGGCTGATCTGAGCAACAGGTTGGTTCTGCTCTTCCCCACCTTCCTGCCCTCTTTTGGGGTCTTTAACGAGGGTCTGGGGTCGAACAGGAACCACTCTTTGCCACATGAGAGGCTCCCATGCTTGGAAGGAGGGAAAAGAGGGAAAAGAGGGATGCTGGGAGAGGGGGTTGCAGGAAGGACTGAGCAGCAGCTTTGCATAAATCTGGTTTTCCCTTCCAGTTTCTCACCATCCCAGAACCACGGGGTTGTTTGGGTTGGAAAAGGCCTTTCACAGAATCACAGGTTGGAAAAGACCTTTAGGGAACCATGGAATTATTTGGGTTGGAAAAGACCTTTAGCATCACCAAGTCCAACCATTAACCACGGCCACCACTAAGCTGTGTCCCCGAGTGTCACATCCATGGCTCTTCCCAAAAACCCTCATGGAGCAGGGCTGGAGCTCGTTCTGGTGCCTGGGAGGGGGGGTTTTGAAGCCCAGAAAATGAGGTGTGAGGGTGGACATGGCCCCACCTCCGTGCTGGGGTGGTGCCACCTCAGCTCCACCTTCCCGGCAGTCCCAGGGATCCAGGCATGGGATGATCCTCTGGGAAGAGGCTGGTGGAGGGACCCATGGGCTCATATCCATCTCCAAACCAAGGATTTCTCCCTGTTGGGAAGGGAAGAAGGGGATAAATCTTTCCAGGATGGGCAGAAACACTGATCTATAGATATATATCTATCTATACATAGATAGATATAGAGATATAGAGATATAGAGATATAGAGATATAGAGATATAGAGATATATAGATATATAGATATATAGATATATAGATATATAGAAGCCCCGGGGAGCTGGAGGGTTGTGCCCACCACGAGGGGTGGAAAAAGAACCCCAAGACTTTCCTGCTCACCCCAAAACGCCCCAGGACATCAACAACCCCGACTAACAGGCGAGATTTCGGGGGAAGTTCCTGGGGGAGACGTGCAAACCACCAGTGAGCAAAGCCCTGATGTTTTATTTCCCAAAAGATGCTTCTCAGGCTGCCAGAGCAGCACCAGTGTCACAGCCAGAGCTGTGACCAAGGTGGGCTTTAGTTGGGAGTGTGGCAGGGCAGACCCAGCCCCCTCTGGGCTCCCACTCCCAGTTTTCCTCTGTCCTCTGCTTCCCTCAAGGGCAATTTCTCTGCTGGGTTTACACCTTTGTTTACAGAGACATAATGACTGAAGGGGAGGCTCCCGCCCCCCTGCAGCCCCAGGGTGTTTATGTCCAACCACCGGCCTCTCCCAGCCTTTCCTCTGCAATTTCTGCACACGCGGCCACGCGAAACGGGCCCCAACACTGCAATTTTCCGACCGTTTTCATCCAAATTGTCGGGCAATTTCCCGACGGCCCCGCCGCCAAATTACAAAGCGAGCGCTCGGAAATCCCGGGAGGCTGCTCAGGAATCCGTGGGCAGCGGGAGGGGAGGGAGGGAGGGAGGCAGGGGGGTGGATGCAGAGGTAGCAGCGGGACACAAACCCCTCAGAAATCGGCTTTTTTAGGTTGTTATAGGACGTATCTCGGGCCTGGAGTCGTCAGGGTGGGAAGATGGGCACACCTCCGTGATGCATTTGGGGCAGGGCACCACAAATCTCCCGGGGTGGCCGGGAAAAGGGGCCTTTCCAGCACCTTCATGGCTCCGGGATGCTGAGGGAGAAACGGGGCCGGGATGGATCGGGATGGATCGCTGGGCTCCCGCTCTGACAGGGAGCTGTTCCTTCAGCACAGCTCATTTAAAAACCGGTTCCACCTCGGCAGGGGAGGCTCTGCCCCAGCAAGGGCACCTTGGGGGGGTCTGGTTTACCCAGGGAAGGGGTCAGAGGGTGCCCATTGTAGTCCTGGGCTTCATTCCACCGTTGCTTCATTCCATCATTGCTTCATTCCACCGTTTTTAGGGGATGCCCAGAGCTGCCCCATCCCTGGAAGTGCCCCAGGCCAGCTTGGAGCAACCTGGACTGGTGGAAGGTGTCCCTTGGGGGGGTCTGGTTTACCCAGGGAGGGGGTCAGAGGGTGCCCATTGTAGTCCTGGGCTTCATTCCACCATTGCTTCATTCCACCACTTTTAGGGGGTGCCCAGAGCTGCCCCATCCCTGGAAGTGCCCCAGGCCAGCTTGGAGCAACCTGGGCTGCTGGAAGGTGTCCCTTGGGGGGGCACTGGATGATTTTAAGGTCCCTCCAACCCAAACCACTCTCTGTTTGTATCTGGGTGCTGGCAGTGGCGCCCCAAGGTGTGATCCCACGGGAAAACAGGGATATTTGGGAAGGAGAGGCGAGTCTTTGCCAAAGAACATCTTCCCTTTTGGAGGCACGTGGAGACCTGGAGAGGAACATTCCCACTGCAGGACAGCTTGGAGGAGCAGCTCCTGCACCACCATCACCCCCAAGGTGCTGCCACCCCATCCTTCCTCTGCTGATGGAAGTTGGGGTGCAGCCCATGCAGGATTTACCACCAGAGCTCTGTCACTCCCCGTCCCTCCCGTGGCATCTTCCTGCTCCTTCCCACACGGATTTTACATCCCCTGCACCCCCCCCCCCTTCTGGCACGATGAGATATTTATATGTTTATCACAGATGGCCTCGGTTTCAAAACCCAACCACGCTGCAGTCACAAGGAATGTATTAATAATTACACAGCACAAAGTGATAATTGCTTCCCAAAGCAGTGTGAGGCAGGTCTTTTGTCTCCCCTGCTCAGATGAGACAGTTATTTCACCAGCGACAGGGAAAGTCAACAAGTGTCAACCACAGCGCTCCGTTCCTGGGCCGACAGCATTTATTAAAACTGCTAATGAATCTAATAATTAAACACATAAATATCAGTTACCTCAGGTATTAAATCTAATTATGGGGCCGGCGAAAATCAATTTTTTTTTTCCCGTGCATATGCAGAATAACAAACGCGGGGCAAAGTTAATTAGAAATGTCCGGATCAATATTTGAATAATTCGGGAGCGACGGAATCCCCGTCTCGGGAGCGGGTCCGGACGCCGCCAGTGAGTTACACTTCAGAAATGAATGCCTCCTCCTAATGGAGTTTACCCCTGTAAATTAATAATACTCCAGCAAATCTGCGAAATAAATGACGAAGAACCTGTTTGCCCGAGCGTTTGCCCTGGGGGAAATCATTAATATCCTTTGTCAGCAGCTGAGGAGGAGGAGGAGGAGGAGGTCAGAGCCCGGGCTCTGCTCCAGCTCCAGTCCTGCTCCATGGGGTGGAGCATGTCCTGCTCCATGGGGTGAAGCACGTCCTGCTCCATGGGGTGGAGCATGTCCTGCTCCATGGAGTGGGGCATGTCCTGCTCCATGGGGTGGGGCATGTCCTGCTCCATGGGGTGGGGCACGTCCTGCTCCATGGGGTGAAGCACGTCCTGCTCCATGGGGTGGAGCATGTCCTGCTCCATGGGGTGAAGCACGTCCTGCTCCATGGGGTGGAGCATGTCCTGCTCCATGGGGTGAAGCATGTCCTGCTCCATGGGGTGGGGCATGTCCTGCTCCATGGGGAGGCCCCTGGAGATGGGGGGGTCTGACCCTCCTTCCCTGCTCCTCCCCACGCTGGGTGGCTCTTGGGCAGCATTCCCACTGGATCCCACCTTCCCCACCAGCACTGCCCCGTCCCCCCGGGGCTCCTGCAGCTCATCCCACCTCTGGCAAAACCCACCAGAGGAATCATCCCACCTGTCCTGGAAATGTGACCCCTGGGAGGGTCCAAGGGCTGGGCTGGGGTAAACCAGGGAAGTGGAGCTGGGGGATCCCGCTCCAACGGCACTGAATCCGGCAGCCCTGGCTCTCCTGGAGCTCTCAAGCCCAAGGGCTGAACCCTCAGCTGATTTTTAAAGGCAGCAAAATCCCTGCCCGGAATTCTGGCGGGGGGAAGCCTTGGAAAAGGAACTCGGGGCAGTTCCAAATTGTTCTGCTTTGCTTTGCTCCAAAGGAAGGGCCCTGTTGTGGCTTTTGAAGCCACAGGTGACATCCCCGACTCTGCTGGCTGCCAGGGGGACCTGAGCCAGGCTTTTGCAGGATGTGTTTTATGAAATCAGAGCCTCAGCGAGATAATTTCATGTGGAACCCTCCTCTGCCACCTCCCCTCACCACACTGCGAGGGGTCAAACCTCTCTGCAGCCCAGCCTTGTAACCCTGGCTCTCCTGAGCAGCAAAATGCAGCCCCAAATGAGCCCCGAATGCAGCAGGAGCATCCCTGTGCTGCCCCATCCAGGGAGCCTGTCCCCTCCACACGAGGACCTTCTGCCTTAAAACCCTGAGGGGAAAAAGAGCTGCCAAGGGAAAACATCATCTCTGCCTCCCCCAGGAGACAAACACCCAGAGCGTGGCTTTCACAGCTGGGCAAAAATCAGTGTCTGGCCCCAAATTCCCCCAGGCCAGCGATGCTGCAGGGGTGAGGGGGACGGGCTGGCTGCAAACAGCATCACCTCGGGTCCTGGTTCACCTCCTGGGGCACTTTTCCCCTCTAATTGATACTTATTTCCTTGAAGAATGGGTCAGTGCTCGTTAAGAAAGGTGCAGTGAGGGGCTGCTGATGGTGTAAAGCCCTGGAGAGGGGTGGGGGTTCCCCAGAGCCCTCCTGGACCTCTGAGTTGAGAGATATTTGGGGAGTTGGCAGCCTGGAGCAGCTCAGTGAGCAAAGCCACCAGAAAATGGGTGTAATGCAGGACTGCTCCCTCTGAAGTGGGTTCTGTGTGCTAATCAAAGGCAGAGGCACAGCTGCTGTGCAATTACAGGCACAGGGACAGGTGGGAAAACTGGAAACCCAGAGGACATCCCTGCTGTCAGGCGGGCGCTGGGCAAAGGGACCCTCCGGGGAGAGGCAGCTCTTGGAAAGGGCAAAGTCGAGTCCTGGGGCAGGAGTTCAGTCGCTGATTTCGGCGGTGGCTCATTTATAAATGATTTATAAAGGCAGAATCTCCACTTCACAGGCATGTCAGGCATGCTGGAGCCACGGTGACCAGTGTGTGGCACGTGGCCGGGGGACAGGAGTTGTTGTGCCTCAGCCTACGGCGGCAAATTAAAAAGAAGCCCTGGAGACAGCAAAGCAGCGGCTTTATTGAGCTGTTGGGTTCTGAAGCAATTAATTCTCCATTCATTAAAACATCTATTTGTCATTTATTTCCCCCCTCCTGGTGCTATTTATAAATTGGTTCTTAATAAAGTGCACTGAGGTGTCACCAGAGCTGCCCCGGGGGGGGGAGGATCTGGAGCTGTCGCCCACAGGGATCCACCCAGGTCTCCCAGACCCTCCCCATCTCTTTGTACAGCAGCTTCCCCGTCTCTATTTGTTTCTGTCTCTCCTTCCCTCTCCTAGGATAACACCATCTTTCAATCTACTCTGACACATTCGTTTCCTGAGGGCAATTTAAACTGAGAATGATTCCCTGATTGCTCACTTTGCCTCCTCCTCTCTTATTCTGCAGGGTTTTTTTTTTTTTTTGAAGGATCATAAAATAACATGTTTAGAAATAATTGCATGATAGGGATGTTTTCTTGCCATGTGAGTGTTGCTCATTTCCTCCCCAGACACTGTTTTTCTTCTCGGCATGTTCGTGTTTGGTTTTCCCCCCGTGGCAGGAGCAGCCCGGGCAGGGCTCTGACGACTGAGTCAGGACATCAGGGAGCTCCTGATGGGGCCAGTCGGGGCAGGGCTGGAGATTTGGGATCAGATTTGAGCCAGGTAAACTCCCAGCACTGAACCAGCCCAGAGTGGTTTGGGTTGGAAGGGATCTCAAGGATCAGCCAGTGCCCCCTCTGCCGTGGGCAGGGACAGCTCCCACCAGCCCAGGTTGCTCCAGCCTGGCCTTGGACACTTCCAGGATGGGGTTAAAAGCATCCTAAACCCTGAGGATTCCCCAGCAGGAGCAGGGAGCTCTGCCCTCCAGCCTAGACCCAACACTCCCAAATTAACCCGGATTTTGGGGGTGGCAGAGACACCGAGCTGTGCCGGGCTGGCAGGCCCTGCTCACTTCACCACAGCATCAATTCCACTCAAGAGCTCCAGAGTGTTTCTATTTAGCTGCAAATTTATACGTATTAGATTACATATTGCAAGTGCAAATAAATTCCATGTATTACCCGAAAGCCACTTGATTCCGTCCTCGATAACGAGCAGGTGCACTCCGAGGCAATTCACACCATCAGAAACAAGAATTATGAACAGGGCTCTGGTTTTCCCCTTCCTTCTTTTTATTTTTTTCTTACTTTAACCTTTTAGAGGCCGCTGTCTCAGGACTTTTGAGCTGCTAGAACAGGGTTTGCAGTTCCCTGTTGCTGTGTGAAGCACAGGCAGCCACGGTTGTATTTTTCTTCTTTTTCCTTTTAAAGAAATACAACTTTCTATTTTTTTTTTTTTTATCGGTGGCTTGCTTTTCATTTTATATCCTTTCCCCTTGCTTGAAATGAGAAAAATGAGTCTCTGCCACAGGCTCTAAAGTTTATATTCCCTCACTATCTTCTCCCTTATCTAATGCCAAGGCAGGAAGCAGAGGGAGGCCGGGCAGATTATGCCATAAAACCTGGAGATAAGGGCAGGGACCAGCCTGGGGGGATGGAAGGAACCTGCCTCCCTTCCCTGCCTCCCTTCCCTGCCTCCCTCCCCTTCAAAGCCAGCCCTTCAATCAACCCCTCAGTGCTGTGAACTCCTTCCCTTAAAATTTGATAACAAGGCCCGTGTTTTCCTTTGGAGATCGGGCCGGAATAACGGTGGGAGGATGGATTGGGGGGAGCAGAGCCAGGGTTTGGGAAGAGCAGCAGCACAGCCGAGCCCCAGGGCTGCTCTGCACGCCTGCATTCCTTGGCTGGTCCCAATAACCCAGCTGAGAGACCACAAATGTCTCCAGCAAACATCACAGGCTGCTCACTGATCTCTGTTTGTTGTTCCTCTCAGTCGTAATTACTCACCTGGATTAAGGGGTTTGGTGCCCGGGTGTGCCAGGGCAGGCAAAGCACCACCCCCGGGGGCAACGATGCCATCAGGGGCTCCATTCCCTTGGGAAATCCCGGGATCCTCCGGGCTGGAAAAGACCTTTAGGATCACCAAGTTCAAGTGTCAGCCCAGCACTGCCAAGGCCAGAGCTCACCCCTGTCCTAAAAGTGCCACATCTGCAGGGTTTTGGGGGCGGGGAGGAGAGAAACTGCTGGGAGGGAGGGAGGGAGGGAGGGAGGGAGGGAGGGAGGGAGGGCAGCAGAAGGACAGGGAGCAGGATTAGCTCAGCCCTGTATTTACTGCTCAGGATTCGGTGTCAGAGATAACAGCTGGTGCCTGAGGGGCTGAACACCAGCACATCCTGCAAGTCCCTCTCCACCCAGGTGATCCTGCTGCCTGCAGGGCCAGGGGGGACAGGGGGGCAGGAGGAGTTGTTAACCCTGATGCTGCAGCATCCAGGGCTGAGCTCCCAGGGGGCTGCTGGGGCAGCAGGAGCAGGGCAGGGATTGTCCCCCTGTGGTGGCACTGCTGGGGCACCTCGAGGGCTGTGCCCAGTTCTGGGCCTTTCATGGTGAGACACTGAGGGGCTGGAGGGTGTCCAGGGGAGGGAATGGAGCTGGGAAGGGGCTGGAGCAGCAGGAGCAGCTGAGGGAGCTGGGGGGGCTCAGCCTGGAGAAAAGGAGGCTCAGGGGGGGACCTTCTGGCTCTGCAACCCCCTGAGAGGAGGGGGAGATAGTGATAAAACTGCCTGGGAGGGGAGGGAAAAGAGGATTTGGTGTATCCACTGGCCTGGGAGAATAAAGGGAGCTGCTGAGAGCAGATTTCCACAGAGAAGAGAGGAAAGGCTGAGGAGAAGGGAGGGATGTGGATGCACCGGGTGAGTGGGACATGGAGCAGATGCTTCTGCCTGCTGTCTGTGCTGCTGAGGCAACGAGAATGCAGCCCTTGAAAGGAGGCAGGAGAAGGAGCAGGGGAGAATTGTGCCCAGCCTGCTGGTCCCTGGCACACGGAGCTCTCACCTCTGACGTGGGGAACTCAGAGCTCACAGGGACAGGCGTGTTCCAGGCGTGCTCCAGGCGTGTTCCAGGCGTGTTCCAGGCGTGTGTGCCCTCGCACGCATCACCTCCCGGTGGAAAAAAAGCGGGGTGGGATTTATCCCTGCAAACATTTTGGGTGTCCCAAGCAGCTCGTCCCCTCGGCGGGAGGAGAAGCCACCTCGGCGCTCCCCGTGCCCTCGCCCAGCCCGACTCCGTGCGCGGTGCCAGGTCCTGCCAGGGCACCGGGACAGCGCCGGGGAGGCTGCGGGAGCCGAGAATTCCTGAGCCGCGGCGCGCTGGCCGTGCCGGAGCTGCGGCACAGATTCGCATTGCCATCTAGCGGGGTCCCCGCCAGCCCGGCCCCGCGGGTCGCAGGGCTTGTGGCTGCCCACAGGAATCCTACACATCACCCCTGGGCTGCTTCCATCGCTCCCTGCCGGCCCCAGGAAGGAGGGTTTGCCGGGACAGGGGGGATCCAGCGATGCCTGAGCCCCGTCCCCTCCCAGCCCCCGGGATGCTGCTCCCCGTCGCAGCCGGAGGAGCTGGAAGTGAACCCTCAGACGGTTTTTGTTCTCTCCAGCCCCGCAGTTCCTGCTTTCCGCACAAACCTCCCCCTTCTCCAGCTCCTTTGAGCCGGGAGGAGGAAGGCAGAGGTCAGGCTTTGCCCCGGGCGGATGGAGCCGGGTTGTTTGGGTTGTTTGCTCTGCTCCCCTCCGGGCAGAGCGCACAGACACCTTCGGGTCGAAGGGAAAGAAAAGACACCACTGAGTTAAACTCGGGGCAATGAGGCACAAACGTCCTTCCCCGGGGCACCGAGGGCACGTTTCAAAGGGGGCCTTTCAGCTGCCTGCGCTGGGATAGCAAAGCCCTTGTGCACAGGGGGGGAGCTGAGGGTCAGGAAAGGGGGAATAACTCGTCCGAGGCCACGTCTTGCAACCCAAAAAACCACTCCCAGGCAGCAGGTCCAGGACCCCCGTGGGATGCAGGGCAGGGATGCCACCCCCTCAAATCCCCTCTCCCAGTTCTGTGTGGATAAACAGCTTTTCTTCCCGGGGCTGGGAGGGCAAAGCACGGCCCTGTCAGGCACTGGGCACCCGAGGAAACGGCCCGTGATGGGCAATAAATGTTTCAGCATTGAGGAAGAAAGGCAGCACAGGGCAGCTGGAGAGCTCTGACTGCCATCCAGCTCCCTCTAAATCATTCATGTCCCTCCCTGCCTGGCCCAGGAAGACCCAATTATCAACATTTTCTTCTGAACGTTGAGATACCCGAAACTTTTTGTTGCAGGAGGAGAGGAGAGGGTTGTTTTTGGCCAGCACTCGGTGCCCAAAGCCCCAAGGTGGATCCACAAAGCTCCTGGTTCAGCTTGGGGAGGGCAGAGCTGAGGCTCTGGGGGTACCAGAGCCCCCTGGAGCACGCCTGGGGAAGAGCAAGGAGTGACAAATCCCAGAACATCTTCACCAGAGCCAGACCCTCTGCAGCTGGAACACAACAGCAGCGTCAGCACTCTTCGGAATTGAAATTTTCCAAATGTGCACTTAATTCGGAATTAATGGGATGATTTTTTTCCCCCCTAAGTTAATTGAAAGGGAAAAAAAAATGATTATTAAACACAGCTTTGTGTCTGAGCCTTGACAACTAGGTAGTAAATATCCATCCAGCACATGGCTGCTAATTCCCAATAAATATGTTTCTTTCAATAACCAGCTGGTTTTAATTTAACAAACAAATAGCTGTCTGGTAAAATCTGAATTAATTGAGTGCTGAGAGACCTTAATGGGAAATAGCAGTTGTGTCTCAGCCCCCACCAGTGGCCTGTGCAACCTCCTCAGCCCAGAGCAGTGGGGATGGTGCTGGTAACATTTGGTGAGGCCCAAAAGTGCCTCTTCCCTCTTTTTCTGGCTGCTCCAGGGTGATGGGATTAATAAATTAATAAATTAATAAACACTTTCCCTGCTTGGGATGCCAGGCAACAGCTTCTACCAAAAAGGAACAGAAAAGCAAATCAGTTATTTCCCAAATCCTCCTTTTCCAACCTGTGGCACTTCATCCCTCCCGTGGAGCAGCAACAAACCCCACGGAGCCTCTTCCCCCTTTGCTTCCTAAAGGGGGTTGCTAAGAGCTGAGAACCCAGCCACAGAGGGTGGTTGGCACGGGAATTCAACCTGGAGAAGTGATGTGGGAATGAGAAATTCCATCAGGGGACTGCAGGGATCACCACCTGCCCTCCATCCTGCTCCCAGCCCGGGGAAATCTCCTTCCAGGAGGAAACGCTTTGAAAAAGCAGCAATGGAGTGACCCCATCAATTGAGTGGAATGGAGGGAAAGTGGCCCAAATTATCCCGGTGGGGGAGCCGGGCACTCCAGCAATCACACCAAATCACCCCAAATCACCACCAAATCACCCCAAATCACCACCAAATCACCCCAAATCACACCAAATCACCCCAAATCACCGCGCTAAGGACCGGCTGTGCCTCCGGGCTCTTGTTTTGGGGTTGGAGTCATTACAACAGATTTGGGAGACTCCAGCAACGCCTGGTGTCACTCAGGAGCCTCCCTTCAGGGTCTGTATATGGAGGAAAAAAGAGATGAACGGCACAAAGTGCAGCCTGGGGGTGAGGGACACCCGAAAAGCTGAGCTGCAACTCCTGCTTCCAGCAAACCTCCTCATCCCCGGGGCACCCGGAGAGCCCAGGGGGGATTTGCCCCTACTCCTCCAGCCAAGGGGCCCTAAACATCCTCCAGGTTCAAATTCTCCCACTTGCCCACGGCTTTTCCAGCCTGTTTTCCCAACACAGCCACAGTAGCCCCTGGAAAATGCACCTTCCCCACACTTTGGGTCCCAGGAGGCGCAGCTGGAACCCCGAGCCCCGGCACATCAGCAGCTCCCACGGTGCTTTCCGGGGGATCAAACCAGCATTCCCAGGAGCAGGAGACACCCTGGCCCTCAAGGGCAAGGCCAGAGGCTCCCCCGGGTCAGGCAGAGGCAGCACAAATCCTGTTTGACCTCCCAAGTTATTCACAGCGTGGTTGGGAAGCGGGAGAGCAGAGGGGGAGCTCGCAGAGCCACAGGTACCAGTGGAAGGGGCAGCAGCAATGCTTTGAAATCCTTCAGGGGTGGTTTGGCTTCACCTCTGGGGGTCGAACCAGGGCTGAGAGGCAGAGAGGGACGGGCTGAGCGTGGCCATGGCCCCCCAGCCCTCCCCTCCCTGCTCCGGGAGTGTCGGGGATTAAAGGGGCCCAGAAAAAAGCTCTCAGCAAAGTGTTTAATCAGAAAATTGCCTCTTGACCAGCAGCAGACGCTGCAGCTGCCATGGAGACCCCTGGCTTTGTGCAGAGTCAAATATCTCTTTATTAAAGCCCAGCCTGGTGCTCGTTGCCCAGAACAAGCTGTGACTTTCCCCCCCCTTTGGAGGTCCAGGAGCCACGACACGACAGGGAGCTGGGAATGAATCCCAGGCATCTCAGGGAGGAGATGGAAGGGCAGCTTTCCTCCCCACAGCCTCCCCCAGGCTCCCACTGCCTGCTGGTGCTTCCCTCCAATCCCACTGGGAAGGGGCAGAGCCGGGTGAGATCCTTGGGATGGTGAACCCAAACAACATCCAACAGCTGCAAATTCCCCGGGAACTCTCCTCCTCCCCAGCCCCGTGCACAGGGAGCTGATTCCCCACCTGAAAAAAATCACACACACAAAAAAGTCCCAGAACAGCTTTGCTCTAAAATCCCAACAGAAAGGAGGAAAGAATGGTTGATGTCTCAGGGAAAAAAAAAAAAGTCATTTCCATCCCCATTTTTCGAGCTGAGTGGGTCACATCCTGCTGGACACCAGCACAACCCTCTCCCCAGGGCTCTTTGGCCCCAGCAATTCCTGCATCCACGGCAGGGAAAGCTTGGAAAAGGTGATATCTGGGGAGAGGGCCCCAGGCTTTAATTAATTGTATCTGATTCCACTCGGTTCCTGTCACAGCCGTGACCGTGTTCTTGATGGTTTTCCCTGGGAAAATGGGAGTTTTTACAGAAACGCTCGTGGTGATGATTGCAACAAATTGGGGAGGAACTGAAAACATCTGCAAGGAAGAGCTGCAACTTTGGGGCTGAAGGACAGCGGGCCAGGGGTTGGGTTTTTTTCTCCTCAAATTAAACAGTGGGTGAATTGGCTCAGAATTGGGTCATTTTAGATGTATTTAATATAAGTGTATGGAAATCAGCTTTTCTTTCCATTTGGGTGTGTGTTGACACTCAAGGAACCAGGGAATTATTTAGAATAGGAGGGGAAAAAAAAACAAACCTAAAAGGGGTAAAAACGCACTTTTAGAAATGCTGGACTGCGACAAAACTGAATTTAATTCCTGTTTAATGCTGGACAGCGCCCCTGGGGGAAAAAAAAAATCCAATACACTCCAAGTTAGGTTTTTCTTTCTGCAAAAAATAAGTTTTCTTTCTTCTTTCTTGGGAGATTTAGGGGCTCCCCACATGTGGAAACACACAAGCCCCACGAGGCCTCCCCAGGAATTGGTCTGAGCCTTATTATAATAAAAGATGTGAAAGTATGAGGCCTCTCTTGGAGTTCTCACTCAGACCAGCTCTGCAGTGACAGGAATTGCGTTTCCACCAGTTTTTCCAGGAGAATCAGGATATTTAAAAAAAACCTCTATTCTACATCAAAAATCAAAGTATCTTTATTTTAAAAAAATGACATTTTCAATACGTTTCTCACAGGGTGAGGGACTCCCCACAGCTCTGGTGGCACTGTCCGTGTTTCCAGGAGCTGGAGGAAGGTCCCGCTGGCACCACTTTGGGGTTACAGACACTTTGGGGGACGCTCAGCATCCCACCCCCCCTCCTGGTCCCCCGGGAGCCGCGTCACCCGGCGGTGCCCCCGATCTCCTCCTCCCACCAGCTGCCGCGCGACTCATTAGCGGCTCCTCATTTCCATGAATTCCCTGTGAATGGGATTCAAACGAACCTCGGCTCGCGGTGATCAAAACAAATCAGGCGAGACATGAAAGCGGGGAGGTTGAAGCAGAGGTGAGGTGCTACAGGAGTCATTTTCATACTTCTATTCTTTTTTTTCCCCCCCCCCCTCTCCTCTCTCTGTCTCTTCCTCTCCATCGTTTCCTATGGAATGATTCGGTTCAGCTGCAGATTTGACGGCTCAGGGATCTGAGGGGCCTCGGCTGCCGGGGGCTGCTCCTCGTTTAGCATCTCTAATAACTCACAGACACCGCGACACCGGCCCCAAAAAACCTCCCAGCGCTTGTCAGACAAGCAGATGACACCAAGCTGGGGGGAGTGTGGATCAGCTGGAGGGCAGGAGGGCTCTGCAGAGGGACCTGGACAGGCTGGATCCATGGGCTGATTCCAAGGGGATGAGGTTCAACCAGGCCAAGGGCCGGGTCCTGCACTTTGGCCACAACAACCCCCGGCAGCTCCAGGCTGGGCCAGAGGGGCTGGAGAGCAGCCAGGCAGGAAGGGAGCTGGGAGTGGGGATGGACAGGGAGCTGAACAGGAGCCAGAGTGTGCCCAGGTGGCCAAGAAGGCCAATGGATCCTGGCCTGGCTCAGGAACAGTGTGGCCAACAGGTCCAAGGAAGTGATTCTTGCCCTGGACTCAGCACTGGTGAGGCCACCCCTGGAGTGCTGTGTCCAGTTCTGGGCCCTCAGCTCAGGAAGGACATTGAGGGGCTGGAGCAGGTGCAGAGAAGAGCAACGAGGCTGGGGAAGGGACTGGAGCACAAGTGCTGTGAGGAGAGGCTGAGGGAGCTGGGGCTGTTCAGCCTGGAGAAGAGGAGGCTCAGGGGAGACCTCCTCACTCTCTGCAACTCCCTGACAGGAGGGGGGAGCCAGCTGGGGGTTGGTCTCTTTGCCCACCCAACCATCAGCAAGACAAGAGGGCTCGGGCTTCAGCTGTGCCAGGGGAGGGTTAGGTTGGAGATTAGGAAGAATTTCTTTGCAGAGAGGGTGCTCAGCCATTGGAATGGGCTGCCCAGGGAAGGGGTGGATTCTCCATCCCTGGAGGTTTTTAAGGTGAGACTGGATGTGGCATCAGTGCCACGGGCTGGGGGATGAGGTGGGGATGGGGCACAGGGTGGACTCGGTGACCTTGAAGGTCGTGATGCCCTTGAAAGGTCTTTCCCAACTTCAGCGAGTCTGTGATTCATTCTCCTCTGTGACTCCGAAATCCTCCCTCCTCTCCCAAACCTGGGCAGGAACACTCTGGGGCTCTGATCAGGACTAAAACAAGCAGAATGTCAGAGCACCCTGGACAAAGCCCCCAACAAACAGCAGCAATGCTCTGCAGCCTCAGCTCCCTGGCACCGGGGGTGGCTTTTGAAGACGACTCAGTCATTTCATCTCTCCATCCAATCTGGCTCTAAAAACAAACTGCTCCTTTCCTCCACGTTCTCAGGTACAAAGCAGCACAAGTGCTTTGTAATTCAGTTGAAAGAAAGGAGGTATTTTCTTTTTAATCCCCTAAGCAGCACTTTTTCCCTTCTGCAAAGCGTCGAATCTCGGGGATTTTTTTTTTTTTTAGGTTTGTTGAGGTTTTTTTTTAATTTTAATTTTAGAGGAGAAATTAATGCACGGAACAAAACACCGCCAGAGAACAAAGCAGAGAGGGTTTGTTTGTCCCCAGCAAAGGCTGGAGATGACAGACAGACAGCCATCCACTGCAGGCACAGACAAGGTTTGAGGGTATTTGTATTTTGCCTTTGATGCCTCAAATGAAAATGTGGTGGATGATGGTAATTAAACAAACAAAAACCCAAAATAAATCCTGAGAACCACTTGGCTTTTTGCATTCATCAGATTCCTCAGCCCTCGTGCCTGGAGGTCAAACCCTGGGAGGGATCTCTCAGACCCTGGGAAGGATCTCTCAGACCCTGGGAAGGATCTCTCAGACCCTGGGAAGGATCTCTCCAGCACGAGGTGTTGCTGCAAATATTCCTAATTGGAGGGGAAAGTGGGCTTCAGTGTGTGAGATTCCCTGCAGGACAACAAGGGTTGTGATGGAGCTGGAGAGCTGAGGGAGAAGGGGAACCCCAAATCCTTGCAAAGGGGGTGGGTCACAGCATCCCAGACCAGTTGGTGTTGGAAGGATCCTCTGGAGATCATCCTGTCCAACCTCCCTGCCCAGGCAGAGCCACTTGGAGCAGATGGCACAGGAACATACCCAGAACTGGGGCAGAAAACCAGGGATTGGGCATTTTCCTCATCACACCCCCCACCCCAGCCTGCACAGCTTCACCTCCCTGTTCCTAAAAACTCCTCCTTATCCCCCTTTTCCAGCCAGGGTGTAAACACAGCCCTTGTGCTGGGCATGGGACTTGCCTGGTGCTCAGCCAGGGAGGCTGAGGGACCCTCCAGGCTCTTTTTGGGGCTCTGCAAATGAGTCACAGAGGGGCCTGGAGGGGACTCCTTCCCCCCCAGTGTGAGTCAGCCCTGGGTGTGCCCCCCCTGCCCTGCTGGGAGCACGGACACAGCCTGGCTCTCCTCCCCTCCCCTGCCCTGGAATGTGACTCATCCTGGCAGTTTGTCCCCGTGGAAGGTCGTGAGGCTGAAGGAACGTGGGTGGAGATGCTGGGAATGGCTCTGGGAGTGCAGGGGAATGATGATGTTGGGGTGGTTGCCACACAAGGGGAAGGGGGTTCGGTGCTGTTTGAGAACTGCCAGGCACAAAAATCACGGAAAAGGCCTCCAGGATCACAGGGGTCAGCTGTCAAGCATCCCCCAGGGTCACATCTCCCTGTCTCAGATCCCCCCAGGGAGGATGTCACTGCCTGAGGAAGAGGGGGAAGGAACTGTCCGAGGTGATTTGTAGCAGAAGGTGAGAGGTGCCCCCCCAAACATCCTTCCCATGTCCCCAGGCACAGGAGACCCCACTGGGCCAAGTCCTGCTCAGGCACTTGACACTGATACACAGAAGAAATTCCTCCCTGGGAGGGTGGGGAGGCCCTGGAATGGATTTCCCAGACAAGCTGTGCCTGCCCCATCCCTGGAAGTGCCCAAGACTGGGTTGGAGCAATCTGGGACAGCAGAAAATGTCTCTGGTCGTGGCAGGGGGTGGCACTGGATGAGCTTTAAGGTCCCCCCACAGCACAGAGCTCATTAAAGCACCTCTGGATTGCAGGAACAGCTGCTGAAGGTCAGTCCTAAAATCAGAATCAAAGTCACGCGGCAAAAATGGGAACTGGCTCTGTGAGCAGCAGCAGCAGCCTGGGCTGAGCCAGCCGGGGGAGTTTGCCCACCAGGAGCTGACAGCAGAAGGAAATCAAGCCCCAAATCCATCTCCTGGTGCCCGGATGCCCCAGGCCACGGCCCGGGGGCTTCGTGGCAGCGAGAGAGGAAACAGGAGCACAAAAAAAGGAGCACAAATCGCATCCCGGGGGAGCAGCAGCGCCCGTTGTTTATCAAAGCAGGGCGAACAAACAGATTTGCATCCATTAATAGCTCCGTGATCAGCTCCTGATAAAGAACGGGCTGCTCCACCCTTGAGCTCGCTGCTCAGGCACTCGGGGCTGGTAACGCAGCCGAGCAAACACGAACCAGCCCACCCGGGGAAACCACAAAGCCTGAACTTAAGAGTGCAAAAGAAATCAAGTCTCCTCAATTTCACTGAATTGATCGTCTGCCAGACCCGAGGAGGTCCACGGGAGTGAAGGGGATGTGGCAACATCTCCTGATACCTCGTGGTAGGAGAGAAACAGCCTCTGTCTTAATTACCTCCCCTGGGAAGGCAGAAAACAGTGCTGGAGTAAACATTCAAACTACACACATTAATTTATGCCGGCTGCTGCCTTCGGATTTTGGAACGAGCTGCACCCTTTTATTTATTTAATTTTTTTTTTGCTTAATTGCTTGATGAAACGTCCCATCAATCCTGTCAACGCGAACAATGCCACTAAATAAGGGATGCCCACGTGCCACCCAAACGGCAGGAGGGGTAATTAGAGCCACAAAGGGGCGAGAGGTGACCCCCCCCCCTCCCCTCCAAGCCACTTCCAGCCCCCCCGCGCTGGAAGGGAGATGGGCTGGTGCCAACCCGTGCCTGTCCCCGCAGCGCCTGGCGCTGATTTGGAGCTTGGCAGCTCTTCCCCAGCCCCTCCCCGCCGTCCCCCCGGGGCTGTTGCAGCCCAGCCGCGGGACTGGATGTCCTGCCAGAAGGACAGATGTCGGCACAGCGCTGTCCCACCCCCTCCCCGGCTCGGTGGGACACCCCAAAAACGCGTCCCCAGCTGTCAGTCACCAGTCCCACCCCAGCTCAGAGCTGAGCTCCGTGTGGTGGGAACTGGGGTGATCCCTCCCAGGCACGAAGCTCTCAGCCCAGCAGGGCTCATAACTCCAAAATAAAAAAAGAAAAGAGGGGGGAGAGGAAAGATTAAAAGAGAAGCAAAATATCTTAATAAACCCTAACAAGGTTTCTGGGTTTGTTTCCGTTCTGTGCTGCCTTTGAGCTGCACGAGGATGATTCATTAACTTGCTGTCTGTGTGCTCTGGATTATTCCCCACTGTTTTGGCTGCGCTGCTCCAGCTAATTTTTGGCAGAGAGAACGAGCAGGTTTTAGTGCTTTTTGAAACAGGTACAGCACCGGCATTGTCCTGACAGGCAGCACCAATAATTGATTTGTCGTTATTAGGGAGATAATTTACTTAAACACGATATCAGGCCCTCGTTGAATAACGCACCAGCTAATTCCAGCCCGGGATTAGTGCAGCCTGATGAGATTAGTGTGGACTCCTGGAGCTCTCAGTCCTGGGTGCTCTCAGGCCAGGAGGGACTGTGTGCTGGAGAGAGGGGCAGGCCTCAGAGCACGAGGGTGTTGTGTCATAAACACTGGCATGAAATCTCTTCAAAATCATCCTGGAGTGCAGGACACTTCACCACCTCCTCCCTCTCCATCCCCTGGGAGGCAAGTGAGCAGCCACGTTCTCCTTCCAACTCTCCAAATCCCAAAGGAGCGACTCAAACCTTCGGGTTTTGTGGAGTTTTGCTCGGTTCTGGTCTCTTTGCAGGCTCACAGGACGGGGCAGGTTGTCTGTGCCTGCATCTGCCCCCCAGAACAGCCACGTTCGGCCACTGACACCCTCATTCAGCACAACCACCCAAAGCCAAGACCTCCAGCTCCACCTGGGGAGAACTTCCACCCCTCAGCCTCTTCCAACAGCCCGGAGAAGGGGCAGGACAAGCTCCGGACGCAGAAAGGGCTGAGGGAGAGAGGCGGCAGCGATCGGGAGGGGATGTGCGGCGAGCGGTGCTCATTAGACACAACCTCGTCCTCCTCCCTCCTTACCTGAGCATCGCCCCGTCACCCGCGGAGCAGCCCCGGGGCTCACACGGGCGCTAACAAAGATGTTGTTTAGCAGCTTGTCAGCAGCTGTAAATTGGCCGAGGAGCGGAGCCGTTTGCATTCTCCACGGGGCTTGAACTGAGAATTAAACCGTGGCAGCAACTGCTGCTGCTGCCTGATGGAGCAAATCAATTCTCTCCCTCCCTTCCTTCCCCCCTCCAGCACCTCCTCGGCCTGGATTCATCGCGGCACTGCCCACGTAGGGCAACATTAGCCAGACAGTCCTTCAGGGCCGGCAGAAAAAGGCAGTGAGAGATCAGGGCAATTAACCTGAAAGGCCCCTGGAGAACGAGAAAGGAGGAGAGATTGGGGTAAAATTCAGGATCCGAGCCCTCCATCTGTCCACACGCTGCTTTAATTGATCTGGGAGTCAATCAAAGCAGCAGCAGCTTTTACTCAGCTAATCTGAACCCTGTGCAAGGTGAGCAAAGCAGGGAGAAGGGCAGAGCAGGATCCTCCGGCATCACTGCCCAGCACAGGGCAGAGCTCTGACTCCGGGAACATCAATCAGGGCAAAGGGGAGGCAGGACAGCGAGGAATCCCTCCCTCACCACCAGCTGATCCGGTGACATTTTGATGTTTCAGGTTAATGACTGCAGAGAAATCCAAAGGCCTGCCCTGACCCGGAGCATCCAGAGGCAAAAACTCACCTGGAGTGACCCAGCGGGGCTGGAGCTGCTCCCCCTGGGCTGGGGGAACTCACTGGCCTGGGGGTTTTGGCCACCTCCTGACACAGCCAAACCCCTTCACCCTCCCCTGGCCAGCGCCGAGTTTTTGGGTGCCCAAAACTCTGCTGTTCCCACAGTGTCCAGGTGCTGCCCCCGAGTGTCCCGGTGCAGCACCAGAGTGATGAACATCAGGCACATCCCAGCTGGGGCTGCCCCATCCCTGGCAGTGTCCAAGGCCAGGCTGGACAGGGCTTGGAGCAACCTGGGCCAGTGGAAGGTGTCCCTGCCCACGGCAGGGGGTGGGACAGAGGGATCTTTAGGGTCCTTTCCACCCCAAACCATTCCATAACTCTGTTAGACTCTCCAGATCTTCCACCCTTCCCCACATCCCACCTGCCATCACAGTCCGGTCTCCACACCCACCCACCCATTTTTAGGGGGGATAATCAACCCCCTGCCTCCAGACCAGTGCTCCCACCCCCGGATTTCAGCACACAGAGGCACAGGCTGGTGTTATCCCTCTCCCTGATTCCCTCAGCCCGTGAAAAGTGAAGCAACCCTTCATCTCCCCGCCCCAGGAGAAATCTCCCAGGCAAAGAATCGAAGGGGGGGAAGCTGTTTCTTTTGTTGTTGCTACAACATTTGGTACCAATCTTCTCCCTTTCAGGTGTTCCGGAGATTGATTTTGTATCATGTGTCTCTCACTCGGGTTTCTGGGCCCGATAATATCACAGCACCGACTACAGAGAGGTTACAGCAGCACAGCAGAGGCTCGCAGGGAACACCATTAGGGAGCAGGATAAGTGACAGCTGCTGCCAGGCTCCGAGAGCAGCTCTAAAAGCAAAGTCTCAGCGAGATGAAAGTTGTAACAAGACTCAGAGCAGCGCAGTGTTTCCCTGTGCTCTCACTGAAAGGGCTGTTTGGCTGAGCCACGGTGCTGGGGATGCAGCAAAGTGCCCCAAACACACACAGCTCCTCCAGCTCTGGGCTCTCCTCCCCGGTTTGGAAAAGCTGAGTGGGTAAGGATTGAAAAAGGAAGCAAGGTGAGTTTGTTGGGCGGCTAAAGGTGAGAGAGTGGGGAATGTGTATGTGTAAAAATCTGGTGTTCCAGCCCTCAGGACTGGGGCTCCCCAGGGAGGCAGAGCAGTGGGTTCCCGGCCACAGCTCTCCATGAAAACACCCCCCAAAAGCAACCACACGGGCTCCAAACCTCAGGGCAGCCCCCTCCCAAAAACACACGGTCCAAAATCCCAGCCGGGATTCTGCGGGTGGATCCAACGCCAGCTCGTAAAGCTGCGCCAAATCCCCCCTTCCCGCGGCAGGGCTGCGCCCCTGGATTGCGGGAAGGGCGGGAGGCAGAGCCCCAAATCCGGCTGGAGAAGGGGATTTTCGCCGCTTAAACACGTCCCAGTCCCCGCAGCTCCGGGCGAGTCGGCGGATTTCCACTGGAGTGGATTTCCAGAGGCGTCTCAGCCCCATCCCGGTGCGTGACTGACTCCTGCCATCTAGCGCTGCTCCCGCAAAACCCCGCTCCCGAAAAATCCCGCTCCCCCCGAGCTCTGCTCCCCCAAAAGGCCGAGGGCAAACCCTCCCCAGGGACCCGGGGACGCGGCCCTTTCCCTCGGGGCAAAAATCCCAGCGCAGGGAGGGAGCAGAGGGCAGAGGAGGAGGAGGAGGAGGAGGAGGAGGAGGAGGAGGGTGTCGGCGGTGCCCCAAGGGGGGGATGGAGAACAAGGGCTCTTCTCTGGCGGCTGCTCCCCAGCGCCCAGCACAGCTCGGGGGCAGAGGCTGCCCTGACCCACCAAAACCCTTCTGTGTGACCTCCTGGGTCGCTGGGTTTGACCCCGGAGTCACCCACGTGCCGAGGAAAACTGGGGGCCAGCAGCCCAGGCTGCCCTGGGAATTATTGGGAGCCCTTGGAGAGGGGTGGGGCCATGGGGGTGACAAATACAAAGTGGGAAAAGCCCCCCCCGGCAGCTCCACTCCTCCTCCCCAGCACTGCTCTGTGCCTTCCCACCCTCACTCCTGCTGTGGCATCCCAGGGGAGTGCCACGCCTGGCACAGGGACAGCCCCAGGTCCCACCTGGGAGCCACAATCCCTTCCCAGCTCTCCCCACTCACCCCAAACCCACACACGGATAAATCCACCCATCATTCAGCTGCAAACGCATCCCCTGGGCTGAGGAGTGTGCTGGGAGGCTGAACCAGCAGGGCTGGGGGGTCTCACCCCCCCCTGCACTCCACTGACACCCCAGGGGGGTGTTCCCAGGCCACTCATCCCCATCCCAGCACCATTCCCCATCCCAGCATCACTCCCCATCCCAGCATCACTCATCACTCCCCACCCCTTCCTCCAAAGTGTTTTTTTGTCATCCTAAGCAGGACTATTAGGCAAATTTTGTTATTGACTGCTTCACATTAGATTACTTTTTTTTTTTTTTTTTTTTTTGGACTTTCACGGCAACAGGACTAATAAAAATGCACTTTATCTTCCTGGATTTATGGGTTCGTAAAGCTGCTTCCGTGTACCTGGGGGAATCAGGGGATTAGAGCTGCATTAAACACCTCCAGTGAAAATGCCACTCAGGTGAAAAGGGGGAGGGAAAAAGGGGAGGGGGGGAATTCAAGGGCAGGGGAGGAACGAGAGCAAACTTGGCAAAAAATACGGTCCTAATATATTATCTGAAGAATAAAAACCTCATCACAAACTTATGGCCGGGCAGGAGGAATCCATAATCCCTCTGCTTGTGAATTCTGCCACCAAGTCCTGCTCTGGCTCAGCCCTGAGAACCAGGGAGTGCAGAGCAAGGAGCCCTCCTCCAGCACCCCCAGGAGGGTCCAGGCAGGTAAATCCCTGTGTTAGAGCTGATCCCGGGCGTTTTTGGGGTCAGAAAAAGCGTTTTCTTGTGCTGTGCGTTGTTGCAAAGTCACATCCCAAGTGGATCAAGGCCCTGTGGTGCCAAATATCCCCCGAGCCCTGAGGTGGATCCCGAGCAGGGGAAGAGCCAAGAACATTTTGGAGGCCAAAGGGAGGGGAGTGGCTGTTTTAAATGAAGGGGGAGTTTTTCAGCTGCTGGAAAAGAGGGATCTATTTAACGGTGCAGTTTTTACCCCAAGAGCCCAATTCCCGACTCAGGATTACTCAAACACACGCACAGACAAAAGCAGAGGGGATTAAATATCCCCAGAGTATTAATTTTCGTGCTCCAGGCCACAGAACCCATCTGGGGGGTGGCTTCACGTTCAGACAAATGTCAAATGCAGTGAGAAAAATTGGAATATACAGATGGTTTTCACCAACCACAGGCAATGAGCCACTTGTGCTCACCCCCTCAACTTCCAAGAGAGTTTCCTTGAGTCTCATTTTCTCTCTGCAATTACCTTTTCTTCCCAACAATCAGACGCTCACAAACAATCATCCAGAGGACCGAGGTAAGAGCCCTGCTAAATACAGGGCTGTAATACAAAAACCCTTGTTAAAATATTGCATTACTTGGCAGATTTGCACAGCACACCTGAGAAAATCCGGGATTCAGCAGAACACACATTCCGGGATTTAAAGGGAGAAAAGAAAAAAAAAGAGAAAAAAAAAAATCTAATTTTGCTCTCCAGATTAGTTAGCAGGGCATCACCACACAGAAACCTTCGGGGGGTGTGTGGAGTCTTTTATAGCCCAAATTACCTCGGTAATACCTTCTGTGGACACACACAGAAGCCTCAAAATTACACATCCTCCCAATTAACGCCAGGTAAAGACACGGCTCTGCTGGGGGATTCGGGAAGTGTGCTCCAAGTGCCACCCTGAAATGTCTCCTCAGCAGATGGAATTTCCCTGCCTTGCCAGGGTTTTATCCAGCTGCTCCAGGGGAAGGTGTCAAGCTGAGCTTTAGGGTCCCTTCCAAGCCAAACCATTCCGTGATTCTGGGAATCCTCTGACTCTCAGCTGCCTCTCCAGGAGCTGCTTTTCCCTCTGCCTTCCCTCATTCCCTTCCTTCCCTGAGCAGCCCAGTGAACACTTCCATTATTGACTTTTAATCACGGGGCTTGAAGGCTTTATGTGAGCGTTAAAGCCTCTGTCGGTGCCAATAAAGCCGTGGAGCTGGAAATATTATCCAGGGAGAGGGGGACACAGGGAGGAGGAGGAGGAGGAGGAGAGAGGGACACAGGGAGGAGGAGGAGGAGGAGGAGGAGGAGGGAGGGAGAGCCAGGGAGAGGGGGACACAGGGAGGAGGGAGGGAGAGCCAGGGAGAGGGGGATACAGGGAGGAGGAGGAGGAGAGAGGGAGAGCCAGGGAGAGGGGGACACAGGGAGGAGGGACAGGGAGAGGGGGACACAGGGAGGAGGAGGAGGAGGAGGGAGGGAGAGCCAGGGAGAGGGGGACACAGGGAGGAGGAGGAGGAGGGAGGGAGAGCCAGGGAGACCCAGAGGACGAGGCTCGGGAGGGAAGGTGAAGACCAGGAAGCTCAGAGCTGGTTTTCTGGGCCCTCAAGGAATCACCTGCAGTTTTCAGGAGAGGCAGGAGGGCTCTGGCACCTGGGAGGTTCCTCCAGCAGCTTCACAGGCAGCACTGCTGGCTCTGCTGGTCTCTCCTGGATCATAAAATCCTTCAGGTTGGGAAAGCCCTCCAAGAGTCCACCCTGTGCCCCATCCCCACCTTGGCACTGAGTGCCATGGCCAGGTCTTCCTTGGGCACCTCCAAACCTCCCAGGGCAGCCCCTTCCAGTGTTTAACAACCCTGTTCTGTGAGGAAATTCTTCCTCGGGTTGTCTCCTGGAGATGATGCTCAAATGATTGTGTTTAGGACAGTGTCACACAAACTCCTTCCTCTGCTTCACCAGGGAGGGGCAGAGAGGGCAGGTTTGCACTGATCCTGGACTGACTCTCCTTTCCAGAGGGCACCTGCCCGCTGGTAACCACCCCCTGCTTGCTGCAGACCTTCCCTTCCCCTACAAAAACTGTCGTGCCTGGTTTTAGTCACCCTCCCCAAGCCCTGACAGGCACACTCGTCGCTTCCTTCCACTCCTCTTCGGGAGATAAAGCTCTGAAACCTCCAGAGAGACCTTCACCCCGAGCTCTGACTGATACAAGGAGACAGAACACGAGTGCACAGAGTCGTCCCGGGGGGCTCCCAGCCTAAAACCTCCTCAGCCGTGGAGTGGAGCCGCTCCTTGCACGGCTGGAGGAGCAGCAGCACCAGGCACAGCCCCTGCAGAGCACCCACAGCTTCATTACCATGTGCCACTCTCCAGCTAAGTACTCCCAGGGTGTCGAGAGGGGCTGGGAAGCGGAGGGGAAGGAGCACCTGGGCTGCAAACATTTAGATATTAATATGAAAAAACGCCTTGCTGATAACTTTTTCTCATTATTTCCCGTGTTATTGTGATTTCATGCCACCTTCTCCTTTCCCCACGCTGCTCCTGACTGCTGCTACACTTGTTCCAGCCTGGATTTGCCCCCCAGCGATGCTAATAATGGCTTCAGGATCATTTTTATTCATTTTCTGTTTCACTCACAGTATTTCATGTGACTTATGTATCCCCCAAAGCTCATATTTCTATTTGAATTGCAGGGCAAGTAGTGGGTTTTAGCATTCTGACTGCACACACATTCTCCTCTCCCTCAAAATGAAAGATCATTTGAACTTTGAATTGCATTAGCATGACATTTTTCTACTAAATTACCCTGGCTGCACTCAGTCTGAAAGGAAACAAACCCCTTTTAACTTCGTGTGGGTTATGAGATGTTCAAACACCGGAGGCAACGCTCAGGGGAGAGGAGGGCAGGGCAGGGGTTTGCTCGGCATCCTCACCCCAGGAGAGGCAAAGTCCGCCTGGGAAAGCTCCAGATCCGAGCCAGGATCCCCCTGATCCCTTCCCAGCATCTCCCTGACCCCTTCCCAGCATCTCCCTGACCCCTTCCCAGGACGGACTGGGAGCACCAGGGGCTGGACATCAGTCACTGGCTCGGCAGCAGCAGCACCTGGGTCGGCCTCACCTCTGCCAGGACAACACCCCAAGCCCTGCAGAGCATCCCCCCACCTCCCACCCCCTCCTGCTCCCTGCAGGACGAGGGACAGGAGTGCCACTCATCCCTTGGGGCTCAGTTTTCAGTGCTCACCCCACGGGCTGCACCTCTCTGGGGGCAGAACATGTCCCTGGTGCCCGTTTTGGGAGGCTGGACGTGGGCAGCAGGATCCTGCTCAGAGCCCAGGGGGGGTTTGGTGTCTTTTTGTGTTTTGTTTTGTTCACAGAGTGGTTTGGGCTGGGAGGGACCTTAAAGCCCACCCAGTTCCACGGGCAGGGATACCTCCCACTATCCCAAGTTGTTCCAACCTGGCCTTGGACACTCCCAGGGATGGGGCAGCCACAGCTTCCCTGGGCACCCTGTGCCAGGGCCTCCCCACCCTCCGTGTGAAGAATTCCTCCCCCAACATCTCACCTAAATCCCTCCTCTTTTAGTTCAAAACCACCACCACCCCTTATCCTTGTCCGGGATTTTGCTGGTTTGGCTTTATTTCTATTTTTTTTCAAAAGCCACCCTGTGGTGCCAACACACGACAAACCCTTCAGGCCTGGAGAAACCCCTGGGCCAGCCCAGCTCCCCCCTCCTCCCACAGCCTCATTTATCCTCCCACAGCCTCATTCATCCCCCCATTCCCCCACCCCCGGCCCTGCTTTGATCCAAGTGACTCAGGCACTTGACCACCGGGGGTTTTTCTCTCCCAGACAAGACGCTTTTCCACGCCCAGCCTGGCTCCTCTCAGGATGGATCTCGGGCTCAGCAGACCTCTGCCTCTCTCTCTCTCCTCGCATTTACAGGCAGCGCATTTCCATCTGAAGGGGAATTTAAAAACTATTAGTCAGGGAGCACAGCAGATAGTAACTATAGCAATGCATCAATCACAGCCCGGTAATTACACAGAGCTGGGCTACCTGGCAGAAAATGGCAGCAATCAGCCAATTGGCAGCACACACAATCCAGCAGCATTTGTAATTCTTAGGGCTCCGTGTTCCTCGGCTGGCAGGGGCTGGATGCTAATCAATGGGTTGCCATGGTTACCCGACATCCCTGACCATCAATACGCAGCGAGTGAGGGAATTAGAGGGGCTTGGGGGGGGGGCAGGGGGGGACCTGGCTGGGTTGGACCCCCCCCCTGTGCCCCTTGGAAGGTTGGAAGGTTGGAAGGTTGGGGCGGATGGTTTGGGTTCTGCTCGGGGCTTTTCGTTGTCACCAAAAGTGACAAGAAACCAGCTTTGTGCCCCCCAGCACTGAACATCCTTCCCTAGGGGAGGACCAGGGTGGGAAATCCACGGTGAATCCCACGGGAATGCAGGAGGTGCCTCCTAACAGGGAGCAGGACACGCTCTGTGCTCCAGGAGCCACCAGGGTGGACCTGGCAAAGGGACCGAGGCTGGGACTGCAGGGACAGGCAGCCAGGGGACACTGCCAAGCTCAGAGCTCCAAATCCGCCCTGGAAAGGGAGCAGGCAGCTCCTGGCTCAGGTCTGGATCGAGGAACCTGCAGCAGAACAGCCCAGGCTGGCCAGGGAAGCGGGCAGAGGTTGCCTGTGGTGGCTGCCAGAGCCCAGGCCCAGCCAAGGTCAGAAGGCAAACCCAGCCCTGTCAGGCTTCCCTTCCCAGGAATTGCAAGGATTGTGTTGTTTTTCTTTTTTTTTTTTTTGCTAATAACTTAATTATGTTAATAGGTATCAGCATTTAAAAAAAAATGACGTTTGATGTTTGCAAAGTTTAAGTGGAGTTACAAATCAGTTCCCTTGATTGTTCTTAATAAAGTAATTAAATCACCTGCTGAGCGCTGGGATCTCCTGGGAAACCAGGAGAGTTCCCCTCTGTTTGGGGGTGTCAGGGATGCACAGCTTTGGGGATATGAGACGTGCCAAGGGCTCTGCTGGCCCTGCAGTGGGAGGGAAAGGGATCCCAGGCTCCAGGGAACGCCCTGATCTGGGGTAGCAGCTCTTTTTTTATTATTTTTAGCTGAAAAAAACCCCCTTCTCCACCGAGGAAAACCTCTCCATAGCAGTGAGTCTTGTCCCAGAGCAGCCAAGGGTGGTTGTGTGCAGCTCTGCCCTTGGGGTTGGTTCATCCCCACCCAAAAAGGGGAGGCTGGACCCCGAATGCTCACCCTGTGCCTCCCTTCCCTCCCTGCTGGAGAGCACGAGGCACATCCAGGATTTCACAGGCCAAGTTTTCAGGGGTGAATGAGGCAGAGAGGGACAAAAACACCCCCCAGGCTCAGCCCTGCCCTGGTGCCAGCACCTTTTCCCAGGGGTGACAGCCCCGCACGCCTGGAAAACGCGCGATCCCTTCACACATTTGGAGGGGAAGGAACTTCTCCCGGGGCCCTTCTGGCCTTGTTTTCCCGCCGCTCATCCTTCGGAGCGAGAGCCGGCAGGAGGATGCGGCGGGAATTAGGGATGTTTCCGAACTGCACCAGCAGCCTCTGGCGGGCGAGGAGGGTCCTACAGCCGGAGCATCGGGAACGCGCGAGCTGTCCCACTGCTCAGCAGGACAGGGGAACGCTTGGATAAGGAAATGCAGCACCACCAAGCCCCCCCAACTCCCCTCCTTCCAGATGTACAAGCGAAAAAAACTCCACTTACCCAGGGCTGGGATGGCAGCAGTCCCTGCTCACCGCTGGAATCTCGCCCCAGCAAACCCTTTAAGGCCAAACTCATCAAGCCCTGACCCCATTACACCTCTGGCAGCTCACAGATCGAACGGAATTAACTCAAAATTACGTTTAAATGTCATCGCGTTTGAAAGGCTTCAACCCGGCAGAATCACCCCGTGAGTGAGCAGTTAAATCAGCTTTCTGCACCTCCTGCACCCTGCCTGGGCTCGGTGCTGGCTCCAAATCACACTCTGCATAGATAAGCCAGCCCTTATCTTGTCAGCAATCCTGTTTTCTCCTCCAGTGTCTCCCACTCAGGCAGGAGCAGCCGTGATTTTATCTCCCAGCGCTCCACGAGGGCCACTCCAACCAGATGCCACTCAACTCGCTCCAGGCAAAACCTGGGATTTACTCAGAGCTGCTGCCTTTAACCTGCCTGCACTTAAAGACAGGGCCAGGAGATAAGCCAGGAGTGCAGAGAGCAGGCAGAAAGGAGGGAAGGATCCTGCCCAACGCCACCCAAACCCCAGAGCTGTGCCAGAACCAGCAGCATAATCCTCTCAGCTCAGAGCAGGCACAAAGTTGTTTAAATCCCACTCCCTCCCCAGCAAAATCCTGCCCGTCCCCACCTCTACAGCCCCACGTAATCATCTTTGCAGCCTCCAAATCCAGCTTTTTTTTAAGTAAGATGGACCGTCTTGAGAGGATACAAATTGTCACTGCAGGGTGAGCAATGGTTGGAGTTTTTGTGGAAAAAACCCCGGGCAGAGCCAGCTCCTGCACACTGACACCCCCCCAGCCCTTCCCAGAGGAGGTGCCAGCCTTTGGAAGGGTTTCCAAGGGAAAAAAGCCTCGGCTCTGCCCCATCCCAGGGTCCTCCCTGCAGCAAACAGGGCAAACCACCCCTCCTGCTCCAGCACAGCCACAGCCCCTCGTGCTCCGTGTGTCTCCTCCTGCAGCCAAACCCAGGAATTTGGGGGAGAAAACGGCATTTCCCTGCGGGGTTTTGGGCCTGGTTATCTCTGGTGGAGGTGCAGCTCCGGGTGTGGGTCGGGACTGAGCTGGGACAGGAACCTGCTGAGCTGCCAATGGGTCCCCTGCTCTCCTGGGGGTGGGAATGTCAAATCTCTGCCTCCCCCAGACCAGTCTTGGCTCAAATCAACTTGAAACCAGTTTAAACTGCTCTGGAGAAAAAGCAGGGAAGAATGGCTGCTCCGGGTTTTGCTCTGATTTAGTGAAACCACCTTAAATCCGTGTTTATGCAGCCCCTGGTTCAATAAATCCCTGAATTATTGCCCGTGTTTACGAGTGATTTAAGTTGATTTACGGGGATTCGGGTTTGCAACAGTGTGGCCAGATCGGGAATTCGCACCCGGGTGAAAGGAATAAACAACTCCTGGTGCCTCCCAGACACCCCCCCCCTCCCAAAATTGGCTCTGCATGTGCTGGCTCCCGTTTCTCCCACAGGAAACACGGGATGCTGCAGCTCCCGAGCTGCTCTGCAGCCCCCAGACTGTCCCCTCGGGGCCTTTTAACCCAGTTTAAACATCCTGTGTTTGAGCTGGGATAAAACCTCCTCACCAGAGCTCAGCACCGGGCCGGTTTCTGTCTGTCCCGGTGGGAACAGCACAAATGTTTCATCCTGCACCGGGAGATCAGGGAATGCCAGAGCGGGTTGGGTTGGGAGGGACCTTAAAATCGTCCAATTCCACCCCCCTGCCGTGGGCAGGGACATCTCCCACTAGCCCAGGTTGCTCCAAGCTGGCCTTGGACACTTCCAGGGTTCCAGGGGCAGCCACAGCTTCTCTGGGAAATCTCAGGTTGCCCCATCTCTGCTCAGCTCTGAGGGCTCCTGAACTGGGACTGCGCCGGAGCAGAGGCAAGGGATGAGTCATGACTTCCCTAAAAATACTCCCTGGCATCCCTTCACGGCTCCTGCCCTGCACAAACACCCCGTGAGTGCCTCCAGTCACCCCACACCCTCCAGTCCTCACCCAAAACCGCAGCAGGGCACCATTTCTCAGGCAAGGGGTTCCCTGTGCCCTCTCCCCATGGCAGGGGGGCTCCCATACCCCACCCCAGATCCCCCCAGGCTGCTGTTTGCCCCCAGCTCTGCTCATCCTCCCACCCAGGGAGGTGCCCTGACCCCTGCCCAGCCCCTGCTGCTGCTCTGATCCCACCTCTGGCAGGTGGGAGCTGGGGCAGCACAGCCCTGGGGTGCTCTGAAAACCCCGTGGAGAACCATCTGGGGTCATTATGCAAAGGACCCGCTCCTTTATGGGGTTTGGGTGATGGTTTATGACACATAAACTGCTTGAACTGCAGAGCACATTCGGTTTTTATGGGAGCCACCAACAGCTGGGCCGGGAGCTGGGAAGAAATGATGCTGGATGAATCCAAACCCAGGGATCCTGTCCCTGTTTCTCTGCTGCAGTCATCCCACGGCGTGGGCTGAAGGGGCTCCTGGGCAGCAGCACCACCATTTTCTCATGACCTTTTTGAGGTTTTTTGAGTTTTTTGGGGGTTTTTTTTTTTGCTGCCACCCCACCCCAGCCCCAATCCCTGGGAGAGCAGTTGTTTTTTTTTTTTGGAGGGGGGATATTCCCCAGGCCATGGCTCTCAGGAGGTTTGGGACCCCCAGAGCCACTCAGGGGGGTGCTGGTGGTGTCAGCCCAGCTGCCACAGTCCCCACTCTGGCTGCAAATCCCACCTTTTATTGTGGTAATTGCCAGGGCTGAAAATCAAATTATTACTGGGGGCAGAGATAAGGCCCAGCCCCAGCCCCACACTGGGGAGGGAGGGATTTGGGGAGAGGGGGGATTTGGGGAGAGGGGGCTCTTTATCACAGGGATGCAGAGGAGACAGGGATGGGAAACGCAAGGAGAGCAGTTGGGGATTTGGGGGATTTTTCACAGCCTGATTTGCTGGTTGGTAGAACAAAGAGGGTCTGACCAGTGCAGGGGAATAACCAGCTTTATTCTTGCCTTTGCAGGATGCCCAATATCCAGAGGGAAGATGGGAGACTCCCAGGTCTGCACAGTGTGATGGTGCAGCCCCTCATGGCTCAGCCTGCTCCCCACTTCCAGCGGCCCCAGGAGCTGCTGCCCCTTTGCTCCCCTCTCCTGGGAGTTCCTGGGCTTTTCCCTGATCCCCCCCAAACTCTCAGGGATCCACGGAAAGGGAGGTGGGAGGATGGAGGAGTGTCCATGGGATCCATCCCCTTCCCAAGCCCTCGGCACGGCTGCTTCTCCCAACAGCTCCGACGGGAGCATCTTGGCTCGACCAGAGGGAACCTTTGCCCCGGGAGGGAGCAGAGGGAGCCCCAGAAGCTTTGCTCTGCGGGGTGATGGAACCACATCTCCCCCCTCAGAGCTCCGGGATGAATTATTTACACCCCTCCGGCGCGGCAGCTCCGCTGAATTATTTAGGAGGATTTGGATTCGGAGGCCAATGGAGCAGAAGCAAACTGAGCTGAGCAGCACATGGAGCAGTGCCAGGAGGACGCCAGGCCCCCTTCCCTCTCCTTTTTTTCCCCCTGGGAAGCAGCAGGGAAGCAGCCTGTGCCACGCTGGGGGTGAGTCCCGGGAGCCAGGCGGACACAGTCAGACAAACTGCTTTTTCCAGCAGAGTATATTTTTTTTTTTTGCTGCCCAACTGGTTGCTGGCGTGTGCAGGGCTGGGAGACAGCATTGCATAACTGGTGAGTAACGCTGAGGAGGAGGGAAGGGGAGGGGAGGGAGGAAAAGGCTGCGGGAGGGAAAACTTCTGCTCCCGAATTCCCGGGTGCGGACGGCGCAGGGGTCGGGATGTTCCAGCTGGGCTGATATTCCTGCTCCTGACCCCAGAATGGGATCCCTGCTCACCCTCCCACCTTCAGCTGCTGAGGTGCCACCCATCAGCTCCCTCCAGGAAGCAGGAGCAGGGTTTGGAGCACGGGATGCTCTGGGAGGTAAAATATTGAGGGTCTGTGGGCGTGTTGCCTTTTGTGCCCCCAGGAGCCACATTTTCCAGCTTCTCTTCCCAGCCCAGAGAACCAGAAACTGTGTTTGCTCTCAGCACTCAGGGAATCAAATGACACCAGGATGGGGCTTCAGAAGAATTCCTGGCTGTGTGAGATCTGGACTGGCCAAGGAAGGCTCTGTGGGGTGATGGGGTGTCCAGCCCACTGATCAACACCAGAACCACAGGAAACTCATCCTTGTTCCAGCTCCACGGGCACAGGAAGCAGCTTTGGTTAACTCTGGACCAAACCTGGGGCTCTGGGGATGTGGTTTGGGGTCATCCCTGTTTTGGCATCAATCAAAGGAAGAGGCCCAAGAGCTCACGAGGAGCTGAGACGTGCTCTTATCATCAGTTTTAATGGGAAAGGAACACAGGAATCCCAGAAGTGGAAGAGGAAATATCAATCTGCTTTTATAAGCTGGGCTGGGATATGATTTTCTCATGACCTTTTTGAGTTTTTTGGTGGTTTTTTTTTTGCTGCCAAACTGGCTGGGATCAAAACCAAAGCCACTGGCTGCTTCTCGGGGCCCCAGGAAAGGGAGCTGGGAGCAAAGTCTGGCCTAAGTAGGCTTGAACTCACCAAGTGACACTCTGCTGCCGGGCTGGGAATGCCACGTGGAGTTTACTTTTCAAGCTTCCCCATCCCTGGGAAGTGTCCCAGGCCAGGTTGGACGGGGCTGGGAGCAACCTGGGAGAGTGGGAGGTGTCCCTGCCCACGGCTGGGGGTGGAATGAGATGATCTTTAAGGCCCCTTCTGCCCCAAACCGTCCTGTGGCTGTTGTATTTTGGATTTTACCTGGAATGACAGAGTGTGCAGGGAGCACAGAGGAGCTGGCAAGGGTTGTGTCGAGGCCACGTCGCTTCTCGTGGCCCTTAAACCCTGTCAGGGAGGAGGACACAGTTGGAGGGGATTATTTGAGTGGATTCTCCCCTCAGCCTCAACCAAAACAAGAATTATGCCCAGCCCTGGCTGGGACTGGCTTTGTGCAACACAATGGGGACAATCTCAGGGATATCAGCTGGTGGCTTGGCCCCAGCGGGGCTGAGCTGGGTCATTAATATGCATCAAGAGCCTTAAAGCAAAGCCCATCTGACACACAAACAGCCCCCACCAGCACCAGCCAGGATCCTCCTGGGCCACACACACACGAGCTCCTCTCTCCCTGTGTCCCAGCTCATGGAATCATGGAATGCTTTGGGTTGGAAGGGACTTTAAAGCCCATCCAGTCCCACCCCTGGGCAGGGACACCTTCCACTAGCCCAGGTTGCTCCAAGCCCTGTCCAGCCTGGCCTTGGACACTCCCAGGGACGGGAGTGGCTGTTCCAGGTCCCTGCCAGTGCTTCTGGCTGCTCTGAACCCCACAATCCCCCCGGGGAGCACACGAGTCCCTGCGGCTCCAACACGGCTGTGCCGGGGCAGGTTCCCATCCTGGCTGTCCTTTGGAATCCACCTGCCCAGCAGAAAGGGTCCAACACCAAACACTCCTTCTTCTCCACTGTATTCCAGCTCCAGCTCCCCAGGCAACCCTCCTGGGTTCATTTCCTCCTCCCAGCCTTGCCTCGCTCTTCCAATATTGCTTCATGGCTCTGTAGGGGAAAAAGTCATTAAATACACCTACTTCTTGCTTTTATCACTGATCTTATTATCTTGTAATTCCCCTCCCAGAGCAGTAAATTAGTGTGAACTAACTTCTATCCAATTTCAATGGATTTGTAAATAATCTGGTAGTAGTAAAAAAAGAAAAAAAAAATCCTGTCTTTGTCATTTCTGCTTATTCTTTATCCTAAAATATAAGGGAGAAGGGGCTTTTTTCTTTTCAATCTATCCATGCAAATCCACTTAGGGCTGTGTCCAGGATGACTATGCTCAGTGATTAAGGAAGACTTAAGTGGAAGGGATGAGGAACTGAGTCACTGCCCCACTACCTGTGCCCGTGCCCTGCAGCAGCCCGAGGTGCCAGACGTGGTGAGCGAGGTGGGTGAAGGTTCCTCTGCCCAAACCTCCTCCGGGGGAAGCAAGTCACTGGTGTTTCACCCCCTGTTTGCAGCCAAAGTGCAAAAAAACCAAAAAACAAAAAAAGTGGATTGTTGTAAATTGGGGTGGGTTTTTTTCAGTTGGATTTTGCTGGAGGGATTTTTAATCCCTGCTGGTGAAGGTGGGAGACAGGGCAGTGTTTGTAGGGGCAGCCCAGCCCCCAGATCTGGGGGGATTCAAGTGCTGCACTGAGCTGGAAGCACAACCAGGATTCAGGGGGGGATCTGCCTGAGCACCCCCCGGATACACACAGCCTGTGCTCCCCAGCAACCAGATCTCCACGAGGGTTCTTCCCTGTTTCTCTCCGGGGCTCCCTTGCCCTGGGAAAGCTTCCAGGTGACTGGGGAGCTGAGGCAACACCCCCTCGCCAGACTCGTTTGCAGACGGGGCGAGTTCTGACACGAGCGAGCGCCGGGATGGAGGAGCCGGGGAGGACGAGTTTGAACCCCAGCACGAGGCCGGGGGGGTGGGAATATCCCCCCCCCAGCCCGGCAGGGACAGCCAAGGGACACAGCAGGGCCCCCCCTGCCACCCTGTGCCCCCCCTCCCGTGATGGTCGAACTCCTGAGCTCCCGGCTGCAAACTCTGCCCCAAAGTCAAGAGGATTCCTGAAAAGCTGCAGATCCAACCGCTGGCCCATCTGGTACAAATAAAACTCCTTGGCTGGGCCGCCTTGTTTTGTTACAGCTCAGCTACAGAAACACGAGGCTCCTGCGAGGCCCAAAATGAATCATAATTTTTGTGGGGTTTTTTTTTGTGCTTTTTCCCCTTGAGTGGAATCCTGCTCAACCATTCCTCCGTGCTCACGTGAATGTGCTTGCTCCTTCTCCTCCTCCTCCTTCTCCCTCTCCATCTCTCTTTCTCCTTCTCCTCCCTCTCTCTTTCTCTCTTGTCCTCCTCATCTCCTCCTTCTCCTTCTCCCTTTCTCTCTCCCTCTCTCCTTCCTCTCCTTCCCTTCAATCTTTTAGCTCCCAAAATAGCAAATTCCAGCTGACTGCTTTCAAGGCAACGAGGCACCCGCGGGATTGTGGGAGCGCTGCTCGAATCAGCAAGAGAAACCAACGGAGCTGCCAGGAAACAATATTAAAAAAAGCAGGGGGTGGATCCCGGCTGCCGAGCGCCAGCTCCATAAATCAAAGCCCTCGCGGTTCGTGCCGGGCTCAAGCCTCGGTGCTCCCGGGGCTCCACCCCGGCAGAGCCGTCCCTGCTCCGTGTCAGGCTGTGCCTCCTGCCCGTCCGTGGGGTGCCAGCCGGGCTCCCAAAGCAAATCCCAGGCTGCTCTCCTCGAGCCGTGCCCCAAAGGCTGGCGGCCACCACCCACGGGACGCGACCCCGACCCCGCGGGGGCCCATCAGAACGGTTTGAGACTGGTTTAGTCACGGTCCTCCCGTCCCTGGGGGTCCTGCTGGACCCCCGCGCTGCCGCGGGGGGTCTGTGTGTGCTCCCGGGGTGGTCTCCCAGGATGATTTTTGGGAAGGGAGCGGCTGCCACGCTCCTGCCAGACACGCGCTGTGCTGGGCCAGCTCCTGCTGGGGCTCCCGTCCTTCCCGGCCCCCTTCCCTCCTGGCAGGGGCAGGCTCGGGGCTCAGGGGAGCTGCCGGAGCGGGGGGATCCCCCCTGGCCGCACACCTGAGCAGGACACGGCCCCGGAGAGGGGGGATCCCCCCTGGTCGCATACCTGAGGGGGACACAGCCCTGGAGCGGGGTGATCCCCCCTGGCCGCATACCTGAGGGGGACACAGCCCCACATACCTGAGCAGGACACGGACCTGGAGCGGGGGGATCCCACCTGGCCCCATACTGGCCCCATACCTGAGCGGGACACAGCCCCCCGCACACCTGAGCGGGACACAGCCCCCTGCATACCTGAGTGGGACACAGCCGCCCGCACACCTGAGCGGGACATGGCCCCGCAGCCCCGCGCGCGCGGGGCAAGTCCAGATGTGCTTCCAGCTGCCCACGGATTCCTGAGCGCTGCGTCAGCGCCCAGGGCGAACTCGGCACAACCTGCCTCGTGCAGGAAGAGATTAGCGACCAGGTGAGGCAGAGGGAGGCAAACAGACCTCCCCCAGGGGCAGATGTGCGGGGAGGGAAGGGATGTGGGAACGTGACTGCACCGCCAGCCCGGTTCCGGGGAGCACCGAGGGATGCGCCGGGTGCTGCTCCGTGCTTGGGAAAGTCACGGCGCGTGGGGAAACCTGGAAAAATCACTCCTGCACGAGCGGGATGGGCCTTACCTGTGGACAAGCACAAACTGCTCGGGCTGCAGGAAGCGGAACCAGCCCGTGCCCTGCAGGAAGGGGATTCAGCAGAGATGTCCGGGGGTTTCCCTCGGCATCCCTCGCACTGATCGGCACTCAGGTGAGGCCAGGAGGGGTCAGGAGGCCGATCCCCCCCACCCCGGTCTGCAATTCCCACAGCAATTCCCAGCCCCACCGACTCCCTTCCCCGTGGTCAGAGGCCTTGGGAACGTGTCCTTATTTTTGCCGTGAGGACTAGTTGTGGCATGCGCCGGTCACACCCCGCTGCTCATCCCCAACTGGGCATATTGGAGGCTCGGTTTCAAGTGCTCGCTCCGAATCAAGCAAAACAGGAACTTCAGCCCGGACCTTCCCCGGCCGGGCGGGCTCCGGGTGCCGGCAGCTTCCCCCGGGCTCTCGGCTCTATTCCCCAAGAGCTTCCCCAAGCGCCAGACTCAATCCCAGTGCCGGGAAAGTCCCAAATCCACCCGCGTTCCCTCTCTTCCAGCACCTCTCTCCTCTCCCTCAGCGTTTGCCCCCAGAGCGAGCGGCCAAACCCCCCCCTTCTCCACCCCGCGGGGCCGAGGCGGGGCTGGGGGCGGCCGGGGGCCGGCACACAAAGGCGGGGGCTGCGCCGGGGCGGTCCCGGGGCTCGGGGCTCCATCCAAGGCTCCTCCTCCGCCGCCGCCAAGCCGGGGATGCTGCGGCCGGGCCGGCACCGGGAGCCCCGCGGAGCCCCGCGCCGCGCCCGGGACACGGCGGCCACCCGAGGTGGGCACGGGGGACAGGCGGGGGGCACCGGGGGTGGGGAGGGGGCCGTGCCCGGGAGCTCCGGGCAGGGGGACGAGCGGGAGGGGGAGGCGGCGGCGAAGCGCTGCGGGACGTGCGGGGGAGCTCCGGGAAGAGGGATGGGGGTCCGGGAGGACCGGGGGGACCGGGAGGGGCTGAGCTGCGCTGGGGGGACTCTCCGCACTGCGATCGGGGCGCGTCTCCTCGGGGTGAACCTCCCACCTCTGCCGGGCACGGGGCGCGGGGCTCGGGCACGAAGGGTCGGGGGGGGCGGCTGGACTCGCCCCCGTGGCCGGCTCGCATCCCCCCCTGCCCGCCCGCGGCTCCCCCGGGGCTCGGCTCTGGCTTTTCGCTTTCCCTCTGAAGTCTGGAAAACTTCTTTTTCGCACGGCAGCGAGAAAATTCTGCGTGTTCAGCACCTCGGTGGTGAGGGCTGCCTCGGGTTACAGCGTCCCCAAACTCCCCGGGAAGGGAAAGGAAAAGGAGCGGATGCCTTTGGTTTGCTGTCATCAGCACGGAGCCATCCCGGCAGAGGGGCTGCGTGCCCGTGCAGGGATTATTTGCCGCCGGAGCCCGCGGGCGTGCGGGCAGCGCGGGGCGAAGGAAGGGGATAAGGCAGCGCAGGGGATGTGCCCGGCGTGGGCATCATCGGGCACCTCCGTGGGAGATGCCAGTTGCGCCTGGATGCGGCATCATCCAGGTACAGACGGGGATCGCTGGAGGGGGCTCAGCCTTCTCTCGGGTGCGCAGCGCTGGCTCTGGCGATGTCCCCTCGCCGTGCAGGGGCTGTGCCTGGTTTCGCAGGCAGGTGAAGGCGTGGGCGGGGGGGGGTCAGTGCCGCGCCGAGCCCGCACAGCTCCCGGGGGTGCCCGCGCGGCTCCGGGAAAGCCGGGGATTAATCTCGCCTTTAAAAGCAGCGCTGGAGAGCTGCCACGGCTGTGGCAGGAGTCAGCTCCGGGCTGTCGCTGCTCACCCCGCTGACGCTCTGCCTTCAGCGCCAGAGCTGCAGAGCCCAGCGAACCCAGCGGGGACCAAGCGCGGGGACGGGTCCCGGGCTCGGCTCGCGGCGCTCCTGTCCTTGCTCAGCCGGCTGAGGAGTGTCCGTCCTGCTGTCTGTCCGAACAGGCCAGACACCTGTCTGGGCTCTGCAGAGACCACCTCGCTCTCTCTCGTGCTTCAGGGGTCTGTGGCCACAGGACAGGTCCCCAGGGGTGTGGCAGGAGGGTCCCACACGAGTGGGACCAGCAGACTGTGGGGGAGCCCTGACAGCTCCCATCCAGGTATGCCCACACACCCCCTACCTGGTACCACCACGTCCCTGCTGCACATCCCTTTCTCCCGGGGCAGTTTGCATTTGCCTTCCCCTGTCCCGTTCTGCCACCACCCCCCTGGCCCCCGTGTCAGCTCCTTCCAGCAGTGCCGAGCCCTCCCTGGGCACCTCCTGCCCTGGCAGAGCAGCGCTGGGGGGGTTTCTCTTTCTCTTTCTGGTGCTCACAAGTGGGGCCCGTGACCTCCTTCCACGCGTGCCTTGCTGTGCTCAGAGGGACCAGCCCCTGACCCATTTTCCCGGGCAGGCCTGCGTTTCCATGGCTGTCCAAATTCCCTCCCCGGAGCCTGTTTTCCACACTGGAGGCTGCGGCAAGTGGAATATGAGCCGGGGAGAAACTCCTCGTGAGCCTCCGCTATCTCCCATCGCTCCAGACACTGATTAACCTCCCTTTGAAATCCCTGCCAGGGCAGAGCCCGTCCGGCTGCTCCTCGCCTGGTCCCAGCCTCCCACGCCAGCCTGGCTGTGCCCTGTCACACACCATCACACAGCTCCCCGTGTGCCCAGCTCACCCCTACACCCCCTGCCAGGCTTCTCCGGGGGCTGCAGAGCCCCCCCCCCGAGAGCCGCAATTAATCACCGGGGCCATTAATCGGCGGGACAAAGGGCTGGAAGCGCAAAACCCTCGGCGCGATCAGCCCGGGGGGGGCAATTAGTGGCAGCTGCCGAAGCGCCCTCGGGGATGCGAGCGCCGGCTCCGGGGATGCTCCGGGGATGCTCCGGGGATGCTCCGGGCTCCCGCGGCCGAGCCCCCTTGCCCTCGGAGCCCCCCAGCCGTGCCCGTGGCCCTCCGGCTGCCCTCGGCACCGCAGGCTGCTAAATCGGGCTCGAGCCGATCCCTCCCACCCGCCCCTTAGTCACTCTTCCCTGGCAGGCGGCGCTGGCAGCGGGTGGGAGGCGAAGGGATGCGAGACTCGGGCAGGAAAAACGAGAGCTCCGGGAGAGCCAGGCTCCTCTGCGAGCCACCGAGGCGGGCACAGGGATTTCCAGGGCAGGATTCCCGTGCCCAGGGTGTGCAGGGCAGACTCTTCCCCACCCCGGGTTTGGGCAGAAGGAGGGGGGGTGTCTGTGCTGGCTGCTGAGCAGGGATGGGGATGCTCCCCCATCCCGCGCCTCCCTTGCTCTGCTGGTGTGTCCTCAGCCCTAAATCACTGTTTTGCCCCTCTCTGGGAGCCTCTGTTTTGCGGTGGGCAGGTCCAGTCATGCTCAGGTGAGCCTCAGGTGAGGCATGTGCAGCACGCAGGGGTGGGCAGAGCGGCCACTCTGGGTGCAACAGGCAGCAAAACCCCGGATCATCGACCTGCTCTCCTTGAGCCCACTGAGAAGCAGCTCTGGCAGCCAGAGCTGAGCTCCAGGGTCCCTCCTGGGGACACTCAGTCACCCACAGACAGAGCTCAGTGCCTGTGCTACAAGGTGCTGCGTGGACAAGTGTGAACACATAGTAGCACTGCGGCTATTCTGGGAAACTGCTGCTAAAACTGGTGCTAGAACTGGTGCTAGAACTGCTCCTAAAGCAGCCCAGGCTGGCAGGGACAGGACCATGGCCCAGCATGGCTCCATAACACAGTGCCACCCGTGCCCTGCACCCCGAGCCGTGGGACCTTAATCCTCCAGCACTTCACCCTGACAGGAAACTTGGAGGCTTTTCCCCCCCCAGCCTCCCCCCTAAGCCCTGACTTGCATGTTTTTAAGTATTTCTTTCTCTTGGGAGGTCTTAAAATCCACCCCCCTGCCTCGTTTCCTTGGTGTTCCTTGTTTGCCAGCTGCCCCTGGGTTTGCTGCTGTGGCTTTTTCCCGGGAGATGCGGAGGTGCAGGAGCTGTGGAAGGGGCAGGATGCAGGGAGGAGACACCAGGGCAGCAGTGGCAGGACCTCAGCGGACAGTTTCCATCAGGGATTAGTTAAAAATAGCCGGGAATGCACAAAGATCTGGCACGTGGCTCGCAGAGACTCCCCTGCACGGGGGTTGTTTGCTCATGGAGACGAGCCCCACCAGGAGCAGGAAGGCTCAGCTGGGTGAGCAATTCCCAAATCCTTCGTGGGAAGCGCTGAGTGTGCTCAGAGGTGGCCACTGCCCGGGTTTGGGGAGCCAAATCCAGGGGCAGGGGCTGCACAAGCTGTGCTGGGGCTCCTGCTGGCTCCTCTCAGCAGCATTCCCGGCCTGTCCTTCCTCTTCCTCGCAGGCAGGAGTTTTCCCCCTGGGCTAAAAGATCTGCCTTTATCTCCTGGTGGCAGCACAAGGCCTCTGAGGAAGCAGCTCCCTCCAGCAGAGGGTAGCAATGCCTGTGCACGCTCCCAGATAAGAGGATTTTTAATGATTTACAGAAGAGCCTCATCCCCTGAGCCTCTGACTTGTGGAGGATGGAGCATCCCTCCCCAGTGGGCACTGGCAGTGCTCAGCTCTGAGAGCTGGAGAGGAGCTTTCTGCCCTCTCCCTGGAAAAGAAAAAGCCTCCCAAACGCCCCTCCAGAGATCCCAGGAGCTGTTGCCATCGCTGTTCTCTCACTTATTCCACGTTTCCTAGATGCAGAGCCGTGGACTTGGCCACTTGCCTAAGCAAAGATAACCCTGTCAGAGGTTCTAGCTCAGGGTGCCAGTTGGAAAGAACATTTAGATATTTAATTGCCTTTTTTTTTGTTTTTTCCAGCGAGCCAGCAGCCAGGACTGTCTCCACAGACCTGCTCCTCCAAAACCCAAGTGCCTGTGTTTAGCTTTTTTAAACAATTTAGCGACGTCTCTCTAAGCCAGTTAGGGATGATCTCCTTTAAAGGTTAATTGAATATTCCTTGCAACTTTGATGTACATTTTTCTGTTGAGAGAATTGCTCTATTTGGCAGCCAGGCATTAAAGGGGTGGTTTTCACCAACGGGCCAAGTCTGAAAAATAGAGGAGGAGGAAAATAGGAAGCGAGAACTGAATTTGCCTTGTTGGTTGGGTTTTTTTCCCCCTTCTGCTGCTGCTGCATTGAAGCAGAGCAGGGATAGGGAGGTAACAGCCTGGGAAACAAGAGAGGGAGCTGAAGGGTGAGGGGACAGCAGCAGCAGATGCTTTTGCAGCAAGGCCTGAGATGGCAGAAGTTGCCTTTTCTCAGCTCCCACCTCACTGAGCATCAGGCAGGGGATGAAAATACCCACATTTAGACAAATCCACGGCATAACTGGTATCACAAATGGGGAAGGGCAGCACAGAAATAATCACAGCTCAGGTTTGGAGCTGAGCTCTGTGAAGTCAAGCCTAGATTTGACACAGAGGTTAGTTTGCTGGAAGGTCCTTAGCTCCTACCCCAGAGAAGTTCTTCCTCTGATACTCCTGGCTTTCCTTAGGGTAAGGACAGGGATTGAGGGGTTTCAGCTACTGCCAGGGCCAGTTATTTCCCCTCCTGTTTCTCAGACAGTCTCCAGCCTGTGATTTCAGGAATATGCCCCAGCCCAGCCCCTGGCTGCTCATGTCCTCACCTCCCTGGCCATCACTAGAGTGAGGGAGAGCAGGGCTGGGCACCCTGGCAGGGCTCCTGGTGCCCCTGAACCCGGCAAGGCTGAGAGAAACCCGCTTTATGGTCCCCCAGACACAGCAGGGAGGTGCCAAAAGTGGCACCTGGAGGAGGTGAGGGAGCAGAGAGGGGACCCAGCTGGGCAGCCAGGGAAGGTGGGCTGGGCAGTGTGGCCACCAGGAGCACGGGGGGCAATGCCAGCCCTGCTCCTGGCTGCTTTTCAGCAGCCTGGGAGAGGGGGGGAGACAATAAAAAGCAGGAAGGTTGCAAACAGAGCCCTGTCTCCATGGCAGCCTGCGGCACCGCTTCTAAATTTTCCCTGAACGTGGAGAGGATGCTTTTCTCCCCTCTGTGTTCTTGGGGGGGGGGGTTTGCAGCAGAAAGGGCCTTAGCCCAGGTGTTTCCTGGTGCCTGGGGAGGTTGGTGGCTTGTGGAAGGATCCCTTGGTGCTCCCATCTTGTCAGAACCCGGGGGAAAGGCTCTCTGCCCCTGGTTTCACCCGTGATTAGGGGGACGGAGGAAGACACGTGCAGAGCCCGTGGAAGCAGCAGAGCTGGGAGGAGAAGTATTTAGGGCTCATCTCGAGTTACACCAAGTCCTGGCTATTTTTAGCCGCACAGAACAAAGCCCTTCCATCAGCTGGACCCCGGGGGAGGTGCAGGGGAGGCAAACCCAACACCAAACCCAACAGCCCCGGGCACGGAGCTGGGGCTGCACAGGCAGCAGTCACAGGGCCCAGGAGGGGATGCACAGAGAGCCCCTGAGCTGCCCAAATTCCCCGCAGCAGGCCGGGTTGTTGGGTGCCCAGCCCTGGCAGATTGTGTGGTGCGAGGTGGGAAGTGGATGCACGAGGAGGGGCCCGGCGGCTCCGAGCTCAGCTGTCGCCCACCCCGGCACCACCTGCCAGCCCCAGACGGCTCCCAAAATAACCCAACCCGGCCCCCTGCACCTGCTGCCTGGCAGGGATGGGCCACCCCGGGTGGGGACCTGCTGGGAGGTGTCGCCTCTCCCCCCCTCCAAAAAAACCCTCCCCTGTCAGCAGAGGGGGTCCTGCCCCGCTGGGTGCTGTGGCTGTTCCCCGGTGGATCTGATGATTCCCGGCGTGGGAGGGGAGTGAATTCACCAGTGGCCGTTCCCTGGTGGCAGTGTCACCACCCAGGTGTGCCCGGCCAGCCCCCGAACCTGCAAAAAGACAAAAGCAGGAGAGGGAGAGCGGCATTTGTGAGCTCCCAATTAGCAGGGCTTTAATTGCAGTATTAGTTGCTCATTAGTGGGAAAAGCCAGATGCTGGGAGGAATTAGCTAAGCTGAAAAGATCTTTCTCTCCACCCCAGGAATATTTAACTATGTCTCATAGAAGTGTTTCCTTTGTCCCCGGAGCATGACTGATATGACTTGTGTGGGTGCCGTTGAATCACTGATGAGCTCCAAAATCCCTGTGACAGGAGGCTGCTGTGACAGGGTGGGAATAAAACTGGGGAGACCTGGGTGGCACAGGTAGGGTTTGGCACGTGGTTGGGAGCTCTGGAGGGCCCTGGAGTTAATTTAACCTAAAACAGAGGGAGAAAGCACTTGGGCTCTGGGCTGAGCAGGGAGCTGGGAATGCCACAGGTAGGACTGAGGGTGACCTGCAGAAATGTGGGGTGTCAGGAGAGTGAAGAAGAGCTGCAGACCAAGCTGAGGTGGATAAAACAGGGAGGACCAGTCTCCCAGGATATTCCCACTGTTCCCTGCTGATGCTTGTGGGAACAGCCCCTGTCTGAGGTCAGACAGGGGCAGCAGGGGAGAGGCTGGGGGGGGTCTGAAGCCCAGCTCCTCGCAGTGCTTGGGTTTCCTTGCCCCTGGAGCTGTTTAATCCAATCTGCAGCTCTCTGGGGAGAGCTGAGGCCTTTCAGCTCCAGAAATCCCTCCTTGCTCCGTGCACAGAGGCACTGGGCTGGCTCAGGAAGTGATGCTCACACTGGACAGCCTCCAGTGGGCTGGGCAGGGAGCAGCAGCTTCCCAAACAGCCCGTCAGTGACACCAGTCCGGCTCTGACCGCTGGCTGGGCGGGCAGGTGGGAGCAGGAGGGGCAGGGGATGTTGTGTCCCCCGTCACCACACTGCTGGGTGACATTCTGAGCCCGAGGATCAGTTCAGAGAATCACAGAACACCCTGAGCTGGAAGGGACTCAAAAGAATCAGAGTCCAGCTCCTGGCCTTGCACAGACACCCCAGCAGCCCCACCCTGTCCCTCAGAGCGTTGTCCAAACCCTCCTGGAGCTCTGGCAGGTTTGGGGGGCTGTGCCCAAACCCTGGGGAGCCTGTTCAGTGCCCAACCACCCTCTGGGGGAAGAACTTTCCCAAATATCCAGCCTGACCCTGCCCTGACACAGCTCCAGGCAGTTACACCTCCCCAGCCCAGCCGTGACTTCCCCACGGGCTGTAACTCCCCACTGGCTTCTCCTGGGAATAAACAGCTTCTGGCTGTGGCTGTGACCTTTCAGCCACCAGCAGCAAGGTTTGTCTCACTTCTACATCCCTCTCGGGCTGTGGGACAGAAGGATTAATAATCCATCCCTCTTCCAGCCCGTGTGTTTGCTCAGAACAGCTGCCCGGGCAGCGTCTGCTGCGGAGGGAACACGAGGCTCTGCAGAAACACAGGTGTTGGGAGTCACAGGACTCTGCTGACACCAGTTTTCTGTGGGTTGAGCAATCGTCCCCGGGCAGGGACAGGAGCCTCTCCCTGCTCGGCCCCAGGGGAGCGGTGGGAGCAGTGTGGAAGCGGGAACAGCACGGTGGGTGTGGAGCCCAGACCCTCAGAGCTCACCCTGCCAAGGTGATTCACTGTTAATTTGAGAAATTCCTCTCCTTCCAGGACTGGCTTCCCCAAACAGTCCCACCTACATCCTCTCAGGGATGATCTCACCCTGCTCTCCCAGCAAAGCCACTCGCTGGCACATCCCTGGGCACATCCCTGGGCAGGAGCGGGGCCTCCATCGCTCCATGGGTGGAAGGGAAGTGCCCGCAGCTCCTCCAAGCCCTTCCCAAAGCTGATGCTGGATTCAGCGCTGATTCCTGGCTTTTCCAGCAGGAGGGAGGGTGACACAAATGCCCTTGACCTGAGCCAGCCTCCCACAGGAGCCGGGTGCAAGGAGGCAGCGCTCGGTGCTGCCGAGGGGCTTCCGAACGGAGGCAAATTGCCTTTTTTCGCCTTTTTTTCCCCCATTGAGCGGTCGCACCTTCGCCTGCAGGGCCTGCAGCAGGATGACCAGCTGCCAGGGCGCACCGGCAGGGCCTCGGCACGGTCCGGGACCGCCGCGCTGGCACGAAGCCCACCCGACCCCCTGCCAAAGGCAGCGAGCGGCTCCTCTAACAAGCGCCGGGCGGGGGGTGTGAATTCTCTCGCTGTTCATTGAAAGAACATTAAGTGTGATGGACTCCCGGGCTATTAGAGTGGATGTAACGTGTAATTGAGGCTGGTTTATTCTTCCTGTCGAGTGTCCCCCTCGGCCGCTGGCAGATCGGGGCGGAACACATGGTGCGCGCTTTGTGCTCCATTCACTGCCCGCCTGCCATCGAAACGATCCCGATGAATGACAATGAAGGAGAGGGGACAATGGCCCGCGGTGAATGGGAGCCTTGTCGTGGGGCCCCGAGCCACAATTGAGCACCACGGGCTGGCGCCTGCCCGGGCAGGCTCCGAATTGCCCCCCCTTAGCGCGGGGAGGGGGGACCATTACGGGGAGGGGGCAAGGTCGGCGCTCTCCAAGCCCTTATTGCTGCCATTTCTTTGGAGACCGAAATGAGCAGGTTTTGGAGAGCCTGGCTCCAGCTGGGCACGGGCAGGGCAGGCAGGAGCTGGAGCGGGGACGGGCAGATGCTCGCACAGCCCAGGCTGGACTCAAAGCGTCAGTCGGATGCTCCACGAGGCACGTGGGGGGCTTTTCGCCCCAGAAAATGCCCACATTTCCCCCCAGGGCCGCATCCCTGGCGCCTCAAAGACCCGAATCACCGCGTGAAACGGGGGCACATCACCTGGCAGCGATCGAGGGAAAGAGGAAGGAGGCTGATCCCCGAGCCGGGCTCCTGGCAGCTGCTCCCTGTGTTATCTGTGCCTCTCCCAACAAACACCCAAATGTGTGGGAGCATCTGCACAGAAAGGATGAATAATAATTCGAGAGGGGAAAAAGAGTGGGCGAGAGATTGCAGGGAAGAAGGAAGCTTTGGCGTTCTGAAAGAGGGAACAGGGAAGAACAGGATCAGCAGGGAGCCAAGTGACACCGCGAAGCCCGGGAGGAAACGAGGGCTCTTTTGCGAGGGTGACCTGTCGGGGAAGGTGGGGGGAAAGCTGCTGCCTGCGCGAGAACTCTGCAGGGGAGAGGGGGAAAGCCTCAAAGAAAGCGTGCTGGGAAGGAGATAAGATTAAATTCCTGCAGCCCATTGAGGAAGGAGGCGACGGGAAGGAGCTGCTCTCCCACGTGCAGGGAAGGCATGACTGGGATGATGAGATGCCATTCATTTTTTCCCCCCTCTCCCTGCACAGGCAGGAGTGGGAGCATCCACGTGCTCAGCCCCGAGCCCGTGGGTTTAGCCCGCACTGCCTGAGTGTTTGTTGGGGGGTCTGTCCCCCCCAGGAGCACCGCGGGACCCCCACACACCTCCCCACTTCACCTGGGGGGTGGGTGACCTGCAGAGCTCCCCTCCCAGCCTGACTGTTGTGTGATTCCGGGATTCAGGGGTTTTGTTCACAGCCCCTGAAGGGCCGCGGAGCACAGACACTGCTCTGGGGGTCCGGGCTCGTGCTGCCGCCCCCCCGGCCCCCTCCCCACCGCGGCGCCGACAAAAGAGCCCGGAGGGGCTCGTTTGCTGAGCGGGAGGGGAAGGCTCGTGTCTTTTCTGGCTTTCTCTCCCCGCTAATTGATGAGTGACGGGGCAAATCGCGGCTCAGGGTAATCACATTTAGCGCCCAGAGCCCGGCGGGGCTGGGGCTGAGCCGGGGTGGGGGGGGCTGCAGCGTTTGGCTTTGGGGACAGAGCCAGGCTGGTACAGTGACATTGCCACCGCAGTGCCCGGGCTGGGGCACCCCTGTTTTCATTGCCTGCACTCTCAGTATCACTTACTTTTCATTTTTTACCCCCCACCCCGTTTTACACTTTGCAGCAAAGCCCGACCCGACCCAACCGTGCCTGTTGCCGAGCTTGCAAACCCCTTAAAAATACATGTGTGCATCCACACAGCCAAATATACCTGTGTGCACGTAATGACTGGGGTTGGGTTGGCTCAGCAGACTGATCTGGCTCCCTGTGGAGCCACACGGTCACTGGATGTGATACAGGGAAGATGCCAGTGTGAGGCTGAACAAGGAGGGGGACAAGTCTGGTCCCCCTTTTGGAGGTCCCCCGAAAGCTGGAGCGGGAGCCTGTGCTGCCTCCAGAGCCTTCCCCTTCCTGCAGACATTGCCCATGAATTCCAACTCCTCCACGGCTTTCAAAGTGTTCATTTTTAAGTGGGAAGGGGGAAGGAGAAGAAAAAGATGTGCCCAACCCTCTCAGGCGTGTGTGGGAGGGCTGGGATTGATTGAAACACCTCCTGCCAAGAGGCTGGAAAGTCCCAGCTCTCCCTCTCGGTATTTCTCCCTTCTCCTGCAGGCACCCAAAAACCCAAGGGCACATCTATCCAAGGGGACAGAGAGCCTGGAATCCCTGGAGCAGCAGCTCCACGCAGCCTGCAACCTCTGTTTTAAGGGATCAAACCTCCCCCTCCCCACCTCTGCCATAGGTGCCTGTAAATACACCCGGGTGTAAAATATGTGTCAGCACACCGGGGCCACTCCCTGGCACGTGTTGAGCCCTGCCCGGGGTTGCTGTCACCGCAGTTGGCAGCTCTGCTGCCTCCCGTGCCACTGATCCCCTCCCCTGCGGCGATTCCTGCCCCTCCCTGCCCTCTCTGCCTCTTCCCCTGCACGAGTGAGGGAAGCCCAAAGTCGTTTATCACCTCTCACACATCAGCATCCCGGCAGCAGCTCAGGCCTCGGGTCTTACTTGCTCCTCCTAATCCCCCCAAAATGGATTTAGGGATTAGAATGGTATCATCTGTCTCTCCAGGACTTTCCTTGGATACTTAAATCAATCTGGGTCCTGGGGGCGTGGAGAAAAGGGAACAGCTGAAGCTGAGGGGTGGGCACAGGTCGGTGTTGCCCTGTTTTTGGGATGCAGAGGGGCTGGCACTGGAGCAGGGGTAAGGCAGGACATATCCAAGAGTGGGAATCACGCAGGAGTGACTGCCTGGAGCTGGAGGATGAGGACGCCCTGGCACACCCCCTCCACCCCCCACCCCTGTGCCACTGCCAGGGGACACTGTGAACCCCCAGGATTCCTGTTTGGGTGATGGGAGCTGGGCCTGGGGTAGCTCTGGAGAAGAGCTGGATCACACAGTGCCAACACCGGGAGCTCTGAGCTATTCCAAAGGAGCAGAAATGTCTCCTCTCTGCTCATCCTGTGCCAACAGGATTTAACTCATTTGGCTTATGTCCTTTCCCCCTTTCTCCCCCTAATTACCTGGATGGAAGGTGCATCTCCATTTGAGCCCTGGCTCTGGGAGCCAAGAGCCACAAAGGCCACCAGGAGCTGGGGGTTTATTTTCTGTATCTTTTTCCCCCCAGCAGAGAGAGCGAGCACAGAGCCCCACATCCCTCTGGGCCCTCCTCACAGCACTCAGCACACACACGAGGCCTCTCCTCCTCTGAAGTGCTGCACAGACATTAAGTGTAATTAAACCTCACTGCTTCCCTTTTCAGGCAGGTTAAGAGGGGCACTGAAAAGTGGAGAATCGGGGGGCACAGGCTGGTGCAGGAGAGGGTTCTGGCTGTGGCTGGTTGGCAGGAGACGGGATCCATCACGTGCAAAAAGCAGGAGCCAAGGGTGCTCGTCGAAATTATGCCTCTTAGGCACCTAAAAATCACTACAAACCCCTTTTCCTCCTCTTGTCATTTTAGAGACCTGTAGAGAGCCCTCCTGCTGTAACCTGCAGGTCCTGGCAAGCCCCCTGGGCGTTGGGCAGGATGCCCCTGGCCAGTCAGGAGCTGTGGCCTGGGGGACTCAGGCAACTTGTGGGAGGCTCCGGGAGCCATCCCTGGGCTCAGGGAAAAGCCCTGCTCTTCCCTGGGTGCCACCCTCCTTCCCACGGGGCTGGGAGTGGGGGGAATCAGCCTCAGCAAACATCCCTGTCCCTTCACACGCACGAGGGGCACCTGGTCCATCTGCACCCACCCCTGGGCACTCAGGGGAGATGTGCACAGAGGTGCCCTTGGCACAAACCCTGTCAGTGCTGGTGTGTGCCCAGCTGTGCCTGCCAGGTGTGCTTAGGGCAGAATCATGGAATATCCTGAGCTGGAAGGGACTCACAAGGATTAAAGTCCAACTCTGTGCAGACACCCCAGCAATCCCACCCTGTGCTGAGAGCGTTGTCCAAACGCTCCTTGAGCTCTGGCAGGTTTGGGGGGGGCTGTGCCCAAACTCTGGGGAGCCTGTTCAGTGCCCAGCCACCCTCTGGGGGAAGAACCTTTCCCTGAGATCCATCCTGACCCTGCCCTGGCACAGCTCCAGCTATTCCAGGGTGCTGTCCCTGCTCACCCAGAGCAGAGATCAGGAGCTGCCCCCGCTGAGCTCTGCCCTCGGTGTCCCCTCTCACCCAAACCCCACCTCGTAGCATCACCCCCCGCTCCCGTGGCTGCTCCTGACCCCGCTGTCTCTGTGTCCCCAGACCCGCCGCCGGCTTTGCTATGAGCTCAGCCGGGCCCTGCCCCCGCCGGGACCAGCATGGGCAGCGTGAGCAGCCTCATCTCCGGGCACAGCCTGCACAGCAAGCACTGCCGCGCCTCCCACTACCGCCTCCGAAAGCCCTCCCACCTCAAGAAACTCAACCGCTACTCGGACGGGCTGCTCCGCTTCGGCTTCTCCCAGGACTCCGGACACAAGTCCGGCTCCAAAAGCAGCAAGAATGAGGACTTCTTCTACATCAAGGTCAGCCAGAAGTCCCACGGCTCCCACCGGGACTACACCTCCCTGGCCGGAGGGGAGCTGGGCCAGGCCGGCGGCAGCAGCAGCATCGACTTTGGGACGCCCACGCCGCAGAAGCTGCTGCCCTTTCCCAGCCAGCTGGAAGTGGTTAGTGGGGGAAAGGTGGCCCCGGGAGCGGGGGGTGCCCCACTGGGCCCCATCCATCCTCGGAGGGGGTGCAGGTCCCAGGGCAGGGCTGTCCTGCCCACGGTCCGTGAGATCAGTTTGCGCTGGGAAGCGGGAGGAGAGGGGCAGCAGGGAGGTGCTGGGGGCACTGTGCCACCCTCTCCTTTTTGGGACTGGGCTCAGTAGCACGCTCCAAAGTCGTGCCATGTGATCCAAGGCACACAGACCCTTTAATTCCCAAACACACCCTTCACCTCCCAGCAGAGGCACTTTCACCCATCGGCGTCTTCCCGAGCTTTTGGCCCTCGAGGGAGAGCGGAGCTGTCCCGCCGTGGGGGTCTCATCCCTGGGGGCAGAGGGTGTAGGGGGGGACAGATGGCATTGTTTGGGTCTGTGCTGATGGTTTGGGTCTGTGCTGATGGTTTGGGTCTGTGCTGACGGGCTCTGCTCTCCCCCAGGGTGTGGACAAGCCTCCTGCCCGTCCCACCGCCTTCAAGCCGGTGCTGCCGCGCTCGGGGGCCATCCTGCACTCCTCCTCCTCCCCCGAGAGCGGGGGACACCTCCCCCCGCCCCTGCAACCCCCGGAGAAAGCCAAGGAGCAGGAGCTGAAGCCCGTGCTGTGCTCGGGGGGTCTGTCTGACTCGGGCAGGAACTCCATGTCCAGCCTCCCCACCCACAGCACCAGCAGCAGTTACCAGCTCGAGCCCCTCGTCACCCCCATGGGCCCCATCAGCCGCTTCGGGGGCTCTGCCCACAACATCCTGCAGTGTGCCATCATCCAGGACAGCAACATGATGAGCCTCAAGGCCATGTCCTTCTCCGACGGGGGCAACAAGATCCTGAACCCCGGCAAAGCCCCTCACCACCACCACGGAGCCGCGGAGAAAACCGCCTGCGTCCGCTCGCCCATCTCCACCGACGAGTCCACCATCCAGGAGCTGGAGCAGAAGCTGCTGGAGAGGGAGGGGGAGCTGCAGGAGCTTCAGTCGAGCTTCGAGGAGAAGGAAATCAGCTCCTGCCAGGCCTACGAGGAGAAGCAGCGGCGCTGCAAGGAGGAGCTGGAGGGCCTCAAGCAGAAGTGCAACAGCAAACTCAAGCAGACCTCGCAGAAAACGCAGCGCACGCAGCAGGTCCTTCACCTCCAGGTCTTCCAGCTGCAGCAGGAGAAGCAGCAGCTCCGGGAGGAGCTGGAGAAACTCGTGAAGGAGCAGAACCTGCTGGAGACCAAGCTGAGGTCCTACGAGAAGGAGAAGACCAGCTTCGCCCCGGCGCTGGAGGAGACGCAGTGGGAGGTGAGTGGCACCGGGGCACCAAAGCTGGGGCTGAGGGTGCCCAGAGCAGAGTGTGAGTGTGGAATGGGGCAGCTTTGGCAGCAGCAATAAATGGAGCCCTTCTCCACCTCTATTCCTGCCTCCCAGCAGCACCACGGGGGGTGCAGGGCTGTGGGACGTGGCTGTTAAATCCAAGGAATTCTGCGAGCTGTAATTGAGGCTCTCACCGCCCCTCTTAACCCCTCAGCCCTTCCCATCATCCACAGTGCATAAAAACGCTCAGTCATTAAAATAACCTGGCATTTCCAGCCTCCAGCACAGGGTTTTCCAGCTGCCTGCCCCAGAGGAGCAGTAAAGCTGCCTTCCCACGTGGAAATAGGAACTACTTGGACTTGCCACGGCCATTTGTTAGAGAGCAGTAAAACCTTCCACTCCCTGCTTAAGCTTAATTTACTCACTCGTTGGGTGTTGCTGAACAAAGAGCCTTAAACTGATGAAAATCCCGATGTTTATGAATAATTATTTTAAATATTAATTATAACTAATAATTAAATTAATTCTAAATCAAGATGAATAACTGCAGTTCGGGGTCTCCACACGCTGAGCCCCCAGCTGAGGTTTAGATTGGATATGAGGGAGAAATCCTTCCCTGGGAGGGTGGGGAGGCCCTGGCACAGGTTGTGCCCAGTGTGGCTCACATGGGGCACTGTCCCTTGACTCGGGCTCTCCATCCCTGCCCCACAGGTGTGCCAGAAATCCGGGGAGATCTCCCTGCTGAAGCAGCAGCTGAAGGAGTCGCAGACGGAGCTCAACACCAAGACCACCGAGATCCTCGGCCTGAAGGCGCAGCTGAAGGAGGTGAGGGCGAAGATGGAAGGGCTGGAGATGAAGACCCAGGACCTGGAGGTGTCCCTGCGCACCAAGGCCATGGAGCTGGAGGTGTGCGAGAACGAGCTGCAGCGCAAGAAGAACGAGTCGGAGCTGCTGCGGGAGAAGGTGAACCTGCTGGAGCAGGAGATCGTGGACCTGCGCACGGAGCTCGCCGTGCTCAGGGAGCAGCTGAGCGAGGCCCGGGAGGGGCCCGGGCCCTGTGCGGGGCTGGAGGAGGCCCAAGCCCTGCAGGGCGAGGTGGAGAGGCTGCGGGCAGAGCTGGAGGCCGAGCGGGACAACAACGAGCAGATGACCTCCGGCTTCCAGCACGAGCGGCAGACGTGGAAGGAGGAGAAGGAGAAGGTGATCCACTACCAGAAGCAGCTGCAGCAGAGCTACCTGCACATGTACAAGAGGAACCAGAACCTGGAGAAGATGCTGCAGCAGCTGGCGGCAGGGGAGGACGGCAAGGAGCCCATCGAGCTGGAGATCCCCGGCGCCGACGTGCCCTACGAGGACATCATCGCCACCGAGATCTGAGCCGGCCCTGCCCTGCCCTGCCCTGCCCTGCCCTGCCCTGCCCTGCCTGCAGCTCAGGGCAGGTGTCCCTCTCCAGGGGGGACATGCTGCCCGTGCCTTGTACAGTCCAGCTGAGCCATGTATTTATCCGGGGGGCTCCCGGCCCCGCTCCCTGCCCGTCCCGGTGCTCCCCGTCGCCTGTCGTGTTACAGAGGTGAACAAGCAACTCGTGCCAGTGGTGACGTGCCAGCAGCTCCCCCCGCCCCGGCAGTGCCCCTTCTGCCCCTGGGAGGACTGAGGAGCCGGCGATGGGGTGGTCAGGGGACAGGAACCCAGCAGATTAACTCCCGTCGATGCACAGCGCCCGAGGGGTGCTCTGCTCCAGGCTCGGAGGGATCAGGGCACAGCTCCGGGGGTGGGGACACCAAAACTCCGGGCAATGGGGACGCCACGGTCCTTCCCACTGCCTTTGGAGGGAATCAGCCACAGCACACGCCCAGCTCCCTGCAGGAAGCACCACGCTGCTCTCACACCTCCTCACCCTTCTCCGTCAGTGCCAATCCCAGAGCGCTGTGGGACCACGGAGCCACCTCCTGCCACTGGCACATCCACTGCTCCCACCCTCGGGCCGCTGCAGTGCCTCAGGAAGGACCCCACCTGCACCCCCCCAGCGGGTTACAGCCAAAACCCCCCAAAATCCCCGTTCACTGAAGGGCACAGCCCACCCTGCACCCCCCCTGCACATCCCCGGGTGAGCCGTGGCCAGCCCAGCACTCCCTGCTCTGCTGGACGAGGACTCGGCGTCCCTTTCCCAGCTACCAGGCAGCAGCTGGATTTCAGAGCTAGGAGAAGTGTCCCAGCCACAGTCTGACCAAGGAATCGGGGTTGTGTTCACCCCACAGCCCCCCACACTCGCTGCGACCGTCCCCTCCGGGACCCCCGGCTGCCTTATCTCCTGCTGTGTCCTTACATCCACGGGATCCCATCGAGAGGAGCTGGTTAAAAGAACCCCCCCCCCCAAAAAAAAAACCCCCACATTCACTTTGTTTTCTACCCCAGCTCTTAAAAATTTCCTCCTGCCACCAGCAAGTGGATAACGAGGCTCCACTGAAGGTCACCAGAGGTGACTCCCGTGTCCCCTGTGGCTCAGCAGGGCCAGGAGGGAGGGAACCAGCCTGGATCCAGCTTCCCAGGGTGGAGATCTCCAGCCAGGCCCCCTCTGTGCCAGTGCAATGATGTTTTCTTACTGCAGGGTGTCTGTTCACCCACTGCCCCAGCCCAGGGGGTTTGGGGGCAGGTCTTGCACAAACCCCCAAAGCCACAGATCGGGCACAAGGGCTTCATGAGCAGCAGAACCCAGCGCCCCTCACACCATTCCAGCCTGGAAAAGCGACACACAGAAACCAGTCTGTGCCTTCTGCACCTGGCCCCGAGCACCCCCAAGTGCATTGCCCCAAGTTATCCTGGCTGGGCGTCCACCCCGACCCTCATCCACGGCCCTGCCAGAGAAAAGCCAACCTCAGATCCCCGTGGCTGTAAATCGGGGCCACGCCGGGTCCAGCCTCTGCCCAGCCCTGCCCAGGGAAGCTCTGGAGCTGGGATGGCTCCAGCTTCGAGGCCAGAAGGGATTCAGTGCATCCCCCAAGCCGTGGCCCCGAGCACCGGGGGCTCTGCACCCCCCTCCCACCCCAGAGCCAAACCCAGGGGAGCAGAGCCCTTCCCTGCCTTCCCAACGCCCTGCTCCTGCTCCCACTGGCCTTGGAGGCACCACCCCTGTCCCCCAGCCCCATATCCCCCTCTCCCAGCCCCATATCCCCCTCTCCTAGCCCCATGTCCCCCTCTCCCAGCCCCATATCCCTCCCTCCCAGCCCCGTGTCCCCCTCTCCCAGCCCTGTGTCCCCCTCTCCAGCCCTGTGTCCCCCTTCCCAGCCCTGTATCCCCCTTCCCAGTCCTGTATCCCCCTTCCCAGCCCCGTGTCCCCTCTCCCAGCCCCATGTGCCCCTCTCCCAGCTCCATATCCCCCTCTCCCAGCTCCATATCCCCCTCTCCCAGCCCCATATCCCCCTCTCCCAGCCCCATATCCCCCTCTCCCAGCTCCATGTCCCCCTCTCCCAGCCCCATATCCCCCTCTCCCAGCCCCATATCCCCCTCTCCCAGCCCCATGTCCCCTCTCCCAGCCCCATGTCCCCTCTCCCAGCCCCATATCCCCCTCTCCCAGCCCCATATCCCCCCTCTCCCAGCCCCATATCCCCTCTCCCAGCCCCATATCCCCCTCTCCCAGCCCCATGTCCCCTCTCCCAGCCCCTGCTCTATGATGTGATGGCCCAGAGGCCTCGACGTGCTGCCTTTGCACAACGCTGTGTGTGCCCGTCCGCATTCCAGGTGTGTCATTCCAGGTGGGAGCCAACCCGGGGTGGGGAGGCTCCTGCCCGGCCTCAGCCTGTACAGAGAATTATTTTTCTGCAGGTTTTTGTTTTGTTTTGTTTTGTTTTTTCGTTCTTTTTTTTTTTTTTTTGGATGTTATTTCTGGTGACTGATGTAAAACTACTGGTAATTTTATGTTTCTATTTATAAATAAAAATTTTGTAAAACTTCTTTTCGACCTCCCCACCACCACCCTTGAGTGCTTGGCAGCGTTCCAGGGGGTTTCCACACCAAAAAAAAGCAGGATGGTGCTTTGTTGTGGGCCCCCCCCCCCCTCAAGCCATCTATCACAGCCCCCCAAGGTCCCCTTTGGGGACATCCCTCCACCTGGCCCTGTTGTCCCCAGCCCTGTTATCTCCGCTCTGCAGCTGGGATAACCCAAGCATGGAAAAGCCTGTCTCTGGCACACACGGAGGGATTGGAGAGGGGGGATAATCCCCCCAGCCTTGCCCCCACCCTGCACCCTCCAGCTTCACCCTCCTGCTCTGCAGGTGAGGCTGATTTTCACCCTGACCCTCCTTCTCCTCCCCCTGTCCCAGGGGTGCCCAACCCACCACCCGTGTCCTGAGGAGATCCAGAGAAAACAATTCCCAAAGGAAGAGGCCTGAACAAACCCAAGGTCATATTTTGACTCTTGGAGCTGTTTTCTCTCCTCCAAACCAAACCGACCTGGAGCCTCTTTGCACCACACGGATCTAAACAGCCTTGGGGGGAGGGTAAAGGGAGAGGCTGAGGAGCAAAAAACGGGGAAAACACTAAAACTGAGCCCCCCACAAGCTGCTCTGTGCCCCCCCCACAAAGGCACCTGGCACCCACTGAGCTTTCCAGGGAAACCTTGGCTGTGCTCACACTGCCCCGGGCTGGAGGGAAGTTTATTTTTAGAGCCTTTGAAAAGCTGCTGAGGAGGAAGGAGACGGAAAACCACGTGGAAAGGCTCTGCCTCCTGAGAGGCACCTTGTGTTGAAGATCCTGCCCTGGCTGGGGGTGCTCCCGGCTCGGCTGAGCCCTTCCCGGGCTGGTCCGTGTAATCCAGGTCAAGGCAGCAGCGAGGAGGAGACCCCTGAGCTGCCAGTTATCCCTGGAGACCCCTGAGCTGTCAGTTATCCCTGGAATAACTCCCAGGAGCTCACAAACTGCAAGTGCTGCAGTGCAGCAGAGACTCGGCAGAGCTGAACAGTGTCAGAGGGAGCAAGGGCAGCTCCAGGAGCAAGGGCAGCGTCCCTGAGGGCACATGCACCCCGAGGAATTCTTAGGAATGCCCAGGGAAGCCAGCCTGGGGCCCCTGGGCTGCTTCTCCCCTTTCCCACCAAACCCCTCCTGAAGCTGCCTCTGAGGACGAGCTGTGCCCTCCCCAAGGTCGGGCTCGGAGCATCCTCTGCCCCAGGCACAGTGGGCACCAGCTGGTCCCTTCAGGGCTGTTGGTCTGTGACAGGATGCTGGGAGAGCACAAGGAAGGCTGGGAATTGGAGCACGGACGTGGCCAGGGCAGGTTGGTCCCTGCTGTGACCCCGCTGCTTCACGGCCAGGAGGGGACACGGCCAAGGAAGGAGCAGCAAGCCCCGGTAATCCCGGGGTAAAGCCGTGCCCTGGGGACACCCGGGTGGATGGCACCAGGCTGTGCCGGGGCTCCAGGGCTGAGGAAGCACCCGAGGGGCACGGTTGGCTCCAGTGCTGGGGGCAAACAGGAGAACCAGCCCAGCTCGGGCATCCCCCCCCCCCGTCTCTGGGGTCCCCGCGCTCTGGGTGAGCTCAGCTCCAGCTGCCCGAGCCCAACCGCCCTCGCACAGAAGGAGTGTGAATTGTTGGACTAATCAGCGGATGCAAATCAGCCTCAAGACGGAGAAAAGCTGATTTGCATCTTCTTTAAACGCCCCGGTGCCACCGCACCAGTGTCTGGCTTTGCGGGAGGGAGGGGGGGGGGAGCAGAGTCAGCCCTAAAATCTCCGCAGCGCCAAGCCCGGGGTTGGCTTTGAAAGAGCAATTAAACCCCGGCACCTCGTGCTCGGGGGCGAAGCTGCTTTTGATGTGCAAATAACCCGCGGGCAGCTCTGCCCACCAGCCTGTTCCCCGGCCCTGCATCTGCCACCCCGACCGACCCCCGGGGGCAAAGGGGGGCCCTGCCCGGGGTTCGCCCCCTCCCTCCGCTCCTCCGCGGGCTGACAGCTGGCGTGTGCTCCTGCGGGGACCGCCTGACACCCGCTGGAGAGGGGGGATAAGCCCCCCGGGCAGCCCCTCGTTAGTCATTATGGAATAAATAAAAAAAAAAAGAGGAATAAAAATAGCAAACGGCGCGTAAATGCAGCGAGGCAGCAGCAGCTGGGAGAGCAGCACGTCCGTGCCCCCCCCGAGCCCCGAGCCTGGTACCTGCTGGCTCCTGCCGGGAAGAGTTGGGCTGTTCCTTTGGCACCCGGCTCAGAGCCGTGTCGGGAGCTCTCAGGGCGCTGCCAGGGCTGGTGCCACGCAGAGGGGGCACCCCTTGACCTGCCCCCAGAGCCCCGTGCTCCCCCCCGAGGGGCTCTGCTCCCACCTTGGGGCTAAAATCGCTGTGCTCGAGCCCCCAGACCTGCTGTGGGACCTCTGGCTGGGGGGAGACAAAGGTGACAAAGGTGCTTTTGTCGTTCTTGTGCCAGGCTCGGGCTGTTCCCTGCCTGGGACAGGGGCTTGTCCTCACCTGGGAAGCTGCTGAGAGCACGGGGTGATGTCCTGGGAAGGGGCTGGAGCAGCAGGAGCAGCTGAGGGAGCTGGGGGGGCTCAGCCTGGAGAAAAGGAGGCTCAGGGGGGACCTTCTGGCTCTGCAGCCCCCTGACAGGAGGGGGGAGCTGCCAGGGGACAGGAGGAGAGGGAACGGCCTCAAGCTGTGCCAGGGGAGGGTCAGGTTGGACATCAGGAGGGATTTCTCCCTGGAAAGGGTTGGTTAAACATTGGAACTGCCCAGGGAGGTTTGGAGTCCCCAGCCCTGGAGGTGCCCAAGGCACTCAGAGCTCTGGGCTGGGGGATGAGGTGGGGATGGGGCACAGGGGGGACTCTGTGGCCTCAGAGGGCTTTTCCCACCTGGATAACTCTGTGGTGCTGTTTTCTCCAGCCAGGAGGTTCCTACTCTCTTTGAGCCTCCAGAGCTGAAGAGCTGCAGTGTTTTATTCCTTCCCCTTTGCTCCCACCAGCTGCAGAGCAGGGCAGTTTAACTGCCATGGATATTCCTATCCTTGCAGAATTCCCTTTGCTCTGTGACACACACACATTCCAGGAGCCCTGTTATCCATAGAGAATCCTGCAGGCATCCCAGGAGAGGCACCTTCCTGCTCACACACCCTTGGGAGTGTTTGTTCAACCTTTGTCCCCAAGCTCTGTCACCTGCTGAGGGACCTCAGGAATTCACTGCACTGTGGAATTTCTCCCCTGGCTCAGTTTTCAGAACCTGTCCCTGAGCCCCAGCTCCTGGATTATTCCCACCCCTAAGCACAGGCTCTCCCTCGAGACAGATTGTCACTGAAGGGGAAAATGGGTAGAAAAGCCAAAAAACACTTGTCCCAGCCAGTCCCTGCTCTAGGGGAAGGTGTCCCTGCCCATGGCAGGGGAGTGAAAGGAGATGATCTTTAAGGTTCCTTCCCACCCAAACCATTCTGGGAATTCAGAGGGGCTGGCACTGGAGTTTGAGCAGCCTGGCTGCAGGAACACCTGAACAACCCCCCCAGTGCTGACCACACCCAAACCCCAAAGCAAACTCAACGCCCAGAACTCATTGTCCAGGAGTTTAATGTTTCCAAGCCTCCTCAAGCACAAACCACCCCTGGAGAGGGATGTGGGAACGGGGGTATCACATTCCCTGCACATTCCTGCAAAGCCTTTCCCCGTGACTGCACCACCCCCCAACTCCACACAGCACTGGGGGCTGAGGCTGAAGGTCAGATCCTCCTCCTCCTCAGCAGGGAATCCTCAGCTCAGGGAATAACATGAGGGTGGCTCAGGGCCCTCCCTGCCCACTGAAATGGCTCCATTTCCATTCCCAGGGGACGTCCCAGCCCCTGCTGAACCACCACAGAACCACAGGAGCCTCCCATTGTCTTCAACACCTTCCATATTTAATTTATTTAGATATTCTCTACATTAAAGTATTTTCATGCCAACACTTCCAACCTCCCACCCCGACCTCGAGAAAAAAAAAAAAAAAAAGAGAAAAAAAAGAGAGACTTGACACAGCTTTGGGTGGAATGCACTGGAATAGAGTCGCTGCTGCAGCCACAGAGAACACAGAACTGGGGAGAGCTGCACATGGAGACGTCAGGGAGCTGGAATTAGCACACTCTGGCAGCCCAGGCCTGTTCACACCTCCCCAGACGGGCACCGAAGGCGTTCGGAGAGGTGCAACATGCCTCAGTGAGCCAGAGCAGAGCTCAGGCTCGTGTGAAGCCTGGGAGAAAAGCGTGGCAGTCTGCCAGCAGCAGGGCCTGGAGCCTCGTCTGAACCCGCTGGAAAAAGAACAGCCCGGAATTGCCTGGCCAAGATTGCAGGGGTTGGGAATGCTGAGCTCAGGGCCACTCAAATCCGGGCCTGGAGTGCAAACCACAACAGCTTCAGACACAGCACGGGCCCAGCACACCCAGAGCAGCATTCAAAATATCCTTTCTGACACTAAAACCTGTTTGGTTTGGGGGTTTTTTCCCTCCTGTTGCATCATTTAGTGCAGGACATTCTGTAAAAGCTGAGCTCCCACCTGTGTCAGGTTGAAGGTGGGTTTTCTCACCCCTCAGAATCCCCTTCAGCAGCAGCACAAAGCCTTGAATTACCAGCAGTTGTGGTGACACTTCTGAGGTCAGAATCACTTGAGCTGCTGGTTTGTGTCCCTGGCATTTCCAGAATTCAAAGAAAAAAAGGGTTAAGTAGGAAACTTAGTCTGCAAACTTCAATTTAAAACCTTTAATTCAGTAATTATGCTACTTCCAGGTAGCAACTCACTGGCCTGTGTCCTCTGAAAGACCCTCTGCTGGTGGAAAAGCCCCCAGCATTTGCCTCCTCGTGTCCTCAGTTCACACAAACCTTTCAGAACCTTAAGCCACGGCTCAAAACTTGCATTTTCCAGACAGGAATGTTGTCATGCAAGTCACGTTTGCCCTTTCATGCTCCCCTAAACCACAGTGTGCAAGCAGAGATTTGCAGTTTCTGGTGATCCTCAGACAACTCCCCTGAAATGCCCTCAAGAGGTTCAGCTCAGGAAGAAACCAAACCTGGTGGTGGCTATTGCACATTTGTCAGAGCTGGCCTAAGTGTTCTCCTGGAGAAGGGATATTTTAAAAGCTGGTCTCGGTGGACATGGGAACACTGGCACGGGTGTCACCTACTCCTGGCTTTGAATCCTAAAAGGGCGACGAGTAAACACCAACACATGGGGACAGAAACCAAACCAGCACCTCACAGAGCAGGGGCAGGGGGAGCAGGGTTAGTGCTTTGCAGTGGAATCCCGGGGGTAGAACTCGGCCAGCGTTGTCTGGGGGATCCTCTTGAGCATCTCCTTGGGGAAGATGCGCAGGAGCTGCCAGCCGATGTCCAGGGTCTCGTACACCGTGCGGTTCTCGTAGGGACCTGCAGGAACAGCCAGGAATGAGGGGGCAGGGGAAGCAGCCCCGAGGTGCTGGGGCCCGTTGGGACGTGCTGGGACACCTCACTCACCCTGAGCAATGAAGTTCTTCTCGAACTTCTGCAGGAACTCCAGGTACAGCAGGTCGTCGGAGGTGAGGGCTTCCTCCCCGACCACGGCCTTCATGGCCTGCACGTCCTTCCCGATGGCGTAGCAGGCGTACTGGGGGGACAGGGAGGGATCCAAAGGGGTCTGAACATCACCAGTCCCACCCCTGCCATGGGCAGGGACACCTTCCACTAGCCCAGGTTGCTCCAACCTGGCCTCGGACACTTCCAGGGATGGGGCAGCCACAGCTTCTCTGCAGATTCCATCCCAGTCCTTCCCCACCCTCACAGGGAGGAATTCCTCCCCAATATCCCATCTATCCCTGCCCTCTGGCAGCGTGAAGCCATTCCCCCTTGTCCTGTCCCTCCATCCCTTGTCTCAAGTCCCTCTCCAGCTCTCCTGGAGCCCCTTCAGGCACTGGACTCCTTGGAGCCTTCACTTCTCCAAGTGAACACTCCCAGCTCTCCCAGCAGAGCTTCCATCCCTCTGATCATCTTCATGGCCCATCATCCACATAATTTCTGTTCCAACTCCAAGGGTCTCCCTAAACACCCAGTCAGTGCCTTAGAGCAGCCTCAGGGATGCTGTGGATCACAACTGCTTGCCATGTTCTTTACAGGCTGGGCAGCCAAAGGTGGGTTTGGAACATGGCTCTGCTGTCCCAGGGAGGTTTTTACCCACCAGCTGGTTGGACACATCAGCATGATCCTTCCTGGTCATCCCCTCCCCAATAGCTGACTTCATCAGTCGAGACAAGGAGGGCAGGACATTGATGGGTGGGTAAATCTGGGGGAGAAACATCCAGGAATTAACAGGAATACTTAAAAAAACCCGTGAAGTAATCTTAAATACATCCCAAGTGTTGCAGCACACACCTGTCTGTTATGCAGCTGCCTGTCCACGTAGATCTGTCCCTCAGTGATGTACCCAGTCAGGTCAGGGATGGGATGAGTAATATCTATGGGGGGAAAAAAAAAAATGGTTTGACAGTTTTCAGCCCTTTTATATCCATTTTAGCACTGATGCAGCAGCTTTTTGCCATTAGGTGACTTCTAAAGTACAAAGCCATCACTGATTCCCTCCATTTATCCCTAAGTGCTCTTGGATCGGGGCAAAGCATTTATCAGCACCACAGAGAAGGCAGCCAAAAAGCTGCAGCGTCCAAGAGGGAAGCTGAAGCTGTTGCCCTGAAGGAGCCCTGCCCAGAGCAGCTCACTCACCGTCGTTGGGCATGGTGAGGATGGGGATCTGGGTGATGGAGCCGTTCCTGCCCTCCACGCGCCCCGCGCGCTCGTAGATGGTGGCCAGGTCCGTGTACATGTACCCCGGGAAGCCCCGGCGCCCAGGAACCTCCTCCCGGGCTGCTGACACCTGGGGAAGGCCACAAAAACATTCCCAGGAAGTCAGGTCGCCCCCTCTGGAGCTGCTGTCTCGCCAGATTTAGCTGCACTAGTCACTTGAGGTACCCCATCCTGCGAAATGCAGCCACACAAACCCCTCCGAGTCACCACGACCCTTTTGTTAAGATACCAAGGCAAAACCAAAATGATGGTATCAAACTGCTAATTCATGGAATCATGGAATGGTTTGGGTTGGAAGGGACCTTAAAAGATCACCCAGTTCCAGCCCCTGCCACGGGAAGGGACACCTTCCATGGGCAGGGACACCTTCCACTGGACCAGGCTCCATCCAGCCTGGCCTTGGACACTTCCAGGCATGGAATTGCCACCAGTCCATTAAACTTAGCTCTGACATCCCACTGAACACCAGCACTCACTGAAAGCCTCCCTGGCTATTTAAGAGCACTGCAGTGAACATTAACTGCAGCAGCCCCAGCAGAAGTTTTGGATTCTCACTTCACACCACAAACCCTGGCTGCCAACACCCAGCTCGTTAACGAACGGGGTAATTAACACCTTAATGGCCACGTACCTCCCGCAGGGCCTCAGCATAGGAGCTCATGTCTGTCAGGATGACCAGCACGTGCTTCTCACACTGGTAAGCCAAGAACTCTGCAGTTGTCAGGGCCAGCCGGGGGGTGATGATGCGCTCGATGCTGCGACACAACGCGGCGCGAGCCGGGATTTAGGGACGGCAAGGGACAAGATTTGGGAGCTGCAAACAGCTCAAAATCTCCTGCTGCGCCCACTGGAGCACCAGCACGGCTCCAGCTCCCCGTGGGGTTTGGTCTTGCCAGGCTTTTCCCACCCAGCAGGGCTGTAAGTACTCACGTTGGGTCGTTGGCCAAGTTGAGGAACAGGCACACGTTGTCCATGGAGCCGTTCTCCTCGAAGTCGGATTTGAAGAACCGAGCTGTCTCCATGTTCACCTAAACCACAGCAGGGAGGCATCACTTCCACACTCCAGCTTAGGATATTTTGCATCACATTAAGGTCTGAGCACCTCGTTAATCATCCATAACAAGGCTCTCCACCATGGAGGCTCCTCTACATTCCCAGAGTGAGTAACTTCTAGAATTCCAGGCTGGAGATCAAGTTCAAGACACTTTATCCTGATCAGGCACACTTTGTTGGAGTCATGGAACGGTTTGGGTTGGAAGGGACCTCAAAGCCCATCCAGTCCCACCCCCTGCCATGGGCAGGGACACCTTCCACTATTCCAGGTTGCTCCAACCTGGCCTTGGACACCTCCAGGGATGGGGCAGCCACAGCTTCTCTGACCAACCTTTGCCAGCACTTCTGCCCTTTGGGATTTTCAGCCCTTCAGCCTCTAGTTGCATTCACATAAAACCTTCTTACAGTACTTCAGCTGCTCTCAGAATTCCCAGTTACTGCTCCCTCCAGCTCCATGGACTCACCCCCATAGCAGCAAACACGATGGCAAAGTTCTCCTCACTGTAGTCCATCACATCTTTGGATTTCTTCACCAAGCCAGCCTGGCGACAGATCTGAGCTGCAATCTGGGGAGAAAACGTTTCAGTCTTTGCATCTGATGCTGCTGCACAGCCCAGAACTTCCATTTCACTGACTTTTAACCCCAGTGAAACACAAGCAAACAAGTTCAGAGAGGCTCTGAGCGCTCACCTCGTTGTGGGGCAGCCCAGCAGCTGAGAAGATGGGGATTTTCTGGCCCCTGGCAATACTGTTCATGCCATCTATAGCTGAAATCCCAGTCTGGATCATTTCTTCTGGGTAGATACGACACTGGGGGTTGATGGGCTGACCTGTTGTGTTTTTTTAAGAGAATATGTTATTCCCTATATGTGTTTGAAGCTTTATTAAGCAGCTGCTCAAGAGGTACCAACCCCACTGTGAGGCCAACAAATCTTTACATGCACCTGGTCACACCTGAGGAGATGCCAAGGCTCTGGAATTCTGTGGTCATGTCACTGATAAGAATGGTTTACAGAAAACCCTGCCAGTTATCAGTTAATCACCTCTGGAGCCTGTACAATTAAGAGTCTACAAATAATAAAGAACAGCCTCCAAGCACTGCAGAAAACTGCTCTTTTCTGCTACCTCGTCCTCCTGCACTTGTGCAACTTGATTTGATGCCACACATAATTAAAGATAAGATTAAGCTCCTCCTAAGTTAGATCCTGTGTTCTAACCCAAATCTACTGTAACATTCAGAAAACAGAAACACCACATTTGTCTCTTAACTCCCCACCAGGAACTAATTAAGAGCATAGAACATACCCATAATGTCCAGGAAATCTTCAGCCAAGACAATGGGGCCTCTGTCTATAGGTTTTCCCGATCCATTGAACACTCTGCCTGTAAGAAACAGCAATAAAAATGTAAATTACTGTGACAGTAAGTTCCCATGGGATAGATCTGCCCACCCCTCAAAGCACTGTGCCCTCACCAAGCATGTCCTCCGAGACCGGGGTCCGCAGGATGTCCCCGGTGAACTCACAGGAGGTTTTCTTGGCATCAATCCCTGAAGTGCCTTCAAATACCTGCAAATATGGCAGAAAAAGGCAAATAAAAACACAGGGTGTTGTGCTTCACAAAGTAACACCTCAGTGCTGCCTCACAGCAGGAGCCCCTGCTCTGCAAAGGGCTGCAAGAGCAGCTCTGCTGCCACAAAACATCAAAAACCCCCCCACTTTTAACAAAATTCATGAATTACATCAACAAAGTTGGAGCCACTCCTTTGATCTCAAGTGTTTCCCTTTGCCAACAGGGTAAAGTTCTTCAGATAAGAAGAAAATTAACAAGACACAGCTCTTTAGAAGAAATACAGCAGCCACAGCAGAGCAGCTGATCCTGAACCTAACAGTGTAACTTACAGTGGATTCCTTTAATCCAACAGCAAAGAAATCCGTGGGGGATGCAAATAAAAATGTCCCTGTGCTCCAGTTTGCAGTCTTTTCAAGTTATTCATCCCACTGGCACTTGGAATAAGTAGGTGATTTATTTCTTTTTCATTTCCAGTGCCAAAAGAACAAATCTCAGGACAGATTCGACTCGGCTCAGACGCACCCTGATTAATAAAATACTAATAAAACATGCAGCAAGAGACTCCTGTTGATACCTGAACCACAGCTTTGGAGCCACTGACTTCCAGGACCTGCCCACTCCTCCTTGTGCCATCAGGAAGGGTCAGGTGGACGATCTCTGCATACCTGGGGAACTGAGGGGGAGCAAACAGAGGGTGGAAAACATCAAAATCCCACAGTCAGGAAACAAAAGCTGCCAGTTTTAAGCAAGCCTAAGCCTAGAAACTACTCAATTTTTAAGAATAATTTTATCATCAGAACAAAACTCCTTCCAAGCACATGAAATCTTTGGGGCTAAAGCAATTTTTACATGAATATACAGTGTTTGCAGAGTGGCAGAATCAGTTCTGAACACCCAGGTAGCCCTGAAACAGCGACAGAAAGCCACAGGGCAGCATCTGACAGGAGAAAAACCTGCAGCAGTTGTTTGCCTTCTTGAAAACAAGCCAGAAGGGTTCAGAGTTTCCTTTCACAGAGCACTTATGTGGAAACAGAAAGGTCAGGAACAAAGCAAACAGGTGGATTTCAGCATTAAAGTTTAAAACAATATTTTGGTAAGACTGAAACACTGTTTCCTTTCTTTCCCCAGCAGCCTCGAGGGCACGGACACCCCTCCCCAGCCTCAGAGCCACGTTCTCAGCAGCCAGAAAGGGATTAAAATTGCTCTGTGGACGCCAGAATTTCCCACCAGTCTGCACTTAACCTGCCCCAGCTTTGCTTGTAAATTCTCCCCTAAAAAAAGCTTCGTTGAGATCCCAGTTTTCACCTTGACTTGATCCAGGATCACCAGGGGCCCGTTCACACCCGAGACAGTTTTATAGGCTAGAAAAAAAAACAAGCCACAGGTCAGGTGGTGCTTCCTTAGAAACATCCCAGATCAAGTTTTCCCAGTTCCATGCTTATCACCAGGCTCAGGTTTAGCAGATCTGGGGCTCCATTTCTGTGTTTATAATGAACTCTTCCAGAAGGATCAGGTACGGAATTGTGTGCCCAGCATCTCACCTCACCCCCTCTGAGGTGACCCTAAAATCCTGCTGGGTTTTTGTGCATCATAAAAATTCACTACAAATCTACATCCAGGGATAAAATGAGCCTGGAGCAACCTGGGCTAGTGGAAGGTGTCCCTGGCCATGGCAGGGGGTGGGACTGGATGGGCTTTGAGGTCCCTTCCAGCCCAAAGCATTCCATGATTTTATGATTCCAGCTGAGGATATTCCATGATTTTGCAGAGCCCAGGGGGAAAGCTGTGAGAAGGCAGCAAGCCCTGCTCCAGGGATGCACCCCTGAGGATCCAGGGATGGGCACACAGCAGGATCCAGGGATATACACCCCCCAGGATCCAGGGATGGACACACAGCACCACTTGACCCTCAGACAGAAGAACTATTGAGTCAGAGCCCTCTGAGGGTCATGAGGTGCAGTGACCACAAGTGTGACAGTTCCCCACTGCTCCTGGGAGAGGGAAATGAGCCACTGGAGCTACGGGGGACACCAGATCACAGATTCCACCAGGGCCTCTCCAGCCTGGCAGCTCCCCAGGCCGTGTGTGCACCATCAACAAGGTGCTGTTTACACTGCAATAAACACCCTGAATGTTGCAATGTGATATCTTAACAGGCAACAATCAAACTGAGGGAGCTCAGGGAGGGAGCTGGGCCAGGGACTGAACTCCAGTTCCTCAGTTTTACTCCTAAAATCCTCCTGAACATCCTGAGACAAAACACGTGTCCCTTAATGAGAAGCAGCAGCTGAGCTGCTCCTGCCACCTGAGCAGGGAGGGATCACCCAGACACCATCCACGAGGGCTCTGCTCACACTCCCAGGGTTTGCAGCCCACAAGGCACGGAAAACATGACCCTGAGCAGAGCATTTCATCCCATGACTGCCTCATGAGCTCTCCTTCCTCAATCTGCCCCACAGGGCTCCCAGCCCCTGCTCTGTCCACAGGAAAACACCTCCCTGGCATCCAGCAGGATTGCTCAGCACCAATCCCCCAGGAAAGCAGCTCCAAATTCCCCTTTCCATTCTGTTCAACCAGTCCCACGACGAACCAAAAGCAACTGGAAATATTTTCCATACCCTGCTTGACGTCAGTTCAGGTCAAAGCCAGAATGGAAAAACCTGGATAGAACATGGAGTCACCTTGGCTCCAACCTCAACAGAAGGCTCCAAAGCCTTGGGGGAGGCTGGAATTGCAAAGATTGGCTTCTCAACCTGAGTGACTTTTCCAGGAGCTCCTGGGCACCCCCCTGCAGGTCCTGGTGCCATTCAGGGCACAGCTGGAGTCACTGCCAGGAAAAACACCCCTTCCCACAGCCCTGCAACGAGGGGATTTCTACAAGGTTCCCGCATTTCCCCTTTTTCACCGGATTTCTCAACTCAGCGTGGAAAGAGCAGCCCCCGCCGCACCCGCACCATCCTCAGCCACTTCCCGTTCCCGCTGCCAACGCCGGGTTCCCAGGAAGGCCCGGGAGCGGCCCGTGTTCCCCGGGAGCCCGATGTGGGGCAGGACACGGTGATTCATTAACCCCAATTAACAGCCCCACTGCAGCCGGACCCCAGCCCGTCGCCCTCGAACGCTCCGGGGAAGGCTCAGGGAACCCGCACACCGCTCTGCAGGGTCCAGGCCCAGGCGGTCCTGCCGCGGGCAGCGGCCAGAAGGGCGCGGGGCTGCGGCCCGGGCTGTGCGCGGCCGCCGAGCGGGGCCGATCCCCCTTCCTCCGCGATCCCCCCCGCGCTGTCCCGGTGCCCCCGCACTCACTGAGGCGCGGCTGGGACAGGAAGTCTCGGGTGAGGGCCGCCGCCTGCTCGCGGGGCCCGCCGGGCCCGGCGCCGTTCACGGCCCCGCGCAGCGCCCGCACCGCCGCCATCTTGGACCGCGACCGCAGCGCCGCGACTGCGCAGGCGCGTTATAGCGCGGGGCGGACCACGCCCACCGCGGGGGGACACGCCCATCGCGGATGGACACGCCCACCGCACAGGCCACGCCCACCGGAGCTGACCCGGGTGCTGGGGGGGGAATGGGAATGGGAATGGGAATGGGAATGGGAATGGGAATGGGAAGGGAGAGGGAAAGGGGGAAAGGGAAAGGAAGAGGGAAAGGGAAAGGGAAAGATAAGAGAGAAGAGGGAAAGGGAAAGAAGAAGGAATAGGAGAAAGGATAGGAAAAGAAAAAGAAAAAGAAAAAGAAAAAGAAAAAGAGGAAAAGGAAAAGAGAAGAGAAGAGAAGAGAAGAGAAGAGAAGAGAAGAGAAGAGAAGAGAAGAGAAGAGAAGAGAAGAGAAGAGAAGAGAAGAGAAGAGAAGAGAAGAGAAGAGAAGAGAAGAGAAGAGAAGAGAAAAAGAAAAGAAAAGAAAAGAAAAGAAAAGAAAAGAAAAGAAAAGAAAAGAAAAGAAAAGAAAAGAAAAGAAAAGAAAAGAAAAGAAAAGAAAAGAAAAGAAAAGAAAAGAAAAGAAAGGAAAGGAAAGGAAAGGAAAGGAAAGGAAAGGAAAGGAAAGGAAAGGAAAGGAAAGGAAAGGAAAGGAAAGGAAAGGAAAGGAAAGGAAAGAAAAGAAAAGAAAAGAAAAGAAAAGAAAAGAAAAGAAAAGAAAAGAAAAGAAAAGAAAAGAAAAGAAAAGAAAAGAAAAGAAAAGAAAAGAAAAGAAAAGAAAGGAAAGGAAAGGAAAGGAAAGGAAAAGAAAAGAAAAGAAAAGAAAAGAAAAGAAAAGAAAAGAAAAGAAAAGAAAAGAAAAGAAAAGAAAAGAAAGAAAAGAAAAAAAAGAAAAGAAAAAAAAGAAAAGAGGAGAAAAGGGAAAGGGAAAGGAAAGGCAACAGGAAAGGCAAAAGGAAAATTAAAGAGGAAAAGGGGTTAAGAAAAAGAGAAAGGGGAAAGGGAAAAGGCAAAGGAGTTAAAGGAAAGGAAAAATAAAATGGGAAAGGGAAAAGAAAAAAGGAAAGGGAAAAGAGTAAAAGGGAAAGGAAAATAGAAAAAGGCAAAGGAAAAAGAAGAAGGGAAAAGCAAAGGAGAAGGAGAAGGAGGTCTCCACGTGCCCTCCTCACCCGAGCAGCCTCTGGCTCCTTTCCCAGGCTGCCCCGGGCCCAGCCCGGCAGTTCTGGGCTCCCTCAGCAGATGGTGGTGCTGCACTGCTCATCCTCTGCCTCCTCTCCACCTGCCGGGAAAGTCATTTCCAGGCCCAGGCATTCAATTCTCCGCTCACGAAACACATTTAAAGGCTTCAGCTCCTGCTCTAATGCTCACCCAGGGAGTTTCTGGGCAGGACGTTCTCATCTCACCTCCTTGGCAATGGTTTTGGGCCAGGCAGGAGCAGACAAACGGCCTCAGTGGCAGATTTATGTGCCAAGGGAGGAAAGGTGAATATGTTCGGGATTTGTTTCCCCTCCCCGCCGTAAATCTCTGTGTCCCAAACGAATGATGGAATCACTTTTGGGGTTTAGAAAAGAAATCATGGGGCAAAGTGTCAAAAGTTTAAGGAAACAGAAATGATGGAATAAAAGAGATCCCGCTGTGAGTGGCCTTTGCAGCAGCTCCCCTGTGCCTGGAGATGAATTTCCAGTCAGCTCTGCCTGGTTGATCCAAGAACTGTCTCCCTGCCCCTGCAGGTAGAACAGACAGGGAGAGGCCGTGGGGAGGTGCCCCACTGGCAGAATCCCCTGGGAGGAGGAGAGGGGGGACCACAAAGAGCTGAACATCCCCCAGAGCTCTGAGAAAGCTCCAGGGTTTGGGGTTTGGGTGCCTGGGGCCAGCCCAGGGGTGGATGAGAGCTGGAGAGCTGGGGACAAACACTCCCAGCTCCCTCCCTCCCGCCCCCAGCCCAGTGCCCTGCCCTGCTGACGCAGAGCAGAGCCAGCTGCAGGGCTCAGGGACACTGGTTTGAGGTTCCAATTAGATCTCCGTGGACCAGGGACACTCCCATCCTCTCCTGAGAACAGGGAACCATAAATCCAGGGAGGATTCATCCACCAGGGCAGCGGCTGCGGCTCCCATGGGTGACAGGGTAAGGGACCATTTTCCTCTGCTCCCCACACCAGGTTTGCAGGGAGAGGGGCCAGGGTTTGTGCTGGAGGTGTTAATCTACATGTCTATATTGCCTCTACTCCCTTCCTCTTCCTCTCTCTCTCATTTTTGCATCTCTGTGTTCTTCTCTGGCGTTAATTCTGTTATTTGCTGTTTACTTGGAGGCACTGGGAGAACCAGCCCTGTTTCCCAGCTCGGTGACACTCACGTTTGACGATAAAGCATTTGGAGTGTTTGCTTTTCATAATTAAAAACTGATATCTGTCACTGCCTGGGATTCCAGGAAACCACAGGGTTTTTTGGGATTAGGGATAGTTCGGGCTCAGCTCCATTAATTTTGCCACTCAGCCCCTTGTTCTCGAGAGCTGTGAGAGCATTAATGGTTAATTGGTTGGCTTAATGCAAGCTTCTGATGGGTATTTTTGGTGTGAGCAGTGTTCCCTCAGCCCTGATCTCCCTCACTTACATCAGGCTTTGAAGTCCTGGATCTTGCCCTGACATTTCAATTAGGTCAGATAAAAAGACACGGAAGGTAAAATGAATTTCCTTTGAGGCCGAATTTAACCTCCAAAGAACAAACACGGAATAAAAGATGTCAGGATTACCTCAGATAAGCTGGAGGCTCGATCTGTGCCTGGAGTCTCTGGGAGGAGACCAAAAGGATGCCTTGAAGCAGGTACAAGACGTCTCAGGAGAGGGAAAATGGTTGGAGCACCACTCCAGCTGTGAATTTAAAAGCAAGCCTGATGAAAACACGGGCTTTGATAGCGAGGCTGGTGGTCCCAGCTCCTGGGGAAAGCACACAGGTTCTGGGAATGGCACCCAGCTCCTGGGGAAGGCACACAGGTTGTGGGAATGGCATCCAGCTCCTGGGGAAGGCACACAGGTTCTGGGAATGGCACCCAGCTCCTGGGGAAAGCACACAGGTTCTGGGAATGGCACCCAGCTCCTGGGGAAGGCACACAGGTTCTGGGAATGGCACCCAGCTCCTGGGGAAGGCACACAGGTTCTGGGAATGGCACCCAGCTCCTGGGGAAAGCACACAGGTTCTGGGAATGGCACCCAGCTCCCAGGGAAAGCACACAGGTTCTGGGAATGGCACCCAGCTCCTGGGGAAAGCACACAGGTTCTGGGAATGGCACCCAGCTCCTGGGGAAGGCACACAGGTTCTGGGAATGGCACCCAGCTCCTGGGGAAAGCACACAGGTTCTGGGAATGGCACCCAGCTCCTGGGGAAGGCACACAGGTTCTGGGAATGGCACCCAGCTCCTGGGGAAAGCACACAGGTTCTGGGAATGGCACCCAGCTCCTGGGGAAAGCACACAGGTTCTGGGAATGGCACCCAGCTCCCAGGGAAAGCACACAGGTTCTGGGAATGGCACCCAGCTCCCAGGGAAAGCACACAGGTTCTGGGAATGGCACCCAGCTCCTGGGGCCACACTCGGTGCCCCTGGGAGCTGCTTTCCCGAGGGAGCAGCCGTGAGCTGTGGGAGGTGTGACCCGGAGTGTTCTCTTTAAAGGTGCTCAGAGCCCCTCACCCCTGAGCCCAGGAGCCCCCCGGAGCCCTGGCCATGCCCCTGGCTGTGCCCTCGGCCCCCCAGCACCCCCCCCAGCGCTGGCTGGCCCAGAGCAGGGGGTCCCCGAGGCTGGTGCTGGTGGTGGTGTTCGTGGCACTGCTGCTGGACAACATGCTGCTGACCGTCGTGGGTAGGGGGGCTCTGGGGGGGCTGCCCGGAGGGGACCGGGCTGGGTCCTTGGGGGGGGCTGCTCGGGGGTGCAGTGTGGGGTTGGGTTCTTTGGGGGCTGCTCAGGGGACTCTTGGGGGGCTGTCTTGGGGGTACAGCGAGGGGATGGGTCCTTCAGGGGTTGCCTTGGGGGTATGGAGAGGGGATGAGTCCTTCAGGGGTTGTCTTGGGGGCACAAAGAGAGGATGGGTCCTTCAGGGGTTGTCTTGGGGGCACAAAGAGGGGAAGGGTCCTTCAGGGGTTGCCTTGGGAGCACAGAGAGGGGATGAGTCCTTCAGGGGTTGTCTTGGGGGCACAGAGAGGGGATGGGTCCTTCAGGGGTTGCCTTGGGGGCACAGAGAGGGGATGGGTCCTTCAGGGGTTGCCTTGGGAGTACAGCAAGGGGATGAGTCCTTTCAGGGGTTGTCTTGGGGGCACAGAGAGGGGATGGGTCCTTCAGGGGTTGTCTTGGGGGCACAGAGAGGGGATGAGTCCTTCAGGGGTTGCCTTGGGGGCACAGAGAGGGGATGGGTCCTTCAGGGGTTGTCTTGGGGGTACAGAGAGGTGATGAGTCCTTGGGGGGCTGTCCCGGGGTTTCGGCTGCTCTGTGGGTCTCTGGGCAATGCCAGCGGGGTCCCTGCTCAGGGCTGGGTGCTGGGAGCTCAGCTTGGCTCTGTGCTGAGCCAGGAAACAGAGAAAAATCCCCAACTAATCCCTTCCCTGGCTTCTCCCCCAGTGCCCATCGTCCCCACCTTCCTCTACGCCACCGAGTACGAAGGTGCCAACAGCTCCGTGGCCACAGCCCAGCCCGAGCCAGCTCCTCCAGCCTTGAAGGCTCCTCTTTTCTCCTCCCTGTTCTCCTACTTTGGCAACACCACGGTGCCTGTCCGGGGCTCTGACAGCCCCCCAGAGGTGCCCAGTGGGACGGAGAGCAGCCTCCCAGCACGGCCCCCCAGCAGCCCCCCTGCACCCCCCAGGGGCTGCCCGGAGGGGGACGATTTCCTCACCAGGGAGAACGTCCGTGTGGGGCTGCTCTTTGCCTCCAAGGCTCTGGTCCAGCTGCTGGTCAACCCCTGCGTGGGCCTCCTGACCAACAGGTAGGTCACAGAGCCGGGTTTGTGGCCCCTCAGGGACAGGCAGGAACAGCCACGGGGCTGAGCTGCTGCAGCTGTGGGATTAGAGGAACTGGGGAGAATGTATCCCTGAAAATAGCAGGAATTGTACCTGTTCTGAAAGCCTGCATGTGGTTTGTGAGTTTGTATCACGATATCAACCTCACTAATGCTCTCCTCAGGTGCTGGCAGGTGCTGTTTGGTGCCAGTAAGCACCAAGCAAACAAACACAGCCTCCCAGCCCGCCATGGTATAATGTTGTTTTCAGATCTCCTTGGCCTGTGTCTCCTGCAGACACTGTGAGCTGAGCTGGGCTGGGAGAGCAGAGCCATGGCTTTGGGTGGGCTCTGCAGGGGGGCACTGGGTGCTCCCCTGACCAGCCCTCAGGGGCTCACCCACCCGTTCAGGAGACACTTCCCAGCCCACAGAGAGCTGTGTGTTAAGGCTGGGCAGCGAAGCCACTTGTCAAAGCTCCCTCTGAGCTGGTGTCTCTTTTTTCCCCTTCCAGGATAGGATACCACATCCCCATGTTCGTGGGGTTCTCCATCATGTTCCTCTCCACAGTCAGTGAGTATTGCCCTTCCCTCTGCCCTTCCCTGGCACCAGGAAATCCTTTGGGCTGTGCCCTCCCCGCTGTCCCCGTGGAGGAGAAAGGAGGGAGAGCAGAGCAACCCAGAACGGAGTGACGAGAAAGGACGAGGAGCCCTCTGCCCCTTTGCCCCCTCCAGCGCCCAAAGTGGTGCCAGCTGAGGCCAGTCTCACCCTCTGCAGGGTTTTCAGGCCCAGCCTGATGCAGCTCTCCCCTCTCCCTGCAGTGTTTGCTTTCTCAGGCACCTACACCCTGCTGTTCATCGCCCGGGCCCTCCAAGGCGTGGGCTCCTCCTTCTCATCAGTGGCAGGTAAATGTTTGAGCTTTGTCCCTGTGTCAGCTCCCCCTGTCTGGGTTCAGTTGTCATCCTCCTCCTCCTCCTCCTCACTGGGCCTGCCTGGCTGGTGCCAATGGGGCACCCCAAAAGAGAGGAGCCCACCCGAATGGAACCACATGTCCTGTGCTCTCTCCCCGCTCCCAGGGCTGGGAATGCTGGCCAGCGTGTACACAGACGACTCTGAGAGGGGCAGTGCCATGGGCATCGCCCTGGGAGGCCTGGCCTTGGGCGTGCTGAGTAAGGACACCTTGATCCCAGTGGGATTTATGACAGCACCTCCATCCTGGATGTGCCTCTTCCCCGTCCCATGGGCTCGGCTGGATGTCCTGCTCCCTCCCCCTGCCCTCCCTCTGTGGGACCTGACACCTTCCAACCACATTTTTCCCCCCAAAAACACCCAGAGAGGGCAGCTGGGGACGGTGGCACTGCCCTGCTGTGACACAGCCTCTCCCCTGCAGTCGGGGCACCCTTCGGGAGCGTCATGTACGAATTCGCCGGGAAATCCTCTCCCTTCCTGGTGCTGGCATTCCTCGCTCTCTTGGATGGAGGTGAGAGGCCAAATGGTTTTTACCTGCCAAAAAACCCCACCAAAAACCAACATGTGAAAAGGTTTCAGTGTGGGTGTTCTGGGGAGGGTCTGAGAGAAGGAAGAACGTGAACACAGGGCGGGTGACACCAGCAGCACTGGTTGTTCTGTTAGTGCTGAATCCCATGTTTTCCGTCTCCAGATGATTGACACAGCAATGTGTAAGAATTAATCCCCCATTACTTAATGAACCCCCCAATTGCTTTCATGGCTTGAAAGGCACGTTCAGCAAAGCTCTCTGAGCTGTGAGTTCTTTGGCAAGGCTTTCCTGTCTGCAGCCTCTTCATGCCACGAAGGAATCAGGCTTTGCCAGCATAAACGGTGTCCTGTGCTTCCTCCCATCGCTGTGTCAGAGATAAAGAGCCTTCCCAGTGCCACAGCAAAGTCACAGGCAGCAGGAATGTGCCTTTTCCGTGGGAAGTACTGAGCTAATTAAATCACAGTCCCAGTTACCATCTTTGCCCTGATGTGAGGCGAGATATCTGTAATGAGGCGTGTAAGAGCTTCTGAAAAACAAAATGTAGGCCTCATACGTACCAGACTTTCTGGTTTAATCCCATTCTTTTCCATATCCAATTCCAGTCATGCTCTGGTGGCCTCTCCCAGCTGGCAGCCAGGTGAGAGCATTTGCACTTTTGACTGTTCAGGGGTTGACAAAACCCTTCCAACACACTCCACTCCAGGCAGTTCTGGTGCTCCCTCCCACCTCCTGCCCTACCCCAGACACAGTTCCTGCATCCCTGGGGGTTCTGCTGGGGGAAAGGGTGGAGCTGAGGGAGAAGCCAGAGGGGAGAAGGAGGATTGAGGGGGTGTTGTCTCCCCAGCCCTGCAGCTGTGCATCCTGCAGCCCTCCAGGATCTGCCCGGAGGTGAGTACAGCCCTGGGCACACCTGAGCGCTGCCAGGTGAGGGAGGGGGCAGTGCCCAGGGCCAGGTGAGGGCACACGCAGCCCCCAGCCCACGGAACCCCCTTGGACACCCCGCAGAGCACCAAGGCCACCCCAATGTCCACCCTGCTGCGGGACCCCTACATCCTGGTGGCTGCAGGTAAAGGTGGAGGCTGGCACACGCTGAGCCCCCCTGAGTAAAGATTCCCTGCTTGAGACAGCAGCAAAAGTAAGGGCTCAAATGGAGCATTTCTGCCTTTTCTCCCCACCAGGAGCCCTCTGCTTCTCCAACATGGGGGTGGCCATGCTGGAGCCCACCCTGCCCATCTGGATGATGCAGACCATGTGCTCCCCACAGTGGCAGCTCGGTAGGTCTCGTGCTTTGCAGCCTCCACTGCTGAGCCTTGGGGGAGTTTAGAATCACGGGATCACTGGGGAAAGACCTCCCAGGTCACCGAGTCCAGCCTGTGACCCGTCCCTGCCGCGTCAACCGGCCCGGAGCACCGAGTGCCACGTCCAGTTTTCTCTTGGACACAGCTCCAGGGATCGAAGAACCACGTCCTGCTCGGGCACTGTGAGCTGGAGTGAAACATCTTTTATATCATTCCAAAAAAAAAAAAAGAAGAAAACATACGACCTCACACACGGGGGGCCAGCGACCCCAGGCTGTGCTTCGCTCCAGTTCCAGCTGGAAATTCCTCAGCGGCGGCTGCACGATGTTATTGAAAAAAACTGCACGGAACCAGGCTCCCCAGAAGGGCAATAACGGGGAGGAGAGGCTGTTTGGGAAGCCTGTGGAAGCCCATCTTCTGCAGGGCGGATAATGGGCTCGTGCTGGGCCGCAGTGGTGGAGGCCAGATGGGCTTTGCAGGGGCTGCTCCGAGTGAAACGAGCCCGCTCAGGGCGTCCCAGGCAGGGCAGGGCAGGACCTGCTGCTTACCAGCTGCCTGGAAAATGGGATGTGGAGATAACACCGCCTGTGTTTGCTGCAGAAGGAAAAGCTAATGGTTATAAAACCCAATTGGCGGAGGAACGACCCCGGGGGTGCCCCGGGCTGCACTTAGATCCCAAATTGGATTCTAGGCTGGGAGCAGGGGGTGGTGAGATTGCTCCTGATCAAATTATCCTCTGGGCAGGCAGGAACATCCATCCAGTAAAAGCAGATGATGCTTCTTTTGAGCAAGGATGGGTGAGGGGGGAGCAGCACCCAAAGATTCTGGCGGTGGGAGGAAGGGGCAGAACACAGGGGAAAAGAACTCAGGGCTGCCCTGTCACCACTGAGCCCCAGGGGAACCTTTGAGGTGACTTAGAGCACCCAGAGGTCAGCAGCCAGCAGAGAAAATCCCAAATACATTCCCTGAGATGTTTGGGTACCTGAGATTTGAGAGCAGCTTGGATTTAGACACAGTCCAGCAACAAACTACCACCTCACGTGCTGTTCTGAGCCCAGGAGGGTTCTCTGTTTATCTCCTTCAGTTCACCCACTCCCATAAACTCTGGGAAAACAACCCTGGAGAGCTTGGACTAAACCTGCAGGATTAACCATGTTCTGTAGCTCTTAGAGAGAGGAGAGAAAATTAAACACAAATCAGTGAGTTCCAACAAGGAAGTTGTCCCAGGGAAATGGAGCTGATCAGTTTTATTTATAGTCAGCGGGAGAGTATATGAAAAATAAACAACTGGTAAAGCAGCAGGCAGAGCAAATATTTAATTTTGAGCTGCATAATGATCCCTGAGCTTTTTACTTAAGCAGTTGTTTTATTCCTCTTTATTTAGCAGATGAAAAGCAGAAGGCAAAGGGGGAAAGGGGGAGGAGGGAGAAACTGTGGCAGGAGGGTGTTCAGGTGCCTGGCCTGGCTCGGGACATTCTCCCAGTGAGGGAATGACAATTGTGCAAATGCCCTGTGTTTTCTTGGGGGTGACACACTGTGTTCAACTCCTTCCCTCTCCCAGGGCTGGCATTCCTCCCTGCCAGCATATCCTACCTCGTCGGCACCAACCTCTTCGGGATCCTGGCCAACAGGATGGGGCGGTGAGTGGGACACCAGAGGTTTTGGCTCAGCCCAGCCCATCCTGGCTGGAATTTCAGCGGGAATTTCAACCCGTGGTGCTGTGCAGGCTGAGAACTCCTGCCCTGTCCCCCCGCTGCAGGTGGCTGTGCTCCATGATCGGGATGGCTGTGGTGGGAGTCAGCCTCCTCTGTGTGAGTACCTGAGGGGGAATCCGAGGCCTCTCCAGAGGACAATCAGCAGGGACTGAGCTGGGCTCCGGCCCTGGCACGGAAAGATGGGCAGTGGTTGCGCCGGTGTGTCGGTTTTGGAGGTCTGAGAAAGCTTCTGCAGATCTTAAGGCTGAGAGAGTTGGGATTGGTGAGCCTGGAAAAGGCTTTGGGGTGGCCAAATTGTGGCCCTCCAGTGCCTGAAGGAGCTGAAAGGTAGGGAGAGACTTTTTACAGGGGCCAGGGCGAGGGGGAATGGCCTCCCACTGACAGAGGGGAGGTTCAGATCAGAGAGTGGGAAGAAATTCTGCCCTGTGAGGGTGGGGAGGCCCTGGCACAGGTTGCCCAGAGAAGCTGTGGCTGCCCCTGGATCCCTGGAAGTGTCCAAGGGTAGGCTAGGGCAACCTGGGCTAGTGGGAGGTGTCCCCACTCATGGCAGGGGGGTGGGATGGGATGAGCTTTAAGGTCCCTCCCAGCCCGGACCATTCCATGATTCCCTGATCTACTCCACGTCTCTCCTCTCAAAGGTACCTCTGGCCACAAACATTTACGGGCTCATCGGCCCCAACGCTGGGCTGGGCTTTGCCATAGGTAAGCTGGGCTTTGCTGCAGGTAAGCTGGGCTTTGCTCTAGGTAAGCTGGGCTTTGCCATAGGTAAGCTGGGCTTTGCTCTAGGTAAGCTGGGCTTTGCCATAAGTAAGTTGGGCTTTGCCATAGGTAAGCTGGGCTTTGCCATAGGTAAGCTGGGCTTTGCTGTAGGTAAGTTGGGCTTTGCAATAGGTAAGCTGGGCTTTGCCATAGGTAAGCTGGGCTTTGCCATAGGTAAGTTGGGTTTTGCCACAGGTAAATTGGGCTTTGCCATAAGTAAGTTGGGCTTTGCCACAGGTAAGCTGGGCTTTGCCGTAGGTAAGTTGGGCTTTGCTGTAGGTAAGTTGGGCATTGCCATAGGTAAGTTGGGCTTTGCTCTAGGTAAGCTGGGCTTTGCCATAGGTAAGTTGGGCTTTGCCATAGGTAAGCTGGGCTTTGCTGTAGGTAAGCTGGGCTTTGCTGTAGGTAAGCTGGGCTTTGCCATAGGTAAGTTGGGCTTTGCCGTAGGTAAGCTGGGCTTTGCCATAGGTAAGTTGGGCTTTGCCGTAGGTAAGCTGGGCTTTGCTGTAGGTAAGTTGGGCATTGCCATAGGTAAGTTGGGCTTTGCTGTAGGTAAGCTGGGCTTTGCTCTAGGTAAGCTGGGCTTTGCTGTAGGTAAGCTGAGGGGTGCTCAGGCTGCTCCAAGGCTCTCTCCCCAGGAGCAGCAGTGCCTGACCAGCCCCTCCTTGCTCCGGGCAGGAATGGTGGACTCCTCCATGATGCCCATCATGGGTTACCTGGTGGACCTGCGCCACACCTCCGTCTACGGCACCGTCTACGCCATCGCTGACGTGGCCTTTTGCATGGGCTTTGCCGTTGGTAGATGCTCTTCTTTTCCTTTTTTTTTTTTTAAAAAACAAACAAACCTCCAAACTTTTTAAACATTCTTTGCCATTATTTTGTTGTGGTTTTTTTTTTTTTTTTTTAATATGAAATACTCGCTGATTTGTAGTATTAGAACCACACGGTAAGTTAATAGTAATTATTATTATTTGGATTATCTCAGAGTACACTCACAGCAGTGAGGGAGCTCTTACTCACAGGGGGACTGCTGGGTGTGTGTCTCACTCTGGTTATCACTCCCTTTCCTCCACACAACCACCGAGTCCACCACAGGTCCCCTCCAAACCTCCTGCTCTCTGGGATTTTTATCCCTTTTGGACATTTCAACGTGCAGGTCCCTCCACGGCGGGGGCCATCGTCGGAGCCATCGGCTTCCCCTGGCTGATGGTCGCCATCGGAGTGACCAACCTGGCCTACGCCCCGCTCTGCTGGTGCCTGCGCAGCCCCCCCGCCAAGGAGGAGAAGATGGTCAGTTTAGGGGGGTCTTATTGGAGTAGAGGGGGGTCACGACCCAGAGATTTGGGGGAGGTAAGAATAAATTCGCTAGGGATTGCGTCTTCTGGGTTGGGTGCCGCTCTGCCCTCAAAAAGGGACAAAAATCTCGGATAAAAGCAGGTGAGTTTAGAGGGTCCTTCCCTTAACTCTCTCTCTTAACTTGTATTCCCTGGGGAGCGGTTGGTAACTCCTGTTAAGTGTTCAAATTAATCACAAGTTTTACCAAAGCAGGATTTCTCCTCTCCTCCACCCAGGCAATCCTGAGCCAGGAGTGCCCCATGCAACCCAAAAGCTACACCGGGCAGAAGCCCCTGCGGGAATTCCCTCTCTCGGAGGACAGTGACGTGGAGGAGGAGAACGTGGAATAGCCAGTGCAAGGATGTGTGCCCTGCATGAAAACCAATATTATGGTTACAAACACAGATTCTACGAGCAGTGTCTGTATCAACCTGCCCTGGAGAACAGCTTTGTCCCAGGCACAGCCTGCCCGTGCCAGAGGAGAACATCAACATCTCTCCCACTGTCCCGGGGCTTTGTGAATGTCTTTCAAGCACTGACTGCTCCTGAGAGAAAATGGAGGGGGGAAAAAAAGAAAAAAGAAAATTATATCAGCTCTGGGAGATTTCTCCAGATCCTGCTCTAAACCCCAGGATGAAGCTGTTCTGTAACAACAGGGCACAATCCATCACAGGGCACAGTGCCACCGCCTGTGAAGATGTCACTGTAATGTCAGTGCTCCACGCTCCTCTGGAGACACTAAAACCCACCTCCATTTCTTTTTGCTGTAGCTCCATGTGTCGTGCTGTTTCCGTGCTGCCCAGAGCTGCCTGTGTGTCCTTCCCGACGTACATTAAACGAATTCATTTGTTTGGAGAACTCTTTAAGAGTCTGAGGTGGAAATAAGGTTTAAACTCCTACACAAAAAAGGCCACTTAGGTCACTCGTGATTAATGTTATTTTTATATATACAAATATATATGTATACACCCATATAAATACAAACACATGTATGTACACACACATATATATACATAGATACATGTCTATACATACATATATACACATGTAGATATGTATATACATAGATACATATATAGATATATGTGTATATATATATTATACATATATATATACATAGAGATAGATACATAGAAATATATATGTATTTCATATATATATATACACACACACAGATAGATACATAGATAGAAATACAGATAGATATATTTCATATATATACACACACAGATAGATACATAGATAGAAATATAGATAGATATATTTCATATATATACACACACAGATAGATACATAGATAGAAAAACAGATAGATATATTTCATATATATACACACACAGATAGATACATAGATAGAAATATAGATAGATATATTTCATATATATACACACACAGATAGACACATAGATAGAAATACAGATAGATATATTTCACGTGCTGCTGGTGCTGCTGAATAGATAGACAGAAAGAGATATATAGATAGATATATTTCAGGTGCTGCCGGCGCTGCAGCTGGAGGGGACGAGGGGATTCTTGGCAGCTCTGAGGGGACGCTTTCCCCCAGAATCTGCCCTTTCCCTCAGGGCTTCCACAGCGCAAACATTCACCCTCACGGCTCCAAAACCGCTGAGCGGGAGGCGCCCAGCGCCTGGCAGGGTCTGCCATGGAGAACACCCTGGGCAGGGCCCATCCAGCGGCCCCGCGGCCCCTCCGGGCTGTGTTTGTGCCACGGTTTTGTTTTATCACCGCCCCTGAGAGGCCGCCGCCATTACGGGGGCCCGCCCTCACTTATGACGTCACTTCCCGTTCCGGTAATGGCGGCGCCCTGAGCGTGTGGGCCGGCACCGCTGTCCCTGGCACCGCTGTCCCTGGCACCGCTGTCCCCGTCCCTGACACCGCCACTGCCGCCGCTTCGCTGTCACCGCTGTCGCCGCCACCGCCACCATGCACTCGGACGATGTGAGCCCGCCTGTCCCTTTGCTTCGGCCCGGCCGAGCGTCCGCCCCACGTGGCCGGTGGGGAGCGGGGGGGCAGCGGGGTGTGTCCTGTCCCCCACACCGGGGGTGGCAGATGGGCAAGAGGGGGGATGTAAATGGGGGTTTGGCAGCAGCAGATGTGCTGTGCCTGCGCCCCTTGTGGCTCCGCACCCTGCCCTGCCAGCGGAGTGTCCAGTGTTTGTGGGGTTCTCCCCGACAGAGCCGCACCGGGGGATGCCGGAGCAGGGAGGAGGGCCGGGTGAGGGGTGTCAGGGTGTGTGACCCGCTGTTTGTCCCCGCAGATTGTCTGGAGCATGCTGGGGAACAGGCAGTTCTGCTCCTACAAGATGACGTGAGTTTTTGGGGGGCACAGGGTGGGCTGAGCCTGGGGGGGGGCTGTGGGAGGAACACACTCGGGGGTGCCCCTCAAACCTCAGCATGTCCCCCCTGTGCCACCACGGCCACACATGAGGCTGCAAGGGGCAGGTGGGCAGTGGGGTCTTCCTGCCCTTCCCTACTTAATTAATTCCCTCTCACCCCTTTTTCCAGCACCAAAACCCAGAACTTTTGTCGCAACGAGTACAACCTGACGGGGCTGTGCAACCGCTCGTCCTGCCCGCTGGCCAACAGCCAGTACGCCACCATCCGCGAGGAGAAAGGTGGGATCCCCTCTCCTGGGACGCCAGGAGGGATTTCCTCGTGGAAAGAGTGGCCAGGCATTGAAAGGGGCTGCCCAGGGAGGTGGTGGAGTCCCCATCCCTGGAGGTGTCCAAGGAATGACTGGACGTGGCCCTCTGGGCTGGTGACGAGGTGGGGATGGGGCACAGGGTGGACTCGTCTTTCCCACCTGGATGTTCCTGTGCTCTGGCAGCTGCAGGGAGCCCGTGGGCGGGGAGGGGGTGAGTGGCACCTTCCTGAGGGCACCCTGGCTCTGGGATGTGCTCAGTGGGATCGTGTTCCCTGTTCCCAGGTCGGTGTTACCTGTACATGAAGACGATCGAGCGGGCGGCGTTTCCCCGGCGCCTCTGGGAGCGGGTGAGCTCAGGGGAGCAGAGGGGTCACAGAGGGGCTCTGATGCCCTTTACTGAGGGGCAGGGAGGGTGTCCCCACGACAAGAGGACACGGCCTCAAGCTGTGCCAGGGGAGGTTCAGGTTGGACATCAGGAGGAATTTCTTCCTGGAAAGGGTTGTTAAACACTGGAAGGGTCTGCCCAGGGAGGTGGTGGAGTCCCCACCCCGGAGGTGTCCAAGGAACAACTCAGTGCCAAGGTGGGGATCGGGCACAGGTTGGACTCGACGTTCTGGGAGGCCTTTTCCAACCTCAGTGATGCTGGGAGGAGCGATGTGACTGCTCCCAGATGTCCCTGCCGTGTAACTCAGCTCTTCCCTGTGCCCCCCAGGTCCTGCTAAACAAGAACTACGAGAAGGCTCTGGAGCAGATCGACGAGAACCTCATCTACTGGCCGCGGTTCATCCGGCACAAGTGCAAGCAGAGGTTCACCAAGATCACGCAGTACCTGATCCGCATCCGCAAGCTGACCCTCAAGAGACAGTAAGGGGCACCCCCAGCGGGCACTGGTGCCCCCCAGGGCACTTACACCAGTTGCAGCCACGTTTCTAGTGATGAAAGTGCTGGTTGTAGCTCCCCAGAGGGTGACAGATTCCCAACTGCCTGTTGTTCCCTGCAGGAGGAAGCTCGTCCCGCTGCGCAGGAAGATTGAGAGGCGGGAGAGGAGGCGAGAGGTAACAACGCTCCTTCTGTCCCCTCTGGTCACTGCTCCTGGGCCTCAGCCTGACAGCTCCTCTCTCTCTCCTTTAGGAAAAAGCCCTGATTGCTGCTCAGCTGGATAATGCCATCGAGAAGGAACTGCTGGAGAGACTGAAGCAGGACACAGTAAGGATCGCACTGGGAGCACACTTTAGTTTGATGCTGCCCGTGTGCAGGCTTTCCAAGTGTGCCTTCCTCCCGTGACTTACAGAAAATCCACTTCTTTTTTCCAGTATGGAGACATTTACAACTTCCCCATCCACGCCTTTGACAAAGCCCTACAACAGCAAGGGGCAGAGAGCGAGAGCGAGTCGGAGGCAGAGGAGGAAGAGGATGAGGTAAAGCTTTCAGCCACTGCCCCATCACTCCTGCCCTGCCCTGGTGCTGAGCTGTGGCACTGCAGGGTGAGAAGAAGACATCAGGAGGGCTCAGGAAGCTTGGCCTTGGTGGCTCTTGTGCCATGAGTTGTGACCCTGTTGTGCTCAGTCCCAGCTCTGACTCTGTTTCTTGCAGGATGTGGGTACAAGGGAGTTTGTGGAAGCAGAGGAGAGCGAGCTCAGTGACTTTGAGGTAGGTGAAGCACCAGGTGTAAACTGTCTGGTCACCTCCACCCTTTGGTGCCTCTGGTGATGGGTAAGAGCCAGCAAGATCAGATTTGTGGAAGGTACAGTCAGACTGCAGTGTATCCACTCCAGCCCAGCTCCTCTGGTCAGACAGCTGGGAGCCAGGGATTATAGAAGGGACTTGGATACAAGAGGTAATTTTGGAGAAAGGGGAGGTTTAGTTGCACAGCTTGCTCTGACATCACTCTTGTCACTCAATTCTTTCTCAGGACATGGATAAGTTGGAGACAAGTAGTGAAGAGGAGCAGGAAGAGGAGGAAGAAGTAGAGAAGAAAGCCTCTCACTCCAAATCTAAAGGGAAAACGCCCCTGAAAGGACCAGCCAGGAGAAAACGTCCCTACATTGAAATAGAGTATGAAGAAGAAACAGAGCCAACCACCAAAACAAAAGCAGCCTGAGGCCTCCCTGATCCCATTTTGTACTGACTGACAGGACTCCAGATCTGTCACCAGCTTTCACCACTGTGCAAGACCTTCAGTAACTCCTTGTTTTATACTCTAGATGAACAATTTTCTCTAAGAAAAGCAGGGTTTCTGTCTCAACCCCAGGCAATGGCAGCAAGTTTGTACAACTGGATGAAGCACAGCTGTAAGGAAAAAGATCCCCCACCTTCTCTACAGCCACAAAAAGCTCAGCTTGGACTGTGCTCCATGACAGGACCTGGCCTGGGGGGCACTGATGCTTTGGGCCGTGGCCCAGGGAGTACACACGTGTATTTTGGGGGACATGGCAGGTGTGGGGCCAACAGGTGGGACAAGACAGGCAGTAACTTTAAATAAATAAACCAGTTTTACTGTACAAAATTGGGGTGGGTGCTGTCAGCCTCCTCACGTGCTCTCCTGCACCTTCCTGATGCATTCCCGCACACGGTTCTCCTCACAGCTGCTGTACACCCCTTCCAGCAGCACCTGCAACAAGAACAGCGTCATTCCTGGTGCCTTGGCACTGGAAAAAGATTCCCAGTGGGCTTTATGGTGTCACCAACCCTCCCCAGCTGTGCTGGGAGAGAGCTGCACAGGGCACGGCTCGATACCTGTCGATAGGTGTGGAGTCACCAATTATTGATGCTCGAGGAAGGAACTGGGCCCCTGCACCCCCCACACTGCCCCTCCTCAGGTGCTGAGCCCCTGACTCACCTTCACCTGCCCTCTGGAGCAGTGATCCAGCAGGATGAGGCACTGGGTGGCCCTTTGGAGCAGGGTGGCTCTGACGGGCTCCGGCGTCGGGCCCGGGTCCGTGTGAACGTCCCAGATCAGCCTCAGCAGGGCTTTGAGGAGCACGGGGAGCCTGCAGGGCATCCTGCCAGGGAGAACAGCACCACACCTCAGCCCAAAGCCTGCCCAAGCCAGGGGGAAGCACAGCTTTGCTGAGCAGTTCCTGGGAGCTGCCTAAGGCCAGCGTGCCAGGAGGGGACAGACCTGGACACACAGGTAACCTTGGGATGGAGTGTCAGGAATGCTGTCACTGCACAGCCTGATTCACAGCACAGGGCTCACTCCACAGACATTTAACTTAGAGCCAAGCTGATGCTTCCAGAACAGGCACAAGTTGGATCAAAATGAGGACCTGGCTTAATTTTCGGGCCAGATTTTTCAGCCAAGCAGCAATGCCAGTGACTCCTCCCTGGGACAAATCCTTAGGATTCCAGGGCCTGTTCCTCAAGCAGCATTAACTTTGGCCCCTAAAGTGGAAACGCTCAGGCCAGGGTTTGTGTCAGGCCAGGTTTTCTGGGCACAGTGCCTGTCACCCCCGAGAGGTACCTGGGCCAGGCGTGCTCTATGGTGCACTGCAGTGTCTCCAGTATTCCCAGTCTGGCTTCTTCCTCAGGGCCATCAGAGACTTCCAGGTAGCCCAGGATGACTCGCTCCAGCCTCTTCAGGTGCCACACCACCAGGATGCCGAGTCTGCAGGCACAGACACGGCCTGAGGGGGGAGGAGACCCTTGGAGAACGAGGCCAAGGCCCGTCCTGGTTGGGTCACTGCTCTCCTCTCCTCACCAAGGCAGGCAGGGCCCCTGTGCACACCTGGTTCTTCTCCCCTCTCCCCTCCCCAGCAAGGGCAGGGTGCCCAGGTACAGCTCTGAGCTCTCACCTCCTGACGAAGGCGGGCAGGATCCCCCCGTAGACCCTCCTCAGCGCCAGCCGATGCTCCCCCTCCATGTGTGTCAGGACCAGCTGCAGCACCTCGTCGCACTGGGAGCGGGGTCTCACCTGGCCCTGGTGCCCCTGGTGCCTCTGGGATCGCTCCAGGATGGGCAGCAGGTCCAGCAGGCACAGCAGCACTGCCTGGTTTGGGGACAGACAGCGGAGCTGAGCAATCCTGGTCACCTTCTCTCCAAAACACCAACCCTCTGACCACCCCCCAGCTGCTGCTGCTCATCTGACAGGCCCAGCTACTCCTACTCCCTGTGACCTGCCCTCCTCAGCAGGGCTGTCACCTGCCATGGTCCTCCCCTCTGCTTTGGTATTTTCCTGAAATCCCCGAGTTACTTTGTCTCCAGGCCACAGGCAGTGGCTGGTAACAGCCTGAGTGGGCTGTGAAAGGGAACAGGCTCTGCCTCCTCCTGCCCTCAGCTCCGGTGGGGCAGATCAACACCCCCACAGGGCAGATGAAAACCAAGCTATGGTGTCCTACCTGGATGAGAGGAGCCTCCCGGGAGTAGAGGTGGTTGTAGAGGGCGTGGAACACCACCTGGGCCCTGTTGAACTGGCACAGATCTGCACCTGGCTGCAACAACACAGAGCAGGGGGTTAGTCCTGGGTACATCCAGCTACAGCCTAAGGAAAGAGCACAGCCCTCCCAAACCCTGGGACACCCTGGGCACGAGGAACTCTGCTCACAGGTGCTGGAAACGCAGGTTAAATGCTGCCACCCTCAGAAGCAGCCACTTCCTTCTCCTTATTTCACCTCCCCAGCTGCTGTAGCACAGTTCCACTGGCAACACTTGCTGCTGTCGGGTTGGGGTGTGAACTGGCTGAGATGTGGCAAAGCAGTTCTCTGCTTTGTGTTACAGATGGAAGAACTGCACAGGTTTAACCACACGGGGACAGCGTGGAAGAGAGGGCAGAACTGCTGGTTAACAGCAGAACCAGGAGGGGAAGTTGGAATCCTAACAGGAGTCCAACCCACCCGAGGGAACGGCTGGAGCTGTGTCAGGGCAGGGTTAGGCTGGAGATCAGGAAAAGATTCTTCTCCAAGAGGGTGGTGGGGCACTGAGGGTTTGGTCACAGCCCCAAGGCTGCCAGAGCTCAAGGAGTGCTTGGACAACGCTCTGGGGGACAGGTGGGATTGTTGGGATGTCTGTGCAGGGCCAGGAGTGGGATCAATGTCGGTCCCTTCCAGCTCAGGGCATTCTGTGACTGACCCTTCCTTCAAACAACACATGAAGGGGATCTGAGGTCTCCCCTCCCTCACCACGTTGAGGACGATGTGGTGCAGGCACCGCACTCCCAGCACTTTGTTCTCCTCCTGGAAGTCGTCGGAGATGAGCAGTGAGGGCGGCAGGACCCGCTCCAGGTGAGGGCCCAGCCAGGGCCGGGTGACGTGGGGCAGCGTCCAGCAGAACACGTGTTTGGTGGCAGGGTTGCGCTTCCAGGTGTCCCTGGAGACACAAACACCAGCTCAGGGAACACTGGGAACAACGAGCACTGCTCTCCTGGGCACTGGGACCAGCTGACAGCAAACCCAGACTGATCCCCCCCCCAACATCTTCCATTACTGGGCATTTGCAAAGCTCCGGGCCTCTAATCATGTGTTTTATTTATTAATTAATAGATATTCTTCATTTACCCCCTTTATATCTCATGTTTGTAACGCCTGAGCTCAGTGCCCCAAAGGTTTCCAGCATTCCCCACACAGTCACCCAAACAGCCTCCCCTCCCTACTCACTTGGTTAACTCCTGTTTCAGGAGCCCCATCACGGCTCCAAACCCTCCTTCCTCATCCTCATCCTTTCCCCGCAGGAATTCCGCCACGGACGCGCAGCCTGCGGCCCGGACCAGCATCTCCAGCAGCTCCCGGGCCACCGCCCGGCTCCTCTCGGTGGTCCAGGGCCGCTCCTCGAGGTGTGTGACAGCGAAGACGTAGATGTGTCCCAGCACACGGCGCAGCGCGGGACCCACCGCGGGCGCCCCGGGGCATTCCTGGCTCCTCCGGGCATCCTCCAGCTTCTTCAGCAGGAGCGCAAACACGGCGCCCACCTGCTGTGCCCTCTCTGCCGCAGCAGCGTGCTCCTTGCCCCGGCCGGGGGGCTCCGACCCGTCCTGCTCCCGCCCCGGGGGAGCCGCCGACTCGCCCAGCGCGGCCGCCAGCTCGCCCAGCGCCGCGGGGCTGCCGGGCCCGAGGAGGAGCCACCGCGGGTCCGCCGCCTCCAGCAGCTCCCTGAGGGCTCCGGGGCCACCGGACAGCGACAGCCGGGCCTGCAGCAGCACCTGCTCGGCCGAGGGGACCGAGGGGCCCGGCGGCGGCTGCTCGGGACCCTCCTTCGCCCTCAGGCCACTGACATCCATGGCGCGACCCGGCAGCGCCTCCCGCGCCCTAAAACCGCGCTAAATACACATCCCTGCCGGCAGCAGCGCCTCCCGGAGCGCGGAGACCCCCGAGAGACCCTCAGAGACCCCGACAGACCCTCAGAGACCCCTCAGAGACCCCCGGTCCCTGCAGCGCCTCCCGCACCGGGGGCTCGAACTGTCGCAAAACACCCCGCTGGCCGTAAAGCCGGCGCACCGGGGGGCGTGGCGCCGCGAGAATAAATTACCATGGATAATTAGCGGCGAAAATGCGGGGAAGGAGGGGCCGTGCGGGGCGAAAAGGGGAAACGGGGGGACGCGAGGGGACAAATCGGTGGCGCGGAGCGCACTGTGTCGATGCTGGGGGAGAACTACTCACGCTGAGGTCGCCCTGACTTACATAGAGGTGGTGCGGCGGTAGGTCTGGGCGCGGAAAGTAACAGGAGCGATCCTTCCGGTTCATGACCATGATGAATGGGATGGACACGCGCCTGCGTGACGTGTGCGCCCTCAGTTACGACATCGCACAGTCCCTTCTGACCGCCGGGGGGGTCCTGACGTCACCCGTGACGTCATATTTACTATTGAAGTGTTAAAAATAGTTGTGTCAGAAAGCCAAAGGAAATATGGGGGGGGCTAATGGCGTCAGTGGAAACGGGGGGCCTGTGATGTCACTGCCGACGTCATCATCACTTAGAGGTGTCAAAAACCAGTGGAAATGGGCAAACTGGGCGGGGCAGGGGAGGGGTGCCCAGCTTTTGGGCTGTGCTTATGCCCTCTGTGGCACTCAGGGGGGGGTGTCTCAGCATCCCCCCCTTGGGCTTTTTTGGGGTCCCCCAAAATGCCCCTGTGGCTCCTGGGGGTCCTCAGCTCACCCCTTGCGCTTTCTTGGGCCCCCCTGAAGTGCCCCCAAGGCACCTGGGTGGGGGTGTCTCAGCATCTCCCCCCCAAACCTTCCCGAACGGCCCCGCAGCCCCCACAGCTCAGACTGGCTGAGAAATCACCATTTAATAATTTTTTACACAAAACTGTACATTCCCTCCACGCCCCCCGAGGGTGTGGGGGGAGAACAGGTACAAAAATACTCTGTGCAGTAAAGTTGGGGTGGGGGGAGGACAGGACACCCCCCTCCCCGACCCCGTGGGGGGCTCAGCTCCCCACAGGGAATCCCGGGCGGTCCTGGCTCCGTGTGGAGCACAAGGGGGACAACGCAAAACCCCAACCAAAGCCACGACCCCCCAGTTAAAAACCCCAGCTGGGAGATTCGGGACGAGCCGTGTGGCCCCGGGGTGGGGGGCAATGCTGCGTGTGTGGAGCTGCGATCCCACAATCCCACGGTGGATCCCACGGGATGAGGCCGGTCTGGGGCAGGGCTGGCTCACACCAGCTCATCCAGGAGGGTCCCGATGCCGGCACGGGGCTGAGCCGGGCCAGCCATGGGCTTGTTGCACATGGGGCACACGCAGCGCACCTCCAGCCACTTCACCAGGCACCTGCAGGCGGGGACACGGTGGAATTCCAGCCCTGCCGGGGAATTCCCCCCTTTCCCGAACCCCCACTCACTTCCTGTGGAAGGCGTGCTGGCACGGCAGCACCCCCAGCTCCTCCTTGGCCCTGAAATCCTCCAGGCACACGGCGCAGGTCTGCTGTGGGAGGTGACACCACGGGGAGGGCGGGTGTGAACGGCTGGGGAAATCCCGGGCGCTTCCAGCTGGGAGCTCAGCTCAGTTCCCAAACCGCCTCCAGGGAGGGGGATTCCCTCCCAGTCCCCAGCCTTGTGGTGCCGGCACATCCACACATCACATCCCAAACATCCCATCCCATTCCATTCCCACATCCCATCCCATCCCAGTCCCAGCACATCCACACATCACATCCCAAACATCCCATCCCATTCCATTCCCACATCCCATCCCATCTCATTCCAATCTCAGCACATCCACACATCACATCCCAAACATTCCATCCCAGTCCCAGCACATCCACACATCACATCCCAAACATCCCATCCCCAAACACTCCATCCCATCCCATCCCATCCCATCCCATCCCATCCCATCCCCAAACATCCCATCCCATCCCATCCCATCCCCAAACATCCCATCCCATCCCATCCCATCCCCAAACATCCCATCCCATCCCCACATCCCATCCCATCCCAATCCCAGCAAATCCACACATCACATCCCAAACATCCCATCCCCAAATACTCCATCCCATCCCATCCCCAAACATCCCATCCCATCCCCACATCCCATCCCAAACATCCCATCCCATCCCAATCCCACCACATCCACACATCACACCCCCAAACATCCCATCCTCAAACACTCCATCCCATCCCATCCCATCCCATCCCATCCCAGTCCCGGCACATCCCCACATCACATCCCTGTCCCAGCCTCCCCATCTGCCCCTGAGCCACCCTCAGCCCCCCCTGGAGCAGATGGGAAGCGTCCTCAGCGTTATCCCTGTGAACCCCAAATCCACCCCGAGCCAGAGGCGGCCCCGCTCACCCCGTGCACGTTCAGCCTCCGGGCATCACCCTTCAAAACCACCTGAGGGAGAAAAGGAGGGAGAGGGTCGGACACTGGGAAGGAGGATCCTGCCCCGGCAGGGGCTGAACGGGGCCGGGCAGGGGCAGGGTGAGCCCGGGGGTGTTTCGGGGCAGGCTGTCCCATCCCACCCCTTTGGAAGGTGCCCTCCTGGGACGAGCCCTGCCCTGTCCCCCCCTGCCCACCCCAAACCCGCCCAGGGGCAGCCCCGGGCGTTACCTCCTTGTACCCGAAGCGCTCGCTCTGCGCCTGGTGCCGCAGTTTGCTGCAGAGGGGGAGAGAAAGGCACCGTGAGCGTCACGGCCACGGGCGAACAGCGCGGCCAGGAACATTCCAGGGGCACAGGGAATCCGGGGAGCACGCCCTTCCCGGCCGGGATTTGGGGAGCAGCAGCTCTGGGGCTGCCTTTGGGCAGCGGGCAGGGCCAGCCCGAGCTGCTCCCGCGGGGCAGGAACGGGATGCCAAGGGCTGGCAGCCCCGATTGTTTGCCTTAGGAAGTCGTTCGCGGCGCAGGAAGCGCTGGATTTCCAGCCGGCAGCTCCCGGCCCTGCCGTGACCTCGGGTCGGGAAAACCGCCTGGCACAGAAACCCGGCGGGAACGGGCAGGAAGGGGCAGTTTGCAGCGGGGCTTCTGCTCCCGGCGAGGCACCAAAACGCGCTTCCACAGCCCCAAAAAACTCCTGGGGGACGCAGGGGACACGGGCAGGACTGAGCCAGCCAGGAACAGCAGCAGCTGCCCCGGCTTTGGGGTTAAAAATAGCCCTCCCCAAAGAGGGAGCGATGTAAAGGCACATCCTCCCTCTCCCTGCCCGACACAATGTGTCCCTCCTGCGTCCCCTGGAAAACAAGAGCCCCTTCCTGCACTTCCTGCCCTGCTCCGGGAGCTGCAGGGACCACGATCCCAGAGGGGGCTTGTCCTCGTGTTCTGGGACAGGACAAGGGGAGCTGGGAAGGGCCAGGGATGCCCCAGGGCTGCCCACCCACCCCCTGGCACAGCCCCCCTGGCTCACCTGATGAAGTAGCAGCAGAAGATGAGGCTGAGCACGAAGATGAAGATGCCAGTGCCAAAAATGACCATGTAGATGTTGAGGGGCAGGTCCTGGAAGGTGAGGGGCGGCATCGTGCAGGGTTTACTGGGGTAAACCAGCCCCAGGCTGCAGGAGCACCCTTGGGGGAGAGCAGAAAAGTCAGTGTTGAGGGTGGAAAAAGGGGGAAAGGAGGTGAAGATGATGTGCTGTGAGTGCAGGGAGAGCCTGGGCTGGCTCTGTCCCCTCTGGAGTTTGCAAAGCGGGCAGAAACCAACGCCAGGACATCGTCCCGTGAGCTGTGATCCTGTGAGATCTGTGAGATCTCCCCTGGAAGAGCAGCAGCCCCTCAGAGCTGCTCAGTGAGGCACCAGCAGCTCCATTTCCACAGCCACCAAACCCTCCTCCAGCAGCACAAATGTACCCCAGGCACAAAGCAGGTGGCTGGGAGACCAGGAGGCCCCGTGCTTTCATCTCCAGAGGAACACATGGAGGCTGGAAAGGGATTTAGGGAAGGACAGAGCGAAAAAAAAAAACCACCCCAGCTTGAAAAACAAGAACAGTTGGTGTCTGTCACTGCACTGTGGGAGCAGCAGAAGCAAGAGCTGGTTTGTCCTCGGTGCTGGGGACGCTGATCCAACCCCCTTTCCCAGCAAAACCACGGGTGTCAGTCCCACCCTGATGCCCAGGACACCACGGGGGACACGTGGGTGTCACACAGGGCTGGTGACAGTGGGAGGGTCCCACTGAACTGAGGGGAACAGGCACAGAGACCCCAAGCCCTGAATACGTCTCAGAACGTGCTCCCCCAAGAGCTGGAGCTCTGATTTCCCCTCAGCTCTCACCCAGACAGGACTTTAGAAGGAGTGGAGCTCCCTCTGTGCCCCACACAGCAGCTCCCCTGGGCCCTTCCTCCCTCTCAGGACCCTCCTCCTCCTCAAAAACCTCCTCCACCCTGCCTCTGGAGCAGCACCAGAGGAGAGCCTGCACTGTAGGAAAGGGGGTTTTGTAGGAAAGGATCTGTTTGCTGGGTCCCTCTGTCTCCTGGCCTCCTGCTCCCAAGACCACCAGGTGCAGGAAAAGACAATAGGAAAGGTTTCATTATTTTTTGCTGTTTCCTTGCTGGAAATGATTTGAGAAATGTTCCCAAAAAAAAAAAAAAAAACCCACCCAAACCAAACCAAAGCATATACAGCTCTGGGAAAAAAACAAACCCACTGAGCAAGGACATGAGGTAATGCTGGTGCACCTGGAGGAGGGACAGGGGTGGATGGAGGAAGCCAGGCTGGGCACAGGGAGGTGGGTGGTGGTAACAATAACGGGCCACAGTGAAACAATAACCCTTCCCATGGGCGTTCCAGGCCATTCCCAGGAGCTGCTGAGGAGCACCAGCCCCTGTGCCACAGGAGTGGGGACAGGAAGGGTCCCAAAGGTAGAGCCTGGAGAGGGGAGAGGGGCTGAGAGCCAGCAGGGCATGGCCTGGACCTGCTGGTGGCCACCTGTGATGAGCTGGAAAAGCCCTTGTGTGGGATGGCAGGAGAAGAATTGGGATGGGAAAGCCCTTGTCTGGGAGAGTAGGAGGAGAATTGGGATGGGAAAGCCCTTGTCTGGGAGAGCAGGAGGAGAATTGGGATGGGAAAGCTCCTGTCAGGGATAGTGGGAGGAGAATCAGCTCCCCAGAGAGCAGGGAAAGCTGGGATGTGCATCCTGCAGGTTTTCCAGGAGAAGCATCAGGTGGGATGGGAAGGAGAACCCCAAGAGACACAAACCCTCCCCAGCACACCCCTCTGTGCTCGTCTGAGGGGCTCCAAACCCAGTGCACGACCCCAAACAGCACCCCCAGCCCCCCTGCTCTGCACGGGGCCATCCCTCCCTCCCACCCCGTGGGGCAGAAATCCCATTCCCCAACCCCAGAGCTGCTCCCTGAGCTCTGCTCCACGTGAAGACACCCGAAATCCCCCCAGGGGGACACATCCACGGGGAAAAGCCCCCTGGGTGCTGGGAGAGGGGCAGCCAAACCATCAGCAGGGGAAGCCTGAGGTGGAACACGAGCTGCTGGAGCAGCCCCGGGGTGAGGGAAGCAGAGAGGAGCTGACAAGTCCCTGCCAGCCACAACACAGCTAATTGTGGACTCACCAGCTCAGCAGGGTCATTCCTGTTCAACAGGGCATCCAGGAATTCATGAGCTCTGGGCTGTGAGGCCAAAAAGTGGCCCCAGGGAAGTGCCTTCATGGGATGGCCCTGCCAGGACGAGCCCTGGAGCTGCTGAGCTCAGCATCCCCAAAAAGCAAGGCCCTCCCATCCCTCCCCTCCCCTCCAGCAGAGCCTGGGGGGTGCCTGGGTGGGTTTGATTACCACAAACCCCTTTGCCTGACAAAGGCACCCGTGTTTTTAGTCCAAGGGAAATGGATCAGATCCAGGCTCAAATGACACAGAATTAAGAGCTGATGAGCACCAAACCCATGTCACCAGCTCAAGTCTCCCAGAATCAGAAATCTCAAAGACTGGAGCAGTTATTTAGTTGGAAAAAAAAAAATGAGAAAAGAGGGATCAGCTGACATGTCCCCACAGACACCTGGGGACTTTCTGGACTCTCCTCCTGCACAAGGGATGCTCAGGAAGGTGCTTTGTTCTGCCAGCCAAGTATTTCTCACCCAAACTGCCAAAGCTTTGGCCCCTCAGACGCCACATTTTGGAGCATTTCAAGTCAGGACAGACACAAGTTTCCACCCGAGCTGCGCAGGCTCAGGGTTTTTGCTGAGCAGGGGCTTCTCCCTCACCCCGATTCTTGTTCAATGAAACAAATGGAAAACTCAGCAGGCCATTAAATAAAACCATTCTTTCTCCTCCCACACAAAGGCTGTGGGGCTTTGCATCAGAAAATTGAATGCAGCTTCCATATAATTTTTGCTGGATGGGGTTTCCTGCAAAAGCTGCCCCTAAGCCAAGCAGTCCTCCAGGGGGGACAACCAGCTCCCCTTCAAATGATGTCCCCTGGGCTGTGGAGTCCTGAACCACAGGTGAGCAACAGGAGGAGAAGCTGTGGTGCAGAGGAGGAGCTGAGATGCCGAGGCAGCAGCTCGGCCCTCGGGCCGTGAGGATGATTTGAATAAACCTATTTGGGCTGAAAATGTGATTTCTTAGTGGATCTCAGACTTCTTCTTCCCACCAACAGCTCTGTAAAGGTCCTGGACAGCACTGGGCCCTGCTGATTTACTGAACATCTGCCAAAGTGCCCGAGCTGGGTGCCCTCAACCCACGCCCCGGCCCCTGAACAAGGGTGGGCTCTGTCCCTGGTGCTCCCCAGAGGCTCTGAAAGCAAAGCCCCTCTTATTCCGGGTGTTCCTTTCAACACAGAGCCGCGCTGGGAGCATTTCCTGACACCCACCCCCTCCCACGTGTGCCAGGGAACTCCCCGTGGGACCCCTCGTCCCCCACGAGCACACCAGGGACTTGTTACAGGGGAGGAAGCCACCGGGTGCATCCTATTTTTAAGCTTCAAAGGCTGTAAACCCTTTTCGTCAGTTAAAACAGCCCGGTCCTTTTGAGCCCGGTCCTTTTGTTGCTCGGGCAGGGCTTTGATGGTGGAATTCCCGGCGCGGCTTCTCAGCTACTTCAGCCGTAAAAAACAAACCACTTCTCGTTCAAACCAAAACCCTCCCTCACATGTGCAGACTCAGCTCCGCGTTCCTGAGAACTTCTTACGGCCGACACGGAGCGTGAGGAGAGGGGAGAGAGGGCTAAAAATAAGTTTATTCCACTTTTGCGGACACACGAAAAAGGGGGCTGGGGGTTTTTTGGTTGGGGTTTTGTTTTTTTTTTTTCGTCGGTGCAACCAGCGAAAAAGTGGCAAATCCATTTCGCCGCCGGCTTTATCCCTGGGAACCGAGCGGGACTGGCTGCTCCGAGAGCAGGACGGTGGCATCGGGACCCCGGGAGCCCTCGGAGCGGGGTCCGTGCGCCCATCCCCGCCGGGGATGCCCCGCTGCCCACGACCCACAGTCCGCGTCCCCCCCACTTCCCGGGCAGGAGGGAGGGGAGCGGCTCCCCCTCCCCATCGCCCCCACCCCCGACCCTCCCCATCGCCCCCGCTCTCACCGTGGCACCACTGGAACGGAGGCATCTGGCAGCCGCTCCGCGGGGCCGGGGAGGCTCGGCCGGGCCATGGCCGGGAGCGGCCGTGCCCGCAAAACCCCGCCCCGGCCCCGGCAGCCCCCCCCGGAGCCGCCCCCGGACCGCCCCCGCCGCGCCGGCAGCGCCGGGACCCGGGGATGGCACGGGCGGGGTGTCCCCGGGGCACCGGACACACACAAGGGGGTCCCTGCCCTGAGCATCCCACGGGGATCCCAGCCCTGAGCATCCCACGAGTGTCCCTGAGCATCCCATGGGTGTCCCTGAGCATCCCGGGGTGACCCAGCCCATCCCACGGATCCCTGCACATCCCACGGGTGTCCCTGAGCATCCCACGGGTGTCCCTGAGCATCCCATGGGTGACCCAGCCCATCCCACGGGTCCCTGCACATCCCACGGGTGTCCCTGCACATCCCAGGGGTGTCCCAGCCCTGAGCATCCCACGGGTGTCCCTGAGCATCCCGGGGTGTCCCTGAGCATCCCATGAGTGTCCCAGCCCTGAGCATCCCATGGGTGTCCCAGCCCTGAGCATCCCACGGGTGTCCCAGCCCATCCCACGGGTGTCCCTGAGCATCCCGACGTGTCCCTGAGCATCCTGGGATGTCCCTGCCCTGAGCATCCCATGGTGAGTGTCCCAGGAAACAGATCCCGCCCTCCCACTCGTGATCCAGGTGGGGATCACCTGCCTCAAATGCCACCTGGCTGGTGCCCAGCCCGTCCTCGGGCACGGACCAGCCCTTTGAGGGACCCCTCCCCACAGGGCACCGGGCTCCTGGAGGCTCTCAGTCTCAGGTTTGGGATGGGATAGGCTGGATATCCATGGAAAAGGCTGTCCAGCCCTGGCACAGCTGCCCAGGGCAGTGGTGGATGCCCATCCCTGGAGAGATTTAACAGAGAGGTGGCACTTGGGGGCGTGGGTTTAGTGGTGGCCTTGGCAGAGCTGGGGGATGGCTGGACTTGATCCCAGAGGTCTTTTCCAACCTAAATGACTTTATGATCGGCGTCTCCCTCCGAGCTGTGGCCCCTGCAGGTGGCTGGTGACCACGGGGCTCCTCTCCCTCCGTGTTTACAGGATCCCAGCACAGCCGGCGCTGCTCCGGCGCCCTCCGGAAGCGCGGGAAGAATGGAGCTATAATAAGAGCGGGAGGACAATGAGTGCTGGGAGCCTGTGGGGCACCCTGGGGCCGCCCCTGCCACACAGACACCCGCTCCTGGCCTTGCCCACCCTCCCGGGCTCGGCCCAGCACTGGGGGAAGGGGTTTGTTGCAGGCTTGGCTGGAGCTGGGTGCTGGATGGAGCCCCTGTGAGTGCCAGCCCAGCTCTGCTCCCCACCAGGAGCCCCCCTCTGTCCCCACTGCTGCAGAGGAAGGAGTGGGGATGCCCAGCACTGTGGGGGCTCAGGTTTGACCCCTGCACTGAGGATCTGGGGGGGATCAGATCCAGCCCAGCCCCGAGCACCTGGGGTGATGCTCTGCCACCCATTCCCATGACAGGTCCCAGCCGGCAAAGGGGGGGCGGATTTTTCCTTAGCACTGCCTTTATTTTCACGGGTTGACACGAGGCATGGAGAACACCCAAACACTGGGACGGGAGGCTGAGCCCACACACCAGGCCTGGTTCACGAGGCTACACACACCGAGAGCACAGGGGGGGACACGACAGGGGACACACAGAGCTTCGGTGTCCGGCGAGGGAGGGACGGGACTGGCTCGGCAAAGGCATCTGCCAGGAGGGAGAACGAGGCCTCGGAGGCCTCCTGGAGCCCACGGGGATGGAGTGACCTGTGAGGTGGGGCCGAGTCCCTCCGGAGGCATCTTGGAGCGAGCAGGCTGGGAGGGAGGCTCTGGTCAGGCCTGCCTGGGTGGCAGGATTGCAGGTGGAGGGGCTGTGCCGGACCACTGGGAATGGCTGGCAGGGCTGGGCACCCCCTGGGCTGAGGCGACCCACGAGCTGCCGAGCGACTGCGCCGTGGGGAGAGAGAGCCTGGTCTGAGCTCAGCGGGCACGGGGTGGGCACTGCTCCCACCACAGCACCCCCCCCTTCTCCTCCTCCTCCTTCAGGAGCTCCTCTTCAGCCTCAGGGCATTGTCCAGGGCCACCAGCTGGCGCAGGAAGCCGCGGTTGGGGATGATGCCACGGTGGTCCTTGACCGTCTTTATGGCTTCTACGAGGGGCATGTGGTGGCGGATCATGAGGTAGGCGAGGACCAAGGTGGCCGACCTGCTCACCCCGACAGCGCAGTGCACGAGGATCCTCCCTGGGGGGCAAACACAGGGGCTGGGTCATGGCACAACACCGATCCCAACCGAGAACCTGCCCGGGGGCTCACCCGGAGCTGGGGGGGGCTCAGGTGAGCAGCACCCGGGTGTAGGGTCCCAGTTGTGGGGTGGCAAAGGGCATCAGCCTGTTGTGGTGTCCCAAACCAGACTGAACCAAACCAGACTGAACCAAACCAGGCTGAACTGAACCAGGCTGAACCAAACCAGGCTGAACCAAACCAGGCTGAACAGGCTCAGCCATGGCTGGGGGCACGGGACACGGGCTGGGGCCATGACCTGGCGGGGCAGCACTCTCACAGAGCCCCACGATGTTCTGGGTTGGGAGGGAGCCCCAGGGATCATGGAGCCCAGCTCTTCAGTGTGGTCAAACCCACTGCCCTGGTGTCACCAGCACCACGAGCTGACCCCAGGGTCACCCACCCACCCACCCTGTCCCCTCCGTGCAGGAGGCACCACCCCACAAACCCCGCCGTTTCCCAGGGTGCTGAGCCAACGGGGTGTCAACCCAGCCTCCCCCTTGCCTCCCTTCCCACCGCTGCTCCCCACTGCCCCACAGAACCCCTGCCCACGGACCTTCATTCAGGGCCTGGTGGATGAAGTCAGCAGCAGGGTAGAAGTAGGGGCTCATGTCGAAGGAGGGCGAGTCGTGGGCCTCGATGCCCAGGTAGCGGATCCCGGTGCCCTCATAGTACTCGGCCCCCCCCCTCCACTTGCTGTGGGAGGCGTTGAGCACGTGGGTGATGCGCAGCTGGGCCAGCTCCCGCCGGTTGGAGGCTATATCCCTGCACGGGGCGGGCCACAGGGCACGGCTCAGACCCCTCACGAGTTCCCAAAGGCTGTCCCGTGCCAGCATTCCCGCCCGACGGAGGTGGGCACGGAGGAAAACCACCAGGTCCTGAAGATTCTCGGGTTTTAAGTCCCTGACCCCATACACACCCCACCACAGCAGCAGGATACAGCTTCTTGGGGAGGGGAAAAAGAGGGGCAGGCACTGAACTCCCGGGACAGGACCCCAGGGAACGGCTGGAGCTGTGCCAGGGCAGGCTCAGGTTGGATCTCAGGACAAGGTTCTTCCCCCAGAGGCTGGTTGGGCACTGACCAGGCTCCCCAGGGCAGTGGGCACAGCCCCAAGGCTGTCAGAGCTCCAGGAGGGTTTGGATGATCCTCTGGGGCACAGGGGGTGACCCTTGGGGATGGGTCTGTGCAGGGTGAGGAGTTGGACTGGATGATCCTTGTGGGTCCCTCCCAGCTCAGCCTATTCCGTGATCCTGTGAACTCTTCACAGCCCTGCTGGGAAGGACTTCCAAGTCCTCCTTCCTTTCTCCCAGTGTTCCACACCCACCGCATCCTCTTCTCCCTCCCTTTCCCAACTTTCCCCCTCCCAAGATTTCCCCAAAGCAGCCCCGTCCCTCCCCCCTGTCCCCAGTACATACTGGTCTCCCAGGTAGAGTCCTGGCCACACCTCATCAGCGTGGTTACAGGCCGTCTTGCCCGTGTACAGGAGCCTCTCCAGCTCGAAGACGCTGAGGATGGGGTGTCCCCCGCGCTCCTCCCGCGGGGCCCGGCTGGGGGACCTGCTGCTGGCCCTGTAGAACCTGGACAGGAAGGCCATGGGAGCTGCCGACACCCAGCCAGCATACCTGTGGGGGCGAGGAGGCCGCACGGGGGCCCGGAGGTCACTTCTGCTGCCGCTGCCACCCACGGTCCTGCCAGGGAAGCAGGGGAGATGCTGTCAGGAGAACGGGCTCCTCGGTGCCAGGGAGACACTGAGGGGCTGGAGCGTGTCCAGGGAGCTGGGGAAGGGGCTGGAGCAGCAGGAGCAGCTGAGGGAGCTGGGGGGGCTCAGCCTGGAGAAAAGGAGGCTCAGGGATGGAGGTGTCCAGGGAAGGGAACGGAGCTGGGAAGGGGCTGGAGCAGCAGGAGCAGCTGAGGGAGCTGGGGGGGCTCAGCCTGGAGAAAAGGAGGCTCAGGGGGGACCTTCTGGCTCTGCAACCCCCTGACAGGAGGGGGGAGCTGCCAGGGAACAAGGGGCAGGAGGAGAGGGAATGGCTTCAAGCCGTTCCAGGAGAAAGTCAGGTTGGACATCAGGAGGGATTTCTCCCTAGAAAATTAAACATTGGTTAAACATTGGAACTGCCCAGGGAGGAGTCCCCACTCCTGGAGGTGTCCAAGGAAAGCCTGGCTGTGGCACTCAGTGCTCTGGGCTGGGGGATGAGGTGGGGATGGGGCACAGGGTGGACTCGATGGGCTGGGAGGGCTCTTCCAACCTCAGTGATCCTGGGATTCTGTGGTGCTCTAACCGGGGACCTCTCACTCGGTCCCTTTTGTAGAAATACTGGCCCAAAGCAGCCAGTTCTCACCCTCCCCATGTCAGGTCAGCCCCCCACTGCTTCCCAGCGTGAGGCCGAGCATCCCCTGCATCCCTTCCAAGAAGGAAAACTGCTGGGAAGAAGTCGGTGCTGCCAGGGCTGGCGAGGCAGCCAGACTGCTGAGCCTCCACAGGCTGAGCTTTTGCTTTTGCTCCAGCCCCACGACTTTGGGCTGAGGCCACATTGGCAGGAGATGCTCTGCACAGGACCACCTTCCTCCTGGGCCCTGGGGCAGTGCCAGCCCGGGGCTGGTGCTGCCAAACCTGTGCTCAAGAGGCGAGGAAAGGCAGCCAGGTCTGGGCAAAACACCAGGGCTGGGGAGGAGAAAGCCCCAGACAGGTGGAGGATTCCATATGGCACCAGGCAGCCTGGCCAGGACCCAGGCTCCTGCAGAGCCCTCCGGGGAGGGAGAGGCAGGATTAACCCCTCCCTGCACAGCAGTGCTGCTACTGCTGCACCCGCACAGCCAGGGCTGGGCTGGGCTGGGAAGAGTTAACTCCAGGGGATGAGAGGGCTCCTTTTATACAGCAGCTCCTCTAGGACACAACAGCTCTGCTCCCAGGCCCTTGGATCGTTGGGATGTTTGTCACACATCTGCAGGAACCCTCCCCCCTGGGAGGTCACAGTCCCTGGGCCAGATGTGGTCAGAGGGGCCTTTTTCTGCTGCTGCCCCAATGACAGTCCCTCCCACGGGAATCAATTCCCTTTCTCCCATCGCTCCCACCCTGGGGGGTGCCCAAAGAACCTCCCCTCCCACTCCCAAGCCCAGCCCAGCCCCGGCCAGTTGTCCCTGGGACTGGAGAGGGGGACACAACGACCTTGGGCTGCCCAGGCTGGAGCAGAGCCCGTGAGGGACGTGCTGCCCGAGGCACCAGCCAGCAGAGCAGAAGGAAGGAGCCTCCAGCCATTCCAGCCCTTCCTTGGCAACGTGAGGAGAAAAGCATTGCAAGGACACGGGGGAGCTCGGAGGAGGCTCAGGGATGTCTCCCTCCCCACTCCCCATTCCAGGGGGGCACTCCAGACCCCGGGGAGCTGTGCAGGGCAGGTCAGCCCTGCCCAAACTGCCCGTCCCTGGCCCCCAGCACAGATCTCACCCTGCTCTGAGCACGTCTGGGCTCCTCCACGCCGGGAATTCAGACTTGGCAGAGCCCACCCGGGGAAAGGCACCGGGCAGGGCCCTCAAACCTTGGGTGACCTTGGCTGCAGCACAGCCACATGTCACCAGCACTGAGAGACAAGCAGCAGGGGGGTCTGGAAAAGCGATGGAATCACGCAGGAAGGCTGGAACTGGAGGAGCTGCAGCCCCTCTTCCTGCCACAGCTGGAAAACCAGCAATCCACACCTTTCCTGGGCCAAAGCTGCCTCCAGCATCCCACCCCCTGCACAGCCCCACGCCAGCCCCCCCGAGGTGTCACAGGGACACTGCCCCACACCCCGGGGCTGGGAGCTGCTCCCCCAGCACTCAGGGCACCCAACCCCCCCCCAGGCACGGGATGTACCCCCTCTGCAAAGAGGGGTCACTCCCCGCTCCCCCCGTGCCAGCTCCAGACCCCCCGTGCCAGGCTGGCAGGGAGGGGGCTCGCCCTGGGTGCGCCCCGGCAGACAGACAGACAGACAGACAGACACACAGCCCCGGCGGGGAGGGGACGCCCACCCCTCACCCTACCTTGGCGAGGGCTGGGATTCCTTCTGGGAGCGGGGGCAGGCTCAGCTCCAGTCGGCCATGTCTCGCCGCTGCCGCCGCCGCTGGAGAGAGAGGCTGATGTATGAACATCTATTTTAAGGCATGACATGGCCAGAGGCAGCTTTGTTTATCTCACGCTGTGCATGGATGGAGCAGGAGCCCATGGCAGCAGCACATCCCAACCCTCCTGCCAGCCCTGCTCTGCCTCCCCCTCCTCCTCCTCCTCCTCCTCCTCCTGCACAGCAACAGGGAAGAAGGGCGAGCTGAGAAAGTGCTGCCCGAGCCATGACTCCCCACACCGGGAATCTCGAGGGGATGAATCCTCAGCTGTTTTACACAGCTGACCTCACCCTCTAACCCTAACCCCCCCCCCAACCAGAGTCCCTTTGCACGGCCAGGGCTCGGTGATATTTTATATTTTATTCATTTGCAAGGAATATAAACCTTGGGGGGGGGGGGAGAGGGTTTATATGATGATAGAAAATAAAATCGTGGAGTGGTTCAGGCTGGAAGGGACCTTAAGGATCATCTCATTCCTGGACAGGGAACAAAGTATTTACAAATTACTGTCAAAGGCAGGGAATTTTTTTTAATTTTTTTGTTGTTGTTGTTGTTCTCTCCACGGAGGGAGGGAGGAAAAAAAAAAAAAGAAAGAGGAAACTGGGAAGATGGAAGGGTTTTGTTTTGACAGCTCCTAAACGACGCCGTTCATTTCACAAGTGGTGCGATGTTTCAGTTAAACATTTCCCAGGCAGGATCCGCTCCCTTCTCCCCCTTTGAAGCGCCGGCTTTCCAGAGAAAAGTTTGACTCAAATCAGAAAGTGGGAGTGTGGTGGGAAAAACAAGCCGAGGGAGAGCCGAGAGAAGCCGTTCCAGGCTAAATGACACCTTTCGAGATTTCTGGCACCCTCTCCCCCAGTCCTGTTCCACTGGAACCAGGGAAAGTCTCCCTGGTTTATTTTCAGCTGAGGTTGTGTTTTTCCCAGGATACAGCCTCAGAAGCTCCAAGGATGAGCAAGGAGGTCCTGGCTGAGCCAACAGTGTCTCGTGGCTGGGCGATGCTGCCAGCTTGGGAAAAGCCCGTCCTGCCCCCTGAAAAAAGGGGTTTGACTCCACTTACCTACAGCTTTTCCCTTCTGCCTGGCCACACTCCCTCAAAAAACAGGCACTGAGTGACCTGAAAGGAAATTTGTCCTTTCACAGCTCTGTAAGACACCTTTTAACGTGGACAAGCAGCAGCCCCCTCCCTCCCCTGCACCAGGGAATTACATTCCCAGGCGGCTGTACAGTGTGCTTTTGAACAGAAGTGCCTCCCACCCCCATCACAAAAGGTTAAATCTGAATTTAAAGAAACTACATGAAATAAAATTAGGTGGATAAATGTTTTGGCAGAGCGCTGCCTGCGGGGAACTCACTGGTCATTTAAGCAGAGGATTAGTAGTTGTTATGTTTTTGTTCCAATAATAATGCTGGAATTGCTTTGTAAAGCAGCCAGAAGTCCCCAACAAAGCCAGGGACTGCTCCTTAGATAATGAAATTTCAGAGGCTTTGAAATGCCTGGGCAGCTGCATCGAGGAAAAGTGTCACCAATCTGCCTTTTGATAAGGAAAGTTCCTCAGACACAGACCAGACCTCTGCCTCTTTTCTCAGACACAGAGCAGACCTCTCTGCCTCACCTCCTCTCCTTGTTTCCATAAAATCAGCGCTGGAGCCCAGCCTGAGCTGCCCCTTGCTCCCTGGCAGGATTTATCAGCTCCCAGTGCTGCTCCTGAAGCTCCTGTCCCTGGAGACACGAGGCTCTCCAGGCCTGGAGCTGCTCCAGAGGCTCAGGGAGGCACAAATCCCCCTCGGGATTTGCTGTGACCTTCACACACATCCTCAGCTTCCCAGCTCCTCCCAGCACCCCCAGGGCACAGCCCTGTCCCTCCCCTGCTTTGCCCTGGGAAGCAAGAACTGCTCTGAGAACCCATGGCCAAGGCATGGGGAGGGAATTTAAAAGCCAGACCCCCCAAACATCCCTTTCCTGGCAGGGATTCTCTCCGAGCTGTTCCCCCTGGGAAGCTCCAGGTGCAGGACAGCACTCCAAGGGATCCTGCACCCTCCTGTCCCTGCGAGCTGGGTCCCTGCACTGCCCCTGAGCCCACAAACCCAGCAGGACCATCCACTCCTGGGCAGGGACAGGCGATGTGGGAGCCCAGAGCAGTGGGATCTGCCTTCCCCGCCCCTCCCGGGCACCTGGAGGGCTGGATGTGGTGGGACAGCACCGGCAGAGGATCCCCACATCCCTGCTGGCAGCCCCCTGCTCCCGGCTCTCCCCCTCCCCGCCCCTCCCCGGCTGGGCTTGGGAGCCGCGACCAAGGGCTGCTGGAAAAGTTCGTGGATCCGACCACTGGAGGCTGCTCTGGTTATACATAAATCACCTCTGAGCACTGTCAGGCGCGGAAAACTCAGCCCAGGGAAACGAAGGGAGGCTTTGGAGAGTTCCAAAGTTGCCGTTCCCCGGTTCTGCTCCCTGTGCATCCAAATCCACCGCGGGCTTCACAGCCCAGATTAAAGGGCAGGGATCAACCCCTTCCCTGGGTGCTGCGTGTCCAAAGCCCCCTGGAAGGCACAGGAGCCAGACTTTGTTACCCCCAGTCCTAAACAGAAGGAGGAGATGTTCCATGTTCCACCCAGCATGTGCTGGTCCTCTGCAGAGGTCTTTTCAGCTGTAACAATTCCATGATTCCAGCCACACGATGAAGGGGCTTTGCACAAATGGGATTTACTGGAAGTGCCCGGGAGGGATTGTGGGCTCAGCTGAGGGGCAAAACCCACCAGCCTGGGGAGGAAAACTGCAGAACCATTAAGGTTGGAAGAGATGTCTGAGATCATCAAGTCCAACCACGAACCCACCACCACATTCACCACTGAACCATGTCCCCAGGTGCCACATCCACATGTTTTTTGAGCACTTCCAGGGGTGGTGACTCCACTACCACATTCACCACTGAACCACATCCCCAGGTGCCACATCCACATGTTTTTTGAGCTCTTCCAGGGGTGGTGACTCCACTACCACATTCACCACTGAACCACATCCCCAGGTGCCACATCCACATGTTTTTTGAGCTCTTCCAGGGGTGGTGACTCCACTACCACATTCACCACTGAACCACGTCCCCAGGTGCCACATCCACATGTTTTTTGAGCACTTCCAGGGGTGGTGACTCCACCACTGCCCTGGGCAGCCTGTGCCAGGGCTCTGCAGCTCCCTGTGGCACAGGCTGTCCCCTGACAGCACTGAGGATGAAGCACTGCAGAGGTGGCTTCTCTGCCTCAGAGTGTGTCACAGGGGATTTATCCCAAAGGCTGAGGTCGTGTGGTCACTCAGCCCAGGGCGGGATCGACCCTTTATCAAAGCAGTGATGTAATAAAGACTAATCTTCACTCTTCACTTGCCTGCACTTAGGTCAGGGATAAGGATTTCTTTTGCTCTGCTTGAGCATGGGCAGAAACCCCAAAGCTCAAGGGGCCCACCCTGCCAGGGGCTTCTCCCCACGTGCAGCCCACCCTCCCCATCCCCTTCACCCCCAGCACCTCTGGGGCAGTTTTGTGCTCTTCAGTCCCCTCCCAGACCAAAAATAAATATCTGCCTGCCTGTAAGAATCGTGCTGGAGGGTTGGGGAGCCTTGGCAGGGAGGATGAGCAGTAACACAAGCCCTGTGTGCCCAGCCCAGCCCCAGAGCAGAGCCCGGGGCTCCATCGATTCTCTGCTGGAGGGGCCACTTGAGCCCTGGCAGCGCTGAGCTGTTTTCCATTAAAAGAAAGGAAAAGGAGGAGGAAATAGCCGGCACCGGGCTCATTGTCTGACAGCTGTAAAACCCGCAGAGCCTCAATTTGTGCGGGCCCCGTGCAGGGGGAGGGAGGGAGGGAGGGAGGCAGCTGCTTTGCTGCAGACTCAGGGTGTTTATGGGCACTTACTCCGACCTGCTCCTGGATGCATTTTTCCTGTCGTGCTCTGCCTTGTTCGGGTCAGGAGCAGCCCAGGATACCTTGAAGTTGCTACAGAGCAAGGAGGTTTAAAAAGAAAAAAAAAAATCAAAGGAAGAAAACCACCTGAAAAAACAAACAAACAACCAACCAGAAAGTTGGTGGTAAAATATGCCGTGAAATCCTGATGTTCTCTGCCGAGCTGGACACTGCAGCTTGTCACAGCCTGTCAGCAGAGCAGCTGGGGTACAGGTCAGGCCTTCTCCTGGCTGGTGGGAGGGGTGGTGTTGACCTGAGATTCATCATGTTCCAACCCTCATGAAGGTGTCAGGTCACAGAATCATGGAATATCCTCAGCTGGAAGGGACCCACAAGGATCATCCAGTCCAAATCCTCACCCTGCACAGGCCCATCCCCAGAGTCCCACCCTGTGCCCCAGAGCATCATCCAAACCCCTCCTGGAGCTCTGGCAGCCTTGGGGCTGTGCCCACTGCCCTGGGGAGCCTGGGCAGTGCCCAACCACCCTCTGGGGGAAGAACCTTGTCCTGAGATCCACCCAACCCTGCCCTGACACAGCTCCAGCCATTCCCTGGGTGCTGTCCCTGCTCCCAGAGGGCAGGGATGGAGCTGCCCCTTGGGAGGAGGCTGGAGGTTGCCGTGAGGTCTCCTCTAATCTCTTCTTCCCCTTCTCCAGCTGAACAAATGGAAGAGAACTGCTCCAGCTGCTCCCCCCTCCAAAGGCAGCACAGCCAAGACATCCACAGCCCCATTAACAGGGATTCTGAGCTCCTCACACTCTCTGGAGGCTGAGATGAAGGTCACATCTCTCTTGCACAGCACAGTGATGTTCAAACAGAGCCAGCCAAGGCTCAGCCAGCAGAGCCCACAGGGCACAGGGGTGGGAGCAGGGTCTGGGTCCCTGTGACTCTCTCCCCCCCACCCTCCCCGTGTGCCCAGAGCCCCATACTCTGAGCTGAGCCCTCGTGACACCCCCTGACTGCAGGAGCTCAGGTTTTTACTCCTGGCAAATCCAAAACCCCTCTGGGAAAATCTGCTTCGGAGGAGAAAGGATTTGCAGCTACGTCAGGGTGGGAATCGGGGCCAAGTCCTTGGCAGATTCCCAGTGACTTCATCCAGGGAGGCTGGGACGTGTCTGTGGTGGTTTCCTGGGCCGAGGAGCTCTGGCTGTGGCCACGGACAGGGAGCTGCAGGGCCTTGGAGAGGCCCGTGGCTGCTGTTCCCACAAAGCCTCTCCATTCAGCGTGGCCGTGGCTCTGAGAACCCCAGCAGCTCAGCTCGAATTTCTAAAGCAGCAAGAACAGCTTAGGAGCTCAAATATAAAGTCAGAGGGAGTTGGGTGCCTAATTCCATTCAATCTCCTTTCTAATTCCTCGCCTTAGGGCTTTGAGGAAGTGGCTGGTTTGATTCGATGGAGGAAAAAAGCTGCTCCATTAGCAGGTCTGATGTTTGAGAGGTTTCTTTCAGGCTGTGATGAAACCCAGCACCCTCCATCAGGCTGTTCTTGCTGCTAGATCCTATTTTCCCTTCAGTGACATTATGTCTTAAACAGGCTTTCACTGTAATAACATTTGCAGTAATGAAATCACCCGGCTGGGCCGCTCCTTTTAACAGCGAAAATATCTGAGCTGGCTACAAAGGGAGATTTAAATGTCACAGAGAATGTGCTGGATGTGTCCATCAGAAGATAAGGTTTCTCTTTGTGGATGAAGGGAGCCGTGGTGGTGACTGCTGGGCACGGGGAGGACAAAGGCTCACCCTGAATAGGGGATGAGGAGGCTGGGGAGGGAAGCAGGGGATGGGACGAGGGAAAGGCTCTGATACAGAGAGCTTTTAAAATCCCTCCCTGGCTCGAGGGCTCCCGCAGATGTGGCAGCGTTAAGGCACTGCACTTGCAAGTGAAATGAGTCAAAATCACCTCTCTTCCCTTATTTTTTCCTCCCTTCCCCTGAGCAGCCCGATCCAGTGGGTGCCCACGGCAGGGAGTGGGATGAGGTGGGCTCTGAGGTCCCTCCCAGCCCAAACCATCCCGGGATCCTGTGCCTTGATCCAAAATTTGATCCAAACCCTGAGGGTTTGCTCTCCCACAGCAATTGCCTGGGCAGGGCTGGGGAGGGAGGGAGGGAAGGAGCTGGAACTGGGGGAGAACAATCCCAGCAGTGCCGCTCTGGGAAGCTTGGGAAGGCCTTGGCAAGGCAAGAGTTAAGGGATGTGAACTTTAATATCCACTTATCCAGAAGGGTGGCCTGGCTGGAGCTCAGCCCCAGTGCCAGCTCCCTCCCACAGCCCCTGGCTCTCCCCAGCAGCCAGAAATCCTCATTTTCCTCGTGGGCATTCGAGACTCCATGGGGCTGATTTGCTCCAGCTGATTCAGACCCCAAAGTGATGTTCTGAATCCAGGAACAGCCCTCCTGAAAAACCTGGCTGCTCGATTTCCCAGTATGCAAATCCCTCCTTGCTTGTCCCAAAGCAAAGCTCTCGATTGATTGATTTATTCCAATAAAAAGCTAAAAAAAAAAATTCCCAAAGCCAGTTGTAAAACTCTCCACACCTCCCAGGCAGGATTTCACCAGCACACTTTGCTGTGCCTCAGGTTTGTTGGTTCGGTTTGTTTGGGTGTTTTTTTTTTTTTCAGTTTCAGGGTTTGTTTATTTATTTATTTTTTTTTGTTGAGAAACAGCTCCGGCAACCACTCGAAGGGTCACATTAGGAACCATCACATCTCACTGCTGGCTCTTAATGGGAACATGACTTGTACCTCCAGCCAGGCTTTCCATCTGCTCCCGGCACAGGCAGTAATGTCACAGCCAACACGGAAAGTACTCGTGTTCCAAGGAGAGCAGAGCAATAAGGGAAGAAGGAAAACACATCAGAGCTGATGATTTAGCCCGAGAAAGGGCAGATTTCCCCCCCCCTCCAAAATGCCCTGTGTGCAAGGAACAACCTTTCCTCAGCAGGAATATTTGGTGCAACGGGCAGAGAGACCAATTCTCTCCCTTCTCCTTTTTTTTTTTTTTGCATGAATGTTAATTTTAGCAAAAAAAAAAATAATAAAATGTAAAGGTCATGAAGGACAAAAGATTGGGAGGTGGTAAAAAACAAACCTTCTCCTCCCTCCCCAAAGACCCGGCAGTCTGAGCTGCTTTGCCTAATGGAAACAGGCAGCAGAGAACATTTTGGCTTTAATAATTCTAATTATTCCACGGTATTGTGAAATAAATTAGAAACCCAAATGAAATCAGCGTCCCATGGCACCGGGAGATGCGCAGGCACAGGATGCAGGTATCCAAACCCATCCCGGGCTCTGTCTTGCGAAGATGAGACGGAAAATAACAGGAATTATGCTCAGGAAGGGGAGAGAAAATTAAACACACAGTGGCTGCTGCAGAGTCGTGCAGGGGGCTGAGGCAAACCCGGCCCTGTGTCACAGCTTTCCTGGTCCCAATGGGGCTGTTTTCCATGTCCCTTCTCCCCAGGGATGCACAGCTGTGATTCCCTGACCTGGAGGCTCCAGCAGCTCCCAGTCCCTCGGGAATGAAGCGCCTCTGGAGCTGGGAAATGCCCAGGGATTGGGCACTTCACGGGCCGTGAAATCCATGAGGATCTGAGGCAGCCCCAGGGGCATTTCTGAGGAGCTTCCTTGGAGACAGTGCCCCACGAGGAGGATCTGAGCAGGGAAGAAATTCCCTTTTATTCCCAGTAAGGGAGCAGAAGATCCCCAGCCCTTATCCCCAGGCCCTGGGCACAGCATCCAACTCTCCAGGAGCCTTCAGCACTTGTTCCTGGAGCAGGTGAGCGGGAGGACAATTCACAGAGCCACAGATGGGAGCTAAGGACCAAAAATAGACTTTCTCTCGGAGGCAGCAATTTATCAGCATCCTCATCCATCACGCTGAGGGATGAGAGGCCAAACAAACCACCCTGCTCCCAGCTGCTGCCATTCCACAGGGGAAGGGAGAACTGGGGAGAACTTGGCTGAGCCCAGCGAGAGCTGCTGCCTGGGCAAGAGCCCTCCCTCCCTGATTTCCCTGGAGGGATCCCAGTGCAGAATTCCTGGCACCTCTCTGGCCGTGGCCATCTCTGCTCTGCCAAAGGGGAGTGTTCCTGCCCAGCCCTCGCTGCCCAGCCAGGCCTGGGGCTGTGGCAAACATCCAAGGAGCAGCAGCACTGCAGGAACCGCCTTTATCTCCTCCTCACACCTGGCACGTTTAACGGAAATATTCTCACATCTGAGGGGGGTGGGTCTGAGCCACCTGCAGCAGGTGTTCAAAGGGATGCCCACGGGGGAGCAGGAAAACGTGGGGAAGGAGGATAACAGCAAGCACTGCCATCCCTGGCACTGGAACACAGAGTGTGACATGGAGGCTCTGAAGGGAAAATCCACAAAGATTCTGTGCAAGGCCCCAAGTTTTTACAGATGACTCACAAAGGGAGAGTCCCTCACTCCTGTCGGTGCCTGAGGGACCCTTGGGTCTCTCCCCAGATCCCCTGGCAGGGATAAATCCCAGAGTGTGGCACTGAAGGGGAAGCAGAGCAGGATCAAAAGGCTGGGCTGAGTTGGTGTGACAGTCACTGGGTTGGTGTGACAGTCACTGGGTTGGTGTGACAGTCACTGGGTTGGTGTGACAGTCACTGGGTCTGTGTGAGTCACTGGCTCCCGTGTTTGCAGGATCACTCTCTGGAGCTCTGTGACACACAGGGACAGAGGGGAGCAGTGGCTGCCCCAAAGGGTTGGCACACGAGCAATCAAGGGAGAACAGAGACAGAGCATGTTTGGTTTGCAGGCAGGGAGCTGAGGCAGGAGGAGCTGAGCTGGTTTACACCGTTCCTGTAGGAAATCTGAGTCGGTTCAGGACCAAAGTGAGCTTGTGCCCACTATCCTGTGTGTGCCCTGCAGCACAGCCCAGCACTGCAGGGCTCCCCAAGCCAGGGTTCAGACCTGCAGATCTGCACCTCCCAGCCCTTCCCTGGCTGTTCTGCCGTCACACTAGCAGGGATTTGGTGAGTCTGGGCACCCAGAGCTGCTCCTGTTCCCTTCCAACCTGCCTTGCTGAGCACCCGGAGGCCGAGGGGGAGCAGAGCCGGTGCCTCTCCCAGGCAGGGCTGGGCTCTCCGGGCTCAGCCCTTTGTTCTCTCCCCTCTGGGGAGCTCTTTCCGCTGCCTGGGACTGCCTTTCTCCCCAAAAGTGACAGTGGCCATTTATTCCGTGCGCACAAATCCCTAAGAATCTCCTGGAGACACATCATTCCTGCCATTATCCCCCTCACAAGGAGCCGCTGCCCCCGTCAGCCTCCCTGGCGGAGGGAAGGAAGGATGCCGGGGATGATCCATCCATCATTTTTACGCCCGGAGCCGCGGCTCCCCGTCTGCATCCCGATCGCTCCCGATCCCCGGCGCCGTTTTTCACGAGGATTGGTGAGGATTGGTTTGTGCTGCCCCCGTTCCAGGGGCGCTAACGACCGACCATTGTCGTCCGGAGCAAAGCTTTAAATTTAAAATTAACCCTCGGCGGGAGGGGGGGGGAAACCTGTCCCAGCCATACATCTTCCTCTTCCCTGCTCCTCTCCCTCAGGGGAGGTGCAAGGAGTGGATGGGGGAGTGAAGGGGTGAGGGAAAGCCTGGCAGGAGGAGTTTGGGTTGTGGGGAAAAGGGGGGAGAAGCGAGGGGAGGTTTCTGTGCTTGAGCTGAGGTTTGGAAACTGAGAGATCCAGTCAAGGGAGGGAGGATGATGCCAGAACATAATGATGGGAGCTGATGGGAGCTCAGGGCGTCCTAATTTCTGGCCCACGAGGTGCAGCTGCTCCTGAGAGCGTGCCAGGCTCTCCGAGGCTGGGCTCTGCCAGGCTCTGGGCACTGGCACAGCGCTGGGCAGGGCACTTCCATCCCAGCCACAGCCTCTGCACTCAGATCTCAGGGTGACAGGGCCAGCCTGCAAGGTTACACGGGCTGGGGCTGGATTAGCTTGGTCCTGCTCAGCCTTGGATTCCTTCACCTCCCTGGGCATTCCCAGCTCTTAAACACTGCCCTTACGAGTCCAAGAGTGGTTATTAACGATGGCAAAGCCACCCAACCACAGCTCCCAGTGCTTTAGGAAGGCAGCAGGACCAGGCAGCATTCCCTCCTTTCCTCTCCAGAGGAGGGTGAGAATGTGCAGTATCTAAAAATAGCCCTAAAACTGGACCTGGAGTGAGTCCCTTCCCTTGAAGAGCTGCTGGACTCCTCCCAACCCCTCCTGTGAGCTGATTCTGAGCCTGGTCCTGCCATCTGGGATCACTGCCCTCCCTTCCCCTGCGTGTTCTGGCACCTCTGTCCATGCGGAATTAATCCCAAATGTCATCTTGTCCCTTCACACGAGGTCAGGAACTGGCTCCTGCTCCCTGGGTGCCTGACTGGACCCCCCCTGCCCTGTCACTCAGACCCTGGGACACCTCATTTTAACGCAGGAGAGCACTGAATGTGGGAGCAAGGGGTTGGAAAAGACCTTCTGGACCCCGAGGTTCGGATCTTTGAGACACAATTCCATTCATGCCCTACTAAAACCATCAGGCTTCCTCTCCCAGTGCCCTCAGTCCAGGACGAGCCTTTCCAAAGCAGGTGTCTCTCTAATTTCCCAAGTTTACCCACACTGAGGTTGCTCTTGAGCCAACAGCGTCCTTCAGTTTAAACAGCAACCCCAACACTCCCACTGACAGCAGGAAGAGCGAATTAGGAGCCCAGAGGGGCTGTTCCTGCCCCAAAAATGCTGTGGTGAGGCAGCTCCGAGGGAAAACACAAGGAGTTGGGGAGAAGTTTCCAGTTTCCAGCTGCTGGGTCCCCTGGGAGCAGGGAGAGGGGGAGAGGGAGGGATGTTCTCTCTGCCTTTGGGCTGGACCTCCATCAGACTCCTTCATGTCAACAGGAGGGAGATTGAACCCTAATGAATCCTTCACCAGTTACAGCAAATTTATTCTTTTGATTTCCCTTTCTCCCCCCCCATCTCGTTTCACGTGGGCTGGGTTGGTTGTTGTTGGTTTTTTGGTTTTTTCCCCCCCCCCTTTTATTTAATGTTCCTTTTCTGGCAGCTCCTTCTTTTTTACTTCTCTCCAATGTAAAACACAGTTAAAAAGCTGTGGTTGATTCCAGTTAAATACCCCCTTTGGGATTACCCAAACACACACACACAAGGACCCCCCCTCTTTGATTGTTTCCATGGCAACGTATTTAAATATCTCATTCACTGTGTCCAAGTGAGGAGCTGAAGGGTTTGGAGGAGCTCTTTCTTTCCCTGCTCCCTCACCTCCCTCCTCCCCCAGATTACTCCTGCTGGAGCTGTGCCTGCTGGGATCCACAGCCTGCCCTCTCCAGGCTTTGGCTGGAGTGCAGGATGCAGCAGGAATCCGTCCTGTGTACTCCTGGAATTCCAGAGGAGGAGGATTAAGCCACTAATACCCGGATTACAACAACACAGAGCTGCTGTGATGGCTCAGGGACGGTGGGGAAGGGCTCTGCAGCTCTGGAATGTGTGTCCTGCTTGTTAAAGGGGCTCTGCAGCGACCTGGGCCCGTCCTCTTGTTCCTTAATGGAAGCAAAAAGCTCTGGAGCCGTTTCCCTCCTCTGCTCCTTCCAAACCCCACTGAAGTCGGTGCAGCAGAGCCCAGGATTCCTCCCAGCTGCTGCTGCTTTAACTCAGAGTCCATCTGCAGGTTCCATTTGCCCTTGTTCTTCTCCTCCTGGAAGCTCTGAGGCAAGAGCAGCTTCCACACTGCCCTGGAAAGACTCCTCAGAGATCAGGGCTCTGCAAACCCCTGATTGATTTGGGGGGGTGGTGTACTAATGTTCCTTGTTTTCCTATTTCATCTCAGCTCTGATTTCTTCCTGGCAATTTTAGCAGCTGAATCACGGCAAGAACATCACGCAAATTCCACTCTTCTTGAAAAGAAAGGGGAAGGGAAATGAAAAAAAAAAAAAAAAGGCTTGAAAACACGAAGCAAGGACCTGCAGAAGCAGAGGATGAAGCTGAGGGGGCCTTTCAGCGTTGCTAAACTTGGGAGTCTTTAAAAAAAAGAGATCAAGATGCTTCTGGGTGATGCTTCATAATTTCTCAGTGCTGGGCAGAGACCCGTGGAAGGGTTCACATCTGTAAATATTTTATTCCTCTGACCAAACCCCATGTGGTTCCAGCACACGTTGCTCCCTGTTCCAGCACAAGGACTGAATTATAAATGACCAGGGTGGAAAGGACCTGGCCAGGAAAAGAGAACAAAAAGCACTTCTATGGGCATGATCTGAGAGTGAGGAGTGAGGTGCTGGTGAGGAGAGAGGGGGAAGAGTTGTGGTTCATCCCAGATCTGCTCAGGGAACTCTGCAAGGACAAGCATTTCCTGCAGCTTTCCCTTCCTCCTGTTTTATCCCCTGTCATTCCAGCAAAGGTCTTTAACAAATGAAAACCCTAGGAGCAGTCAATAGCAATTACAGGGATTTATCACAATTGCCAATCAAGGGGTGTTGGGAAGGCTCATCCTCCTTGTTTAAAGGAGCTTTCAGTGCTCACAGGCCACAGGCTGCCTTTAGGAAATCAACTGCAGGAAAATTCCAGCTGCTGTGGCGTTCCATGACCCCAGCAGACACCTTGGAGCTCAATTCCTCCCCCCAGCTGTTTTCTGGCCCTCGACTCAAAGCCTGAAACAATTATTTCGTGGTTTTGTAGGCAGGGAGGGTGTCAGAACACAGGGAGGGTGCCAGGCAGAACCCAGGGTATCAAACAGAACCCAGGCTGCCCTTGGCCAGTGCTGGAAGGGAATGTGAGAAGGCTCTGGCCACACTTAGCCCTGGGTTTGCTGCTCCACACCTTCCTGGCCAGGAGCTCTGCCTTTGGCTGTGCTGAGCCAGCTGCTGTTTCAACTTGGAGACAAAACCAACACACCTCGAGGCAAAATTCAGCTGTGCCTGGGGGTGCAAACTCTCCCTCCCAGATGATTAATGCACATTTCTGAGGACTTTATTCCCTGCTGATAGTGCTGCCCTGAGGAGAACACTCAGCTGATCTGTATCAGTGCAGCCCTGGCTCTGCAGGACAGGGAAGGGAAGCAATTCAAGCCAATAAAGGGTTGATTTCATTCTGCTGATAAGACTCTATATTCCTGTCTTGTCCAGAGTTATTCTGCCACCCACACATTCCTGTTCCCAGGTTTTGGCCAAGCACATATGTCAGGGACTATATGAACTCCAGACTGATACACTCGAGGAGTTAAATTAGATCATAAAACTGCCCAGGGATTGCTGACTCCTTCCCTTGACCTGGCTGAGCACTTGGCAGCAATTTATGGCTCCAGTTTTCCATCTGAGCAGCCCCTGGGTCTGGGGAAGGACCTGGAGGTGTGGTGGGGCTGGGAGGTAACACTGGAGGGAACCAGCAGGGCCACAGCAAACACTCCCTGCTGCTGCCTCCCATTCCCATCTCCCCTGAATGCCTGTTGCCATCAGCAGCACTATTTGGACTCTTTTCCCTGGCTTCCAGTGGGATCTGCTGTGGTTAAAGGACTTCCAGCATCCAACTGCCACGGATTTCAGAGGCTGTTGGGCACCTAAAGGGATGTTAAAATCCCCACACTGCAGTGATTTTCACACTGGCACAGCCTGCTGACTGTCAGCAGGGCCATTCCTGGTGCTCATTGCTGTGGATAAGCTCCAGCTGACCTGGAGGGCCTTGGCCAGCCCTGGGACAGGTTATCCCAGGTCCAACCCATCCTCCTCCTCCTCTCCCTCATCCTGTTTCCTGCTGCTGCTCCAGCCCCATTCCCCTGCTCCCACATTTACTGGCTGGCTCTGGTCCCATCCTGACACCTCTCCTGGAAAAGGAGTGATTGATTAATTAACAGGGCTCCTCATTTCCCAGGAGCTACACAGAGCAAACACCTTTTCCTCTGAGTTTCCAGGGGGAGGTTTATCCATCCAAGGCACCTCAGTTGACAGGTGCTCAAAAAACCACCCGGATGCCTGTGTCAGCTGCTGTGTTCAGAGGAGTAAATGCAGTTAATTTACCTTCCCCTGGCACGACATGGAGCCTGTCATTTGTGGGGGAGTGGTGGAGCTGGGTTGTTACGAACAGGAACACTCGGGCTCCGGGGGAAAAAGAAAACCAAAAAAGCAAAAAAAAAAAAAAAGAAAAGGCAAAAGGAGTTGATATTTAATGGTTTGAGGATCAGGGAAGACACAGGGCGAAAAATAAAATGGAGTTTATGGAATAATTGCCTGTCTGTTGCAGAGGATGAGCTGGATCAGCCCTCGTGAGGCGTCACCACTGACGGAGTGATTTCTGCTGGTAGTGGAGCAGCACAAAAGGGTTTTAAAGGAGCTCTGCTCCACTCTCCTGAGGCCCCACCTGCAGAGCTGGATCTGGCCCTGGGCCCCCCAGCTCCCTGCCTGCCCCCCTCATCTGGTGTCTCCCCCTAATTAAAGCCAGCAGACCCCTAATGACCATTCTGCAAACAACTTGTGTGGAGCTGGGGGCAGACACCTCATCCATCACGGGAGATGAGGAGCACTCCACGAGCATCCAAGGGATGGGAAATTAAAAAAGCCAGAGCGGGAGAGGAGGCCATCATTTAAATTCCTCAGCTCCAATTTGGTGAGGTGCTGCTAAATATGCTGAGAGGGGCTGGGAGATAAATGGGTCAGGCTTGGCCTTTGTCAGCACTCCTGCATCTCTAAATCTCCTTCCAGGGCTGTCACTGTTTACTGGGTTCCCAGACTTAGGGAGGCTTTTCCTACGTGAAAAACAGTCCCTTCTCTTCTTCCTGCAGACAGTCCCTCTCTGGGTCAGGGGCCACGAGGAAGGGAGTTTTCCCTGCAGGTGGATTCCATTTCCTCACCCTACAAATGGACAGAAGGAGGGTGAGGAGAGTCGTGGGATCATGGAATGGTTTGGGTGGGGAGGGACCTTAACCAGGAGCAAAACCAGCATGAGATCTGAGGCTGCAGGACCACTGAGTGTCCCCTCACCCCAGGGCACTGTGTGCTGGATTTACCCCTCCCTGAGAGCCCAGACTGGGGCAGTGCAGGGGAAAACTCAGCCCTTGGGTTTTAGAGTTCCTACAGGGATAAACCAGCAAAGCAAAGCACAGGGAACTGCTGCTGGCACCCAAATGGGATTTCTCCACCTTTCAAGCACTGGGAGGGGTTTCCAGGTCTGGGAGAGCTCAGACAAGAGTTGTTGCACTCCCCCAGGCACCTGCTGCACATCCTGGCTCCCTCTCCTGGCTCTCAACGAGTGTCTCCCCCTCAGTTAGAACCATAAAATCAGAGAATCATAGAATCACAGAATCACAGAATCACAGAATCATAGAATTATAGAATCACAGAACTACAGAATCATAGAGTCACAGAATCACAGAATCATAGAATTATAGAATCACAGAATCAGAGAATCATAGAATCACAGAATCATAGAATCACAGAACCATAAAATCATAGAATCAGAGAATCACAGAATCAGAGAATCACAGAAATACAGAATCATAGAATCGTAGAATTACAGGACCACAGAATCATAGAGTCACAGAATCACAGAATCATAGAATTATAGAATCACAGAACCACAGAATCATAGAATCACAGAACCACAGAATTACAGGACCACAAAATCACAGAACCACAGAATCAGCCATTTTCACCCTGTCATCCCCTGACCAGGACACTTCCCTGCTGCAGATTTCCCAGGCCCCCCTGGAGCTAATGGGAGGTATTTATTTCCATTCTCTCGGTGCTTCAAGTTTTAAGCACGGCAATAATTCAATGTATCTCGTTTGGGGGGGATGAAAGATTGCCCTTATTTCCAGCTCATTTTTTGGCGTGTTTTATTTCCCCCTCTCTCTCTCTTTTTTTATTGAGCTCTGAACATTAATAATCAACCCTCATTAATTCAGTTAATTCTTCAAATCCTCATATTCTTCATGCCCGGCACTAAAAAGCCGAAGAGGAGACTAATGAAAGCTGAAGACACGGTTAGAGTTATTAAAAATCAATTTTTTTTTTATTTGGTAACCCCGGGGGGTGTCAATATTCTCATCTCACATCTTCAGCGGTGTCATCCCTCCCACAGGAATTCTAAATTCCGAGGCTTTTCGGGGAAGCAGGAGGGCCTCTTCTGGGAAAGCTTAATTTTGAAGTGCTGACCTTCTCTTTGGGGGGCTGCCGACCTTCCTGGGGCACAGGAGGTGGAGGAAGAGCTTTGCAGGCCAGCAGACTCCTGGCATTGCTGTCCATCCTCCCCACAGGTGAGGGCAGGAGGGGACTGGGAGGGGACTGGGAATCGTCCTGCCCCGTTCCTGGCAGGCAGGAGGCTCGTGGTGAACACCCAGCCCGGGTTCCTGCCTCTCACTCGAGGAGGTTGGTGCTGATGGAAGGTGCAGAGCACTGAACACAGAGCAGGGCTGGCAAACAGAGCTGCCCCAGGGCAGGGGGGTGAAGGAGGGGTCACCAAGCTGAGTTTACTTCATGCTTAAGAAGTAAGGGAGAGGTGATTCCCTGGGTTCTGCAAAAGTTCATTCCCTCCTTGGTCTCCATCTGGGTTCCTTTTGGCAGCATTTCCAATCTCAATAACACACCTGCAGCCCCTCTGCTCACCTGTCCCCTGAGTTTGTGGCGCCCTTCTAAATTTAAAGAGAGGGATATTTCCCCCTCACAGGGGTGCTGGGATGCTGCCTGTGGGATCTCAGACCCGTGGTTGCCATCGTGGTACCAGCCTCAGACACGGCTCCATGGCAACTGCTGCCTTCCCACTCCCTCCCTTCGAGGATGCTGCTGCTGCTCCAGCTCCCAGCCCCTTCTCCTTGGGATGAGTGACAACCCCTCCACCCCAGGGGGAGAAACAGCCTTTTGCCAGCACCTTTTTCCCCTCACAGGGCTGGAAAACACGCCGTTGGAGGGGGTGATCCACCCACTTCCAGCCCCACCTCTGTGGGATCAAAGGCTTTGTGGGCACGGGATGCCCGGGACACTCAGCCCTGAGCAGCTCTCACCTCCAGGAGTGACATTCCAGGGGAATTCCATTGTGTATTCCGGCCAGGTTCCTGCGGGGATTCGCTGCTTAAATCTCCTATTCAAACAGATAATTAAAATGTAATGGTGTTTACATTACAGATGGAGCTGGGAGAAAAATAATAATAGTAATAATAATCATAATAAACACTCCTTTGCCGCTCAGGGGAGTTTGTCAAATGGCTCCTGGAGAGGCTTGGCACACTTTAATGAGTTTAAAGAAGAGGATTTACGCTGGGCAAACTTACTCTGTTGTTCACAGGAGGCTGCTGTGAGGTGAAGCAGCATCCAGAACACCCAGAGCAGAGAGTCTGCAGCAGGACAAGATAAAAAAAAAATAAAAAAAAATAAAACCTGAAAGGGTATTAAAATCCCATAACTTTTACAGCAGTGGATATGCAGAATGGAATTGCAGCTCTGCAGAGTCCAGAAGCTATTCTGAATTAATGGCTTGGCTTTTCCAGTCCATTCAAACAAGCTCATTTCATGCAAGATAAATTACAGGACCCTGCCACCCTCCCTCCCTGAGAGGGCTCTGGATAATTCATGATGAGATTGTGAGGGATCTGCTCTGGAGGCTCCAGCACTGGATTCACCCAAAACCAGCTGGAACAAGAAGTTCCTGTCTAAACAAAAAGAGGGAGAGGAGCAAAGGCAACCCCTGGTGCAGCACCTAAAGCAACCCCAGGAGAATTAAGGGTTGTGCTGTTCAAATGCCTTCTAACAACGGGTGGTTTGTCTTGTGGGGCAAGAGAAGCTTCATTTGGGTGCAGAGGAAAGGTGGCTGGAGGACTGGTCTGGTCCTAAACCCACTGCAAAAGGACTGGACAGCCCTGACCTGACAAAGCTGAGAAATCCAGGAGCTGGAACCCTGAGATCCCTGTTTTCCCTGGCAAAGTTGGCTCGGTCAGCCCAAACAGCCCCATTATTGGAGCTCAGGGCTCCACAGGCAACAGCAAACATCCAGTGGGCTTTTCCCCTCAGCACACCCTGTCCCCCTCCTGCCAACACCATCCCTGCTTTTGTCACCCACTCGGGCCACTTAATTCCCTTCCCCTTCCTCTTGGGAAGAGCTGACGTGTGATTCTTGCCGTGATTAACGCCCTTGTGCTGCTAATTGTAATTACACCTTATAATCACCGTCGTGAGCCTCAGTTACTCATCTCTGCCTCATCCCAGCGTTTTTTCCTTCTCGGAGTTTCTGGAAGCTGTCTCGGCCCTGCACACACACCCACAGCAAGCCCAGCATCCCAAATTCCTCTGTTTTCTCCAGAGGGATTAAACCCGAGGCCACAATAATGAATAAAGGCCAGATCATGGGTTGGTGTAAATCAGGGCAGCTTCACTCGTGTCACCACGGTGATTTAGAGCGGTTGGGGTGTTGGATGTTCCACTGAGAAACCGGTGACATCCCAGGAAATATTTCTGCCTCGGAGGCGCTTTGTGATGCGGTTTCCACGTATCGAGAAACGCATAATTTTTCTTTTTATACCTCCATCCTCTTACATATTTTGGAGAAATGAGAAAAAAATCGGCCCTGCTGCATCCTGTATATTATGCAGCATTTGGAAAAAAAGCATTTCATTGTGCACCTCGTGAGCACACTGGGACTGGTTCCCCTCCTGCTCCTGTCGATGTTTATGTGCTGTAGCTGTCAATTGGAATCGAGCAGCTCCTGCTTTACACCCCAGCCAGTGCAAAACCAGCATCAGGCACCAGGTGAATATATCAGTTTTACAGGGAGGGTATTAGAATAAATTCCAATCCGAGCCACAAACAGGAAGCTCAGCAGTGAGAGCCACGTCTTTAACGACTTGCAGAACAATGTGGGTTTCGGCTCCAAAGCTGGGCAGGGTTTTGCCTGCCTTGCTCCAAACCATGGACAGGGCACGAGACTGATTGATTGTGTGGGCACCCAGGAGCTCAGAGTCGAGGCTTGATGGACCTGGAACTATTCTGGGTGCTGAGGAAACACCAAATGGCCTCAGGTGGGAGGCTGCTGGAAAACTGTCAGCGTGGTTTCCTCGCTCCATCCTTCTCTGGGCGAGGGTTTTAATCCTGGGCGTGGGCTCCAGGCTGAGCATGTGCTGCCTTCAGAATCCACCCCCATTCCCAAAGAACTGGAGGGATGAATGAGTAAAGAGGTGAACTCCCAACCTGGAGATCACTGCTGCATTAATAAAGCAACTGTGAGCCAATTGTCTCAGCTGCCAGGGCCAGCCAGGATTATTAAACCAGGTCCCTGATTTAATTAGGGCGCTCAAAACTCGTGCTAAACCCCAGAAAATGCAGCTCTCAGCTAGAACAGGGGCTTTGTGCAGGAGGGGTCACTGCAAAGGGCAGCTCTGCCCGTGGTATATTCCTGATTATTGAATCAGAGGCTCCCCAGCAGGAGCCTGTGGCACCCTGGGCTGGCAGTGCAGCCTCTCCCCAGTGCCAATTCAATTAGATGCCCCCAGCCTGAGTGGCAGAAAATGGAGCTGAAGCAAATGCCTTGTGACTGACTAAGCATTACACACTATTTATTCTTCCACTCTCACTCTGGGTTTGAACTGTGACTGCAGGAAAAAGCCACCACTGCCCGTGACTGGAGCTGGGAGCTGACAGGAAGCTTTTTTTTCCCCTTTTGAAGAAAATCAATTTTCAGACTTCAAAGGCTCCACACCTCAACTGCTTTTTCCTGGCCCAAAACTCTGCTGCATGTTTTTTTTTCCTCAGCTGACTAAAACGATCAGCATGACTGGGACTTACTCCAGCATCTGAAAAATGCCATAAATCATATTTCTGCCCTTTTTCCCCAGCATTGGTACCCAACCTGCATCCTCTGCAACACACCAGCTCTGAGATCAGAGCACAGACTCCCTTTAAAAAGTGACAAGCACTGAAAAGGAAGCAAAGGCAAATTAAGCTTCAGAAAAGAAAAGTTAAATGACTCCATTGTTATCTGGGTGGTTTTCAAATGGACCCGTCAAAGTTCGGAGAATTAATTTAATTGATAGCTACAGATCAACAAAAAGATAAATGGAGAGATTAAAAAGCAGCCTTCACACTCAGCTGGGGCTGCAGGAAATCGTCAGCCCTGGCTAATTGTTCTATTTTGCAGTTTTAATTAAGTGCAGCCTCCTGAACGAGCCGCTCCAGAAGTGCCCCAGCCCCTGCACATCAGAGCTCCCAGAGCTCCCTGGATGTGCTTTTACTGCCCTGGAACCAGCTCCTGACCTCAGGGACTGGGGTTGGTCGGTGTTTTTGCACTGGGTGAGGTTCCTCAGAGGACCAGCAGGGAAAGGATGGATTTAATGGAGTTGGGACAGCAGATGTGAGGCAGCTCTGGGCCGAAAGAGGGGGAGCAGGAGATGCAGCGTGTGCCTGTCGTGCAGCTTTGGATGTGCAACAGGGGGATCCATCTCACCATCACTGCTTAGCAAAGTTTTTAGCTGTGTGCTTAACTTTAAACAGCAGATAAAGCCAGAGCAGCCAACAGGAGTCCTCTGTGTATTTATTCACATGATCACAGATCTTTCTCGTGGAGACTCGTTCTCAGCACTGTCACACCTATAAAATGCTTTTCCTCCCTGTCTGTGTTCCCGATTTTTGGGGTGTTTTGCCCAGCCTGGGCACTGGCTGTGCAGGGGAAGGGTAGCACAGGGGGCACTGTGTGGGTTATTCCCTCGTGTCCCTGCTCTCCTCCTCCCCAGGCTCTCCCTGCACCAGCCACGCTTCCCTGACCACACCAAAATCAGAGACATCTTCCAAAAATTCAGGTTGTACTCAACAGCCTTGTCCTTAATCCCTCCACTTGAGTGTATTGATAAGAAAATACCAATTAAGATTCGTATTCCCACGCCAGACCTGTAGTCAGAGACTAAGGAGATTATGTGATCACTCTAATTTCACACCCAGGAATGTTAAATAATTATAACTTTATCTCACTCGAGCAGCAATGGCCCAGGAGCTCCAGGGGCCTTTTGGCCTATTTGCTGGTGCCACTGCAGATGTCCCCTGACCTTCAGTGGAAAACAGCCTGGGTGGCCTCTCTGTACCTCCAGGAGGGAGATTTCTGCAGGAGAAGCAGGGCTTTGGCAGCCTGGCTGCACCAAAGAGCTTCCCCAGGTCCTCAGGCACGTCCAGGCGTGGAGGACAATATTCATGAGGAGCTGCCAGACCAGGAGTGATGGCTCAGTGCAGCACACAGGGGGGAGCTGAGGTTTGCTGAGGGAGCAGAGATAAAGGAGGGCTTTCACACACCTGAATCCACCAGGCCCACGTGAAATCCAGCAGGAGCAAAGGGACACAGAGTCAGAATGGTTTGGGTTGGGAGGGACCTTAAGGCTCATCCCATCCCACCCCTGTCATGGGCAGGGACACCTTCCACCAGCCCAGGTTGCTCCAACCTGGCCTTGGACACTTCCAGGGATCCAGGGGCAGCCACAGCTTCTCTGGGCAATAATTTGCAAGAGAATTCCAAGCCAGAGCTGGCAGCTGTGGGATTTCCCCCAATTTTGCCTCCACTTTCTGTGAAGTGAAAACAACAAATGTGGCTTTAGGGGGAGTTTTAATGACCAGCCATCCTCGAGAGCCCCCAAAACAGGGACTGAACTAAGGAAAGCCTGGTTCATTTTCCTTTGGAAAACCAGGGGGAATGTGGTATGGATTTGGAAATTCTAGTGGAAAATTCACAGGAAGAAAAAAAAGGCACACCCCCCCCCCTCATTCCGTGGCCACTCAGGACCCCCCAGCCCGGGCAGGGTGAGCCCAGGTTTTCACTTGGCCACAAAGGGAATGGCCTGACCTTTCCCAGTTAATTTCTGAATGCTCCAAAACGAGTTATCTTTTCATTCTTCTTCCATCTTTTCACTGCCAAGGGAAAGAAATCAGGACAGGGCTCCTGGGCTGGCTGGATCTTGCAATATTTATCACCTGCAGCCTTGTTCCCACCAGGAACACTCAGCACTGCTTGAGCTCATATGAAACCAGTCAGGGAGACTGGGACAGCACTGGGAGCACCATCCTGTGGACAGCCCTGAAGGGAATAAGGCCATTCCATTTGGGAAGAGCCACATCACTTACTGAATGTCCCATTTTTATGTTGCTGTTGGGGTTTATTTTGAGTCAGGACCCAGAAGAGGGAGACAGCAGCAGGAGGAAGATGGAGGGAAAGAAGAAGAAACAAGACAAAGTGTGAATGAACAAGAACAAGGGAAGGGTTTTCAGAAAAAAAAGGCAGTGGGGAGGGATTAGGATTCAGGCCAGCCAAGTGTGCAGCCTTCCCAACATATGATCTGTGTAAGGAAAAGGCAGCAGCACATCTGAGCAGAATTACAGGTGGCTGAATTAATTAGCTCCGAGTCCCAACACCCCCAAACATCAGGCGCTGGGATTAAGGACTCAGAGCTAGTTTGCTGCTGAATCCCAAACCTCAGATATTATTTGGATTCAAATTGGAAGTGTTGCAGATGGGTTTGCTTAGGGAAGGAGAGAGAGCTGTCTTTTCCTATTCTCCCTCCAGCTAAAGCAGAAAGGCACCTTTCTCTTTCCTTCAAACGTGGTGTGAAAATCACTGCAGCCTTCCCTGCCTTCCCTCTGGAACTGCTTCCCACCTTAACAACATTCCAGGTCTCTTCCAGCGTCCCTGGAGCTGCAGGATGGGCAGGCAGAGAATCCCTCTGAGGTCTCTTTCTGTCCCCTGTGCCCGTGGGACGTTGTGCCACAGGAATTTACTGCCCTTAAATGCTGGAAAATTGTGACTGAACAAAGGGATCTGGTGACAAACGGCACCTGGAACACGGACAACTCCTCTTGATTTTGAGGCAAAGCCCCCAAAGGCTCACCAATAACCAGGCTCAGAGAGGTTAATCAGAAGAGCAGACAGGCATCAGAACTACGTTGTTTTCCTGTGATAAAAATGGGTTGTTCCCTCTAAAAAAACAACCCTGGGTTGTTCCCCATGAGATGGAAATAAACCCTGGTTCGGCAGCAGTGGTGGAACAAAGCCCTTGTGCTGGTGAGACATCAGACATTCCCCTCCTGTGGATGGGGGGGGACAATCTGTGCAGGTGGAAGAGTTCATGGATCTGGGGGAAGAACAGACCCTGCAGCACCTCCTGCTAAATCAGGTGAGGAGATTCCACCTGCCAGGACCACCCTGTGCAGGGCTAATTATGTGCTGGCACAGGAGGTGCAGAGGCAGAACTGGCAGTGCTGTTGCCTCGTCTGGAGGTGCCAAACGAGCTGGTGAGTCCATCCCAGCCCCTGGGCAGCATCCAGGAGCAGCTCCCAGGGACACAATTAGTGCTCCTGTGGCTTTGGACGGGATGTGATCAGAGGCCTTGGAAGAGATGTGTGTTTGTCACAGCTCTGGGGCCCGGGCTGGGCTGGAAACACAGGCACTGCTGCCGTGCTCACTCAGGGGAGGATTATTGGGTGGATGGAAAGCTTGGGAAAGCTGGGAGAAGAGGAAAGGAAAAGGAAAAGGCAGTTTTGGAACAGTGCAATCAGCAGAACACTGAGTGTGGCAAGAGGGATGGTCATGGAGAGCTTCCAGTGTATCCAGAGCCACACCACCTGCCCTGGCAGGGCCTTTCTTGAGGTGGGGGGACATTAAATTGTGTCCTTGGATGGGCAAAGCCTTGGAGAGGGCAGGAGCCCCATGGGCCTGGGTGAGAGGTGGGATCTCATCTAAATTAACACCTCAGGCTTGGAGATGATGGATGTGCAAACCCATCACAGGCTGGATCTTTTGCACTGGAGCATCCCACGGTGTCCCCTTGGAGGAAAACCCTCCTTCTGGAAAGGGAGAGAAAGTCTGGCAGGGGAGAATCCTCCTGGAGGATTCCTGGCAGGAAGAGCCACGTATTCCTGTTATCTACAGCACCTCTCCCTTGCTCCAGGGAGCCATGGGGGTGCAGATTAAAATCTGAGCAGCCCAGAGTGCACCCCTGAGGTTCCCAGAGGGCAGGGGGGCACAAAGGGGGGGGTCAGGCAGGGTGGGGGACTCCAAACCTCTGCCTGCAGCAGCTCCAGCCTCCCAAACCCCACAGCCCAAGGGTGCAGCCTCAGCCCTGGGGCAGGAGGAGGGACCTGGGTGTGCTGTGGAGCTTTGCTGACAGCACCAGAGTCAGAGATCAGGAAGGAACAAATTCACAGCGAAGAACACGCAGCAAACAATTCCTTTGTCAGTGATTAGTTAGTGGAAAATTGCCCCTGACTCTGCAGCCTCCTGCACTCCTCAGGACATCAAAGACCTCATTCCACACCAACTCTCCCCTATTCTTTCCCTCTGGAGTGCAGGGGAGCAAATCCCATCCCCGGAGCCTTTGTCCCCCTCTCCCAGTCCCCGCTCCCTGGGCAGGTTTGCAGCGTCCCCACCGCGACAATAAAACTCCTGCTGTTTACAGGCAAAGGAAAAACCCACCTCAGCACTTCTTTTTTTCTTTTTTTTTTTTTTGCCGCGGGAGGAAAATGGGGAGGGGAAAAAAAAAAAAAAAAAGGCACATTTTCAAGCACTTTAGATCGTGGCTCCTGCAAATTAGAAAGTGCAGGCGCTTTCCCCGGCTGGAATAGAGGCAATTACCCGGTGAAAGCGAGTCCCATTTGCAGCCCTGTCGCCTCCCAGCCCCGCCAATGCTTTTAAGATACACAAGATACACTTATTTGTGGCTGGAGGATGTCCACCTTCAGCGGGTTGCGTCTGCTCGGAGAGCAGGGAACGAGCAAATAGCTCGGCTTTGTGTTGTTCTCACACCGGTTAAAGGAAAGTTTTTTGAAAGCCTTGGGCTTTTTATCCACAAAAGCTGCAAACTTTTCCTCCTCCGCAGTGTTCTTCAGGCCCCAGACCTGCCGTGGCCTTCCCCTGCTGGTTATTCACAGTACCGGGTATTTATATAGAGATAAATATATATTTATATAAATAAATAATATATAATAAATATATTATATATAAATAATAGATATAGTATATAAAAATATATATTATACAACATACATAATATATATTTTAATATATAATTATATATATAATATATACATTTTATATATATTATATATCATATATAATATATATTCTATATATAATTATATATAATGTATAATTACTATAATAATCATTATTATACATAATATATTATATAATATGATAACATAATAATTATATATAAATATATATAATTATATATAATATAATATATTATAATATATAATCATATAATATATGATTATATGTTATATATTATTATATAAAATAGAAAATATATAAATACGTAAATAAAAACTATAAATATATATAATAAATATAAATATATAAAAATAATATAACAAATAAATACATATATTCCACAGTGTGTGTGTCTATATATATACACACCTCAGAACTTGCTTAACAATTTCTGTGTGCAGGAAAAACACCCTGAAATAATGAATAATATTGCCCCTCTGATTCAGTTTGTTCTGTCAGGATTGTTTTGGGGGTTTTTTCCCAGCTGCCCTTTCCTTTGCAGCAGCAGAATATTGCATTATGTTTTTCCTCCCCCCCCAGCCACCCCTTTCTCACTCCATCTGTGGCTGGAGGGGCCATCGACCAGCAGAAAATATGTTTAATCAACTTTTAATACTTCCACAGGCTATAATTAAGAGAAACATTCTGGCTTTCCCTCCTGGCAGAGGGGCCCCAGCCCAGCTCAGAGTCCTGCCGAGCCTGAATCCCATTCCCTGCTCAGGATTCACCAACAGCAGACACACAAAACCTCGGGAATCAGGAATTTACATCCCAGCTGCTCTCCAGAACAACCAGGAAACTTTTCCCGTGGGGAATTATCAGGGCAGCAACTGCCTGAGGCAGGGAAAGGAGCCTGAGGGGTGTCAAAGGCAGGGCTCAGAATGCCAAAGTGGGATTCCATTTATGGGATGTCTTCCAGGCTGGAGCTCAGGTTTCCCTCCCTTTGCCCCGGGGCACAGGCAAGGCACATCTGCCAGTTTATCCTCCAAACCTACCAGGATTACAAACACTGGGTACAAACATGGGGTACAAACTTTGGGTACAGACATTGGGTACAAACTTGGGGTATAGACATTAGGTACAAACATTGGGTACAGACATTGGGTACAAAAATTGGGTACAAACATTGGGTACAGACATTGGGTACAAACATTGGGTACAAACATTGGGTACAGACATTGGGTACAAACATTGGGTACAAACATTGGGTACAAAAATTGGGTACAGACATTGGGTACAAACATTGGGTACTAACATTGGGTACAGACATTGGGTACTAACACTGGGTACAAACATTGGGTACAGACATTGGGTACAAACACTGGGTACAAACATTGGTTACAAACATTGGGTACAAACATTGGGTACAGACATTGGGTACAAACACTGGGTACAAACGTTGGTTACAAACATTGGGTACAAACATTGGGTACAGACATTGGGTACAAAAATTGGGTACAAAAATTGGGTACAGACATTGGGTACAGACACTGGGTACAAACTTTGGGTACAGACATTGGGTACAGACATTGGGTACAAACACTGGGTACAAATGTTGGGTACAAACATTGGGTACAAAAATTGGGTACAAGCATTGGGTACAAATGCTGGGTACAAACATTTGCTTCCCACGAAGAAACAAGTGCTGGGTGCCAAGATCCACGTGTAAGCACATCCCTGCAACAAACACAGCCCCAAGAACAAACAGGAAATAGAGAGGCTTGTACTGATACAATCACAAACCCCGGCAACATCCCAAATCCCCTCGGAGAATCTCCTGCCTTATCCTTAAAAGCCTGAAATCCCGAGCAGTGTTTGCTCAGTCGATTCTTTTGCTCAGTAAATTTTCCTCAGCTCTCTGCTCTGGCTGGGGGGGTTTGGGTCTTTAAGTCTTACAGGTCTGCCTGGAGCTGGATCATTATTTTTATTACTATTATTATTATTATTATTATTATTATTATTATTATTATTATTATTATTATTCCCACTCCTAACTGGCTCTGCCATGGATTGTGTTGTACGAACCCAATGTCCTTTTGGGACCCTTCTGCATTTACACTGCCACAGAGGAACTCTGGGCAGAGGAAAAGAGGAGTCAGGAACTTAAAAAAAAAAACCCCAGTGCTCTGCTTTGGTTCAGGTTTGCTTTGGGCTTGCTCGTTGTATTTAATGGCCGTGTTTCTTTTCGGCCCAAAAAATTATAAAATATCTAAAACCAAAGCTGTCAGTTTTTTTTTTTATTTATTTTTTTAAAGACCACTTGTAGAAGCATATAATATATATATTATACATCATATATATTTTATATATAATTAGACATAACATATGTATAATTGCTGCCCTGATAATTCCCCAGGGGAAAAGTTTCCTGGTTGTTCTGGAGAGTCACTGGCATGTAAATTCCAGTATATATTATATATATTATATATTATATAGTGCATATATATATATAGTATATAGTGTATATAGTTGTATATATTGTGTATATAGTGTATATAGTGTATATATTGTATATAGTGTATATTATATATTATATAGTGTATATATTTTATATATAGTATTTTATATAAAAAATAATATATAAATATATAAATAAAGGAAAAATAAATATATAAATATATAAATATATAAATATATAAATAAATATAAAGATATATATAAATATATATATAAATAATATAACAAATAAATACATATATTCCACAGCCTTCTCCCCATCTCCTCCCTTGGATTAGTATCATCACAAAATCAAGGAGAATAAGCCCTGAATTATGCTCCTGGAGCCTGGAGTTTTATCAGAGTCACATCTTTTGACGCAGCACCTTAAATTTTAAGCACGTGGTTACGCTTTGCATCGAGCACCAGCTTGAAATACTCTTGTTTTGGCCCGGCAGAACCAATATTTCACATCCTGGTTCTCTGCAGGGCTAAGGAATAAATATGCAGCAGCTCATTATTCAAGCAAGGAGGGTGGTTTTGTGTTTTTAACTTCCCAGCTCTGCCCGTTCCTTCTGCCACTGGGTTTATTGGGGCAGAGCCTGCGGGTGGAGCAGCACAACCCCGCTGGGAGGGCAGGGAAATCAATGCCAGACCCTGCCCCCAAAATGCTGCTACCAACTGAGTCAGCCCCTGCAAATGTTCCCTCATTTCCAAGCGGGGCGTGAGTGTGTGTTTGGAACCCGCCGTTTATTCGGGTTAAACCCTCCCTGACAGAGTTAATTTGGAGGTGGCTGAGCCAGCATCACCCAGGAGATGGTGTCAGTCCCCCTCATTATCCCCCGTGGGAGGTGTGTCTGTGCCACCGGGGGCTGGGTAATGAATGTGGGGCTGCAGAAACACAGCCCCCCCTCAGTTCAGCCTGTTCCTCGCCCTCCCTGTGACTGGCACAGCCTGGAATAACCCAGCGGGCACCCACTGCCACACCTGGCTGCAAAAGAGGGGAGGAATTACCCCTGGAGCCTCCAATTCCTTTGCTTCAAAAATTCCCCCAGCTGATGGTGCTGCGGGTTTCCATGGGAGCCACTGGAGCTCTTCCTTTCCCCCCTGGAAAGGTGGGATCCCACACACCTTCCCATCCTCATGGAGTCAGCCAGCAGCAGCTGAACTCCTCTGGAAAGGGCTTTACGTGTTTTATTTGTCTGTGAGTGTTACCCAAGTTAATTTACTGTGATTAATGTGGCCCCTGTCCGTTGGCCTGATTTCCTGTTGAGGCAACACCAGGAGCTCCAAACACACAGGGACCAACACCAGGAGCTCCAAACACACACAGGGACCAACACCAGGAGCTCCAAACACACAGGGAACAACACCAACAGCCCTAAACACACAGGGACCAACACCAGGAGCTCCAAACACACAGGGACCAACACCAGGAGCTCCAAACACACACAGGGACCAACACCAGGAGCTCCAAACACACAGGGACCAACAGCAGGAGCTCCAAATACACAGGGACCAACAGCAGCAGCTCCAAACACACACAGGGACCAACAGCAGCAGCCCCAAACACATAGGGACCAACAGCCCCAAACACACAGGGACCAACAGCAGCAGCTCCAAACACACCAGCAAGAATAGCTCCTGTTGGAGAGGGGCAGCTCTGAGACCATTCCCTGGATTGTGTGTCCTGAATCACCACTGCTGGAAGAGCTCCACACACATCTGGAATAATGGGACTGGCAGCACCCCAGTGCCAAAGAGAGCAGAGCTCTGGGAATGTCAAACACAGCCCAGACATACTAAAATACACTAAACAGTGTGGCTATATTATACAATAATATCTATTATTATATTATATAGACAATATACTGAAATATACTGTGGGAAACCATCCAGTAGCAGTGACAGAGCAGCCAGTCTCGGGTAATAAATGAGCTGGGTAATGTGTCTCCTTGTCCTGCCCTAATTTTCCTGCAGAGCACTGAGATACTTGAGAAGGTTGATCCTAATTAACTAACGATGTGAATTTAGTTAAAACACATTCAGCCTCACGGGGACACACACTCAGGAGTGAGGCAGCTCTCATTCCATCCAGGGACAAAGGGTGGTGTCGGGGGCAATCAAGTTACCAGAATTAATAACCTGCTTCATATCAGCCAGGACCTGCCTGGGTGTGCCCTCAGCCCTGGAAAAAAATACTCCTTTTGCTAAGATTTTACTCCACAGTTGGGCCAGGGTGGGAATTGCAAGGCCCTGACTCTGTGGATTTCAAGACTGTGAAAAAATACCTGCCTTTAATTTCCTCGGCCAACTACAGGCCCTTCCTTCACATAAATAATAATCAATAGGACTCGTGCAGATGGGCTGGGAGAAAAAGGGGCTCCTGTAAAGTTCTGCTATCAGTTTTTACGTCCCAAAATTGATTCAGATAATCATCTGAGATTTTCTGTGCTTATCTGAGCCTCCGAGAGCCTCTGATACCGGGGTAACATTGTTAAATGTATTTATCACACACACACACAAACGCAGCGGTGAAATTCAGGGCAGCTTTGTGCTCAAACACGAGCCTTTCCTGGGGGAGATTCACCTCGCCAGGGGGGAACAAACTCAAGGTCAATACCCCGCTTAGCTCCAAAAAGCCACGGTTCTTAAATTCTTAATGGGACTTTTCAAGAAATCGGGGCTATTTTATTCCAGGATCTCAGGAAGGAAAGAGTGAAAAAAAAAAACAACCCCACACCAGCCCTGCTTCCAACAGCCGTGCTCTCCGGTTTGCTGTTCCCTCGGGGAAGTCAGTGGAACTCTGCAGACGTGCACCAGCTGGGTGTCTGACTCTCAGGCACCAGAAATCATCGCTGCTTTTAAACAGAACAATGGGGGAACAGCAGCATTACCAAGTCTTTGCTGCAGTTGTGATTTACTTCGCAAACAGGCGGCAGATAAACACTTAATTTCCAGCGTTCTGGAGATCGGAGGGAGGGACTGCTCTCCCTGCTCACACACTAGATTTATCACCACTGAAAAGCACCCCCCGGGTCGAGCAGAGGGCAGGGATCAGTTGTTCCATCTGAATGAAACATCCTTCTCCTTTAAGGGCCTTGGAGTTGGCTCCGTCCCTCCCTCCATCCGTCCTGTCCTTCGGCTGCAGGAGGATGATCCCTGACGCTTTTGGACTGGACCTTCAGCTCTGCTTCTGGGTGCACAGAGAAATAATCGTTCCTGAAAACAATTTCCCCGTGATTAAAGATCTGCCGCTGCTAAAAATATTTAAAGCAGGAATCATCCCGAATAATGGACTTGGCAACGTGCACCAGAGATGACAGGAACTGCTGGCACAGTGCAGAAAACAAACATCAAAAGACAAAATAGCATCAGACACTGTGAAGCACTGGAGGGTTTTTTTTTTCCTTTGGCTCGTGCCGTTTTGCCAAGGTTGTTTGTGCATCCCTGTGTCATTCCAGCTAATGGCACGAGTCCTTTAATTCAAGATATTCTTTGAGGTCTCCCCGGGATGGCACCTACACTCATTCTGCTCCCGTTGTGAGCCACCCTCTTGGTTCTAAACGAGAAACCACATTCAGCAGCAAAACTGTCAGGGCTGTTCTATTCTGCAGCTTTTATTCCACCTCATTTGCTTTCCTTTTTTTCCCCCTAAAGGAACGTTGGGGCAGTGGCAGCATGGCCTGTTCCTCCCTCCCCTTCCTGCCAGGGGACTCTCCCAAGATACATCTGCCTGTTGCCTCCCGTGGTCACTGCTGTCACCCAGCTGCCCTTTATTGATAACCCAGCCAAGAATTGGTTCTAAGGGATGTGATTGGGAGGCTGGTGAAGGGCCTGAGCCGGAGCAGTTCCCTGGATTCCTCCCTGAGGGGGCACAACACTCCAGCACCAAGGTCAGGGCTGGCAGTTCCCCAGGGAAGCGCTGGCACAGGATCAGGGGGTGTGTCAGAGCTGCCGTCAGTTCTTGTTCACAGGGCTCAGCCCTGCCAGGGCTTTGCACTCCCCTGGAAAAGGTGCAGCTTTCCCTGAACCTCCCTGAGACACACCCGGGGAGAACAAGGCACACACAGAGCGAGTGTTCCAGGGTTCAAATCACTCTGCAGGCCCCCAAAAAGACACTCTGAGGGGCCTGACAGCATGAGGACGAGACCACAGAGGAGATCAGACAAGTTCTTGTGGAATCAGCCCCGTGCTCGGAGCTGCAGTGTCAGAGCCCAGGGGAAGGCAGCAGAGCAGGGTGAGATGAGCCAAGGCCGATGGGGGTTTGTCCTTTCCGCCCTAGGGAGCTGATCTTTCGTGGCTGTGCAGGGGCAGAGCCTCTCTGCTTTTCCTATCGTTGCCTCGGAGGTGGGGGAGGGAATGAAAAGCAGGGAGGTGGAACGGGCCAAATCTCGCCTCACTGATGTCGCTCCTTTGAGCATTATCAGCAAGTGAACTCTGAGACAAACGCACAGACACTTCAAATGCCACACGGGGCCACATCCGAGGAGCCTTTTCAATTACGGGGTCTTAGAAGAGCCCATCGGAACTGCCAGGAGGGGCCCGGCTGGAGAGTGTTTGGCAGGAGCTGAGAAAACCCCTTTGGGGAGCTGAGAAACAGCAACAGGCATCAGAGAGAGCCTGGGAGGAGGGAACGGCAGAGGAACATCAGAGAGGTGAGGCAAGGACAGAGGAACATCAGAGAGGTGAGGCAAGGACAGAGGAACATCAGAGAGGTGAGGCAAGGACAGAGGAACATCAGAGAGGTGAGGCAGCGACCTCGCTCAAAGCCGAGCGGGCTGAAGGCTGACTGTGCTGAAGGGTGACTGTGCTGAAGGGTGACTGTGCTGAAGGGTGACTGTGCTGAAGGGCCGCAGTGCCGGGGACATCAAGCCCGAACACAAAGGCGCCGATTCGCGGCTCCGAAATGCAGAGAGGGTCGTTGATCTCCGCCGACATCAAGCGCAGAGGATCAAGGCTGGGGTCGTGTTTACACTCCCACACAAACACCTACAAAAGCAAGGGGGGTTTGGCCGGGTCTGGCTCGCGGTGGAGCCCTCTGAGTGGCATCCAGGCTGCCGAGCATCTCGGACAGGGCGCAGGGCGAGCTGTGCCCTGGCTCCGGGAAGGCACAGGGAGCAGAGACACGGCAGCAGCACGAGGAGAGCCCATCAAAGCGTGTCGGATGCTCCTCACACACGGCAGGGCCAATTAGAGCCAGAGCTGTGCAGTCAGTGCCCCTGCGAAGCTGGGAGGGCTCTTTTTTTTTTTTTTTTCCCAGGGTCAGAGGATAACGACCCCGAAAGTTTAAAGACCTTCCAGCACAGCGGTACAGCAGCCCTGCCAAATCCCGCTGTCAGTTTGAAGGCTTGTTAGCAGCAACTCCTCTGGTTTGTCTCCGGGTGATTAGTGGGTTTCCAGGCTCTCGGACCCTGTGAAAGAGGGTTTAGATTTGGCCTTCCCCATATAAAAGCAACAGCATTTTTACTTCATTTACTTGGTTGTTTGGGCCTTTTGCTTTGTTGTTTGTTTTTTGTGTTGTTTTGTTTTTTTTTTTTAGAGGGAAGCGTTGCTCTGGTCAGGAATCTCACTTTCCACATGCTCTGACAGTAATAAATGTATCCAATTACCTCTACTGGAGTTTTTTAAATTCACTGGTATTTGTGCAAGCACTCCCACGTACACACAGAGTTATACAGGGATTAGATCCTTAAACAAGCATAATAACTGTCTGTGCAGGCACAGGCACCATCTATAGATAGATCCACACAAACACAAGGCATCAGCACATCCATTGGGAGCACAGGAACCCCGGGATGGAGCCACATGGATGTGTGTTCATGGAACCCCTCATGCAGAAACGTGTCCATGGACAGCACAGGCGTGTGCAGGAGGCCAGTGCATGTGTTTATCAGCACAACCATCACGTCTGCAGGCTCAGTGTGTTCGCACAGGCTCCTGCACCCATCTCATGCAGCTCAGCCAGAGGGAGAGGTTCAAAACCTTCTTTCTGGAGGGAGAGAAAAAAAAAAAAAAAAAGAGTCTTGCTCTTCACAGAGCTAATTTTTCTCATTAAAATGCTCCTGGTCAAACGCATAACATTAGCATGAGTTATTGCCAGATGGCAAAAACAGGGATTAGAGGTGGGAAGACCTGCAGGAGCCTTGCCTGTGGGTGCTGGCGCTGCCAAGCCAGAGCTCATCCTGCACACAGAGCTGTGCCCCTGCCATCGCCGGGACCCCCGACAGGGCCCCCCCAGCCCTGCGGCCCTTCCTCCCTTCCCCAGTTTTCCCAGTTTTCCCGGTTTTCCCAGTTTTCCAATTCCCGGGAAATCTCCGCCGGGGCTGCGCTTCCCTCCGCCGCCCACAGGCGGCGCTGCGCAGTCGCCGTTCGGCCCCAAAACTCCGCGAAATCGGGTTTCTTTTCGGGTTTTTTTTTTGTTGTTTCTCTTTTTTTTTCCCTTTTTTTTTTTTTTTTTGTTGTTGCAGAAAACGCCAAATCGAGTTGCAGATGAAAAGCCGTGCGCTGTTTGACTTCGCGGGCCGTGTCTGAGCCTGGCACCTCCCGCGTGTGCCCTGCGGGTCCCGCACAGGGGCAGCGCCCGCTCCGGGCTGTCCCTGCTCAACAGCCTTGGCCGCCTGTTTTCAGACATCCCACTGGAAGGACGGGCCCTCCAGGCCCTCTCCCAGACCCTCTAGTCCCGGGAGAGGTGTGTTGGTTCACAAACCCCCTTTGCAGCAGAGGGGACTGTGGGACCACAGCCACTGAGGGCACAAAACCCAACCCAACCCCTTCCACAGCAAAATGCCCAATTCTCCAACTCTCAGCCTGGGTAGGTAAGTGCCCAATTCTCCAATTCTCAGCCTGGGTGGGTAAGTGCCCAGTTCTCCAATTCTCAGCCTGGGTGGGCATTCAGTGCCTCTCTGGCCTCCACAGCTCCTGAGCAAGGATAAAGATCACCTCCCATGCAGAGCGTCAGAGCTGCTCTCAGCAAACAGCCCAGCAGGAAAATGGTCAGCCCTCAAATATCAGCAGAGGTCAGGAATGTCAGTCCATGAATGCCAAGCAGTTTTAGGGAGCGCAGGTTCCACCCAGCTAATGTTAATGGCTCATTTCTGGGCAGCAGGCAAAGCAAGGGGGCAAAGGTTCAGCTCCTTGCCACTGTGCCCCATGGGGAGGGCTCCTCTTGTTCCCAACCAGGAGGAAAGATCAGAATTTAAAGAGGTCAAAGGTGCGAAGCCTGGGTCGAAAAAGTTTAAATAGCACTGGAAAAACACGGGGAAAAAAAAAAATAAAAAAAAAATCCAGGCTGTATCTCCTCCAAAAGCAAATGCTGTTAAATTTTTTAAGTCACCTACTCGTGCTGTGACGCCCACAAGGAATTAGCTGAGTCAGCCATTTCTACTCTTGTATCTCAGGAATTTGTCTGATGAATGAATTGCTTGTTCTTCCCGAGGGGAGGAAAAACAAGGACGCTGAAGGAGGAGGATGGAAGTGGGCAACACTTTCCAGTCGCGGACTTCGGAGTGAATGCCACCCTGAATTTTAGGGAAATACCTGCAGCAGGAAGGCTTTCCTTGGCTGTTTTTACTGAAATTAAACTCCTTCCAGCCCCTTTCCCTGTTCCTTTCAGGCACGAGGCCGTTTCTCTTTGGCACAGCCCGAGCAGGGGAAGCAGCAAATGTTCTTCCAGGGATTCGCTGGCAGGAGAAGGGGGAGGCAGAGCAGCTCAAGGCAAACACAGACTTTAGAGTCAGTGTTGTTCCTTGAGAATAAACCCCTGAACAAGGACCAGATCTCCAGGTAATTGTCCAGGTGACTCTGTTTTGACAGAGACCTGTCAACCCACTTGTGTTACCAAGTGCTTTGTGTTGTCTCCAGATGTTCCTCCAGTGCTCCAGCTGTGCACGAGCTCCCATCTTGCTCTGCCATTCCCACCTGGAAGGGGAGTTTCTGCACTAGAAGAGCAGCCTCTTGTGCTGATTGACTTCGGGAAAAGTGGGCTGGAAAGAGCAAACAGCTTGAATTATGGAGAGTAAAGAGAAAGGAAGAACTCGAGCCACCTCCTCCCCGGGGCAGGTTAAAAAGTTCACCTCATAATTAATGCCCTGGCACAGGGCAGGCAATTCCCAGCCCCAGCAGGTGCTCCAGATGGAATCTGGGTGTGTGGGAGGGTGTCCAACGTCAGTGTTACCCCACCTGAACAGGAGCAATGCTGATCCCTTTGGGTTCTGTGTTGTTGGGAGGGTGGGGAGGAGCTGGAATGGAATTCCCAGAGAAGCTGTGGCTGCTCCTGGATCTCTGGAAGTGTCCAAGGCCAGGTTGGAGCAACCTGGGCTAGTGGAAGGTGTCCCTGCCCATGGCAGGGGGTGGCACTGGATGATTTTAAGGTCCCTTCCAAGCCAAACCACTCCCTGATCATAAATTCTTCCACTTTGGGGCTGCCTTTGTACGTTTGTACAGCTGGACTTTGCCCCCAGCCGGGGTTCCCAGCTGGGAATGGTGAGGATGGATGCAAAGCAGAAGGGAAGGTGCCACCAACACTCCCCTGGCGAGGTCAATCCACAGGTTGACAGGCCTGGCAGGGCAGTTTGGCTCCTCCCTGACCCCTCTCTCTCAACATGTGTTGCAGCAAATCCCCGTCTCTGGCTCCGTGCCCGTCACAGACACACTCTTTGAGTGCTCTCAATTTGCATCTGTCATTATCCTCTGTGTGTGCCGGGGTTTAATGCGCAATAAAGGCAAATGACTGATGTATATTCTGCATTTTATTAGCTCTCATCTCTCCCTGGCAGCACACACAGGCCATTCTGCCTCACAGGAGCTGCCTGCTGGGCCACCAGAGAGGCCCCAAAATGGAGGTTTGGTGCCTTGGCACTGGGTTTTTCCTCCTGAAAAATCCAGAGTGGGAATTTGCAGTTATTAATGAGACCATAAAACGGCTTCACCTGTTGTTCTTAACCAGTTTTGACTTGAGGCTTTCCCAAGTTGTTCCAAAAATTTAGGCTTTCAGGTGTGTCCTGCTTTTGGCCTGAGCTGGGCAGAGCACACACAGGTGAAATGTATTCCCATAATCCACCAGAAATGAGCTTTTCTTTGTAGCTCTGTTCATAGTTTCTGCCTTAATTAGGACATATCCTCTGTCTAGACAATAAGTAACAGAACATTCTCTCCCTGCTTGTGTTCCCCACTGGTGCTTGAGATCATTCCTTTCATCTTCTTCACGTTTTCTGTGAAGTTTTGGGGGAAAAAAAAGAAATCACATCGTGGCCCTTCTGTTTCAGATTCACAGCAGCTGAAATCTCACCTTGCCATTTTGAGGGGCTGTTCAGTGGCTGAAGTCATTGAAATGTCACCTTTCCTCTCCATTTTGAGGACCTGAAAGGTACGTAGGCCCCTTCTTCCTTTCGGCCCTAATTAATCAATATATTTTAGCAGGAGCTACCCAGGAAATGTGGCCTCGAGCTCTGGATCTCAGTGGTGGAGTGGAACAGCAGCCTGAAGGGAAGCACTTGATCTTTGCCACACAGGAGGTGCTCGTCCCTCCTTTCCCATGGAAACGGGATGAGGGACCAGATCTCAAATGTGGCCCCAGCTGGGACTTTGTGCAGCAATTACTGAACCAGCCAAACTTCAGCCACTGCCGGTGTGCTCAGGTCACTCATCCAGCCCCAACAGGACCTGGCTCAAGTATCCAGGGTGCTCTTGACACAGGGAGGTCACTTTTCTCACTTGACACCCGGTGACACCAGAACCATTACGCTGGAAGTGCTTATTATTGAAATAAAACCGATTTTAAGGCTCCCCGTAAATTACTTGGTTTATGGACCTCGCAATAAAACCACCAAATAGTTTAATCATACACTGAAAAGGCCAGAACAAGCTCACAAAAAGGCAGGAGGGAGGGGAGGAGGGCAAAACCAGTGCCAGCAATCTGTGGTCTCAGAGCCAGAGCAATGAAAAGCTTGGGCTCCACCCTTGTGGGGCAGCTCCCCACGGGCACAAATCCCACATTTCCAGGGGACATCCTGGTGCTCAGCTTTGAAAATCGACCCACAGGGAGCTTGTGTTGCTCCCTCAGCAGCAGAATTCACCGTGGGTGATTAAAAAAGGCTGACTTTTCTCACACTCCTGTGCAGATCAGCAGCTCGGGGTGACGAGAGGAGCCAGTCTGGGAAACAGAGGCACCTCTCTTTTAGGTTCTGTTTTTAGCCTGTATCATCTGTCTGGGGTTTTTTTGTGTTTATCACCTCAATCACTCCTCCCTCGTGGGATGCCCTTGTGCTGGGGGTGGGTCCTGGCAGAGCAGCTCCCACCTCCCTCCCTCCCCACTCTGCTCCCACACAGCTCCAATTCTCCTCAGGGCCATGTCTCCCTCCTCACTGGCCCCCAAAAATCAGATTTAAGAAAAAAAATGTCATGTGTGTGTGTGTATTCTCCCCAATGTTCAGGTCTGGAGCTGAAAACACACACACACGCAAACAGCTCGTACGTATTTAGGACCAAATAAATTCATTTAGCACTTCACGCGTTCCATCTTTGATCAGGGGGTTTCTGCTGCAAGGATATTCAAATTAAATCAAAGCAAAAGAGATAAAAGCCGGCTGGCTTCGGTTGATCCAACCATCCAGGGAAAAAGTACATATTTTATCAGTGCAGCTGGGCTGGGATGAAGGGAGGCAGAGCACTGAAGGCAGAAAGTTCTGCAGGGCTCCAGGGCTGGGATTCCTCCCCGTGCAGTGTCCCTGGGTCTCACTGCTCTGGTGAGAAGGATAAAACCTTGGGAAAGCCATGGACCTGCTGGAGAGAGTCCAGAGGAGGCCACGGAGCTGCTCCAAGGGCTGCAGCCAGGCTGGGAGAGCTGGGGGGGTTCACCTGGAGGAGAGAAGGCTCCAGGGAGAGCTGAGAGCCCCTTCTAGAGCCTAAAGGGGCTCCAAGAGCTGGAGAGGGACTGGGGACAAGGGATGGAGGGACAGGACACAGGGAATGGCTTCCCACTGCCAGAGGGCAGGGATGGATGGGATATTGGGAAGGAATTCTTCCCTGGGAGGGTGGGGAAGGGCTGGGCTGGAATCCCCAGGGAAGCTGTGGCTGCCCCTGGATCCCTGGAAGTGTCCCAGGCCAGGCTGGAGCAACCTGGGCTAGTGGGAGGTGTCCCTGCCTGTGGCAAGGGGTGGCACTGGATGGTTTTAAGGTCCCTCCTGGCCCAAACCATTCTGGGATTCCATGGAGCTCATTGCACAGAACTGCTGTCAAGTGCAAAGTGCTGCCAGGTTTAGAACCCAGGCTGTTCTCAGCTGCAGTGAAGCCGCAACAGCAGCAGCCAGTTCCCCAAAGAACACGTGATGGAAGAGCCCAGGGCACAGGGGTTGGGATTCCAGAGATCTCTGGGACAGATCTGGAGCCTCAATATCCCTCCCTCCTCTCGCATCCTTTTATAACTCAATTATCTCCTTTATAAAGCGCTCGTGAAGATTTAACCACCAAGCGTGAGAACGGCACAAATGGAACAGAAACAATAAAACAACAACACAAAATCTTTTTACGGACACAGCGAATAGCTGGGCTGTAAACTTGGCTCTACCAGCACGGGAGAAGAAAAATACAATATATAAGTGATATCCCATCTCAAAACTAAACCCACAGAACGCCTCTGAGATCGAACAGAGCTCTCAATAAGCACCTTTCAAACAAATGGTAGGTGCAAAATGAGGTGCTGTCATTGGACAGGCAATAGTGTGAAATGACAAATATATTTCAGAAAAATCACGTTGTATTCCTCGGGAATTCATGAATCAGTGAGTGGAAACCACTCACTCGTCCCCCCAAAGTCAAAGTGTTAAATCCCTTCCACTGGCACCGGGGTTCCAAGGACCTCGAATTGACTGTGATTGTCCTTACAGTTAATTAAGCAGGTTGTTTAAGAAAAAATAAAACATCCAGCGTGGCACATTTCAGTTTTAATTATTGGCTTTCCGTGGGCAAATTAAACAAGTGGCTCTTTCCCATGACCTTCCAACCACTGCCAAGGAAAAACCAGCACCAGCCCTTCCTCTGCTGGGGCTGTTGAGGGGGGACCAGCCCAAGGCCATTGCAGCTGCTTTTAGAAGCAAAAAAAAAAAAAATAAAAAAAATTCATACAGTCAGTCTTGCTAAATTAGTTTACCTAAAACTGTATGTGTGAGTGATTTTAATCAAAATCTAATTTCCCCTCTTTTTAGAGGAACCGAAATGAGATTTTTCTAATTTACTTTTCGCGGTTCAAGTTTCTCATAATTCTTCTGCTGGTCGTGACAGCCCCCGTTGAAAAGCGTCTGCTGCTACAAAGCATTTAAGAGAGAGAGAGGAAAAAAAAAAATAAAAATTAGATTTTCAAATTGATGTGCTAAATTAAAAATGTTTAATGTTTCTCATCAAAGGCGCAGGGGTGTGCGTGGGGCCTTTGGTACAGTTGGAGGCACGAGGCTTTTTTTTTTTTTCATCTGTTTCTTTAATTCGCAGCACAAAGGCGACTCTGCTGCGAAAATTAACAAGCTGCAAGCCAAAAAAAAAGTGTTGTAAAATAGCGTCTTCAGAGGAACCACCTTTTTAATTCCTTCCCCTCCCCGTGGCTGGTCTGACCTTAAGGATGTCGTCCTAAAAAAAACCAGGTGCCGTGTTCTGTTTCTCACCAACTTTGGATGGAGTTTCCCCAGATTCTTTCGGAGCATCTGGGCAGTTTTAATTCTCTGGGCTTTACTGGTTTTAGGAAACCACATTATTCCTGTAAATTGACCCGGATTATTAATACATTCACGTCTGGGTTTCTGACTTCAGGGAGGGAGCTCGAGGCTGGGGCTGCCCCAGCAGCTGCTGGTTTTTGGGGGTGTTTGAGGCGTTCCAGGAGAAAGGGTTTAATTTCCAGGGAAAGTCCTTGGGGACTGCGGGTTGCTCAGCTGTGCCTGGCAGGATGAGGAGCTCGGAATCACGGAGTGTGTCGGCTCTTGGCTGTGGGATCACACTCTGCCTGGCAGGGAGAGGGCAAGGTCCTGGAGGGGACGGCTCCAGTGCTGCCCACGGGCATTCAGAGCGTGTTTTCCCCTCCAGGGAGGCAGATCAAACCCCAGCAGTGCCCACCGGCCCTTCCTTCGGCCACAGCTCTCCAGCAATCCCAGCGCTCATCGCACACAGCCAGCGAGGAGACATTTGCATAAATGTAATTGCTTTGATTTAAATGCGTTTCTGCTGCCGAGGCCGGGCAGGAACAAAGCCCTCTGGTGAGACAAGTGCCACCGAAGAGAACAGAGTGTCTTTCTGCAGCCCGGGCTGTGCAGGCAAGGAATAAAAGGCTGTTCTGTTCCATGTCATCCTCAACCCCCCGAGGGAACACCCAGGGGAGGAGCTGCGGCTTCTCCACCACCTTTCCAGGAGAAACCTGAGCTGAAGGACTTTTCCCCATAAATTCAGAGCTGATCCACTCTCAGGGGCTGTTTGCAGAGTTGGTGGCACAACCCAAGTGCTGCCTGTGTCTCTAAGGACAGCCAGGGACAGAGGGACAGCAGGACAACGTGCCAGGAAGGCTGCACTGGAGGGGAGTGAGAGATCAAGCACAGAAACAATGTCCTCTGTCTCTGCAGGAGCACGGAATTCATCAGGATAAATAAAAAAAAGGGGAATTATCCTCAGAAATAGGCTGTACCCTCTGCTAGAGAATGACTGTGTTGGACTCAGTGATCCTGGGGGTCTCTTCCAACTCAGAATATTTTGTAATTCTGACCCAACTGCCCCTTCACCCCCTGGATTCTCCCCCAGCACCCCGAGCACACACACAGGCTGAGCTGGGAGCTTCTGCATCCCATTCACATTCATCAGCTGTGACCAGGAGTGCAGAGCCTGGCTGCACAAAGCCCTCTGCCCAGCTGGATCCCCATTAAACAGCCATTCCCCATCCCTCCCTTCTGCTGGATCACCAGGAATGCTGCCCTGGCAGGGGGGCACAGCAGAAAAGCAGGAGCCAGGACTGGCATTCACCACGGATCACCAGGCACAGCCATGGATAAAATATTAGCCCAGTATGTCAGTGGTTTATCCAAGGATGCAGCTCCCACCTAAAGAGCAGTTCCTTAATTTGAGCTTTAACTTTTGGCTGCAAATTCAGGGCAAAGCCAGGGCAGCTCAGCACAGTCTGTCTGACTCAGAGGGAGGGAGGGAGAGAAACACACTCTGCCGTTCACAGTCTGCACGTCCTCCTGCTGCTAATAATTCTAATCTGCTCCTGTAAAGCCTCCTGAAACAGTGAAATAAAACACCAGACACGTGTCTGGGAGAGCAGCAGAGCAGACTCACCCCCAGAGAGCTGGAAACCACAAAGTTTTGGTGACACAGGGGAAGGCTGGGTCCCATCACAGGCCAAAAACATCTCCTGCCACCTTCCTGCATCCCACAGATCACTGGCCCATTCCCTGGAGGAGCAGGGATGTGGAGGGGGGCACATTCAGAGCTCATAGTTCCAGAACAAGCATCAGCAGTGACATTCAAAACAGCACCTGAGGATAATTTGAAAGGTGTAGTAGCAGAAAATTAAACCCTGTAAAATAACTGTCTGGCAAATTAAAAAAACATAATTGATTCCATTAGCTCGTTTTCAAAATTAAGTGTTGCTAATTGCCCGAGATAGTTTTTGATTTGGTACAGCCACTGTGTCTAACTGGCTGATCTGGGTTTACATTATTGACAGGCAACTGGGACAAAGTTGCTAAATGTTTGGTTTCCCTTCTGTTTTGCCCAGGATTTGTTTCCAGGATACACAGAACAGGCATCAGGCCGTCTCTGACCTTTCTGGTATCTAATTCCCATATGCAGCTGAATTTATCTGTGTGCAGAGATGTCAAAAGCTTAAACACATCCTCAAACTTCTGGAAAATCACGAGAGGGGATTAATCTGGTGCAGACCTGCATTCTGACAGCCACAACCACCAACCCAAGTGAACCTCTGCCTTTAAAACCAGCTGGGGCTCAGTAACTGCTGCCCAAGGACACGTTATAAATAAAACAGGAATCAGACCATTTCAGTGCTCCACTGTTTTCTGTTACACACTAAGAAATTAATTCAGCTTTGGTGCAAATGTGTTTATCAAATTCAAGCCCAAAACCAGAAGACCAACGAATGGTTTGGGCTTCACCTCGTGCAGGAGGTTTCTCCCATCCCAAAGGCATAAGGAATTCCTCCATCCATTGTGCCTTTGTTGCAGCATGGATAATGCTTGCCAACTGCTGGATTCTTTAATTAATAACACCCTGAACTAGGCTCACAAAGTGCTCAGAGCAGATTAGGGCTCGTGTGGAAGCTCAAGGAAGAAAGGAAAGGGAATCCCTGGAGGCCCCACAAGTTCATGATCTGCTGCCACAGGGAATGAAAAGTCTCTCTCTGCTTTCCATGGCCAAACCAGGGGCTCCCAAAACTACAGAAATCCATTGTTGACATGGGAGAAGTATGGATTAAGTTTGTAACTGTGTTTAGAGCACCAGGGGATGAATTATCCTAATTGGTGTATTAGTCTCAGTTACACAGAGTAATCACCACAGGCTGCCTCTGTTTTCATTAGAAATTTAATTAAGTTTATCAATGTTTTAGTTTCTTTGGCCTTGTTTTCCAGCACCTTCCCCAGGCTTTTCTCTGTTTAATCAATATTTTTAGTGAGATGGGAGGGAAAAGGTTTTTTTTTTCGCTGCACCCCGTTTTTAATTTTTCATTTTCCTCCAGACACGAATCTGCTCAAATCAGGAGGAGTGGGGGATAAACTCACAGTCTCTGCTGCCTAAAGGTGCTCTGGCACTTCAATATGAGAGAGCATCAAGGTTTCAAGGTCAAGCTTTTAATGCTGGGGGTGAATCTACGCTGAGCACAAGAATTTCTTAGAGCTGAACAACTGATCAACCCAGAGCATCCACCCTGCAAAGGCCAAACCCTGAGCAGGGCCAGATGTCCCTGGGGTTGGTCACGTGTATTTACCCCCTTCATCTTTCCCACACATCTCCACCCAGAGCAGCAGGTCCTTCCCAAGGACACGGTTCGGGCTTTTTAGGCTGCACAGACCTCGAGCTGCTCCTCCGGATTCCAACTGGGGGTGATGGAGCTGCACTGAGTGACAGAGCTGCAAGGATGAGGCTGCCACACTCCTGGGCAGGAGGGGAAGAGTGTCCAGCCTCAGGGGAGAGTGTCCAGCCTCAGGGGAGAGTGTCCAGCCTCAGGGGAATTGTTCCTAGATAAGGAAACCCGTGCTCTGGAAATGCCCTCCCCATACTTCCAATTTTTACCCCTCAACCCCAAAGTTTTGCTCTCTGTACCCCAATTTTGATTTCCCCTCTCGTTTTCTCCCTGTGAACCCCAAATCTTTCCCCACCCTCCCATCTTTACCTCCACATCCCAATTTTACCTCCTTTACCCCAGTTTTGGCTCGGAATCCTGCTCATGCTGCTGCCTCTTGCACACCCCTCACCACAGTGTGCTGCCAGCAACAGCCCTCCCACCCCAAACCTGGGCACTGAGGGCTGTGAACACCTCACTCAGGCAGGGGTTTGATCTGGAGAAGCTGTTTAAATACAGCCTGCAGTCAGTCCTCATCAGAGGGGATGAGCAATCACCTTCCAACCCAGCCCCAGGGGCACGGGGGGAGTGTTCCCTCCTCCCTGGGTGAGTGTTCCCTCCTCCCTGGGGGAGCCTCCCCTGCTGCCAGCTCAGCCCCAAACAGGAATTAATCCACTGAGGGCCCCCAAACCATCACTGGGGACACTCTGCCCCTGCCTGGGGGAGGCCACACGCTCTGCCTTCCCTGCATTTCATGTATTTCTCATTCTCCAAACCTGCCAGTGCAACAACGAGCCCTGTTCATAAATCACTTCTGCCCTTTTCGCTTCTCAGCCCTGCAGAGCTTTCATCAAACAAGACACAAATGGGGCCTGCAAGACAGGAGGTCACAGCAGCCCTAACTAGGTATTAATATCTGTTCCTTAAGCTTATTTTAATGGCTTTAATAGCTCCTGTGAAACAGTTACAGGTGCTTCCTGCCTCCCCTTCTCCCCGTTGGTATTTTTCAGCCTCAAAGGATAAGGAATGAAGTGAACAATTGGGTTTCTGGGGTTTATTGTTTGTATTATAGTCGAATCAAGAAAGGCCAAGTAGGTTTTTGGCCTCCTTGTGTTTGGTGCTGTGCATTAAACCTGATTGGTTACCATCCCAAAGTCATTTCCTAACGTTTCGATGGAAGTTTTCCAGGAGACCTTTCTGGGGAAAAAAAAAATAAATATTAAAAAATTTGTACCTTAATGCCACATTTTTGGGAGTCTCCAGTAGCAGTCCATGCACACACAGACAGACAGACAAACTGCCTCAGCCCGTGGGTTGTCCAGCAAGATCCACATCTGCAGGTTTGTGTCCTGACAGGGAATCAGTTATTCTACAACCTCTGGAACCAGGAGATTATGAGTCATAACACAACTGCCAGAAGGTCCCAAACAAAACACAAAGCACGAGAGTCAGAACCCCGTGTACAATTTTATCCCTGGCAATGATTTCCTGGGGTGCTCAAGAGCCAAACAGTCTCCTCTGAGTGCTGGACAGCAGTGCTCAATTCATGTTTGTGCCTCACTTTTGGTGCCCTCCCACCACAGCTATTTTTGTCCTCTACCAACGTGGCTGCAATTTAGCAATCTACTGACTTCATGCTTTTATTTTACTTTTTTTTTTTTCATAAACACACTGTCTGCTGGCTGCATAATTCAAACTCACACACAAACCACGAGCTGTTTGCTTTAGCAACAGCTATAATTTGCCATAACCTCGGCAGAAAGCCATTCTGTGCCATCTCCCTGCAAAGTGTAATTTAGCCTGGATGTGCAATCTTCCTCCCTGCCACTGGAATAGAGGGGCTTGTTTGCTAAATAATCATCACAGAGTTTTGCTCAAAGCACCAGTTTTATGCAGAGTTGGGGGCTTTGTGTCCCCCCAGCCCTCCCCTTCCCCTCCCTGCCACGCATAAAAGTTGCCAAGCTAAATGAACACTCTTTGGAAAGCCATTACTGCCATGTAGTTTTCATTTGAAAATGTCACAATAAAGCAATGTTCTTTGATGCTGAGCAGCACAACAGGTTACAGCAGGACAAAAACAGCCAGCGAGATAAATGACACATTGGAGGGGTCTAAAGGACAAGAAAATTTCACTTTTTAAAGCCTGAGGGATTTTTTACCTTTTTTTTTTCCCCCCTCCCCTCTTCTCTGTGCCCTCCTGGCACTGGAGGGAAAGAAGAGAGCACAGCCCCAAAACAGCCCAAAACTCTGAGGAGTGTTGTTGTCATTCCTTGTAAATAATGAGCTTTTATTCATTTAGTTTTTTTTTTTAATTGTGTCCTGCAAAAGCAGGAGGAGCTCAAGCAATGGAAGTTAAGGAAGTGCTGAAGGAGAAAAGCTGCTGCTTTTGGTGCAATTTAAAGCTCAGAAGTCACCTGTTGCTGAGGGTTTCCCTGCTCAACAGAGGGTCCTGAATCAGCTTTTTTTTTGGGGAGAGAAGGGGGTCAGTGGGTTTTGCTGATGGCCTTTAGTGGCAAAAGTAGTGGTCAGCAGTAAGAGTGACAAAAATAACGGGTTTGGGAACTGAGGGGTCTCTGCTGGCTTAAAAACTGGCTCCTGCTTAAAAACTCCAGGGTCTGGCTGCAGCTGGGGTAGAAATTCTGGATGTGCTGCAGGTTCTGTGGAGTTTGTGGCTCCAGGGAGTGTTTAATCCTGGAGTTCTCAGGGTGCTAAACGAGGCCAAGGGGGGCTCTGAGCAATGGGTCTTGTTCCAAACTCTTTATTCTCCTTCTTCTGAGGAAAAGAACAATTCCTCCCCGCTCTCCCTCCAAAACAAGCAGCGGGCCTTGCTGTCTCAATTTCCAGCTCTGAGAGCTGCTGGCAACCTTTCAGCAGCAAAGCTCACGTGGAAGGGAATAAAACCCCTCAGAACAACCTTGAAAATGTGCTGTCAGTGCAAAGGTTATGCCACTCAAAGGCCAGGCAGCAGGGGTTTGGGGTTCCTCAGATGCCTAAGCCGGCTACTGAAAAGCTCCTTGTGCCAAAGGCTGCAGGAAGATGCTTCCTCTTCCCTGCGCCCTGGGAATAGCAGAGATTGTGAGAGCTCATTTCTCTATCTGGTGTTTCCTGACCTTTGCAATCCTACTGTGTATGAACAGCAAAGATCAAGCTGAAGATGTGGGAGAGCTCTCAGATGAGCAGCTTATTTAGCCTGAAAACCACGAAACATCTGAGCTTCATCTCGTGCTTTAATATGGATCCAACCTTGACTTTGTCACTTTGATTTTTACCTGTCTTTTTTTTTTTCTGTTGTTTTGCCTGTCCTGATTGACCCAGAGTCTGCAGCAGTTCTTGAAAGGAGGAAAAAGCGTTTGATAATTGCTGAGTTTTGCCACTTCAGCCCATGAAGAAGTGCTTTAAAACAACAAAAGCTGCAGTCGAGTTTGCTGAGCAAAGGCTTTGATCAGGGTTGAAATCTGCTCCTTTACTGGGAGGGGAGCTCTGAAATGAGAACCCCAAAGACACTCAGAGTGAGGGAAGACCTGACTGTCCCTGCTGTCCATGTGGTTTGTCTCCACAGCCTCCTTTCTGCTGCCCTCAGTTCACTCCACAGGGAAAGTCCATTTCAAAGTGCTGGGGAGGAAAAGCCCCGAACGTGTTTTGCTGGTTAAACGACAATATTTTTATTTTGCTGAGAGTGTTTTGGACACAGGCCTGGCTCGGCTGTCAGTGTCAGTGGTGTGTTGTGCAACAGTTCACTGGTGTTATTATTACAGAACCGTTTCCTCCGTCCTGCTGCAAACATCATCCCTGATCCTGGGGCTGTCCAGGGGGAGCAAAGCTGCTCCTCAGAGGGGCTCCTGTTGGCCTGGAAATAGAGCCACTGTCTAAAATCCCCTGTAAGTCACACACTCTGTAAGCTGAGGCTTTTTGTGTGTTTTCCCTCAGCCAATCCATCACTTTCCTCCCTCCCTTCTGTGCTCAGCTCCTGCCTTGTCTTGGGTCACAGCTGCCTGGTTTCCTGGTGTTGGCCAGGAAAGGAGGAGGCTCCAGCTGTGCAGCTGGGGCTGTGAGAGGGATTTGTCACGGGGAGAGACAGTTTTATACCCCCTTAATGCAGTTAACTGTGCTCACACTGCTGGGGCTGTTCATCTTCTTTAGGGAGGTTTTAGTCCCGTGCGTGGAAGGCAAGATTTACCTCTGGGATGACTCTTGGGGGTGTTTCCTGCCTTTCACCAGAGGTTTGGCAGCTGACTGGTTAGGATTTAATGCCACCAGTGTTAATGACCATAAAACTAAGCTGAGGAGGGACAGTGATGGCTTTGGGCTCCTTCAAGCAGTGGGATGGCCAGTGACTGTCTCCCGTCCTCGTAGGCATTACAGTGGTGACAGCACAGGAATTCACTGGTGGTGGTGAAAACCAGCAAAAGCTGTGGTGTGGGAGTTCAGGAGAAGAGGAAGGTCTTGTCTGTCTTGAATGTTCTTGTTACCACTGGAAAAATTTGACTCAGTTTTGTCTGGGCTGGTGGAAGGTGTCCCTGCCCGTGGCAGGGGGTGGAACGGGATGAGCTTTAATGTCCCTTCCAGCCCGAGCCATCCTGGGATTCTGTGACTCCTACAGTGCTGAAACAGAGATTTCTACTCTTCAAATCTCCCTGACCTACCTCAGTCACTCTGGTGTGGGTGGAACAGCCCACCAAGGCTTCACCACGACGTGAGAGCAAAAGCAGCTGAAGAATTTAGTTAGTAAGAGCCAGGTTTGCCCCTTCAAGGAGTGTCTCCAGAGTTAAAACATCCAACTTCTTCTTCCAAGGCGTTTGACTTTGAACTAACACAGTTACCAAACTGGTTTTAGCTGTGCTTGGATCTCAGAGGTGGGAGCAGGGGATGGAAAACAGAGTTTCTCCGAGCCCAGCATTAATTAGACACACACACCCCCCGAGGTTGCCAGGAAACCTTATCTGAGCTGAGCCCCCAGCAATCAGCCTGGATTGTGAGGAGATCTCCTTTGTCTTCTTCCTCCTCTCCTGGCTGTGATGGGAGATTGATTTATATGAGGTCACTGTCAGTTTGAGGTTTGGGAAGGATCATTCCCAGCAATAAGGGGTGGGGAGAACACTGTCTTTTGTCACATCTGTTCTGTGAAGGAAAGGGTCATGCTGACAACTCCCTTATTAAACTGAATCCCTCATTTACCAACCCTGCCAACCCCTTGGACTGAAAGCTTTGGGGTTTTTAAACAACTTGTGTCCCTAATGAAGAACCATAAAGGAAGGGTGACTTTTTTTTCTCTCTTTTCCAGTGAAGAAGGACTTGCCTTGCTCGAAGTCAACAGGCTTTTATTCCCCTGCCCTGAATGAGCAGTCACAGAATATGGATCTGTTTGAGTGTTTACACCCAAAGTCAGGTTTTTGCTCGTGTCAAGTGCTTTAAAAGCACACAGGAAGGGACTGTGAGGGCCTTGATAAAAGGTGGAACAAAAATGACCCTAGGAAGGAGAACAGCCTGAGCACAGCTGCCACCCTGGAGCAGCGGTGACTGACGTGGTGAAGAGGATGGGAAGGGGCACTTGTTCCACTCCAGCCCTGGCAGTCTGCAGTTCTAAAGGCTGCTGGAGCAACTGGCTCTTGTGTGCCCTGGGAGAGCTCCAGGCACTCAGCTGGGCTGCTGGGGCCTCGTGCTCTGCTCCAGGGCTTGGCAGGAGCTGATGCTGAAGTGTGTGGTTGAGGAGACCAGCCTGCATCTGCCCGTGGAGAAGCTCTCACTGCTGGAATGTCTTGCCACAGGCGTGCACCAATCCCAGGCTTTTCCTGCTTTTTGAGTTGTGGGTGACTTTGGGAACGTGGGACACTGAAGGTGAGAGCTCCAGGAGGGGTTTGAGAGTTACAGGTGTCAAAGAAGGGGCTCTCACCCTGAAGAGACCTCCTCCACCTCCTTCATATTTGTCCTGAGCTCAGACAGGAGGGACGATTGTCCAGCAGTTTAATTCCACTTTTTTCCCCTACAGGACAGAAATGATGGGGGTTGGAGCAGGTTGGGATGTCTCAGTGGCTGGGTATTGATTTGGAACTCCTGGGCAAAACCAGGCACCAGCAGGTTGACAAAACAAACACACCTTGTGCAGCAAATGGGTTATTGATGATCTGCCCACAATGAAGTCATGGCTGTGACCCCACTGCCCTGACTCACAGGATTTCTCTGCCTGCAGCATGGAAAGGGCAGAAATAATACATTAATTTCATGTTGGAGCTGAGGGAATTACCTCTTTGGGTTTGTTTGTCATGTCAGCTTTGTTAATTACCCAAAGAGCTTTCTTGATAGTTGTTATTACAGCAATTTTATGCTTTCAAGCACTGGGAACCAGAGCTCTGTATAAACAAAGGAATTTATGGGTCTGTTTGCTGTGCTCTCAAACCTGGGATTTAACATCGTGTGTCTGGGGGGGAAGAGCAGCCCTTCCAGGGAGGGGGGGAGATGAAGGACATTCCCAGCAGGTGTCTGGAAGGAATGCTGGATAAAGAGATGTTGGCTGGGAGCTGAATCTGAAGCCTTTCCCCTTTTCCACGTGGAGAATTCTTACTCTGCAATAACCCAGGGCTGCTCTCCACGGGACAATAACTGAGTGTTGCCATCCTGAAGAAGGACCATGGCTGTTGTTGACAGCAGCAGCCACGGGAGCTCCTTGCTCTGAGTCTGTCCTGGAGCATCAAAGTCTCACCTCTTAGTGCTGGGGACAAACCTGCACCTCAGAAAATCCTGTTTAATACCTGCCAGGGAGAGGTGCTGTTCCCCTGGGGAGCCTGGTGTTCCCAGAGGGAAATCCTGCAGCATCCAGAACTAAACAGAGCGGATTTCTAACCCAAAACAATCTCGAGACAATCTGCCCCTGGCTCTGTACAGCCCAGGGATGATGGGCAGCACCACTGGAAACGTGTTGCTCTCTCTGCCAAAGAAACAGCTGGAAGGGAGGAGAATCCAAAGGCTTTTATTATCCCATGGGATCTCCAGGGAAGGGCTGTGCCTGGAAGTCACAGTCCCATTTTCACTCCGCTGTGAAAATCCCAAGTTGAATTCTAGGTCCCGATTCTCACTTTGTTACACTCCACTACATTGGGCTGAGGGAAAAATACAGTTTACAGTCAATTTAAGGTTCTTAATGCACCCAGAGAGGTGTAAAATAACCTCAGACTAAACAGAAATCAGCTCCTCTGTGTCCAGAGATCAAAAATCCACCTGTCCTGTGCCTGCCATGATTCTGTAGGGGTTTGAACCTGCTGCCTCGTTCATCAGAACTGAGGGGAAAATGAGCAGATCCTTGAGTGAGATGTGAAGCTGGTGAGTTCAGTGGCTTTAGGATGGACTCCTGCCTGTAGGAATTTTGCAAGCAGAGCTGCAGCTGGGTGGGTAATTCAGGCCCTGCTGGATCAGAGGGCTCCTCCTGGGCTCAGCCCCAGGCAAGGGCCTCATCCCAGGGATCCCTGGGCACTTGGACTGTTCCCTGGGCTTTGCGCCTGATGTCACTGCCCAAAACAGGGCCCAGAGGACGGTGGGTGGGCAGGTGGAAGCTCTGCCCTGGCCAGCAGAGCCCGTTGTGGGGCTCCCTCCTGTCCCAGCCACACAGGGGCTGGGCTGACACCCTGGGGTTGTTCTGAGAGGAGCTTTGGGGATGAAAAAGGCAAAACTCGCCAGGACCCGAGGCTGCTTCACATCTTGAATGAATTTGAAATGCTCTGGCTTCAATGCTGGAGCGAATTTTGTGATGGAGATTTCTTTTTTTAAAATAAAAGCCTTTTGTGTGCGCGTGTTAAAGCGGAATAATAACACTTAAAGTTTCCTTTTTCTCTTTTTCCTTCCCAAAAGGCCTTTTCAACGAGCCTTCCCCGACAGAAGTGGCCACGGGAACAGCTCCTTGTTTTTGAACAGAACATCCCAACAGGTCCGTGTGGGAGATCTGACATCAACCCAGCCCTTTGATACAGCGATTAACCAACGAGGGGCTCTTTATTCTGCCTCTAAATAGCTCTTAAAAGACAGCACTTTTAGAGTGGCACCGAATTGTTTCCCCCCATTGTAGCCCTGATTTATTCCCAGCTCGTGATGAGATCCCGGGAGGGGGAACCCGATGCTGCCCTAACTGGTTCCCATTTTCCCGCAGCTCTCATTTGCATTTGGAGCTGTCCTTGGAATTCCAGCGAGGAGTTCTCTGCCCGGCAGCCGATGGAGCCCCGGGTTCCCGTCCCACCCCCTCTGATCGCTCCTGTCACAGCGGGAGCCTTGAAATCACAACTTCATTTGCCCCTAAATTGCCCCATTTCGATGCAGGACGGGGCCTCTCCTGCTCCTTGTGTCCCGTGGTATCAGTGAGGGATCTCTCCAGCCACAGCCCGGGAACAGGGGGTTATTTAGCAGGGAAAAAAAAAAAAAAAGAAGATTTCAATAGATTTTAGTTTTATACCTTTATCTTCACCCAGCACACCACATTAATTCTGCCTGCTGGTAGAATTATTCATATATAAATATATAATTATTTATATATAAATTTATAAGTAAATATATATAAATGATTTATATATATATATATATATAAAAATAATTTATAAATGATGACTTGCTCTAAGTTTCAGGGGAGGAAACTTTTGATGGAAGTGGGGAGGCTCCCAGATGCTCTGGTTGGTACTTGGGGTCCCAGGAGGTTGATCTGTCTCCATTAAAAGAATCTCAGTTTATTTTTAGTCTGCAGGGTGTTTTTTTGGGGTTTTTTGGGTTTTTTTTTGTTTTTTTCTTTCTTTTTTTTGCTGTAGGAAAATATTCTTAATTCATAAAGCTGGGAGCTTAATTGACATATTGACTCGTGCTCTCTGGTCTTGAGAAAAGGTTCTGTTGCAATCCAAGCGCACTAATGATTGACACTAATTGTTTCCAGTCAGGCAGGGAATTTTCTGGCTGATGCTTATCTGAGTGGAAGGAGGTGCAGATAAGGGGGTGCAGCCACTGAGGCAGCAGCGTCTTTGTCATGAAAGGTCAAAATAATTGGCGGTGGCTTTCGTTTTAAATGGTGCGTTTACCATTGGTAAAACCACCCCCAAAGGAATTTAATGGCACAGAGTGGTCTTTATCCTCCAGCTGAGGCTCATCACCACCTGGGACAGGGTGGCAGTGGCTGAGCAGTGGCTGCAGGGGCAGCACAGGACGTGGGGAAGGGCTGGATCCTTCCTGCTCTGCAGTGTAATTACTGGAGTGAGCTGATTTACCCACCCCTGCGAGCAGCCAGGCAGATTTAGGGCCATTTGGGTAGAAGGAGAAACATGGTTTGAGCTAAGTGAGGTTGGGGAATACAGGCAAGTCCAGGAGCAGGCTGACCAGGAGCTTTATGCTGGTTTAGACTGCAAGGAACAAACCCAGCAATAATGAAAGCTGCCATTATAAATCTGCTGCTTATTGCTTACAGCTTCAGGCTGACTGAAAATCAACTGCTATTAGCTCCATATTAGGGGATTGTTTCTTCTGGATTTGATTACCAGGATGGATATATTTGAAATCTGCATTTCCATATAGATAGAACCTCTCTCTCTCTCTCTCATAACCCTGCTGCATTCCTGAGGAGGCAGAGGAGCTCAGGGCTGGTTGTTTTTAAAGGAATAGCTGCAAAACAGGGGCCTGGGGGGACAGGGAGGGGAGGCATGAGGAGGGAATGTGGCCTCTGGAATGAGTCTGCCAGACACTGGTCTGCAGTTGCAAACAGAGTTTTACCCGAATTGGACCAACTCGCTGTAGTTTTGGTGTGAAATGAGCCCCACTGTGCTCAGCCCTGCCCTTGGTGAAGCAAAGGGTGCTGCTCTGCTGGTTCAGAGGGCAAGAAACCGAGGCAGGGATGTGGTTTTTCCACCCCTGGTGCAGGTCGGAGCTCCCAGCTGGCTCCAGAACTGGGCTTTCCCAAGTCCTGTTCCCTCCCTGGCACAGTGGGAGAGCTCCAGCTGAGCTGCCTCACCACGGGGGCTTTTGTAAAGCAGAGGTGACAGCTCCTGTGTGAAATGTTGACATCTGCAGGCAATTTGTCCGTGTCCTGCAGCCTGTGCCAAATCCCATTTCCTCCCGTGCTCCCCTTGCTGCAAACACCTCCCACCTCGAGATTTTTTTAGTGGCAAGTAGAAAACCTCTCTATTAGCAGAACAAGGGGAACTCCATCCCTCTCAGCACCACTTTTCACCACCGTGAAAAACTTTGATTTGAATATGCAAGAACAGGTAGGAAAAAAAATGAAGTACAATCATGTAAAAGCAGAATTACTCCAAATTGATTATTTTTTTTCCCCTCCTTCCTTCTTGTGCTGATCTTGTACCTGTTTGATGTTGCTGGAATGAGCTGGCTTTGAGGGGAAATTCCCATTGGAGAAGGGGGAATTCAGCTGAGAGGTTTTTTGGTGCATGGTGGGAGCCCAGACCCAGCTCTCAGCAAAAGGGAGCTCGGTAAATTTGGATCACAAACCTTGGAAAACAAGGGCTGACAAACATCTCCTGACCTGAAGAAATTTGGACCCTCATCCTGAGACCTGTTGATGTGCAACCCTGGGATATAAACCTGGCTCCAAGAAGAATTAAGAAAGGACTTTTTGAGATGATTGTTAAAACCATGTCTAAACCCCTGTAATCCCTCTATCCCCCATGTCATCCTGCTTGAAGAAAAATTAACTATTTGGAAATTGCAGTAAAAACTTGTGTTAACATAGGTTGTCCCCATCATTAACATATCCAGCCCCAAATGCCTTTAAAATTGTGTTCTCTTGTTCAATAAAGCATTTCCAGTTTTCCCCATGCTGGAATCGTGTCTAGCTTTTATTTTTCAGACCACCACTGTGATGCTCCCACCTCTTGAGGATACAGTGCTGGGCTACCCCTGACTTCCTACCTGGACCCTCCAAATGGCTCCAGGGGACTTCTATTTCAGTGTTTTGGGGGGGGATTAATGACACAGTGAGTCTCCAGAAGAGCAGAGGCTGCAGAGGGGCACAGCCCAACCCCACCCTGCTCGTGTTTGTCACTGGGTGTCCCTGGGGTTTGTCCCTCCCCAGGCAGAGAAGTTGGGATTTGGGAGCGTTTCGGGTTCTGGACGTGTCAAATCCACAAAAATATCACGTTGGGTTTGCTGAGGGTTTATTTCTGCCTCTTGCTGGGATATTCCAGGTCTTTTATTTGCAGTGTGTTCTTCTCTCTCTCCTGTTCGGGGCATTCCACTCTTGGGCTGGGCTTGGAGGCAGAACGTGGAGACAGCAGAGCAAGGAGGAAAAAAAGCTGGAACATGCCTTGCACGCTGCTGGCTTTGAAACAAGGAGCTCTCCTTTTGCTGCCTCGTGGCATCAAATATTCATCCCGTGTCTGCTTCCTGCCGGCGGTGCTGAGAACACGAGCAGAACACGATGCTGCTCCGAGCCAGCAAACCCAGGGAGCTGCCGGGAGGTGCAGCTTTCCCGGGAAGCAGCAGTTCAGAGGGAGGGGTGTCTGCCTGGTGGAAAGGGATGAGAGCTGGAAAAAAAACCAAAAAAACAGGGGGTGGCCCGAGAGAGAGGAGACGGGGCTTTCATGGAACGCACCCGGTGTCAGGCTGGAAGCTGTAAAATCCCAGTCAGTTTGTAGGCGGGGGAAGGAGAGGCAGCGGGATGTGTAGTACAACAGGCTGCATAATAAAGAGACTCGGGTACATAACCTGTTAACCCCGAGCTGCTGCCTGCTCCACACTCTGCATAATAAAGGGCGCTGCTGGATTCCCCTGCATTGTTGTGCTGGAACAGGTGAGGAACAGCCCCGGGGGTGTCGCAGTCACCTCCTCTGGGAAGGGTGGGAAATGTTGTTTTCCCCTCCTGCTCTCGCTGGGCTGCAGCACAACGGCCTTGACCTGCTGCTGTTGCCAGTTTAGCCCCGGTCAGTAAAGACTAAAGGTGATTTCCTCCTGGCAGCTGTTCTGTGGCTGAGGGGAAGGATTTGGGGAGTGATCGAGACCTTCCCTGATCTGAAGGAGAGCAGGAATGTGTCCCTGCCCCACCAAACCAGCTCCAGTCCCTGGCTCCCTCCAGCTGGGCTGGGCTTTGGCAGCAGAGGTGTTTTTGGGAGGGGTGCTGGGGGCAGAGATTTGCTTTATTATTGTTTTAATGCCCTTTTTACTGGAGCAAACTCCTGCATTTTCCCCTGTTCCTGGAGTCACCCCTGGCTTCACACTGGCTGGAGGAACCCTGGGAAGAGCTGTCAGCACCCAGGGGAAGGTCTGTGCAGGGATCAGGCTCACTGTCAATAGTTATCCAGGCTAATTCTCCTGATAATTACTTGATTTGTTAGCTCAGCCCGAAGTGTGACAATGGGGGAAAGCATTTGCCCTGGCAGTTTTACAGCCACATAAACTTGTAAGGAACATCCTCACAGAAGATGTATTTGGCCTTTATCACAAATAATTGCTCTGGACAGCTGAGGAATATTTATTAGGGCACACTCAGCTCCAGACTTGGTCAGGAAGCAGCAAACTCTGCCTGCCAGTGCCCTGGGAGAGAGGAATTGTCACTCCTGGCAGAGGAAAGCCTAAACCTGGGCAAAGAGGGGCAAGGAAGCTGCTCTTTAACCAAAGCTGTTGATGCCAAACCAGCATTCCAGCCTTTCCAGGCAAATAAGTGGAAAGAAGCTTCTTTCCTTCAAGACACTGCACTGGGTACTGGGGTTTAATTCCAGAATCTGGCACCTCCTTGCCAAGGCAAAAACATTTCCCTTCTGAAACCCTGAATGTGCCAGACAGGGATAATGTTCCTAAATCTGACTTCTGGGTGAGCATTTATGGTCAGGCCAGAGTTTTTTGTCCAGTTGCACAACAGGGCCCATGGAAAGGGTTCTGTGTCAGTCTGATGGAAGGTTCTCTCCACTGAGCACTGCAGAGGAATCACTGGGGAAGGAAAGGGACCTGCACTCTTTTAAAACGTCAGAGAAGAGATGTGTTGGGGATGGTTCTTCTGCTGGAAGAGGATTGGAATAACTGTCTCAGCTCCCTGATCAATGGGAAACCAGCAGAGGGATGGAAATGAACCCCTGGCACCCGATAGCCACGGCCAGCCCCCGTGGAGTTCTCATTGCCAAGTGACAAAGGGAAAGGGGAACAGAAAACAGATCAGATGAGGGCTGGAGATGCCCTGCTGGGGGGACAGTCACTGCCTGGCTGCTGTCTGTCCTGCAGAGCTCCAAGCTGAGCCTCCCTGCAAGGTGTAACCAGGTGGATCTGCAGCCAGGCTGGGCTCAGTGTGGGCAGGGTGGAATCTGCTCCTTGGGGGCTTTAGGAAAGCTCAGCTCTGCTCTGCCCTCAGCCCAAGGCTGCTCTGGGAGGTGGCTGTGGAGGGTCCAGGGTCTCTGGTTCTGACCAGAGATGCTCTGACTGCCTGGGTGTCCCTGCCCTGGGAGGGGGGAGCAGGGCAGGGACAGTCACCAGGGCCTGTCTGCAGAAGGTTTAGTGCTTTCTCTGTGCCCACTGAAATATGGGGAAGGGTTTTAGCTCTGACAGGCACAGAACCCTCGACTTGGACTTTTAGCAAAGCTGCTTCAGCAGCAGGAGGTTGGACACACTGAGCTGTGCCTGATTTGTGCTTGTTCTGCATCCAAACCTTCCAGCCAGTTCTACAGAGCTGCTCCTGCTCTACACCAGGGCTGCTGAGGACAGTTTAGCTCACCCTTTCCACACGGCTCAGGAATGTTTTCCTCATCCCAATTTCACTGTAAGGAACACTAATTGAAATTCATGCTCGTGTGTGTGATGAACTATGAGTCAGAGGAATAAAAGCACTTAATCACTTAATGAAATTATTGCCTCTCCAAGCATGAAGAGAAGGTGGTGGAGGGGGGAAGCATAAAATGCTTTATGGCAATGACTTTAAAAACAAGTCTCTGTCTGCTTCTTTGGAGTGTGTGCAGCTTGGTGTGTTCCTTTCTTGGGCACTGGTTTGTGAAGGGAACAATTGAATGTCAGCAAGGGGTGGCAGGTTCACCTGCAAGACAAACCTGGGGGGTTTTAAGCCCCTCAGTGGCACCTTCTGCAAATATGGGGATGATAAACCCCGAGTTCCAGCCCAGCCCCAGTCTGGCCCAGTGTCCTGTGTCCCTGCAGCCTCCCCTTCCTGCTGTGCCTGGCGTGTTCCTGAGCAGGCTCTGTTTGGATGGATGGGTGTGAACACTGAGTGAATTGATTCTTGTCAGTTAGAAAGGCTGTGAGGAGCCTGGAGACTCCTTGAGATGAAAAGCCCAGGAAAAAAAAACCAACAAAAAACCGATACATTAATTATTTATCTCTCGGTGTCATTATTGTATAGGGTTTAAATTACTACTTCAAAATCATTTCTCATTATACTGTACTGTCATCTCTGCAGATACAAAGAACTTTCATTCTCTAATATCTGCTGTGTATCAGCCACTCTGGATTTATTAGGGAAGAGGCTCTTCTTCCCTCTCTTCCATTCCTCCTGCCAGCCAACTGGATTAGTTTGGACTAAATTAAATAGTCTCAAAAAAGCCAAAAGAAAAGAAGCAAATCAATACAGAATAAGAAATTAAAAATCACTTCATTGAATTTATTTTAATCTGCAAAGTTGTAAAGTGCTTAAACTGCAGATCCCACACTCTGAAGAACTCCAAGGGGATTCCCAATATGAATTTTGAATGCAGCACTCAGGTTTGTGTTCCAGGGCATATGAAATGAGGTTTGTTTTGTTCCCAGAGTTGACTGGGTTTGTACCTCGGGGTGGGAACGAAGAGGGGGGTGTACCTGGCGTGTGTTTGCACAGGGTGTGGGTGCCAGGGAAGCCCTGGAGGCTCAGGAATATTCCACCCTGGGAATAACCAGCTTCCCCTTCTGCTGGGCCTGCTCCCCTCCAGCTGAGTCCCCCTTTCCTGAGCAATACATCACTGGAGCAGCCCATGGTGGTGATGGATTGCTGGTACCTGCCATCAGATGGGCCTGCTCTGATCCTCCTGCATCATCTGGAGCACTGCACTGATCCATCACCCCCTGGAGCTGCTGCTCCCACCCCGTGCCTGCCTCCCATCCATCATCCATCACCCCAGGCTGCTCCCTGCCCAGGAGCTGCTGCTGCAGGGCCAGGATGGTGCTCCCGGGGGTGCCCTCAGTGAGGGTCTCCAGCTGGAGTGCAGAGCCAGGGTCTGGGGAGAATTTGGGGGCAAATGGGACCATCAGCCAACAGCAGAAGGCAAAGCTTGGAGCTGTGCCAGGGCAGGGTCAGGTTGGATCCCAGGAGAAGGTTCTTCCCCCAGAGGCTGGTTGGGCACTGCTCAGGCTGCCCAGGGCAGTGGGCACAGCCCCAAGGCTGCCAGAGCTCCAGGAGGGTTTGGATGGTCCTCTGGGGCACAGGGTGGGACTCTTGGGGGTGGACTCTGATCCCTTCCAGCTCAGCAGATTCTGTGATTCTGCGAACTTGGGGTTTTAAGGTTGAGTTCTTTAACATTTGGGTGGTGTAATTTGAGTGCCTTTAGAACCAGTGCCTTTGGACATTTGGCCTCCTCAGGACAGTTCTGAGAGGTGCTCAAACCCAGCAGCTGGGTCTGTGATCTCTGGTCTCTGGTTCTCCTTTTCCTTGAACTATTGCAGTGTTAACTCTTCGGGGTCCCCCAGGTGCTCAGGGGAGCAAAGCCCTTCTGAAGGTGCAGGCAGGGCTGAGGAGCAGCAGGAGGATGTTTTTCCATCTCTGACCATTCAGAGATGGTTTGGGGGTGGAAGGGTTGCCTTGTTTCACTCACTGCAGTGTGGAGTCTGTTGGTACCAGACCTCCCTGCCCTTGTCTTCAGGTCCAGCCTTCTGCCTCAGGCCAGTCTATATTTGGAGAGTTTCAACTGTGCTTTGCTTCTGATCCTGCTCAGGTTTAGTTCAGATATTGTTCAGTTCCTCTTCCAAAGCCAATCTAACAGAGCCACACCTTTCAAAAACCAGCCTTCACACTTGCAAGAACAGAGTTAATTCTCTTCAGGGTCCTGGGCCCGGAGCCAGAACCTGCCAAAGTCAGCAAAGGTGCTTCTGGAGGACACTGGGTCAAGTGGCTGGTGCTGAATGAAAAATGTGTGAAGTTTGCTATGGAAATGCTTCCCCAGAGCTGGAATTTGGGCCCATGTGGTGTCTCCCAGCACCCCCAAATACAAACTCTGTCTTATGACCCCAACCTGGTGTTTGTCTCTGCACAAGCTGCAGCCTGAGCTATTAAGATGTTTATGGATTTGTGCATCATTTCAGAGTCAGTTATTTTATTTTATGTTCAGGGCAGTATTTTGCAACTGTTGAGAATGAATTGCAAAATTAAAAAAAGCGAGTAGCTTACAAGGGGAAAATAAGTCTGGGTTGAAGTAGGGAGGCAGCAAGAAAATAAGAAGTATTCTGCTGCAGAGCCTCGGGATAGCAGCCTGATATAAAGCTGAATTGAGACACAAACAAACTGCAGACAGAAGTTTGATTGGAGCTCAGATTTGGCCACTTAATATTTATGCAAGAACATTCAGATGAAAGCAGGGAGAGATGGGTTGTTTAGATGTTGCATCCTCTCAGTGTCTGTGAGGACAGATATTAGAAAACTGCCTGTGGAGATGTCTGTCCTTATCAGATGACCCAGGCACAAAAGGGATTTCAAAGCTCCACAGACAAAAGAAACCACTCTTGCAAGACAATTTTGGTGTGCAGTCATGTGGGGGCTTTGCAGAGGTTTCTTTTAGTGCAGAACCACAGCAATGGGGGAGTCAGAGCAAACAGCCCTGGCCAGGTTAGTCCAGGGCACAGCTCAGGGCAGTGCTGTCATAGAGTTCAACATAATTGAACTGCTGGTTTAGCAGAGCTCACCTGGAAGGGAGGAACCTGCCAGAATCAGTTCAGTTCTCACCTGGGTGGTTAAAGGAGCTCACAGTGGTGTCAGTGAGTTGCTGGGCTGTCTCTGGCAGACGTGGCACGTGTCACACACTGTCCCCGTGGTTTAAAAATAACCCTGCCTGCTCTGGAGCATTAACCACCCGAGCATCTGACACATATGGAAGTTGTTGGTGCTCAGTGTCCCTGCTCTCAGCTGCCACCACGATTTCTCTGTCCCTCAGTGGATGCTCCTTCTCCTCCCCCGGTTCCTGCCTCAGTCCCACTCGTTGGGCTTTGCAAAATGTGACTGTGATTCATAAGCAGTTGCTGCTCTGAGGCAAACAAAGCTCCAAAATGTGCTCCTTCCTCTTTCCCAGCAGTGGTTGGCTCAGGGCTCAGCCCAGAGCCCGGAAAATAAAAACCTTGCGGAGGTTTTTAAGGCCGAAGAAAGCAAATGAAATTGCTTTTTTACTGGCTTATATGGGCCCTGTTAAATTATGGAACCGTATCAGAACCATATTTAACCCCACTGGAACTCCCTCTGCACGAGATCCTCCGAGTTGAAATGTGGATGAAATCTGGGCACTGGAAAGACTTGCTCTCCTGCTGTATGACATCTGCACTGGAGTCATCTGTGGAATTCTGGTTCTGCCCATTGTCCTTCACAAGATTATTCCCCCACGATGGAGAGTAGCAGATTTATCAATTTTATATTTATAAAAATAAATATATTTTTATTTTCTCACAAAGCTGGGAAACAGAAATGTTCCAATGCTGGTTGGCAGTATTTCCTCCAGTGGTGTATTCCCACATGATTTTTCAAGAGCTGGAGGTCTGGGGTTTTTTTCCCCCTTCCCTTTACTGTTTTAAAGTAAATTAGGACATGTTTTGAGGGCCTCAAAGCCTTTGTGGTGCTTTTAGTACCCTGAGCCCACCCTGAGCAAACAGGGCAGGACAGGGAGGAACCTGGCCTGGGATTTTAGTTAGGCAGGGTCTGGACACAGGCACTTCACTGGGGTGTGCAGAATTCCTTGGGGACCTGGGAAGAGCCACACGTGGAATTTTCAATGGACAGGGAGCTGCAAAAGGTGTGTTGGCTGCTGGGCTCTGCCATCCTGAGCGACCTGAACGAGCTGGGACATGATTTAATTTAATTTAATTTCATTTAGTCCCGTGGCTCCCAGTTTTGGAGCCTTTGATTTGGGGATGGTCCCGTCCCAGGGGGATCCCACCTCCAGGTGGAAGTGCTTTTATTTTGAGCCCTGCTGCTCCCACTGTTGTTGTTCCAGCAGCTCATTGTCCTTGGATCAGCCTTTTTAAAAAGTCTGCTCCCCAGAGGAAACTCAGTTCTATAAAATAAATGTCATAAACCAAATAACAGCAGGGTTTAGCTTCCAAATATGGGCTTTCTCAGGTAAAAACTGCAAGCAATTCAATTCCTGGCTTAGTTGGTTTTCCAGAGGAACCTGACATGTGTTCCTTAACAAAGGGCTTGGAGCCCTAAGTAGAATAAATGTTGGGCTAATCCCAATTAATGTGTGCAAACAGGAGTCTTAAAGAACCGTGTCTCTGCTTAAAATGCCCCCTGTGAGCTGCAGGAAAACACAGCCAGAGCAGCAGGGAGAGCTCCCTGAGCTGAGTGGCGTGGAGTGGGATGGACTAAAAGCAGCCAAAGCCAGAGTGGGAAGAAGACACGATTTTCCAGACAAGGAAAATCCAATTAACAGCTGTGGCACAAAGGGCATCTTGAAAAACCACTCCATCCCCAAACAGCCACGAGATTGCTGGAAGAAATACAGATTTTTTTTGGTAAATAAATCTTTGGGGGGGGGGGGAGCGAGTCCAAAAAATTGCTGCTTCTTCCACGTGGTTTTGTAGTTCTCTGCTCTCAGGAAACACTGGCTTTTGGGGGTTTTTATCTGCTTTCTAAGTGAAAGGCCCAGATTTCATGAAAACTTGGCCTCACACAAGATTTTCTGCGAGTTTGGACTGTGAGCAGAACTTTAATAACCACAGACCCCACACAGCCAGTGGGGTTTGCCAGTTGGGAACTGTTTTCCAGGGCACCACTGGGAAGTGTCTCTGCAGCCTGGAATCTCACCTTTGGTTTCAAGCACCCTGTTTTTACCCACCAAAGCTTTCCCCCCCCACACACACAAATATAGTATTGATTTCTCAGCTCTGCATCAGGCTCTGGAGCTGGAGCCTGTGCAGTGGGTGATGGGGATCCTGGAGCTCCAAACCGAGGTGTGGATTCCTGGATGGTGTTTGTCTGGTGGATTAACAAGTGTTGGAGGGAAAGTGGCTCGTGGGGGAGTTTTCTGTGGCAGAGGGGAAACAACTTCAGGTCTAGAGGTGGGTCACTGTGCAGCCTGAGAGGACCAGGCCTGCCAAGAGGCTGCCAGGGAGGTGGCAGAGCAGCAGCAGAGCTGGGTGACAGCAGTGCCTGGGGACTGTTTCCCACACTCTCCCTGCACAGCCTGCTGAATGTAAGCTACCTAAATACCACCAGTTATTTTCCTGAATTTATCCCTAGAGGGGCCGTAACGAGAGAGAATTGGGACTATATTTTGGAAGCAATTAGCCTTAAAAGTCTATACTTTCCTTTTTTTTTTTTTTTTTTTCTTTTCGAGCACAGTCTTCAGGGAGCTGAGCACAATGCTGGCTAATGGGCTGGGTGTCTTCTCCTGCCTCGTCGGGGATGGCAGCTAAACACCGATCCCCGGTAGCTCAAATTACATTTTAAAAGCCTGAGATTCAAATTAGATGTTAAAAGCCTGAGACTGGAGGACTAAAAGGGGAGAGGGGAAGGGGGTTTCTCAGCTTGTGGCTGAATGCAGCGCTGCACGCTGAGAATAGGGAGGAATAGGAAAGTTTGGGAGGGAAAGGAGGCATCCCTGTATGAAAAGGAGCAGTACTGAAGTTAGTCTTCCAGAAAAGTAGTCTACCACATGCTTATAGGCATGAAAAATCCCCCAAATTTGCTGTTTTACCAAGGGAAACCTGGAGGAAGATGATTCCCTGTTCTGAGAGCTCCTGCAAAGAGCACAGGGGAGAAAGCAGCATCTCCCTTCCAAGGCCAGGACCATCCCCTGTGTCCTCCCTTCTGCTGCTTTAGGATCCCTGCTTGCCCTGCCTTTCCTTTGGGCAGCTGGGAGGGGCTGGGATCTGCTGTGGATCTTCAGAGCAGCACTTGGTCCCCTCAGCACCACCTCACTGCTGCTCCTGTCTCACCCCACCCAGCTCTTCCCGTGGCTTTTCCTGCTCCCACTGGGATCTTCAGTCATTTCCATGGTGCAGCCCTGCAGCAGCAGCCAGAACTGCTCCCTGCACCCCAGGCTGCCCCTGCAGCCCCCCTGCAGGAGGAGGGGGATGCTGTGCTTGTGTTACCAACTCCAAATTGAGGCACAGTGAGGTTCCACCCTAAAAACGCCAACCAGGGCGGGGTGGTTGTGCTCTTCCCCCGTGTCCTGGCTCAGTGCTGGCAGCTGATGGTTTTGAGCCAGGTCTCAGTTTGCTTTCAGGGCACTCTTTGTGCTGTTCTGACAGCGTGGAGCCACCATGGGAGGCTTTTCCTTCTCCCTCTCTCACCAGCAGGACTGTGCTCAGAGCAGGGTGGGGGCAGCCGTGGGAAACCTCCTTCCTGCTGCTGGTGGGTCTGTGCTGCTGTTTGCTGCCACCAGCTCCCGGGAACTGCCTTCCCACGGGCCCATTTGGCAAACCCTGCAGGGTGTGTGTGTTGTTGCTCTGTGCCTTCACTTGGTTTTGCCCATTTGCTGCGTTTTCGGGGCATCTGGAGCACAGAAATGCTGCTGCTGCTGCTGCCCTGCTGTTCCCGTGCCTGCTGTGCCCACCCTGGATGCCCTCCCTGCTCCCTCGGGGTCCCTGCCCTTGGCACAGGGCACGTGGGAGCTGACAAGTCCAAAATTGCTGCCTGGGGAGCTCGGGACATGCCCAGAGATGCAGCTGATGGGCAGGTGACACCAGGGCTGAGGAGCAGAGAGCAAATGGGATCTGATCCCGAGCTCTGGTTTCTTCAGCTTTCCGTGTCCTGCTGCTCAAATCTGATCTGGCAGCTTGGCAGAACAGTGCAGATTTTCTGCCTTTTTAACGATGGGAAGAGGAGCCACTCTGAGCTGACAAAGTCAAGCTTGGGGTTGTCAAACAGTCTCTCACTAATAAGGGGGATTTATTTGCTGCTGCTCTCCAGTGCAGCCTGCCCTGGATGTGGGGAAGCTGATAAGCCAGGTAACAATAGGGAAAGGAGAAACTCTTAATTCTCTTTGCTGCTGAGCTGAGAACCAATTCAGAATTCTCGTTGAGTAACAGTGAGAACCTTTATTATCACAGAAAAGTAAACTGAGGGGAGCACAGACCTGACTGGTTTCCTGAGCAGACTCAGTGCACCGACTGCAGCTGCTCTGGTTTCTCCCTTTTTCACCCTTCCCGTTAATAAGGTGGAATATCCAGGGATCTGGTGGTTTCTTGCCTGTTTGTTACCTGGTTCTTTATTACTATAAACTCTCTGGGAAATAACTGATTTCCCCAACGCTCCAGTTTTTTCACTGATAGTGTTTTGTAAGGTGAGATTTTTCCGGGCTGGAAGCAGCTCCTGGAGCAAAGCACCAGGTCTGGGGGATTTGCTGAAGCAGCTGCAGCTCTCAGGCTGAACATGACAACTTAGACTTCTCTTACTTACTGTCTTCCCATTATTTTTAGCAGGCTACATCGCTTTTACTTGCAGGGAAACGTTTGAAAACATGAATCAATTGTGCCTCCAAACCAAAGGAGGAGGAAGATTGTCAAGATGCACTGACAGAGCTTCCCCCTGGTCGTCACAGAGCCCTGTTTACACTTGCTGGCCTGTCCTGGTCTCAGCTTTCCCATCTGTTAAATGGTGCCTATAATTAGCCTGTCTTTCACAACTTTTCATATTTTGGCACTCCTGATCCTTGGCTTACTGTATTTTGATTCCCAGGGAATAAATGTGAGAACAAAACAAATTACGGGCCGTTCTCATTCCTGTGCCTTCCCCCTTTCCCCCTGACCCTCTCCTTCTCCTCTCCCTCCTGCATTTGCCACGTGGCTGAACCTCAGAGGGCTCAGCACCCACTGCTGAAGTGCTGCCAAGTGACCTCGGGTGGCAAAGGGATGTGTGGGGCGTAAAATCTCTCGCTCAGAGCTGCTGTTTGCCATGGTTACCTCGGCAGCAGGGGCAGCAGGCAGATAAACCCTTGGAAGGAGCCTTAGGGAGGATGGATGAGCTCAGCTGGGAGGTCTCCCCGGTGTTTTCCAGCACAGGATCCAGGGGGGAGGGCTGAGCTCCTGGGTTCTGCTCCCAGCCCTGGGATGGACGAGCACCAGGAGCCTCCAGGAGGGGCTGAGGGCAAGGAGGGGCTTGGTGGGGCTGCAGTGCCTCGGTTCATGGGGATCATCCATGGAAAGGGACCCTACAAAGAGCAAAAGAGCTGCTCTGCTGCTCAGCCTGAGCCGAGGGGTGAGGGCAGGGACAGCTGCAGTCCCAGTGTCTGCTGGATGGGATTCCCCAGCCAGGAGCCCCTGGAGCTGCTGTGGAGCTGTTGGAACAGCTCAGCTGCTGCTCCAGGTGTTGCTCAGTCAGAGCCAAGGCTGTTTTTGTCACTGTTAAAGTCCCTCTCATGTTCTTGCAATGTGACAACTGCTCGCTCGCCCCTCTAAGGTCCCTCTGCTCTGCTTTAAAAAACCTTCTGCCTTCACTTGTGCCTTTGCAAAGCAGGGAAAAAACTACCACAGTTTTATTTTCTGAAGTTGTGTAGCCCTCCATTCCTGTATAATTCAGAGATAAACACTCCAGCTTAGATCCATGTACAATGGAACCAGATACAAATCGATTGCTTTGTGCTGTTCCTTTGTTCAGAGGGGAACCTGGGCAGCTTCAGCATTAATTCAGTGTGTAGAGAGGAGCATAAATAGAGCAGGGTATTGGAAACATCCATTTAATTATCTGCAGGAGGGGAAGGAGTGTGTCCTCCTGGCTTGATTACTGGAACCACTCAGAATTATAGGAAATAATGAAGGAAAAAAACACAACTGTGTCAAGGCTTATCTTTTGGGGCAGAAGAAACACTTGGGCAGGAGAGCTCCAGGAAATGTGGTTGCTGGATTTAGGAATTGCCCTGGCACATCCAGCTCCCCCAGCTTTGGCAGGGACACAGTTTGCAGCAGGGCAGCTGTGCCAGGGCAGAGTCACAGGGACCATCAGTGCAGGCAAAGCTGAGCTTTATTTTGGGGATTCCATCACCCAGCTCTTCCCACTGCCCCTTTTCAGCTGGATGTCAGGGCCACACCATAAAGAATTCCTGGTGGGTAACCCAACATCCCATATTCCTCCATCAGAAACCCAACCACAAAGAGTTCATGGTGGGTAACCCAACATCCTATATAACCCCACAAACCCAACCACACAGAATTCATAGTGGGTAACCCAACATCCCATATTCCTCCATCCCAACCCCACAAACCCAGACACAAAGAATTCAGAGTGGGTAACCCAACATCCCATATTCCTCCATCCCAGCCCCACAAACCCAGACACAAAGAATTCATGCTGGGTAACCCAACATCCCATATTCCTCCATCCCAGCCCCACATCCCATATTCCTCCATCCCAGCCCCACATCCCATATTCCTCCATCCCAGCCCCACATCCCATATTCCTCCATCCCAACCCCAGAAACCCAGGCACAAAGAATTCAGAGTGGGTAACCCAACATCCCACATTCCTCCATCCCAGCCCCACAAACCCAGACACAAAGAATTCATGCTGGGTAACCCAACATCCCATATTCCTCCATCCCAACCCCACATCCCATTTTCCTCCATCCCAGCCCCACAAACCCAGGCACAAAGAATTCAGAGTGGGTAACCCAACATCCCACATTCCTCCATCCCAGCCCCACAAAGGCAGCCACTCCTCCCTGAGGAGGAGGAAGGGACAAGATTCCAGTCTCCTGAAAGCCCCAGGGGGGGGTTCCAGGGGTGTCTCTTCCCGATTTCCAGCTGCCCAGGAGGCTGGGAATGGTCCCTCAGTGGCACAGACACCTCGAGGAGGCTCCTTCCCACCTCCCCACGGCACAGAGGAGGTGATTGATCTCCTGGAGGTTTTCTGGCCAGCCCTTTCCCCAGCAGCAGGGCAGGGCTGTGTCGGGCTGGCTGGAGCCAGAGCCCCGTGACAGGACTGACCCTGTCGTCTGCAGGGAGAAAATACGAGTTCCAGAGGAGCCCTGCAGGGCTGGGCTGGGCAACACTGCCTGCAACAGGGGGGATGAACATGGAATTCCAGGATGCAGAGGCTCCCCAGCCCCAAAGCAGCATTTCACAGCTGTTACTGAGAGTGTGTTTGCTTTGCTGTTCGTGTCCTTCTGTCCCTCGGGACGGGTTTTATTTATTTTTTATTTTGAAACAGAGTTCTCGGGTCTAAAGATGGAACAACGTTGGGGTTCAGGGGGAGTTGAGGGTCCTGTTCTTGCCTCACAGTGGGGGTGGAAGAGCTCCTTAATCTGGTAAAGAAAGGCAGAGCAAAAAATTAATGGAATAAGCTAAAAAGAAGAGAGGTGCAAATGAGACCTAATGGTGTGGCTGGTGTCCAGTGGAACAAACCAGCACAGGGGTGATGCCTTCAGACCAGGACAGGGTTCCCTTTGGGATGAGAGTTTTAGTGGACGAGGGTTTTTCAGAGGGGTAAATGAATGAACTGTGAAGGTCTGTGCTGGATGGGGGAGAGCAAATGAGGTTGGTTGTGTTTCTCCTAGTGTTCCAGTCTCTGAGGGTGTTCTGGTTACAAGTCGAATCCTCTGCTGGGTGTTTGGGGTTTGAAATTCTCTCCACTGGGGAACTCTTTGCAGAAGGTGTTTTTCTAAATTTTATTGACAATGCCCCTTTTACATCAACAAGTGAAAAATTTTGAAGCAAACTTTTCCAAGCACCTCCATTCAAACTGGCCCATAACCAGGGGGAAGTGCTGGTTCCACACTTTGCTTATTTTTTTTTTTCTTTACATTCAAGGGAACGAGGTTTTATTTATTTATTTACAGGCAGGAAGAAATGAAAGAGGTGATATTAAAAATTAAAAAAAACCCAAACATGGGCATCACCCTGGACAACCCAGCTCCACACAGAGCTAAATTTAGTCCCTAAATTTGAGCACAAGCCCTGGTTGGAGCATCCCTGCCGTGGCTCAGCAGCCACCAGGGCTCTCCCTCATCCCACACATCCCACCCATCCCACACAAACCCTCTCCCACGGGCAGGACAAAGGGGTGTCACCTCTGTGTGGCACAGAGGCAGCAGTGAGGAGATGGATGGCTGTGGCTGTGAGGCGTGTGAAATGTCAGTCAGATGGTTTAAAAAGAGGAGAGGAGCCCTCAGAGAGACTCTTTCTGTAACGAACTTATATGATGTGACAGTCACACACTCCAAAATTGAATTAATAAATCATTCACAGCTCTGGTCGGAATAGTTAATCCGTGTTTTGTGCCCCAGCAGAGAGGAAAATGGCCCTGCTTTCCTGGCTTTATGACATATTAGGACTAAATAGAATTAATGATAAGGCTTTCTAAGTTTATTTACTGTGGAGAAGAGCTGTTTCTAAGGGGATGGGAAGGGAGGAGGGGAGGAGGAAGGAGCTGTGAACAGATTATCTCCCCAGTCCTGGGGTTTAATAACATGCAGCTGTTGTGCTGTGGGGTGCACAGGGACAGGGGTGGTTTGGCATGTGGGGAGCAGGCAGTGAAACCCAGGCAGTGAAACCCAGGCAGTGTATCCCAGCTGCTGGAATTGAGTTGTCACAAGTGGAACATCCCTGTGAACTCCTGGTGGGTGAACACTGAGCTCACCCAGGGCTCTTTCTGAAAGGTGAATGAATAAAACTCTTCAGCTGGTTCACACAAAACACGGACTCTGCCTGTAGAAAATGCCATGAAAATCTGCAAAGGACTGGCAGCCTGGAAGGGATGAAGGTTTGGTTGGCAGGAAGAGCTGTGATCAGCAGTTCTGGATCACGTTGGTCAGTGAGAGATTCCCTCAGAGGGAGCAGCTCACACTTTTTAGGATTGCACAGGTCTTTTCCTGGGGCTCTCACGGATGATTCTGCCCCCAGCAATCAGCAGGAGAAGATTCTTTCCTGGAAAACAGGCCCAACTAAAGAGGAGAAGTCCCTGAGAGCAGCCTGGCTCTGCCAGCTCTGGGCAGGCTGCAAAGGTGAGAGTTTGTTCTGCAGTTCCCAGTGTCCGTGGGAAGAGGTTCCAGGGCAGGGGACAGAACAGCTCATTGAACAGCTAAAGATGGAAGTAAACAGATAAATCAGATTTTCCCCCACGCTGCTGCAGAAGCTAATTACTGAAACATCGAGTGTATTAGGAATAATTAAACCAAATTGCAAATTAAACTTCCCGTGGCCATAAAACGGCGGAAAATCGGCTCCGATGGTTCCGCCCCTCTGACACCGAGAAGTGTCCTTTGCAATTCCAACGTGGGGCTCCCAAATCCTGGGGGGGGGGGGGGGAGGAAAAAACTTCCCTTGCAACTGGAATATTGCCTTAACAACTGCCCCTCCTTCCTCGGAGCTTTTCCTGTCACCCCTCAGCCACCCGAGCAGGGAGGTGGAAAAACGGGGAGCTGCAGTTGTGAGATCGTGACTTGGAGCCTTTTTGACCAAACTCTTGTGTGCTGAGCTGGAAAAACAGGTGACAAAAGGCTTGGAATGTGCCAGCAGGTGTTAGTCATTGCTTTGAATAAACTCCTTGCAGAAAAACTCTCTAACCTTTTCCTAATTATGCAATTTGCTCTTCGGCGTCTCCGAGCACGCCGAGCCTGCTACAAATTGGAAGCAGACAGCCCTGATAGATTTGGACCTTTTGTGGTGTTTGGATTCATTAGTTTCTCTAATTACTGGAAATAAAGCAGTTTTCATACATCCAGGATGCTGCTGTGTCTGAGCTGCTGCGAGGGAAGGCAGAGCACTGGAAGATAAGTTGGTGCATAAAGAGATCCTGACTCCTCATTAACCTTTCTCCTTCTTTGCATGAGAGAAAAATAAATCCTTATTTCAGGGAAAACAGGGACATTTATTGGCAAGGCAGGGCCGCACCTGAGAGTTAAACCTGCCTGGCAAATGCCTCTTCATTCTCCCAGGGGTTTTGCAGTGCCTGAAATCCACCTCTTTAAATAGCAGAGCTCAGCGTGGGCACATCAGCTCAGCCCCCCCAGGATTTGGCCCCTTCCCTTTCCCAGCCCTGTGGGAGCCTCGAGCAGCTCCACGTGTGGAGGGAGCTGGACAATGGCACTGGATGGGCCCCACTGTGCCCCTTGAGCTGAAATGGCCCTAAATTGGTCCCAGTAATTCTCTCTGCAATTTGAATTCTTAACGTGGTAAAAAACCACGGGGGGGGGGGGAAGAAAAGGGGCAGAAAGTTGTTTTATGTCGATAAAAATAACGATTTTTTTGAAGTGAGCTGCCTTTTTCTTTATGGCCCACGTTTATTTTGAGGTGAGATTAATGAAATATTCAACCAGTGCTGCCCTGGACACGAACTCATCCCTCAGTCATTCACACAACCTTTAATTGGACTGGAAGGGAAGTTATTGTTAATTCGTCCCTCAGATGTTATTCTGGATAAATTTATGTCCTCGAGAAGCCAGACCCTGAGAAACTCCAGAGTTCTTTAAGATTTGTATCCTTACAATTTTGAGAGCAGGTGTCAAAGGGTAAAGGTGGTTTATTCAGGCCAAAATTAACACACCCAAAGTGAACTGGTTTTGTTATTTTTACTGTATCCAAAGGGCATAACTGAGGTGTTTCTCCCCCTCCCAGCAGTGGTTTGGCTCCTCAGGTGACTCCTGTCTCACAGCTCCCACAGTGGAATTTGGAGAGACCTCTTGGATTCATCTGGGCACGAGCTGGAAATCCATGAAAAAATAGCAACAGATCTTCCCTGGGAAGGTTGTTGTGGGTGTTTTCAGTCCTTCTGGGGTCAGTAAGATCAGACAGGGCTCTGAGTGACCTGATCCAGTTGGAGATGTCCCTGCTCATCACAGAGAGGTCCCTCCCAGCCCAAACCCCTCTGCGATTCCGAGGGCCCAAGAAGTGATTTATGAAAGGGCTCATCTCTGTGCTGTGTTAATGACAGAGACAAACACCCAGATGGATTTCCACCCATTTTTCACTTGTTGATAAAGAATAACTGCCTCAGGATCAGCACAGAGCTGCAGCTCCCACCTCCCCGTGTCTCCCAGTGACAGTTTCCCGATGGAGACGGGGACGTGCAAGGTGATAAATCCTGAGGAGATCTCGAGCCTGAGTTATTCATCTCTTCTTCTCCTCTGTTACATAATTGGTAATGATCATATTGATGCTCTCGAGGGTGCTTGAGAGGTGAGGGATTTAGGGGAGAGGAGGAAGGATCATCACAGCCCAGGATCATCACACTATGGGATCATCACACCTCAGGATCATCACACACCCCAGGATCATCACAGCCCAGGATCATCACACCATGGGATCATCACACCCAGGATCATCACACCCAGGATCATCACAGCCCAGGATCATTACACCCAGGATCATCACAACCCGGGATCATCACACCCAGGATCATCACAGCCCAGGATCATCACACCATGGGATCATCATACCCCAGGATAATCACACCCAGGATCATCACACCTCAGGATCATCACACACCCCAGGATCATCACACCCAGGGTCATCACATCCTGGGATCATCACATCCTGGGATCATCACAGCCCAGGATCATCACACTCAGGATCATCACACAGCCCAGGATCATCACACCTCAGGATCATCACACCTCAGGATCATCACAGCCTGGGATCATCACACCCAGGATCATCACAGCCCAGGATCATCACACCATGGGATCATCAGACCCCAGGATAATCACACCCAGGATCATCACACCTCAGGATCATCCCACCACGGCTGGAGCTGTGTCTGATGTGGCACCCTGGCTGTGGCAGGGAAGGCTTTGGGGCAGGGGCAGCCGCAGCCACTCCCAAAAAACCCAAACTCCTGCTGCAGATGAGCTGTGGTTTTGTCCAGCAACAGGCACTGGCAGTGTTCTGCTCTCAGATGGAAACCCCAGCTTTGCACACACACACACCAGTGGAAGCTCTGGCCAAAGCACCACTGCCTCCCCCTGAGCACCCACAGCAGCTGAGGGTGGGTTTGGGGGCTTCCAGCTTCTGCTGAGGCCTCAAAGGTGAAGCTCTTAAATCCCACAAGTGGCTTGGGCTGAGTGAAGGTTCCATTTTATACTCGTGTCTTTCTCTTCCCCCACCTTTGCTGACGTTTTGTTGCAAAACTCGGGTCAAATGTATTTTTTTTCTCCTCTTCCTCCTCTAAAAATCCCTTTCCCAAACAGCCCATCTGTCTCTGTCACGCCAGAAAAGAAATGCTGATGAAGTGTCACCGAGCCAGATCTTGATTTTGCTTACATTGGCTGAATCCATTAATTCATTCTCTTTTTCCTCTCTCCAAGAGTCCTGGTACCCTGCATTTATCTTTTGCTGGTATCTCCAGCAATCCTGCGTGTCTGAGCCGGGGTTTGAGGTCTGGTTCAGAGCGAGGGAGCAGAGGGATTTGGGAGAAGTTCTGTGAGTCACAGACAATTGATGTCTGCAGCTCTATGAAGTCATCAAGGCCCCTGTGACTGTGCTCAGCTCCCCTGTAAATCTTTTCAGGCTCCAATGAGGTCACTGAAATCGACTTCAATTGAATAATCAACTTTTAAATAAAACTGCTTCATGAATGATTTCAGTCACCATTTAAGCTTGCAGTGATAAAAGATTTATTGTCACGGTGCCAGTTCTTCCAGCAGTGATTTCCATTAGCAACAGGAGCTGCACACGAGGCAAAGGAATCTTGGGAAGGGGGAGGTTTGGGATTCATCTGATCTCCAAAACCTGCTGGTTGTGGCTTTGGCAGTGAGGAGGCTCAGCTGTGTGTGTGCCACAGGTATTCAGCATGAAAAAAACCCCCTCACCTTGTTTGGAAAATATATCCGTGGATTAAATGGTAGGACTTGAATCAAGAGTGGCTGGATTAAAGCAACAATGTCTGGGAGGAGTGTGGCCAGTGAAGAAACTTCTTCATGCTGGGCCTTTCCAATGGTTTGGGAAATCATTTTGGGGAGGAACCCCAGGCCCCAGGAACTGCTCTTGTCCACAGATTCCTTTTGCCTTGGGAATCTTTAATCCTGAAATATTTAACTCTAAGGGAGAGGCAAGGTTCATTATTCTTAATAAATGGATATTTTCCTCTAGCTGACTTCCCTTAGTATGCTAATTATCAAAAACAATAGGCTCTGAATTACCATTTCTATCAGCAGTTATTTTAAGCATTTAACTTTCTTGGGGTGTGGGGGGGGAAACAATCAGCTGGTTGGTCTGGCTTTGATGGGACACTAATGAAAAGAATAATCTATTGGACAAAATCACTCTGGGCCTGTATGGAATGCAAAACTGGTTTATGACATGCAGAAAAAATATTCTCAATTGATTTATCCTACTCATTTCAGCATCTCTGCCTAGAAAGTTGTTACATCTGTTTAGAAATAAATCAATACCCCAAGTGATACATCCTTTGGACTGCAAACGAATTAAAGCATCTGTACAAAGAGGCTCTTGGCCTAGAGATAAAGAAATAATAACCCTTGGTGTGGTTTACACGTGGCTGAATTCTGGATTTTGGCACCTGGTGGGGCCAGGGTTGGGTGGGGAAGTGGCTTTGCAGACACTTGTGGAGCGCTGGGGGTTTGTTTAAGGCTGCAGTGCTTGCAGTTGGCTGCACAGGCACCATCACCCTCACTCAGTGTTTAACACCCAGGCACTGATTCCAGCTGCTAATTGCATTTTTTCTTGGCTCCTCAGCCCCCTGTGCTGCAGCCTGTGCAGGGAACCAGCAGTGCAGGGTTTGCAGAGCTGTTCACTGCCATAGGTGTGTTTATGTGCTCCTTGTTCATCTGTTCAAGACAAACAGCCCCAGTGTGTGTGATCTCCCCAACAGAAGCAGCTCAGTAACCCTCCAGCCTCCCCTTCCCCCTTGCAGCCAGGTGAGTGTTATTATCTTTGTCAAATTGGGTGCATAATTAATAACCTTGTAGAGCAAGCACAGCGCTGAGTGCTCGGATCATCAGGGTGATTTTAATACAAATGGCTTTGCTGGTGGCAGCCAGCGTGTTTAATGGGCTCAAACCAAATAATAACAGATGACTCCTGTTTTGTGTAAGGCCAAAATGTCACTCCCATCCTGAGAAAGTGATGCTTGACCTGCTTACATCTTTATCTGCTGTGCCATGTCCGTGTCTCTTCATTTGTAGCCCGGCTCGCTCCGTGGAGCCTCCGACACATCCCGCAGCCCCTGCCTGTCACAGGCACTCACCCTGCCTTCCATCACTGCTCAGGGAGCCCATATCAATAAGAGATTGTTGTTCCCTGCCTGTCATTTCTGCCCTCCAACAAATCCTGTCGCTGCAGAGTGGCTGGAGGCTGCAGATGCCTGAGGGGATGTTCTTCCCTGCTCTGCACAGCACAGGGTGGGGGGAGCCTGGGACACTTTGGAGCTTTGGAGGGACCCTGCCAGCTCCACATCACACCCACTGCTCACCCAGCTGCTCATCACCTCCCAGTTCTGCTCCCAGGAGCTGGAATCCTCTTGCCTGCTCTCCATGGAAACCTGGCTGTGCCTGGAGAGCCGAGCCCGGGTGAGGCTGGACCTGCCAGACACCCTCCCTGCCAATGCCTCTGCCCAGGGGCAGGTTCCTGCTGCAGGGATTCACCCCCAGCAAGGCCAAAGGGGGCTTGAGAGGGAGCAGGGTGAGACCTTGGGTTGTCTGAACTCCCCTCTGGAGGGCTTGGAGTTCTGCTGGTGTTAGAAGGTTCTGTTGTGGTTACATTATCCCAGGTGTGTTTTCCACCTTAGGGTGGAAAAAACGTCTTGCAGGGAAAACTCTGAAAGGGAAAATTCCATCCTGCCCTGCACTGAGGAAGTTCTGCTTCCCAGCTTTAAATTTGCCTGGATTTTGGGGAGACACTTATTTCCTTCCAGGAGCTTCTTTTTGCTCGTTCTGGAACGAGAAGTTCTTATTTCCCTGCCTGTGTCAGTGGCCTGGTGGGAATTCCAAAGGGACTCGGGTTTCCCACTGCAGGGTCCCATCAGCCCACCCAGCCAGAGGGTTGAATCACTCACAGAATTAAACTGCTCCACAGAAAAGGCTCCAGACACCCAAAAAAAGGGTGCCTGGGACTTCAGACAATGGCTGTAGTACACTCATGTGTGGGCTCTGTGAAGGGCTCCATGTGGGGTTGTTGGTGCTGGAGCCTCTCCCAGGCTCCTCTGAACTCCCTCAGTGTGTTCTGTCCCAAGGCCTGTTAATCCAGAGCGTGGAAATGAGGGGAAGAGCTGATAAATCAAGATATGATAAGTGTAAGTGCATTTCTAATGAACACACATTGTGCAGAATAATGGCAGCATCGCTGAGAACGGGAGATAATTTAATTAAAAAGACAAAAGAGGGCGAAAAAAGGGGAGGAAGGTCTCTTTTCTTGGTGGCTAATGATATACAGTGTCTCACTGAAAGTAATACAGCATTGCTCTGGGAAAGTGCAAGAATTGCCACCTTTCACCACACACACCTACTTTCTCTTTTCTCAGTCTCTCTGTCTCTGCTCTTTCAAAGAGGCAGTGGTTGAACCCTTCAATGAGTGTCTAAAGCTTCTGGGAGTTTCTGTGCTGAACCTGACCTGTAATCCCTCCTCCTTTTTTGAGGCTGGTTTGCCAAAGTGCCCCAAGACCTCATTTGGAACGTGCTTGGCGTGGAGGAAAAACCACCACTGGTGATTGTTTTGTTCCTCCTCATAATGCAAGTAAATGCTGCTGAATTGAGTGGGAGAACAGGAGGTTCTGGGGCTCTGAGCTCCCTCCAGCCATGAAAAGCAGCTTGGTGGAAACAGAGGCGAAGTGTTTTGGCAAATCTGAGACAGGAATATCAAGACTCGTGCGTCAGGCAGGGAAATAAAGAGGTTTGAGACGTGGATTTCAAAGTGTTGGAGACAAAGCCTCTGTATTTCCCCGTGTTAAGGGAAACCTGGGGCAGGCCAACGTGGTTCTAAAGTGAATTTATCACTCGTGTCCTGATGAAAGGAATATTCCAGCCATGATTTCGAGGTATTGGGCGACTCATTTGAGAGGATTTCCATCCATCATATTGACAGTGATGTTAATCAAATTGACTACCCTCACCAAACCCCTGCTTTAGCTGAGCTATATTGCTTTGCTGCCTGAGGGGGGAACATTTCTGCAATTAAAAAAAACAAAAACAAAAACAACAAACCAGATCGAATGCTAATAAAGCAAACAAATGAAGATTTATGCATAATCCACCAAAGGACTGCAATAATTTAATTAAAGGTGTACAGGAGATTTTGGTGGAGAGAATCAGTGATAATAAATGAGGAGGCCTTTGTGTTCCAACAGCAGGGAAGGGAGGGGGAGGTGTTTTACACTCGAGTTTAGCCCTGCCCAAGCCACCAGCACCACTTTGCTCAGGTTGTTCCCAGGCACACAACCCCCTGTTTTAGTTCTTTGCTGAAACTCAGCTAATTTTGGGTTAAATTTTATTTCTGAGCTTTTTTTTTTTTTTTTTTTTTGTGGATGGTCTCATGAACATTTTAACCAGCTGGAAGTGGCTTCCAGGGCAAGGAGTGTCTGTGCTGAAATGCTGCATCATTTAGTTGCTATTCCAGCCTTTAAACACCTCATGGCATGGAAATGGGGGCTCTAATAATAACAGCAGTAAAACTAAGAAATTTAAGGTCTGTCTTACTGGGCTTTTGTAATCACTTTGGGATCCTGTGGCCAGTCATGGAGCAGCTCAAACCCCTCCCTGGTCCGGGCACCGACACCTCCACTGAAAGTCAATAATCAAGTTTTCACTTACAGCCAGTGTGGAATTTGGCCTGGGATGGGGAAGGGAAGCAGGATGCTGCTGCCAGGGTGGGTTTGGTGGTGGCAGCAGCTGCCAGGGCAGGGAGCTGGCTCAGGGAAGCTGGGATGGCTCAGCTGATGGGCCTGAGGCAAAGGCAGTTGGAGCAATAAAGAGGGAGCAGCTCTGGGGCAGTGGGGGCCATGGCAGCCCCATCCCCTGCACAGGTTGGGCTCTTAATGGCACATTTAAGGACCATGAAAACGCTGGCTGGGCCTGGCTCTGTGTGCAGAGCTCAGGGCTTTGTGCAGCAATGAGGTTCTCCAGGCAGCTCAGCCTGTGCCGCTGGAAAAACCTTTGGAAAACCATCCCGAGCTCTCCTGCAGGAGTGCTCCCGTGGAGGGGGACTGGGGAGCTCCAGGGACACAGTTTGGGGTGTTCCCAGGCTGGATGTCTGTAGTGACAGGGTGTCTGGAAGCTAAAACCTGGATCTCTTTCAGGAAACATTTTGCACCCTCAGCTTTTGGAGGAATTACATCCCAGGGGGATATTCTGCAGTCCTGTGGGGCTTCTTGGAGCAAACCAGCAGTGGGATCCTTTCCCTAAATCCCCTTCCCAGCTTTGGTTGGCCTTGGCCACTGCTTCCCTCCCAGGATAGTCCCACCCAGTTTCTCCTCCACCTCAAGATAGGAGTTTTTTTTGTTTTGTTTTCTAAAATCCTTGTATTTCCAGAGGTTTATGTGACCATGCCTGTGCCCTTGGTGTTCCACATTCCCTTGTGGGAATTCCCTCACCATTCCACATCCCTCTGGCTGGCCAAGGCTGGGTTGAAGCTGAGAGCAAGTCAGCTGCTGTTTGGGGAGGGGGAGGAAGGGTGAAGCTGTTTTTTCCCACTGGTCCCAGCATGACAGCAAATCACTTCTCTATTTATCTGTTGAGATACAGGTGTATTAAAAACTGGAAGGAGGTTCTCCAGCCTTTAAATCCTTTCACACCACTTTGTGTTCCCTCTGTTAAGCTCTTGCTGTGTTAATGCCACCCTGGGCTGGGTAATATTTACAGCACCTAAATCAATGCCGAGGACATAGAGAATATTGAAGGATCAACTCTACTTATTTCAGATGCACTTGAATATTTTGATGGCCCGACCAGAGTTTGGGGGTAGAATGACAATGAGGAGTTGAGCAGTTTGATGATGGTTGGAGAGAACTTTATGGAAGTTGATAAATTCCATCTTGCAGGTTTCAATTTCTCATTCCCCACAGAGAGCTGGGGAGAACACAGTGATGCTGCCTTTCAAATTGGCTGGATCAGAGGGAACAGCAGCTAAAATCCATTACAACCCAATTACATCCATCAGCTGAAGCTGTGTGCACTCACTCGTGAACATCAGCATTTAATCCATAAAGAGGAACTAATGAGAAATTTGAAAATGGAATCCATGCATCAGTAGCTTTGGAGAGATTTTGCTGGGATTAATGAACTGCCAGAACATTGTCAACACGCTGCAAACCCATTCTCTCTGGGTTTGTTTACTGACCAAAGACAGATTAGATTGTGTTGGTCTCCCCATCCTTCAAGCCTGGCTTTTGTCTTATGGCCTGTTGCTTTTTCTCTGATGTTCTTGGTGCAGGGAAGTGCCATTTTATCCACTTGAAGGATCAAACACTTGTTTCTTTCTCATCTTTCTCCCGTGGACATCTGGCTGGCTGAGCACCCACAGCCTGTCTGTGCCTCTGCACAGGTCTCTGCTCCAGAAGCCAAGAGCATGTTCTGCAGCAGACAAGGGAAGTCAAGACAGCAGCAATTCCTCTTCAAACAGTGCTGTGCTGTGGGGAACTGGCTGGGAAACTGCTGCTGCTCATTTGTGGGTTCACCTCCCAGCTCCCTGTGTGAAAGGCTGTGCTGGCTACTGGATTCCTCTGATTCCCTGGAGCTTCCAGGAGGGGCTTGTCCAAAGGGTGGAGATGAAAACAGGCCCCCAGGAAAGCCAAGCTCTCTAAAAGGAATTGCAGAGATCTGGGGGGGGGGCTGCCAGGTATGAGCAGGGCAGGAGACTGTCCCTCCCCAAGACTGTCCCTCCCCAAGGCTGCAAAGGACAGCAGGAGCAGCTGCTGGCTCCTGGATGCAACACTGGGCCATCCATCCCTGCCACTTGATGCCCCAGCACCGTGATTGGGTTTGTGGGGTGGTTAAAATGCATATTCATTTCCACGTGCCCTTTACCTGGAGGTGCCTCAGGAACACGTTGGTATTTCAGCCCCAACCCATGGAAACTTCCCTGGGCTGTTTTGCACGTAGCTGCTTCTATCTGTTAAAAAATAAATCCCCTTTATATTCTGAGCCTTGTTCTCCCCTGCTACCCAAGTGGTCTTGTAAGGCTTGATGGCTTAATATTTATTTCTTATTTATTTTGATAGATCTCTGTCATATTCACCGGCTGGATAGAGTTGCTCTGCTTAACAGCAATATAGCAATATTTCCTCCCAGGAATCATTCCTCCCCACTTTAAGCAGCAGAGCTGATCTCCAAGCAGACAGGTCTGACAGGCAGCTCCTCGGAGATCCCCTTTCCAATTGCACTCCTGATGTGGACGTGACAGGGAGGAAGGATGGTGGGGAGGGGGCAGGAGGATGGAGAGCTGGAGAGGGAACAGAACTCATCCAGTGTGAATTCTGCCTTCAGCAAGAGGTGATAAAGGATGGGGAAACACAGCAGGTGGAGAGGGGCAGAGAACTCGGAGGAGAGTGGGGTGAGGGGGAAGTGTGAGTGACTCCCTCTGTGACCTGGAACATGATGTGCTTTGGGTCTCTCTCAGCAAAAGCCAATATCTCTGCTCCCCCTGCAGCCTCTCTGACTCGAGCAGGTTGAGTCACACCCAAATACAGTCATTTTCCATCTCTTGATCTGTAAAACGTTTGCTCACCAAACGTGACCGACTCCTCTTTCAGAACAGACCAGAACTGTTCAGGAACCTGCTCCTCTCCAATCTTCCATTTCAGGGCAATTCCAGCTCAGTAAATCGGGCCCCACTTGCTGGAACACAACCAACCACAGCCCCCTGCAAGGTGAATGTGCTGCTGGGACAAAGGGGAGGGGGAAGGTGGCTGTGAGTCAGGGGGATGTTTTCACAGCTGCTTTGCACAATTGCACATTTCCTGCTCTCCCCCCGGGGTTTGAAGCACGGAGGGTTCTTCCTTCCATTCATCCTTTTTTTTTAATGTTTACCAAAATACAGAGTGGGAAAATCCTGCTTGTTCCAGGGGTGTCTTTGGCCGTGCTCTGGTAATTGGTGGCAATTCTCCTTTGGGAAGGGCTGGGGCAGGTACAGGGGCCTTCCTGCTGCAGTCCCCTGGTAAAGGGGCTTTATAGAAAGGAAACAAACCCACTGGGAATCAATTCTTGTGCAATAATGCTTCTTAAGTTAAGGGGTTTCTGTATAACCATCCTCACCCACCGGCATCCAGCTCATCACTCAGTGCCAGAAATCATCTGCTGGGCTCCAGGAGAAATCCTGGGAATGGCCAGGGCTGGGTTCTCCCCTAAATGTTCCTTGTCTTTAAAAGGACAATATTCTTTATCGTTCCTCATTGACTTTAACTAACTTTGCCAAATAAAAGGGTGGAATCTTGTAGCAAAAATCAATGTGCTTGGCCCAACACCCCCTGGTTTCAGGTTTCTGAATGTGTGCTGGTTTTTGTCTCAGAGTCGTGGTTCTGCCATAAAACACCTCCATAAATCACATTCCAAGAGCAGGTCTTAACTACCTCCTGTTTTCTTTTCAAATGCCTCTTGTTAATCATCCTGACAGCTCTGACACTCAGAATATTGCTGAAGTTTTGAGTGCCACGTGCTGCAGACAACTGAAAGCTCCGTGTGAAAGGGAAACACGACATCATACCACACACTAAATATATGTACAGGTTAATTCAGGGGGGGAGTCTACAGCGTGCACACTTTACACACAGATTGCTCAGGGCGGGTGATGTAAATGCACACGAGTGACACGGGGATGAAGAGTGACAGGCTGAGTGCTCTGCATTAACACCCACACTGCAGAGCTTAAAGCATTTTAAAGGTTGGGGGGGGAAAAAAAACCCAACACAAACCCCGAAGCTGCTCTACCCAGCTGTGCTCACCTTTTTGAGTGAATAATGAATGTTTTCTGGTGTGGTTTGAAGTGGTTTGAAAGCTTGGCAGTTGGGGCTCCTGTCAGAGGCAGAGCTGAGGTTTCTGGGCCTGGCTGGTCCTGCCCCTCTCTCTGCCTTTGGGAGAACGTTTGTCCCATTTGTCCCGTGCCTTCCCTCCAGGATCACAGAATCACAGAATCCCAGAATCAGCTGGGTTGGAAGGGACCTCCAAGATCATCAAGTCCAACCCTTGATCCAACCCCGCCGTGGTTCCCAGCCCATGGCACTGAGGCCACATCCAGTCTCACCTTAAAAACCTCCAGGGATGGAGAATCCACCCCTTCCCTGGGCAGCCCATTCCAATGGCTGAGCACCCTCTCTGCAAAGAAATTCTTCCCAATCTCCAACCTAACCCTCCCCTGGCACAGCTGAAGCCCGAGCCCTCTTGTCTTGCTGATGGTTGGGTGGGCAAAGAGACCAACCCCCAGCTGGCTCCCCCCTCCTGTCAGGGAGTTGCAGAGAGTGAGGAGGTCTCCCCTGAGCCTCCTCTTCTCCAGGCTGAACAGCCCCAGCTCCCTCAGCCTCTCCTCACAGCACTTGTGCTCCAGTCCCTTCCCCAGCCTCGTTGCTCTTCTCTGCACCTGCTCCAGCCCCTCAATGTCCTTCCTGAGCTGAGGGCCCAGAGCTGGACACAGCACTCCAGGGGTGGCCTCACCAGTGCTGAGTCCAGGGCCAGAATCACTTCCTTGGACCTGTTGGCCACACTGTTCCTGAGCCAGGCCAGGATCCATTGGCCTTCTTGGCCACCTGGGCACACTCTGGCTCCTGTTCAGCTTCCTGTCAATCCCAGGGCAGAGCTCCTGCCTCTCCTCCGAGTAAATATTTGCTTCCCGAGTTCAGGCAGAGGCCGATCCCGGCAGCCTGTGAGATAAATTCCCCCCTCAGCTCTCCAAACACCGGGGGGGTTTATTTGTACCTCTGCAAATAAGTGGCTAAAAATAAACCTGAGCTATGAAGTCTTGTAAGTTGTGGGACCCGAGCGATGCTTAAAAGGGTATTTGTTGGAATGGATTTGATGACACAGCTCCAGCCAGGGCTCTTTTGGCAGCGCTGTCGGATTGCTCTGAAATCTCTCATCCCTTATAAAGGACAATTTGCCAACACTCTTTTTCCTGCTTGTAGTTCTGGGATTGTGTAGGTTTTTTTCCTTGTTCTTTATTGCAGAACCCCCCACATAAACTGCCCCTAGCACTGCAAATTCAACCCTACTTTCATTTTTCCACTGTTGTTTAAGCAGCTTTCAGGTTCCGTGGCCTGAAATAAATTCACTTTGGGGCCTCACTCCTGTTTCCTGAGGCAGGTTGGGCAGCAAACAGCCCATTAAGGATTCCAAATGAGCATCTCCTGTCTGCTTTCCCTGCCTGCTGGTTTGGTTCTCCCTTCCTGCCATCCTTAGTGCCCCATCCCCTGCCTGCACACCTGGAGGAGGGTGTGGTGCCAGGTGATTGTTGTCCTTTTTTGCCAGGAAAACCTCCACATTTGGCAGAAGGAATTTGGATTTTCTGGATTAAAAAAACCACTTGGGGAAACAATGAGGAAAAATCTCTTCCTTCTGCTCCTTCTTAACATCTCTGTGGGAAGAGCCCAAGTCCAGTCACTGCTCTGGAGGTCAGCTCATGCTTTTGGGTCTGGGAGGTGTAGGGGATGTTTGTATCATCTGCTTCCTTTGGCATAACATTATATTTTCACATCTTCAATGCTTCTCCTGAGTCCCAGTGGCTTGTGATTGAGTCACTGTCTCCCAGGGCAGTATCTGATCCAGACTAAAAGCATCAAGAGATGGAGGATTCTCCAGTGGCTTTAGTGGTTTATTTCAATTTTTAACAGCACCTGACATGGGAAAACACTAATTTATTTCTGCTTCAACGTGTATAAATCAAACTTTATTTTTTCCCCCCTATAATATTTTTCCCCATGAATGCAGGTTTATGAGGAGTGTGTTGAACTCTGCCCCTCTGAAGTGCAGCTGTGTCTGTGGCAGGGCTGGCAACGGGCAGGGGAAACAGCAGGAAACTGCTGGGCTAAACTGGAGCTCCATTCCCTCCCATCCACGGATTTTTCTGGCCGGGAATTCCTGGGATTGTGCAGCCAAAAGGCTGTTGGAGCGTGTGAAGAGGTGAGATCGACACTCCCCCGACTCCAGGCAGCGAAAACTGGGACTTGAGAAACATGTTCATGGCAGAGGCTTTTTGCAGCTTTTCCTCTCCTTTCAGAGTTTTTCCCAGCTGGAATTTTTCACCTCCAGTGAGGAGCAGCACAAGTGCTGCCACAGGGGTGTCTGGCCAAGGGATGGATCCTGACAGATAACTCCGTTTCCACATGGAATTAGTCGAGGTTCCACTCAGAATATGGTTCTCTGAGTGGCTCCAGACATTGCAAATGAAGTGACTGGGACAGAATAAACGCCGTAGATAGTGCTCCAGCCTCTTTTCTCTGCCTGGTCTTAAGGCAGGATTTGGCTCTAAATGAGCTTTCGGGCAGCACCGAGTTCACCCTTTGTACCCGACAATTAGCGGGTGCTTTCGTGGAGGAGAAACAGGAATTGTGTGATCCTTCAGAGAGGAGCTGCTCGGGGTTAAGTGGGAATCTTCGTGGGGAAAAAAAAAAAAAAAACAAACAAAAAAATCTCAAATCGTGAAAACTTCGCTACTTTATCTCAGTAGAAGAGAAGGGAAAATTGATTTGAAAACTGTGTTGTTACTGTCGTGTGGGAAACATCGGTTGTAATTTTGCCGTGAAGTAAAAATTTTACCCCGTGAGCTTTCAATTTGCCTCCCCAGAATGCTGAGAACGACGAACGTGCTCCGGAGAGAGGGTTTTCTTCTAAGGAAAAATCCCCTTAATTGGGAAGCACTGAATGAAAACAGGTCATGATCGCCGCATTCTTGTCTTGCCTTTTCTTTTCCCCCCCTCCCTGCCGGACTCCTTTGCACTTCCCGGCTCCGCTTTCTTTTGTTGCCACTTAAATTTCTCATTGCTCAACTTTCCTCTCACCCCGGTACCGGAGGTAAAGGAACCTTCTCGTCTGACAGAGCTGGTTAGTGCAAGAAATGAGACAGACGTGGAAGGGATGGAGGCTCTGATTATATCCCCTGCCATTCTGGCACTTCTCTGCTTCAAAAAAAAAACAAGCCCAGGCTGAACAAAACAAGAAAATGCACGTCCTTGTCTTTTCCAGAAGTTTCAAGACAAATCAAATCCATTTTCCTCCCAAACTTGCAGTCGAACCGTTCACGTTTCTCCCATTCTTGCCACCCCCACAAGTTTATTTTGAGATGTATTTATTATTAAGGAAATTAGGAAGGGGGGAAAAAAAAAAAGGATCTTTTGCTGATGACAAGCTCAGAGAATTTCTGCCCAAGAGGACGAGTCCATAAGAGGAGCCACAACAGGTCCTCTTCGTCTCTGACCTCATTTAAGAGATGTTTCCCCTTTGTTACCTTTCCTTTAGCATTTCAGCTCTTCTGACAGGTGCAGATTTGCCAAAAGGAATGTTAATTGTCTATTTACTCCATCCCAGCTTGTTCAATTTACTCACAGATCATTTCCTACCCAGGGCCCAGCAGCAGATTCATTTTCTCTCCCTCTCTCCCTCTCTCTCTTCTCTGTCTTGTTAATCTCTTTACTGTCTGAGTAAATGCCACAGGAGCAACACTCCCACCCCCGGAAAAGTCACCAGCTCTGCACGTTGAAACCAAAATAACCCTCCCAGTTCTGAATCCCAGGAAGGGCAAAGTCACATCCCTGAGAACTCACGACTGCCTGGAATCAGCCAAGGAGGAGGGAGAGCCCCGGGGGATGAATCAACCCTGGAGATCATCAGAAAACTGGGCAGGTTGAAGAAAGGCCTTTGAGGGTTTCTGTGGGTCCACGGCAGCCTCTCCCTGGGCTTTCTCCACGTGAGATCCTTCTGAACTCCCACCTCCTGTCTCAGTAGGGCTCTTGGTGGCATTTGATGCATTCCCTGCTTGGCCTTGGGCTCCAGGTCATTGATGGATGCAGCCAGCTGGAGGAGTTAAGGGGTGGGAAAAGTTCGTGGAACTCATCAAAGGCACCAAAGACCTATTTCAAAGGCACCAAAGACCTATTTCCTCCTGTTTGTCTAAAAATAACGGGGCTTTTCAACCGAGGTGCAAATTCCAACAGCTGGCAGGTTTTGCTGGACCGGAGCCAGGAAGGATCAGACGAGGAGTTCCGATGGAAAAAGTGAGAATAATTGTATGACCAGCCTGACTTTGACCAACCCTTGGAATCTGCAAAGGAAAACAAACCCTAAAAAAAGGCTGGTTTTGACAAAGATTGTAATCTGGCGGCTTGCTTATGTAACAAACACACGTGACTTAAATTAAGGGCACTCGTGTGCTCTCTTGGATAGGACATTTCTCTGAACCAGGGCCATTTTTAAATTCTTATTTGCATATGCAGATTTACTGGAGTTCTCTCTCCCTGCAACAGCTTTGAGGAGGCAGGACCCGAAGCGCTGCAGGATCACAGCTTGTGTTTATTTGCACCGACTGCATCTCCCACAGATGGGGCTCTGCTGTTCCAGGAATGTTGCTGAGAGAAAATATGACCATGAATTGACTCTAGAATTAGGTTGTTGGTTGTTTGGTTTTTATTTTTTCCCAGCAAGGCTGGAATGTTCCATGTGGACTAAGGGCTAGTGACTAATGGGAAGCCAAAGGGGAGCAGGAATGAAAATGGGACATCTCAGTGTGAAGTAACCCCAACTCCCATGTGACTTTTCCTAAGCAATGATCTTCTTCAGTTCTTCAAATTGTTACAGGCTGGTGAGAAACATTTTGTTTTGAGGATGCTCCAGAAAAAATGATGTATTTACTTAAGTGATGATTGGAGTGTTTCCATTCACTCCCTGTCTCACGGTCAGGTTTTTTAGGCACAGGACTCCCCCAGGAGATGTGCTGCTCCCCCTCAACCCTCCAACCAAGACTCTTGAAGCTGTGCAAGGACAAGCCAAGCCTTCCTCAGGGCAGGAATTGCAGCTGGGTGGGGTCTGCAGGAATTTGGACAGAGCCCTTTTGCCTTCCCACACCTCTCCAAACTGGTGGTGCTCTGATCCCAAACCCCGGCGTGGGGCCGGGAGCAGGGAAGGGTTGCAGGGTTATGAGGAGCTTCCACCTGCCCAGAGAGCTTTGAAAGGGTCAGGTCTGAGCCTGCTGCCCTCAAACCCCGTGGGCCATCAGTGCCAGGCAGATGTGAGAGGCACCAGGCCCACGGGGCTCCTGCCTTGCAGCAGGAAGATTAATCTGATGAGGCCGCGGCGCTGCGAGATTGCTCCGGGCCCAGCAAGGCCCTTTATAACCTTTCCACAAACACAACATTTCTGATCAACTTGTCAAAGCCCGGCAAAAAGTGTTATTAGCTCTGGCTCTTTGCTGCTGGGGTCAGGAAGGGCTGCTCCCTCCTGCTCCTGCCTTTGTGCTGGGGATGCACTTCCCGCTCCGAGCTCCCCGGGAGCGCCGCTCTCCGCTGCTTCAGATCCGTTTGGTGGGAGAGGGAAAGCTCAAACTCCCAATCCCTGCTTTCATCCTGGATGGACAGAGCTGCTCCTGGCCCCAGCACAGCTCCTGCTCGTGCTGTTGGTGTGGTTTTAACCTTGTTTTTTAATACTCCTGGCCCCGTCAGGTGGGGGCTGGAGCTGGGAATGTCTCGGGATTAATGGAATCAGCGCCCCAGCCCTCGGAGCTCGGCAGCATTCCTGCTGTTCCACACGGGCTGAACTGCTGCTGGAAGTGGGTTGTGGAAGGGGATGTGATTAAATGGAGAGCTCGGGGTCAAATTCTCCACCCTGGAAACTCCCTCGGGGTGGGAGTGTCTCAGGCAGGAGCGGATCCAAAAGGGGATGTGGGGGGTGTTAGTTCAGTAGCACTTCCAGTGCCCCAATTCCACCCCCTGGTTCGTGCACCCAGAGCTCACTGGGACTGAGGGTTTCCTGGGAGGCTCCGTGGGAATGGTTGGACTAAACTGTGCACAAACCCCATCCCTGAGGTGGGAGCACCTGCAGCTCCAGGAGCCTCCCTGGGTGTATTTACAGCTCCAGGTGCAGTTGTTGTGTCACCCTTCAGATCCAGGGTGACAACAACGGGGTGACATCACAACCACCCCCAGGTCACAGGAGGTCCTGGGAATCCACGTGCTCGGGAATGCTGGTTGGGGGCATCAGGGAACCACCCAAATCCTTGGGAAGTGCCCCTGGAATGAAGAGCTCCACCAGCCAGGCTGGGTGAGGAGTCCTGGGGGTTTGAGGGGACGGTGGCAGCCACCCTGGGAACCAGCAGCACCTTCCCATGGGTGTTCCCATGGGAATCTTTTTGTGGGAGCAGGGAGGAGCTGCCCCAAGAGGAGCTCGTCAGAGTTTCTTTTTCTTATTGCAGCTGAAACTGGTCAGGAAAGTGTTGATTCCATTAAACCTGTTTTATTTGATTTCCTTTCCACCCCCCCTCCAGTGAAGGGGATCAACTTTGACAGAACTTTCTTCCCCATAGGACAAAAATATGAAACTCTTGTTCTGGCTTAATATACTGCAAAGTGGCTCTGGGCTGCACAGCCCCTGAATTCCCCCTCAGTGGTTATTTGCTGTAACAAACTGGGCTTTATTTATTTGCCCTGTTTTCTCAGGGTGTTTGGTTTGCACTGACATCACAAAGCAGCAGGAGGGACAGGTCCACGTGCAGCTCAGTTAGGAAGTGGGTGGGAATCCTATTTCCTGGATTTTGGCCTCATTGCTCCCTGTCAGTTGCTCCCATCCCCGTGGCTCTTGTTTTCACCTGGTTTCCCATTCCTGGGCCGGGTTTGTTTGGCTTGTAGGAATCACAAGAGTGGGTTTTTGGTTTGGTTTTTTTTGAGCTGTTTAATGCTGATCTCTGGCAGGTGTAAGCGAGGAGTCAAGTTGGATGTGCTCAAAGCACCATCACTGATAGGGAAATTAGGGCCCTTGGTAAATTGAGAGCAATATTGAAAAAAATAACAGAATAACAATGAGCTCTTTACCAGGAGCTGTGTTTTCCACTCCAATTCCCCAACTCCTGTCAGCAGCAAAGTGCTTAGAGCAGAGCAAGGCTGGGCACGAGCCCCTGAAGGTGCAAAGTGAAGGTTTAAGCTCATCTTTGAGGGAGCCACAGTTTACTAAAATGAGGTAAAATATCAATCACCTGTACTGAAAAAAAAAACAAAACCATGTGGGCATGTCTGGGGCTTTCACTTCATTCCAGGGTTTAGTGCTCAGTGATTCAAGGCAAATTAATGGACTTAAAAACTTGAGAAAATTTCATTAGTGACCGTCCGTGCCCCTGATTGTCCAAACACAGCAAGAAATGCTGAATCATGTAAATCCTTTTTCCCGAGGATGATTGATCTGCCCAGGCTGTGAGAATATAAACCCAGTGTAAATCCCTATTGCCTGAAAAGAGAGCCAAGCCTATGCCTTTCAAATAACTTTATATCCCTCAGCACTGGCAATAAATATCCTCCTTTTACTACAAAACACTGCTCGGTGCCTGTGGCCCTGAATTATTTGTCTCACATATGAAGTACCTCTGAATATGCAAATTAATAACAAGTTTAAGCATCTTTCCCTCTTTCTGAGGTGTTTTGGCTGCCTAAACACTTTTTATTTAGACCAGCCTTGCAACCACCAAATATTGTAGTTTCTGTGCTGTTCTTGTTTATTCAAGCATTAAAACCTCCCCCTGTTTTTCAAGAATATTGTCTCAGGTCAAGTTTCCAGCTGGTATAAATCACTGTCCAATTCCAAGGACCTGCACAGAGAATTCTGCACAACTTCTGGGCTGGTTTTAAATATTTCAGAAGGCTGCAATAGCACATAAAGATCCACAACGTGCCCAGGGCTTTGTGTTTTTAATTCCAGCTGCCCGAGATTTTTATTCAAAACTTTGCCAGCAGGAAGTGGCTTTTTTTTCATTTCCAGGGAAACTCCCGCAGGAAAGGGCCTTTTAGGAAATTAAAAGAAACCTAAACAAACAAACAAGGATGATAGACATTGGTGTTCACTTAAACAGAACAACCCCAAACCACCCCAAAACAAACAGAACAACCTCAAAGCACCTCAAAACAAACAGAACAACCTCAAAGCACCTCAAAACCAACAGAACAACCTCAAAGCACCTCAAAACAAACAGAACAACCTCAAAGCACCCCAAAACAAACAGAACAACCTCAAAGCACCTCAAAACCAACAGAACAACCTCAAAGCACCTCAAAACAAACGGAACAACCTCAAAGCACCTCAAAACCAACAGAACAATCTCAAACCACCCCAAAACAAACAGAATGACCTCAAACCAACTCAAAACCAACAGAACAATCTCAAACCACCCCAAAACAAACAGAATGACTTCAAACCACCCCAAAAAAACCAGAATGAACTCAAACCCCCCCAAAACAAACAGAACAACCCCAAACCACCCCAAAACAAACAGAATGACCTCAAACCACCCCAAAAAAACCGGAATGAACTCAAACCACCCCAAAACAAACAGAACGACCTCAAACCACCCAAAACCAAACAGAACAATCTCAAACCACCCCAAAAAAACCCCCAAAGGCTTCGTGGGGTGGCCCAGGGAGGGAGCAGGAGCTGGATTTTGATCCAGAGGAGCAGGGAATGCTGCTGGCACTTGGCCTGCAAGGAGCAGGTGTGGGAAGGGATTTTGCTGCCCCTCCCAGCTGCTCCTCACCTTTTGCTGCCCGGGGTTTGATGGAGCTCTATCACTTCCATGCCAGGAGAAGCTGCCAAGTGCTGGGGGCCAGAGCCTTGAGAGACATCTCTGCTGCTCCCTGCTGTAAGTCCAGAGGTGCCTGCACAGCCAGGAAGCCCATTAAATATTTCAAGCCCGTCCTTTCCCCTCAAAAGCGGAGCGGCGAAGATGATTTTCCGTGGAATTTAACATTAAACTCTGGCAATTTGTACAGCTGTGCATATAAATAGGCTGCACATCATCTCCAGAGGCAAAGGTCACGCTGCCTCCTCCATCCCAATGCTCCAAGTTCCATGGCAACGACCTTCCCTCCCTGTTTCCATGTTATTTATCCGAAGGGACGGAGAATTTGGGATAAAGCGCTGTCGGGTTCTGAGGGATGAATGAATGGGAGCTGATTGTAATATTTTTCCCCTTAATCACTTAATTTTTTTTCTCTTCATGGAGCAGGATGGATAATAACAGAGCTCAGCCACGGGGGCCGGGTGGCACAAAGCTTTCCCAAGGAGAGAAATCAGAACAGACAACTGCCTGATTTCCCTTAATGCAATTTGTTCCGTGGCTGATCTTCAGCCCTCTGCTTCATTACCTTGGACAAACTTCAACCTGGTTTCTAAGGAGGCAAAGGCCCTGATTTGCAATTAGAATTCCCCAATTACACAGCACTCAGCAGGCAGGGTGCATGTTTAGCTCCCGCTGATGGGAGCTGACTTTTTAAATGCCAGGGATATTTTTCCTCGAGTAATAAACACTTAGGAGTTCATCTCACGCAAGGATCTGTGCAAACAGAACACAGGGAGCTCGGGGTTCTCACTGCCTGGGCCTGAACAGCTCTGAGGCATCCCTGATTTCTGGCCAGGGGAGGGTCTGGGGGGAAATGTGGGCTGGGGGGTTCACTCTGACCCTGTGTCAGGACCAGGGCTCGAGCCAGGGAACCAGAGAATCCCAGGATGGTTTGGCTTGGAAGGAACCTTCCAGGGAGCTGGAAGTTCAGTTCCTCTCTACAGGATCCCTGGGATGGTCAGAACTTCATCAAGCATTGCCCTATTAGGGAATAATGCCCTTGTCTTCTCCGTTTGCATCTGCAACCTGCTGTGGCTGCATTCCAAGTAGAAATTACATATTTAACACTGCTTTCTTCCATATTGTTTAACTTCTGCCTTCATTTTCCACGGAGCCAATATTGGCTTATTCCAATCTTGTGCATTTTATGTCCTTATTTATCATGGGGGTGGAAGGACGTTAATTGACTCGCTGGCAGTTCCAGAGCCTCCTGCTGAGGGAGCATCAGAGGGAAATGGTTGTTTTTGCTGGCTCTCCAACTAGTTAATTGAGAAGCCATTCAATTATAGGTAATATACTTTTATTGCTAATAAGATATTCTGGTATCAACAACGTCCCCGATTCCAGAAAGGAAATCTGCAGGAATTATGAGAAACTTGAAACCGCTGGGCAAAAAGGCTTCAAAAATTAACCTGACACAGAGAAACCCTGGAACCAGCACCAGCTTCAGAGGAGGGAAAAGTAAATCAATAAAATTCTTAGCAGAGTTTCCTCACTATTTATTTCCTCTCACTTGTGAGAGGGCGAGTTTGCTGCAGAAGTATCAGGCTAAAAAGCTGTTCTTAATGCAGGTTTCCAGACAGGAGACCTGAAACACAGTTAATACTGTTCTTTATTATCTGATTTGCCAAGATTAGATTTCTCCTTATTCATCACTTCAGGAGCTCATCTGGGCTCTGGTATGAGCTCCTTCAGTTATTGCAGAACATCCCTGGTAAATAAATATCAGTTCTCCCGCTGTGATCTGTAAACCCCCAGTACCTGGAGGCCCAAATGGAGCCACAGCACAGCACCTGAAGGGGGTGGGCAGCTCTCCCAGACTGAAGGGCAAGTGGTTTAAATAGCAGCAAAAAAATCACAGATATTGTTATTATTCTCAATACTCTATTATTCCTGATTCACGTGGGGAATGAAAAGTCTGTGGCAGAGTTAAGACATGATCTAAACGTGAGCTCAGTCCCCATCCTCCCTCAGTTCCTGCTCTTTGTGACACTTTTAAAGACCAGCTGGAGCCTGTTCTCCCTTCCTGGGATCTCAAGTGAGTGAGCTCTTGCAGTTCACCTTTAAACTGAAATTTCCCTCGAGTTCATCTTGTGAAAGCCCCTCAGCAACTTCCCATGGGAGGCTGTTCCATGGACTTAATGGAGTGGACTTATCTTACAGAGTTTTCCCAATCTTCAAGGTTTAGGATGAAGCTTTTCCTCTATTGCAACTTGTTTCCAGCTGTTCCCCATTTATAAATATATTCAGAAGGATTTAAGCATAAAACTGAAACGAGGTGCAGGCACAGTTACATTTAGGCTTTTTATGACTTAAATCTCCATTCAAGGCAGGATTTGGGAGTTTGGGAAGTTGTGTGGCTTTGCTAAATCCATGGACAGTTCCTCAAAGGAAGGCAAATGTAATTTGCTTCCCCTAAGTGTGACCTGTGGATCTTTCTGGAAAAAACCCAGAAGGTTCTTTTGCTTCCTGTGTCTCCACAAAACGAGTCCAGGACCCCGTGGATGCAGAGTTCAACCCCTCGTGGTCCCCATCCCACCCCAGCCCCTCTGTGCCTCATCGCTTCTTTTCCGACGCCACAATCCATTTGTGTCTCTCCATTTTCTTTCTTTCCCCCCCACCCCAAAGGCAAGAAGTTGTTCACAGCGACAACAGGAGGGCAGAGAAGTAGGAAGAGATTAGTTTGATCAAAGGAATATCATGTCAGAGCACAAGATTGATTTTCTTCCCCCCCTCCCCTGCAGCCCCTGCCCCTTCCCCCCGGCGCTGCTGCTCCCGGTGTCTCTCCATGCCTCGCCTGTGTGGCTTTTGATTAGGGCTTTTCTGCTCCTAATGCCACACAAACAAGGCTCTGGCATGTCCCAGGTGCTGTGTGACCCCTTGTTCCGAGGTGGGAAGCACCAGCAGTGGTTCAGCTGCCACAGCTCTCCCTCTCCTCTGGTGGGTCGGAGTCCTGGGCCAGCACACGCAGCCCCTCTGCCCCCTGTTAGCAAAAAATACACCAAAAAGCAAAATGCCAAAATAGACTAAAATGCCAAACGACCCTAAATACTGAATGCTTAAAAAAAAAAAAAAGGCTAAAAAAGCAAAATGCTAAAAAGCAAAATGTCTTTAAAGAAAGGCAGAGCAGAGCAGGGCTGGATGTCTCCACTCGCTGCCCCTGGTGCAGGCTGGAGGGTTGATGGACAGGGGGAAACACGAGCACTAATGTTTTAACACTTGGTATCAAATCACCTTTTGTTTAATGGGGATAAGGAAACAATCCAATTTTAATAATGCCAGATCACTGTGCCTGAATGAAAATGGGAACAGGAGATGAGAGGCTGGTAAACACTGCTGCCTGCCAGCAGGAAAACAGGTTTTAATCCTATAAATCACAAAAGGAAATTGCTAAGGCTGTATCTCGTACAATTAAGCCAATTTAAGCCTGACTATTAGGGGAAAAAGATTACTCATAAACTGTGGCATTTCAGAGTGGAGGTTTGGGACAGTGCTGGATTCACACACTGGGTTCAGCCTCCTGCCTTTCAACAACCTGCACCCAGGAAGGGACTCAGTTCCATGGGAGTTCAGGACTTCCTTTGCACAGGGGGATATTTTCCTCCAGGAGTCACATGGAGCCAACCTTCCTCACACAATATCAGGATCTGAGCTCTTGGAGTTCACCCCTCTCTCCACACCACAGGGAAATAATGCATTTCTGGGAGGCAAAACTGAGTTAAGGTGCCTCACAAGCCCAGTACCAGGAACACGTTTTCCAGTGTATCATCTGATTATTTCCCTGTATTCATAAGTTTATTTATTCATGATTAAAGGTTTAATCTGCTCTCTGCTTGCTCCCAGGGCAGGTCCAGGAGGCTGGAATGTTACACTCTGGATTTCAGGCTGAAATTCAGTGGAATCAGGTACTTGGGCTTGTGCTGGAACATTGTAATTTTTGAACTGGAATCGGGTCTGGTTCTCTGCTCTCTGGCAAATGCTAAGGAAAGAAGAAGGGAGAAATAACATAAATAAATAAATGTGGCTATTTGTGAGCTACCTTTGCAATGTGCTCCACAGCTTGAGCACCTCGGGTATAAGAGATGAATTTTCAATCTCTGAAAGCAAACCCTCTCTGGAGCAATGTGGTTTGCATTATCCAAGTGGTGACACAGTACAGGGAGGGGGTTTCTGCTTTTGTTTGGGCTGCTGGATAATAAACAGGCATTTCTTATTTACAAAAGGGAAAAAAAAGGGGGAAATTGAAGAATAAATTGCGAAGGTGGTTTTCCCCAGATTGATTTTTATCAGCCCTCCACCGGAGCCCCGATGGCTCTGAGTGGCTGCATGATGGGGAGCAGAGGGAGCAGATTGAGCAGCAACACTTTGGCTTCCTCCAGCAATCAAATGAAAGCTCTGAATGACCTGATATTACAAAAAAACCCAACAGCCAGAACCAAAAAAACCAACAGAAGCAAACATGAAAACCTTTGTTAAATTCTTGCTGCAAAGATTAGAAAAGCTCAAAGCCTGGACAGCTGCTCCTCACTGGGGACAGCAGAGTTCAGCAGCACCACTGACATTATTATTACTCTTCAAGAGCATATTGTTTTTCCTGTGCTTTTTCAAGTTAGCATAAAATTACATTTTTAAGATACAATTTTTTTTTTCCCCCCAGATAAGGCTCCTTTACATGCAATTATAAATAATAAGGAGTGTTCCACGGGGCCCTCGACAGCAGCTCCTGTTGGGGCTGGGGAGCAGCAGAGCAAAGAGAACGTTTGTAATGAGGTCACAAATGCTGTAAATCACCAGGTTCTCAGCCCTGCCTGCGTCTCACAGTGGGCCAGGAGGGTTTCACTTCATTAAATGTGAGAAGTCACAACTCACATGAAATCACAGCACCTGAATCCTGGGACGGGGAACATCAGGAGCTGCCCCAGGCAGAGATGGGATCATCCTTCCCTGGGAACCCCTGGCAGAGGATGGGGCTGGGCAGGGGCACAGCTGAGCTCTGGGTGCCCCAAATCTGCCCTGGCCACAGGATATGACCTCCCTTCTCCACGTCTTTGCCTCTCATCCGTTGTCTGTCTGCAGCTTTTGGGGTGGGAAGAGGAGGAAAACCTCGGTGGGGTTCGGGGTTCAACCGCCCAAATCTCCGGGTGCCGAAGCTCCCGAGTCCCACCATCCTGCTGGAGGTTTGGGAGGGGACGTGCAGGGCCTGTGCTTGTCCCCTGGGGCTGTCTGAGGGAGGATCCAGCTGGATGCTGCTCCCCAGGCCGTGAGCCCTGGATCTGGGAGCTGCTCCCGGGCAGGAGAGCCCTTCCCTTCCAGCATCTCTGCAGAGCTCGCCCTCTTGCAGGCCCAGAATTCAATTAAAGGCTCTTTCCTGCTGCTGCACCAACTCGTGAATATTTATGGGGGGTTCTGCAGGAGGCAGAGGCTCCACTGAAGGGCAGCTGGGGCTGGGGAGCAGCTGCCAGTGCTGCAGCCCCGACCTCGGGGTCACTTCTGCTGCCTTTTCCTTGGAGCTCGACTGAAACCATTTGGGTCTGGGCACCCGTACAGTGAAAGCTCCCTGTAAACAAATGAAGTGAAAAACCCCCAGATTTTAATATTTTAATCCACCGTTTCTGTGGCCACAGGTAGAGTGAACCCCTCCACTCCCTGTGCTCTGTGGTCCTGGGGTTGCTTTTGCTGTGGTGGGACGTGAGAAACGAGCCCAGAAGTCCAGCAGTGGATTTCTCTGACTCCACCATTTAGTTTTTACTACTTCCCATGTCTTCCAACTCCTGTGCCCCACACTGGTACTTCAAGAGTGTTATCCAGTCATCCCTTAACTGGTTTATAAGGAGCCAAAGCTTCTCTTTGCTGAGCTAAAACTTTAAAGGTAAATAGACCAACACGTTTTGCTGAACAGGTTTCAATAAGTTACTTGTTGTTGTTTTAATAATCTGAGTTATTTTGATCGGTTATTTTGAATTTTGTTTGAAAATGCAAAGAAGGTGAGAGCAAACCCTGCCACTCTTAGCAATCCCAGCCTTGATTTGGGCTCATAAATCACGTGTGGTTGGAACAGAGAAAACAGAGGGAGGAGGTAATGGGAGTCATCAGGTTTTGCTGACTTAAATAATAAAAGCTGCCACCCCAAAGAAATGAAATGTGTTCGGTGTGCAAAGGGAATAAAAATATGAACTCATCTTGGCTAATGGCTCTGAGAAGTAATATAAAGATATGCACAGATTATTCTGAGCCTTCAAAAAAAAAAAAGAAAGAGATGCATCCAATTTGCATGAAATGTTAACAGTAATCTTAGGGGTAAGAGATTTCCTTTGGAACACAGGGATCATTACAGGCACTGCTGGAGTGGAGTCTTTGTCCTTGAGTGTTTTCCTTGGAGTTCCATCAAACACACGTGGTGGCACCTCAGGGCTGGTGATCCAAGCCCAGCAGAGCTCCTGGGCTGGACCCCAGCAAAGGATAACCAGGTGTGTGAGCAGGAGGGCTGGAGCAGCTCCTGGAGCAAGGACACACCCAGAGATCCCACCAGGAATCTGCAGCAGATTCCAGCAGAATGGAACCACCTTCTTCCCATGGAATTCCTCCTCTTTCCCCGGTGGGATGGCACAAACATGGAACCACCTTCTCCCGTTTGAATTCCTCCTCTTTCCCTGGTGGGATGGCACAAACATGGAACTACCTTTTCCCTTTTTCACTCCTCTTTCCCTGGTGGGATGGCACAAACATGGAACCACCTTCTCCCATTTGAATTCCTCCTCTTTCCCTGGTGGGATGGCACAAACATGGAACTACCTTTTCCCTTTTGAATTCCTTCTCTTTCCCCAGTGGGATGGCACAGGCATGGAACCACCTTCTCCCTTTGTCACTCCTCCTCTTCCCCTGCAGAGGTGCCCCCTGTCCTGCAGCAGCCCCCCAGCTGTCCCCACATCCCTCTGGGGAAGGTGAAGCTGGGATTTAACCCCCTGGGAGATGAGGATCCCTGATTTCCTCAGGCAGAGCTGTTCCCTGGACAGAAGCAGAGGCCCTGCAGGGTGTCAGGGTGTCACCCAGCCAGGGGGTGCATTCCCACCCATCCCAAGGATCCTTCACAACTCCCTTTACAGCTCTCCAGCTTCCCCCCCTCCTCAAACCCTTCCCTGACCCCGAAGCTCATTTGCTAATTACCCTTTTTCTTGCCTTGCCGTGTCGGTCTCATTATTATTAATGCTTTTACAATCATTTACTGGGGAAGTTCCTCCCTCCTCCTCCTGCCAACACAAACACAGTTTTATCAACAGAGCAAACATGATTGCAGCTCTGCTGTTATGTTTTATTTATTCCCATATAGGTTTGATTCTATTGCAGTTTCTCATTTTTGCCTGATGTATAATTCATGATTTATACAGTGCTGGAGCTCGTGTAGGACACCCTCATTTCATTAGCTGGGCTATCATTTTCTGGGCTGTACAAAATAAAACATGGGCAGCTCTCTTTGTGCTTCCACGTCTTCCCGTGTCTGCCGTGTGCAGGGAAACTATTGCAGTGATATTTGGTTAAAACCATTGCTAATTTTACTTTTAACACCTCAGTAGCTGAAATGGAATTGAGATGAAGGCCCGTTTTACTTGCTGGTGTAAGTAAATAAATCAGGGACGTGATATCTGTTATTATCAAAACATTAGTTCTATTCTAGAAATGCATGGACATCCTGGCCAAGGGATAACACAAGGTCTGGTTTGGGCATAAATGGTGCCCTTTTGGCTCGAGTTAACAAGTCCAACCCCAGCACTTTGATTGTATCAGTTGCACAGGTAGGGAAAAATCCAGGGGATTTAAGGAGCTTGGATTTTCATCAGTGCTTTAAGGCCAAAATCTGAAATACAGAGCCAGAAAGTCAAGTAGCTCTAAGTCACTCCAAGCTTGTTTGGAGATTTGTTTTTTTTTTTTTTTCTCATTTGATTTGTTCAGCCACAAATCACTCCGAGTTGTTCAGGCTTTGGAGCTGGGAGGGGAGAGGAGCCAACAGGTTCATTTGTACCTGCAGACACTTGTCTCCCGGGTCTCCAAATAAACCAAGCTGTCTCTGAGCCCTCACGAGGTGAAATTATGAATCACACAACGAACGGAGGGACAGGGAGCCCAGAGGAAGGGAGGTGATCAAGCACTGGATCTGTTTTCTCGGGAAGTCCCTGCAGTTCCTCAGCTGCCAGGGTGCTGTCAGGGGTCCCTACTGGCACCCCAAATCCCACACTGCAGAATCCAGGGATCTGACAGCCCCGGGGACAGGGCAGGATTGGGAGGACAGGGCTGGATGCTGATTTGCCAGAGCAGATGGGGCAGGGCTCTGAAATCCTCCTTGTACTGTATTTTTCACAGAATACACCATTTGTGACACCTGTTTTCAGCCTCTGCTCTCCCTTTCCCAGTTCTGTGCCCAGCCAAATGCTGGGCTTGTCTTTAGGGGCAGGGGGTGAGGTGCCCAGGCTGGCACTGCTGGAGCCCTGTTTGCTTGCAGTGCCCCCTCCCAGCCTGCCTGCTGGATCCCAGAAGGAGCCATCCTTCTCCTGCCCCTGGGAATCCACCCCCCCTTCCTGGCTCTCCCTTCACCTGCACCCAGGTGGGCACATTTCCCACACTCCAGGCAGCATAAAACTTTATGGTATTATTGACTGGAGCACATCTCAGCCAGACTTGGTGCTACTCATTTTAACGACTGTCTCTTCTTCTCCCTCCCCTCTTTATCCTGCTCTGTTGTTAATTCTCATTTTATGAGAGCTGCTGGTCCTCCAAGCTCTTTATTGCATTAGTACAAACCCCTTTTGATGAGCCTGACACCATAAATTACGTGCTGGCCGTCCCCATGCTGAATGGCAGGGCAATAAATGCAGGGAAATTCAGAGGACTTAAGCTCAGATCTATTTGCCCTCTATCTCTTGAGTCAACTTCTCCCCTTGAAACAACTGTGCCAGGCCGTGAAAAAAGAGATGTAAATGTCACCCAGTGCCTTAAAACCTGAGAGGGGCTGGTGATGTCATCCAGGAGAGAACAGTTGTGTGGCTGGAGTGCAGAAATTAAATATCACCATCTCAGGGAGGGTTATCTGGCAGGGTTTGGCACTGGGGTTTTATCCAGTTCCTCTGCAGGCTGGAGCTGCTCTGGCTGGTTTTAGGGATTCTCTCCCATCCTCTCCCAGGGAAGGAGCTGCTGGTAACATCCTGCCTGGGGAGAGGCATTTAAATAAAAATGTCTGGATCCATTCCAGGCCAGTCCCACACCAGTGTCATCCCACAGACTCCCCACCCACAGCAGCTGGGCAGGAGATCCCGTCCCCACAACGTCTCCTGCTGCTCCCTGCATCATTTAATAGCAGGAATTATTAATGGTTTTAAATAGCTGGAGATGAAATGTATTTAAGGAGAATTGTAGACACTGGGACCTTTCTCTGATTCAAAAATGAAAGTATAAATGGTGTGGGTGGAAGACTTGTGGTACACTATATTCATAGAAAGCTCCCTCAGAGTGGATACAAGCCCAGTTTTGATCTTTACAGTGGCATAAATTTATTACATTTTCATGTAGGGCAGAGTAGAATCTGAGCATGAAGGAGATTGGAGGCCATGAGAATGAGGAAGGTGAAGGAAATGTTCTCCAACAACCTGAAATCACAGTGATATCAGCAGCAATTAATTAATTCAGCAAAGGAAGCAATAATTCACCTCCAACCCCCAAAGCCTGACAGACATTGAATTCCATATGATAACCTGTTGAATCCCACCTTGGGATGAACATTGTGGGGAGTGTCCTAATCAAGGGGGGTTCTCCTAAATCTGGGAATGGAACTTTGTGCCTTTTTCCAGTCCTGCACCCCTGGCAGTGTCACCCCTGCTCTGCTGCTTCCCTCTGTTTCATGGACAGAACAATAAAAGTGCCACCTGTCCAGGGCTGTCCTTTCCCAGGAACTGCCATTTGTTCCTGTGGCTGCAGTTCCACTCTGGAATGTCAATGCCTGATGTAGGAAGCAGGGCTAACAGGCATCAATATTTCCACACGTGCCTCAATATTTCCACACGGGCATCAATATTTCCACACCTGCATCAATATTTCCACACGTGCACGTGCTGCTTTTTTTTTTTTTTTTGGCAGAACTTATTGTTATAAGTGGTAAAAAAAATATCCAGATTTCGGGAGGGAACGTTTCAGGGGGAGGGCTGTGATTTGAGTGTGGTTTTTCTGTTGCTGTTTGTGGAGCTGCCACAGAACTGAATTTCGAGTTATTGAGCTGCCACCCACCCCTGTGCTCTGCATGTTCCCAGCCTTGGATAAGGTTGTTACAGGGGAAAGAGGAGGAATTCCAAAGGTTGCTGGGAATAATAGTTTAGAGACAGTGGAAGGAGATGAGGGAGCTTTGAGTCACTGCCTGGATTTGCCAGCACTGGTATTTTTACACCCCGTTCCTGGGCTTGGCTTCTGTGATTCACAACATTCCCTCTTTGGAAAAGCCACGTGGAACTGGTTTAAATTTGGTCACTGGCAGGTTTATAGATCAGGAAATAGAGTTCTTCTTCCTTTAGAAGGAAGGCCTTGGCCAGGTTTGTCTGAGTCAGCAGCACCAGTGCCCCCCACACGAGATGCAAATGCCCGAATAAACAGATGAGTGTGATTTACATGCAGATGAGTGAGGGAACAGAGCTCCCTCTGACCTCCTGCACCATCATCTGGAATCTCCCTCGGTTTGGGAACAGGCTGGTTAAAATATTAATGTCTTGAATAATGAATGGCTGCACATGTAAATGAGCTCTTGCTGTAACAATTCTGAATAACTCTGGTTTAGGCACATTTCAATGACTATTTGGCCATTAACTTTAGTAAAATAAGAATGTGAAGAGAAAAGAAAGAAGATCTATAATTTCTCTATTATTTGGCTTTGTTTTAAATGAAACCCTTGTAAAGATGTGTATCATTTCAATTTTAGTTCCAGAGGCTTTTATGTAAATTAATTGCATTAGAGAATTGGCAAGAACATTTATTCAATTTAGAACAGCCGTGATTATAAGCTTTACATTAATATAACAACAATTTAACAGTGGCTGATAGATGGGACACAACCATGTAATTATCAAAAGTGAGCCACTTTCTTGATCTCTAATTAGTTCTATAAGCAAATACAGTTTTGCTGGAACTAATTGCTGAGCTGCAGCTGCGAGGTGAGGGCTGGGCTGGGGTTCAGGTGCTGGGCAGGGGGAGCTGCAGGGCCCAGGGTCCTCCCATTTCCTGAGCTAATCGGGCGGATAATTCAATTATTTGTGCCCAGCCAAAGCAGGGACTTGTGCACACAGGAATTACCTTCCCTGGGCTGTGTCCTCTGCCCCCAGCTCGGGGCTGTGGGCTGGGCACTGGCACTGGCACTGCTCTGGGCTGGTGTTTTACACCCTCAGCAGAGACACCACATGTACAAAGGAAAGTGAGACCTGGACTGAAGCAAGGGTTTGATTTTTGTGATTTTTCTGTGCCCTGTTTTTGTGAGAGAGATGGAATTTTAGCTTGGCTGTGTGTCTCAGTCCATCTGGAGTGTCCTCCTGCCACGGGCAGTTCCTGGGGCTGCTCGGGGTCACTCATCACACAGCCCCCGGGGGTTTATGGGGACAGAGCTCACTTTGCTCTCAGGCATCCACTTTCATCCCCATTCACTATTTAATGAAGCTAAAAAGGGAGGTTGGGAAGGACTTGTTGCAGTTGTCATTCACAGAAAGGCAGGAGAGTAACCCTGTTCTGAAGTGCTGCAGAGGCACAGCTCAGTGCTGAGCTCACCACCTCAATTCTGAGCTCACCACCTCAATTCTGAGCTCACCACCTCAATTCTGAGCTCACCACCTCAATTCTGAGCTCACCACCTCAATTCTGAGCTCACCACCTCAATTCTGAGCTCACCACCTCAAATCTGAGCTCATCACCTCAAATCTGAGCTCATCACCTCTGTTTTGAGCTCACCACCTCAATCCTGAGCTCACCACCTCAATTCTGAGCTCACCACCTCAATTCTGAGCTCATCACCTCAAATCTGAGCTCATCCCCTCAATCCTGAGCTCACCACCTCAGTCCTGAGCTCACCACCTCAGTCCTGAGCTCACCACCTCAATGCTGAGCTCATCCCCTCAATCCTGAGCTCATCACTGCAGTCCTGAGCTCACCACCTCAGTCCTGAGCTCATCACCTCAAATCTGAGCTCATCACCTCAAATCTGAGCTCATCACCTCAAATCTGAGCTCATCACCTCTGTTTTGAGCTCACCCCCTCAGTCCTGAGCTCACCCCCTCAGTCCTGAGCTCACCACCTCAGTCTTGAGCTCATCACCCCAAACCTGAGCTCATCACCCCAAATCTGAGCTCATCACCCCAAATCTGAGCTCACCACCTCAATCCTGAGCTCGTCCCCTCAGTGTGGGCTTGTTGTGAGGCCTCTGAACCAAAGTAACTGGGAGCTGACCTCCTGTGCCTTGTTGAAAGTCTCTTTATTTTTGTCCCTGCGCCATAAATTGTATTTTTTTTTTTTTTAGCTCTTATTGCCCATGTCCTCTTCAGAAATTCTTTCCCTCATTAGAGTAAACCAATTACCAAGTGCCAGTGCTTTGTTCCAATTGAATCTGAGCAATTGTTCTGGTACTAATTGCTTGAGGGCGACCACCACGATCTATCAAGCTCATGGCTGGGCAGCACTAACGCGTTTAGGGGGGAGATTATTGAATTTATTCAGCGTTTGGGCCGGTGCAGCTTCTAACAAATGCAGTTTGTGACTGTGACAGTCCTGGCCAGTGAGTTCCTGGCTGGTTCCTGGGGCTCTGAGAGCCCCAGCAGAGCCCAGGATTGTTGTCAGAGCCATTAATCCCTGCTCAGAACCAGGGCTGGCAGTTCATGGGGGAACTCTGCACATCCCAGGGGCTCCAGCACACACTCCAGTCACCCCTGGCACCACTCCTCGTGGAACCTGGGCTTTGTCTGTCCAGGGCCTTCCCTTGGTGAGGTGGAGGCTGGTTGTGCAGGAAAGGTGCTTCATGTCTTCCCAAGGGCAGGATAAATTCTCTCTCAGCAGAGAGAGCTGGAAAAAGGGTGATTTTTTGTGTTGGAGGAGGTGACAGGGGTAGGATGGGGGCTCTCAGGGAGTGCAGGATTCCCTCCTGCTGCTGGGTCCGTGTGGGAAGAGGCTTTTCCTGCTCCTTCGTGACTCCACAGCTTGTGCTTCACCAGAGGATGTTGTGGAGTGGAACTGGAGGAAGAAGAAGTGTCCCTTGGCTGTGAGTGGGAGTGTCAGGGCAGGGAGGAACATTGTCATTCCCTGTGCTGAGGGGAAGGAACTGAACAGAGCTGGGGTTTTACACCTTCCCCTGGTGCAGTTTGGGCAGTGGGGATGATGAGATCAGGAGTGCAGGAGGAACCCAAACAGTGTGGGAGGAAAGCTCTGAGCATGAGGACAAAGTGGAACCCCCAAATCTGACTGCTCTGCAATCCCATGTCCACCTTCACTCAGTGGTTCAGAGAACACTGAGCTGGATCTTTGCTGTCCCTGCTCTCCCTGGTGCAGTGTTGGTTCAGCCACAGCAGGAACCTGCAGCCCCAGCACTGCCAAAGACCTGCTGAGGGTTATTTAAACAGCCTGTGATTTTTCACTGGATATTTGTGGCTGACCAAAGCAGCTCCATCTGTAATTAATCAGGAATTCCCTCCTGTTTCCTCTGCAGCATCTGCTCGTGGTTTGCAGGGGGTGTTTATCCAGTGCAGGAATCATGCACTGATTTATGCAGAAATAATTGCCACATGGAGTAATTGCTGAAAAGCCAAAGATAAAATACAGGGTTTGGAAGATAAATGAAATGTAGCCTTTTAAAATTTTTTATTACCTTCCCTGAATGTGAAAGCATCAGCTGGACTCAGGGGCAGCACATTCCTGTCCTGTCTGTGCCTCTCTTACCTCTGGATAAATTGTGTTCAGGAGCGTGGGCCAAGGAGTGGACAATGAGAGAAGAATAATCTGATTAAGGCTGCCAGGGAGGAGATCTGCTGGCTGGAAGAGTGAGATTATTGGGGCTGGCAGGTGCCCAGCAGGAGTGCCCAGTGCCAGGGAGTGATGGATCAGCCCCTGCACTCAGGGTGACAAACTCAGCGCTGGCCAAACATCAGCACCACCTCCTCCCCTCTGGGCCTCAATCCCAGTTACCTGAGGGGACCTTTAGCAAATAAAGTGGGGGAAAAAAACCCCATCTGATTCCTGATGTTCTGTACAAACAGCCCAAGGTGACTGAGAGATGATCAGAGAGTTTGTCAGGAGCCACTTCCCCTGCCATCCCTGGGTCAGTTTATTTGGGGAGTGTTCAGCCCTGTTTGGTGTAAAACACCTCCTGGGTTATTTTAAAGCCTTCATGCACTGTGGAAATTCAGTTTCTTCCCGGGGAAGTGGAAATCTAATCCATATGTCCCATCAGATCCAGCTTGTGAGAGGAGTTATCCTGCCTGTCTCCAGCTGTCCAGTTCATCCCAGCTGACAGGACCAGCACAGAGGGGTTTGGTTCACAAGTGCAGTCAGAGAATAGGAAATAATTCTTGATCCAGCTTCACTGAACATGGAAAATCTGGAGTTATTTTAAAATTTGACTATAATAGACCATAACAATCTGACATCATTATGAACCTTGCATTATTATAAAAATTAGCCTCGCTTAAACTAACTTTGTTCTGCATTTTAAGGATTTGCCTTTTTATTTCAGAGTGCTTGTCCTTTTCCCCAAGTGAATGCAATTTATAGCTCTCCTTGACCTTTAGATAACAGTGAATGCTGTTATTTTTTTGCTCTATTAATCCTCTTATCTTCCTGCCTGTGAACTATTGTTCACCCCATATTGGCCACTGGTACAAATTGTGCCCTGAAATCCAAACCTGCACTAAAAAAGAGCAGCTCCTCAGTCAGTTGCTGGGTTTGCCCAAGCCAACATAACTCAGCTGACAGTCCACCCCCTGAATTATTGGAGCCAGAGCTCGGGAGGGTCCAAGCAGGCAGCTCCCCTCCCCTCCTGCCTGGTGGCACTTCCACAAATCAAAACTGGCACCAAACGGGTTCCACCAGAGCCTCTCAGAGCACGTTGGGCAAATCACTGGAGAAAGGAGGTAAAGAAGTGACATTATGATGACTTTGGCAGGTTCATTTCGTGAGCTGAGCTGCTGAACCTCAAAGAGCAGCAGCACCCTCGAGGTTGCACTGGGAGCCACTGGGAGGAAGAAGAAACCAGCAGCACGAGGCTGGTTTCACATCCTCTCTCCTCCCCACACCTTCACAGGTTTTCTCTTTTAATTTTCCTTGGAAAGCCACTCCGGTGAGACAGCACAGGTAATTCTTCTGAGCAGCTCAGGGTGAGCTCCCCCAGGTTGGACGCTCTCGTTGCCTGCCAGTAAATATTTGTATTTATTGCTGGGTCAGTGGTAACCTCCCCACAGGCTCTCACTGATGTTTCTGTGACTTAAACCCCCTGAGTCCTGCTGGAGGGAAGGGGGGAAACCCTCCCTGGCCAAGGCTCCTGCAAAGAAACCTTTGGGGTGATCAGGAGAACTTTGCCCCTCTCAGAAGGGTCTCTTTGGGTGGCACTGAGGTGAGTGTGACCCCCTCAGTCCCTGCTCCCTGTACACACATTCCTGCTGGAAGCACGGCAGCAGGAATTCTGCTCCTTTGGCTTGCTCCTCGCTGCAGACCATAAAGGATTAATTAAAATTGTATAAAGTTGAAAGTGTGCCCGAGGTAAACATCAAAGCCCCCGGAATTGCAGGGAGAAGCATTTGGAATGTTGCTCTCCAGGCTCCGGGCTTGGAATCGAATATGCAGGGGGAGGGAGGGGGGGGGGGGGGAGAGAAACGAGGCAGAAGAACATTTTGTTTCTGTTATTTTTGAGCAGGCTCGGAATTTTATTTATTTAGAGCAGAATTGACTCAGCAAAGCTGCACGTTCTGGCAGCGCTGGAGGGAAGGGCACACACAGTCTGACTGCTGGGGGGACTGCAGCCCTCCCAGAGCCCTCCCAGAGCCCTTCCAGAAGGGATCTGCCCTCTCCTGCACACCCAGAGGACAAAGGTGTGTTTAAACATCCCTGGTGGTCCCAGTGGGAGATTGGGGGGGCAGGGGGGACGTGCAGCCCTTTATTCTGGGAGAATCAGGGTCTGCACTGGAGGGGTGTGGAAGGGAGAGCTGAGAGGAGCCCCCAGAGCAGAGAGTCCCATGTGCCAGGGGGAAGGGGCTGAAAGGCTTTGGGACCCCAAAAAGCCCAGATGAGAGCAGGGGGCAATGATTCCTCCCACTGTCAGTGGCTGTGTAGCCATTCAGACCTGGCTCTGCTGGGGTACCTGGGCAAAGCAAGTCCCCTCTGTGCTGAGGGCAGGGGCACAGATGGACACAGGAACTCTGAGGAGAAACAAACCACCACAGGGCTGCTCATTTCCTCTTACCCTGTGCAGGACTTTACCCAGCACAAATAGAACACAGCACTAAACCCACTCAGACCCCGTGGGATTGGAATATTCTGGGGTTATTTGTGTCGCTGCATCGTTGGACGAGTTAAGGTTTTACTCCAGCCTGCTCTGGTGCAATTTGTCCTCTCAATGTGCACAAAGTAGAGCTAATTGGGGACCATTAACAGAGGCAAAAAGCCCCAGAGGAGTGAGGGGCTGGTCCTGGTCCTGCTCTCCCCACGTGCAGATGGAATGACCTCTGTGGGGTCAATCTGCACCTCCACATTTCGTGCCAGGAGCAGGACCCAGCCATGGTTTCTAATGTTCTAACCCAGGGTTTCTATTGCTGCTGAGTTTTCCCCTGCCCTGTGCTGCCTGTGAGTGCTTGGCAGCTCTTCTGCACAGAACAACCAGCTCTGCCCTTTGCTTTTCTAATTCCAAAAGAGCCTCCGGCGCCAGTTCACCTTCTGGAGGAGCAGCTCACAGGAACCTTCAGAAGTGTCTGGGTGCACAGATAGATTTTTAAATTACAGCACAATGAAAGGAAGTGGTGCAGGGGCTCCTCCAGGGCAAGACACAGGGATTTGGGCAAAGTTGCCCTGGTGCTGGAGGGTAAGACAGACAGGTCAGGCTGTCCTGCCACGAGGAGTTGTGATACAACTGGTTTTGTACAACAAGTGAAGTTTTTTTCCCCCTGTATGATGTGGTAAAGTTCTGCTGAATGGGTTTCAAGGACTCTTGCAGGGTTTGTGATGGTCCAAGGGAAAATATTCCTTGGGAGATGAGTTGTTGGGAGGGCACTGGGTGAGGTGGAGGCTCAGACTTGGGGCAGAGCTGCAGGGCTGGAGTTCCCTTCTCTGCTCAGGGTCCTGAGGGGCTCAGGGGGCTGGAAACAGGGAATGCTGAGGGGAATGAAAGCCTGATCCTTAAGGCTGGCACTGTGCCCATCCCTGAGCACGGGGAGAGCCTGGGCTCAAACCAGCCTCAGCAGGGTCTTAAATTCACCCCCCATCCAAACCCAAACCCAGGAGAGCCTGGGCTCAAACCAGCCCCAGCAGGGTCACCTCTCCCTCCATCTAAACCCAAAACCAGGAGAGCCTGAGGTCCAACCAACCCCAGCAGGGTCACCCCCCATCCAAACCCCAAATCAGGAGAGCCTGGGCTCAAATCAGCCCCAGCAGGGTCACCCCCTCCATCCAAACCCAAAACCAGGAGAGTTTGACCCCCTGGGGTCAAACCAGCCCCAGCAGGGTCTTAAATTCATCCCCCTCCAAACCCCAAATCGGGAGAGCCTGGGCTCAAACCAGCCCCTGCAGGGTCACCCCCCCCATCCAAACCCAAACCCAGAATGACCAAAAAAACCCCCAAAACAAGCCCCAAACCCACTTCTCTTCTCCCTGAGCTGCCCCTGAGGACCCTCCTCTCCAAAACCAGCAGTGTGCTGGTGACCCTTCCCGACTGGAAACGGAGAGCTGGGAGTTATTTCCTGCGGGAAAAACACAATGTGCTTGAAAATCAGGATTTCTGTTGAGCTAAGTGAGGTGAGCAGTGCAGCCCAGAGCACTCAGGCCCTTCCCAGAGGGTGTGCTGGTGATGTCTCTGCACCTCCAACATATCAACGTGTCTGGCAGTGAATTGTCGTGGTTGGTGTCGAAGTGCAGAGCTCAGCCAGGAGCACAGGCCTTAAATAACACCCCTCTTGGTCCCAGACAGGATTAGGGAGCTGCACTGTGGAGAGCAGGGGTTGTAAAGAGCAAACAAGGGGCCTGATTCTCCTTTTCTCCCTGTGTGAAAATCCATCAGCCTCTGAGAAGAGACTCTCAGGGCTGTTGGTCCCCCCAAAAAAGCCAGGTTTAAGCACCTGGAATTAACAAACTGCTATTTAAATTCCTCAAGCAGAGGGGAGAGAAACCCCAACAAACAACAAACCCTAACAAACAACAAAAGAAGTTCTTTTAGGGGAGTGTTTTTTGTGACTCCGATCAGAAGTTTCCCTTCCCCTTTAACACCCTGGAGTGACAGAGCTGCAAGCAAAGCTTCCTGTACAGCACTTAAACCCCAATTTCCAGTGGGTGGCTTTTGACAGGACTCTCTGTCAGTTGTATGGACACACTTTTGTGCAGCTGGAAGTATTTACAACTTTCTGTATCACCTCCATGGTTTGGGCTGTGAGGGAAGGAGTCCCTTGTGGCACTTGGAAAGAACTCTTTGGAGTTTTCCATCTTGTTTAGGAGTAATTTTAAAGGAAAGGGCAGTGCAGCAAAGAGAAAAATTCTCTATTTTATTTTTTTTTTTTTATGGTTATGGCCTTTTTAGCACTTTTCCACCTATGCAAAGGCACATGACTGGAGTTTCCCAGGTCAGCTCCAGTGGCTGTGTCTACATTCCACTTAGAGAAGGAATGGGAATATTAACAGTTATGAGGAGCAGGAGCTCTGCCAACCCCAGGTGAAGAGGGAGCGAAGCAGAGGGAGGAACTTAAAATTCCGTGCAGCACAAAGACCTTGAAAAAGCTAAAGAAAAATCAAAATGCAAGCTGACTTCTCAAATGCATCTTTCCGTCGGGGAAGATAGGATGCAATTAAGTTCTCCCAACAAGACTCTAATGATAAGCTTTAAAAGCCCAGCTTAATGAAATGCCACAAGGATAGGGGCTGGAACAATTCCCTATATCCTGGCTGCTTTACCTGATGGAGGAGAAATTACAGGGGGCATGTGATAAGTGAGTGTTTCCAGCTTTATCCTGCTGTAAGTCCATCGAAATCAATGGTGTTGCACTACAGGTAAATTTGGCTGTGGAATTTTAAGCAGAAACAAGCCCTTCCTCCCTGTTGAGGATGTGCATGTGGATGTCTTGGGAGGGAGGTTTTAAAAGGCCCCTTAGTCCATGGGAGTTTTTTAGTGTCCTCTGTAGGCAACACCCTCTGCTCCTTCCCCTCCTCAAAGGCCCTTCCAGTCCCAAATGACACCAAAAACACAACTCTTGGCTTCTCTTTCAGCTGTAAAACACAACACGGGGTAAACTGTCGTTCTCCACATCAGCTCATTGTATTTTAGCCCTTCCCTGCAGTGCAATTCTTTAAGCACAGCTCCCCTGGGGCAGCAAACGAGCCCTGAATACATTTCCTTTGACGACCACGTCAACCTGCCTTAAAAAAAACCCAACAAAACCCAACCAAAACCTATATTTAGAATGCATAATGCAAGCATATCATCTCCTAAACAAGAAAGTAGGACAACATCCTCAGCCAGGATGAAAAGAAAATGGGGAAAAAAAAAAAAAAGCCTGAATGAGAAAGTGTGAGATTGCTGGTAAATGCAGTGTCAGACTGGCAGGGCTGCCTCTAATAACACCCGTGTAAATACAAATATAAACATCCTTTGCTGCGCAATTCACAAAAAGCAGGGACAGAGAACAAAAAGGAATGACAAAAAAGAGATGGGAAGTGATGAATATTCCCTGGCAGCCCGTGCAGGGTGCAGGTGGAATCCTGGCTGGGCTGGGGAGCTGTTCTTGCATCAGCTTCGTGCTGAGCGAGGGCTTTCCACCCTCCTGGAGTTCACCCAGCTCCTCTGGATGCTCAGACAGGACAGGCTGGGGCAGATCCCTGGGCCCTGCAGGGCAGTGGGTGCCTGTTCCCAGCCCAGGTGCCCATCCCTGGCTCTGCCCATCCCTGGGGAAGGGGAGGTGGGGCAGCAGTTCCTCTTCCCAGTGCCAGGGTGGGATGGGGAAGCCCAGGGGAGCTCTGACAGCCCAGTTTGGGCTCTGCCCTTGTCATTCTGCCTCTGGCAGGGCTGGGAACAGGAGGAAGGAAGAGCTGATCTCCTGTATTTTAAACACACATCAGGGCACCCTTCCTGCTCCCTCCTGCAAGGACCTGTCAGTGCCACGAGGCTCCTGCCCCAGCCTGGCACACCCCACCCTGGGAGAGGTGCCAGGAGAAGGGTCAGGCCTGGCAAGGTCCAGCTCCTGCCCAGCCCTGCCGCCGTGTGCTGCTGGGAACTCAGGGCTTGGCCCCTTTTCAGGCACTTTCTGGCTCAAAACGTTGCCCTGAGGTTTTGTTCTTGCTCCTGTTACTCCTCACTGGGGTCCTGCTGAGGAGCAAAGTGCTGCTTTCTGTGCTGGTCTCTGCCTTGGTCGTGGTTTGGTGTCACTGGGCAGGTTGTTGTGACCACACTGGGAGTTGTTCTGGGATCCCAAATCAGTCCCTGGGGCTCTGCAGCACCGTGGGCTCATAACACACTGTATTAAAAAATAAGTAGCCATCTCTGTCTCTTCATTAATGCCCAGAGAGGAAATTCAGGCCCATATTTCTGGCCAGCACGATCTGAACGCTGCTCAGATTTCCTGAGTGAAGCAAATCTGGCATTTAGTCATCTGGATATTGGTTCAGGAACACAAGGATGCTTTGGCACATCCTCAGCCCAGCTCATCTCCAGCTGGCCCAGCAGCTCCCAGAGCTGCCCCAGTGATTTCCCAACCAGCACAGCCTTTAATTCCTTCCCCACTCGTTAATCCTGTTGCATTTTTGCCGTGAATAAATCAAGACCTCAGATTTTCCTGGAGTGGGGCATGGTGGTGGATTCCTTGATGGCGAAAAGGATTAAAAAAAAAAAAAAAAAAGGGAGAAAAAGTCCTATTTTTGTGCCGGTTCCCTTCAGGGTCTGTGCTCCCAGTCAATCGTGCCCTTGGAGCCTGTTTGTTTAATTGATTGCAGTGCTGTGTCAACCTTCCCACGCAGGAGCCTCAAATATTTGGAAACTGAGATCCACAGAACGTGGGGCACGACTGGCTCCTCATTGCAACCCAGCTGCAGCTGCTGCAGTTTGCTCAGCAGAGGCTGGAGGACAGGAATCCAAACACACTAAATTAATTAGGGTTACGTCCATAAACTTTATTTGGTTCTGTCAGGTTTGCGTAGAAATTGTTCCCTGCCTGTGCTCAAACACGTTGATTAAACAGGGCTGGAGGTTTTGATTCCTCATTTGTGATATTAAAGAGGATTATTTCGGGGCAAATATTTGCTCTCTGTCAGAAGTTGCTGCTTCCCCCTCTCCAGCCTCCCCCTCCAACGGGTTCCATCCCGGGGGCAGCCCCCCCTTCCCATCCAGAGCAGGAGATTCCTGCTGGAAGCACGACCAGGGGCTGTGCTGGCTGCACAGATGCACTTTCCTGCCTCTCCCTGCAATAACTCCTCCCTGACACCCCAGAAGTGCCAGTTTATTCATTGCCATGGCTTTGGTTCCCCCCTGGCTCGTGCCAAAGGAGGGATAATTCACGACCACCCCCGGTGGAATCTGCCCAGAAGAAACTGCTTCCGTGGCTGGTTTGTTTTGCTCTGTGTTCTCCCAGGGATGTCCATGGAGATGTTTATCCAGGAGGTTCAGTCCAATTAAACAGTTCATCAGCTGAGAAAAATCAGCACTGGAGTAATCCTGCAGTCTTTAGTGGGGCTAATGGGAGGCTTAAAGTTAATTCAGGAACTTTGTCACTGCTTTTAAGTATCTTCTCACCACCTGCCTTTTAATTCAGTGTCTGGGAGCAGCAGTGTTGCTGAGGCATTAGTTGCTATTTCTTCCTTTGCAAAGGGGAATAATACCCTGCTGGACAAATCTACCAGGCAGACATGGAGAGAGTTAAAAAAAAAAAAAACCAAACAAATAAACAAACCAACAAAATATTTGCTTTTGAAATTGTCCAGTCTGGTAGAACCAAGATGACAGCAGCACAACTGGTCTGTCTGTCTGAATTTCCTCCAAAGCTTTAAATATCTCACGAGATAGCCACTTTCTTTATTCCTTCCTTTCTTATTCTCTTCCTTTTCTCCTCTTTTCTTTTTTCTTTTTTTTACATTTTATTTTTGTGTTGGGGGTATCTAAAAGCCATCCCAAAGTCCGAACCAATTTATCAGTTTCAAAAGGAAGGATAATAAACCTGTCATCTGTGGCCTGAGCAGAGAGGTTGCTGCTGCTGCTCTGATATTAAATCTGATTAAAAGCAGACCTGGTTTTGAGTAGTTCATGTCTTAAGACTCTCTGTTATCCTTGGGGGGAGGAATTGTTGTGACCCAAAGTGCTTTGAGCTGACAGGACTATTGAGTGTCAACCTAAAGGAGTTTTGCTTGACTGATACTTACCTGAGAAGGGTCTGTTTGTGCAGTTCTTAATTTTATTTTATCTTGCTGGGAAAGCACACAGGAACACCAGGATAAAAAAGCGAGGAAGGGGTCTGGGTCTGTTGTTTGAGTAGCTCAGAATTCGTGAACCAGCTCTGCAAAGGATTTACTGGAAGCAGCCCAAGTCCTTTGTGATTCTCCAGGGAGATGCTTTTGGGCTGTGCAGCTCCAATTACTCCGTGTAACCCTGGGCTGTTTCTGCTTCCCAACCACAAAAGTGAATCCCTGGAGTGGTGAAACTTTGCAGTCTGGGGTGGTGAGTGTGGATGTGGGATCTGTGGGGAGTGACTTCCTTAAACCCTGTCCCTCCTTGTGCTGGTTTAAAGGTGAACCTGCAGGGGAAATGAACCCAACTCAAAGGAGAGATTATAAATCAGAATAACAATTGAATAAAATAATACAATAAATACCATTATACAGACAAACAGTTGGTTTTAACCCACAAAACCCAAATGTCTAACCCAGCACCCTGGGGCATGAACAGAGTGGTGTTTGTTGGGCCCCCTGAGTCCAAAGGAAAAGGAGAGGGAAAAACCTGTTGGTGAGAGGGGTGGTGCAGTCTGGGCAAGAGTGGTGGTCTCAGTCTGGTTGAGAGTGGTGGTCACAGCCCTTCTCTGGATCCCAGGAGTGGTCAAAAAAGTCCCAAGACCCCAAGATTCTCTATCCTCCAGTTCAGGCAGGAATGCCCAGCACCTCCCTCAGGCTGGGGAGTTCCACACTGGGGGTGAGGACAGGAGCACCCTCCTGTCTCCCAGTTCCACACTGGGGGTGAGGACAGGAGCACCCTCCTGTCTCCCAGGCCTCTGAACACCCAGTTTACAGCCTGAGGGGTCAGGGCTGCTCTGGGCAGAGGGTGTAAATGGTTCATTGAGAACAGTTTCTGGGCAATGGCATGGAAGGCTCTGGAATACCCAGTTTTGGGTTACACCCATGCAGTGATGAATTGGTCCCAGCTGTTCTAACTAGGACACCCCTCCATCCCACCCCTTGGCTCCTGGGCCAGTGCAGAGGGGTTGGAGCTCTTGGGCTGCAGGAGGGAAGCTCAGACATCCCTTCTCCCACCTAAAACACCCAAAGCTTGGGAGCTGGGCTCTGGATTTATCCCCTCGTGTCTCTGAGGGTGTCAGGGTGTGTGCCCAGCCCCACGTTGTTACTGCAGCCAAACTCCTGCAGGGGGAGATTTATGGGACAGCAGGAACTGGGTGGAAAATGCAGCAGGAGAACTCTCAGTCGTTATTCTGGGCTTTGTTGTTGATGTGGCGAGTTAAAGCATCGGATTGAGGGGGCATTAAAACTGAAAGGCCAGCTCTGTGAACTGAGTAATTTATTGGGAATGGGATAAAAAAAGCTTTTAAGGCACCTGCAGGGCACCCATTTGTCAGCAAAGTGTCCCCAAATGGGGACCAGAGTCCTGGGGACTGTGGCAGGGGGTGGCAGCTGTGACCCTGCCAGGGAGGGTTGGACCTGCCCCATGTCCCCCTCACCACGTTTCACCCCGTGCCTTTTGCAGCCCCAGCCCCTCCAGGACAGCACAGGCCTGGATTAATTAATTGTGGTGTTCAGCCTGCCCGGGATGACACAGTTAAATTTAATTAGCTTGTTCCTTTATTTCAGAATCTCTTCACCTTCCCCAGGGAAATATATTTTTTTTTTCTCCTTTTGCAGTGGATTTCTGTGGTAGGAGGGGAGAGAAGCTGACTGTGCTTAGCAAGAGAGAACACCAGACAGCAGTGGCACAAATGCAGGACATGGAATGTTTTCAGAAGAAAAAATAGCCTGAATTATAATAATTTTATAATCACAGGTATCACTTGAATCACTTGCCCTTCTGGATGACCCTTATTACAGCAATACTTTAATTATTGTAATTGGTTTATTGCCACATTGTTCTTTGAATTAGAGAATCTTTTTCATCCTTATTTAAAGGATGAGGCGAGTATTGATTAAGGGGCTTTGAAAAAATTCCAGAACAGTGATTGTGTGGCTGCCAAAATTTTTTTGAAAATCAAGTGCTTTGAGGACAATGTGCAACGTGTGGTTGTGATGTAGAACACAGGCTTCAAATACATCCATTTCAAACAGGAATTCATTATAATGCCTAATTTGCATCCACAAAAATACAGTTCATCTCAGCATCGTAATCAAAAGGCATTTTCATTGCTCAGTGTTCTGTTAAATGCAGTTTTGAAGTGCTTGGTTTTGTAAAAGCCTGACAAGAAGGTGCTGGTTGGGTTCCAGCAGGTGTTCTGTGCTCCTGCCCAAATTAAAAGGTGGCCTGTGCTGTGAATGGTCCCCTTTGTTATAGACTGTGGGGCCCTCCCAGCTCAGGATATTCTGTGATTACACTGTGGGCAAATTAAAGGGAAGAACTTTGCTCCTGGAAAGGCCTGGAATTCAGTGGAACCCCCCGGGCAGAGCTTTCACTGCCCCCAGCAACTCCACCCTCAAATCCTTCTGCAGTGTCAGTGAACGGAAACATGACAATTCCCAAAGGAATATTCACTGCCAGGATCTGATTTCTGACCCCACTCATTTGGGGGCCATCCCAAGGCAGGAACAATTCCCTGCTGGGCAGAGGAGCCACTGGAAATAATCCCTGCAAAGCCCTCAGCCAGCAGAGGAAGGAGGGTCCCTGGGACTGTCAGGGAGATCTAATTGCTGCTGCTGAAGGAAGCAAATTGCAGACAGGACGGATCAGTGTAAAATCAAACACAAAACAGGTGTTTGCTAATTAAAACTGAGATTTTAATGAATGACCTGTGTGGTTTTGGTGAATAAATACCACTCTCAGCATCTGCTGTGTAATTAGGTTCCAACTTCTTCTTTTTTTTTTTTTTCCTGGGTTTTTTTCCCCCCTCCTCGAGTCCCAGTAAATAACTACAGAACGACAGGTTTGACTAAAACCTGGCAATCTTTGCTCTTCAATGGGGGAAAAAAGCAGATGTTTCCTGCCCAGGTAACTCCAAGCAATAGTAACCAACGGAGAAGAAAAAAAAACCAAACAAATTCCTCTTTTTTTTAGCCTGTTTTTTCTCTGAGGGTTGTACAACGGGGACACACTGGAAGGGAAAGGCTGCCTGAAATCCTGCCCGTGCTGCAGGTTCATCACTCCCTTTGCAGAGGGAGCTCCTTCAGCACTGCAGGATTTATTTGCAGCTCTCTGGGTATTTGCTGGGACAGCCTTCCCGGGGCTTTTGGCTCCTGGGCCTGTTTTACACGGAATCTAAACATGGATCTGTGGGGAGAGGGAGGTGGGGGAGAAGGAGGTCCTTGAACACACACCCATGGGATATTTTTCCATGTTCCCCTGCTGGGGGCTGAGGGAATGGGGCTCTGCAGAGCCTGGCATCAGTGGGATTTATTATTTATTATTTATTACTTATTATTTATTATTTACTATTTATTATTTATTTAACGTTTAATATTTGTTGTTGTGTTGAAGGTTGTGGGTGATTTCCTGTGGAGTTTCCTGAGGCCAATGAGCCAGAAGCCTGAGCCCAAGGAATGCAGCATCCAGGAACACCTTATTATTCCCTTTTTTCCCTTTAATTTCTCTCTCAGATTCTCTCTTACAGCAGGTGCTAACGAAGGGAAGATGATCCTGAGGTGAGGCTGTCACTCCTTTCTCCACCCCAACCCATGATCAAACCAGAGGAACACGTTTGACAGCAATTAGGTTGGTGATGGCCTGGATCCTGAAGGATTCCATGGTGTTCCCTGCCCTAGAAATCTCTGCTCAGAGGGTTGGTTGTCTCTCCAAAAGCCACGGGATGAGTGGATTGAATGCCTTTCATCTGCATCCTGGTATTTCTCCTGTTTGGGGTGAATCCCTCAGGGAAGCTCCAACACCTCAAGTGGAGAAACCTTCAGAGACAGATCTCAAGGGTTTTGTCTCCCACTTTTGCCACACGCAAAAAGGGTGTTGTGAAACGGCCCAAACCCACCTGAAAATGTGATTAATATGCTGAGCCACGTGGCTGAGCCAAATCCCATCCCAGTGCAGGATGAGAGGCTGCAGGGTTAGAAACACGAATTTCCGTGGCTTCGTCTCTCCAGCTGTTGAGGAAAACACTTGACATTTAGCAGCACACACTCCACTCTGCCCAGAAAGTGGAATTATTGCTTCCTCCTGGCGACTGCCCACGAGGCCCCTTCCCCTGGGGGCTCTCTCCAGGCCACAGCCACATCCTCTCCTGGGGGAAATGTCGGAACAAACCCTTTGAAAGGACCGTAAACACTTATTAACAACCCCCCTGTGCAACCGTCAGCTCTTTGCCTGCAAATTTTTCAGGGAGGAGAACGTTGGGGGGTTTTTTGTGGAAAAGGCTCCGTTGCCTTTAAGCCATTTGGGCAGTGATAATTCAGGGAAAAAAAGCCCAGGGATTGGGTGCAGTGCCTGGATGAGCTGGGCCAGCTGGAGGCAGGTCTGCTGGAGAAGATGGATGTGGATGGGTGAACACCAGAGTGTGACTGTATGAAATAATGTGCTGTTCTTCCCTGCACCTTGGCAACCTTCCCTCTGCCTCTGCCGATCCTTCTCTCACGAGGATGAGAGAAGGAGATGAGTCTCAGCCCCCCAGAGCCCAGAAACCAGGAGCTGTCCCCTCGTGTGGCTCCAGAATCTCGGAGCTGGGACTTGCTGCTTTCATATGGGAGAAAATATAAACCTTGAGAAAAAAAAAAAAAAGGGAGCATTAAAATGAGGTTCTGGGGGCTTATTTAGCAATTGACCCTTTTTTTCAGCACGCTCAGGCTTACATCCAATTACATTGCCAGGCAACTGGGAGCCGGCTCCTGTCAGCCCTGAGTGGATACCGGGATTAATCCACGATTGCTCGAGATACACAGTCATTCACCTCCCCTCGCTGCAGTAATAGGATTTCTCTGGGCCCAGTTTAATTCTCTAGGTGAGGCTGACACTGAATTAAAGCCGCTTACCCTGGCTCATAATAAGGAGGTGAGATCCCAGGGGAGGGAGGGAAGGTGGGGGAGACGCGTCCGCCGGCAGAACCAGGGGATTGGAAACCCCGCTGGGGGGAGAAACACCACGGGACAGGGCTGGGAAAATCCAGTCCAAACTGTTCATTTGCTGCCCCTCAGCATCCAGACGGGAATGCAGGGACACAGAGCCCCGAGACAGGCTCTGGGTGGGTTCTCCTCCTTCCTTCAGGCCGTGTCACCGAGCCCGCCGTGCTCCGCTCTCCTCACCCGGGTTATTCCCCGGGTTGTGCTTTGCTGCTCGGGGTCAAGCTGAAGGCAAACAGCTCTCCCTGTGTCACAGGGCCCTCCCCTCCTCTCCACACTCGCTCCTCTGAAGTTTGCAAGTGGCCACTGCTCTTCCAAGCAGAGTGTGACTCTGTCCCTGGGCTCCTCCTGGAGTGATCCGTGATTTCCTCGGGGGCCATCGGAGGATGTCTCCAAAGAGATGCTCCAGAGCTCTTTGGATGCAGCCATTGTTTTGTAGCACTTCCCTGGCACAAAGAGATTAAATTTTTAAGTGGGGAAAGGTCTATTAATCTATTATTAATTAATATTCCATATGCTGCCTCGGAGGCAGAGAGGGGCTTTTGAAGCCATCTGGTCCCTCATGGCTCTGGAGAGAAGCCACTGTCTGTTGTGTGCTCTTGAATATGGTCTGGAAAATGGAGATGTGATGTGTGGAGGATCCAGATGCCTGCTTGTCTCCCTGTTCCCACAAACAGGGAGGCAGGGAATGGCTGGAGAGCAGCAGCAGTCTCACAGCTGCCTGAGATCACATCTGCCCAAACTGCTCACAGATCCCCAAACCCAAGAGCTGCCTCCTGTCCTATTCCTTGGAGAGATGTGCTGTTGCAGGGGGTCTCTGGACATGGAACCCAGAATGTGCTGGGCTCCATCCAGCCCTAATGGCACATCCATGGCTGCAGGATTCAGGTGGCTCTTGCCTAATGATGGTTATTCTCACAAGATCCCTGTGGTGCTGAGGGGTGGAATTAGATTCCTTTGCAGTCTGCATGGCAGGACTCCTCAGGAAGGAGCCCAGGTTTTCAAAAGGGCTTTCTGTGCTTAATAGGCAGGTGGAGAAATGGGTTTCTCAAAGTTATGATGGTAACACAGCCCTGAGCCTGCTCAGGTAACTGGAAAAGAAAAATCAACAAGGTCTCTGAGCTCCTGTTCACCTCCTTCACTTTGTTTTCCCTCACCCAGTTCCCAGCTGGAGGATCAGAGGCCAGATGCAAATCTCTCAGGGCACTCACACCCCAAACTGCCCGTGGGGTGGAGGAGGTTCTCAGACCCCTCATCACACTGGGGTTACTTTGGGGTTCCAGGAGTCTGGAATTTTCCTGCCTGGCCCTGGCTGTTCTGTCTCTCCTGCCTTGTTTCCACCTCCTCCTCTGCTCCTGCTGGGAATGTTCCAGCACGGTGATTTCACCCAAGGCACTTCTCCTCCCTAAATCAACAGGCCAGGCTGCTCCAGGGTTAGAAACTCAGCAGCAGGGAAAGCCTGGCTGGGAGTGGGATTTACATAAACTGTGCACTAAAAACCCCTAATATTTAAAGTGTTATAACGAAGCAGAAAAAAACCCCTCCTCTTTCAAGCTCTATGACAACCTTATGAATATGGAAATTCGAACCCAAAGACAATTTTCTACTGGTTCACAGTAAATATTGAGGCAGAGCTGTGGAGCATTAAGTGGCAGATTTAGGTCTGTATTCATTCCTTTTTATTTATTTATTTTAAATACAACACTTAGAGACCAATTTGGTCGTAACACACCAAATCTATCGAGTATTCCAGCCAGCTGATGGCATTGTTAAATCATACTTATTTTGGCATTTCTTATTGAAAGCAATAGAGGAGCAACCAGTGGTGATAAATTTGTTTGTGGAAAGCAGCACTGCTTGTCAGAGTTGTACATTGTTGTAACTAGGGCAAAATTACACTATAAATTTACAGGTTTATTGTCCTTTTCCTTGTGGTTTTTTTTTTTGTTGGTGGTGGTGACCTGCTTTTGGTGTCCTACGTGCAGGGGTGTCCTGTGCTGTGTCAGGGGGGAGTTGCTGCCCAATCTGTGGCTCCCCTACAGCAGTGTGGGATCTCCTGGGGGAACAGGTGCCTTGGCTGAATTCACCTTATTCTCCCCCAAAAATGCTGGAGGGGAATGGAGTTTGCAGGCTGACTGTGCACAGCTCAGGGGGGTCCTCACGTGCTCACAAACCCTCTCCACCTGATCCATTTAATGACACGTCGTTGGTTCTATCCCTCCTGTTAATCAGATAATATAATTATATATTCCTTCTGAGTCATGATCTGCATGTTTTATCTGCTGGTGGCTGCTCTGCCTGGGCTCCATCCAGCTCTAATGGCACAGCCATGGCTGCAGGATTCAGGTGGCTCTTGCCTAATGATGGTTATTCTCACAGGATCCCCCGTGGTGCCGAGGGGTGGAATTAGGTTCCTTTGCAGGGAAGGAGCCCAGTTTTTCAAAAGGGCTTTCTGTGCTTAACAGGCAGGTAGAGAAAGGGGTTTCTCAAAGCTGTGATGGTGACACAGCTCAGGTAACTGGAAAAGTCAACAAGGTCTCGAGCAACGTTTTCCTCTCAGGAGGAATTTCCTCCTGGAAAGGAAGGTGCTGGAATGAGCTGCCCAGGGAGGTTTGGAGGTGCCCAGGGAAGGCCTGGCCGTGGCACTCAGTGCTCTGGGCTGGGGGACAAGGTGGGGATGGGGCACAGGCTGGACCAAGTGACCTTGGAGGGCTTTTCCAGCCTCAGTGATCCTGGGATTTTCAAGCACATGGATGCTTTTGGGTCGTGCCCCACGGTCAGGTGAGAGGTTGATGTGAAAGCATCTGGAGCATTACCTTCCTCTCTGTGAATTTTAAGCATGTGTAACCCCAGGGAATTAATGAGGTGCCTCCTTTCCTGGCACTGGAGCCCTGGGAATGTGTGATGGATGCATCCACAGGAGGGGGGTGGGTTATGGATCAGCTGCTGCTCCTCCGTGTCCCTTCCAAGAGGCTGAAAGTGAAAATTCATAAGTGCTCCAAGCTGTAATCTCTGAGGATTTGTTGCATATGAGGCAATAAACGACTGCTCCAATTGACTAAATGCCACAGCACAGCAGTTTATTTTAATTATGCTACAAAGGAAGGAATATTATTGTTCTTATGGTGCAACATAACAAGGGAAAGAAGAAAAGAAAATTGTATCCAGCTCTCTCCCAGAGAAAGTTTAGCAGCAGTCTATTGTTATGGTGGAGGTTCTCAGGGCAGCAGGATCCAGAAGTAAAACATGATGAGGAACCAATTTAGAGAGGCTGTGCAGAAAAAAAAAAAAAAAAAACAACAACAACAACAAAAAAAAAAAGAAAAACAATCAGAAAAAAGAAATTAAACAAAATATACATTGCCTCTCTCATCCTGAGCTGGGAGTGGTTCTGGTTTCTGCCACTGCAAAAGGGAATACTGGAAAAGTTTGAGGTTGCCTGGGGTTTTTTTGAGTAGCCTTAGGCAGGAAGGGTCTGGATGAGGGATGTGGTTGGTGGTGGAGGTGATGATGTGCTGCTGTGGTGGGAGGGCAGGTCCTCCTGCTTCCTTTGGGTCCATCCCAAATCCGGGCTGGAACATTCAGGGCATTTAAAATCATCATCCATGGAAAGAAAAGAATACAGGGAGCTGAGAGAGTGCAGAGGTCTCCACATTTCCCAGCTGAAGAGGGTTTCTCCCAGTTTTGCAGCAGCACAGTTTGTGTCCTTGATCTCCCTGGATTCCCTTTGCCTTCCAGGTGTCACTGGGGCTCCCCCAGCCTGGCACACCCTGAGCTGTTTGCTGCATCTCCATGGATATCTTTCTACACAAATGATGTCGCCAAGAATTCTACAGTAAATCCCTCTGTGGGCTCCCAGAGAAACCCTCCATTCCAAAGGGAAATCCCTGGGGTGCTCAGCCCCTCCTTGGCTGTGCCTGGCACACGACACCCTCAGCCAGTCCCTGAGATTCCCAGCACGAGGAACAACGAATCTTCCTGGACTGGAAGCTGCAGCTGCAGGATCCCGTGGGCCTGGCTGCAGCTGGGGTGTGTTTGGTTTGGGAATGACACGGGGTGGGGGCACAAACCTTGGCAAACCCAGCCTTTGGGGCTCACTTGTGCCTCCAGGACGCGCTCGGGTAAAGGGAGGGGAAGCAAACAGTGTCTCCCAGAAGAGGCAGACAGGTGATTCCCTTGGATTCACAGATCACATTTCCCATTTCCTGTGGGTACTTTTAATTTATTTTTATTTTCTGAAGGAAGCACCTGACTGATTCTGCCTGGCTTTGTGTTGCTCTGTGTGCCTGAAGTGCCCACGTCTGTTCATGGTGAACAGGCACGGGGGTATTTTTGTGCCAGAGCTGTGGAGTATCTCCAGTAATCCAGGGATTCAATTTCAGATAAAGTGTCTCCTCTTGAGGAGTGAAACGAGTCTCTGCTTTCTGTGATCCCCAAGTGGAACATCCAGAAGGGAAGTTTGCAGGGGTGACTGTCAGGTTTTATTCCCCACCTGCAGATAAAGACACGGTGTTTCTGTATCAGGAGCAAATGGTGAATCCAAAGGGCTTGTCTGAAATCTGGGATCCACTGAAGTGAGAGAGACAAGACTCATGTCTAGAGCTTCAAATCCCTTCGGTGAGTTTGCTTTTGTAGTGGAGCAAAACCCAGGAATAGGAGCCATTCCTGAGCTTGGGTGATCCTTGTGTGTCCCTTCCAGCTCAGGCTGTTCTGGGATTCTGGGAAAAGAAGGAAAACTCAGTATGGAGGGTGGTTAAAAAAAAAAAAAGATTAAAAAAGGAAAGCCTTTAAGTTCATCCTAACTTTGATTTTCTGGCAAATATTAGTTCCAAATGGACACATGACAGAGAATTTGGAGTCAAGAATCCTTTTGAGCTGATTCCTGAAACGTTTCTGGTACCTCTTGGGTTTGACACACAAAGTGAAATTGTGATCCAGCAAACAGGTTGTCAGGGCTGGTTCTGCAACAACAGAACAGCACCTGTGATACCTGAGATTCTGTTTGTTCTGGGGGGCAGGTGCTGATAAGAATCTCATGTTTAACAGCTGAGTATAATCAGAGCAATATTCTCTGGTTTCTGTTCCTCCATCCCCAGGGTGTCCAGCACACACCCGTGACCTAGGAGCAATAAATAATCCTCAGGCAGCCCAAGGAGTTGTGTTTGCCTTGAACTGATCCCAGTCAGGAGCAAAGGCAGAGCACTGAGACCAGGCAGAGATTTAAAACACCACGAATTCCCACTCCAAAGTCTTGATCAGCTTTTAGGAAGGGCTTTGTAAAACCAGCCCAGCCAGGACTGAGATCAAGGGGGTAGATGGATCAGCAGAGATCAGTTACAGTCCTGCAGCTCTTGGCTGTTGCAAGATTATTTCTCTCATTAAGAGAGAAAATCAAAGAAAACAGAAGATTTTTTTTTCCTGCAGTGAGGTGAAAAGCAGGAGAGGTCGTGGGGAGAGCTGGCACAGCAAAGGGCACAGCAACACTGAGTGAAGGCTGGGAATGAGAATGGAGGCAAATAAATGTGTGATCAGTTGGGCCCTTAGCAAACACACATTGCACATCCTTTATTGTCCTTTCTTTTCCAAATCCATGCCATCACATGGCCACGTTTTCTTGGGAACAGCCTGGTCTGGAAACCCAGTGCTCACAGCAGGGACTGAGGGTAAGGGGCAGCATAAACAACCTGAGAGGACTTTTATTGATCTGAGAGGTATTTTTTTATTAATGTACACATCATTATCATCCTTTTTGTCTGCTCTTTAAGAAGTGGTGATGAGGAGAGTGATCCAGCAGCCCTGAATTGGACTTGTGCTTCCATTAGCAAGGGGAAACAATTTACTCCCCCGTTGATCTCCCTCCCTGCAGCAGATGAAACACTCCCCTAATCATGTTTTACTAAAGCCACGGCTCAAGGTGCACTAAAACAGTCATTTTCTCTGCCTTGATGTGGAGCATTCAATTTAATCCCTATCTTGTTAAGAACAAAATAATAATGAAGAGAGGAAGGGGAGGGGGGGGCTCAGTTTACCAGGCTCAGATGGGTAATTAGAGTGCAGTGGTTTGCCTTTATCCCCACAAAATGAGCAACTTTCATCAGCCAGGGAGGAGCAGAGCCACTCCAGAGCCTGAACATCAGAGATGACACTCCAACTCCAAGTGCTTCCAGAGGCAGGGGCTCCACAGTGGGATCAGGAGCAGCACAGCCCCACAGCCCAGCCTTGGGGTCACACTGGGGGCCCCAAAAAGCTCATTAGAGACAGCAATAAAGGTGACAATAACAGATTTCATTATCCCACTTCCAGTCTGATCCCATCCCCCCCTGGAAAAGAGGAATTAAGCTCCAAGAACAAGAGATGCTCTTTGCAAGGAGCCTGAGTTCAGGCAGGGTGTGGCAAACAGACCCTGCTGGGGAAGGATCCACCCCACACCAGCTCTTCCCTCCTTTGGTGCTGAAAGCAAGGGAAAAAAAACCCCAAATACCAATAAATGGGTATTTTGGGTCCTTTGACATTGTTTTCCTGACGGTGAACCAAAGTCAATAGTATTTTTCAACTTATAAACTGAGTCAACAGTTTAAAAGATAAAACATTTCTATTTAAATCTTTACCTGAATTCACCACCCTGAAATTTCTGGAGATGAATATATAGGTTTTGTCATCGGGTGCATAATATTAGAATCAAAGGTAATAAACCCATTGATCTCCAGTAAGACAATATTAATATTACCATATAGCTTTTATAATTAATTTGCTGCCAGATGAAAGGGAAACACTGGGTCCTTTTAATGCTGGTGATTAAAGCAAAAAGTAAACCTTTGAAAGCCAGATTTGCATGTCCAACGTGTTGCACTAATTCCAGCAGAGCAGCTGGAAGTTGTTAGTGTGTCTGGAGTCACATTGCAAAGTTTGGGATAAAAGACTCACTGACCTGGGGGGAGAAAAGTCTGATCTGGGGTTGGATCTGCTCCGGGTCAGGCTGCCACTGTCACTCCTGGGTGGTGTTCTCCTGGAAATGGAGGCAGAGGCTTGAAAAATAAATCCACTTCAGGTGTAAAAACTGAAGGGAGGTGCAGAACTCTGCCCTGGCTCCTCCCCTACCACCAAACTTCGTGTGAGGAAAGAGCAGGGATGGGAGCTCTGGGTGCTGCTTCTGTGTGGGGTCCACGTGGGAATCTCTCCTGTCTGTGCACTGTGCCTTTGGAAATGGGTGTTTCCATGGATTTGGGGGGCTGTGGGTGCAGCCCAGCCACTCCCTGCCTGCTCCTGCCTCCTGGCTTTGGACAGCCCAGCAGAGGAAAGCCAGAGCCTTGATTTGCAGTGACCCTTCTGTTCCAGGAGAGAAGGGCATTCCCTGGGCTCCCAAAACAATCCATCGGTCCCCCTGCAAATGGCACAAACCCTGTGTCACGAGCTGGGAGGCTCTGTCACCACTGATCCAAGCAAAACTGGTCCCAGTGGCTCCAGGGAACACACCCTGGGAGTCCATGGCCAAGGGGAGCTCGGGATGGGCTGGTGTGACCCTGAACAAACCCTTTAACTGCTCCAGGAAATGGCTGGAAAGACCTTCCTGGCTCCCAGGGGCAGGCTGGGGCTTAATTAATGAATGCTTGCAAAGCACTTGCAGATCTCAGATGAAAGGTCTCACAGAAGGGCAAAATACCCTTACAAGTGCAATATTTTGAAGGGAGGACTTTGAGGAGTGGCTGAAGTTTGCACATGGCTGGGCACCAGTTACACAGGGTGAACTTAATCCCTGCAGATGCTCCTGGTTGTGTGGATGTGATGGGGAGGTTTCATGTTTACAAGAGAGCTTGTGTCTCTGCCCTTCTAGGAATAATCAAAAACACTAATACTGGACTCAAAACATAATTTGACATCAGTCTGAAACATACTCTCAAAGGAATCTTCCTTCCAGCAGTGAATTCTCACAGTGGTTATAAATTAGTCAAGTTATTTACATCTTTCACTCTCACTTCACTTAATGATAGTCAAATAAAAAAGGCCCTGCAAACTGCTTTTCCTCATGTTTGATTTTCCTTGTATAATTATGCCCTAAAGGCTGGTTCTCTATACCCAGGCTGCAGTCCTTGATGAATGTAGAAAGGACAGAAGGGGAGAAAATATCCAATACTTTATCCTGGGCTTTGATTCCCAAAAAGGCAGCTCCCTCACAATATCTCTGGGGAGCTGCTTCCCTTGCCCTGCTGGTTCTGCTGTGCCAGTGAGGTGACACCTGAGGCAGGTGAGTCCTCAGCTTTGGGTGTTCTCCAGCCTCTCAAGATTAAACTGGGTACCCACTTCCTTATCCCTCCATATTCCCCAGTTTCTCAAAAACGACTCCTGCTGAATCCACGTGGTCCTTTCACCCTGCCATCCTTTTTCCAGCCTGGGTGTTCACAGGGAAACCAGAAGCTCTTAAATGTGAGGTGAGACAGCTGAGAACAATGACAACTCACTTCTAAATGAATCTGCAAGCACTAAATATTCATTATTATTATTATTATTATTATTATTATTATTATTATTTACACACAGTGTGAGTTTCTGGGTCTTTATGAAAAGCTGAGTTTCCCTCAAACTCCTCTTTCCCTCACTGGAATTTCCACCCCAGTTTCCACGTGAGCCAATGGCACCAAAGGCAGCACTTGCTGCTTGTCACAGACCCTTTAACTTCCCCTACTTCCCAATTAGGATGTCACTCTGCTGCCTCCCTGCAGGATAATTCCATATCACTCTCAGCAAGGAAAGCTGCTCCCTGCCTGGGTCACAGCTTGGAATTCTGAGCCCATCCCTTCTGCCCAAACCCAGGAATCACAGAATCAGCACAAGCTGGAGACCAAACCAGAGCCCTGCACTTTCCAGTTTAGGAAAGCAATAAAGAAAACAGGCTTTGCCCATTTTTTTATCTGCAAGTGTCTCATTTGTCTCTCACGTGCTGCTCAGTCTGCAGGGCTTAAAACAGCACAGAGGGAGCAAAGGGACCGGGCAGCTCAAGGCAGGAAGATCCTCTTGGATGAAAGGCAGATAAAACATAATTATATGATTAGTACACCCCATATAAACACACCTCTTATAAATCCTCCCTCCCTCTGCCTGCAGCAAACACCCCAGAGATGTGTTTGTAGAGTTTTCAGTGCAGGTTTTCTTTACCAGCACCGAGGAGCTTTGTGAGATTAAGTGGGAAATATTTACGGGTGTTTTAAAAATCTTCTCCCACTTTTTTCTTGTCTTTGGATAAAGCAATTTAAGGAGCAATAATTAAATGTCAGGAAATGCATTGCAGATGAGATACAGACATTTGAGTGTGTTTTGTAACCACACTAAATGAGTCCAGGGAGAGGTGGAAACTATTGATATTTCCATAAAAAAAAAAAAAGGAGAAAGTTTCCACAGAGCCTCTGGAAGGAGAATATTATTGAATGGAAATACAGGAGCCTGATAAAGTGGACTGGAATCCATTAGGGAAAGGGGGGGACTTGGCTCTCAGGTGATGATTCCCACAGCCATTCCCTGCATCCTGAATATTCCCAAGGCACTGATGGGCTGTGGCAGGTGCCCAAACCCTTCCACCCCTTCACTCACAGGCACAGTTGGATGTGGCACCAGGTCCCAGCCAATGTATGAAATCAAGCAAGTTTCTGACAGGGATTTCTTTGTTTTCTTGCCATTGTTTCCCCAGAATGGAATACACAGTTGTGATAAAAAAAATGAGATGGCAAAAGCTCCTTATGTGAGGGATTAAAAGTTAAACCTGTTTTTATTCTAATTTCCTTCTCTTCTATTTCAATACAATGAGCAAATGAAGCTGATTTTCATCCTGTCCAAAGTCACAGCAGCTTGACTTTTCTGCCTGAAACAGTAAAAATGTGATTTTGCTTCCCACAGCCCTTCAGTGGAGCCGAGAGCTTCCACAGAGGGGTTTTACTCGTGCTCAAGGTAAACATTCCTGCAGGTCCCCTCCCTGCACCTTCTCCATTGACTCTGAGCCCAGAAAAGTTCATTTACGGGGATCAATAACACTTCACCTCCTGCCTCCACCAAAAAACACCTCGTGCAGTCAACAGCAATTAAAGGGACAGACAGGGACAGAAATATTGATGGAGAGGGGACCCCAGATTTCCACCTGCTCACTGTCCCTGCTGAACGAGCAGCTGAGGGTGAAATCTTGCACTTGGTGAGTGTTCATGGGGGAACTGCCTGGAGAGGGAATCGTGTCTTAGAGGGGCTGGAGGCAGGAGCAGGTTTGGGCTCCAGTTTGCTCAGGACATGGGGGGGGATGCAGTGGAATTCAGGGATATTGGTGGGATCATTGGATGTGGCATCAAGCTGGGGGTGTGTGTAGGGCTGAGGCAGAGGGGCAGTGGGACTGCCCTTATCCCAGTCCTGCAGAAATCACCTTTATTTTTTAACAATCACTTGAATCATTTCTGCAGAGCTGGTGTGTTTGTTGGTACCTGCACCCTTTAACTGGAAAGGAGGTGTCTCAGAGGCAGCTCACCCCAAACTGAGCTGCTTTACAGGGAACCATTGCTGGTCCATATCACAGAAATGCTCTGTGCCCTGGATGCAACCCTGGAATTCCTAAGCAGTTAAAAAAAAAAATAACTGTGAAGTTTTCAAAAAAGTTCTTTAGGAAATTACGCTGCTGAAATGCAGGAATAGGACCCGTGACACCATTCCTTTGTAACAGAGTTCCTCAGGATTGTTCCTTGGGATTGTTCCTCGGGATTATTCCAGTGTTCCCTTGTGTGACAGGAACGTGTGGGATTTATCCCAGAGAATCATCTCCCTGTGCCATCTCACAACCAGGGGAATCTCATAACCCCACACATCACCTGGGCCTCTCTCCCTCTGTTCGTGCCTTGGAGACCCTGGGCAATATTGCAAAGCTTGGCAAGACCTGGGACTGCAAGAAAATGAGGGCAAAAAAAAAAAGATAAATTCCTTACAGTCACTTTGTGGAACTTCAGTTCCTTCCTCTGAACTCTGGACCTGCAGTTCCCTGCCTGCCCTAATCAGTTCAGTGCCAGAACTGGGAATCACTTCCCTCTGCCCAGTTAACAGAATGGTCAGGATCTGCTGGTTTAATGATGCATAAACCCTCCCCCCAGCTGCCTATTAAACAATAAAATCTCCATGAAAGATGCATTTAAGTGCTTCAAATGGCAGAACTGAGCGTTATATATTTATTATCCCCTCTCTGGCTGTCTTTACCAGAATGACAAGCCTTTAATTTTGAGATCTGGTGACTCTAACGACAGGATCATCAGGACATTCTCCTCAGCAGCCTCTTTGTAGCAGAGCTGCAGTAAAAAAAAAAATAACAAGCCCAGACTCAGTCAAGCGTTTGTGCACCACGTCTCAAACTGCCATTTAAAATGTACAAACATTCCTGAGCAGGGGGAGAGTCTTTTCTTCTTCCAGCCTTTTATTCCTCTGTGGGAGCTCTCCCTGACTCTGCCTTTGACAGCTCAACACGAGTTCTGACTTGTGATCAAAACTGCACGAGAGCTCTGGGGGTTCTCCCCCCTCATCCCTCCCCTCTGCAGACCCCTCTCCAAACCAGCCCTCCCCAAAAGACAGGGCTTGGCAGCTCAGTGATCATTGCTGCTGTGCCACCTTTGTTACCCAGCAATGTTCCCAGCCAGGGAGCCCTGGGAAATCCCTAACTCCCAAATGGAAAGGCAGGGAGGGGGATGAAGGAGTGGGACTCGTGGGTCCCTCTGGGAGGGAGCAGAACCAGCAGCTGTGCTCTGTGAGGGTGCAGAGTCGGGGGGATTTGGGGGTGTGGATCTCACTGGGCTGTTTCCAGGCTCTGCAGGCTCCACTTAAACACTCAGGAGAGGCTGAGGGAGCTGGGGGGGCTCAGCCTGGAGAAGAGGAGGCTCAGGGGAGACCTCCTCACTCTCTGCAACTCCCTGACAGGAGGGGGGAGCCAGCTGGGGGTTGGTCTCTTTGCCCACCCAACCATCAGCAAGACAAGAGGGCTCGGGCTTCAGCTGTGCCAGGGGAGGGTTAGGTTGGAGATTAGGAAGAATTTCTTTGCAGAGAGGGTGCTCAGCCCTTGGAATGGGCTGCCCAGGGAAGGGGTGGATTCTCCATCCCTGGAGGTTTTTAAGGTGAGACTGGATGTGGCCTCAGTGCCATGGGCTGGGAACCACGGCGGGGTTGGATCAAGGGTTGGACTGGATGATCTCTGAGGTCCCTTCCAACCCAGCTGATTCTGGGATTCTGTGATCATCACTGTCCATCTTCACAAAGTCAGCCATGAGATGCCTTCATCTTTCCTCATGTAGCATCACAACTCCGACAGAAAGCCACTGTTTTCTGCCTTAACCATCCATCCCACATCCATCCCACATCCATCCCACATCCATCCCACATCCATCCCACATCCATCCCACATCCATCCCACATCCATCCCACATCCATCCCACATCCATCTCCTCCCTGACCTGGCAATGGGGGAGCTCAGGAGTTGTGTTTTGGGTGGGCTCCTGTCTGCACCACCCAGCCTGGCTGGTGCTGGGCAGGACTTCCTTCTAAAACCCCACCTTTGGTGTTCTCTGAAACCCCTCCTGTGTTTGTCTGGTGTGAGCTGAGACAGGTAAAACAAATTAATGAGATCTCCCCTGATGGACAGAGGGATGAAATCTTAGTGCCATTGCCCGAGAGCTGTTGCAGCCTCTGCTCTCTTTGTTTAGATCCTGAGGCAGTGAAAAAATCACTTTTTTTTTTCATGGGAAGGGCAAGGAAGGTCCACTCTCTCCATGGGGGCAAAGCCAGTATTTTGTCAGATAAAAAGTGAGACTTGGGTCCATTCCAGCCCCCAAAGTTGCCACCCCAGCCTGGCTGACACGAATCCCTCACTGTGCTGCAGCTCCTGAGGTGATTCCACCTCCAGCAGCTCATTAACAGAACTTAATTGTCACGGCGTCATCGTGGCACCTGCACTGATCCACAATCACAACAACAGCAACCTGAATAACAATAACAGCAACCTGAACAGCAACAACATCCTGCTCTGCCACCCAGAACACCCCTCCAACCCTGCCCCAGCTCGGCCCACCCGTCACTTCTCCTGCCTCAAAGCCAAGCCAGTGTTTTGTTATTCTCAGATGTGCCTGAGCTTATTGCTTTCCTTTAGCCTGCTTGTCTTCGACTTTTAAAATCTAAATTTTTCATTTTAACTTAAATTGTGTTTTATGATATATTTATATACTTTTCAACTAACTTTTATACTTACAGGCAACCAATTACTGTTCCAGAGGAGCCCAGAGTTAATATTTTCGGGTTTGAAGCTTCACTTTATTTGAGACTATATAAATAAGGTTCTCATGAAGTATTTATACACCCTAACCCAGCTCTGGGAAGAAAACAAAAGCAATGAGTAAATAATGAAGAATCAGATTTGTGCTTTTCCATTTTCAAAAACCTGTGTGAATCTTGAAACTCTTAAAGGCAAAGGAAGGCTTTGTTGTCCCCTGAACCCAGGTCTCAGCCAGCTCGGGGGGGGTCCTGCATTTGGGAGCAGCATTTCCTGCAGCTCCCACCCCCTTTCCAGAACGGGGCCTAAAATAACCCAAACTCAGCCCTGTAAACAACTGCCACTCTGAGCCAGGTAATTATGTCTCCTCGAGATAATGTCATTTGCATATGCATTTTTATAACTCCACGAGTGTTCTTGGAAACTTTAATTAAAAATCAGGCTTTCATTTCCATGATTTCGTCCCTTTCTGCTGCTCCCACTGTTTTTTAATTTTATTTTAGGGCTCCTTCCCCCACAGAGGGGTTTTTTATGACCCTTCAATGTCTTTTAAAGACGTTTCTCCTGCAGGCTCGGAGCGTGATTTGATTTCTCTCTCTCCCCCACCTCTGTTTTCTGTTCCTGGGTGTAACGCTGAGCCATGAGTCAGCACGTTTCCAGCCCCCAAAAATCAAATTTCAGTGGCTCTGGTTGTGCTGGGATCAATAGCCTGGAGCCCCCTTCACCCGTGGGTGTGTGGGGTGACCCACACGTTTCCCTGGGAGCACCTGGAAATTCAATAGCAGGGCTGGGTTGAGGGGCCATTCCTGCTTGGAATAGCAAAAGGCTTGGGGGTTTTTGTTGGGTTTTTTTAAGCTTTTCCACCTTGCTTTGCACAAACTGCTTTTCTAAAAAAAGAAAAAAATATGCACAGAAAAACACGAGCCAAGTCTTGGTGTAATCCACTGCAGCTTCCTTAAAACCTTTCCTTTCCAATTCACATTATTTTTGCCCTTTAAATGATGCTAATTAATATTTTTACAGAACCTTGGTGTTTTACGCAGAAATATTCATCCCAGATCCTTTTTTTCAGGAACCTCCACTCGGGTTGGATGAAACCTGCCTTTGCTAAAAAGCACAAACACCATTTTTATCAACCAAAGGTCACAGTTTTACTTCCTCTCTACAACACTAATGCAAAGTGCTCTTTTTTTTCAGGCTACTTTGCAGTCCAGTGCCTTTTTTTTTTTAATGTGTGCTCTAAAAAAATGGAAATCAGAGTTCTGAGTGGGCCTCATTTGACGGTGCTTTGCCAAGTCTGGGACTTTTATCTAAAGCAGAACAACCCAGAAGCCTAAAGAGACTTTCCCAAGGTCACAAAAGAAATTACCTTTTCTGCCTGGAGACTTACAGGCCTGGCAGGACCATCCTTCTTCCCTGCAGTCGTTCCCTGTCAGGTGGAAGAACCTGGGGACCGTTTCAGGTGCCCCCCTTTAAATTGGATGAGTTGCTGAATTCCTGAGGAACGAGGGGCGTTAAGGAAACTCCGCTGGTTTGTTCTGCTGGAAAATGGGCCCGTGGGTCAGGACAGGCACCAAGGGGCTTTTTTTATTGGTGTTATTGATGCTATTCTTTCCTGCTCTGCCTGCTGGCTTTTCCCTTTTGCAGCCAGTCGCAGGAAACCCCCCTGGGATGCAGGTGGAGGGCTGGCAGTGCCCGTGGGCTCTGCATTCCCAGCTGAGCCTCCTGCAGCCCTGGCAGCTGGCTGGATGCCCACAAAATCTGCACCTTGCAGGTGATGCTGGTGGCTGAATCCTCGCCCAGGAGTCCAGGAGGAAATGGGATTTCTGGGAGGATTTCTGGGAGGGATGGGATGAGCTGCCCGAGGTGGTGCCTCGGGATGGTTCCAGCCACTTCCACCAGAGGGGAGGGAAAGGCTTTTTGGAGCTCTCAGACATCCCAGGCAGGAAAATTTGGCAACAGCAGAACTGAAGGGGTGAAAGGGATGAACTCCCCCTCTTGTGGTGTTGGGGGGGAAAGCTGAATTGCTGCCCCAGAGCTCCCTGGCCACGGGGTCTGCACCAAGGACCCACAGACAACCACCCCAAACTCCCTGGATGCCAGAAATTGTACCTCTGTGTCTGTGCACAGACACACACAGCAACAACTGGGGCATCTCCTCAAATTTATATAGGCTGGAAATCAGCATTTAACCTTCACTGCTTCGCTCAGCTCTGCCCCAGCCATTTCCAGGTGTTCCACATCCACTGCTCCGGGGGAAGGAAGCTCTGCTTGGGTTTGGGGTTTTTTTCCTGAGGTGAAGGAAATTGTAGAGGAGTAAAGAGCCACAGTTCAGCTGCTCCTCGGATCTCTCATTTCTGCAAGGCTGCTGCAGCTCAGAACTCCACACCAATTAAAAAATAAGTGAATTACAAAGAAAAATCAGCTGTGAGGACACGGACTAATTGGACTGGAAGGGGAAAAATAATAAAGTGGATACATATTTTGAGAAGTGCTCCCAATAAATAAAAAGGAGAGACACTTTGCAGCCTCTCCATTTTTGCTTTATACAGAGTGATGCTCAAGGCAGGGTGATTCATGTGATGAAAGAGGGGATCTGAGCAGATAATAGTTTGCCAATTCCCTGAGCTGCTTGCAGGACACAGAAGGTTGTCCAATTAATCCCTCTTGTTTGGATTAATCGTGCCAGCCTGTTCTGCAGAGGAAGCAGCAGCCAAGCAAGAGCAGCAGAAATTCCTCTCAGGAAAGAACTTTGGGCTGAATCAGTGGCCAGAATTCACACAGTAATGTTCACAACCAAACCAAAAATCCCTCTTCTACTCATGTCCAACCTGTGTCATGTGTTGATTAAGATAAATCCCGTGCCATGAGCTTGTAAACCCCGATACACTTGGGGTCACACCTGAATTCTCAGCTCTTCCACCAGGCTTTGGGCAGCCTCTGCTCCCACCTTGTCCTGCAGCCCCTCTGTGTTTCCTGCTGCCTCTGTGCCTCCCCCATAAGTGTTTTTCCAGCTCCTTTCCTGTGTCTCTTTTCCTAAGAAACAGCAGAGAAGGAAACAAAGCCTGCCCTGTCCCTGAGAGACCCCAACAGCCGTGTTACCTCCTACATTAATGCACCTCCTGAATGCATGAAAAGTATTCAGGTGGCCCCAAAATAAGGGCAGAGGGAGCAGGTTTTTTGTGTCTGTTTTTTGTCAGTCATTTGTGTCGTTCTGGGCACGTTTGGTAGGAACTGGCTGCTCTCCTTTGGTGTGAAATCACTCCCACGCCCTTCCAGGGTGTCCCCCAGCAGGGAAGTGCCACGTGGAAATGACTCTGTCCTTTAAGGGCTCCCTCAGACCCAAACTTCCTTCACCTGCATTGACTGCAACAGGTTTAAAATGTCCACGGAAATCTCCACCCTCCCCTCAAAGGCATTTTTTGAAGTTTGCAGAGAAGTGGTTCCATAATTGGTTACAAACGTGCTTTTAGCCGAGCTCTTTGCCCCTGTCCTTCCCCCACAAACACAAACAGAGGCACATTTAGATTGATACAACGACCTGCAGCAATCCTGGGCTGCTGAATATTTGATGAGCAGGTCAGTCCTTATGGATGGTCCTGGTTGGGGCTCCTTCACAGCCACTTCCAGCTAATTGCAAAGGACCCCAGAAGGTCTTCAGAGGGAACAGTCAGGAAAATATCCCCTTGTGAACACAGAGCGTTGAGAGGGAGATTGCCTTGGGTGCCAGACTGTCATAGAAACCATAATTACACCTCCTTACAAAGGAGAGTAATTCCTAATGGCATCTAATTACAAAGGAGGGTAAATGATCAGCAACCACTTAAATGTACCTTAAATTTATTCAGAGAAATAAGGCTGGGAGTTCAATCCCCAGAGGTAGAGTTTTATGGGGGGGCAAGATCAGTTATGCCTGGTTTTTAGTTTTCAAATGAAGACGTGGCTCATAAACAGGGAGATAAAGTCGAGGTCACTGAGCCCTGTGTGAAAATGGAGGTGCTGCACAAACCTAATTTTTAAGGGACATGTGGTTTATAAACAGGGAGACAAAGTCGAGGTCACTGAGCCCTGTGTGGAAATGGAGGAGATTCCAGGGAAGTGCTTTAATTGAATTGCCTTTGCCCACATCCTGATCCCTCATTTCCACCTGCCCTTCCTTCCTTCCAGACACGCCGAGATGTGTTTTAAACACCACTTTATTTGTGCATTCCTGCTGTCTGAGGGCTGGAGGGGGCAGTCCCCAGGAGAATAAACTGAGTTTTCCCCTGGGAATTCTTGTCTCTTCACTGGCAGAGCTCTCCTTGGTCCGAGGAGGGAGCAGGGAGGGGAGATTAATGGTCGTTAAGTGCTGGAGCACAGCAATTATCCATTGCTCTTCTTCCTGCCATAAACACACATCTGGGAGTGTGTCTGGGTCTGAACGGTGCATCTGCTGTAGGTTTGTGACAGAGACTGAATTATGGATCTCCAAACTCGCCCTGTCAGTCTGTTGTGGGAGAAACGCATAGTGTGAGTCCCTGTGGTGGTACAGTTGTAGATATAAATGAGATTTTCTGCATTTGTTTTGCACTACAGATGGTTTAAGCAACGCTGGGACAGAGCCTTGGCTGGCAGCTGCCTTTGCAGGAGACACAAATGCTGGTTGCAGCAAAAGGGTTTGTTGTCAGCAAATGCATGTAGGACTTGCCTGCAGAGGAAATAAATGCCCATTTTAGAACAGGGCTGTGAGAAAAGAGAGGAGTCTCCACGTGGATGTGAATTTGTCACTTTGAGGTGCAGCCCTGAATTATTTTGAGAGGCACCAACTTGCTTTAAATAAAAAGCCCCTCAGCTGGTGCTTTCCAAAAGTTTGGGCCTCGCTGCTCGTGATCCTCTGTCCAGGGCCAGATTCCTGGGGGTGGCTGAGAACTGGCTCCAGCTGCATCAGAGCCCTGCTGGTGACATTCCCAAGCCACAGGGCTCTGTTTCTGTCCCAGAGCAGCCTCAGCCAATCCTTCCCCAGAGATGGAAATTATCACTGTGACCTTTCATTGTTCACCAGTCGGGAAGATCTGGGTTACAGAGCTGCTGCTGGTTCTGGAATCATCAGTACTGAGCTGTAGGATGAGGTTGGTTCAGACCTGTGTTCTGTGGTTTGGGGGAACCTGACTTTGAGAAGGTCCAGCTTTCCCAGTGCACAGTGTTTTGGGCAGGATGCAACCACCCCTCCATGTCTGCAGGTACATCCCAAATGAAACCTTCTCCCAATCCCAAATGCGGAGCCAATAAATTCAGGAGGCAAAAAAATATTTCACATCCCTCCAATTATAATCAGCTCAGGAGAAAGGCCTGTAGGTAACAAATTACCTGCACAATCTTTAACCCCAATTACCTCCTCCTTGTGCTCATCCATAATTGTCTTCCCTGAAAACTCTTTCTTGCTGAGGAGGCACATGATGAATGGAAGCCGTGGCTGTCAGTGGGCAGCCCCACGGTGATGAATTGTTTGAGGGCTCCAAGTGTCCTCAAACGCAGGTAAAAACAATCTGTTCAGACACCACATCATCCCCCCGAGCTCCTCCCCCCCTCTTGAGAACACCCCAGGGAGGACAAAAAAACCCCTGATGTGGAACTTCCCGGCGCCAAGTCCCGTTAAAAGGCACTGGAGGGGGAATGACTGTGACAAGGAGCAGTTGTCAGTTATTCCATTGGCTGATCTGCACTAAATTGCTGTGGAGCAGCAGCCCTGGTTTGGAGTTGAGGGCTGCAGCGTTACCCAGCCTCGGATATTTTCAAGTCTTGGGTTATAAACTCTTGATGTGTTTGTTTTATAAACAGGCTGTTGAGCTCTGCCGCTGTCTGCACACACTTCTCTGAGGTGATAAGGATTAGAAACACATCCCTGGTTGGAAAAAACCTGGGATGGATGCTCTGTTTGGGAACTGGGGACTCCCAGTTCCTCTGTGGGATGGTGCCAGGCAAACCAGGCAGCAGCTGGTTGGGAATGGCAGCAGCTCAGCCCTGAACTGGGAGAATGTGGGACAGGAGGATGGGACTGTCAACTGGGATAGAAGGATGGGACTGTCACCCTGGGACAGCAGGATGGGACTGTCAACTGGGACAGAAGGATGGGACTGTCAACTGGGACAGAAGGATGGGACTGCCAACTGGGACAGGAGGATAGGACTGTCACCCTGGGACAGGAGGATGGGACTGTCACCCTGGGACAGGAGGATGGGACTGTCAACTGGGACAGGAGGATGAGACTGTCACCCTGGGACAGGAGGATGGGACTGTCACCCTGGGACAGGAGGATGGGACTGTCAACTGGGACAGAAGGATGGGACTGTCACCCTGGGATAGCAGGATGGGACTGTCAACTGGGACAGAAGGATGGGACTGTCAACCTGGGACAGCAGGATGGGACTGTCACCCTGGGACAGGAGGATGGGACTGTCAACTGGGACAGCAGGATGGGACTGTCACCCTGGGACAGGAGGATGGGACTGCCAACCTGGGACAGCAGGATGGGACTGTCACCCTGGGACAGCAGGATAGGACTGTCACCCTGGGACAGCAGGATGGGACTGTCAACTGGGACAGGAGGATGGGACTGTCACCCTGGGACAGGAGGATGGGACTGTCAACTGGGACAGGAGGATGGGACTGTCACCCTGGGACAGCAGGATGGGACTGCCAACCTGCAGCTCCTGCTGGGGATGGGGGGGACACAAAAGGGAGGGAGAGTTCCAGGTTGGGGGGACTCCTGAGCTTTTTCCTGCCAGGTAAATCCCTGTGGAAGGTGAGCAGGGTGCACGTGCAGCCCCAGCAGAGATTTTACCCATGTAATTCCACCCCCTGAAATGATGATGGCTGCACTAAAGATATCCAGGTGATCTATGGAACCCTGGCTTCAAATACAATAAAGCAGAAAATGGAGTGCAAGTGTATGGATTTTAGCACAGATACAAAGGCAAGTGCTGCTGTGATGGATGGCACTGAGCTGAGCTGCTGCAGCCTGGCAGGGAGGGAGCCCAGGCTGCTTCAGGGGCAGCATTTAATGCTGCTAATTCTCCTCTCCTGACCTGTTTGCTGAAATCCTGCAGCGTGAGAAAAACAACCCATCTCTGTTCCTGATCCCTGCATTGATTGTGGGAGCAGGGAGTCCAAAAAGGCCTTGGGGGGTGTGTGATGCTCCTGTTGTGTCCTGTTTTATGGGCAGGGCAGTGGCTCGGGCAGGGGAGGATCTCTGCATCTCTGTAACTCTCTTCCTGGAAGCTGGTTTTTCCTGGCTTTATAGAGCTCTTTATGATCCACTGCAAAGCCTCCTGGTGCTGGGATTGGCAGAGCTGCTCCTCAGACCTGGGGGAGGTGATGGGGAGGAAGGAGAGGAAAGGAGGGGCACATCTTAAACCTTGTTGTATCCGTGCACGTGCCTCAAAAATCCAGCCAAGGAATGACCCTTGAGGATGATAAATATGAACTGGGGCTGATGTGTCGGGATTGGGGTGCTCGGGATGGGGTGGGAACGTGGCAAACACAGTCCTGGCACGAGTGCAGGAGGACCAAAGCTGCTGGATCACTGAATCCAAAGGACACTGGAGGAGTGCCTGGGGGAGCAGGGAATCAGCAAAACCCTTCTTGGGGTCCTCACAAGGATCCTCTGCTCGGCCACAGGGCAGCTGAGAGCTTCTGTTTGAACTTCGGGAGAGAAAAATAGCAAAACATCGCGCCGGGTTCATCAGGACTTAGATAAATGTCAGGAATGATAACGAGGAGAAAGTGCCCCATTAGCTGTGCAAATGCAAACCCTGCTGCCCTCCAGCCCCAGGTGTTTGTTCTCCCAGAGTAAACTGAGTGTGGAGGGGAGGGGAGGGGAGGGGAGGTGTGCTGGCTTGGGTCAGCAGGTCCAAAATATGCAGAGAAAAATCTCAAAGTAACTCATCCTCAATCTCCAATCCCAAATTTTACTGTACTCTGTGCAGACCTTGGTGTTGTGGGAGAGAATTCCAGGCCTTGAGTGCCACTTTTGCCTGTTTTGAACTCCTTTCCCAGAGCTCTGCCCTCGCTGGGTTGAGCCCTCACTGCAAGAATTCCCTGAGAAGCCAATTCCCTGCTCCACCCCGAGCTCTGCCTGCAGCATCTCCTGTCCTGAGCTGTTCTGACATCCAGCTGCTCCAGGAGGTTCTCCCTTGGCTGCAGTGCTGCTTCCCAGGGGCTCAGGACAGAGCTGGAGCTCTGCAGACAGGGATTGCTGGAGCACTGAAAACAGGGATGGCAGCAGCAATTCCATCCTTGCTGTCCACAGCCATCCCTCCCAGCCTGGGACAGAGGGGTGATGGAGTGACCCTGAATTACACTCCAATAATTCCACTGCTCCAGGGGCACCTCCCAGCTCTGCAGGGCTTTGGCTTGGCTCCCTTAGAGAGGATGGGTTGGAGCTGGCACCTCACCCAGCCAGGCTGGGCTTGGACACTCCAGATCAAACCCAAACCCTTCTCCTGGGTGAGAGTCACACGGAGCTGAACTGAGAGCCAGGATTCTGTAAGGAGGCAGGGACAGAGATATTTACTGGGAATAGCATTCCCCACCTGCGTTTGTGGCATGTTCTGTGAGGTTCTTCAGAAGGATAAAACCCACAGAAGCCTCAGGTTCCTTGAAAACCTCGCTGTGAACTCCCATGGAAAAACAGAATTGCAATTGGAAGTGAGGCAGGAGAAATGAGGGGAGGGAAGGGCTGTGATGGCTGGGAAAGGCATGACAGGGTGTTGGGAGTGGTGTTGAATTCCCCCCTCTCTCTGGGATTTTCCACAGAATGAGCAGCAGAACAGCCTGCACTCAACTGCTGGTGCCCAAAACCCCCCAAATGAGACAAATCCAGGCTCTTCCCTCAGCACTGATGGTGGGGGGTGTGACCCTGCAGGAGGAGACGAGGGCTGGTGCACTTTGTCCTGTCAGTTCAGCTCTGAAGGAAAGAACAGGCAGAGCCTCGAGCGTTTGCAAAATAAACATCTCTGAGAGCTGGGAACCAGAAAAAACTGTCACAAAATTCTGAGGAGGTGCCAGACAGGGAAATGTGCTGCTGGGGGGACGAGGGGGCCTTTCCTGCACTCAGACACAGCCCTTTCCTGAAATAAATATCCCAGAAATAATGTCCCAGGCAGCGAAGTGTCTGTGCTGCAGGGACACATCCCCCTCCTGGAGCTCCCCCTGTGCCTCTGTGGGGAAAGCACAGGAAAGGGCAAGAGCAAATGGGTAATTCCTGGTAACTTTGTGAGGCTGGGACAGGGCAAACTCGAGGGCAGGTGAGTCAGTAAATAGGGTCAATTAATAAAAGATCTCGTGGAAATCTCTGCAGCTGCAAAAGCTCTCAAATGTCCTCACTCTGCCACTAAATATTGGAGGAAACAACTGGGGGATGGATCTCAGTTTGTCCTCCAGACTGTCATTTGTGGGAGTGCAGGTCAGATCCCTTTGGATTCCTGAATAAATCCATGAGGAGCCCTTGCTGAGTGTTTGGGTCCAATCTCCAAAGCCAAATTCATCTGACGCAGCCCTGGGTTTCTTGGAGGATTAATTCACTTAATCATAACTGTTTTCTGCAAGCATTTTAATCAGCTGCTAATCCCCAGCTCTTCAGTCACACTAGCTAATTAAATCAAGTTTATTATTTTTAAGTGGTCCCTCAAACCCAATGATCCTCATGGAGATGGGGAAGAAGGTCTGTGGAATGTCATCACGGGATCTTTTCCTTTTAGGAGCTCCTTTGTGGCTGTTGTTTGACATCACTGTGCCAGGCTGTTTGTGAGGGACCCTCTTCCTTCTTACTGTGCCCTGGGGCACTTTGGGGACTGCTTTGCTCAGGAATCAGGCTTTGGATGAACTGTGGAATTAAAGAGTTGGAAAGCACTGGAGCAGGTGGAGTCACCATCCCTGGGAGTGTCCAAAAAACGTGTGGATGTGGCACTTGGGTACCTTGGGGTTTAATGGGGAACAGTGGTTTGACTTGAGGATCTTTTCCAGCTTTCAGGATCCTATGATTCCCGAATGTGGGATTGCTGGGAAGCTTTCAGGGAGGAGGTGAAGGGGAGGGTGACAAGGAGGAGGCAGGAGGTGTTTCTGAAGGCACCAGGTCCGTGTGACAGAGCAGGGAAGGGAAACACCCCCCTGGTTTAAATCCAGCACAGCCAAAGGTCATCCCGAGCCTCATCCCAGCTGTGTCAGCCCCATCCCTGGGTGGACACACTCCAGCAGGAAAAGGACTCACTGAAAAGATTCATAAATCCTGAAATTGTCCTGCCAATACTTTTCCAGGCAGCAGAACAGGGCTGGAATTCCAGTCCGAGTCCTCTCAGTGATTTACACACCATTCCATCCCACCACTCCTCAATTATTTGTTTACTGCTTCTTAAGAGAACTTTGTGGCATCAGCAGGAGCTCGGTTTTAATTAAATGTGCCAATAATCCTGCACACCAAGTCACTCTCCTGCCAGCACTAATGCCACTTGCTGGCTGCAGCAGCACCAACACCCAGGGTTTGACTCTGCAAATGAAACATTTCTGCACTGCTGGAGAGCAGGAGGTGAACGAGTAAAACAAAGTCATGAATTAAGCAGAACAAAAAACAACAACTGTTTCCAGCATTAATGTGCAATGCTGGAGACTCCCAGAGCATATCAAGTGAGGCTCATCAGGGAAATCCCACCGAGCCCGGGCTCCTTCGGTATCAGGGAGATTATTCTGGGTAAGGCATCTGAAAGGTGCTGCAGAGCAATTAGTTGTTCAGAGTTGTAGGAAGCTGCTGCCAATTCTTCATGGATTTCATCTGTGAGTTGCCTCAGGAGTGTGGAAGCTGCTTCAAAACCTGTTTGGAGTGAATCCTACAGAGGGAAGGCTGTAAATACCCAGCGAGCTTGGGCAGCGTTGGCTGAGCTGTTCCAGCCGCTCCTGCCCGGCTAAAATGGAAATAAAACGGGGTTTTTCCTCCATTTGGGGCATTTGGAGGCCACTGTGAGGGTGGAACTGCCTGCTCTGAGTGGGCTTTGCTTCCTCACTGCTCCTCCTCCTGCTCTTAATGGGTTTCTCTAATTACATTCCCTGTAAGGTGCACCCGGAGAAGTTACTTATTAAAATTCTCTGTCCTTCCTTTCCGAATGCCTGCCTTATTAAAAGTGTAATTGTTCAAGGGGAAAGGAAGCCCTGGGAATTCTATTTATTTATACAGCCAGAACTAAAGCCTTCTGAAGTCAGGGGGGAAGTTTTTCTATTTGTCTCAATGACTTTTGCATCAGACCCCTCAGATGCAAGGAGAGACAACTTCAAACCCTCCAAATTGTTTTCCTGGGCAAGATGATCTCCAAGGGTTGGGGGGGGGGGACCCACCTGCTCTTGTGTTCAGCATGAAAAATACACTGCAAAAAAATCCCGGGCAAAATGAGACGGGACAAACCTGCAGTTATTGAAAAAAAAATAAGGCTTTAAAAATGGAAAAGGAATTGTGGAATACAGATAATAAATGGGAGTTAATGCATTTGCATTCATGGCCCTGCCAGGTTTTAATACCCTTTGTTAAGCACTGTCCCAAAGGGACACCGTGCAGGGGGAGGTTGTTGCAGCTGGTTCTGGCTCTGATGCTGTTTCTGATCTGAATTCTGGTTTTGCAGAAGTTCATCCTTATTATTTTCTGAGGAGGTTTAAAGGATTGCCCGGTCCCTGCACCCTCCATCCATTTTCCTGCTTGGATCCAGCTGGAATTCTGCCTCAGCAGCACCTAAGTTTGTGAGGGGACAGAGAACCTCCTGCAATTAGTTGACTCCAGCCACAATCAGATGCTCAGTTCTGCTCAGTTCCTTTCCTTCCTCTCCCCCACGGACCATCCTGGAAATCTTGGCCACTGTGTTTATTTCTGAGGGTTTTCCCCTGGTTCTGTCCCGTTTCTCCCTCCCTGTTTTCCATCCCTGTTCCACATGCAGTGATATTTTAGCTGCCATGCTGAGTTATACAATAACATCTGTAAAGACTCCTCGGTGACATTTTGCAGAGGGGGAAAAGTGAAGCTGCCAGGGAGGTGATGCTCAGGAATCCAAGCTCTCTCCTGGCTGATTTCCTCCCCCCGTGTCCCAGTGCAAGCCTGTTGGGTTTTGAGAGTGAGAAGACTCATCTCTGGTTTATCCCCAACCCCAGAACTGAACGTGCTCTTCCCTCCCACAAATATTGCAGTTGCTGGGGTTGCCTCTCCTCAGCCAGAAGGACCTGTCAGGTCTGGTGGTGGAGAAGGATTCTGAGATAAGTTTTACCTCTGGGAAATCTCCAGGTATTCATTATGTTTCTGGAATAATTGTCCTCCCCTTTTGCTCATTTCTAGAGGGAAAGATAACACCTCTCTTTCATTAATGAGCCTTCTTTTATCTAAATTATTTAAGTACAAGGCAAGGTCCCTGCTCATTCTCCTTCAATGTAGGCAGTCCTATACTGAGGTACTGAGGACACTTCTAAATGAGATTTAATAATATAGTAGGACATTTAACATATATTAATTAAATATCAGCAGATGGTAAGGAGAGCCCTCGCTGAGAGTGAGTAAGAACAGAGAAATATAACTGCCATGTAATTAAGCAAAGCTGCTGAAACAATGAAGGTGCAATTACTTTTTTATTAACACATTACACTCCCGTGCAAGGCTGAGGAGTTTAATTACTGCCTCACTCAGCTCTGGAGATGGGGCAGGTACCCGAGTTCTGAGTGGGGAGGGTTTGGGATGTGCATCCTGGGCACAGACGTGTTCTCCCAGCCCAGCAGTGATGTAAGCTGGGCTTTGAGCTGGGTTTAGGGCTCAGGGAGCCCAGGGCAACTCTCCTGAGCCAGCCTGAGAACTGGTGTTAAATGGACCAGCTCCAGATCACTGGAGAGCCCCAGAACTCAGGGTGTGGGGTCCCAGTGACCACCACGGCCTGGGAGCTTTGCCAGACCAAAAAAGGCAGATTTTCCCTCCCCTCAGAGCAAAGGTGCCCTCAAACTTCACTGTGTGTGTCCTCAGAGCCCACACTGGCTGTTCCACATGGCAGATGAACCACAGCCAGAGGGGTGTATAAATCTGCTCAGGATTAAAATGCAGCTCCTACAGAGGATGCCACAAAGCCCGGAGGGATCTGGGAGGATTTGGGTTTTCCAGCCCATTTTAAAGCTTTTAAAGCCCTGCAGGAGAACCTGAGTGTCTGCACTCCAGGAAGGTCCTTGTCACACATGGGGGGGTTGGATCCAGGTTTCTGTGTCTGCTTCTCCTGGGTCATCAGGTGGCAAAACTGATGATCCCCCCCAGCCAGCTGGGCTGTGTCCCCTGAGACAGGAGTGGGCACATAAAGCCAAATTAAACCCTTAATCCTGCAGATGCCTCTCCCTGAAAAATCCTCATTTGTGCCTTATTCCAGGGAAAAACATTATTTAGTTGCAGGAGCAGGTCTGTTAACTTATGTTGGTGGAGTTCCTGCTCTATTCAACCTGACATAAAATGCCAAGAAGTGGCCAAGAATGGCATTTAAATGCATGGAATCGACAGACCTACCTCTAGGTGTGGGTTTGCTGGATTTTTTTTCTAAATAATAATGTAAAGCTACATTTGCCATCCAATTCTGCTGCCTTAAAGTACCTTGTTTGACATTTTACTGTGATGAGTGAACCTTTAACAAGGTCATTAGCTTTGAAGGATTTGTCTCCCGGGACTGTGGAAAGCAGTTTATTCTAAATAGCCAGGAAAGGAGGAGGAAATATAAATAAAAATAACACTGTGTAACCGTGAAAGATTTCATTTGTAAAGAACATAAAGTGGACGTCTCCAAAAAAATAATCCAGCCCTTCAAGAGCCCAGCAGTCACTGAAGTGAATAAATCTGGCTGCAGCAGAATAACCTTATAAAAATAACAGTGAAGGCCCTTCAGGTGTTTGTGATGGAGGAGTCACCGGGTTCAGGGGACCTGGAGCTCTGGGTGAGCTCTGGAGAACATTCACAGCAGGTAAAAAGAGAGCAGAGAACAGGGTGGGATTAGTGGGAATATGAATGGCCAGGTCTGTGCCTCCAAAAGGAATGCAAAGAGATAAAAGCTGGGAGTGAGCTCGGGAGCAGGAGCTGGGAGAACATGGTCTGTGTGTGCACTGGGGAGTCAGGGGGGCACGAGGGAGTGGGAAAAGGCTCAGGCCAGAGGCAGCACCTCCTGTTCCTCCCTCAGGGTCCAGCAGGAGCTGGGGATGGAGGGTCAGCCAGTGCCAGGGGTCAGGAGGCTGCTGGAGGTCACAGTGCAGAGCTGCAAGGACCCCCTGCAATAGGAGAGGATGGATAAAGCAGTTCCATCTCACTGGGAATTGAGGTTGTACCTGCTGGAATCCCACTGTTTGGAAGTCAACAGGGTGGTGTAAAATCAGCTCTGTTGCCCCTCTTTCCATAACTCCTTCCATCACTGCTCCCTTTCCTCCAGTGGGTGTCAGAATTATGTCCAGCCCTAAACTTGGCTCCTCCAGCTCCCAGGGACGGGCTGGACTCCTCAATGTAGGACCACTGCAACCCCTTTTCTTCAGCTCTTCCTCCCTCTAAAAAAAAAAAGAGCCCTGTTGGAAATCCTTCCTCCCTTTCCCCAGTGCTGAAAAGGGGGATGGAAGGAAGCAGGACTGTGATTCCCTGCCCCTGGAATGCTCCACTGGAACAGGGGAAGTCACAGCTGGGGACAGAACCCTGGAATCCCGTTCTCAGCAGCAGGGAATCCCCTTGTTTAGCTGGGCAAGGGGAACAGATCCTGGCAAGCACTGACACCAAGCTCTTGATGGACACTCAGAAGTAATTTGTCCTTTCCTGAGCTGATCTGCAGCAGTCTGGACAAACCCTCACAAAGATATAATGCACCAGGATAAAACCAGATTTGAGATGAGCATAATGCAGCAAATGGACAAGGGTGTGATTCCATTGAAACCCTGGGCACTGGGGCTGCTCCTGTGTGTCTCTGTCCTTCCAGGACCTGACAGGCCCTGACAGCAAAGTATCACAGCCTGAGACCAGGGAGATGCTCCAGAGGTAGTGCCTGAGACATCTTTGTCAACTTTGCATCAGCATCCAGTGCAGACCAAAGCCAACAGTCATCTCAGCCTAATTGGCTGGATATCACCCTAATTGCACTATTTAGTGAGTTATTATCAGTGAGCACTACAAGAAATTTCAAGATATTTATTGGCTGCACACAGCACAGGAAACCTCTTCTGTTTAATACACAAATATGTTGCCCCTTATCTCTTGTTTCACAAGGGATTTGTTTAACCAAGACTCTGCCTGATATGAGCAGTCTTTTAAATTGAAAAATTGCAATTCATTCCCCCCACAACTTTGATACAAGTCTTATCAGCAGGAGGAAGTGACAAAAACATATCTCTTCCCTGAGACAGAGTAAGGATTAGCTGAGCAGCAAGAGAGACTTCATTTTGTATCTCAGGGATGAGAATAATGGAGAAAAAAGCTTTGAGCTTTGTCCTTTACTGAGAGCAGACAAAGGGGCTGGTGGCACACTCAGCTTTGTTGGTCCTCAGACTCAAATTAGTGCAGAGCTTCTCTGGGTGTGAAATGGGTGAACTGGCAGGGAATGGAGGGGAACAGCCACCCAGAAAATCAGAATGTGTGCTGGGTGGAGCCACCACCACTGCTCTTAACTCATCACCTGAGCTCAGGTCTGGAGCCAGGATTGGTGGCCTTCAGATGTTAAATTTGGCAGCAGAGTTACAACCTGTGATGCTGCCCAGGAGCTCCTTTACTCCACAAACTGACTGCAAACCCAAAAGCTGGGATGAGGAAAGGCCACAGTGCTATTTGCTCCCTGATTGTGCATTTCCATGGAGCTACAGGCACGTGGTTCAATCACTGAAGGGACCAATGGGGGGGTTTATGATTTAGCTGGATGGAAAATTGGTTGAATGATACTAGGAAACACTCTTTAATAATCAATATGTGATGGGAAGCTGCTTGAAAGTGTGAAAGTCTCCAGGCCAGCTACAAACAGTTGGATTTGCCAGCTTTTCAAAGGTCTGGCAGCTCCGTGTGAGGAGCAGCACAGTTGGACCACCTGGGTGTGTCAAATCTCCTCTCTCAGCCACTGTGGGCAATGAATTAAGTGTGAAAATTGGAGGAAGTGTCCTGGAAAGAGCAGGAGCTTGTCCCACTCCTCCTGACAAGTGCCTGGGTGGGATTGGGGCAGTTTGGGTGGATTTTTGCTGACGGAAAACCTCAACTTCAGGGACCCAAAATGGAAGTGAAGTCGCAATTTCTTGCAAAACGCTCTTCCTTCCAGTGCAATCAGTGTTATTTTTATCTCACTTACCACCATCTTTGTTATTTAATAACCTGTGTGAAGAACATTCAGCTCTGCTCCTCCAAGAGGCATTTAGTGTTTAATTCCATCCTGCAGAATTGCTTCGCAACTCCACCATCCCGAAGCGTTTTACAAGTGGCCCTGCTCTGGCACAGACCTCCCCATCTGTTTACTTGCATAATAATCAGCATTTTGATTCCAGCAGTGCCCTTTGTCTCGCTTGGTCTTCGCCCAGAAACCATCTGCTCTGGATTGCCTGGCTCTCAGGCCGAGCTCTCCTCCAGCCCCAACCCCGGAATCTCAGCTGAGCCTTTGCCCTGGCAGAGCCCCTCTGCTGCAGGACCAGGGGCTGCCACATGCCAGGCAGCTTGTGACAGCAGGCTTTGACACTGGAGTCAAGGAAAGGGTTGGTTTTTTTCCTGAACATGACTTGAATTTCTGATTTATTTTGCAGTGAGACAGAGGAGGAGCTGGCGGGGAAGTTCACCCACTCCACACGTGGTCTGGTTTGGAAGTCACTTCTTGATCAGCTGAAGCAGAGAGAGGAATTTGGAATAGAGGGATTGTTTGGGCTGTTTGTTCTCCCCACCGATTTCCAGCCCTTTTCCAGGGGGGTAAATGCAGCATCTGAGGCTCAGCAAAGCCAGGGAAGGGATCCCTGTGCCTGTTCCACGGGGGGAGAGTGTTGCCACTGAGCCACGGGCTGGATGGTAAATGAATTGTGGGTGTGAATTGCCTCCTATTTACTGCCAGGCTTTCAGCAGAAATCCTTCCCGAGCTAAATCACATTATCACAATCAAATTAAAAGGAATGTGATTTCTCCAGCCAAACCCACTCAGTCTCCAGGGAGCTCTGCAGGGTTCCTGCAGCCCTGGCTGGCAGAGGATCCTCTCACACTGACCCCAGACCCTGCCTTCCTCAGAAACCCCTCTGGGGAGTGGGGGGCACACGAGGAGGAGGAAAGCATGAAGCCTGCTTGGTCCTTCCAGCCTGGGACTGACTCCTCTGTGCCTCAGTGCCCCTTGGCTTTGGCAGCACCAAGTCCTGCCTTGCTTATTTCAGAGGATTGAAATGATTTCCTCCCCCCTGGGTCCCTGCCTTCCATTCCCCTTCTTGCCCCTCTACTCCTGTCCCCTGGCTGGAGGCAGAAGTGGAGACTGTTCCCTGTCTCTCACACACCTGCAGTGCCTGCAGTTCTCAGCAGAGTGGCTCAAACCTCTGGACAATGAACTGATTTCTTCTTTGTCTACAAGAGTGAGACACACAAAGCTCCCCCAAACATCATATCTTGGGGTCAAACCCTACAAGCAACCCCATTTTCACACCCAGGAGCATGAGCCTTGTGTTTGAGCAGGGGGTTGGACCAGAGGACCTCCAGGGGCCCCTCCCAAAGGAAATTATTGGGAGAGTCCCTGATCCTGGTCCAGGAGATGAGACTTCCAAACACTGCCACGGGCCCTTGGACCCTGCAGCTGTGAGATGTGGAGAGCAGGGACAAATATTGCACTGCCCTGGCTGCAGTTGTGCTTTAAGTGAACCAAAATTCTCTTAATTGGTTTTTTTTTTGGCATATTTTCTGTGATAAATTATTCTCATACTTTATTGAGCCCTAATTTTTTTTTAATTTTTTTTTTTTGTAGCACTGTTTACAAACCCCCAGAAAGTGATGCCTGAAAAAAACAGACAGTGGAAGAGACGTTTTAAACTGCAACTGCATGTAATTGCTGCCTTGTAAGTGCTCGTGGGGGAAAGAAAAGCCTTCCTTGTTCCTTCAGACTTGACATTCAATGTGTAAATGTTTGCAAATCTGCCTCTCTCTCTTTTCTAATTACTTTTTGTTTGTTTGTTTGCCCTAATCACGCCCTGGCAATGTGTGTGTGTGTGTGTGTGTGTGACAACCAGGGTGGGCAACAGTCACAAAACCATCCCCGGGATAATTTTGTGTTGTTCTGACTTGGGGGGTGAAGCTCAGGGAAAACTCAGAATACTTTGTCCTGCTGGAGAATTGGTTGTTTCCATGATTTTTAAAGCTCAGTCTGGGTTTCTGCAGTGCTCTGTTCCTCAGCACCCCACGGGCTGCAGTGGCCAGTTCTGCCCTTGGAAACCCAGAGGAATGAGGGGTGGTTGGTTGTCCCTGCCCTAAATTTGACAGGAGTTCTGAGTGAACAAGCCCTAACTGGGGTTTCCAGGGGAGACACGAGAATCAGTGAAGTTCTCAGAACCTCCCTCACAGGTTTTCCCTCTTTTACCCCCTCCAGGTAAAAAGGAGAATATGGATGGAAGTGAAGGGACATCTCTGAAGGTTCTCTTGTGACATCTGTGTCCCCCTGCCCACCAGTGACCGTGTGGAATGGCCCCTCTTTGGGACAGTGACACATTGATTTCTCAGTCACATGAGGAATGGTGACTGTGCTGTGAATATTTGAGGCTGTTCTGCTGCCCAGCCCTGCCCATGTCCCCAGGCTGTGCCCACACACATCCCCAGGCAGGAGGTGATGCAGGCACAGGGACCTGCAGCAAAGAACGTCCCTTTCCCCTCCCCTGAAGCTGGAGGAGCTCTCTGATGCCTTTGCCCTTCGTGTCATCCTCGGGCTTCCTCTGGAAGGGATTCAGCTCCTCATTATCAGCTGCCTGTCTGCTGCTGGGAGAGCAGAGCTCTGGAGGGAGGGGCAGCCTGGAGATGGTGCCTGAGCAATAAGTTCCCAGTGTTTTACTGAGAATCAAGTCATCTCCCCAAGCATCTGGGATTTACTCAGTGTTCCTGGTTCTAATTAAATGATAAATCCCAGCGTGGACAGTGTCCAATATGGAGCCAGTCAGTCCTGCTGCAGTGGAGTGGGACCTGGGGTGCATCCAACTGGGAACCCACTCCAGCTGGGCAGGCTGGGTGCCCCTGCCAGGGGTCAGATGGCACCAGTTAGTGGCCCAAGAGCTGTTTGCCAGTTAAGGAGCATCAGCCACGCTCTGCAGGATGCAATTTTCTCTGACACGTGTTTGTGAAAGGGCTTTAACACTCCGCCATCAGTGGGAACTGTCCTCACAGGGCTCCTGTTCCTGCTGCCTGCCAGAGGAATCCGAGCTGAAGGAGGGTGTTAATTAGTGATTATATATTACAGTGCAGTCATTTATGGCTTTACACATTTCCCTAAACCACTAAAAACCCACTGGGTGAATCAGTCAGTTGTAAAATACTTTTATTAAAGTGTTCCCACGTCAGGGCCTGGGCTGGTGCTGCAGGGCAGGGACAGGGACAGGGACAGGGACAGGGACAGGGACAGGGACAGGGACAGAGCAGGGACAGGGACAGGGACAGGGCAGGGACAGGGACAGGGACAGGGACAGGGACAGGGATAGGGACAGGGACAGAGCAGGGATAGGGACAGGGATAGGGACAGGGACAGAGCAGGGACAGGGACAGGGACGGGGACAGGGATGGGGACAGGGACAGGGACAGGGATGGGACAGGGCAGGGACAGGGACAGGGACAGAGACAGGGACAGGGACAGGGACAGGGACAGGGATGGGACAGGGACAGGGCAGGGACAGGGACAGGGATAGGGACAGGGACAGGGACAGGGACAGGGATGGGACAGGGACAGGGCAGGGACAGGGACAGGGATAGGGACAGGGCAGGAGGGCTCTGCTTGGGCACAGGACCAGGATCAGGAGTCTCCCCACTGCTCCATCCATGTCCCCCTTGATCTGCCTGAGTCTGGACCAACCTCCCCTGGTGAGGAACCACCTCTGCCCTGGAATATCCTGACAGGAACCTCCTTCTAAAGGCCAATTCCTCTGCAACCATCACAACCCAGCCCAGGTCATTAAGCACCCAAAGCAACCCGGGTTAAATCCCCCAGACCAAACACCAGCAGCTGATGGATGTGCAGGGTAACACAGCCCAGCAAGTCTCTCTTGTGAGCAGAGAGTGGCAGGACTAGTAATTTTGTGAATTGTATCATTAATAAAATATATTTTATTCTATTTGATGCTGACTTTGGAAGGTTCCTGTATGATTATTACATTTTTAAGCATCGGATTTTTTTTTTTTCTAAAGGCTTTACTGGAGGCTAAATTGAGATCTAATACAAAATTCAAAGAGGTTCTGCTGAAATGCCATTAAAATTTTAACTTTATGTTCTTTCGGGGGTTTAAAACTTATAGAGGCAAAGCAGCAGCAGCCAAAAGGAATTTAACTATCAGATTCCTGTGTTCTGTAATGGAGAGAGTGTCCAAAAAAGAGACGATTTTTCTGCTTCCTGTGAAGAATTTACCTGCTCATGATATGTCTGAGAAACAAGTCCCAGCCCCATCCGTGACCACACGTGACACATAAATGTCTGCAAGTGTTTATTGCATGTGGGCTCCTGCAATGGTTTTAATTTACAATCCACAGTTGTAAAACCCTGGGAAAAATGTCCTTTGCAGGCTGTTAGGCATTAGCAGTCTCATATAACATTTTAAATATGCCACAGACCCTGAAATGCCTGCTGGTGTCAGAGCCATCTCCCAGGGCACTGCTGGTTCAACCATCCAGGAGGGAAAAAAAAAAAAAAAAAGAAAAGACAAGCTCTCATGTCTCCCTGCAATTATTCCACACTGGTTTTAATTCCAGTGATAGCTGCTGAAAAATTGATGAATAAGCTGCTTGTCTGCTCTCCAAAGCTGCCTCGTGGAACTTCACTGGAACTGATGGGGGAACATGTTTGCTGACACTGGAAGGTGCTTGGAGGGTTTGTGTGAAGTCTCTCGGGGTTTGTTTCTTGTTTAAGCTGAAGGTGCCAAACAGAAGCACTCTGTGACCCCCTCGGGGATGGGTGTTTGTTGTTCTGGGGGGTTCAGTCGGCACTTAGAGGAAAACACAGATGAAATAAGTGGAGTGGGAAGAGCAGGCAGGAGGTGGAGGGTCAGCAGGGCTGGGGGGGAAGGCAGTGCCTGGGCTTTGGTCCTGGTGTTTTGGTTTATTCCGTGTATTTACATCCTTTGTATTTACATCCTTAGGAAGTTGTTTTGGTCAGAGGAAGGGAACAGGGGGGTGAGACAGTCCCTGGAAAACAGCAGTTGGGGAAAAAATCAGGGAATCCTGGAGTGGTTTGGGTTGGAAAGGACCTTAAAGCCCACACAGTTCCACCCCCTCCCACTATCCCAGGTTGCTCCAAGCCCCATCCAGCCCGGCCTTGGACACTTCCAGGGATCCAGCTCCTCTGGGCAGCCTGTGCCAGGGCCTCCCCACCCTCCCAGCCAGGAATTCCTTCCCAATGCCTTTCTCTGCTGATGACCCTTTACCAAACCTGGGGGATGGTGCAGCTGCTCAGCCCCGGGAGTTTGGGTGGCGCAGGAGGATTTTTGGGACTGGATTTCTGCAGCAGCATCCCAGGACCCAGAGTGAGAATCAGGGTTTGAGCTGCTGGGGGTGCAAACAGGGAAATGTGTGTGTGTGTACAGACACATATTCCAAATATTCCTAAAGCCAGGACTTCTCCCTGATCCCATTTTGTGACACAAATGCAATTTCTTCTCTCCTGCTCACCCTTCATAAATTTTGTCCTACTTGTTCACACGACTGTTTCTTAAAAACCTACATGCCTTTGTTTTGACAGGGTTTAACATTCCCCAAAGGGTTTTGGGCATTCATGTGGAAAAGGGAAAAAAACCCAGCTCCTTGCTGCAGCAAGAAGGGCCCAGGATGCAGGTCTGCAGTGCAGAGCAGAGCTCTGACCCCGGGCAGGGCTCACCCTGTCACTCAGCCTCGTTAGCAACCTTTAATTGAATTATTTCTGTGAGATAATGGGCCATTTCAGGGGGGTTATTGTTAACTCTTTTGTTTTCGGATCAGTGGAATGGAACAGGTAGAAATGAAACCTCTTTGGAGGTTTGGGGGATGGAAGGGGAGGGTGTTGGGACGTGGACAGAGGGAACTGGTCTTGCCCTTTGGTTTATGCAGCATCACAATCTGCATTCAGTGGAAAATTAAGATCTTTCTTGCACAAAATGCTCTGGTGCAAAAGGATTTTGCGGTATATATATGACATTATACATTTAATGTCTGTGCAGATGGTAAAACCTGAAATCCCTGGAAGCTGAGTCTCTGGGCTCGTTCTTCCCTGTCCTTCTCCTTGAGGACACTCAACTGTTTCACTTTGTCTTATCCTTCAGCTCAACCCAAACAGATTCCTGAATCCTGAAGTTTTGGCTTAGGAGGGAATCGTGATTTTTAGACCTTGGCAAACCTTGGGTTTTGGTTTTTTTGAGAAAATCATCAGCAAAATCCGTGGTTTGATGGTAGGTGAAGAATGACATCCATTCTCACTCTGCTGGTTGTGCTTTATTAAAATGAGCTGCAGAGCAATTAAAAGCTGCCTCTCACTGTGTTTCTGAGGGCTTCGAGGGGAAGCCTCAGGGTTCAGTTGGCATTTGGAAGGATTCAGTCAGAAACAGTGACCTGCTGCTGTTCTTCCTTTGAAAGTCAAGAGGATGACACAGCAAAGGTGATTCCCGTGCCTTCCACGGGCAGAACCAGCCAGGGGGGAGTTTGCAGGTGATTTGTGCCATTCCTGTGGGTGATCCCCGGGGTTCCTTGGGGAGCACAGACTGGCTGTGCTGGTTCCCACAGCAAACAGGTGGTGCTTACCCAGGAAGGCTGAGATGAGCTCGAGCTGTGACCTGACTCCACCTCAGATCTTACACTGGAATAACTGATCTCCCCTCACCCAGCCCCTCTCACTCGTGACAGAAAGAAAGGAAGTTGCTGTTCATTCCCCCAGAAAAAGCCTTCCAAAGCCTTGGAAAGCCCTGTCACAGGAGTCACCCCTGCCTTGCCCTCACCCAGCCCGGATGAGAGCTCCCCGCTGCTCTCCTCGAGCTGGAGCAAGGAAGGAGTGCTCAGTTCCAGGGAATCAGTGGAGCCTCCCCTGATTCATCCTGACACCGGTGCTGTGGCACCACATGGCAGCGTTTAACCCTGCCCAGTGCCTGTGCCCCCCCAGCTCAGCAGAGGAACCCCCTCAGTGCAGGGCTTCTGTTCCATTTAGAGCCTTAAACGGAACACACGGCGCTGGCCGGGAGTGCCAATGAGCCCTGGAGAACCCTGAGCTCCTGGAAAACCGTGAGCTCCTGGAAAATCCTGAGCTGCTGGAGAACCCTGAGCTCCTGGAAAATCCTGAGCTCCTGGAGAATCCTGAGCTCCTGGAAAATCCTGAGCTCCTGGAAACCCCTGAGCTCCTGGAAAACCCTGAGCTGCTGGAGAACCCTGAGCTCCTGGAGAACCTTGAGCTCCTGGAAACCCTGAGCTCCTGGAGAATCCCGAGCCCCTGGAAAATCCTGAGCTCCTGGAAAACCCTGAGCTTCTGGAGAACCCTGAGCTCCTGGAAAATCCTGAGCTCCTGGAGAATCCCAAGCTCCTGGAGAACCCTGAGCTCCTGGAAAATCCTGAGCTGCTGGAGAACCCTGAGCTATTGGAAAACCCCGAGCTCCTGGAAAATCCTGAGCTCCTGAAGAATCCTGAGCTCCTGGAGAACCCTGAGCTCCTGGAAAACCCTGAGCTCCTGGAAAACCCTGAGCTCCTGGAGAATCCCAAGCTCCTGGAGAACCCTGAGCTCCTGGAAAATCCTGAGCTGCTGGAGAACCCTGAGCTATTGGAAAACCCCGAGCTCCTGGAAAATCCTGAGCTCCTGAAGAATCCTGAGCTCCTGAAGAACCCTGAGCTCCTGGAAAACCCTGAGCTCCTGGAAAACCCTGAGCTCCTGGAGAATCCCAAGCTCCTGGAGAACCCTGAGCTCCTGGAAAATCCTGAGCTGCTGGAGAACCGTGAGTTCTTGGAAAATCCTGAGCTCCTGGAAACCCCTGAGCTCCTGAAGAATCCTGAGCTCCTGAAGAACCCTGAGCTCCTGGAAAACCCTGAGCTCCTGGAGAACCCTGAGCTGCTGGAAAACCCTGAGCTCCTGGAAAATCCTGAGCTGCTGGAGAACCTTGAACTCCTGGAGAACCCTGAGCTCCTGGAAACCCCTGAGCTCCTGGAAACCCCTGAGCTCTTGGAGAACCCTGAGCTCCTGGAAAACCCTGAGCTCCTGGAGAACCTTGAGCTGCTGGAGAACAAAACACCACCACCAACTGCAAATATTCCCGGCTCAGTTTCCAAGCAGCCTTCCCCAATCCATCAGGGAATCAGGCAGGGAAACACTGATGCCTCTCCTCCAGGAACCCCTGAAAACTTCCTTGGGAAAGTCCTGATGAAATGGGTTCCAAAAGCACCTCCTGCTGCCCGAGCTCTGGGGTTGGCAGAGCTGGTGCAGGGGAGCAGCAACACTCCAGGAAATACCAGGAAAGCTTCTGGGGCTGAGCAGGAGCTCCAGGCAGGGATCTGGGAGGCCAAGGACTCCCCTTTTCCACACCCCCAGGGGATGGCACAGCCTGGTGTGACAGCACAGCCAGGTCAGAATGAACCCACAGGAGCTCAGCTCACTCAGGACCTTGATTTGGGGCACAAAGGCCACTCAGTCCCTGGTCCATGTCCCTCCTCTCCATCAACAGATGGAGCTGGTATGACACAAATCCATGGGAAGTCACTCCTGGGCTCTGGGATGAGATGGAAACACATCAAACAGAGCTGGCACCCCTTTTAAATTGGATCTGGAATTGTTATCCCATCAAAATACATATGGATGAGGAAGATAAGACTATTCTTTTAAAGACCAGTTCATTAAGTTCTGACGAATTTTTATAATATACCTTCTTGAGTTTACTGTGAATAACATTTTATCAGCTGCCAACTCCCTTTGGTGACTTTCCTTTCATGATTTTTTTTTGGGTTTTTTTTGAGATAAAACAATGCACTTTAGAGAAGCTACTGATGAATCTGATGTCTGACCAGAAACTGTGGGGTGGTGTTTGTTTTTTTTTTTTACAAATTCAGAACTTGTCTGTCTCGTGGCTGTGAAGTCAGAGGAGCTGAGTGTGGTTTTGGAAGGGGACAGGCCCATCAGCTCTGGCAGAGCAGAAATACAGCTGTGCAGGGGCTCAGCTGAGAAATAAAAGGCTGGGTTTGGTGTCACAGGCACCAAACCCTCTCCTGGAATTGCTCTGGGGCTGCACAAAGCCCTGGACCCACCTCAGGACTGGGAGAAGTGGAAGGATGGAGTCAAAGCAAAGAAACCCCAGTGTGGCAATTCCCTCCTGCTGCTTTTGTTCCACAGGGGATCATTAAACCTCAGAAGGCAGGAGAGGAGGAGCCCTTTCTTCCCTGTGCCCCAAAAAGCAATGGCTTTTGTGTTTAGGAAAGCAAATGCAGGCACTTTGGTTTTTTAATGAAACATTTGAGAATGTGCTCAGGAACCTGTCATCTCCCAGGAGTTAATTGGTATTAAAGTTGGTGTTTCTCCTCCTAATAAACAGCAGGAGAGGAGCAAAACTTTACACAGGAATTCCTCCAGCTTCTCTCTCTGCTCCTGCTTCCAGCAGGAGTGACCCCAGGGAGATGAGGGATCCTGGAGCCTGGTTCCCATCCCCTCCTCCCCCAGTGATCCAACACAGGTTTGTTTAATAACATTCCCTTTGTTCTGGCAGATAATCATGGGCTGGCCCAGATAGCATCACAAATTTGCTCCTCTCTGATAACTGGGATCTTATCAGGGCTTCAGCAGCACGGAGGATGTGGCTTTAATTAAAATGACAATATGGGACAGCCGAGGTGAGATCCCCCGGGCTGGCAGCTCTGGAACATCAGCCTGGAGAGGGACAGGGTAATAAATGTCTTTCATCTGGGATGAGGGAGAAGGTTGAGAACTATTTTGCTGACACATTAATCATCTGTTGGCTGAGTTACTGTGCTTGGAAGTTCTAAGGCAAGTGAAGTGAAGGTGTTGAGCAGCTCCAGACTCTGCTGATGGGTCCCAGGTGGGCTAAAACTGAAATGGGAGGATTTACTCCTTTCTTTTTGGTCATCAGTGATGGGAACCTCAGGTCTTGTGGTGTGGAATGCAAGATTATTGGGGCTCCCTGCAAGGCTGTGGCTGTCTCCTGGTGGGGTCCAATATCTCCTGGGGAAGAGGGGATTTGGTCCTGGCCTGGCTGTGCTGTCCCAGCAGGAATTGCTGTTGGAAGCAGCATTTCCAGAGGAGTGGGCTGGTTTGGAGTGTCCTGACTCACAGTTCATCAGCTTTGCAATCCAGAAATTATCAGTCTCTGGCTCTGAGAACACAAGTGGGAGGGGAGGGGTGTTCTGTGCAGGAAATGGGGGCAACCTGAAGGCAGCTCTGCAATTCCTTCCACCGGGACTGGGCTGGTCTGAGCTCTGGGGCACAGGAGGAGCCCCCTGAGCCCCCTCCCTGCCCCAGCACAGCCAGAGCTCTCCAGCTCCCACCTCGGAACATCCCAGACCAACAGGAACCTCCTGGAGTTCTCCTGGAGCTCCTCATGCTGCTGCTGCTGCTGCCAGAGCAATCCAGGCAGGGACAGAGCCCTGCCCTGCCTGCAGCCAAGGGCTGGCTGTCAAACCATCTGCCCCCTTCCCTCCTGCCTCCTCCAAGCCCTGGGTCCCCATTCCCATCCCCAATCCCCTTTCCCATGGATCAGAGCCTGTTGTGCCTCACCCTGGATGGACAGGAGCCCGTGTTGCCCTTGCTGGTGACAGAGATGTGACAACACCCAGAGCAGCTGAGGGGAAAAAAAAAAAGAGGAGGGTTTTTATTTCCATCAGATTCCCCCTGGGACAGGTGGGATCTTTGCAGCCCCAGCTTTCCTGATGCCCCAGGTTTCCTGGGAGCTGCTTGCTGAGGCAGGACTCCATCCAAGCCTCAGGTTCCTGCCTGGGTGCAGTTTGTCTGCAGCTTCTGGAAGTTTCCAGCTTTGGAGGCAGCAGCACATCAAAGGAGGCATCTGCCCCTCAGCAAGTGGGGGCACGGGAGGTTTTCCAGGACTAAGCATCTTCTAAATCGAAATTTCATTCTCTTAAACACCACAACACAATCAGGGGGAGTGCCATGAATATCCCAAATAACAAGAGATGACAATGGATGAAAAGGCACCAGGAACCAGCTGACTTAAGGGAAAATAATTACTTTTACTCAGCAAAGCTGAAGTGAATATTTTTGAATCACTGAGTTGCCTGATAGGAACCTCCTCGGAGGAGGAATTTTTCTTATTAATCTTAGTGCTTCTTCTTGCTTTGTTTTATTCCTTTGTATGTGTTTTGTAGCTTTTAAATACTAAATGAAAGTGCTTTATACCCTGTCATCACTGAAATCAGAGGTTAAAGAGCTACTCCACGTGGTTGAGGATTTATAGGGTTTATTCCCCTGCTGAATATCATGTTCTAAAAGCCTGATGTGATGTTCTGCTTTGGTGATATAATGTAATACACAATCATTTGATTGGGTTCAAACAGTTTTTATCTCAAGGTCACGTCCCTTGCAGTGCAGGTTTCCCTCACACAAGCCTGGAAGAACTGGGTTTGTGTCTCACCCTGCACACTGCTGGATTTATTAAAATAGATGTACTTGTGTCTACATGTGAAATATAAACTTCTTCCTAAAACCCACCTGGGTTCTGCTCCTGGGAGCACTGGGGCTCTACATTTCTGGGACTGGAAGAACTTTATTGCAAGTCACAGCTTGGCCTCTACTCCAAGTGCAGTCTCCTGGTAATGCTTGGCTTGAGTCACATTCCCAGCTTAAAATATAGTTTCTGGCTTAGCAATGTGACTCCTCTTCATCTTAGTTCATTGCAACTACCCTTTAAATAATCAGTAATTACCATCCTTTAACCTTTAGTTCTAACCTGAGACAGCAGTTATTTAATATTATTTTACCTTAAGTGTTGGGGAAAGTAAAAATCTGTATTTCAAAGCAATTTAGCTTTAAGTTTTTATCATAAGATCTGTGCCTTTAATAGCTTCATAATTATTCTTACCTGGTCTGTCTTCTCCTGCCTCCCTTCCTCACAAATCTTCTTTATGGCACGAGCAAGGAATTGGCTCCTTCAGCTCCTTGAGCTTGACTCAGGAAGGGGACTTGGGGCAGGAGGAAGGCAGGAGTACATTCAATTCCTCTAATTTTTTTGGGGTGACAAGCAGCTGGACTATGGGAGAAAAGGGCCCAAAGGTGAGTTTTATGCAGTGCTGAGTTCCTGGGTGAAGGTAAATAGCTTTAAATACTGCAAATACACCGTGAGCAAAATGGTCCCTGCTTTGCCTGCCTGCCAACAGCTGAACATGTTGATGTATTTTCATGTGCTAAAACAGATTTATAAGTAAATCCTTAAGAGACCTTCCAGATCAGAGGAAATTTCTGTATTTTTAGTGTGTTTTGGTGGTAAAACAGCAACAGGTGGAGTCAGGTCCCGGTGAGAGACTCAAACCCCCCGCGTCCCACTTTGCTCCTTCCTTTCACGAGCCCAGTAAGTTCTCCCCGAAGCCAGAGAAAATTCCCCTCCACCTCTCACAGAGGGCCACTTGCACTGAGCTGCCGGCTCCGTGGTCCTTTGTGTGATTACTTATGACAGAGTTCATTGTATTTTGTTGGAGAACATAATTAAGTCCTTAGCGCCTGACAGCCGGTGGCTGTGGGCGATGCAGCGCTGGCTGCCTCCCTCTGCTGCACAGAGCCAGAACTGCTGCAGGGCCGCTCGAAATTCGGGATCTTTGCCTTCTCATCCCACGGAAAGGGGAGAACAGCAAAGCTGCCCGGTCGGTGCAGGCGCTTGCACCCGAATGGGCTCCTCTTGTCTCTCTGGCTCGTACCTGAACCGATGTCTCAGCACACAAGGAACCACTGAGCTCCTTGCTGTGCTTCACACCTGAGGTCGTGGGGCGGCTGCATCTCAGGAGGTGGCACCGGTGATGAATAATTCAGGGCTGTGGTTGCCAGGTGGGTGCCCTCTGTGCCCGCGCTGCAGATTGAAATGGAAATAATGAAGCAAAGGGTTCACCTCCCCCTGTTCCTCCCGTCCCTGGAAAGCCATTACTAGGTGGTGGTTTCAGAGGCACAGGGAGGTGAGTTAATGATGTGACACCTGCGCTGACAACACTGGAATTGCTGGAATTCCAAGCTGAGCCCGATGCCCACCTTGTCCCCAGCCTGGAGCTCCCAGAGGTTGGAGCCCATGGAATCACTGCCCTTTTCCCAGGATCCAGCTGCAGCCCCCACACAACCCCCTGGATGTGTGACAAGGGGGTGTAGGTGGGATCAGAGCATCAATGTACATGCAGAAATCTAAAAGGGCGTGGACATAAAACAATAATTGGTGCTGGAGTTGGAATTCCTCTTTGCCCAGCTGGAGAAAATGCTGCAGGAAAAAATTTCGAGTGCAGCTGATTTCCCCAAATTACAAATCAAAGAGCGAATCAGGTATTGAGATTATGACATTTTCTAAATGCCTGGGTCTTATGATTCCTAAAATCGATTAGTGGAGTTCAGATGTTCATGCCCCCCTTGGCATGTTAATGCACATTTTCCCATCCTGATGCACAGCATCTTACTTTTGATCAGATTAACTTTTCTCTGCGCTGTCTGTCAATTTTTGGAATGAGTAAACACAGGGAAATGCAAATAGTTGTCTTGCATTTCATCTCAGATTAATCAATTTAAAAACAATATAGATTTTTAACCCATCAGAGATGATGGCTTATGACAGCTCCAGTGGTGACTTCACTTTAAATGTGGGTTGGAATTGCTTAAAGAAACACCCTGGGCTTTTTGAAGGCTGTTTTTTTCCCCCATCTCTGAGGAGGCTGAAGTTTATCCTTTGAAATAAAAGGGTTTATATAAATTTTTTTTGGTTCATATAGAAACAGAATAACACAAAACTTGAGAGCAACACTCATTTCTAGCTACTAAAATGGCAAAGTCTAAATTAGGTGTGTACATTGCAAAGAGGAAGATGACAATGTGGATCAGGAGCAAAGTGGGATATTGTGGTGGAGGATGTCCCTCAGTCCCTCCAGTGTATCCCGTGCTTAGGAAGGATTTCTGAGGCAGAGATGGAGAAATGGCTGCACAGAACTAATCCTGGTGGTTGGGTTTGTTGTTGGCCTGGCAGAGCATGTCCTTTAAAGGGGGAGGGATGAGGGACTGTGCTGTTTAAGATCCGAAGCTCCTCACTCACATCCAGCTCCCTGGTTTGCTCAGGGAGAGCCCCGTGGGATGGCAGAGGGATGGCAGAGGCAGCTGTGCTCTGCCAGGAACCTGAGGGCAAAGGAGGAACAGGCTGAATTTCACCTGTTTCTGCATATTCACGATGCCCTGTGCAATCCAACCCTCCTCCTCCACCCCTGCAGGGTGAGAATGGCTCTGCTGGGGGGGGCTCTTGATGGTTGGTCTGGGTCAGGAACAGAGCCCATCCCCAGGATTTCAGTGCTGTTTGCTGTTGCAGTGGATGTTCTGCTCCCTCCTCACTTGTTTACCTGTTGTCCAGGTGTGAATATTTGCACCAGAGCCAGTTGGTGCCTGCTGTTCCCTGTGCCAACACCAGGGCTTTATGTGCATTTATGGTCCTGTTGCTGTCGGGTTTGCTCTGTGCCCCAGTGGCTCAGGTTCCAGGGCCAGCTCAGGTGTGGGTTTATTTGCAAGAGCTGGAAAATGAAGCAGCTCCTGAGAGAGGTCCCAGCAATGACACCACCACCCCCAACCTCTCCTCTGGCACCCAAGTGATGTGAATCCTGATTTACTGCCAGGCACAGGGGGGTTACCCCAAGGTCATCCATCAAAGAACGACCCCGGTGGAATCACCTGCCTGCAGAGTTTTATGTTGCACTCGAGGAGAGATGGAGGCTGAGAGCACCTTTGCAGACTCAGCTGGAACGTTCTGCTGAGCTTCCAGGATGCAGGAGGTGATTTATTTTTTATTCCCCCCCCCTTCCAGCCTGTAGCTCTGTGGGTTATTGAGAGTTATCGGGGTTTGGCGTGTTCTGGTTGGAAAGGTTTCCTTTGCAGCTGCAGAGTGCTGGGTGTCAGTCAGATAATGGGGCTGAAGGCACAGAAATCTCTCTGGCAACCGGCTCAGGGGCTCAGGATGGAGCCTGAGATGGGGGAAAAAGGTGCTCAGAAGGACCTGTGGAGGGAGGTGGTGGCAGAGCCAAGCCCTGAGGGGAGATTTGGGGCTCCAGGTTCTCTCTGCCCCTCCCAGAGGTGTTTCCTCACTCCTGTGTGTGGTTGCTGTGTCGAGGTGTTCAAGGGGGTCGCTTTGCTTTGGCCTTTCTCCTTTTCCAGTCCTGTTTGGGGGGGGGGGGGGTGTTTGATGCAGCTGCATCGAACTCCAGGCTTGGAGCTTCTAGGAAATGAAGAATGCCAGATGTGGAGTGTGGACTGAGCCTCCGTTCACAGAAACACAGCAGTGCCTTGAGCTGCCATGGCACTTCCAGAGCTTTATTTCTGTATTCATCAGTGTTTGAAGAACCTGTAACTTCATCTTCAGCTGCGTTTCACCGCCTCAGGAGCTGCTGGCATTGCCTCACCCTGAGTCTTGGGGCTTTTTTGTGCAATATTCTGCTCATTTTTATTTCCAAGTGCGCTGATTGAAGTTACAGCTGCTGCCCTTATTTCTACTTTTGCTCTCTCCTTCCCCATCAGAGCTGTGTTACAAACTGGGAACTTGGTATTTTTATCCAAAGCACCAAACAGGGACTTGGTGGCGTAGGCAAAAAATCCGTAATTAGTGGGGCTTGAAGCAGAAGTGGCTGTTTGTGTCCCAGGAAACGGGGCTGTGCTGCTGACGTGGGCAGGCCCTGGAGGGAGGGGGCAGGATGCTCTGACATGGTAAAACTTCCCTGCTCAGCTTCCCAGTTCTGGTCCTCCATGGGTTTTTTTGGTTGTTTGTGGTGGGTTTTTTTTTGGTTTGGTTTTTTTTTGTTTGTTTGTTTTTTTGGTGGTTTTTCTTTTTTTTGTTTGTTTGGTCTTGGGGTTTTTTTGTTTGTGTGTTTTTGGTTTTGGGGTTTTTTTCTGGTTTTTTTTTTAGGGGGGAGGTGTTTGTCTTTTTTTTTTTGTTATTATTTTTATTTTCCTTGGAGGCACTGGACAGGGACAATGACCTAAAAGGTTGCTGAAGAAAATATATTTTTTCCCGTGTTTTCTCCCTGCCTTTTCAGCCCTGCTCCTCCTTGGGAGCTGAAGGCTGGCAAACACCAAACACACATGATGGCAAGGGAATAAGGATCTTCTGATGTGATGCGCTCAGATATTGATTTTTTTTTTTTCCTCTCTCTTAAAATCCTGTTTACAAATTCCTTTTGCTTTAATTATTTGTTTCCTCTTGAAGACAGCACAAAGGCAGCCTGCAGGAGGACCAACTGACAAGCCTTGTTCTTAAGTAGATGTAACTAATCCTCCTGCATCTTTCCAGCCTTTATCAGTCAGGCATTTCAAAACATTTTGTCTGTAGTAACCGAGTCCCCTTAAACCTGAGATGTGCCCACACTCCCGAGCTGGTGGGGCTGGGAGAGAGGGAACTTAGTGCAGCTGCTCAAGTGTGGATGGGAATAATCCCCCGTGCTCTGACTCTTCTGGTCTGGGCACCTGCTGAAAATGGAGTTTATTTCCAATAGAGGGGGAAATGGAGGATAACCCCAGTGTTTTATGGTGCAGTCTGTGGTACCTTGGCCAGGAATTGCACCATGTTCCACTCCCACAGCCCCGTTCCTCTCACAGGCACCACACAGCTCAAGCACGTTTGTCCTCACCTTGGATTGCAGGAATCTCAGGGTGAGACCCTTCCTCAGCATCAGGTCTCATTTTGTACCTTTTCCTGCTCCATTCCTGGCTGCTCTGTGTCCCCCTGGAAGCTCAGGCACACCAGGTGTCACTGGGGCTTTTCCCCTTTCCTCTCCCCCTCTGCCCGCTGATCCCTGTGGCAAAGAAACCCCCACCAATTCCTGAAATCTCCTGCACTGGTGGATATAAGGACAGAATCTGGAAGAACTAATGTTCTTCAGGCCCAAAAATTCCTCCTTTAGCCACTCACCTTTGTACCTTTACTTTCCAGCCTCTTATTGATCAAATCTATTCAGGGCAGAACAGCAGCTGGGCACTTGAGCAGAGATTTCTTTTGAGAGATTTTTTTTTGGCCTCATACTTTCGCTTGGCCATGTGTCCTGATCAGGTATATAATAGAAATATTTATATACAATTAGCTGGGGGAAGGGAGAGTGAAACAGTGACACTCCTGGCAAGAAACAGAATTTTTGATCACAGCCCGATGCAATATTAATAATAACAACCCAGAACGGGGGTGCTTTGGGGGGTTGGGGGGTTCTTCCCTGTGCTCTTGTTCGCAGTTTTTAAGGGTTTGTGACCAAATGTGTGGATTTAAGAGGGTAAGAGAGGGTAGAATGACCTGGGGAGGCTGGAGGAGCACAGGGAGGGCAGGTAGGAGGTTGTGCCCCCCAAACACACATTTGGGGGGGATCAGAGGGTTTACTGGGGGATCACTGGGAATGGGGGGGAAGAGTTTGGGCTCATTCCAGTGGCTCCCCCGGAGTGGGTTCTGCACTCACCGGGGGGTCAGTGCAGGGGGATTTTTTGGGGGTCTCAGTGTAGGAGGGACTCAGTGCAGGGGATGCTTGGGGGGCTCAGGGTTCTTAGTGCAGGGGATGCTCGAGGGGCTCAAGGCAGGGGGATTCGGGGGGCTCAGGGCTCTCAGGGCAGGGGATGCTCAGGGTTCTTAATGCAGGGGGGCTCAGGGAGCTCAGTGCAGGGGGGTTTGGGGGGCTCAGGGCTCTCAGGGCAGGGGATGCTCAGGGGGCTCGGGGGCTCAGTGCAGGGGGACTTGGGGGTCTTTGGGGCTCAGTGCAGGAGGGTCTCAGTGCAGAGGATGCTTGGGGGGCTCAGTGCACTCAGTGCAGGGGGTCTCAGTGCAGAGGATGCTTGGGGGGCTCAGTGCACTCAGTGCAGGGGATCTCAGTGCAGAGGATGCTTGGGGGGCTCAGTGCACTCAGTGCAGGGGGTCTCAGTGCAGAGGATGCTTGGGGGGCTCAGTGCACTCAGTGCAGGGGGTCTCAGGGTTCTCAGTGCAGGGGATGCTCAGGGGGGTTAGTGCAGGGTGGGCTCAGGGGTCTCAGGGGTCTCAGTGCAGGGGATGCTCGGGGGGCTCAGGGTTTTTAGTGCAGGGGGACTTGGGGGTCTCAGGGCTCTCAGTACAGGGGATGCTCGGGGGGCCCCAGTGCCGGGGGGTCCAGGGGTCTCTGGGGCCCCAGTGCCGGGGGGTCCAGCCCCTCCGGTGGGTTTTGATGCCACCTCTGTGCGACCCCCCCGGCTCACCTGTTGGGAGGGGGGGGGGTGTCTCTCCCCACCTGTGCGCGCGCCGCCGGCAGGATCCGCCCCGCGCGCCCCCTAATTGGCTGCGGGGGGAGGGGCGGCTCATTAGTGATGCGGGAACGCGCCGCGGGCCCGGAGTCGGCGGCGGCCGGAGCGGGGAGAGGAGCGCGCGGACCCGCAGCATCCCCCGCACCCGCAGCATCCCCCGCACCCGCAGCATCCCCGCACCCGAGCGGCGACAAAGGGCGGGACAGAGGAGGGTGGAGGAGGGGGAAAACCCACCGCCCCACCGCAGCCGCGGCGAATTCTCGGAGATCTTGAGCCCGACCCTCGGCGGATCCGCATCCCGGCTCCCTCCATCCCCCGGCGCTGCGGGCACAGCATGGGCGGAGGAGCCCCGCGCCTGGACCCGCGGCTGCTGCTGCTGCTGCTGCTGGGGCTCTGCGGCTGGAGCACCGCGCTGCGAGGTGAGCGGGGGGCTCCTCGTCCCCTCCCCGAGGCACCGGCAAGTTTGGGGCGGGGGGTGCCACCGGTTGCTCCGGTGCGGGGGGAGCGGGGCAGGACCGCGGCTCCGGGATGGGGGGACGGCGGGGACCCCTCCGAGAGAGCACCTCGCACCCCCTCCGAGAGCAACACCCGCACCCCCTCCGAGAGCAACACCCGCACCCCCGCCGAGAGAAACCCGCGCCGCGGCGGGGACGGGGCGGGAGGTGACAGCGATGCGCGGCGGATGCGGGGCGGGCAGCGCTGTGGTTGCCCTGTCGGTGCTGTCTGTCGGTGCTGTCTGTCGGTGCTGTCTGTCGGTGGTTGCGGTGCTCGGAGCGCGGAACAGCCCCCGCGGGCTGCGGGCGGTCGGGCGGGGAGAGCCCCGCATCCTCGGGCATCCTCGGGCATCCCGCGGGGCGCGGGTCCCTCGGACGGGGCCGGTGCGAGGCGTTCGCGAGGGTCCCGGAGACGGGTCGGGCTGTGCCGGGATGGGGTCTGGGGGGTTCGCTGCCCTCTCCTGGCAGGAGAGCTCCCCTCTCCATCACCCGCGGAGCAGCGCAGGTGTCTCGGCTCGATGCGCTCACGCCAGGGGTCTGGTTTTTCGCGTCCCCGTAAGGCGGGTGCTCGCGGCGCTCGGAGTCCCGCTCTCTTCATTTTATGTAACTTTTTGCTGCTGGATCGCTCGAGTGCGACGATCCCTTCGGGGCACGGAGCCAAAGGATGCCGACGGCCCCTCGCGGTCCCGCATCCCGCACTCCTCGGCGGCTGGAGCTGCGCTTCCCCGGGCGCTGGAAGTGCCAGGGGATGAGAAGGGCGCTGGTGTCCTTTTGGGAGGCAGGTACCTGCTGGTGGTGAGGCAGTGTCCGCGCTCGGAGCCCGCAATGGTGTGTTCGTTACAAAGGGTTCATTTTGGCACAATGGAGCGATCAGACTTTGCGGATCCTCAAAGCTTCCTCTCGCTGCTCCCGCACCAGCCCTTCCTTGGAGCTCTCTTGGCGTGCCTGTCGTGTCTGTGCTTCCATTTTCCTTTGTATGGACTTTATTGGCTCCGGTCTCTGCGTGGGGAATCAGCCACAGGTAGCCAGTGGCTTGTGACACCTCGCCACAGGTCCTGGAAGCTCAGTGGCCACCTCCCTTGCCGCGATCTCCCCGCTGAACCCACTGACTGGTCCAGCAGGGGGAAATCAGAGAGGCTTTTGTGTGGTGGACAAAATATGGCCTTTTGGGGGAGAAAAAACAACCAAACAGGGAAAAAACCACCCCACCAGTTTACAAGGCAGTGATAAATAATGAGAATAAAATAAGAAATATTTCCTTTTTTTTTTTTTCTAATGCTTTGATCAGGAAGCACCTGCACAAGGGTGTGTGTGTGTGTGTGTGTGTGCTCAGATCAGCGGTGTGAGGAGCTTGGGGGCCCTTTGTGTTCCACACCTGGGAGAGCTGGGGCAGCTCCTGCTCCGGGGTTGGGGGGGAGTGTGCTCAGGATCGGGCCCGACTGGCATCTGAAATTCCACCCCACGGAGCAGGATGATGTTCTGCTGCTGTTAAATAACAAATTTCAGCTGTTTAATTAAAACCTGCCACGCAGGACGTTACAGGTTCTGCACTGGGGCAGAACCTGCTTTCAGGAGAACAGTGGTATTTGTTATTTTTCCCAGCAGTTTGGTGTCCGTGGGCTCTCAGTGGTGCTGCTGCCTGGTGTTTACTCGTAGCTTTGGCTGAAGCAGTTAAACCTCAGTTCCAACCCTTGAGCTGTGAGATTTTTGGTTTATGAAGTTGTCTAAAAGCTGCCTCTGAGACAGATTGTGTTCCAGGCTCCCATTCTGAACGGGGATTAAAGAAAAATGAAATAACTGTAGATACCCTTCTCTCAGCACTTGAAATCTGTTGGGATGAATATACATGGGGAGCTGTGGGCTTTTGTTTTCCAGGAAAAATTGCTCAGACACAGTGGTAATTTGAGAAGAGTCTCACTAATATTTATTATCTCGTTGATGCCTCGAAACTAATTTGGGGTTGCACACATCTGAATAAAGATGTCTCTGAACATGAGCATTAATGTTCTCCTGTGCCGTGACACCCAAAGCTCCCTGTTCCAGGGGGTTCAGAGCTCTGGGTGCATTTTGTTCCAAACCAGCCTTGTTTAGGGATTTGCCTCTTCCCACGGTGTGGCTCTGACTGGATGGCTTGGTCAGCTCGGATTTTATGATGATAAAATGCTCTGTGAAGCCACCTAATGGACTCGGGAGCTGCTGGAGCAAAGATCCCCTTTTAGCCTGAAATCTGCTGTTGGTTTGGGTTTTGGTTTTTTGTTTTTTTTTTTAATTGCTTTTTAACATGAGAGGCACTGATCACATACTGTTCAGAGAGCTGCATGTTTACAGTGATATTCTGCATCTAGGAACCAACTCGACAAACCAGGCTCTGGAGAAATAAAGCTTGTTTTAGGTAAAAATAGCAACTTCTGTTGATGTAGAAGTAAGACAGGACTGGTGGGCAAGTTATGTCCTGGTTGTACCTTTTATCTTGTATTTAATGATGTCCTTGTGCAGATTAGATGAGCTCTTCTTTATTTCCCCATGAGTGGGCTGGGATTTCGCTGTGTGCCCGAGGATTCTGTCCAGCCCTGCCAAGAGCCTGATTGTCACCAGCCCAGAGCTGTGGAGGAGCCACCAGTGATGCTCTGGGGGATGTTGTGGGTTTGCTGTGCCAGCTCTGCTCCGGGGTTCCCACCCCAGGAACAGCGGGGAGGGGTCTGGGTGTCCCCAGCCCTCCATCCCAAAGGATGGGTGTTATTCCTGCTGCTCTCCCGGGGCTGTCCTGGGCTCTCTGTCTCTGCTGCCAGTGGAGCTGTTTGGCTGGTTTGGCTGTGGCTGGTTTGGCTGTGGCTGGTTTGGCTGTGGCTGGTTTGGCTGTGGCTGGTTTGGCTGTGGCTGGTTTGGCTGTGGCTGGTTTGGCTGTGGCTGGTTTGGCTGGTTCTGAGGACGTTCAACAGTTCACTGAGGGAATCACTGCAGATGTGGCAGCCCCAGCTGCACACCCAGGTGTCAGTACATCGATTTATTTGGTCTCCAAGTAGGGGTGTTATTGATGCCTCAGCCGGGGCTGGGCTTGAGACAGGAGCAAACAGAAATTAAGGCAGGACGGGGATGCTGTAGGAATCTCTCTGCTCAAATCACTCCATCCAGATAATGGTGCATTTTTATCTTGTTAGGACAAAGCATTTATTAAAATGACAAGGCACTGCTCTGCTTTGAGCCAACCTCCCACTCCCCTGCAGTGTCTCCTGCGGGTTTCTCTGTCAATATTTATATTATTTGACTTTGTAACTTCTCGGAAAATAAACTCAGTCTACTCGTGGGTTTATTTAGTAAACAGAGCCTATTCCTCAGCTCTCCCTGGTGACCCAGGCTCTGTCTGTGCGTGGTGTAATGAGGGGTTTGTTTCCATAAGTAGGAAACTCAGGTTTTGGAACCGTAACTCCCAAAACCACGGGGAAGTTTGGGCACTCCAAAGGGCAGGATTGCACAGCCGGGGGTGCAGGAATTTTGGAATACATCTTCACTCAGCAAGAGCCCCGTCTCAGGGTGGGTTTTCACCAGGCCAGGCTGGAGGCTGAGGGGGTTTTTCAGGGTGAATTCCAGGAGGCAAACACCAAAACCATGACCTGTCATGCCAAGATGGAGAAAAACTGCTCCTGGAGCAGAATCCCTCGCTGTGCCTGTGCTGTGGTGTCAGTCAGAGGTGGAGGCTGAGGAAGGAGCAGGGTGTTGACACCAGAGGCTGCTGTTTCGGCTGGTTTTGGATGCTGCTGCTGCTCTGGAGCAGATGGTCAGGGTTCATTTGTATGAAACAGAAAAAAAAAAAAACCGTTTCGTTTTCTATTTATACTTTTTAATAGTCTCTGTTGTGTCACGTGGCCTCAGATAGAGCAGGAGTGTTTGTGAGTATGAAGGGGGTTTGTGTTCCAGCATCTCTCGCTGGGGTCAAGAAACCACATTTTAGAGCCCTCTGAGCAACCTGACCCTTGGAATTTACCTGCAAACAGTGATTAATGTGATTTTCATCATCTTCCCCTCCCCACCCACCCTTCTGTGGCCTTTCTAACACCATTCAGAAACGTTCTTAATGAAGAGCTGTTATTGCAGGCTCTTGGAGGAGTCCAGTGACTTGCCTGCTGCTGTTTAGTGCCAAATACTTCATAGGAATTTCCATGCAGGGAATGTCAGAGGGCAATTCCACTTCAACGTGATCTTCCCCCATGAATTTTTTGCTGGCTGCTGCTGTAGGTGTTTCTTTGGCTGGTTTTTTTTTTGCCTGTTTTCTCTTTCTGACATTTACAAAAGCTCCAGACCCCAGCGAAGCCCTGAGTTCGTTCAGCTCCACTTGGGTTAAAAACACTTCCTTTGGGAAGCCCAGCGTGGTTTTGAATTTATTCAGCAATTAGCTGGCTCTTGGATTATTGAGGAGGATGAATAGGCAGCAGCTAATTAATTTGCTTATACAGGGCATTGTTTGTGCAATTCTGTAGAACAATGGCAAAATTAATGTGGTTTCTCAGCCGAGGACGTGTGAGGTTCCATGTGCATCCCAACACAACTCCAGCACCAGCTCTGCCAGTCCTTCTGTGGGAGAAAACGAGGGGAGCTGCAGCCCCACAGCAGGTGGGTCACCTGGCAGCAGTTCCAGGAGTGTTACAGGGCTCGTCTTCTGCTGGATAACTGGGATTTTTTTCCAGTAGGAAGTGCTTTTGTGGCTCTGAAACTCCTCTCCTGTGGAAGTGCATTGCCCAAGCCCTGGCAGAGTGAATATGGCACACATGGAGATCTCCTCTGAACTGGGGACAGTTGTTCCCAAAATCCCTCCTGAGCTTCCATCTGACAATAACAGAGAAACAAATACATCCCATTAATTAAATTCAGCCTCTGATATAAATCCATGTCTGGTTTGCAGCTCACCAGATGTGCCTGGGACTGTGATGGGGACGGATGCTCCACGTTCCAGGCTGGGTTTCAAACCCCTAAAGATCCCTGGGAAGCTGTTCCCCTCTGAAATGTTCATTCCAGCTCCCCATCCTGGTGGAATTTGCTGCTGCTGGTGATATACTGGGAGGTGTTTAGTGCTGCTGACACCAACAGTGCCACTTTCCAGCTGGGATCTTTTGTGTCCTTTAACTTGGCTGTGAAGGACAGGGGCTGTTTGGGGTAAAAAGGGGATTTTTGGGAGGCAGTGAACAGCCCTCTGCCTGTCAGAGCTGTGCCCTGAGGGTGGGAATGGATGTACTGGGATGTCCCGGTACAGTTCTGCTCGTTATTCCCATCAGGGAGTTCTTGGAGTAAAGTGATTTAAAAAAAAATACAGATTTCTAAAAAAGCATTAAAATGTCCTGGGTAATTGTGCATCCTGGAGCCTTTGAGCCTCCTCAGGCAACGAGCAGCAACTTCCCTTGTATGAAAGCAGCTGAGAATTATTCCAGGGATAAACACAGCAGTGCAAACCCTCTTATTCACCTTTAGAAACTACAGAAACCTGATAGAATCCACGGGGAAAACACGCAGAGCCAACACTGAGTGACCTGGTGGACCTTAAGATGAAGAAATATGAGGTGGGATGCTGGAGGTGTCCTAATTTTGTGCCTTTTGCTGCCCTTCAGATTCTGGTTGGGGTTTTGGGACCCATATTAGGGTAGGAATAACTTATTGTAGTAGGCCTGGTGTGTATATAATTTATTATAAACACATTTATTCTCACATTCTTTCTGTTACCAGCCCAGCTCCGTGGGCTTTTCCTCAACAGGGAGCAAATTCACCAAAAGGAATTCAGCTTCCAGGTTAAAAGTTGGCAGCAAGTGAGTTCTTCACCTTGGTACCAGAATTTATAGTTCTGAATTCCCAGGGCATTCCATTAATTACCCAGTTTGCCACAGGAACAGCAGAACTCCCCCTGCTCCCCCTGGAATATTAAAAATGTAGGACTTATTTGCGTCAAATGAGCCCAGAAAATAAAAGGTGAATTTGGAGCATTTAATCTGTCAGCATCAATGAATCCAAAAGGATTATTGTTCCATTATGGAGAATAGATTTTTCCCAAAGATAACTCTGCTGCTTGACTTGCCTGTTTTCTGTGAGGGTTGCTGGGGATCTCACTGAGACTCCAATTTAAATGTTCCTGCTCTGGTTTGACTGAAGCTCAGAGTCAGAGATGTGGTGCCTGGTCCATGAGGAGCTCCACAACTTCAGTCCCTCCGAACTCTCGCTCCTGCATCTTGAATTCTTCCCGAGAGTTTTTTCTGAGGAATCAGGGAGGGGTTGGAAGAGCAGGGACAGAACCAGGATTGCTCTGTGAGGGGGATCAGAGGGCTGTGTGAAAGGAGGAGCAGGATTCCCAGGGGTGAGCTGCAGTGCAAGCACCGAAGTCTGGGGTCATTCTGAGTTATCACATCTTTGTCTGGTCTTGGATGTCTTAAGTTTCTTAAGTATAACTTCATTTGATGCCTTAAGGAAGCAGAACAGGAACATTTGTCTCTTTTTTTTTTTTTTCCCCCTCTCCCCTAACAAATCCTCTTTCCACCTCTCCTTCCTCTGGAGAAGAGTCCATAGTAGGTGGAGAAACTTCCTGATTTTAGGCAGAGCCTGGGCTGTAGTTTTGACTGAAATAACTGTAATATTGCCCTCACAGAGGTCTTGAGGTTCCACAGTTAGAAGTTCTCCCCCAGTAAAGGGATTTAGGTTGTTTTGCTTTAAACCCTTGAGGAGATCCGTGCTTAATGCTCTTTACTGGAGGTATAAAATGTTTTCCAGGGGCCCAAGCTGTTTTTCCTGCTGAAGCAGGAAGGAGCTTCACTAATCCCGGAGTTATTTGTGTTATTTTGGGGAGTCCTGCTTGGTTTTTTCAGTGCCTGGTGCAGCTGGAATGGGGGAGCTGTGTGTTCCTGCTGCTTGCTGCTGTTCCTGTGGGGTTTTTAAGCCATGTCAGCCCCAGAGTGACGTGTCCTGTGCCCAGGCTGAGCCCTGGCTGGTGCACAGGACACACTTGGCAGCCCCAGGGGTGTCTCTGTGCCCTGTGATGCAGAAGCAAAGCAGTGATTTTTGGCCTCAGCCCCAAAGGGGACGTGCAGGAATAAGCTCTGATTGTCATTTGCTTGCAGCAATGAGATCTGCTGGTTTCATATCATTATTTTGACTCAGTCATGCTAAAGTGCACCCTTGAAAAGAAAACTTCAGTTTGGGCCAGCGAGTGTGATTTCTATTTTTTTCTTCTATTTTGTTGAAAACACGGTGGGATCCTTCAAACCCCAGCACAAACCGCTGACATTCCTCTCCTTTAACCCAGCTTTGTGAAAGCCCGTGTTAACCACTGCAATGTGTCATGTTCAGCACCAGGGAGTGTTGCTTCCTGGAGTTCCCAGCAGCACCTCTGAGCTTCAACTTTCCAACGTTTCCGATGAAATGCAGCTGACACGTAAAAGCCTCCAGGTGGAAATGTTGGTTCATGATTTGTAGCCGTGGTTTTTTTTGTTCCTCTTCCAGTGATTTTTCTCTGTAGTTCGGGCTGCAGGTTTTCTCTTCCCTTTGCCTCTGGGATCAAGTTGGATCCGAGTTTCAAAAGAGGCACCAGTTAAAGGGTGTGGAAATAAAATCTATATTAAATAAAATAACCTCCCTTCCTCAGAACAAGCACAGAACTTGTTTTAAGCCTGAGCTGTTCTTGCACTTCTGTTTGTTTTCAATCTCCAGTGGACAACCCGGACTGTGGACACCAGGAGAAACCCTCTTTGTGGCTATTGAAAATGCTCTTGGTGGTTAAAGAAAACTAATTTAATGAAATTTTCCTCAAGCATCTGATGCTGTGCAATAAACCCCAGTGGGTTTGCTTCGGGAAGGAGTTAAAGATACAGGGAACTAAGGTGGATTTTAAGCAGATTGCACCGACTTTGCTGCTGGTTTTGTGCAGGTGTTTGCTGCTGGTTTTGTGCAGGTGTTTGCTGCTGGTTTTGTGCAGGTGTTTGCTGCTGGTTTTGTGCAGGTGTTTGCTGCTGGTTTTGTGCAGGTGTTTGCTGCTGGTTTTGTGCAGGTGTTTGCTGCTGGTTTTGTGCAGGTATTTGCTGCTGTGGGGCTGCCCACAGATGATGCATCTTGAGAGTTTTTGGTACACTTTGAAAACAAGGGGCTTTGTTTTGCTTTGCTGCCTTGTCTGGCAGAACTGGCTCACCAGTGGGGAGCGAATGGTGTTGGTCAAAGGTTCAGAGTCTTATTTATTTTGGTGGAAGTGTTTGCTGGCTCTGGAGTGGCTCCTCAGGAGCAGGATCTGTCACTGCCAGGGGCTGATGGAGATTGAGGCTGTTCCAGCCCAGGCACTGCACAGAGCCCGGGTGATGTCCCGTGTTCATGAAAACAGATTTTTGACCTCTGGGCTGTCATTAAACGGTTTCTGCTGGAGATCAGCAAGTCTCTGGTGGCCATTCCTGCTGGAGGAGCCTCTCCTGCTGAGCTGGCACTGCAGATCCTCGGGAGCAACACGAAGGAGTTGTTTTAATCACTGTGACAAGGTGACTGGCGGGAGAATCCTTCTGTCCTGTCAAGGATCTCTGAGGTTTTAGCTCAGCAGGCTGGGTGGCCCTGGCAGTGTTCCTCACACATGTGTCCTTGCACATCCTCAGGGTTGGGGTTTTTTTGGATTAGGACACTGGAGGTGTGTGGTGTCTTCAGAAATCCATCCCATTTAATTTTTAAGCCATCTCAGACCCCCTTCCCTCTGTGTCAGAGGAGTCAGTGAATCCACAACTCAGCCCACTTGTGTTCCTGCCCCTCAGCTGCTCGTGGGCAGCACGAGGGTTAAATTCCCTGCCTGAGACAGTGAGAAACTCTGTGAGCAGTATTTGCTGTCCCTAATCCCGTGTCTGCTCCCCAGGCCTGCAGTGATGACTGGGATGCTCATGACAGACACACAATCTGCTCAGGCTTGTGACTAAAGCAGAGCTCACCTGGGATCCTGCTGAGCCTGGGTTTAACAGATTTACCCCTTGTAGCCTAAAACCCAGCACACCCAGCCCTGGGCTGACATGGCTTTGCTGGGTCATGGGCTCAGCCAGGGAGAAAGATTTCAGAGTGCCTGCAGTGGGTCCTCCAGAGCTCTCCATCCCCCCTCCTGCTTTGTCTTCACTGGACTTTATGGAAGTGGAAGGAATTCTTTGTGCTCTTGTGCTGTTCCCCCTCGTCCCTCGGGGCTGTAGGGACACAGAGGGTGACTGTGAGGCTGCAGTGGTTTGGGCAGACTGGGGGCTGGTCAGGTCAGTCCTAAACCTTCACAGAATACAGAGCAGCACATCCTTATGTTTATAAACAAATTCATCTTCTCCCAGACTGGAATAAGCCAGGAAGCTGCTGAATTAATGAGCACTGAAGCTGTGAGTGCTGTGGCTGCTCTCTCACTTGGGTTGTCTCTTGCACCATCACTCTTGCAGATGACTGTGAACTCCTTGCCTTGGCTTTCACTCGAGCACAGCAGAAACCAAACATGCAGGGAGTGATTTCAGCAAGGGTTTGCTTGTATTGCTGGTTTGTGTTTTTTTTTTTTTTTTTTTTGGTTTGCATTTATTTTACAGAATGAGACCTCCTGAAGCCTCTGTGGCTTTGTGCATGCCACAGGGGGAGGCTCAGGAGCCAGACCCTGATGGGAAAATGGAAAGCAGGTGTCAGGGAAAAGCAGCAGTCACTTATTTCTGGTGAAGGAAAGGCTGCCCTGGGAGCTTGGCTGTTCTGGAGGGGGGAAAACACCACTGTGTGCCTGCAGAGCTGAGCTTGTAACACAGGAGAGAGGAACAGGGGCCTGATTTCCTGCAGGCTGGAATCCCCCAGGGCAATATTGTGGGGTGTGTGTGGCCCAGCAGTGAGTGATGAGCACAGGGTGGGTTTGGAGTGGCACCACCTCCCTTCTCCCACCTCCTCCCCGTTAATGACCCCAGGGTTGCTCATTGCTGGTTGTCCTCTCCTCCTCCTTCCCCTTTCCATTCACCTGCATCTTTCACAAAGGACCTTGTTCCACTTCCCAAAGCCAAGCCCCAGGACAGGCAGCCTGGCTCTCACCCAGGCTCCCAATTAACTGCCGGAGGAGTCCATCCGCTGTGGAAATGAGGGATGGGATCCCACCTTGGGCTGTGTGTGACCAAGGCATGACCCAGCAGCAGGCTGGAACACTTTGAGGTCTGTTCTTCAGGCAAAAGCTGCTGTTCCTGGTTTTCTGTGGCCCCCAGAGCACCCTTTGCCTGATCCTGCAGAGAACTCTTGTCTCCTGCTCCCCGACCCCCCAGCGTTGCCCTGGCTCCCCAAAATCCTGCAGGAGAGCTTGGATTCTGCTCCCAGCTCCTCTCAGGTTCCTTCAGTGCTGCCAAACCTCTGCTGCAGGCACTTCAGGAGCAGCTTTGCTGGGGGTTATCGTTCTGAAATTTCCTCGAGACGTGATTATTTTGCAAACCCTTTTTATGTGAAATGACACAGCGAGGGCTTGTTATTAATGGGGTTTTCTTGGTAGACAGACCCAATGTGTCTTTTGTTCCCTTTTGACTTATCTTAGCCCCAGAGAGCCGACCATAAATAATATTTTGCCAGAATTAATTCTGCCCTTGAAGGCAAGAATCGATGACCTCGACAGATGCCTTTCACCTGGGAATGTCACTATCAGCCAGTTCTTTGTGTCAGCCTGGCCAGGGGAGATAAAACACCCAGAGCTTTCTCCTCCAAACTTGGAGCAATCCTTAGTAAGGCTGTGAACTAATAAATTCGTGCTTATCAGGAATATGAATATCCTGTCTCAGTGTCTGCATTTCTAAAAGAAACTTCAAAGAACATCTTTGTCTTGAGGATTCTCTAGTTTTTCATAAAAGGATGAAAAGCACTTTTTGGAACCTTAAGTTGGTGTCTTCCCTCAAATCTGTCTTGACAAGTGTTTAATGGCATTATCATCTCACATGGCCTGGGTGCTGGAGGTGTCTGAGCAGCTGGGAGTGCCTCTGGGGCTCAGGCAGGAATTCTGCCTGGGAAGCAGCTGCAGAGAAGATGGAAAGAAAAATCTTGCTGCAGAAGGCAGGGCAGGGGTGGCTGTGGTGGTTCAGGCACCAACTCAGTTCCTAATCCACATTCCTGGGACTCTGCACAACGAGCCTCTGCTCTGCTCATTCCAGGCTCTTTTGGGGGAAGGATCTCAGTATCTAAGAGATGGAGAGGGGGGAAGGAAGCTCATCACTCCCTGCAATGTTACTGAGATCATTTCATCTCTTGGCCAAGGGCTTCAGACCTGGGGTGGGTTTTCTCTGAGCCAGTTCCATCCTCAGCTGCCTGTGCAGGCTGGGTGGGCCTGGCAGGGTCCAGGAAGGACAGGATTTGAGTTTGTTCCCAAACTGTCCACATTACAGATTGCTACAGTGGGTTTATTGCAGAGTTTTATTAAACAGCCTTAAATCACCAGGCAGTTCTGCATCTGTACAATTAAACCAAAATAAATTCACTTTACTGAGCCCTTGGTGGATGGCACAAGGTGAGGCTGGGGACAGGAGGAAGCCAAGTGATCAGCCAAAGCCTTTGCTTTCTTTTTGTGGTGGACAGTCTCTCTCAGACCCCACTGGAGGTGGGTGATGCCCATCCTTGCCCTGGTTCTCTTTGCCTTTCCCACACTGGGATCTGAGTTTCCCTGGCTCCAGGGATCTGCTCCTGGGGGGGGGGTCTGGCTCCCAGAGCCCATGAGATCCAGAGGAAATCCATTGACTGGCAGGGAAAATTGCCCCAGCCTTGCTGGAGCCCCACCAGAGACCTGCTTTGGTGCCTCCTGGTCCCCTGTTCCCATCAACCCCAAAGTTGCTGCTTCCCAATTCCCACTTTATCTGCTGTAAACACGTCCCTGGGGAAGGGGCTGCCTTGGAAATGCTCTGCCTGTCTGACAGCAGGTTCTCTCCCTGGGGAGGGAATGGAGGGCAGTGTCTGTCAGCACCAGACCCTCTCTCTCTCCCCTCCTTTTCCCTCCTCTGCTGTGGGTGGATGGTGACATTTGCAGGCCCAAAGAAAGAAAAAAAACCCCAAACCTGCTGCCTTGCAGACGATTCTCATTAATTTTCTAATAACTTAATCTGTGTCAAGGAACGTAAAACGGATCAAAACCTAAATGAGAAGGACTTTTTTTTTAAATAATAAAACATTGGCACGCAGCCCCAGCGCCTTCTGCTCCAGACTGAGGAGCTGGGATGTTGCAGCACATCTCAGAGGGACCATTTTTAGCTTAATATGGTAAATTGCATTAAAATTAAAGGACAGAAATAGCCTCCCCCAAATTGCAGCTGCAGCATGTGACTCCTCAGGCCTATTTACTAATTTTTCAAATCCTGCTGAAGTTCTGACTGAGGATGTCATGAGCTTTTTCTATTCCAGATTTGGTGAGAGCCAATTAGTCCTGCAGAGCTGGGCCTGCAGCTGCTGATGTCACGGGCTCAGCTGGCAACAAAAGGGACTTATTGGGACCATTTTAGCAGAATATTATCTAAACCTGGTGGATTAACACAACAAACAGTGGGCTCTTTGTGCTTGATTTGCAGTAAAACTGCTGAGCATTCAGAGGTTTGCACCCCCTGCTCTCCTGCCTTCCCTGGGCTCTGGGATGCAGACACGGATCAGGTCGTGGAAAAGTGCTCAGGGGAAGGTTTGGAACACAAGGTTTGGTCATTCCCAAGAGGTTTTTGCCAGGTGAAAAGCAAAACTTGATTTGCAAAGTGCTTTACAAAGATGTAGGCTTTATATGAGTGGTACAATAGTGCTGCTATTGCATAAATAATAGTATTAAATAGAATCTAGTCCGTGTTACTTCCATGAGCAGCCAGATGATTGCAGGATGGATTTCTTTGGATTTCTGAGCTGTGCCTTGATCCCAGCAATAACATCCTGAAGGCCATGAGGCAGTGTCAAGGGACCTAAAAAGAAGTCATCTTATGCTTAATTAGCCCCACAAATGTAATTTCATGCTTTTTGTGGGGAAAAAAAAAAACCCCAAACCCAGTAGCTGTTGGGATGAGACCTCAGTAGGTGTTTCCAAGAACCTGCCTGGGAGTGGCAGTGAATCCTCAGGAGCTGTGGAATGGGATAACCTGGGGGAGAAAAACCCGGGATGCTGAATGAGTTGGTGGCTGTGTCGCTGTTGCTCAGGATCCAAGGAGGGTCTGACCAACCCAGGGCAGGTTTGTCACAGAGTTTGTGCCCAGGCAGGTGCCAGGGTGTGACAGGCAGGGAGATGAGCCTCAACTGGCAGAGGAGCACCCTTGGCCTGGGCAGGGAGTCAGGGAGTCATTTGCTAAAAGAGCCTCGTTCTGCCTTTTTTTTCATTTTATTTTTCATTTAAAGAGTGATTTAATTGCATGTGAATCGAGGTTGTTTTTTTTTTTTTTAAGATGGATTATTGCTGTCAATGGATTTCATAAACCATGACCTCTGCTCTGCAACCTCCTCTCAGAGCCTGGCAAAAAAAAAAAAACAAACCCCAAGCTGCTTAACCATGACATAATTGTCAACCATAATTGTGCTCTGAGTGCCTCTGGCACCCGCTGGCACTTGGAAATGTCAGAAACTGCTGCCACAGGCTCTGCAGTCACTTAAATACCAGTGTGGAGTGGAGTCTCTGCTTGCTGAAAACACTTCAGTGCCTCGTGTGCTGCTGCATCAGTGGGGGTTTCATGAAGCATCCAAACCACCTGTGAACAAACTCCAGAGCTCAGAGCTGTTGGGTGGGGTGGGATTTAGACCCCTTTGGAAAGAGCTCAGGCTGGGACCTGTCACCATGAACAACTGGGAACAAAGATCTGCCCCCTGCTCTGGAGCTGGGAATGGTCCTGGGTGGGTGTGATCAGGACTGGGGGGTTACAGCAGAGGTGGGCACAGCTCAGGACCCCTTTGCTTGTGGGGCACCTGATCCAGTGTGGGTGTGATTGAGGATTAGAGGGTTATAACAGAGGTGGGCACAGCCCAGGGCCCCTTTGCTCCATGGGGCACCTGATCCAGTGTGGGTGTGATTGAGGATTAGAGGGTTATAACAGAGGTGGGCACAGCCCAGGACCCCTTTACTCCATGGGGCACCTGATCCAGTGTGGGTGTGATTGAGGATTAGAGGGTTATAACAGAGGTGGGCACAGCCCAGGACCCCTTTACTCCATGGGGCACCTGATCCAGTGTGGGTGTGATTGAGGATTAGAGGGTTATAACAGAGGTGGGCACAGCCCAGGGCCCCTTTGCTCCATGGGGCACCTGATCCTGTGCCAGGAGCTGGAGCTGCTCTTTGGGTGTCAGGAGAAGCAGGTGGGTAACTGGGGGTCAGGTCAGTCACTGCTGCTGCTAAAAACAACTGTCAAAACCTCCTTTGGAAAGAGGTTTTACCACAGCAGGCAGGAAAGCACATCCTGCACCCTGTCAGCAGGGATGTGATGGGAGCCAAGAGGGCTCTAAGTGGCAGGTTAAGAAACACCCGAGTCCCTGTCAGGGCTCTGACAGTCTCTTTGCCATCATCACTCCTCTGAAAAGGCACAGAGAAACTTGGCAGCTCAGGCTTTTTTTTGTTCCCTTTCCTTTCCTTTTTCCCTTTTTCCCTTTTTCCCTTTTTCCCTTTTTCCCTTTTTCCCTTTTTCCTTTTCCTTCCCTTTCCTTTCCTCCTCTCCCCTCCCCTCCCCTTCCTTTCCTTTCCAAACCTTCCCAAACTTTCCCTTCCCTTTTTCCTTTCCCCTTTTTTCATCCCATTTTTCCTTCCCTTTTTTCATCCCCTTTTTCCTTCCCCTTTTTTCGTCCCCCATTTTTCCTTCCCCTTTTTTCATCCCCTTTTTCCTTCCCTTTCCCTTTTCCCTTTCCCAACCCACCTCTGGCACCAAAACCCTGTGGCTTTAAAGGGCTTGGAACACAAACCACAGAAATTCATTTTCCACTGTGCTCAGAAAGCTGGATTTTTTTATTATTATTTTTATTTTTTTCCCCCCCCTCTTATGGCTTTTTATTTTTCCTATTTTTAATGGCCTGCAAGTGGCATTTTCAGATAATCCTTAGAATTAATCTGTGCAAAAAGGCCACTTTGCAGTGGGGGTTTTGGCTTGTGAACATTGTCATTTGGGCTGAAATGCAGGAGTTTGGGTCTGGTTGGAGGGGTTTTAACAGTGACCCCAGGGAAGCAGCTTTCCTGCTCTGTGGCTTGATTCATCTCAAGCAGGTAAATCTCCCTGGCACGTGCCATTACTCAGCCCTGAGGTAAATGTGGCTTTCCAGGCGCTGTTTCAGCGAGCTGGGGGTGAAGCTGCTGGTGCCAAAGGTTGTGTTTAAATTAGTGTTCAGTTAAAATGTTTTATGGATGGTGCTGGCAAGGACTGCAGTTTTGCAAGCTCTTGCAAATGCAGGTAACGTTGCTTTTCCCTCCTTATGGCAGCTTGGAAGCTGTCCTGAAGAATCCACACAGCCAGCTTTTGGGAGAGCTGTGGCAGTGAGACATTCATAAAACTGGAAATTTGGCACTTTGTGGCCACGTTTTCACGGAGTGTTTGTCCTGTTTGCACCGTGGGAGCCAAGAGCAGCTCTGTGTTTGAGAGTTACCAAGAGAACCTCTGCTGGACTCTTGATTTGTGACTGTAAAATCTTTGCATTATTGGCAGCACAGCATATTCATAAAAGCTCTGTGAATGGGACTGGCTCAGCCCAGTGCTGCTGTCCAGGGGGTTCTGAGGGTGGCAGGTTAAAGCTTCTGTGCTCGCAGTTATTTATCCTCAGAGGAAAAAAATCCTTTCTTCACCCATCCCCAGGCACAGGGGGGATTGTTGGGGTGTTGGAGCTGGATTTTGGTGATGCTGGTGGGTCCCTCCCACCCCAGGACATTCCCTGGTTCTCCGAGCCTGTTGTTCCATCCTGGGGTTTTGGTGTCTGTTCTGTTTAAAGACTTTTCAGTTGGGTTCTGGCCACACTTGCAGAGCTGCTCTGCAGGCTCCTGTCCCAGCACTGCTGTGCCTCCCTCAGGGGGAGCACAAGGGGCTGGAGCTGCTTTGGAGTGCAGGGAAAGCTCAGCTACAAACCCTCCACCAGCAGCTGACCCTTTTCCAGGGAGGGAGGATCCATTACATTATCACTGACTTTGGAGTTCCAGCCCCTGGCTGAGCAGTTCCTGCAGCTGCTCCTGCCTTGAACTCTTGTTTTTGTTGGTATTTTTCTCTCTGTCTCCATGTTCCCCCGTTCAAAAGGATGGGATACTGTGAGAGGAGAGGGGAGAATGAACCCACCTCTGAATGCAGAAATAATTGTTGTCCTTGAGGAACACAAAAGGAAGGGCTGAGTGTTTGGAAATGGAGAAGCTGGTCCAGGCCCCTTTTATCTGCACCAAGAGCCAATTACTCCATTCAAGATGAAGTCGAGTGTGGGCAGTATGAGAACAGTGCAAACCTGACCTGGTGACATCTCTTCTGGTCCCCTCTGGATCTCTGCCTGTCTTCTCCTCTTTTATTCTGAGAAGATATTTGGCATGTACAAATTAAAACCAATTAAAGCACTCATCGATCTCTCAAATTGTTATTTATTAATAACAATTTCAATTGCCGCTGCTTGCAATTTAAACATCAGTTTAATTTGAAATCCCTCAAATTATTAAATTTGAATAATTTAAAGCTGGATGATGTTCGTAAGAATAAGTGGCATGAGACAGGGCTTTCATCAATAATTTTTCAAAAGTCAATCAGTATTTAGATTTTGGAGCTCTGTTATCTGATGGTGATATTAAAACCATAACAACCCTCTGGAATTCCCCTCAGGTGGGAACCACTGTGATCCAGCCCTGGCAGGGAAGGTTTGTCAGAAGCCTGGAAACAAAGCCCTCAGCTGAACATCTTTGAAGCACAAAAGCATCTTTAATATTAAAGGATCAAACAGGGAGAAATTACAGAATCAGTGTGAGAGAATTTGCTGATAAAAACGTATCTCCTGGATGGTTTATGTTTCTAATCCAGTGTGGGTTTAGCTGGAGCTTCCCTGGGTGTATCCCACATTCCCAGCGGGAGCACCAGAGCTGGGATGGATGGAGGGGGAGTCACAGAATGTGGGAAGCCAATATTTTCTGACAATCATGGGAGGTTGATTTGCAGGCAGCTGTGAAAATCAAAGGCCTGTCTGATGTTGTTTTGATTTTTTTTTTTTTAAATTTCCAGACCTTTCATGGACTATAAATATTAGTTACTTTAGAGTTGTAACTTTATTTCCTTTTATTTTTTTGGAGCAAGATGCCAAATGGTGGTTGGTTTTACTGGTGTGAAGAGTGAGAGGATGAGTCACTTGGCCCAGGGTGGCCGTGCTGCTTTACCTGACACCCTGGATGGCTTCTTGCAGGAAGCTAAAATGGGATAAATGTCTCTGTTTGTAGCTCCCCAGGTTGGTTTTGCTCCTGGCAAAGCTTTGTGGAAGCAGAACTGGTTCTGTGCTTCCTCCTCTACTTGTTGTTTGGTTTTTTTTTATTTTTCTGGAAGCTTTCTGGAGAACATCTACATTTGCATTTCTATCATCGTGTCTCTGTGCCTCCCCTGATGTTTTTCCCTTTCAACCCCTTTGTTCCATCCTGGCTGCAAACGGTGCTTTGCCTTTCCCTTTGTCCCCCCGAGAAAGGGAATTCTCAGGTCAGCAATGCAGCCCGGGAGAAATGGCCTGTAAAACAACTTAAGTAGCAGCTCATCTGTCCTTATTTGTGGCATTTAGATGCCTGAATACATTCTGGGGGGATTTGTCTTACCTGTGTCAGGAGTTCCTCAGCCAGCAGCCTGTTTCCTGGGCAATAACAGTTTATTTAAACCATTTATTTGCTTCCTGGAGGATTCACTGGTTTGTGTGGAGGAGATGAGTGTCTGCTTAAAGGGGCCTCTTGATTTCTGGGAAGCAGATCACCCTTTCCCTTCTGTGTCTGTTCCTACCTTTGCCTCCCCACAGGTTGTCCAGGCCAGGGGACAAACTGGGAAGGGCAGTTCTGTGCACACAGGGATTTGTGAAGGGTCTGGATCCTTGGCTTTGGAGTCCAGTAACCCACAGGCTCCAAATAAAGGGTTTTTCTGCAGCTGGAATATGACTGAAATTCTTCTCCCTCCTCTGGGTCATCAGCTCACCAGGACAGAGGGACAGTTGTGACTCCAGACAGACTCTGATGGTTTTGCAGTGGACTGGGGGGTGTGGGCACGGGCTGGCTGTTGATGGGATGCTCTTACCCCTCTCTCCCAGTTTCCAAGGTTTTAACCTCGGGGTCACTGTGCATCCTCTGCCCTTTGGATGATCCACCTGTAGCCCCTTTTCTGTTGCTCACCCAGCACTGTCACCTGGGTGTCACCTGGCCAAGGAGTGTGAAACTGGAGAGGGGCGAAGGGCAGGTCGATTGATAAATCCAGATCATTCCAAGGTGTTTATGTGTGTGTGTGTCCAGGCAGATGGACCTGCAATGGTTTGAGGCACAGAAACCAAAAGCACCCTTTGGTGTATGGTTGGGCAGCAAACTCTGCTCAGCTGTGGCAGGATCAAGGAAAGGAAGGGTCAGCTCAGTCTTTATGCAGCAAATCGGGGCTGAAATTCCAGAGAGAGAATCCCCAACCCGTGGCCTCGGCCCTCCCTCGAGGTTGGTGATGCTCCTGTGCACAAACAGGAGCTGTGAACACACTGACCAAGGCTTTGAACGTTTTTTCAGCCCGTGGCCACTGAGGTGTTTTTCTGTGCTCTCTCAAAGCTCAGCTGCAGTGCAGCACCCGATACCTCACTTATTAAACCTCTCCAACGCCGTGGCCTCCTGTTTTCTCATTATTTATGCCAGGTAAGGGGCTCTCTGTTCAGGTAATCATGCTGTGTAACTACAGAGGAATGTAAATGATATTTCCTGATAGGCTGAGCAGCAGCCTCGGAATATAAATGATATTTATGAGGAGTTGGGAAGCGCTTTAAATATTGTGGAGCCGCTTCCTCTGACACGTCGGGGATAACGACGCCCAAACACCGGGTTCTTTGTAAACTCTTTAATGGCAACAATTTTCTAAATCAAAGCAATCTGCACTTCCCCATTTACAATTTCATTTCTAAGTGCTAAAGTCCCATAAAAGGGTTTACGGCAGCGGCTCTGGAGCTGCTGTGAAGTTCTCCAGCAGTGGTGCAATGGCATTATCTTCACTGGAGTATTTTATCTTTGTAAGGGTTTGTTCTCTTCTTTTATGCAGGAGTAGAATGTTAACAGATGCAAAATTTATTTTTAAACTTGGCTGGGGGGGCTGAAAAAAGCACAATTCAGTGGAGGTGTCATTTGGTGCTTTGAATATATTTTGGACTGTAATAGTAAAATATTTTTAAAAAACTTACAGTGCTGGTGGGTTTTGGTCCCAGGAAATGACCCAGATGTGAGGGTGGGCACAACTTCCCTGCTGTGTCTCTGCTCCCCACGTGGTGATGGTGGCACAGTTCACTTCCACTGCTGAGCTTTCCTCCCTGGGTGGGTTTTGAGAGGCAGGTTATTCATTGTTATTGCATTAATTTGAATTTTGTGGAGCTGCCTTGGATGGTCCTGCCCCAAAAGGTGCAGCTGGGTGTGTTCACACCCCCGGTTTTCAGCAGGAAAGCAGCAGGTTGGGCCCCACCTGGGATTCCCCTGGATCCCTGCTGTGTGCCAGCACAGGGCTGTTCCCAAAGAACACTTCCCAACGTGCCTGAACTGGGTGTAAACACGGGATGTTCCCTCTGCATTTCCCAGAGAAACCCCCACGGTCTCAGATCTCGCTGCCAAAAAAAACCTTTCCTTCAAATTCAGCTGAAAAACCTCCCTTTTTAAGAAAACTTTCTGCTTTCCATTGGGAAGAGAGTTGGCTCATGCCTTCAGCTGGTCTCTACTGGCATGGAAAGCCCAGTGAATCCATCCCAGCCCTTGTCTGGACATCCCCCAGAACACTGAGGGCTTTCATGTGGTGGTGAAATATTCAGTGTTCTCGTGAGTAGAAACGTGAAAACTCGGCTGATATAAAATATTTATTGATGACAGGCTGGTGTGAGTGTCCAATGCACTTGTCACATCAGCACTTGGAAGTGAGGATTTATGTCTCCAGCTCATCCTCCCCCCTGAGCTGCTCCCTCCTCCCCAGAGCCGGCAGGTTGTTTGTAAATCCTTTGTGGTGATTTCTGCTGAGCACAGACAGAACCCTGTGTTTAACATCACCCTCGAAGAGGTGAATATATCCCTCCAGATGCTGCCCCTTCCCTCCTCTGAAGGGCAGTCCAGGCCTTGCTGGAAGCTGTTTCCCTGCAGGAGGAGTTTTTGTGTCCTGACCTTGCAGGGGAGGCAGGACTGTGTCCCAGGATCTGCATCTTCCCCCGGCCAGGAGCATTAAATCTTCATTTAGGGGGTTTTTAAGTAAGAAGTCATGAGTATGCAGGTGTGGAATTGCTGTTGTTGGAGCTAACGAGGATGGATGGGAGCTCTGGGGAGACGACCTTGTGTTGGTTTTCACTCAGTAGAATTCCAGGTGCTCCCCTTTGTCAGGTGACACTCCAAACATCAAAGGTGTCACGAGGCACTGCCAGGCTGAAGGATGAAAAGGGGTCTTTTCCAGGGGTTTCTTTGGGCTGTGGGGTTTTTGGTGGTTTGGTCTTTTTTTTTTGAAGGAGAGGGAGGGGTTGATTTGGGGTCTTGAGAATAAGCAGGGTGTTTTTATTCCTATAACATTTTTGGTGCTGTTCAGGCTGGATGTTGAGATGTTTTTAGGTTAAATAATGATTTAGAAAGGACAGGAGTAATAAATGGCAGAGTCCCTCATGGAGCAGGCAGTGGCATTCCCCACTTCCAGTGGATTTTGAGGGTCTGGGACGTTGTTGTGGTGGCTGAGCTGGTGAGTGGGGGCACGAAGATCATCCAGCTTGGCTGGGGTATGACAAGATAAACCCTTGTGGAGAGATTAAGGAGGGAAGGAGATGTGCTTTTCTGTCCTTACCAATCCTTCACTGCCAGGCTTTAATGCTGCAAGGACTGAACTGCATCCTTAGGGAGAAAAATGGGGCATCACTTTGTCCCGAGCTCGTCTCTGTCTGGTTTAAGAGCTTTTGAGCGGGATGTTAATTAGAAAATCAGCAAAACAGGGAGTTTGTCAACGCCCTGGGTTTTATTTTTAGAGGTTTATTTTTCTTATTTCTTCTGTGGAAGACATGGGACATTGTTTTGTGCTTGGCTGGGCTCGGAGCTGAGGTGGCTGTTGGCATTCCTTCGGAACACCGGCCGTGCTCGCGTCCTGCAATTTGTCTTGTTTAGTGCAGTGTCTGCTCACTGCAGCCATTGCTGGGCAGCATTGTCCTCTCTGTGCATCTGCATTTGTACCAGTGGCAGCCTGGGGAGCTGGGTGTGCTGTTCCCCATCCATCCAACGGGAATTCTTCCCTATTAAAGCTCAGCTACTTTGGGAAAACGCCGCGTGGGGCCACGTGAGCTGTCACGGCTCCACAAACCACAGCGAGCCCAGGGCAGGTTTATTGGGGCTGTTACAGGTACTTCAGGCTCCTTACACACTCTGTGGCGTGTGGCAGGGAGGCAGAAATGAACTTTAATCACTTCAGATTGCTGGAAATTATTTTTTCAGCTCGTGTCATAACAGTGAACGTCGCCAGGCTCCCTGTGTCCCACGCCAGGGGAGCTGCAAGAAATGAGCTCGTCTGCTCCACACAGAGCCTTCTCTCAGGCTGTGCTGAAACAGCAAGGGAGTCTGGGTTCTTGTGGCAGAAAATGATCTCTTTTATTTTATTGTTGACACTTTTTGAAGCGGTGGAAGGTGGAATAGTCAGGTGGCAGCAGGGCAGACACTTGTACCGTTCCCTAAACCCTGATGGCTCAAAAACCAATCCAGCCTGGTGGTTTTCCTTTGGGCAAGTGTCTCAAACTTCCCTCACCTCAGGAAACCCGAGGAGTGGTGCCTGTCCCATCCTTTGAAGATGTAGAACTCCAGGCCTGCAGAATAACCCGGAGATGTAATTGCAGAGCGGGCTCTGTGTTAATTGAAGTGCTCAGGAAGAGTCCCCGTGCCAGTGAGGCCGTGGGGCACCTTCACACCCTCTCAGCTGGGGGATGTTGCTGTTTGGAACAGCTTGAGGTTTTTGGCTGATAGCTCAAGGCTGAGCACAGTTTGCCTTTCCTCTTCCTTTGATGTGCTCTGAGACGAGCTTTGGCAATAGTTCTGCTCTGCTCCTTGAAACACTGACTGACCTCACCCAGAAAACATAGGAAAGCTCCCACCTGGAGAAGTGTCTTTCTGAGAGCAGGTGGTTCATGAGCTCTTTTCTGTGTCTGTTTTGGCTGTGATTCCCTTTGCTCTGAGCCTCCCTTTTTATTTAGAAGAGCTCCTGCAAACCCTCACTCTCCCAGCCCTGATGGTGGGGACATCAGTGCAGATCTGTCCGTGTTACCCATGGACAGAATCCTGGAGCTGTTCCCTGTGCTTTAACCATTCCATGTGCAGATTTCAGCCCTATGGAATCCCTGGATCTTAAGCAGCTGCTGCTGAGTCTGAGAGCCAGACCCTGAGCACTGGGTTGGAGCAAAGCTTTAATCCCCATCTGATGCCTGGACCCTCTGTCCCAGCAGAGCTGTTTGAGTCCTGTTTGAGTCCTGTTTGAGGGTTTGAGTCCTGCTGCAGGGACAGGGCTGTGCCAAGGAAAATAGAATGGAAGGAGCTGGATCCAGTTCTCTCAGAGAAGGCACTGCACCTTGGAGCAGTGCAGGGGGTCTGGAGGTCTGTGAGGGGCTTGAGGGGATCCAAACTGCTGCTTCTTTGTTATAAAAAAAAAAAATGGTAAGGGATGGGACAAGCAGTGCAGAAATCCAGGCTTGGAAAAGGCCAGGAAGGGGTGACAGGGAGCTGTGCAGATGGAGCTGTCTGAGGAACCCCTGCTGATGTGGGAGTGCTGGAGGCCACACACTGCTGGGCACTGCAGGGGACTTGTCCTCACCTTGTCCTGTTGGTCTCTTTTCCTGCCTTTTCCAAGGAAGCACCATTCAGGCAGGAATCTTCCTCAAGGAGCCTCCCGATGTGCTGGTGATTGCTGAGCTCAGTGTGTTGCCCCCCATCCCACAGCCATGGCTGGGGAAATGCTGGGATGTTAAACCTGGAGCAGGTACCTGAGAATTCCTGGATGTGCTGGAGCACAATTGCAGGTCCTGCTGGAGCATTTAGTGACTCCCTTCTGGATATTCCTCAGTGCACTGCACGGGGATCCTGCTGTCATGTGGGCAGAGGGATGTGCCCTTACACCCTCCCCTGCTCCAGAGTAGCCCTAAATGGAAGGAAAAACCTGGAGAAGCAGGGCCCAGGAATGTGCCACAGCAACTGCAACTAAACTGGTTTATTGGAGCCCTGGAAGCTGCTGGAGCTGCTTATCTGTCTGAGATGGGGCTGGTGTGAATCTGGGATAATCACAAACAGAGGGAAGCACTGGAGATAAACCCCCCCAGCCCTCCTTTCCTGGGAGCTGTGCAAACAGCAGGTTGGGAGGGGGATCATTAAAACGAGAGTTCTGAGCACACAAACTCTGCAGGGAGACAAAACCCTCCTGCTGTGGGAGCTGAAATCGGCCCAAGGAGAATGAGGAGAGAGGGAAGGGACAGGGAACCACGTAGCTCCTCTTTGCTGGGAAGCAGAGCTGGACAGAAGAGCCCTGTGTGTGCTCCTGCAGTTCTGACAGGTCATTAATTCCGGGGAAATTGCCCCAAAGCTGCTGAGGTGTGGATGCTGTTTCCAGGTTGCTCATTAGCTGCTGTCTGGGTTAAATGCTGATGGTGACTGCTGTAAATGCAGCTCTGCAGCTGGGGATGGAACTGCCTTGGGATGCTCTTGGTGCATTCCAGCTGCTGGGCTGGGCTGGGGGAACAGGGAATCATTTCCAGTGGGACAGTTGTGATTTTGAGCATCACCCTCTGAAGTACAGAATAAAGAGCTCTCACTTGAGGAGGAGGATGGTGGAGTGTCCAGCTGGCAAAGGGAGACAATTCTCATGCACTCCCTGACCACTTCAGCCAAGCCCCTGGGTTGTGTGTCAGCAGGGAAACAACCCTGAATGTCATGGACAGCCACAGATAGCTAAGTGTTGTTTAGTTTTATGGTGTTACTGCCCTTTCTTCCATTGCCTGAAAGAAGGGAGATGTTGGGGAGCCTTCCTCCATGACAGGGAATAAGGAGTAAATCCTCCAATTCCAGCGCTGAGGCAATAAATAAACTTTCTAATCAATGACCTCGCTCCTCTTCCATCCCCTCAGTGAGCAGCCAGCTGGTCCCCTGGCTTTGGCTGGTTGCAAACTCCCCCAGAATCCAGGAGTGTGCTGATTTCTGGGATAAGAACAACAGCTGTCTTTGAAAGACCAAAAAAAACCCCAAACAGGCTTGAAAAATAATAGAAAGTTTCCCAACTGTTGTTGGGCTCATTGTCTGTTAGTTGGGCCCAAGAGAACACCCACTATATCCTGCAGTTGATTATGCAAATATGAATAAATATGTGAATACCTATTCCAACTTTTTATCCTCTGCAATCTAATATCTCCCCTGACACAATACTCTCAAATTATCTTCAGTGAGTAATGACTTGCATTTAGCATTTTATACCAAACTGTCATATAGATCATTTTCTGTAATACTTTACATAAATTAGGAATCCTCCCCCATGGAATGTGCAGGGCTGCCAGAGAGTTTTTACAAGATTAAAAGTGCAAACAACACAATTCTGGTGTAATTTGGAACGACGGGAACTGAATAAAATAGTAAACGTGGAGGTTACAGTAAATTACAGTGTCATTAGTCAAAATCCTTCAGGGAGTCGTTTGGCTTGCCCAAAGTGTGATGATTTTCTTTGCTGGTGCAAACTGGTAGCTCAGGGTCATTATCCTGGTAATTGTTATTCCGTGGCCGTGGTGGGTCTGTCTGGAAGCTCCAGGCTGGGTCTCAGCTGGGAGGGAGCCCCGTGTGTGTTTGAGCTTTGGTGGTTCCAGGGATGAAAAGCTGATGGTCAGAACACCCTGGGACAGGGGGAGAGTCCCTGGGCTGAGGTGGAGCCCCCGGAGCTGCTGTGCTGGGCAGGCTCTGGGTGCAGTGGGATTTTCTGGGAATGGGACAACCCTGTCCGGTGTTTCCCCCAGCCCCAGGTAACTGTGGCTGAATCATATCCTCCTCTGAGACTAAGTAGGATTCTTGCTTTGTGGAATTATCATTTGAGCAACTTTTCAGGGCTGGGCTAAACTTTGTTGCTCGTTTGCCCCGTTGGAAGTGGAGTGTGTTGGGCAGGGAATGCACTGCCCTGGGTTTGGTGACTGACCTCACCTCTCAGAGGGGCCATCACAGCCCTACCTGGCACTGCCAGCAGCCTCACAACTGGATTATTTCATTCCAGGTGCATCAGAGGCTGTCAGAAGGCACTGAAAAATGCCTTTGTGGGCCTCAGTTTTGCACTAATGAATATTAAAGGCAGCGATTCTTGCGTCCTTTCTTCCTCCTGCACCTCCATCCTTTCCACCTCCCCTGTCCCTTAATGGCTCCCAACTGTTATCCCAGCAGCAGGAAGGGCTTTAGTACCTGCTGTGTCATCACCTGAGGTGATATTTCACAGTGACAATTCAGTGCCCATAAAATGGGAGGTTTAGGGAACAAAACAGGGCCAGGCCATTGAAGTCCTCCCAGGGGCTGCCATGTTTAGCCTCTTCTGTTTGTATCACCACAGAGGAAGAGATAAAAATTTATATTGCTTTTAAAAAGATATAAAAAGTACTGTGAGTGTGACTGCTGTCCAGGGGACAAGGGGAAGGGGGAGGTGACAGGAGATGATGGAAGGACAAACACAGGTGAAGAGGGAGGTGGTGGAGTCCCCACCCCTGGAGGTGCCCAGGGAAGGACTGGATGTGGCACTGGGTGATCAGTCACAGGTTGGGATCAGTCACAGGTTGGGATCAGTCACAGGTTGGGATCAGTCACAGGTTGGACTTGATGGTCTTGGAGGGCTTTTCCAACCTCAGTGATTCTGGGATTCTGTTTTTGTGGAGCATCAGGAGAGGAAATGTTGATGGAGGGAGAGGATCTGCCCCTGAGCAGCCCCCGTGTCTGTGGGGCTGAAGCAAGGCTGGGGTTCAGGGGTGTCTGTCTGGTTTAATGCAGGAAATCCTCAGGAATGCTCCCTTGGAGCTGCCCTGAGAGGGTCACAGCAGTGTCCTTGGAAAAACAGGGTCACTGCCTGCTCAGTAGTTTTGGGGACAAGGTTATCAAGGTGCAGCCAGGAGCCAGGACTGGGGGCTTCTTTGTCCTCCTTTTTGTTTGTTTTTGCCTTTGAAATGCACATTTCCCACTCCACAGACGGTGCCACTGCCAGGTAGAAAGTTGTGCTCGGGTGACAATTCCTGTTCTTGAACCAAGAAGAAAGAGCAAACAGGAGTGGGGCTGTGTCCATTCCAAACACAGCAAATTCAAGATTCGGGGCTTCAAATTGAAATGTAATAAAAATGAGGGAGATGGAGATTTGTTCCTTAGATTATTCTCTGACATCAGAATCGCTCGCAAAAGAAACAGCCCGTTGTTGCCTTAAAAAAAACTGAGGCTTGATCAAGTTTATATTTGAGGCCTTTTATTTTAATTATGTGGAGTTTCTCTGCCTCGCTCTGCGAAGCTGCAGCCAGGGCCAGAAGGACCTCATTAAAGATTGCTGAACAGTTTCTTTCTCATTTTGCTACTTCCCTACTGCTACTTTTATTACTTTTCCCTCTGGTGCTTGTCAGTGCGGGTGTTGTGTTGTGCATTACTAAGCATAATAGGGGAAGCATGTGGGGAATAAAAAGTTATTCTTGCAGCCTCCATAACCTCAGCTAATTTATGGATGAGCTCTGCCAGCGATAGCAGAACGGAGGCAGTTGTGTGTGTGTGTGTTTTCAAAGGCCTTTCTGCAGCTTGGTTATGCAATTCCAGAAAGGAATCTTTCATCTTTGCTGCTGCAGGGTGATGGGGTGGGGGGGAGGATGGGAACTCTCCCACTGTGGTGGGTGATGTTAATCAGCCACGGAAATCCCTGGGATGAATCCCTGGCTTGAGAGTGGTGCTTTTTCCTCCTTTGGCCTCTCCTTTGGGCTGTGCTGGAGGCCCTTTGCTGGTGGATAAATGTCCTCTCTCCCAGGGCCTGGAGACCTGTTGGCCAGCACTGAGCCCCCCAGGGAATTCCCACCTCCACCCTGGGATGGGCAGGAGGGGATTTTGCAAGTGAAACTGTGGCTGCCCCGTGAACAGGTTGTAGTTTGTGCTGTTCAATACCAGGGGGAAATAAGAGTTTGATCCACACCTTTGGGCTAAACTTTATTGCTCATTTTCCCCGTAGGAAGTTGAGTGTGTTGGGCAGGGAATGCACTGCCCTGGACCTGCAGGGTTTGGTGACTGATCCCACCTCTCAGAGGGGCCATCACAGCCCTACCTGGCACTGCCAGCAGCCTCACAACTGGATTATTCAATCCAAAGGCTTGCTCCTCACCTTTGCAAAATTCTTAATGGAAGACATGTGATAGAATAGAAATCCTTATATCCAGAGGGAGGATGAACCAGTGCCTTCTGTCCTCTGCACAAGCTGGTGTGAGCCCTGTGCCCTCCAAGGGATCTCAGCCCTCCGTGGCTGATCCCTCCTGGATCCCACCCTGGGCTGCATCCCAGCATTCCAGCAGCCTTGGAATTGGGATTGGTATCTCAGCACTGTGCCAGACACGGATTGGAGGCAAACACTAGTGAAAAGCAGCAAAAGGTCATTTCAACAGCGGGGAAACGAGATTCTACAAATAACATATGTCTGGCAGCTTTGCAGGGCCCCATCTCGGAATAAATTGGTGTTAAAAGCCCACAGGATGCCCATCAAAATCTGGGAATTCGCTGTGAGGATCCCTCATGGGCTGTGTGTGTGTTGTCACCGTGTGGTGGGTTCTGTCCCTTCCAAAGGGAACAGCCACATCTGCTCCAGGAGATGCTTTTGCTGAATTTGGGCTGAAGTAGAAATAAATTCCTCTTCCTTTCCCGTCCTGTCTCCAGCAGCCTCCCTCTGTTCAAAGGAATCCTTTTGCCTCAGAGGCTGGAGGGGCTGGTTTGCTTTGGTGGGTAAAGGTGAATTTTTTCTTTACCTTTTTCCATTTTAATTTCTGGGCTGCTTTGTTTCCTCTTCCTCTCTGTCCCTGAGGGCTGGGGGTGTGATCCAGAGGGAAGAGGATCACATCCTGGAAGAGGAGGGGGTGCAGGATTGCCCTCAGAGGTGGCTGATGACATCAGTCCTTCATCTCACAAAAATCCTGCATTTTCCTAACTGGAAAATACGGTCTGAAAGGAGCAAAAAAAAGCAGCACCTGCTGCATTTTTCCAGTTCAGCCAACCAAAGTAGGAACGTTTCCACGATCACAACAACCACCACTTCCCTGGATATTTCCCTGTACTACCCTGGATATTTGGAATTGAGCTGTTTATTTCCAGACTCTTGGCTGATTTGTCCCAAATATTGCATGTACGTGACAGTGAATTGTGGTGTTGCTTCATTGTGGTTTTTTGGTGTTTTGTTTGGGTTTGTTTGGGGTTTTTTTCAAGGTTGGTTCTGAGTCCTCCTGAAGTGAAGCTCTGACCACAGACGCTGAGACTTTGAAACCTCTGAGCATCCTTCTCCCTCTTTCACTTCATTTTGTGGCCAGAGCACTAGATTTTATATCACCATAAGAAAAACTTATGAAATATTCACCTTCTAGTGTGCCTTACTTTAAAGGCAGATCAATAAAGAGATGACCAGAATGGAAAATCCTCCCAGCCATGTAAGAACTCTGCAGCAGAAACCCCTTTTCCTGCCCAACCTGCTTCATTCATACATGGGGATTTTTTTTTCCCCTCGATATTATTCTTAATTAGCCCTCAAAAAAAGAGACAGAATGTGCCTTTTGGGGCTAAACTCAGCCTAATTAACAGTGTGTTCTCCCAGATTTCCTGGTTATTATCACACTGCTGCTCCTCGCCTGCAAGACACACATCCCCTGTTTGTGTAGTTAACAGATTAAATAAAACCATAAAAGGGGTTATGTTTTTAACTCCAGAGTTTTCTTGCCCCCACGTGCACCTTTTAATGGGGGAAATTAAGCAGCAGGGAGATTGAGGCTGAGTGTCTGAGGCCATTCCAGGGAGATCCATTCACCAGGCACTGCTCACAGAGCACTTAATCCACGCCTGGGAAGGACTCCGGGGTGTGTTCCCGAAGGAAGGCATTTATTTGCCAAATTAAAAGCCCAGCAAGGAGAGGCCTGGGTGGTATTTAAGGATATTTTATCGACTCCTGTTCTGCTCCTGTTTCCTGGAGTTCCCTCTGATGGGAGATGATGGATGAGCCGCTTGCCTGGCTCTCTCAGAGGTGAAATACATCCCTGATTTATTCTCCTTGCACTGACAAAACAGCTTTTGGTGTGGTTGGAGCGTGGCCAAGCTCAGAGGCTCAGAGCCCTGGCAGCTCCTCTCCCCCTGGGCTGGCTCCTCCTGGGCTCCTGCCCCAGCTCAGGGTTAATGTCCAGTGTCAGAGCCAGTCATGGATGTGGGTAAATCCATGGGCTGCCTGTGGGTAGTGACAAGATCTGGGTGTTCAGTTCCTGACTTAAATAAGATCTGAACCTTCCCCCCGGGGGGGGACCTGGCCCAGAACTGCTGTGGGTCTGTGGTGGGTGTTGTGTGCCCAGACACACAACCAAGTGTTACCCCAGGGCTGGTTCAGAGTGTGTGACACTCCTGTGGACACACACCCTGAGAATCTAATCTGTGAGCTCTGGATGAGGTCCTGGGCTGGTGGGGTGGTGGTGGCTGTGCCCACAGGTGACGTTTCCGTCACCACAAGACCGAGTTTTCCAATGAGGAAAATCATCCCAAGTGTGTCACAACTCTGCCCTGTGAGGATGTGATGAGGTTAATCATAGTTATTTTCCAAACTCACGTGTTTAAGTGCAGCCTAAGGTGACACCACTCACTGTAGCACATGGGCAAGAGGAAAGACCACCTTATTTTCACACTAAATGTGTCTTATTTGTACCTGTTGATTTTTCAGGATCTGGAATAAAAGATGTCTGGATGGAATCTAGATGGGTGTATCTTCTCAAATACCTGTAAATCACGTGTTAAGCAGACGTGAGATCTATCACTGCACTGTTCCACCACTCTTTCAGGCCTTTTTAGTGAGTCTTTTTTTTATGGAAATGCAGATTTTTATCTGTATATTGTTTATCTCCCTCCTGCTTCAAATATCAAACTTTGCCGTGACTTTGGCTATTTCCTGCAGTTCGTGACTGCATAAATATCCCTTTTCAGGCACTGATGTTCTCTGCAAGACTAGATCAGAGCTGTCAGGCTTGACAAATAAATCTCCAAGTCTTGGAACAAAAGGGCTCCCGCTCAGCGAGCGGGCGACAACCACGGGTTAACAACTCCAGGGGGAGGGTGACTCAGGCAGCAGGGAAGGAACAAGTGATTTGTATCATCCAGAGATGTGAGAGGGATGTTGTTCATGGGGCGTTTGAAGGGAGTTCTGGAATAATTCCACGTCCTTAGCAGAGCTTTCCATAGGGGGTGAGGAGAGGATGAGGCTCCCGGGGATCCAGGGCAGGGTGTGACCCTGAGGTGTTCCTGGGGATGTTCTGGGGCAGGGAATTGTGGGCTGGCACAGTCCCAGGGGGGCTGTTTCTTCCCTCCTGCTGTAGCAATGGGCTGAAAGGAACAGTTTAGTGGGCAGGGGAGCGTGTTTTCACACCGGGGAAGTTCCAGGGCAGTGGTTTCCTCGGAAGGCAGGCAGGGAGCAGGGTTTGGAAGGATGGGTGCAGCAGCACGGGGGGGATTAGCTGTCAGCTCATCTCCCATGACTTGGCTCAGTGAGTCATGTATCTGTGCTGAGGTATTTCTGTTCAACAGCCTTTATTAAAGGTGAGGCATCAGCGGCGCTTGCGAGACTTTTTAGGATCAGTTGGCATTTGGAAGGGAAGATGAAAACCTCTGAGCTTTGTTCTGCTCAAAACAACACTGAGAACGCCTCTGTCTCTGACAGGCCATCTCAGATGATGAGGAAAGGCTTTGTACATTATTAATAAAAAAGATTGTCATCAGTATAATTCCTTTGTGTTCTCGGTTCCCAACATGAAGCATGTGAGTGTTTGTTGATCTCGCAGAGCTGCTTCTGTGCGCGTGACAAAGTGCTCAGGGTTTTGAGCTCCAGGGTGGATTTGCCACCCTCTTGTTAGAGGTATTTGTCTTTTTGAATATACTGAGTATCATATATTGCATCAGGATATATGTTGTGCCGTGTTTCACTTTGTTCCCTGTGATGTAGATCAATGGGAAGCACTGAAACTCCCGAGTGTTCCAGCACAGACGAGTTGCAGGGAGTCTGTTCCACCAGTGGGGTTTTCCATGCTGCGCATCCCAAGTATTTGTGAATAGAGGGATGAGATTGGCTCAAACTCTCGTTCATGTCTCTAAATAAGACCCTGTTTAAGAGTTAAATGTCCTGTCATCAGCTGACACCAGCTCTGGGGAGGTCACACCGTCCCTCACTCGCGGGATGCAGTTCCTCACATTAACCAGACTTGGCAAACGAGTTTAAGCATAAGTTGCAAGTCAAGCATGTGCTTAAATCTCATTGACTTTTTAAAAGCAGTCTGAGAGCTGTTCTGTGCTAAATTGGAAACTTAATGCTGCCTCCCTGTCATCGGGTGGGATTTATTTTTAGCCGTTCACACAGTACCAGGAAAAGAAGGTTCTAGACTGGAGTGTTTTGGTAGTGATGGAGACACCAGCCCAGCCTCACCTGGAGGGGGCTGTGCTGCTGCTTCCCGAGAGGTGCAGCAGCAACCTGATGGTTGGAGGGCAGTGGATAATCAGTGCTGGAATGGAAATGCAGCATTCCAGGGTATAAAGACTGTGCTGCTGCTTTCCATGGGGGATGGAAAGCAGCAGCTTTCCATCCTGTTTCCCACCGTGTCCCTCAGCAGGGACCTCTGCCTGCCAGGGCAGGGCTGGGCAGGGGGCATGAGAAAGCCCAGCTGGACTGGGCTGGACTGGGAGCAGCTTCCAGAGGGGTGGGTGCCTCATCCATCACTTCCCTAAGTGAGAGCTGATGGTTATTGCAGCCAATAAAGCACCACAGCTCTTAACACTGAGAAACTGAACTTAAATAGCATGTTTGGGGAGCTTGAAGGAGATGGATTTTAATGTCATACTCCATAAAATCTGACACGCTGGGGGGAAAAAAATGGGAGTGTTGTGGGATGTTGTTGCTGCCTTTTCATTTTGAGAGCGGCTCTCGAGCTGGGAGGGAGCAGAGGTGGCTGCTCACCCCTTCCCTGCCCTGCCAGGGACAAGCAAGGCACTTTATCAGCAGGTTTCCAGCTATGGGTTATATAAAACCACACAGATTCCAGTCCCAGGGTCTGTGTTTCTGACCCATTCTTGATCCAGCCAGTCCTTCAGCCTGCAGCCTGAATTACAGGGAGCTGCCTCCGCTTCAAAATTGAAACGGTCCCGCTCCCAATGGCACCAAAACCCCTGCAAATGGGGGCTTGCTTGATTTACTCCTTTGCCTCATCCAACACAAAAAAATTACCAGCAATTTTAGGGTAAGTTGCAAAGAATGTAATGCCTTGTATTACAGGGTGAGAAGTGCAGTGCAGGAAAATTGAACCGTGGGTTGGAATCTGAAGGGACTCGGTTCTTCTCTGCAGGAAATAAAGCCCTGGTCAAGGCCTGAGGAAAATCACTGCTCTGATTTTCCTGCCTTCCCTGGAGCCACCTGAAAAAAGTGGTGGGGTCACAGTGTTCCCTTTTGCCATGCAGCAAAGGAATGTTGGGTTGTTAGTGGAGCAAGGGCAGGTGAAGTTCTGATTTCACAGAATTAAAAAAAAAAAAAAAGAAGCAGAAATACTCCCCTTGGAAATCAACCCAAAATCTCCCCTCCAGATTTTCTTCCAGTCTTGCTTTAGAGGATAAATGTAGGTGTGTTCTGGCACTCTCAGGAATGCTGAAATGTGATGCAGGAATTTTCCCAATCAGTAAATGGGGAAGTAAATGGTTGAGACCCCAGAGCTTGTGTCAGCAGCAGGGCCGGAAAATTCTGGAGGACTCTTAAAAAAAAAATTGTAAAAAATTTGTTAAAAAAAAAAAATCCTAGTGGAGATTCTGTAAAAGAGCAGAAACTGCAGCGTTTGGTAAAATTGGCTGAAGCCACGGGGCAGACAGAGGGGAAAACTTGGTGCAAGGGGGAGCTGTGACACTGAGAGCTTTGTGTCACTGGAGGGGAGGAAGGGGGAGTTTTAGTGCTCCGAGGTGCGTGTTGCCAGTGGAACGATGTCAGTCCCAGGGAATGTGGCTGAGACACGTAAAGGGAGGCTCCATGGAAATCCAGATTTCCAGTCTCTCCCCCCAAAAGTGCGTGTTTGCAGCTCCCCGCGGAGCCCACAGCTGTAACTCTGCCTGGTCTTTAGCATGACAAAAGCAGCCGGAGCCTAAAATGCCCCTTCCCCGTGAGAAGCAGGATATGGAAAAGCTTTTTTTCACAAAAGTAGCTTGTGATTCAGATGGAAAATGTCAGGTTTTGAAAATTATTAATCTTTGTGCCTCGCAGAGCTGTCAGCTGCAGGGGCGTTCGGCGTGGGAGGCTCTTGCAGGAGAGTGGTTTCCAAGTGGAGTTTTATTTTTGGGGGGGGCTGTTTTTCACTTTTCCCTTTTTTTTTTTTGGGGATTCTTTTGTTCCCCCCGCGGGTGGCTGAGTAAACAGGCAGTTTAAGTTCAGGTTGGGATAGTCACTGCCAGGTAGGAAAGCTGAGGAAAGCTGAGGGAGTCACAGCTCTGGCAGAGCCACAAACGAGTGTTGCCACCCCGGGGTTCTGATTCACTGTCAAGGCAAAGGGGGGCAGGGGGGGAATAATGGGGATAGAAGTGGAGAAATTGGTAAACAAGTGAATGAGAAACGATTCTGTGCCGAGTTATCCCAGAAATGGGGGGTTGGCAGGAGGGGATGCTCTGGGGGAGTGCAGAGCTCTGAGCTGGGGGGTCTCAGGGGGTCCTGCCCTGCTGGCCCTGGGCAGGCTCTGGGAGGGCATTTCCAGCCCATTTCCCGCGTTACCAGCTGCATAATTAACAGCTGAACTCCACCATCACAAAGCTCTTTTCCTTCATGATTTTCCTCCTGACAGTCCCACAGCCGTGTCCAGTGACTCCTCAGGTTTTCTGTTTAAAGCACCTTTAAGGTTGGCAAACCCAGGGAAAACCAAAAAGGCTTTTCCTGCCTCATTTTGTGCAGGGGATCTTTGCCCAAATCCTCCCAGGGTTTAGCAGAAGCTCCCTGATTGGAACGAGAAGAATGGAAGGAGAGTCGCAAAATCTTTAGTTATTCAAACAATTAACTGGAGGGCACTGCAGAAATCTTGTCATGTTCCAGTGCAGAAAACAGCTTCTGAGAACTACAGTAACACAAATAAATTGAAATGCCCCACAGGCCTCTGTAAATAACATTACAGAGCTGCAGTGCTTTGCTGGTTCAGTTTTAATTGCCTGGAGTGGCTGCTCCATTAAATGTTTGTAGCTGAACACCTGTAAAAAGTACAAAAAGAGCAGCCAGGACAGGCCCAGCCTGGAATGTGGAAGCACAAAGGTGCTCTGGAGCCCAAAGAAGTGGATTCCACACTTTGGCTGAATTTACAGGGAGATCTAAAACACCTCCATGGCTCAAGTCTCCCTATATGAGTAGAAAACATCAACTCCTGGGATCTTTCCTGTTATGGGGGACACTGGAGACTTCAAAAACTGGGCAGTATTTGAAATACCTAATTTATTATTTTTTTTTTGTAAGAAAAAGCCTTATAAAACTTTGCTTCCAAAACTGCATTATTTAACTGCAGATAAAGTTTGTCTCCCCAGTCACAGCAAAACAAAATTTCAGAATATAAAGATCCGTCATTAAATTTAATTTATCTCTCTATTTAATTTGTGTAAAGCGCAGCGAGGAATGGAAATGCAAATTCAGCCAATACGTGAGTTTATAGGGATCTGGAAATCTAATATCCTTCTCCTCTAAACTCCTATCTAAATTCAGCACTGGATGCTATAGTTAAAATTATGTCTATTAACACCTAATGGCACCTCTTTTCTTACAAAATTTGAGTTACCTGAAGGAGCAGAAATAACTGCAGCATTCTTTAGTCCAATTTTAATTAGATCATTAGGGATTTAAGACTCAGTAGATGAAAATTTCAGAGTGTCCCTCAATTGTGTTTCAATATATGTATTTATTACTGCAGTGCTCTCAAACTCTCAGCATTAAAACAAGGGGCACATTTTCAGAGCTTGCTCTCTCCCTTTAATCCAGAAGGAATGAAACTGTATTTCTCTCTCAGCTGATGGGGTTTTTTCCCCCCAAATGAGCATTTCCAGCTCTCTGTCTCAGTAATTAAGATGAAGTGAAGCCAGGTCTGCTCACAGACACAGCTCTGTGCTGGGTGAGCACGGCAGGGATCAGCAGCATTAGTGAGACAGAGCATTTGCAGTGGAGTGTGAGTTAATTTAGGGAGTCCCCTCCTTCTCCTGTTAATCCATCTCCTCTGGAAGTTGTGTTTGTCAGCGCCAGGAGTTTGTTGTTTGATGGCTGGGAAAGCAGAAGGGTGGGTTTGGCAGTGAACAGGTGAACACTGAGCACTGCAGCCTGTGCTCTCTTCGAGGGGTTTATTGGTATTAATTTATTATTGTTCCTTCTGAGCAGAAATGCTCTTCTCCTTCTTCTTCTTCCCTGGGAGGAGTTGTTTGGGGTGTTTTTAGGGGGCCAGTCCATCCCTAAGGGCTGCCCTGGCTCAGGGCAGGGGCTGTGCAGCTTTGGGCTGGGCAGGAGGAGCTCAGGGAGCTCTTGGTACTTCGGGGGGGAGAGAGAGGAGCTCCTCTTCCCTCTGCTCCTCAGAGACAGGAGCTCCTCTTCCCTCTGCTCCTCAGAGACAGGAGCTCCTCTTCCCTCTGCTCCTCAGAGACAGGAGCTCCTCTTCCCTCTGCTCCTCCTCAGGGCTCTCCCCTGGCAGAGCAGTCCCTGCTCTGATCCCAGCCCAGCCCCTGGTTCTCATTCCCTTTGTACCTCTCTGACAGGAGACCTTTAAACAAAGCCAGAGGAGGGCGGTGATTCACGGTTTGTTCCCCGTTCCCGTGTGTGGTAACTGTGGCTAAAAAAAGGGGGGATGTGGGAGGGGAAGTTCCTTTTGTATTTGGAGTTGTCCTCCTGCCTGCTCAGACACCCTCACTCGTTTCCACTCCGTAATTCCCTCCTGACAGTGACTGATGTTGGAGTTTGATTCTCACCAAGGTTGCTGTGCAAGGCAGGAGAAGTTTGATAACTCCTCACACAATGCTGGCAAACTTTTTTTTTGTTGCAGATCCATCTGTTTAGAATGCTGGAGAATCTTTTTTCCCCCTTTAAAGATTTATTTTGCTTGCACACTGCCGAAAGAAAAAAAAATATCTAGATGTTAAATAAATGCATGAATGTGGGAAAGATTCTTCAAGTTTGTAACCCACTTAATATTTAATAAATGTAATATATCATTTTTATAAATATGTATAGCTTAGATATAAATAAATTTAGAATACATAAGGGATTACAATAGGATACACATTCATCTCTGTTGGCACAGAACAGACCAGGAATGTTTTATGAACATATTAATCCTCATTGGTGAAAATAAATGCCCTCCTGTCCTGCAGCCCAGTGACAGAGTGGTTGGTGGCAAGTTCCTGTTCTGAATTCCATGCAGCTGGAAGTGCAGCCCTGCCAGGAGCTGCAGAGGTGCTTTTCCTGTTGACAAAGAGGAATTAAGGCTGGAATTTGTGGATGAGGGTGTGAGGCTTTTAAACTCCATCCCATTTTATGGGAGTGAAGGTGTCAGTGAGTGGTGCTGCCGTGGGAGCAGGGGCTGAAGGGGAGGGCAGGGAAGGTGGAATAAATGAGGGCTGAGAGAATGGCCTTGCTCATATTGGAATAAAAATCCTTGCTGGGGAGGTCCTGCCCACGGGAGGAAGAGTTCTGTGGGTCTGGAATAACAGGCACAGCCACACCTTGGTGCTGTCCCAGGATCCTTGCCTGGTGGATTTTGTGACAGGAGGCATTTGGATGATAATGTTGCTGCTGCTTTTTTGGTGAAAAGCTGAGGAGGAAAGGGTTTGTGTAGGAAAAGCTTAAAGAAATCAGAATGTTTTGGGGACAAACAGCTTTTCTGCTCAGGGAGGGCTGAGGGACCCCGTGTGTGCTGCGTGGCACTGAGGGACTGTCGCCCTCCTGCTCCCCAGATTTGGGGTCAGACTTCCCTGATCATGCAAAAAAACCCCACTGAAGGGTGATCAAAGCAGCCCCAGTGCATTCCAGAGCAAATCCAGATGGGAAAAGCCCAGGTGTAGAACCAGGAGTCTCAAGTGGCAGCTCCCAGCTCCACATCTCGTCCCGTGCACCCAGGAGGAGTGAGAGGCTTTAAAATTCAGATAAGGAGGGTGAGTTTGCAGCTGAAGATTCTGAGCACACTGCTTTCCTGTGATAATATCCCAGATTTGCTCCCACAACTTATTGCACATTCATTTTTATTTTTTTTTTTCTGGAGTTTTCATTGCAGAAAATTGCCAGGAGGGATGGATTTTGTCTTCCTCAGCTGGCAGAACAATTTTCCACCTGTCGCCCAAATATTTGATGAGAAGGATTATGGTGCAGCTGCTGGAAGTTTATCCTTCATATCCATGGGAAGCAAGAGGGGCTGGTGAAGCAGAGACACTGATATCAGAGGTTGGCTTGCTGAGATGGATCTGCAGCACTTGTGCTGGAAATTCAGGAGGCTCTGACAAAGATGTGAAATGCAGAGGGGAGCACGTTGGGTGCTGTGGTTTTACCCAATCCTGGTTTCCCTCCAGTGCTCCCTTTTCTTCCTGCCCTTGTAAGTGCTGGGGTTTGAGGCTGGGGTGGCTTCCTGTGCCCAGCCAGGGCAGCAGATTTGCACCAGCACAGCAGGAGGGGTTGGGAGGGTCCATCTCTCCTCAGCTTCCCCAAAGGCACCACCCTGGGAAAGGACACTTCTGGCAGGAGGAGCTGGGAACACGAGTGGATTTAACAGCAGGAGAAATGGTTCCTCCTTGGAGGGTACATGTGGATATCCAGGAAAAAAAATGCCCTGGGTGGCAAAGATGTTTAAAATGCATTAATGACACCAGAGTTCTGCTGCAGGGACTCCCCAGCCCCTGTGTTCTGGGCCTGCCCATCCCCTGCCCCTGTGCTGGCAGCCTTTGCTGAATTCCCTGTCCCCCTGGGCTTTGGCAAATCCCTGACCCAGAGGAAAGAACAAAGGCATCGAAGGATTTCACGTGGGCAACAAAATGTGGTATTTCCCCCAGTATCTGAGTGACTTCCAAAAAACCCCCCCTGCCTGTGGGACAGGGGCGTCTGACTGAGCAAATGTTGCTTTTCTGGCTGAAAAAATGACTCAGGTTTCACTGTGGAAACCATTCCATGCAGGAGGAAATGCTGGGGTCTGCAATGTGGGGTTTTTTTTTCCCATTCTCCCTTCCCTGCAAAGCTGGGCACACGTGCAGAAGGCATTTGGCACTGTTCAGTTGTGGTTCAACGGGGATCAGGAGCATCAGATCCATGGAAAGGGAAGAATGTGAGGGTCTGGAATGTTGGTCCTCTCCAGGTGTTTTTCAGCTCACAAATGGGCCTGTCCAAAGGAGGGGTTGGGATGTTTCCACCTGGGAAAAGTCTTTGCCTAATATTATTGTTATATTTATTACGAGTTAGGTGGTTTGTTCGGGACACTTCTGACTTTTTTTGTTTTAATATGGAAAGAATAATGCCACTTATTTATTTTAAGTAATTGCTAACTTGGAAGAAAAAAAGTTCAGAACTCAGTTCTTCATTGTTTTGAAATGTCACTTTAACATTTAAATTATACCCTAATCAGTTGTGAAATACTGACTCATCCCTGTCTGCTGCTGTCCACATTTTCTAATGTGGTCTGACAGCAGCAGGTTATTTATTTCATAGAGGAATTTAATGTTTGTTCCGAATTTCCCCCCCCCCTTTCTTTTTTGTTTCTGTGATTGCCATAAAAAGATTTAAAGTCCCTCCTGGCCCCGTGTGTGGAGCATAAAGCACAAAGCACTTCCTGAAAGGTAATTTTCCAGGAATGAAAACCACAAGAATTGTGTTTCAGGGTCTGCTCTTCTGTCATTCCCTGCTGCACCCAAACAGCCCTTTTTCTATAGCTCTGAAGGGCCTGAATGCTGAAAACTGGGGGCTGGACATGAAAAACCCTCAGAGATGGGCAGTCAGGGCCCTTGGAAAGTTCCAGGTGCTTTCAGGTTGGGGTATGAGAAAGATGAGGCACAAAAGAAAGAGGCATTAAGTTAAAATTCCATGTATGAAGTGCACTTTGGGAGAGGCTTTGCTTTGCTCAGCAGCTACCTGGGAGGAAATGTTATTTATCTGGGAATGTGCATTTATGGAACATCAGTATTAGCCTCATAATTACATGTTTCAGGACTTGACCCTGGAGCAAAATGTAGTAATATCTGTCTGTTTGTTGGGGAGAGAGAGTCATTTCTCCCTCTGTGTGCTGGGATCTGCATCAGTTTGGTTTTCAAGGGCACTTCATGGAGCTCCATTTAAGTGAGAAGATGCACCTTGACTGACCCCGGGCTGGGAAAGGTTTTCCTTGGGAAGGAGCCACTTCCCCAGCCCAGAACAACCCGGTAACAGGCAGATCATCAAATCCAGGAGGAGATTTGTGCCCTGAATTTCGGTGGGGCTGGGATTTCATCCTTTGTGTCTTGCCCTAAATAGCAAATTTAGTGGAATGGCGCGGGGTCATCCAGAGTTCTCCAGCTGAATGATCCTGCTGGAATTGTCTGCAGCTCTCCCTCCCCACCAGTGCTGCTGCCTCGTGCAGCACTCGGGGCGTTGATGGCAGTGTGGGATTTCCCAGCCTCTCCAAACCCTGGGAATGACAGTTTTCTGTTATTTCCTCCGAAGCGCAGATTTAATAAAGCCTGCAGGGACACGGAGATTGACAAGATGGAAATTGGCATAAATGTTCAGTGGTGAAACACTAAAACTTGTGATAATGTTTGATAAAGTAACGCTGAGAAGGTGGTTTAAAGCACCAGCCTCGTTTGAGAGTTTGTGGTTTCCCAGCACAGCCTCAGAGTGTTTGCACACCCAGCAATGCTGAGTGCTGAGGGACAGGGGCCTGGCTTTAATGGAAACAAAGACAGAGGATGTTCTCATTATTCTGCCATCTACTAGACCTGGGAAGGTTTTCAGACTCACTTCATAACTTCCCTCTCATCTGACTTAATTTCCTTGTTTGGGTTCAGTCACATCCCTGGTGCCCTCAGCTCTTCCCTTCTCTGATCCTGGGCTCCTTCATCTCCTCTCTCATCCTTTGGCTGGATGTGTTCAGTGCTTCCCAACCTTCCATCACAAACCAATCCCTTCTGACTTATTTTTTTTGCTGCTCTCTGAATTTTCTCTAAAAAAGAATGACAAACTACTGAGATAAATTCCAGCCCTGCTGGAAGTCGGTGGGAATTTCCCAGGTTTCACCTGATGAGTTCTAGTGAAGGAGAAGCCTGGATTCCAGGGCTCCTGGAATCCAGAAGGTGAGGCTCAGAACACTCACTATCTTGCGGTTTCTGGACCTAAAAAACCATTTTTCCCCTTTGATATCCCCTTTAGGGGCTGCAGGCAATGGGAGCAGAGTAAAACCCCCTTGAGAATCTCCTCTGGGAGGGCACGAACCAGCAGCTTGGTTGTCCCAGTGCTGCAGGGAGCTCTTCATGTCTGTGGTTAACACTGATCCCCGTTAAACCTGCAGCAGCTGTCGAAAGGAAATTAAATTCAGTGGCAGGAAGGGAGATTTGGGAGTTCAGGCTCGGGGCTGTCACTCCAGGGAGGGAGGTTTAGTGTCTCCTTCTTCCACAGACGCTTTCTGGGCGACCCTGGGTGAGTCATTTAATCCTTCTCTGCCTCAGAGAAAAAACTGTTCACTGTAAAACTGTTCACTGTGGTGGTGCAGTTTCTGACGATTCTGATGCTTCTTTTCTGTCTGTTTTCCTGACAGTTCTCACACTTAAGTTATTTGACTCTGCTTGTCCCTCCTCTCAAAGCAGAACCCGACAGCTGCCGGCTCCTCTTCAAATCAGTTTTAAACAAAACCATGAAGCGTTGTTTCATCAGAGAAACGGCACAAGGGGTGAAAAACATGATAAAAAGGTGAAAAAACCGTGAAAACCATCTCTGTTTCCCTTTCCTCCCCTTGCAGGCAATGAGAACAGCGAGGCCCTCCCGGAGTCCATTCCCTCCGCCCCGGGGACGCTCCCGCACTTCATGGAGGAGCCCGACGACTCCTACATCATCAAGAGCAACCCCATCGTGCTGCGCTGCAAGGCCAAGCCAGCCATGCAGATCTTCTTCAAGTGCAACGGGGAGTGGGTCCACCAGAACGAGCACGTGTCCGAGGAGAGCCTGGACGAGGCCACCGGTGAGCGCGGGGACGGGTCGGGTCCCGGGAAAAGGTTCTTCCCCCAGAGGGTGGTCGGGCACTGCCCAGGCTCCCCAGGGCAGTGGGCACAGCCCCAAGGCTGCCAGAGCTCCAGCAGGGTTTGGCTGATCCCCTGAGACTCTTGGGGATGGGCCTGTGGGGGAAAAAAAATCCCTCTTTTAAATTTAGAAAGACGGCACAAACTCGGGGAGCAAAGAAAGAAGGAAGGATTTCTCTTGCTCCTTCACACTTTCCCTCATCAAATTTCTGGGGAAAAAGACCCTTTGGGTTTAAACCTTATATATTTTATAGTATCACAAAATCCCACCCTTTTCCAGATAAGTTTAGTATATTCATTTTTGCCTGAAAAGGTTTCTTTTCTCTGAAAAGGGGCTTTCCCTTTATCCCAATCCTTTCCCTTTATCCCAATCCTTTCCCTTTATCCCAATCCTTTCCCTTTATCCCAGTCAGCTGCAAGGTGTCCCCTGTCAAAGGTGATGGATCTTCCTTTGCCCAGAGAGAGAAAAGAACCCCCGTGTACAAAATGGCCCCAAAAGAGTTTAATTTTTAGGAGCTTTTGTATTTCCCTTATCTGGCTGAAAAAGACCCTGATACTCCAGTCCAGTTTTTGGAACTTGGACATCTTACAACGCCTGTATAAAAAAACCCATACCTTTATTTCTCATAGAAGTGCTCTGAGTGCAAGTGTGTGTGGAGGAGAAGAGAGTGAGAAGGGAGAGGGTTGGAAACAATCCCCAGGTTTGATCAGGTCCCATCACTCCCCTCTATCTTTTCTCATTTAGCAGCATCCTGAGAAATATTGCAAACCAATTTAATGCCTGTGACTTCACAATTCTGTTTTGTTATTGCTTTTCTCCTCTTCTGAAATTCCAGGATTGCTAGGCAACTCCAGGCCTTGGAATAGCAGAGTGTGTGTGTGTGTGTGTGTGTGTAACATCTTCTCTGGCAATACAAGAAATTCCTTTTTTTAGAGGCAAAAACGCCACTTTAAAAGAAGATGCATCTCCCAAAGTGGTGTTTGGCATTCTTTCTAAGTGACATATTCTGAAGAAATTTCATACTGAAGGTTTTTGTAAATGCTAATCTGGAAGAATTTTAATTTTTACAGTTACCTTTTCGGAAATAACTTAATAGGCATAACCTTTACTTCTGCAGGCACTGCTGAATCAATAGAGGAGAAATCTCGTCCCTGAAAGCTTTCCTTCCATATGGCTGATGAAAATGTGCCTTGTGAATGCTGCAATTATGTTTTCTAAGCCTTGGATTAATAGCAGAATGAAACAAGATAAAGCAACACTGAGGGGTTTTTTTAGATGATGCCAGAAATGTTGAGGTTTGAGCCGTGGAGGCACAGGCTGAGCAAAGGGGGGCTGGGAACCACAGAATGGGTTGGGTTGGAAGGACCTTAAAGCCCATCTCGTTCCCACCCCTGCAGGGACACCTCCCACGGGACCACAGGAGTGGTGCAGGTTTGGGTTCAGCCCGGGGGTGGAGGGTTGGTCTCTCAAAACAAGCGTGGGGCAGACAGGGCAGGGTCTGGGAGTTCCCCAAACTGCCTGAACGGTCCTTGGGACGCAGAAATGGGGGTAAAGGCAACGTGCAGGGCAGTGCTGAGGGACAGACATGGCTCTTCTGTCACCAGGATGGATCCATGGCCATGAATTGTTTTGGAGCTCAGCCCTCAGTGAACAGCAGACTCCTGGGTTTTTTGGAATGAATGTGTGTCCTGGCACTGCTCTCCTTTCTGGAGTCGAATCTGGGGCATAAACGTGTCTGTTCCCAGGCACACACAGTGTTCTGTGTGCTGTGTGAGCTCCATCTGGAAAAACTGCACTGGGACTGGGGCCAAAAACGGTGCTTTTGGTTGCAGGGGGGTTCTGGTCCCTCGCCGAGGGGAGGCTGCACTGCAGCAAAAGGATCTCCCCACCCTTCCACTGTTTGTGCGGGGCTCAGATTCTGAGGGGAGGTGTAGAAGTGGTGAAAAATAGCAACAAGAAACCCAAACAAGGGGAAATTCAGCGCTGAGTGAGAGAAGTGTGTCTTGGCATCTCTGTAAACTCCTGCCAGGAGCTGTTGGCAGTGGGACCTGCAGGCACCGTGTCCTGCTGGATGTCCCCCAGCTCTGCACAGGGGACGGGGGGGGGGACACGATGGGAAGGGGTTTGTTTGTCATCCTGATGAACAGAACCCAGTTTTCCGTGGTTTTGTTTTTAGGGGAGGGGAAATTAAATATCTCAGGGTAGCACAGGAGTCACCGGGAACCTGAAATGGAGGAACAGCAGGAGAGGAAGGGATTTTGTAGTTCTGGGCTGTGCCTTGTGCTGCCTGCCTGGGAATGTCCTGGGAATGTCTGGAAGGGCTTGCTCTGAGTGGCTCTGTTGTGCATTTGCTGCTCTGTGTCTGCCTCCCCTGTTCATTCCCTGAACGTGGCAGAGCAGGGACTTCGCTGTCTCTCTTCTCTGGCTCATCAATGAGAGCTTGAGCTTGGAGATGCTGCCGTGATAAAAGAATAATAATTACAGTTTGATTCATTTCCTCCTGCTTTCTTTTCCCTGCCTGAGCACTGCCCATGCACTTCAAACCCTTTGCAAACCCTCCAGCTCTGGTTTCACCAGAGCATCAGCCCTGCCCGGAGTAACTCGAGTTTCCTTGTCTGATAACTAAAAGGATTACAGCAATAACTGCTGTCAGTGTTTTCCTCATTTAAACAAATAAAGCTGACAAATGCTGAAGTTCTCTGCAGCTCTGTTGTGTTTAGTACATGGAGAGCAATTATTCATCTGCTGCCAGCATTAGTCTATCTGCAGCTAAACCATCCAGCAGAGCAGAAAGCTCATTAGCATATCAGTGCCACAGCCATAATTTCATATTCTGTACGGCTGTACTGTAAAACAAAAGATGATGGTTATAATTTGCACAATAATTTAAAGGGTTGGACTTGCAGTGCTTATTAGAGTTATTCAAGTCACAGGTAAAATGTTGCTCTTGTTTATGATGTGCCTGGTTTTATTTGCATGGATTTTTCATTCGGTGTCATTTCCCAGGAACAATTTTTCTGGTGTTTCTCAAGATGCAGGAGGGGAGGTGAATGTGTTTGCTGGTGAAACACAGGGATGAAAAATGAAGAATATTCCTCTCCTCCCAATAGGTTTGCTTTCTGTAGTTGTTTCTAAAACAAATGAAAATAGCTCTGCTTTCTCCATAAACAAAAGATAACTTTCCCCAAAGACTCGATGTTCTCCAGAGGCCCCGTCCAGCCCCAACAATTCTGAGATTCTGCTGTTTTGGATGCATTTATTTTGTCTATGGGTAACCTGGGAGACCTTTAAAAAGACCTGAAATCCTACCTGGCCCATTCTCAAAACGCTGATCCACCAGCTCCCCAAAATCATGTGCTGTTTGTTTGCCACATTAAATGTGGGCTGATTTATAGACTAATTAAACACCATGTCAGTGAGAGGAAGAGCTGGGCAGGAGAATATTCTGCCTTAATAAATCCAGAGCTGTAAATGCCTGAATTCACTGACGCCTGCCCAGAAATGTGCAGTGCCCACGAGCCAAGAAATGGCTCCTGCTTCTCGAAAATTCATCAGCAGGGGGTGATGACTTTTTTGGGTTGGTGTCAGCAGTTCTGTCACTGTCAGCCTGGATGCACCAGGAACCTGCTCTCAGACCTTTGTTTGCTGCTTCCCAAATGCCCAGAGGGGCTCAGGGGTGGAGGGGTCAGAGCCCCCGGGGTCCCAGGGGGGTCAGCAGGGCTGCAGTTCATACAGGGGGTGTCCCCTCCCCAGGAAGATGCTCCTGAGAGGTCCTGCTGGGAACCAGCTGATGGTGGGGTGGGAGGATGGCTGGAGATGTTTGGGTCCAGCAGGAGGCTGAGCTGTGTTTGCCACGGGATCACTAAGGTTGGAAAAGAGCTGTGAGATCATCAATCCAAGCATTTGCAGGCAGCACAGACACCCAGGCTGCAGGGACAGAGGGATATGGAGCTCTGGAGTGCTGGGTGAGTGATTCCTGGTGGGGCCAGGCCAGCCTGGAAAGGTCACTTTGTCAAGGACTTCATCACTTCTCACCCTTGTTGAAGCCTTTGAGTAGATGGGGTGTGACCTGGTTGGACAGTGTGGATTTGGGGGCTCTGGTGCTGCACAGCTCTGAGTGAGGGGCTGCACAGGGCTTTATTTGCCAAAGATGGGGAGCAAGAAGTGCCCTGGATGTCATTCATGGATGTCTCTCCATGTCCCACAGCCCGGGGGGGGCTGGGATGCCAAACCTGCAGCCAGTGGAGACCTGCTGGGTGGGTCACCAGCACTCAGGTGCTCTCCAGGGGAACTCACCGTGGCTTGTCTAACCCTAAACCTTTCCAGATCACTGTAAAATGCTCTGATCCAGGGATTTATCCCTGGCAGGGCAGCTGGGCTGGGGGAATGGGGCATCCTCGTGGCAGTGGCAGCAGGGAGGGGTCTCTGGCAGAGCTGCTGTTTCCAAGGGCCGGGTTTGTTTCCCGAGGGTTTGTTGTCACCAGTCTGAAAACCACAGGAGTGTTTGTGAACAGCTCTGTTAAAAACAGCACCGGCAGGGGGAAAACGAAACGTAAATAAAAACAACCAGGAAACCTCTGTTTGTTTATTAGAGGGGGAATAAATATTTGAGTGACTAAAGTGATTCCTGAGGCAGCTGGGGCAGCTGTCACAGGTTTGTCCGTGTCTCTGGGTGTTGGTGTGAAGCCAAACAGGCTAAATGAGAAGTAGTAAAAATCCCCTTTGCCTGTTGCTGGAAAAATGGCGAGTATTTTGTATTTTTGTATGTGTTGAGTGGTATTTAAGCTTGTCTGACCATCCCTGCCCCTCTCTGGAGCACCCCCAGTGCTTTTTGCCATCTCTGCTGTTTGCCAGAGGAGCACATTGACTTCCCAGTGCCTTTGAGGAGTGAATGCCCAGCTGTTAATGATGCCTGAGATTAAGTGGAAGCCAATTTTTATGGAGTTCAGGCTTAGAATTCTTGCTGCTTTATAAACTTCACAGGCATGAAATACTTTAGGATCGAGTTTTCCTTCATTTCCAGTGAAGGGGAAATAAGTGTCTTGGGACTGCACAGGAGGAGAAAGAAGGAAGTACAAGGCATAAATGTTTTCCATTTTTATTTAATGTCTTTCTGACCCTTTCAAATGATTCCTAATGCCTCTGAGCCCAGATTTGGGTTATGTTTCCCCTCCCAAGGTTATCACACAGAGGTGGTTGCAGACCTGGTGTGTAAGATGAGCTGTCAGGTTTAGGAGGCTTCTTGAGGGCTTGAATTTACCATCAGGCTTTGGCTGAAGCAAATGCTCCTGGTCTGAAGGGCCCCAGTGCTGAACTTCACCTGTGCTTGAGAAGGGTTTTCAAGGACATGTCAGATCAAAAGAGTTTTATTGTGTCTCGTGAAGCTCCAGATAAACATTCTGGGCGAGGAAGGCACCTGAGAGGAGGTTTCTGAGGGGGGTTGTTCTGTGCTTGCAGAGACCACAGCGGGTAATTCACATACCTACTCATCTTACAGAACTTAATTAGTGGCAATATATTGTTGTCAGAGTAATTAAAGCTTCGCCTTGATTAAAAATGGAAACCTGCCAGTTAAGAGGAAAGCTTCGGGTGACTCTGCCCGACCCCCGTCCCTGCTGACTCTGTGCCTCTCTCCCCGCAGGGCTGAAGGTCCGGGAGGTTTTCATCAACGTCACGAGGCAGCAGGTGGAGGATTTCCATGGCCCAGAGGATTACTGGTGCCAGTGTGTGGCCTGGAGCCACCTGGGCACCTCCAAGAGCAGGAAGGCGTCCGTGCGCATCGCGTGTGAGTGAGAGTTCGGCTGGGCTGGGCTGAGCTGGGCTGGGCTGAGCTGGGCTGGGCTGGGCTGGGCTGGGCTGGGCTGAGCTGAGCTGGGCTGGGCTGGGCTGGGATGGGCTGGGATGGGATGAGCTGAGCTGGGCTGGGCTGGGCTGGGCTGGGCTGGGCTGGGCTGAGCTGAGCTGAGCTGGGCTGGGCTGGGCTGGGCTGAGCTGGGCTGGGCTGGGCTGGGCTGAGCTGGGCTGAGCTGGGCTGAGCTGGGCTGGGCTGGGCTGAGCTGGGCTGGGCTGGGCTGGGCTGGGCTGAGCTGAGCTGGGCTGGGTTGGGCTGGGCTGGGCTGGGCTGGGTTGAGCTGGGCTGGGTTGAGCTGGGCTGGGCTGAGCTGGGCTGGGCGGGGCTGAGCTGGGCTGGGCTGGGCTGGGCTGGGCTGAGCTGGGCTGGGCTGGGCTGGGCTGGGCTGGGCTGGGCTGGGCTGAGCTGAGCTGAGCTGGGCTGGGCTGAGCTGGGCTGGGATGAGCTGAGCTGGGCTGGGCTGGTCTGGGCTGGGGGAAACTTATTCCTGGGGTCAGACACCACCAGCCAGCTCCTCAGGCACTGCTGTCCACAGCAGCCCTCCCTGGGGGACATTCTGGGAATATCCCAGGAGGCCAGGGGTGTCAGGAGAGGGAAAAATCTCCTCCCTCCTTTCTCTGAGGAATGAGCACGTCCCTGGCAGAGCTCAGGTGCCACAGGAGCTCTGCTGGTTCTCCCTGGGCTGAGCTCACAGTGCTTGGAAACAAATAATGTTCAGTGCTGCTCATGGAGACGTTTATGGAAGCACTGCTGAAGAGAATGAAATAATTCCCAGGCAAGGTGGGCAATGTTGCACTTCTTTAGCTCCAGAGCTGATGTTCAGTGCCCAGACTGGGCTTGTCTCTGTCCCCACGTGTGTGACAGGGAGTGTGGGCTCATAACTCACAACCAGCCCATCACTGCTGGAAAGGTGCAGAAGAGGACAATGCAATAAATGCCCCCATAGCCAGAGGGACAGAAGAGAGACAGAACCCAAATGCAATTGTGGCCGTGAGACTGTGGAGCTACTCAAAGCCTCATCCAATTTGGACCTTGCAATTAGATCTGTGATGGTTTTCTAACAGAATCAGAGCCTGAAGCCCCTCTTTGCCAGGCAGAGAATTCAGGGAATTGCTCCCCCCAAACGGCTGTGAACCCTTTTCCTTTAAATCACCACCCCAGGTCTTCCCTTTCCAGTCCTAGGAAATGAGGCAACAGGAGGGAGAAATGGTTCCTGGGAGGAGATGAGGGCAGCAGGAGAAGGCTGGGGAGGTCCAAATGAGAAACTCTGAAGGGTAACCTCCCAGGTGGTGTTCCAGCAATTCTTGATAAATCTAAAATGGTGTCTTTTAACAAGATAAACATTTAACAGGACGAAGTAAACATCTGAGAGAAGTAAAAAGGACAATGTGACAACTCCTCCATTTTACAAATGGCAGATTATTTTTTTTTTGTTGCTGGCTGATTCTGTTTGAATGTCTAAATAGCTCTAAATTCAATTTTTTATTTCACTGCATTAACTGTCATAACACTGAGCTAATAATTCCCCTGCACTGCTGAGCTGCAAAGGGCCTTTATCTGAATTGAATTTTTATTGACTTTTCTCCGCTCTGTGATTTCCCAACCCCCCAAAATGACAATTTGAGTCCAGCTCGGAGTGAGCAGGAGCAGGTGGAGCCACACTGGGATTTCAGGCTGTGGCACCAGCCCTGCACAGCACCCCCCCAGCTGCCACCCCAGATCCCATCAACCTCCCCCTGCTTCCAGAGGCTCTTCAGCCCAGCCCTGGAATGTTCTGAGTGCTGTGGCTGAGAGCTGAGCTCCTCTGCTGCCTGTTCTGGTGCCACTTGGGCTCGAAAGCTGTGGATTTTTTTATGGGAAGAGCAGCAACTCCTGAGGGCAGGGATGATGGGGACAGGCAGGGATGATGAGGATGGGCAGGGATGATGGGGATGGGGAGGGATGATGGGGATGGGCAGGGATGATGAGGATGGGCAGAGCTCCAGGCAGAGCTGCAGCAGGAGCCTGGAACCTCCCCAAATACCCAGAGCTCAGAGTGCCCAGGGCTCTGTGTTGTGCTGTCCGTGGGGAACAACCTCCCTGCTGGACCTGGGAAGTGGATTTCTGACAGAGGGAATCCCCTGTGGAGGACAGGGGATGAGCCTGGCAGGTCCAGTCTGGGACAGCACACACGACCCAGGATGTGTTCCCAGCACCTCTGGGGTGCACAGAAAGGAACTGAACACTTTTTTCCTTCCCCCCCTTTTTTTTTTTTTCTTTTGCACTTAAATCCCAAAGATTCTTGAGTTGTGAGTCAGGTCCAGAGTGTTGCAGCACTGTTACATTTCTCTGGAAAAGCAGGTGAGTATTTCTGTGTGATAGTGGGGGAGGCAGAGAAAATGAGAAGATGGATCTTGCTCCATTTTTCATCCTAATAAAGGCATTTGTAGGCACAGCTGCAGCCCGGCTGTTAATGAAGAGCTTTTTAAATAGAGGACTGGAAAAGATGTTGGTTGTCCGTGGGGAAAAAAAATCAACATCAACAGAGAACCACGAAAAGGAGAACCCAGGCACTGTGTGCAGCAGCTTGCCAAGACAAGTCTTCCTGTATTTTGTGTAATCTATGGAAGTGGGACTGCCTGGGAGCTGCTGCTGCATTTCAGCAGGTGTGAGCAAGGCAGGGAATGAAGGCAGTAAATCCACCCTGGGGAGTGTGAGACTGTGGGAAGACACCGAGTGTTCCCAGTGGAACATCCCAGCTCTCCCAGCACAGGCAGGAAGGAGCATTCCTGGGGTTCTGTTTCCCTCCCACAGCAAGGAGAACATCCCATATTCCCAGGCATCCCTGGGGCAGGTCTGGGATGTTGGATCCAGCTCTCCTTTGGGTCTGCTCTGGTTTGCCCAGACACTTGTCCATGGAAGTGCTGCCACCACATCAGTGTGGCTGAGACATTCCCTACCCTCAGCTGGGCTGGGCTGTCTGGAATGAAGAACCTTGGAATTGCTTGGAATTGCTCTCAGTCCTTCCCTACAACTTGCTGTGTGTGCAATCCAAAGGACACATCCCCCTTGGGATGAGCTGTCAGACCCTCCCCGGGCAGGGGGTGCCAGGAACACGGCCCACCCAGGCTTGGCTTCTCTCAGCTGGTTCTCCTGGCACCCTCAGAATTCCACAGGGTTGGTTTTTGCTTTCAATTCTCCTGTTTTGGAAAGGCAGCAGCTCCAGGGAGTGAATGCCCAGCTGGAACACGGGGAGGGGGGTTCTGGCACGGGCGGTGTCTGCACCCAGGTGGTTCTGGAAAGGTGGAGAAATGGGAACACAGCTGGAGGTGATGGGGTCTGGGCAGGAATTAGGAACACTTGGTTATCTGAGGACAGGCTCACCCTGCAGCCAGCACAGGGCTCTCGGGGCAGGAGTGGCCTTTGGAGGGGTGATGGATTCTGACAGGTTCCTGCTTTCAATCCTGCAGATCTGAGGAAGAACTTCGAGCAGGACCCGCAGGGGAAGGAGGTTCCCATCGAGGGGATGATCGTCCTGCACTGCCGACCCCCCGAGGGGGTCCCTGCAGCTGAGGTGAGGCTTTGGGGGGGCAGGGGAGGAGCAGGAGGGCTCAGCTCTCTACCCAAACCCGGGAGAGTTCTCTGAGAAATCCAGGTTTTGAGACAATCTCTGGTGTTTTCGTGCTTCCGAACCGAAAACAGATTTTTCGGCTCCTTTTCTCAGGGGTTGCTTTTCTCCTTGAAAAGTAAAAAAAAAAACAAAGGGAAAAGGCAAATCTAAAAATATTATGATGAATTGTTGCTGGAGAAGGGAAAATCTGCTGCAGAGAATAATTTGGTGGGTTTTTGCTTAGCTTTAAACATGCTTTTTTGTCATGGGAGTTGAATCTTAACAGGAAACTAATGGGGATGCCTTAAAATGGCCACGGCCAGGCTGTTCTGGCAGGGAGATGTTCTAAGTGGGTCTTGGTTAAAAATCTGCTACAGAGGCTTTAAAAACAACAAGAAAACGTTGTGTTTCTAATTGCATTCTGCAGGCTCTTCAACAGCTTCTGAGGAAGACAAATAGGTTCGCTCAGAAGTTATTTTTGCCCCTTATCTCCACCATCACCGGGGTTTGTTCTAATTGAGGGAACAAAAGGAGCGAGGGAAAATAAACACCAGAGAAATGTGTGTCTTTTAGCCAAGGAGGAGAGTGTTGGGCAGATGTCACTGAAAATAAAGAGGAGAAATGCAGCAGAAAGGGTTGCAAAGGCACTGCCAGTGAGGTGGAAATGGTACAGCCCCAAAGGAAAGTGAGTTGGAAATGAGGACGAATTTGTGTCCAGGTTTCTGATGTGTTTTACTCTGGCATTCAGGTTTCTGCTCCCACCTTCCCCTCAGCTGTGTTATTTTTACTTGTGTTTAATGTTTCTAGAAAAGTGGATGTTGTGTTACAGAGAATTGCCAGAATTACTGGATGTGTGCTCTGGTAAATGGATCTGTTCCATAGACAAAACAAACTTCCAGAGGTGCCTAAACATCCTTGGTCTGTTTGAGTTTCAGTGAGAATTTCAGGATTTATTGAACTACACAGCTTTACACTCCCCAGACAAACAGAGGCTCTGTCTTCTGTGGAAGCTGGGAATTATATCCGATGGAAGAGTGATATTTTAATTGCTTTCTGCAGATAAAAATGGTGGAGTTCCCAATAAACCCTGACATACTGATGTTGACAGTAAACTTGTTATTGCTGCTAATAAAGCCGGTAAATCTCACCAGGTCATATTTGCTTTGGCCAGTAACATTTCCCATAAAGGCTCAGGCTAATTCTGGGCCCATCAAGGTGAAGAGGCTGCTGGAAATAATTCAGTGGGTCCAGGTTAAACCAGTCCTGGCTCTGGGCTGGGACACTGAGCTCGAGGTTCTAAACTCTGCTGGTACCTTCCAGTGAAAGGTCAACCTGCCCTGTTAAACCCAGGGGTGAGAAAGGGCTGAGACAGCCCCAAACCCCACTCAGGGATTGTTCTGGGGGTGCTCAGAAGTGCAGGAGGTTTCAACCCCAGTGCTGGCAACAAACCCCGTGGTTCTGAGCCAGGAATTAATTTCATTAGAGTTTGGATGGAGCCCTGGATGAAAACACAAGGCTTGAAATAACTCTGGACAAAGGAGCTCGTCTTGTGTTTCATTAGATGCAAAGTGGATGCTAATTGTGGGTTGTGGTTGTTTGTTTGTTTAATCCACACTGGGCAGGGGCCTGGAAATGGGAACTGAAAACAAAGGGATCCCAGATTCCAGCCCCTCCTGTGTTCCCAGTGTGTGTCTGAGTCCCTTGGGAAGGGTTGGATTATTCCATCAAGTGTATGAGCTCAGGAATGTTGTTTCCCCAAAACCCAAACCCATTCCCTGTGTTTGCCACCATCCCTTGTTAATCCAGGTATTCCTGGCAGAGGCTGGGAAGGGCTGGGACAGGGGAACCTAAAACTGGATTGGAACCTCAGTTCAGCCCAGTTGTTCATGTGAACCTGCCCCACTGCCAAGGGTATAAATCTTCGTGCCTGGAATTGTTTTTCTGGATCTTGGGGGAGCTGAAGATTTCTTAAACCTGAGGCTGGAAACACTGAAAGTGAATGTTCCTCACCTACCCCATGGCTTAATCTGAAAATTCCTGTCATTAGTCCTGAAGAAGTGGAAGGCAGGGATATTTCCTAGGAATGGCTAACACAGTTTCCTTGGAATTACCTCCCCAGGAGGGAGAAACTTTCTTTCCCACCGTTCCTTTCCACATCTTTAGTCGCTCTCACCTGGTGATTTTAGCCACTGCTCGTCTGAAGCCCAGTGAGGGGCTCTCAGCAGTCCTTGGGGGGCAGAGGTGCTGTTTTCAAACCCATCAGCATTTCCCAGGTGTGTCCATGCCCTGGCTGTGCCTTTGGGCAGGAGAAGGTTTTTAGCTGAGCAGCAGCACTGGGGGCCAGCTCTGAGCCCCCCGAGGTGTCAGCACGGGCCAGTGGTGCCCCTCTTGGGGCTAATCCTTTAATGGAGTCAGTTGTTTGTGGGGTGGGAGGACACAGGGATGGAGATCAGCCCTCACAGGGAGGTGATTCTCTGCTGAGAATTCCTCCTGATGAAGTTTCGTTGGGAGAAACAGAACTCAGGGGGAGTGAGGCTCTCACGTCTCCTCACCAGCAGCAATGAGAACACCCAGATTAAATCTGCTTAAATGTGTTCATTTCTGCACACAGGAGGTATAAAGTGAGTTAGGAGAGGATGCATTAAAGGTCTGGATCCGTAGTTTAAGCGAGTTTAAAGTGTCTGTGGCTTAAAACTCGGCGTGGGTCAGTGAATTTCCCGGGAGTTGGAAGCTCCTGTGACACCGTGGCTGCTCTGCCCCCAGGGCTCAGTTTAGTAAATAGTCTTTAAGCTGAATAACATGTCAGTGAAAGCAAACAATCCAGGGATTACAAACAGGGAGCAGCAGGGTTTTAATTCTGGAGATGAGAATACAAGACCATTGTGCACACCTCTGCCTTGGGAGGGTGCTGGGGGTTTGGGGCTCTCTGGGTGCATCACTTACAGCACTAAGAGAGAAAGAAAACCCAAATCCTCGTGCTGGGCAGACAAAAAAGGTTTTGAATCCTCTTCTCATGCATTTACATAGCAAGCAGAGAGAGCTGGTGAGCAGCTGTGCTTGCAGGCATCAGCACCCAACCCAAATAAATTCAGTTTTTATGAGTTAAGCATCGAAATAAAAAAGAAAATTCAGCATTTAAATAGAACAGCTGAAAATCCCCTGCTGTGGCAAGTGTTGATTCAAATCTAACAGAGTCTCTGCTGGCACGGGCTCTGTGGGAGCAGAGCCATTCCTCTCACTATTGATGTGGAGTTGGCCTGGGGAAGAGTCAGTTCTGGCTCTCTGTCCCCCAGCAGCTTCTCCCCACGGAGATGTTTATTAATTGTGTGCAGCAGAGGCCTCCTTTGGCTCCCTGTGTGCCCTGGGGAGCAGTGGGGGATCCTCCTGGGATCAGCTGAGCTCCCAGAGGGATCCCCCTGCTCTGGGTGTGGTTCTGCTGCCAGGGGGGGACCCGGGCTGGGCTCTCTGAGCACCCCCCTGCATTGCTGGGACTGTTCCAGGGGAAGGGGTTCTGCTCTTCACTGGCAGGATGAGAATGAGAGGGGAGGGAGGGCTGAGTTCCCCCAGAAAATGTGGAGCTGAAGGTTGGGTTTGCTGGAGCCACACCTTGAGCCCCGTGGCTGATGAGGATCTGTGACTCCTCAGCAGGGCTGACCCTGCCCATCACACACAGCCCGTGGTTTGGGGACCACCCTGCAGAAATCCGTGAAGGGAAGAGCAGCTTCTCTATTAGAGGGATGTTTTTACAGCAGTTTGTTTGACAGGGACACGACACACGATGTGTTCCTCGAGGTGCATCGTCTGCTGCTCTCCCTTGGCAGTTCCCTCCCTTCACACAAATCCTGTTGCTGCAGAGGAGCCTTTACACAGCTCAGACAAGTGCAGGGTGTTATTGAGGTGGAGTGTTGCTCACCCTGGGGTTGTGCTGGTCTCTGGCTGTGCTGGTTTCCTGCTCTGCCCGTGTCTGTCGTGGCCCTGCAGGTTCAGTTCATTGCCCTGCACGTTCCCAGCAGACACAGCAGTTACTCAGGGGGCACTCCTGGGGCTCAGCACCAGGGAAGCCTCACGCTGCTTTTAGATGATTTTTAGAGCACAGCCTTGACCTGCAGCCTGGCATAAAACACACTCTGTGCTCGGCCTTGGCCGGGGTTCAGGTCCTGTGTGGGGCTCAGTGCAGTCCCAGGGATGGGAGGTGGGAACTGGAGCTCACCCAGCTCAGCCTGCTGGAAACACAGAGAAGGTGGGAGGGGGTGCCCAGCAGAGCTCAGGGCACTCTCTGTTTGCTCCCCAAGTTCTTGGGCATTTTCCTCTTTGTTTATCCCAGCCCTGGAAGGAGGCAGCTGTGGGGTCCAGCCTGGGGTCACCCAAACCCTGATCCCCTGCAGCCAGAGCTCAGCACAGGGGTCAGTCAGCAGGTGGGAGGGATGGAGGGATGGATGGATTTGCCTTCCTGTTCGTGGAATTCTGATCTTTTTATGGGCACTGCTCCATTTTGTGCAGCACAATACAGAATAAGACCTCTTGTTTCTTTTCTCCTATACATCTCCTCAAGGGAATTTCCTGGCATATGCATCCCTTATCTTCTCAGCTGACCTTTTGGTCTTCCTTTAAATAGGTTTTCTCCAGTCTGTGCTTTCTTCAGCTTCTTGAAACTCTTCTTTTTTTGGGGGGGGGAGGGAAGGCATAAAACATAATAGATCCTCCTTTTTGCAGTGCTTGACAAGCTTGTTGCTGCCTCTGTATGTGCTGAGTGTCAGCATCTTCAGCTCTCCTCCTTTCTGTGCAGTGCTTTCTCCTCACTCTGCCTTTCAATAACTCTTCTCTGAAGAAGTCAAGGCTCTCTGAGGTTATTTTTCTGTTGTTCTGCCCCAAGTGCAGTGGAGGTGCAGCTGTGGGTTTCTAAATAGGTCCTAAGCTTTGATCCCTGAGAAATCCCCGTTGTCCTGTGATTTTCTGGGTGTCACAGCCCTGCCATCACCACGATCCAGTGCTGCTCAGACCCATTACTCTGGCTGTCTAAAGCAGATTTGGTGGGATTTCAGATCCATAATGCTGGCAGGTTGGGAACCCTAATCACCCCTCAGTGCTTCCCTCTGCTCCTGCCAAAGGGTACTTTTCTTTCTGTGGTTTTAAGAACTCACTGAGCTGAGCTGGAGCTGTGACAGGACCGTTTCCCCTCGGAGTGGAGCAGGGAAGGATGGGGGCACCTCAGTTCTGTCACTTTGTGCAGCTCTGACCAGCTCAGGGGGAATCAACGGGGCTTAATAGATCCTGCAGCAATCAGCAAACAGAACAAACCACTCCACCCTCTCTGGTTCACTGCTGGCAGTTCCCCCTCCCTGCCTGGTTCCTTCAGTCCTGGTGTTGCTCCCTGGCTGTTGTCAAACCAGCTGGAACCTGGAGAATAGGCAATACCCATTTAATGAGGTCTGGGATAATCTCTGTTCTGTGTGTTCTCCCTTATTAGTGCTTCAGAGAGTGAAATATTAATTCTTTCTGGTACTGGAGCAAAAAAAAAAAGCTCTTCCTGTTGTAGCTGGTAATCCCTCAGCCAGGTGTTGTGATCTGCTGGAGGAGCATCACTGCTGCTCTTCCTCAGTGCCAAAAGGGCTTTGGATCCCTCCAGCTGTCAGGGGCTGCTCCTCTGTAATTCAGTGCACTTGGTAATCAGGTTTTTAAATGTTTCTTCAGTTGGACAGGGAGCTGCCACGTCCTGCTCTGAAATTCAGCGGCAGGAGGAGTTTGTGGCACCTTCCTGAGCCCTGGGTTTGGTGTGACCTTGGTGAGTCTTAAATGTGGAGAAGGTGTGAGACTGATGGTCCTGTGAAGTGGGGCTGGAGCTGCCCTGGGGTGGGTTAATAAACCCTGTGCCCAGTGCTCTGTCCTGTCCCTTAGAAATGTCACTGCCTTGGTGCTGAAGTGCCACATGATAGCAAAGTGTTTATAAACCTCAGGCTTTCAAAGAAACAAACCCAGAGCACACCCTGAGCTTGCTGGACTCTGCTTCTCTTTGCCAGGACGATGCTGAGGTGTCTGAGGTGAGACCTGCAGGGTGGGGTGGAACGTGGGATGAGCTGGGGGGAGCCAATCTGAGCAGAAGCTGATCTTAAAATTCATCCTAAATCCTTTCTTATCAATAAATACTCTCTGAGACGAGGTCTCTGAGTAGCTCAGACCTGAGCATTAGAAGAACTTGCAGCTCTTCCTGCACCTCCTGCCTGCTTTTGTTGGGGTGGGCTTTTCTTGTGGGGTTTGGGTTCTTTTTGTTTGCTTGGGTTTTTTTGGGGTTTTTTTTTGTTGTGGGTTTGTGGTTTTCATTTTTTCATAATAAAAGGACAGCTGTTGTGCTAAACTATTGCTGATAGTTTACTGTTACTGAACTATTACTGTTGAGTGCTCTGCAGAGGTTTGTGGAATACTCTAAAATATCTTTATCACATAATATATGCATATATTTAAGATTTAAATGTGTTGTATCCAGTGCTATTTTTTCAAATGTTTAACACAGATTTTTGACGTTTTAATGGACTGCTGTAGATGTTCCCAGGAATATCTGCCTGAGTTTCAAGGGTTTATTTACCACTGGAGCCTTTAATGGAAATGTAAAATCATTTCTCTTCTGGGCAGTACATATTCCATTGCAGGCACATCAACAAAATGTGAAACCCACATAAAATTCAAAAGCTGCAAGTATTCCAAGAGTGGTGAGAGCCTGTTTTACATGGGTTTGGGTATTTATGGGGCCTGCACACACCGAAATGGGAGGTGGAGGATAATGGGGCTGCAGTAAAACAGGCTCTGAGTTATGGCCTGCAATGAATCCTGCTCTGCTCCCAGACAGCAGAGGGTGATTGCTAAATGCAAACAGCCTGCACTTGTACAGGTGCTCACAGAGCTCGGCTCTTGTGTCTGGAATAGCAATATTTGCTTTACTTTTAAGGGGCATTAGCTCCAAGTGCAATAAATGGGTTTCATTTCTCACTGAAGACGTTTCACTTTCCAGCCCGAGCTGGGGTGTGTGCTGGGTGTCTCAGCTGTGATTTATCTGTTAGTTAGATTTAGGTTTTCAGCTGCTTTTAAGAGCAATCTCATAATTGTCATGGTTTCAGGTCTGGCAGAGGTTGAGAACTGTGTGACACAGGACCTGCTGGGCTGGACTGACCCCCCAGAATGTGGTGACCTGGTAACAGGTCTCTTCATTCTGCAGAACTTCCGCTCAGCTGAAGCTGTGTTGTTTGACCTGGGACTGCTCTGTAGAGCCATTGCTCAATATGCAGAAACAGAGCCTCAGATCTCCTGGCTCTGTTCATATTCTGGCTCATATTCTGGGTGAGTGAGGAATAAAAGGGCAAGGGGGGTGCACAGACCTGCAGTTCCATGAGCTGGGGGAGCTGGTTGTGCAGCTCAGGTTCATGGTGAGCTTTATTTTTTTTATTTTTGCTTCATTACAATCCCCCTTTTTTTTTTTTAATTGTTTCATAATTTAAAATTATTTTAAATATTTATTTCATTATTCAAAAAGCTGGGAACATCTGCAGCAGTCCAGGTGCCTCTTCTGCTGACTCTGTGCATTTTGCAGCTCTTGAGAGCATTTCAGTCCCTGCTCAGGTGCCCTTTTTTGGGCAGCACCCCTCGGGTGCTCTGTCCACAGTGAGGGCACGTGCTGCCTTCCAGGCAGACAAGGGAACTGTGGACGCTGTTTTCTTCCAGCAGCAAAAAAAAAAATGTTTGTTTTCCTTCTGAGATTTGACTTGTTGTGAATAAATCAATACAGCCAGGGGGGTACCGAGGTCATGGAATAGAAACACTGGAGCAAAGCACTTCTGAATTAGATTGCTGAAATGAAAAGAAAAAAGAAGGGAGATAACTTTGTAGTTCCCCTGAATAGATAATTCCTTTTTATACAGACATGTGCTTTGGGGCTTTTCTGGGTTTGATGCGCTGCTTTGCAGTGCTGTGTATTTTTCTGGTCCTGCTTTCAGAAATGTGCTTGATTTCGAATGCTTGAACATGAAAGGATAAGTTATGAGACTTTATCATTATGTTTATAATTATGCAGATAATTGTGTGAGAGGGTCCTACAAGGGTTTGGAGACTTCACTGTGATGTAGGTTTTGACTGAACGATTTGGAGGAGCATCAGTGCAAACAGCTTTAGGAGAAACCACGAAGTTGTGGATCTGGTGTTCTGTTGCGTTTAGTTTTCAGTGACACAACGTAAATGTTACACATTTGTTAACTAACAATGTATTTCTTTAAACGCAGAGTTTGAGGTTAATTGCTCTTTCCAATATGCACAAACCCGTGAGTCACTGATGGATCTAAAGGATGTTTCTGTCGGTGAGAGCTCCCAATTACTCTCTTGAAATTATCATATCTGAAGGGCTGCTAAGGAAAAAGAGCAACATCGTGTCTTAAAGATCCACCAGAGCTCTTGAGATGAGTCAAATCACAGCCTTGTTTGCTGTGATGGCAGAACAGGCTTTGGTTTCAATTACTGCAGAGCTGCCTGTGATGATTTTCTTATCTCCAGGGATTTCCCATGGATGTGGTTCTGCCTATCAGGATGCCACGTTGGCTAAACACTGCAAACAGCAGTGCCAATAATCTTATCTAAAAAGGGCTTTTTTTTTCAGTGTCAGCAGCACTTTTCATTACTTTCTAAATGTCTGGGCATTGAAAGCAGGGAAAACCTCAGTGACGTGGCACTGGGAGCACCTTCCCTGCCCTGGGCTCTTTGTTTCTGCCCATCCTAATCCACAGGGAAATTCCTGATCCACAAGAAACATCCAGTGTGCACTGCCTGTCTTAGGATGAGACCTGGGGGTCACACCACACCCTTGGGTTCTGAGTTATTCAGACACAGAGAAGCTGCAGTGGAGGCTCAGCTGCTCCCCCTCCATTGCTGGGCTTTGCAGGGTTTGAGCCTCACCAGCATCATTTAGTGCTATTTACCATAAAATAGCTGGAGCCAGGTCTGTGTGTGCACTGCCCCCCCTGCAAAGCTCCCAGCCAAGCCCACCTAATGACCTGTGGGTTCATTAGTGCTGATTTGTTCATTGTTTGTGCATGGCCATAAAAACCAGTTAATGTCAGACACCGATTCCTCCAGAAATAGGAATAAGGGCAAACTTCTCTGGGATCTGGTGATATCTTTAACAATCAGACAATGTACCATTAGCAGTGGCATATTTAGCAGTGGATCTTCATTGCAGTGATTTAAAATAGCCTGTCTGAGTCAGCTCCTTGCCCACCTTTCCCACTATAAATTGATACCCACGTCCAGGCTGTCACCTCTCCCATTATCCTGATTCTGATTTCATTTTGACTCACGCCCTCCCATGTCAGCCTGTGTTCCCTTCTCTGGGTTTTCCATCACTAGGAACGTTTGGCTGGGGTTCCAGAGCACACAAACAGCACAGAGGGGGCAGAGCTCAGAGGATGAGCCGTGCCCTGGAGCTGCCACCAGTGAGGATCTTCTCTCGTGGCTTCCCTTGCTGGTGGGGGTTTGTGCAGCCACATAAAGGGAGATAATAGCACAGAAAGTGGGTATTAGCAGCACTCAAGTTTTCAGATGATCCCTCTTGCAACAACCAAGTACATCCCTTCAAAGCAAGTGTTCCTCTGAGCTTCCCCCAGCACGGCCAGGAGCAGCCCGGGCTGATTTATGAGTCAGTCAGTGTGTCAGATTTGTGTAATGAGATTATACATTCAATCTAATGAAGGAAAAATATGCTTACCAGCCCAGTGTGACAGCAGTGTGATTAAATGATTGGGGAGCAGTGTTCCCTGGGTGGATTAATCTGAGGGATGCAGCAGGTACAGCCAACCTGCTTCCCGTGTCTGCAGCGCTGGGCTGGGAGATGGATGGGGGCTGATTCTGTTGGTGAAACAAGGATGGGATCATAAAGAGGATGTTTGTATCCACCAAACTGGCCTTTGTTCTGTGTTAAACTCCCACAGTGATTTAGTGCTGCTTGTTTGAGTCTTGGGGATGAAAGGAAGATAAAAGGAACAAAGATTCTGCCCTTTAATGCATCCCTGGACCTGTGCCCTGCCCATCCTCACCCAGCCCAGCTGTAACACTAAGCAAGACTTCTCCAGCTTGAATTTTTAGGAGCAGGAGTGTCCTGCTAGGTCTGAGAGAGGGAGGTAAGGAGGTGTTTGCTGCTTTTCCAGCTGAGAGGGAGACTGTTTAAAGCTGGGATCTTGACGATGCTACAAGAAACCTTTGTGTTGTCGTGAGTCAGGTGTTGACCTTTCCCATCTCCAGATCCTGAAGTGTTTATCTTGCATGGAGAGAGTAATTGATTGTCTCTTGAAGAGGAGCTGACATTCTAACTATATTATCTTTGATATATATGTACTCTGGGGATTGACCACAAGAGAAAGTCAGATGTTGTGTTTAAAGGGCAGGAGAGGATAAGCCAGAAACAGGGGCACTGAGGTCTTTTGTCTTCTGACCTGCCAAATTATCACGTGTGCCCACAAGAGCTGAGGGCTGTATTTGCTGCTGGTGGGTTTGTATCCTCAAATGAGATCACCAGAAAGAACCAGAAATTGAGTCCTGTGCAGCCAGGCCCTGGGATGTTTGAGTCACACTGAGCAGCTGATGAAGAATTAGTGCATCAAACCATTTCAGAGCCATACCCGCTCTCTGACCTGCTCTCATCTTCAAGGTTTAAATAATAAATGTTAAAATAAATAACTCAGATAAGTTTGGTATTAAAACCAGCCAAGCAAAAGTAATTTCTGCTGCTGCAAATAGGAACATTCTTTAGTCTTACAGGAGGTTCACCAGCTGTGCAGCCTCCCTCAAACCTGGCAGAGCAGCAGTGATTCAGAGCCAGGGGAGTGTTGTTTCCTCCTCTGGAAGTTGGGTCATTTTGCTCCTGGAATTTCATGGCTGATGCCTGCCTGTGGAAAGGCCAACACTGTGCTGGTCTGAGGGGAAAAAAAAATGCTCCTGTGGTCTCACCATGGGGCTCCAAAGCAGCCCAGATTTTGGGGTGTAACATTCTGTTCTCGTGGAGGCCACGACTGTCACCCCTGAGATGGGCAGAGCTTTAACCTGTGCCAGGAGACAGAGGCATGGCTGAGGTGGGATGGGGTTTATTTTTGGAGAAGAAGAGTTCTCTGACACCCATTGTAATCTACGTGGGATGGGGGGTATTAGCTGATCTTACTTTGATAGTGCTGTAAGCTGGTCTTTGATAATTGCTTTCTGTAATTGGAACAAATTTCTGATTATGCTAATTCGGCTGCTGCTGCCACCCAGCTCGGAGGGGCTGAGTTAATCCCCATCTGCCCCTGCACTGCCTTTGCAGATCATTCCCTGATTAGCCTTCCAAAGAAATGATGGGGGTATTTTAATTCTGAGCAGATTGAATTTCAGGGGGAAAAAACCCCAGATATCTTTATACAAACTTATGGTATATTATGGCAAGTTTTAAGTCTGGTTCAATATAGAAACATTTAAGATCTTCAGATGGACTAATTCTTAAAAAGAAAAGGATATAATTCTGTTACAAGCAGCTGTGTGACCTCCACTGGTGACAAAGGGAGGGGAGTTAAATGCTGATGAGTTTTGAGTCTACTCTTCAGAGGCTGCAGTTCAGCACCCTGCTGCTCATTTCAGTGTGGAGACATTGCAGATGCTTTGTTACCTTTATTTTCCTTGCTTGGTTTGTGTGTATTTGTGTGTGGGCTGGATTTTTCCAAAGGTCACATCCCTGCCAGTGACACCCATCTTTTGTCACCACGAGCCCTTCAAATTTATCTGTTCATCCCAGAAGTTCATCCCTTAGTTCTCCATCTTTGAAAGCACCCTCCTGCTGAGGCAAAGGCAGGGAATGGCTCGGAATGAGGCTGGTTTTCTTCAAGGGAGGGGGAGGCTGAGTGAGGGGAGTGCTGGCAGTGCCATCCACTCTGGATGAGAAGGAGAAGGCGCCGTGTGTCCTCCAGAGCAAACCCTGGTTTGATCTCACGTCTCAACACTTTGGTGTTTATGTTCTGTCTGTTTAATGTTCTCCCTTTGCTGTGATCATCATTCCTCTAAAGGCTTTGCTTCAGTGTCAGTGCTTTTCATTCCCCAAACCTCTCAGTCCCAGCGAACACGGGAGCAGAGTGTGCTCCCTCCTGGAGCAGTGACAGGAACGGGGACACTGAACCCTCCTGTCCCCAAAATCCCTGCCCTGCTCAGAGCCAACATGCAAAATCCATCAATGCCCTCGTGACACAGTGAACTCTGGGAGTGCTGGACGTGTTTGTTGTTGCTCTGAACATTTCTCTGCACAGAAAGTGCTTTCGGTTCTGAGCGCGGCCATCGAGTTTCTGTCACTTGATTTATGCTCCCGTGGCTGCTCCATAATTTAAATTGCATTCCTAATTTCTGTGCTGAAACCCCCTTGGACAATTAGGATTAAAGTTAACTGCAGAAGGGAGACTGAGCAGCAAACAGATTCCTTGGTTGTTCTGTGCCTCAGATCAGAGGAAAATGGAATGTGCTCCAGGAGATGCTGCTCGGGGAAGGGTTTGGCACTGCTGGCACAGGGGAGGTGTCCCTTGGCTTGGGGAAGGAGTGGCAGGGAAAGGAGTCAGAGCTGGATACTCTTTTACCCAGCTGTGTCAAATAACTGTTTAAGTCCATGGTCCTGGTGTGGGATAAAGTGCCCCAGACCCAGAATCTTTCCTGGGTGAGTCTCCAGCCGTGGTCCAGGACACGGGGGGATGGATCCATCCCTCCCACACCCCCTGTCCCAGCCACCCCACACGAGTGATGCTCCTGGAAGGGGAACCTGCTGCCTGGCACGGGCTGTAATTGGCTTTGCTGGTCAGCTTTTGCAGCTTTGTTTATAAACTGGAAAATCCACAAATTGCAGACCATCTGCGCAGAGCAGAGCGCTAATGAGTGCCTGTAGCTCCCGAATCCATAAGCTCATTACCATGAACTTCCAAGTCCTTCCACAAGTTACTAAACAAGGTTATTCATCTGAACTGAGCTGAGAAGGGTATTTGACTCCAGGGCCCAGCCATAAACTCCTTCAGGTCCAGAAAAGCCATTAAAATAACTCACATACCTTCAGCCTTTTAGTAGAATTGGTTGATTTTGCTTCTATTTTTAATTTTTCTCTTCTGTAAGAGCAGCTTGCCATGCCTTAACTATTTGTTTTTAATGTTTCAAGTGGAGAAATGCCTTGCAGATGATTCCTGGGGCTGCTCAGAAACATGTTGGTCGGTGAACTCGAGAAGATGCATTGAAATATATTATACACAGCATCTCATGGTGTTTATGTGCTGTGACAGCAAACATTAATGGCCTCTGTTTTAAGGATGTTTATGGAAATTGGGAATCTGTTATGATGACTTGGCTCTTCCACTGTTTGTGGTGTCAAGCAATTTTGTCTGTAGTGTCACTTCAGTGTCTCTTTACTGACAGTTCAGTGTCTCTCTGTTTCTTCTCAAAAAAGTAGAATTAATAATACTTCTTATGTGCCATCCCACCCTAATATGAACCTTAACTGGCAGTTGTCTGCTTGTTTGACCACATAAAGCACGGTGCACCAAGAGCAGTGCTTAAAAATATTTCTTATTCTGTCTTGGTTGAGATTTTCCTCCGTGTTCTTTGAGCAAAGATCAGCCTTTCTGAGTTACCAATCAAAGGAAGTATTAACAAGATTAATGAGGTGATTAGCCCAGGTGCTTTTGTTTTGAGAGCCTCCTTCAGGCTCTGCTCTGCTCCTTCCCCGGGCAGGTGGAGTGGCTGAAGAACGAGGAGCCCATCGACTCCAACCTGGACGAGAACATCGACACCAGGGCCGACCACAACCTCATCATCCGCCAGGCGCGGCTCTCGGACTCGGGCAACTACACCTGCATGGCTGCCAACATCGTGGCCAAGAGGAGGAGCATGTCTGCCACCGTGGTGGTGTACGGTCAGTGCCAGGGCTCACCCTGGGCACTGGGGGGTCGGGGCTCTCCCTGCTGCACAACTCGGTGTCTTTAACACCCCGGATCCCGGGGCCGTCAGGAGGAGCTCCCCTCTGGTGGGATTTGCTGCTGGGTGTCTCCTGCCCCCCCCGGCACGGCCTGAGCCCCGTTTTGTGGGTTTGTTTTGCAGTGAACGGGGGGTGGTCGTCGTGGACAGAGTGGTCCAACTGCAACGCCCGCTGCGGTCGGGGTTGGCAGAAACGCTCCCGGACCTGCACCAACCCTGCCCCCCTCAACGGGGGGGCCTTCTGCGAGGGCATGTCCGTGCAGAAGATCACCTGCACCTCCCTCTGCCCCGGTGAGTCCCCACTGAGGGTGTTGCATTGGCTGGGACGGCTTTTGGTGCTGGGCAGAGCTGGGCTTTGAGAGAAAGGAAGGGGGAAATACAGCCCTGCTCGGGCTGGAGCTCAGAGCCCGCTGTAGCAGCACTGACAGGCACCTGTGGTTCCTCACCATGCTGTGATTTACACTGACAGAACACTCAACAACAAACCAGCAACTGGCTCAGAGTGAGAAATCCTGTAACTGGGGGGGTGCTGGGGGAGTGGGAAAGGGGGAGCTGATTTCGGTAACACCAGGAAGATAAGCACAAAAACCTGAGATAAGAACTTCACTTAAAAGTGTTCTCTAGCTGGGAGAAGTTTGCTTTCCAGTGTACTAAACGCGGGGTTACGGGGGAGAGATGTGGAACAAGCATTCCTGTGGGACCTGGAACCGCAGCAGTGCTGGTGCTGACGCTGGTTTTCCTTCCCCCCCTTGGCAGTGGACGGCAGCTGGGAGGTGTGGAGCGAGTGGTCTGTGTGCAGCCCCGAGTGTGAGCACCTGAGGGTCCGCGAGTGCATCGCTCCCCCCCCCCGCAACGGGGGCAAGTTCTGCGAGGGGCTGGGCCAGGAGTCAGAGAACTGCACCGAGGGGCTCTGCATCCAAGGTGAGCTGGCACCGAGCTGGGGTGGCCTGGGAGCAGCGGGGCTGGGATGGGAATGTGGCACCTGTGGTTCCGGGGGGCTGCGCGTGCCAAGCTCGGGATCCGCGGTGGTTCCGGAGCCGCCGGCTTTGCCCGGCACCTGCTCTGCCCAGGAATGGTCAGATGACTCTAAAAATCCAAGCACAGGGGGTTTGCAGTGTGTAGCTGTGGCCACCACCACCTGGCCCACGGGATGTGCCCCCTCAGCCTCCTGCCTTTCCTTGCCAGTCAACGGGCAGGGCACCGACAGGGAACTCCTGGTGCAGGAGCTGCTCGAGGTCAGAGTTTACTCCATTTATTGCCTTTAACACAGGAGTTAAATACAGGCAAATCTGCAGCTCCCTGGGAAAGGATTTGCCCTTCCTCAGTGTCTGGAAAGCATCTGGCACTTGGTGGCTGCTACTATCAACAAACAAGTGGGAGCCAGGAAAGGAGCCCTGCAGCTGTGGCAGGGCTGTGCAGGGAGGAATTGGCACCTTCATTCCAGCCCTGAGCCTGCTCCCTGTCCCTGTGGAGGGACTGTCACCTTGCCAGGGGGAATGGCAGCTGTGGGAGCAGTCAGGAGTGCCAGGGCTGAAAGATGTGAACAGGAATAAGTCTGCTTTTGCTTGATTTTGTATTTAACTAGTCCCCTGTCTTTGTTTCTGTGGTCCTGCGTTGCCCCGAACTTTCTTTTTTGCCCTGAGATTTTAGTATTTTCCTGATGGCAGAGAGCATCCTGTGTATTTATTCAGGCTTCAGAGACACTTCCACCTGAGACCTTAGATGAGATCTGGTTGGGTTTTGGTGGGAGGGGGTACCCAGCACTCCTGCTGTTTGTCTCTCACTCTGTGATCAGGGTCAGTCTGGCCCTTCTCAGGGGTCACAGGATGGTGCTGAGCTTGTTGCTTGTTTCTCAAGACCACTGTGATATTTACTGCTAATTCCAGCAGTGCATTCCTAGGAGCTATTCTGGGATAAAGCCCTCTGAAGCTTTATTATATAATCAAAGAATCCACAGGTTGGTCAAATGAAATGAGAGGGAGAGGGTCTGTGTGTTTGGGGTTCTGTTCACAGGCGTGGCACCAGGACAACGTTATTTTACCTTTTTTTATTTTTATTTTTTTTTTAATCATCTGGTGTCTGTGTCCCCTAAAGCAAGGCTGGTTTTCATGGTAGGAGAGATAAAAGCTGCCTTGTGGAATTCCCAGAGGGGAACTCTGTGTCAGTGCATCCATCCATCCCTGTGCCTTTGTCTGGGTACCCAGGGCAGCTGGGTCAGCTCTGCCCTCTGAGCTCTCTGAGTTTCAAACATCTCATCCCCTCCTCTGCCTGGGCCAGGCAGTGCCAGGGAGTGTCCTGTGGAATCATAAAATCATGGAATGCTTTGGGTTGGAAGGCACCTTAAAGCTCATCTCATTCCACCCCTGCCACGGGCAGGGACACCTTCCACCAGCCCAGGTTGTTCCAACACCTCCATCCCTGCTCCAAAGGCTGTGTTTCCATATGGATTCAGCTGGACTGGAGTGTTCAGTGTCTCCTGGTTCTTCCCCCCCCCGAGTGTGATCCTGTTTCTCCTTTATGGGTCGAGCTGCACGGGTGTACTTGTGTCAGATTATTTTTAGGACTGTAATTGCTTTCTCAGCTAATAGGAATTGATGCAATTACCCTATTTTTTAAAAATCTTTTTTTCCCCCTGCTCATCTTCCAATATGTGCCTTTCCTGCTCTGCCTCTCCTCCCGTGGGGAATCGTGGAGGAAATGCAGCCCTGTGCTGCAGAAAACTAATCTCTTGGAGGTTATTTATCAGGCACAACTTGTTAACTTTGTTCCTTTCGTGAGGCAAAAATAGAAATGAGACCTTCCTTTGGTTAAGGAATAAGAACTGGAATGAAAAAGTGAGGATGAGAGTGGAGGGTGCCAGGGAAGAATCCGGGGGATCCTGAGCTGGCAGAGGAAACACTGATCCTTGGGATGGATGTTGGAGTCAAGGAAATGGGGATAAAACAGGGGCAGCCCTTGGGTTCTTTGATCCCTGACAGGAGGATTTGGAACATCCCTGTCCTCCCTTTGCTCCTTGATGCTCTGGATGGATCCCAGTGGTCCAGCCCTGGACTGAGGAGCAGCTGGAAGTGCTTTTCTTCCAGGGAATTTCTTCTCCCACTTGTAACAGTTGGATAAATGCAAACGTGGATGCAAAGGAAGAATTATCTGGGGTTTGATGCATAGCAAAGATTGCCAGGGCTGCCAGGCTGGGAGGAAATGGGGATTGACTCGTGCAAAGGTGGCTTTGGCTCCACACAGCCCCAGGAACTCACTGGTTCCCTGCACATTTGTTCTTCCAGTGTTTATTCCCTCCCAGTATTCCCAGTAGAGTCCTTCTCCGTGGTGGAATTCTCTCTTGCAGAGGTGAAAGCTTTTTCTTTGCCTAATAAAAAGAGAGGGGTGTTTTTTTAAGAGGTTTTTTTGTTTGTTTGCTTTACTTCTATCTGTTTGCTTTAAAGTTATTTTGTCGACCTTCCAAACCTATTGATTTCTTTTCCCAGCGCCCAGAACACAAACAAACACTTGGGCCATAAACAGCCCGACCCCAAACGTGTGTTACTGAGGCAGCAGAAATCCCAGAGAAATTCACTTCCCATTTTCCAGCCAGCCCTGGGTTCCTTTGTCAGGCTTTAGGTTATAAATGGTAACTGTAATTATGACAAGGGAGACAGAGAAGCCTCATTTTTGAGAGCTGCAGGCCTGATAAAGCCAATTTTATCCTATATTTGCATATGTATGGTGGTACATTGGTTCTGTATGTTCTTATATACACTTACAGATGTGATTATTGGGGTGTGTTTAGGTGCATAAATATGGATATACTTTACATTTTTGTATTTTATGAGTTACTTTTAAGTGTCCATCACTCACCTTCCCATATATCAAACACACAGAAGTCATTAATTCTGAACTGACTCTTTGCCAAGTGATCCACTGCAAAGTATTGAACTTCCTTCTTGCTGAGATGTAAATAAATAACAGCATCCAATAGAGCTAATTCAAATACTCGAATTAACCAAGTGAGAAATTACTGCAAAGAAACATCCTGAAAGGGATTTAGAAAAAAATAAGATGAAGAGAAAAATATGGACAACATAAAATATTCATATTGTCAGCAAACGAGGAGAAAATGTTTCATTTATAGAGTGAGACAGAAGCAATATAGGAAATAGATATGCTCCATATAAATTTATTAAGTGCAACTTTCTCTCTCTCTCTCTCTTTCTCTCTCTCTCAGATAAAAAACCTCTTCATGAAATAAAATCCCAAAGTAAGTTGTTTTTTTTCTCTTGTAAATATGATTTTTCTCATCTTCTCTGCCATTTGGTTTATTTGTTCAGGATCTAAGTGCCACAGAAGGTTTTATAAAAGGCTTTAGCATCTGCTGAAAGTGTCTTCTGAGCACCTTTGTGATCATAGGCTTTGGTCTGAAACCAGAGAGGTGATCAGTCCTTAGCAATTTGTGTCTGACTGCAGGAATGCTCGTCCTGGAATGGATCTCCTGAGCCCTTCTGATTAGGAAAAAAAAGGAATTAATAGAGGAGTTTGGTTTTCTTGCTCCAGATCCGGTTCCACTCCTGGCTCTGACCTTGCTCAGCTCCCTCCAGTCTCACCTGCTGAGGGGGTTCCCGTGTCCAGAATGTCTGGTCACCCTTTCTGGGCTGCTCTGGGGGTCCCTGTCCTGCCCCCCATCCCTGCAGCCCCAGCTGGGGGTTTGGGCTCTGCCCCAGGGAACAGGGGATGGATGAGAGGGAACGGCCTCAGGCTGCACCAGGGGAGGTTCAGGTTGGGTGTTAGGAAAAGCTCTTCATGGAAGGGGTGGTCAGACCTTGGAAGGGGCTGCCCAGGGAGGTGCTGGAGTCCCCAGAGCCATGTGGAGGTGGCACCTGGGGACGTGGCTCAGTGGTGACCGTGGTGCTGATGGTTGGGGTTGGTGGTCTTAGGGGGCTTTTCCAACCTTAGTGGTTCTGTGATTCCATGATTTTTGCATTCCTGGCTCTTAATCATTTGTAAGGATCCCCAAAGTGGAAGTTAGGGAGCTCAGAACCGTGCTGGGGTTGCCTTGGCTGCCTCAGCATTTTTGGGTTTGGCCTGTCTGTGTCTCCCCGAGTCCTCCCCTGCTGGTCCCCGTGGCCAGGCTGTGCCACAGCTTGTGTTCATCTGTGCACCTCCCCTTTGACACAGGATCTGGAAAGAATACCAGTGAAATCACTTGATTTTCTGATTTATCCCAAAAGCAGCTTTAATGGAATTGATTTTAGCCCAGGAGACACCTGGGGAATGCAAGGGCTGTGTTGTAGCTGGAGACATAAAGCACAGCTCGTTGCTGTTCAGCAGAACAGGGCCTTGGTCCAGGCCTCCATGAGTCATCAGTGATGCAAAATCAAAGCCAATTATGAAGATAATTGAGAAACAACCTGTTCTACTCAATAACCTCTCACACGAGTCTCTGACTTTTGCTCCTGGTGCTCCAGGACTGGCTCCAGGTGGGAAGGGAGCCCAGGCTGGGCTGGGAGGGAGGGATGGAGAGCAGGGAGCAGGGGCAGGGCTGGGGCTGCAAGAACCTCTCAGATCTGCTCCCAAACCCTGCTGGTGGAGGGGGAAGGGTGTGCCCTGCACAGCTCCTGGAAAGCACTCCTCGTAAATGAGATAATTTAATCAATTACTGTTCCTAATGTACTAAACCAAATGTTTCATTTTCTGCTCCTGCACATCTTAAATTATCTTCAGGTGCTTTATGAAACTTAATCATAGTTAATAGAAACTTCATTACCATCAAATGTGCTTTCAATAAATGTTGTGTAACAGTGTCAGGAGGTGGAGTGAAAAATAGGCTGCAATTACCACAAACATGGATCCTGGAACCCAAATGGATAAAAATCGTGGTGCTTTGCCAGAGTCCCTCCCGGCTCCGGGCTGGGAGGATGCAGCTCATTAAATAGTAATTGGTTGGCTATAAATGTTTTCTTTCCTAGTTTGTTTGTTTTTCACTTTGTTCCCTTCTGGGAAAACATAAAAGCAGAAATTCCCCCCCTCCCCAAATTTCCCACGCTGTCCTTTTTATCATTAATTTCTAGTCTTCCACGAGAGGAATTCTCTGTAAGAAAAGAGAGAAAGATGAAGAGATTAAAATTGCTTTAAAAAGCCAGCAGTTGTTTGTAAAGAAATACTGACATCCTAAATCAAGGGGGAAGTTTTCCTTCTCATGGAGCTCTGTTCCATGGGAATAATTCAAGGAATGCCACGTCCCTCTTGTTTTGCTCTTTTAACAAAAAGCTGTTTGAAAATCTGCTAAATCCTGAAAGGGAGATCCTTGGCCTCTGGGCTCTGTGTGTTGCTTGGGGTTTGTGGTGGGTTTTTCCCCTCACAGTGGGACAGTTTTGGGAGCACCTGAGTGACCCTTCCAGGTGTCCCCTGGAACAGAACCACGGTCATTGTCCTAAAAGAGAAGGAAACTCAGAAAGAATTAACTGTAAGAGGCTTTAATCATAGAATTTATAGAACAGTGTCAAAGTCAAGTTCTGAGGATACCCAAAAGTATTCACCAAAAGAAACTTCTCTTTTACTTCTTCTGGTTGTTTTGAATTCCGTGTTCTCTCTCTGCTCTTTAACCAGGTACAACGTTATAAAAGTAGAGGTAGAAGAGGTAATTCAGATTTTCAGCCCTTTCCTGCTTTGAAGTAATGATCAAAATGGAAGCCCTAAAGATGCTTTGTGGTGCAGCAACCACAGCTCACTCTGCAAAGAACCCACTTGCTGTTGGGTTTCTCCTCCCCCTGGGCATCCATCACATCCCTTCTATTGCCTCCTTCGTTGTACTCGTTACCTGCCAAAATTATGTCAGCAATAGAGTCTCATAATTAATTCCCTGTAACAACAAAGCAACTTGGGAATAGTAAACTGGAAGAAATAGAAGTGTAATCAGTGTCTGTGCTTCCCTTTCTGCACCTGATCCTGGAGAGTAAAACCAGTGTGGGATTGAGGCTTTGGATTGGGGTTTGGGTTGTCTTGGTGTGACCCTCTGGGTTTGTGTTTCCTTGTCCTGTCTCCCATCTCCCATCCTCAGTCTCATTTTGCACTGTCAGCTCACAGCTGACTCTCTGCAATTCTCAGCTGCACCAAAAATGCTTAAAATTCTCTTGACAACATTTTTCAAGGTGGGAAGGGGGGGGGGGGTCTGATGAAAAAAGAATGCTTCAGAAAGAAACCTTTCTCTCTAGTAATTGGTTCAATAGAACAGTGTGGCAGTTGAATTGTTCTGAGAAGTTGGATCAGAGCTATTTTTAAGTTTATTAATGTGATTTCCCGTCCTGACCTGCCACAGAAGGTGGATTTCTTCTCAAAGCTGATATTTGCACGCAAATTTCACGATTATTTTTTTTTTTCCCCCCCTTCTCAGCAAGTTGTGAACGTGTTAAAAGCAGGACCCTTTTCAGTCTGAGGTTATTTGGAAACGCAGCAGAATTTTCTTGGCTAAATAATGGTTCTCATAAAACTGATTCCAGGACATTTGTTTTGGGTTGAAGGGGGTGCTGGGTTTCCTCTGCTGCCTCGGGTGAGGAGCAGCCTGTGCTCAGCCCCTCCCCAGGACGTTCAGCTCGGGCTGCTGTCGCTTGTGGAAACGCTGCTGGAGGTGCTCATTTCTTTCACTTCTTTCATCCCAACCCTTCTGAAATTCCGGGATCATTTTAAAAAAGCTCAGCTAAAACAGAGTTATCTGACTTCCCGCAGGAAAGTGCAAGGCAAGCCTCCTCCCAAACAGTAATTAAGTAATTTCGATAATTGGCTATTTATTAAACGCTGATTTTTAACTTTCCGCCCTATTTCTGTGCAGTGCAGCTCGTTTATGGGTTCTGAGCAGTCTGGATTCCCCAGTTATTTTTTTTTGTCACTGTCATTTGTTGTAAATAAATGCAGTTTGTGTTCCCAGGGCCTCTCCCGTGCCAGGAGGAGCCCCCCCAGCAGGGAACAGCTGATGCCCAGGGTGAACTCGTGGCTCTCTGCCCCCAAACTGGAGCTGGGCATTGAGGGAACCATCCAAGGACCCACTAAGGGCACTTGCCAAGTAATTTAATTTCATGCTAGGCTGTCCCAAATCCCAGCAGACCTAGAACAGCAGGGCTGGATATTTCAATTATGGAATATTGCAGTCTTCATTTGGATCCGTTCGGGCACAGCAGGGGATTCTGTTTCTCTGCTGTCAGAGTTTGGAGTCGTAGAAAACTTGGTTGTGGGTTCGTGTGTGGGCACAGCCATGGGCAAGGTTCAGTTTCCAGCCTGATTTTAAAGGCTGAAGGTGCTCCCAGGGATGTTTGGGAGTCTCCTCAGCCCCGCTCTGGGCTGGGACAGGATGGAGTGTTCCTTCCTAAAGCTCACGCAGCAAGGAGGAGGAGGAAAGGGAAATCTGCACTCGGGTTCTTCAGAGGATCCATGACCTCCTGGATTAGCTCCAGAATCCAAACCTAGAACTTGCACATCCCTGGAAGAGCCAGCAGGAGATGAAAGTCCTGCTGAGCCCTCCTGGCTGCAGCTCCTCGTACTCCCTTTGAGGCTTGAGTTCCACACTTGAGTGATCTCCGGGGGGCTGGAGCGGGAATCGATGGCCCAGCTCAGCCAGGAGCTCAGAGGGACAAGCTCTGCTGCTGTCACAACCCACCTCTCCTGTTTTAAAACCTGCAGGGGCCACGGTGGCACCCCTGAACCAGAGGAATCTCTGCTGTGTGCAGTGACCCCTCAGGAACCTGCTCCTGCTCCCGGGTGGTCGCTCCCCAGCGCTCTCCGTGCTCCCGGGACCTGCTCCGTGCCGGCATCTCCCACTCCTGTCTGGCTGTGGCTGCCCAGAGCCCCCCCTGCTCCTTCCAGCCGACATTCCTGACCCTGGGCCCTCTTGTTCTTCCCCCCAGACCTGGAGACTGCCAGTGACATCGCGCTGTACTCGGGGCTGGGGGCAGCAGTGCTGGCCGTGGCCGTGCTGGTGGTGGCCGTGACGCTCTACAGGCGCAGTCAGAGTGAGTACGGGGGGGGATGGCATTGATTCCTTCATTGATTCCTTCATTGATTCCTTCATTGATTCCTCTGCGCTCCCGGGAGCCTCCAGGCATTTCATTTTAAGGCAGTCAGACAAGGTTGGTGCCCTGGTTTCGTGTTTTCCTTCCCCCCAGAGCTCCCGCTGCACACACATGTTCGGGGAGGGTGTCCTGGCTGCAGGGACAGGACCTGGTGGTTGGAGCTGCCTTTGCCACTGCCCTGCCCTGGCAGCTTGAGCAAACACAGAATCCTTCCTGACCACGCTCCAGAGGCTCTAGAAACCCTGTCCCAGCTTTTACACTGACTTAGGAAAAGCCCAGACTGAACCAAGTCAAAGCAAACCCAGGCAGCACTGTCTGTGGTTCCTTCCTGTTCAGGTACAGACCTTTTCTTTACTCCAGGAAGAGTGGTTAGTTAGTTACTGATAATTTGAGAACTGATAGTTAGTTACTGATAATTTCAGAACCCCAACTTGTAGGTTGTAGCACTGAGGTCTGTGGGAAATAAATGGGTGTAAAAACCCCCTGAAGCCCTAAAAACCCCGCCAGTGCCATGAAATGTGGACAGAACATTCAGTGAAGGCAGCTCTCGTGTTTTCTGGAATGTTATTTCCTTTGGACAGACAGGTGGGGAGGGACAGGAACGGTGATGAAAACAGAATGTTTCCTGGTTCTGTTCTGCCATTCTCCCCAGCCCAGGCTGCCTGCAGTGGGTGGTGTGTTGGTGGGGTGTGAAAGCAGCCCCATGTCTCTGTTCCCTCTGCAGAAAAGGGAAATATGTTGCAGAGTTTGTCTGGGGCTTTTTTTTTTTTATGTTGTTGTTTTTACAGTTTCTTTCTGTCGTGGGGGACATTTCTCACCGAGCAGGACTTGCAAGGAACTGGGAAAAGGGCCGGGTAGACAAGGATGTTTGAAGGAGGTTCAGTCATTCATTGCCAAACCCAAGCCTTTAATTAGAGCTGTGCAGTTCTCAGTGACTCTCACACGGGGACTTTTCCTTTGTGGTTCAGTTTAAATCTTGTTCTGAGTCTGGAGAATTGTTCATTTGACCCGATGTTTAAAGCCATTAGTTCTGGATGCTCTGAAAATACCTGAGCACACCAATCCCTTAACTTATTAGTTCAGTTTCAGTAACTTTGGGTTCTCTGTCTATGGGGCTTTTAAATGAGAGTATTTGTAATCTATTCAGCAGGAAAAAAAAAAGGCCAGTTCTCTGTTCAGTTTGCTGAGAAAAGAGAGCCCAGTCCTGACCAATGGACAACAGATTAGTGTGATCCAAACTTTATTCTTCGGAGAAATGTGTTTATAATGTTGGCAAACCATCCTGCAGTCCTTTAAAGGGATCAAGTGTTCAAGGATACAGTACAGATAATTTCCAGAAAAATAGTTACTTTGGAAAACTTGGATTTACAAAAACTAAGCAACCGACTGAACAAAAAAATCCTGCCACAAAACCAAACAAAAAAACCCCAAACCAGCTTAAGGATTCAGGCCCTAAATCCATCCATTCCTTCTCTTTTTTTTTTTTTTTTTTCCCAGAGTGTTTTGTGAGCTTAAAGGCCCCTAAATGAATAACTGTGATATTTTTCCCCCTATTACTCTTGTCCCACTTTCTTTTCAGCCTGGTTCCCCTCAGGCAGGAAGTTATCATTTGGTGTGAGCTCTCAGAAAAGGTCTGCAGGAAGCTCTGCTTTCCCCCGGGGGGGGGTTTGATGTAAGGGGGAGGAAAAAAAAAACCAAGAAAAGAAAAAGGCAAACGCACAAACTTGAATCCAAGACAAAAGGAAGCTCCTTCTTGGGTTCCTGCACTCTGGAGCTGCCTGGAGTGTGGGAAACAGGGATGTTGGAGCTGTTGCCTCATGGGGTTTTGTTCTTTAACGTTGCCTGATGGGGTTTTGTTCTTTAACGTTGCCTGATGGGCTTTTGTTCTTTAACGTTGCCTGGTGTGATTTGGAGCTCAGAGAGGGTGAGGAAGGAGGGGCAGGTCACTGAGCAGATGGGAGGGCTCTGGAGGGCTCCAGAGGGGACATTCCAAGCAGTCACGAGCTCCCTGCTCCCTCCACAGGTAACTCCCTGCTCCTGAACTCCTCCATGCAGCCCGACCTGACCGTGAGCAGGACCTACAGCGGCCCCATCTGCCTGCAGGACCCCCTGGACAAGGAGCTCATGACGGAATCCTCCCTGTTCAACCCCCTGTCCGACATCAAGGTCAAGGTGCAGAGCTCCTTCATGGTGTCCCTGGGGGTGACGGAGCGGGCGGAATTCCACGGGAAGGCTCATCCCGGGACCTTCCCCCACGGGAACGTTCCCCACCGAGCCTTTGGGACCGTGCAGGGCAGGAACAAGGCCGTGTACATCCAGAACCTGGCCTCCATCTCCACCACGAGTGAGCTGAGAACCACGGCCCTTTTCGGGCACCTGGGGGGTCGCCTGGTGGTCCCGAACACAGGTGGGTGGATCCTCCCTCCTTCAAAAGCACATAAAAGAATTATTTCAGATGAGCTTGATGTAGTGTTTTATAACTAAGTTTTTAAAAAAAAAAGGCGAGGAAAGAAGAAGTGGGGGCTCCCTTTAATGCAGATTTTGGGAAGTAGGGCATGTTGCCCACACAGGAGATGAGTGATCAGAAGAAAGCCTGGGATGAGGAGGAAGGAGGCATTATGCCTATTTGAACTGTTTTAAATTACTGCCTCTCTTGATGTCTTCAGCATGAAAGCCACATTAATCAAAGCTGCTGCTTGCTTGGATGCTGATCCAAAGGAAGGGCTCCCCGGGAAGGGGGTCGATGTTGGATCAGCATCTCATCTGATGGGCTCACATTCCAAGCAGCCTCTCCAGCTCCCACTGCCAGGCTGGGGGTCAGCAGCAGAGGAGGAGCAGCCAGCCCTGCAGAGCAGCCCCTGCTCCCCACAGGGGCCCTGGGGGGGGATTTTGGGATCAGCCCCTGCTGCCCTCCTGCTCTGCTCTTCTCTCAGCATCAAAGCTGGGCAGGTTCCCAGAGTGGGGCACTTCAAAGTCAGCAGCATCCCAGGGCTGGGCTGGGCTCTGGGGTGCTCAGTTCACGTTGTTTGAGGAGTGGAGTTTGTTTTGTGGCTCCAGAGTTCTGTGAGATGTTTTAGATGGACAGAGCTGTTTGTTGGAGCTGAGCACACCCAGCAGCAGGCTGGGCTGGAGGAGAGGGTGTTTGGACCACAGCGCTGTGTTTGCACCTTGCTGCAGAAATTTCCTTTTCCAAAAAGGCAAAGGGAGCAGAAAAAGCCAGATACCCCCCCTGCCAGCTCAGAGCTGCCACCATCTTTCAAACTCTGGTGAACTTCACTCACTCTAAATTCAACTGTTCCCATTTCCCTGGTGTGTCCAGGCCTTTCTCTTGCTCTCTGGTCGAACCGAATGATTCAGAGCTTTATCCTTCATGTTTCATCAAATGGGCGCTTCAAAGGTTACCATAAAAAATGTGGTTTGTGTTTAGAGAAGATTGATAACAGTGTACAAGTGAGGGATGCACTGCTAGTGCACAACCATGCACAACACATGGAGAGTTTTAATTTCTTCCCAGATCGTTTTTATGCTCGGGGATGAACATTAGAGAGGCAGAGGCACTAAGTCAGTTACGGCATAAATTAAGAATTCCCTCACACTGTATATTTAGCTACTTTATATAATGGTAGTCCCATCAATTAGATTATTTAAATATGTATTTGGTCCACTTGCAGTTTATGTAATTCTGCCTTTATGTAAGCCTGTCCTTGCTGGCCAGTTGTGAATTATGGTGTGATCAGGTCACTGCTTCGCTGAGGTTCTGATCTGTGTGACGTGCAAAGTCAAATACATCCTTCCTCTCCTGAGGATATGACCCAGCAGTTTGATTTCAGTGGAAAGCTTCCTTGTTATCTTCTGATTTTATCCTGGTGGAGAAAAAGGATGATGGGATCACTTGGATTCACCAGTTACCATGTGTAGGAACAAAAAGGTGATTCCTCATGATCCTGGTATTATCGGCTTTGATTTCAAAGTTGGGAAGGGGCAAAGAGCTTTCAAGAGGCTTCTTGGGAAAAAGATGTGTTTTCCTTTAATGGAAAAATAATGTCTTTATTTCCTTTAATAATGTATTTCCCTTTCATGTGATGACTTTGCAGTCAGGAGCTCAGTTTTGGAGGAACGTTCCTGTGCTGGGCACCTCTGTAGGTGTCCATCAGAGCCCAGGGGGTGTGGGGAGTGTTCTTTGCATCCTGTGCCATTCCCAAAGGGAAGTTCTGCCTTTGCTCTTTTGTAGGAGTCAGTCTGTTGATCCCACATGGAGCTATTCCTGAAGAGAGTTCTTGGGAAATCTACCTTGCCATCACTCAGAAGGAGTCCAGGTGAGAAAATTCTTGTCAGATACTTCATCTCCTTAACTCAGCCAGCAGGGAGTGCAGCCAGGCATGGGGGATGAATTCAGATGGGATGAATTCAGATGGGATGAATTCAGATGGGATGAATTCAGATGGGATGAATTCAGATGGGATGAACCCCTGGACCTGTGCTGGTGGGATCTCCCCTGGCTGTCCTGGAGCCACGTGCACGGATCCACTTTGCAGAGTTCTGGATTTGAGCAAAGGCCCATCCCTGGTGCCCGTGTGAGTAACTGAGCCTGCTCATCCTGCAGAATATAAATGGGCTTTCAAACCAGGGAGATCACACTCAATCTGGAAAAATTTATGAGCCTGCCTTTCTTAAGCCATAATTTGTTTTATCTTCGTTACTGTGAAAACATTGTGGATGGCAGCCTTGGAAGGCAGAGCGTGGTGGGACCAGCTGGTGCAGGGAAGCAGGGCTTGCTTGCACACAGCAAGTTCAGTGCTGGATCTGGGTTAAACAAACTGGAACGTGCTTTGAATCCCAGAATCCTGAGCTGACCAAGGGATGGAGTTAGATGGGCTCTGATGGTTCTGTTCCAGCTCCTCCATGAAAGGAATTTCCCCGCTCGTCCTTTGCTCTAAGAGATGAGTGAGGGGCTGAGACCTTGATTAAAACCCTTGGAAATCTGCAGTTGGAGTGAGTTCTCGCTGCTGACAGACTTTCCTGCCTCTCCTCTCCTCTCCTCTCCCCCAGCCTGCAGCCCGAGGGCTCGGCCGTGCTGCTGGGGCCGGAGGTGACCTGTGGGCCCTCGGAGGTGTCCGTGAGCACCCCCTTCGCCCTGACCATCCCCCACTGCGCCCACGCCGACCCCGAGCACTGGAACATCCACCTCAAGAGGAGGACCCAGCAGGGGAAGTGGGAGGTAAGGCCAGAGCCCCCTGACGGGGTTGGCCCAGCCACAGTGAACCCCCCCGGCCGTGCGGGCACAGCTCAGAGACTGCAGCAGTGACAGGCACAGACACCCGAGAGAAACCATTAAAACCCACTTTAGCACTGCAGCAAAGGGGCAGCTCTGTGATCCACCCCCGTGGCTGAAAAACAGTATTCAGTTTTCTCAGATTTATTTGTAAAAAACGTGGTTTTGCTTGATCCCAAAGAGACTCAGTGTCGGAACAGAACATTGTGTCCACACAAGAATTTATCCTGGCATAGAAGGAGTTATGGAAGTGCTTGCAAATATTTTTTAAAAATTGTTAAAAATTTAATTATTTTTTTTTAGCGCAGAAGGACCCTCCCAGTTTAAAAATCTTGTGTCTCTGGGCACAGCCTTCAGTGACTGAGCTGTGCCCAGAGCCTCTGAAGGATTAGTGCACGTTAAACTATTGTGCTTTTTTAGTTGAACATCTATTTCTTAATCCTGCCTGGCTGAGGAGATTAAAGCTTTGTGCTTTTGTAACAGGAGGATTTGATGGTTTCAGTCTGTCCACTGGCAGTTTTAATGCCTTTGGCCACCTTGGGCTGGAGCTGTTTGGGGGGCAGCAATCTCAGGTGGCCTGAACTTTCTGTGTCATTTGGGGAGACAGACTGAGAACCCTCCTGAAATAAAACACGACCCAACCTGTTACTCAGCATTCCACAAACCCACACAGGATGGAAAGGGCTGAATTCCCTGGGAACAGCAGAGCCAGTAACCAGACACAAATCCATAGGCAATGGATTTATTGCATTGCTGCTGGAACTGGTTGGTTCATTGCACTGTGAGGAGGGAAAAATTAGCAGTTAAAACATTTGTGGATATAAAATCCATTCCTGGGCTCCATAAACCCCTCTGTGCTTTGCCTCCTCTAAACCACTGCGTGGTTTGTTGCTCCCCTTTAAACCATTTCCAGGTCAGGTTGGTTTTCCTGCTTTAGATTTCCTTAGTGAGCTCCATCAGTGTGGGTCCCAAACCCCCTGGAATTGGGGAGGAATCAGCAGATCCCTCCTCTGGTGGGGCTGTAAAGCAGGGCTGAGCCTCAAAGGCAGAGGAGTGGGGCAGGGAGGTTTTTGATGAAGGAAAAACGTGACTGCAGTGGGTGTTCTGGAAACCAGTCAAGTCCCAGCTACTGTTCAAGGTTTGCTTATTGAACTTTAATCCTCGAGGTAATTTTTTTGAACCTGACATTGGGGGGGAAAAAAAAATTAGCTGGGAAGTCGAGAGCACTTGAAAAAAGATGCTAAAATTGCTTACACACCATCATTATTATTGTATGCTGCACACATCGGGGCCTGCACAATGCACGGCCATAAATCCTCCTGCTGACTCAGGGCTAAATTGGGAATATTTACTCACACAAGTAGTCCACCATCTCCCCTTCCCTGAGTGAGCAGCCTGGTCCTCAGGAACGCTTTGCATTCCAGTTGAATAAAAAAATAAGCAATGCAATGACTCCTATTGTCGAGGCCTGTTGGTTTTACTTCATTTTTTTTTTTTTTTTATTTTCTTTAAACCCGAATTTCGTTTTTTCAGGAAGTGATGTCTGTGGAAGAGGAAACTACTTCTTGCTACTGCCTGTTGGATCCTTATGCCTGTCACATTCTCTTAAACAGCTTTGGAACTTATGCCCTAATTGGGGAACCCATCTCTGACTGCGCCGTTCGACAGCTGAAAGTCGCCGTTTTTGGCTGCCTGTCTTGCAATTCTCTGGATTACAATCTGAGAGTTTATTGCATGGATAACACCCCTTGTGCATTCCAGGTAAATGCCTTCGCTTTGCTCGCTGGGGGTTGGTTATTTTTGTCCTGGGGACGGTCCCAACAGCCCAGAACTCCACCAAAAGTGACAATATTGGGGTTTTTTTTAAGCCGCCGCTGCGTGACTTGCAATGAGTCCCTTGATTTCTCTGCAGTGCTGTTGCACGTGTGGATTTACACTGTGAGAGCTTTAGGGCAGCCAGACTGGCTTGTCATTCTTTGCCAGGCAGATGGAAAACCAAAATCCCTCAGCTCTGCTTAACCCAGCACAAATTCGGGGCCGGGGGGCTGAGCTGGAGCTCAGTCTGCACCCCCAGGACATGGAAGTCATTCCTAGCTGGTGGAGAGTCTTTATCACACCCCCAGGACATGGAAGTCATTCCTAGCTGGTGGAGAGTCTTTATCACACCCCCAGGACATGGAAGTCATTCCTAGCTGGTGGAGAGTCTTTATCACACCCCCAGGACATGGAAGTCATTCCTAGCTGGTGGAGAGTCTTTATCACACCCCCAGGACATGGAAGTCATTCCTAGCTGGTGGAGAGTCTTTATCACATCCCTGAGCTGGCAGCAGTTCAGGATCTCCTCTCCCAGTTACAACTGGAGCAAGAAGAAAGAGGTTGGCTCACCATCTCCTTAAACAAAAATTAAATGTTGGTGCGTTTTCCCTTTAAAAAAAAAAAAAGGGGGGGTGAAAAAAAAAAAAAAGACCAATCCCCAGGTGGCAATTGAAATGAGCAGGATTTTTTTAATGGTATTCCAGGACAAAGCAGTGACATTCACTGGCTTTTGCAGCCTTAGTAAACTCAGAAGCTTTAACAAAATGGTTTTCTTCAGGGAGCTGAACTGAAGACAGTTGTGACATGAATGTTTCCTTCCCTTGCCTCTCTCACAGGGTGGAAACACGGGTCTCACTGGTGTCTGTGTGCTTCTAATAAAAGCAGAGCCACCAGAAGGATTGTTAAAGTCTTACAATGGCTTTGTAATTATACTCTTTATAACACTTACACAATTAGTGGGTACCAGTATCTTCCTGATGAGTCTGTAGAAAATTATTAGAAGAATAATTACCAGTTTTCTGCGTGCAGAGGAAGGAGAGCAGGGTGTTTGTAGATAGTGAGACAGCTGTGTATATTTACAAAATGATACAGCCCTTAAGAGCATGTAAATATTAGTGTGAACATGGAGAAACAGGGCTTTGGGTGAGGAATTGGAGTTGGGGTCACCAAGTTCTGTCTGACAGTGACTCCTTTGCAGTGCAGTCCTGGATGAGATACCAAGTTCCTTCATTTTTGACTTTGCCCCCCTGTGGAAACCCACCTTGCTTTTCCAGCAGCTGCCTTTGCTCCCTGGGCAGCTCTGACTTGGGAAACTCTCCCAGACCCTTTGTGTTTTGTCATTTGCTGCAGCCTCGGTGGCACCTGAGGGTTTGTGGCACATTAAAAAGGAAATCCAGCATCTTGGAGGAGTTTTGAAAACAGTCATGAAACAATCCACTCCCCTCGTGGCTGGAAATCAAAAATTAAGGCTCCCTTCTAATTCTTTCCTTCATATAAACCCGACCATGAGGAGTTAAAACGAGCTGAACTCCTGTAAAAATTGCTCTCTAATAGGAATCCATTAGTACAGTTGCAGAGAGCTCGAGCAGGCATTGAATTTTCAGAAGGTCACAATGATTCCAGGAGCCCTTCTGACAATACCTTTGGTACTGACAAGCACTGAACCCCTTCGATGGATTTGATTTGATGTAATTTATGTGGATAAAAAAAAGGTAATTTGGAGAGACTGCTTGCCAGCTGATTTTTATAAAGACTTGTGCAACCTTTCCTTCCTCACTGGTGTTTTTACTGTCTCAGCACAGGAGTAAACATTGCTTAAGCACAGGCAGGGGCGATCTATTTTTTTTTTTTTACTATTATGCTTTAAATTCACAGAATTACATAAAAATGTAGCTGGGAACAGACCTCTGGAGGACTGTAATACAAACTCCTGCTCCAAGTCTGCCCTTCAGACTGCTCAGGGTCTTGTCCAGTGACTCTGAAGAGGCCCCAGAGAGGAGAACTGAGGCTGAATTGTTTGACCTGGTGTGTTCTCCTGGTGGGGGTTTGTGTTTGAGTGCTCTGAAAGCCCTGGGAGAGGTTTCCCAGCCAAGCTGCTGCTGGCTCCAGCTGCAGGCACTGCTTTGGGTTGTCCCTGTGCCTTTGAGTGCCTTTTAACTGGGATGGGGGTGTACAAACACCAGTCCCATCCCCTGGCCCACGAGAGGAACCCTCCTGGTGTGCTGTGGGTGACCCAGACACCTTTGGACAGGTGAACTCTGGAGATTTGGGGTTTGTTCCTAATACTGACACAATTCTCTCCTCTGCCCCTGCAGGAGGTGGTTTCAGATGAAAGGCTCCAAGGAGGACAATTGCTGGAGGAACCCAAACTCCTGCATTTTAAAGGAAATACCTGCAGCCTCCAGATCTCAGTCCTCGATATCCCTCCCTTCCTTTGGAGAATTAAACCATTTACTGCATGTCAGGTACTTGGCAATTTTACCTCTTCAGGTTTGCACTGGGATGGGCAGAACCCAGATAAGGCAATGGTACCTTCTGTTTTGGTTTAAATCTCTTGGGCACGCAACAAAAATGAGTCAGAAGGCCAATATTCTTGTTAAAGCTTATCACTCCTGAAGATGTTTCTGATACCTGTTATTCCAGTTGTGAAACAACTGCGAATACTTGGCTGCAAATGACATTTAAATGTTAATCAGGAGTTGAAAGCGCAGCGTGCAGATACCAAGAATTAGAACTGAAGAGCTGCAAATTATTTTTTTCTGCACTCCATTAATTAAAGAGGCTGTTGAAAAGCGGAAAGGGAAAATCAAAACAAAGGAAGGATTTCTAAGGATGTGGGTTACTGGGAATCAGAAGTGATGTGCTGGCACATGGAGTGGGCTGGTCTTAAAATACAGAACTCAATTAGACTCTATAATCTCCCTTTTCCCAGAAGCAGAGAGACAATTATCTATCATTCAGTATTTTGGCAAAAAAACTGTTTTAAATGTGTTGCCATGTTCTCCAAAACATGAGTGTAATGGGCTCTGAAACTTATAAACACAGATCCACAGCCAGATGAAGTCTTACCTCATTAGGAATATAGGGATAATTTATGCTTCAACTTAAAAAGTGAGGGAAACCAAATCATTTTCAGCTTCCTATGAAGAACAGCTTTTAAGTGTTTTGTTTGTTCTACTCACTGAACTGCATTTTAAAAACCAAACCACTCAGCATTAGGATGCCCCAGTACTACAGCAAATGCCCACCAGGAGCAGGACGTGCCCAAGCAGTGAAAATCATGGGAGTTTTCTCTAAATACAACAAATTGAGTTCTGCCTCATGGATGGAACACAGCTCCACACTTTGATTAATTTATTGCCTCTTGATCCTTGTCCAGGCCTGAAGAATAAATGTGTGTGACAGACTGAAATTCAACCTCAAAGTGCTGTTTAGAGTCTGATCAGAGCAGGGACTCGGGGTTAAATGTGCAAAACCTCTGCTGCCACAGTGGCTCTTACTGAACCAAAGGAATATTCCCATTTTATAACTGAGTGTAGTTGGCATGACTTGGCCAGCTCAGGAATACTGATAATTAGATAATTGTGTCTAAGAGGAACTGCAGAACCTGCACTGGCTTTGTGTTTCGCCCTCAGTGAGGTGTCTGGTGACAGCTCTGCTTTGGTTCCAGGCTCTTTAGAGATGAAAGGCTCGAGCTGTGCCCGTGGAGCTCCTTGCAGGGCTCCCTGGCTTCTCTCCCACGTCCCACCCTGTGCAGGCAGCTGCCTGTGAGGAGCAGAGGGGCCACAGCTGTGCTCCACCCGTGACACCACCCCGGGGCAGTGGGATGAGGAGAGAGGGGTGTCAGTGATCCCTCAGCTCGGGGGGATGAATCAATCCTGCTGCAGAGCAGTGGGTGGCAGGTGGTGCCAGGATTCCTCCAGACTCCGCGCAGGGTTTGTTTGTCCTGGCCCTGCTGCAGGAGCAGCTGCCGAGCTCTTGGCTCCCTTCCCACCCCGCTCCCGAGGAACTGGGGGAACCCTTGGGAACTGGGAGCAGGCAGGGGCGGTGAACAGTGTGATAAGAAGCCAGGCAGGCACCTTTGGGGGCTGAAAGCCGCTGTGTTCCCCCATCTCGTGTCCCTCGGAGGATCCGGGCTCTGTCTGGAGCTGGGAGATGATTTACATTCCCTGTCTCTGCTGGGAACTTAATTATAAAGGCAGAATGAAACTGAAAGCATTTCTGGAATACTTGAACCACTCATCCTTCACCACACGTTGTCCCTCTGTATTGTTTCGTGTGATTCTTTTCGGCTGAGTGATTCTTCCACTCGGGATGAAAGCAGAGATGATTACCCTGAAAAAAAATCTAATTATGGTTGCTCCACTTGTAACTTGTTTTGCTAATGTTTTCTTTATCAGTGTCAGTATCTTGCTACTGCTCCCAACCCAGGATCCAGCTGGGGCTGAAGAAAGGCACAGTTGGGGTGGTTCAGGTGGAAAAGGGGAGTCTGACAGAGCCAGGGCAGGTCTTGATGGGAAGGTCCTTTTTTTGGATTCTGCAGTACAAGGAACTGGCAGGGAGACACAGAGAAGAGTCAGGGTTCTGATCTCGGTAAGGAGGAGGTGAAGTGCAATATTTCCAAGTTTTAGGTGAGTCTCCCATCATTTGTTTCACTGGATGAAAGCTCAGCTCTCAGTAAAGGTGTTTATCAGTGGAATCGTCGCGGGTGGGCTTTGTGCTGCTGGGGGCTCGAAGGGATGTTCAGCAGAGCAGCAGGGAGGGGCCCTGGCTGTCCCTGCCCCCTGTCCCGTGTCCCTGCCCCCTGTCCCGTGTCCCTGACCCCTGTCCCGTGTCCCTGTCCCTGCAGGAGGTGCCGTTCTCTCGGGTGTGGCGCGGCAGTGCCCGGCCCCTGCTCTGTGCCTTCTCCCTGGAGCGCTACAGCCCCGGCACCACCCAGCTCAGCTGCAAGGTCTGTGTGAGGCAGCTCAAGGGCCACGAGCAGGTCCTGCACGTCCAGACCTCCATCCTCGAGGTAAGGGCTGCTCTCACCTGGCTTTGTTCCCTTGCTCTGTCACCTCCCACTCGCCCAGGTGGCTCCGAGCCCCGTCCAGCCTGGCCTTGGGGCGTCCACAGCTTCTCTGGACAACCAGATTCCATTTCCAGCAGAAATCAAAGCACGGAGATTCTGCAGCACTAAAAGCAGCTCCTGTTCGGGTCGGTGGTTGTGGTTTTCTTGCAAGAAGTTTTGGCAGAGTTTGCAGAGCCCTGGGAGTTGAACACGGGTGCTCACAGTGTCTCCTGGGCACTGGAGCATTGCTCACTGGTAAAAGAAATCAAACCCAGAGTCAAGCAGGCTGTGATCTGTCCTAGAGCAGTGAAAACTTTGTTGATTAATCCAGATTAGTAGTTCTGGGTTAAAGCTGTCCACCCACTGCTGAATGCTCTCTGCAGAGAATGCAGCAACTGCACAAGAGAACCACCAACATCATCCTGTATCAAAAATCCTCAGAGTATGGCCAGGTGTTTTTCTGGTTCTTTACTGTTATTTCATACAGATCTTCTGTTGTTTTCTGTGTGTCTCACTGCAGTGTTGCTACTGCCTTGTATTTCCTCTCTCTGGATTTTTTTTAAGGGTCCCATCCATACACAAGTCCCCAGAGCATGTCAGAGTTCTGCCTTCAAACAAATTTGCTGGTACAGAGGGCTTTCTCATGCCTATCTCCAGCAGGGATTGAAGAGGGAGGATAATTTGACTGCAGAATAAATACAAACCCAACAACTGCTCACTGAGTTGCTCACTGGGATACAATTCCCAGAGCTGCCCAGGTCGCTGTCGCTTATCTCCCATGTGCAGGGGATGGAAATCCACTCTGTTGTGCATATTTAACATAACCAGGCAGAGCTGAGGTATCTCCAGCACCTACTGCTGTGCATGGCTGGCTCTGGGGATGTGTCAGAAATGCTCTATGAGGAGACTCCACCTCTGTCAGTTGGTATTGATGCTGCTCAGAGGGATAAAGCACTGAAATGGGGCTCTGGCACACGGGACTGGGGTCATTCCACAGCAGAAGGGGGGACAGATCTACAGAGGGCCTGGATTCCAAGGGGGTTGGGAGGACTGAGGTTCTTGGAGAATTCAGGTGGTTTTAAAAAAATTAAAAAAAAAAACCACACAAAAAAGAAAACACAAAAAACCCCACAAACCACGACTGAGAGATTTGCATGTCCATATTTGAGGCTTAAGCAGTGGAAGGTTTAGAGACCCATCACTGCTCTGTTTGACTCCATCTCTAACACAAAATTACCCAAAAAACCAAAACTCCTAGAAGGGGAGAATATTACTATTTTAAATGCTTTTATACACAAGTCTTTATGATGTTCTGGGAGCTCCTCCACAACCCAAAAAGCCCCACCTCTTACCTATTTAATTTTCTGCTGGCAATTCTGCGAGCTACAGGGAGGAACCTCAGGCTCGGGTTTGAATCCTTGAATCCAACTTGCTTTGCTCTCCCGTTCCCTGCAGAGTGAAAGAGAAACCATCACCTTCTTTGCACACGACGACAGCAACTTCCCTGCCCAGGTGGGTCCCAAGGCTTTCAAAATCCCCTTCTCCATCCGGCAGCGGATCTGCGCCACCTTCGACACCCCCAGCGCCAAGGGCAAGGACTGGCAGATGCTGGCACAGAAAAACAGCATCAACAGGTGAGGGAGGGGAGCACTGACCTGGGAAAGGGGGATAATCGGCTGGTGGGGGGTTGGTTGTTTGCCAGGGTTAATTAAGGAGTCATTAAGGGACTCTCAAGTACCTGCTTTTATCTACAAACAGCCGCAGGGAACAGGAGCTTCTCCCTTTGGAGGGCAGTTCTTTGCTCTGGACACAAGTCTTGGTGAAGTCCAAGACTTCAGTAGGAGGATTTTGGCTCTCTTGTCTACTAAGAAAAAGTTTTAAGAGGCTGCATGTTTTCTTTCTCAAAAAAAAATTTAAAAAAAAATCCCATGACCTGTTGTTCTGGCTCCTGCTGATTTGTTTTGGGTTCCAAAATGAATATTGCAGATTTGTTTGTTTGGTTTTTTTAAGGAAAAGACAGTCACGCTCTCCTGTTAGGGGTAATAATAGTATTATGATTATTAGAACTGAAAGATGCTGTAAAAACCAATTTACTATTTACTTTGCTTCTTCTGCTTGGGTGAATTAAATTGGCAGAGGAAGTTCACTGACAGAAATAGCCATAAATATGTTCCCAGGAGAGCACAGCAATACTTAAATCAAGCAAACTGACTTGCCATTGACTTGTTGCCGTGCATGGGAATCTCCACAAGCCACATCTGAACCAAAAAAAAACCTGTTTATGGTAAACACACTTTCTTTTACCGAATTCTTTGTGAATATCGCCCCTGCAGAGCCCTAAAATCTGCATATTAATAAACCACAGATTGACAAACTAAAAGATGTCGGGTCTTTACGTAATCACAAGCATCAGTTGATGTTATGTAAATCCTCTGCCTGTCAAATCCTTTGCTGAATTTCCTAATGATGCTTTCCAGGCTCGTTTCCTCATTTCCACGGGGCTGGGGCTGCAGCATTCCTGGGCCAGTCCCCTGGTCATTGTCCCTCTGCTAAAATTGGGCAGGGGACACCTGAGGAATAAATGCCCCAGGGTGGGGGGTCCTCTCCAGGGCTCCTCAGCTCAGCCCCCCCAGCTGCTGCTGGAGGGTTTTGGGCAGTGGCAGCTGCTCCTCATCCTCTTCACCCCCCTCTTCCTCCCTCCCCGCAGGAATCTCTCCTACTTTGCCACCCAGAGCAGCCCCTCCGCCGTCATCCTGGACCTGTGGGAAGCCCGGCACCAGCAGGACGGGGACCTGGACTCGCTGGCCTGTGCCCTGGAGGAGATTGGGAGGACACACTCCCAACTCCCCGACCCCCCAGAGCCCGAGCTGGAGGAGCCCGACTTCAGCTACAGCCGCCAGAACGGGCTTTAGTCCCTTCCCCCTCCAGAACTCTGGGACTGTGACACTGGAGGGAGGAAGGAAGGGGGTTCTGCACCCGTGGGTGCCCCGTCCCACAGAGCAGTTTGCAGGGGGAGGAGCAGAAGCAGCCCTGCTTAAAAAAATCACCTGGTGGTGAGGAAAACACGACCTTCTCCCCCGTCCTCCCCTCCTTTAAAACTCGCCTGGTAAAGTCCAAAACAAAATCTGCACATCTGTCAATCCTGGGGCAGGAAGGGGAAAACACAGAGCCCGTGGGAGGTAAATGTTCTGACAGTGTATAGTTAGGAACAGTAATGCTGATATAATGCCCAGTGAAAATCAACAAATATGATGGTGGATGTTTAGAGCCACTGGAGGTTAATCCTGGTTTAAAGGTTTGTCTCTTCCAGAGTGGTTTAAAATCCCATTTGAGAGCATCACGTTGTCACTTTATGTCTGCTACAGGAAAACTGACAATTTGGCCTTATCCTGTTCAGATGTTTGAGGAATTAGAAGATTCTCGTAATTATTCCATATCATGTGTATCCAAACCATTTCTTTTAAAAATTCAATCCCTTAGTGAATGTACATTTGCTGCAGAGCTTTCCTGCCTGCTCTGTTCCCAAAATTACAGACCAAAACCCCTCTCTGTGAAATTGGGGTGTTGCACACGCAAGAGGAACTTTCTAATTTTCTTGGTTTGCAAACTCTGACTTAGTCAAAAGCTGTTTCCTTGGGGGGGGTGGATTTAAATAACCAAATAACACGTGGGAAATTTCCAGCCCTACTTTAGCAAGTTTACACATTTTTTTTTTTTTTTATTTTATTATTCCTTCATGTTCTGGGGTTAAACTAAGTGAAGGTGAAGTCAATCAGCACAGCTTAATTTTGGTTTGGTTTCAGGCTGAAACAATAAACCCCACCTGGTACTGCCAGAAATGGGCTTGATTCCTTTGCACAGCTTGGGAATGCCAGGGATGTAAAGCTGGCTGGGTTTAGCCACAATTTGCATTTCCCACCCCAGTCAGAATCCAGCTGGAGAATTCGCCTTATTTTTTTACCCATTTCATACAAATCTAATTTCTTACTTCGACCAAACCAAAAAGAGCTGTCACTGTGAGCAGGGGGCCTGGTGGGACTGGTGCTGAACCAAATTTAACCCCTATTTTCACTCCTGTCCTTTACAATCAGCCAAGGTGCTCCTTGGGTCGGTGTGGGCAGCAGGAGCACGTCCAGGAGAAAGCAGGAACAGAAAGGAGGCTTCAGGAGCTTTATGGAAATGAAAGGAACTGAAAAGGGGCATTCTGGGGCTTTTTCACCCTTGTTTTTTGCCCAGAGCTGCACAATAGGCCACAGGGTAGGTACAGAGAGCAAATCTCTTAATAATCTGAAGCTGTTCTTTACCCAGGATTCCAGGTCTGAAAAGTCTGACCTACAACTCTGGACTTGTTCCTGCTGCTCTGGAACTGCAAATGTCATTATTGCCTTCCCAGCTCAGCAGGCTTGGAATAGTCTGAGACTTATAGATACTGAGACTTCTGCAAAGGTTTTCTGCACTTTAGGATTTCACAGAGCCTGACAGGCTGGTGGCTGTTTGCAGGGGGAGCAGGTTTGGGGCTGAGACACAAACACCAGCTCGTTTGGCAGCAGGCTGTCACTGCTTTTAGCAGCACATGGTTCTATCTGGGTTTGAATTACATTTCTAGTGACTGCCAGTCCTCCTCCTCCTCAGGAACCTGTTCTTCATTGGACAAAATGCTGGGAATTAGGGGAAAAAAAAAAAAGGCCAAAATAAGGAATGGCACCCAGAGCTGCTGTTGTCTGGGAAACCAGCTCCAGCCTCTCTCCAGCAGGGAATTTGTTCTCAGCTCCTCAGCTCAGAGCTCAGGAACACTGAGACAAACCCAGCAGCTCCCTGGGCTGGTGTCCTCCAAAATCCAGGTTCCCAGGACATCCAGTGCCTGAAAAGGAATAAATGTTTAACTCTGACAATGCCAGAAAGGAAACTCCTCCTCCGTGGCCGAGGGCAGGGCTGCCTTTGCTGCTACCCCTCAGGTTTTGTTCCCTGTTTTTATCTTCACTTTGGCTAAAGCAGCTTCTTTGTTACTGATCTTAAACTCTGAGAGTCTGATCAACAGCTCTTGAGTTTTTCTGCCTGTTGTGGGTTGTTTTGACGCTCTTGTGCTGTTCCAGTGAACCAGAAATGCCCCAATATTGCACATTTCCTTTGCTCTTAAACAGACTTCCTGGAGCTCTGTGTACATACATAGGATTTGATCCAAAATGCAGATGTAGAGGAGCACCTGAAGCAGGATTAGGGGCCAGAACCTAAAAACGTATTCCTTTCTCCCATTTTATAAATTATTGCATTTGAAAAACAATTTTCACCAACTAGAAGATAAGAGAAATGTAATTTTGCACACTTTAGATTCCATCTGGCTGCCCTGAGTCTGATCAGGTGCAACAGCCATTTTGATTTTACATCACCAAAGAATCTGCTCTAATATATTTTCATCTTCCTAAGCACAGGTACTCCTGTGCTGTGAGTCATTTAAGACTAATAGTTGCATTCTAAAAATGACTTACAGTTGTGTCAGCACAACGTGCAGCCCCAGCTCTGCCAGCCCCAGCACCATAAAGCTCATTTTGCAGTCTGTACAACCCTGAGCTCCCACAAAAATTTTATTGGCCTTTTTGTAAGAGATGAAAAGATATCAACACAATTCCCTTCAAACACGGGGAGCTGGGTTTGTTATTATTTTTGTCTCTGGCAGCAGCTGCTCTCCCCCTCTCCGGGCATCGCTGGCCTGCAGCAGGTTCAGAGAAGCTTGTTCAGCATAAATCACTCAAACATGGATCCTGTAGGACTCCAGGGTATTAACAGCACACCAAAGGGCCATTCTTTTCTTCCCACTTGTGAGTTTTAACACATTCAGCAACAGATAAATTCCAGAGCATATTTCTCACCACAAAAAAATCCAGCTTTGTGTGCACAGAGAACTAGAACAGGGGAGTAACTGTGCTGGCTGCCTGTTCACCAGGTCAAACCTTTTTTTTTTTTTTTTTTCCAGGCTGTTTTTGCCTGTAAAACACAGATTTAAGCAAAGGGGCTGCTTAGTTCTTGGAAGGTAATTAACTGAGTGGAAAAACAGGAAAGTAGATTTCCAAGTCCTTACCGGCCGTGAACGACCTCGAGAGTTCACCTTTCTGGCCTTTCTCTAATTTCACTGATCCCCAGGAATTTCTCCACTTGTTCCCCAGCAGCAGAGGTGGTGGGAATAACTCACCGAGGGCCTTTGCCACGTTAACCCAGCTGAGGGAGGTTTTCCAGGGGTTGTTCATTTCTGGGCTGTGGTTTGGTGGAATTACTCCCTCGACACCGTCCTTGTTTCAGCAGAGGCTGGAGGCTTTTCCAGGGCAGCAGTGAAATGGCACCTCTGGCCCTTTCTGGAAAAGTAACAGTGGTCTAATTAAAATGACTGAAAGGATTCCTGAGCAAACACAATAACTTAAAACACACAACACCTGTAGCCACAAACAACACTCAATATGCTGGCGAACATCACGAATCATTTTCCAGTAATGCCTTTTCTCTCATTGCCAATACCAGCAGAAATGGTAGCAAAAATCTCCTTTCCAACACGAGACAGAAAGAAATCAGTCACTCTAAGATTAAAGACTCACTTAGAGAATTGTTTGGTAGTGACAGTGTCTGCAGTGCAGGAGGCAGAACCCGAGTTCTGCTCCTTGCCACGAGTCAAGGAAAAACCTTTATCCGTACCCGTGTTCACTGTTCTGTCCAAGAATAACATAAGTGTCTAGGAACTTGCCACTATATTTTTTGTATTAGAGGTGAATAGTACAGACTCTACTAGTGTTTCTTGTCTGGGGCTCGGGGGGGGTAGGGGGTGTTGTTGTAATTTTCGAGCTGTTGCAAAAGCTGCTTTAACTGAGCTGTCGAGTTGTCTTGACTGGTTTGTGCTTTACAAGGGCGAGCCCGGGCGAGCTGGAGCTCACCTCGTGTCCCGGGGGAGCTGGAGCTGAAGTCACCTGTGAGCCATGGCCAGGGCACAGGGGGCAGCTGGGCTGTCCCTGCCCTGGCCCAGCCGGAGCCTCCCCTCCCGTGTCAGCAGCCGCTTCCTTCGTCCGCCCCGCCGTGAACCCCTGGGTGCAGAACTGTCCTTGGGCAGACCCCAGGAGATGCCAACCCCCTGTTCCCTGCTCTCTGTACATGAATCTCGCTGTCCAGCCCTGGGTGTGGCACCAAGGGGAGTCAGAGGGTGCTCTGCACCCAGCCTGGCTCGAGCTGTTGTGGCCCGGCGGGAGGGGAGGACGCGGATCTCACAGCCAGGGGACCTGCCCTGGAAAGGGGAATGTGCCCTCCCAGATCCTCCCAGGGAGCTGCCTGGTGCTTGGGGTTTGCAGTTTAAAACATCCTGACCCCTGGTACTCCCCACGCTGATATCTGGAGTGTTAACCCTGGGGTGGTGACACCTTTTCACCGATTCCTTCGGTTTTCCCCCCATTTGGGCGCTGAAGGTGGAGGGGGAGGGAGCAATATTTGGAGGTGAAGCTGTAGATCTTTGCATCCTTTCCACTAAAACCCCGTCCCTGAACCTCCCAGAGTTCCCTGGCTGCATCCCTGAGCAGTACATACACACACAGGTAAATGCCTCAGAGATTGACTCCTGACATCACGGAATTTGTGACCTGGGAGATGGAGTTGCCTCCTCCCACCTCTTAATCCAATTCATCCCATTCTGATCCCATTTGATAACCTGGCTCCAAAACCATTAATTGTGCACCTTCTGTTGATTTGGATGAAGTAAAATTGGACTGGTCAGACTCAGAGCAGTGTTACACACCACAAGAGCTAACAAGAAAAAAAAAATTCCCATTGCATTTTCAACTTGGAAAACTTTTGACCAGCCCTTTGGTGAAAAGAGGAGGGGGAACTTCACCCTGACCACACAAAATGTAAATTACTTTTTAAAAAGTGAAAACAAACAAACAAACAAAACACAAATATTCCTCTAGAGAGACCTATTTTCTCTTCTGCTCCCTTATTTTTGTGATGAGTAGGTTCTGAAAACGTTGGTTCTGGGCTCATGTGACTGAGCATCCTTCCCTCCCCCAGGTCCAGTGTGGTTAGAACTGAAGGAGAGCAGAGGTTTGAACCCTTTCTTTAGTATGAAGCTGAAGGAGCAGGGAGGAGAGACAGAACATGAAATCAAAAGCATGGCCTTGGCTTCATACCACACTTTCTGTGCCTTGTTCTATCAATGTAAATTCTGAATGTTGTACAGTAAAATATTTGGGAAAGACTCCTTGGAAAAGGCTGCACTGGCTTCTTTTTTTCAGCACATGTACATATATAAATATATATACATATATATATTTGGTAATGCCAACCAGCTGTGTTATATTGTACTGAGAGAGTGACCCTGGGAGGTTTTGGGTGTTTTCTGGAGGGGCTGCAGAGCTGTGGCCCCAGCCTTTTGGAGAGACATGTACAGGTGGGGACTCCTGCATATCAGTTATTTATGAATAAAGAGTCTTTTACTGACCTTTTGGAGCACGTTTGTTCCTGTGGGAAAACAGGAGGGGGGCTGAGCTGAGCACTCTGGGAGGCTGGGCTGGGTTTGTGCTGGAAAACTCTGTGCTGGGCACCTTTTTCCTGGGGAAAAAAAAAAAAGAATTAAAATCTACAGGAATAGGACCAGAAGTGTGGCTTGGGCTGGCGACAGAGAGAAGAAGGGGAGGAGAAGATTCTCTCCCTGCCTGTGTTTATTTTTTGTTGTGTTTTAGGGCCATTTGGTTGCTGACTCAAATGCTGTAACCCTTCTGTTGTGACAGGAGGCGACACTGGAGAGAACTCCTGGTTACAAACACCCCAGACTAATTTAAACCAAACTGAATCAATCCCAATCTGCTCTGCTGAGGGAGTTTGGGCTTTTTTTTCCCTCTTCCGAGATATCATTTGGATTGTATATATTTTACTCCAGTACTTATCACAGCTTCAAGGCTATTTTCCCTTATTTTGCTTTATTTCTTTGCTCTTTTTTTCCCCTGCCAGCCTGACTCACTAAATAACAGCATCATAGAGTCAAACCTTAAATCACGGGCAGTGCCTGAAGTCCTGCAGAAAGCTTTGTTAGAAAAACGTGCAAATAAATCACCAATTCTTTAAAAATGCCTCCAGAGTTCAAAAATCAGCTTTAAAGCAGGCCCTTTAAAGAATTCAGTTTCTTATACCAGAAATATTCAAAGAGTTTTGTTTTGAGTCGTCGGCAGGAGCCCAGACTGGGCTGTGCACGAGGGCTCCCAGCTCCTCATCACACCTGGTAGAAGGTAATCCTGCTGCAGAATTAGGGAGAAGGGCAGCTGAGGAGCAGCCACTGAAATCAGGGTGAGAGCTGAGAAATTCTCGTGGTGGAAAAAAGGTAGAACCAGCTTGGGAAGGGGGGTGTAAAAAACCCAGGTACAGGTGGGCACACCCTCCGACACCCCCCTCCAGGTGAGTCTTGTGCCAAAACCCCCCCAGGCTGTGCAGGATGTCAGTGTTTCCCTCCCTTTTAGCAGGATAACCAGCTCATTAAATCTTCCCATGAAGGTTATTTTCTTACCGAGTGACAGATCTAAAGATTTACGTGCCCCATCCGTCACCTGCCTTCTCCCTCCTGCTTATCCCTTTGTATTTGTTAATGGCCTTTCCCTTGTTATATAATCCTGTCAGGGGTGTTAAAATACCTCTCAGGACTGTTCATTTGGTCTAAATCATCCAGCCTGCCCCTGTGACAGCAGAGCTGGTGTGGGAAGGAGCCCTGTCCTGTCCTCCAGTAATTGTCACCACATGATAAGAAGGTGTAAGATTTAATAAGGTCATAAAGCAGAATGGCAGGAGCTGGTGTCACAGGTATTTTTTTTTCATTACCGTCCAGAAAATCTGGATTCAGTGGGACAATAAATTACAACAATTGAGCAGAAACGACCCGTTTGATTATTCAAAGTCTTTCCAGCTGCCTGGGGAGAGCAGCAGGGCCGGGAGCAACCTCTGCCACCCCCAGAGCACTCAAACCACTGCTCCCCGGGCCACCCAACTGCCTCTGCTGAGCTCAACAGCCACAACCAGGCTCCAAAGCAGTGCAAGAGCAGCAAGTTGTTTAGTTCTGAATGCACTGAAGGTGGTGGAGGCAAATATTCCTGTCAAACTCGGGCACATCCCTGTCCGAGCGCTCAGGGCTGGCTGGGGGCTGCCAGGGGATGACAAGTTTCCAGTGCAGACGCCAAAAATCAACACCAGGGTAAAACAAAACCAATAAACCCCAGAAAAATAAAGATGCTCCCCTCCCCTCACAGATATTTTCCTCCTCCAATCAGCCACAAGCCCCCTTTATCTCATCCTCTCCTGTCCTCGAGCTCTGGGCAGCTTCGGAAGCAACAACTACAACGACAAGAACAGACCTTGAACCCACACTCACTCTGAAGCTCAGCTTTGCCTGCACCCCATGGGCTCCACGTTACAGCCCTTCCAAAAACACAGATCCAAGTCCCCCCCACGACACACATCCCTGGGGAACACATGAACCACTGGGATCACTCCTGGGACACCTTGGGAAAGAATCTGACTTTTTGAAGCTGCTAATTAGCAGCTGAGGTCTCTTGAGAAATGCCATCCTGTTTGTGGGGGACAAACACCTCCGAAAGTAGGACCCTCCATTTCTTTATCCCCATTTCATGTATATACAGGGGTATTTTCCCTCTCATTACCTGGAAACAGTTGGGTTTGCTGCTCGTGCTTGCCCACGGCTAACAATTATTTACTGCTCATTATCATGATCTTCTGTCACATCCAGGGGACTGGGATTGAGCAGGAAACAAGCAACAGAGATCCTGGGCTTCTGGAAACACCCAGAATATTAAAATTGAAGGGAAGAAGAAGTACATTAAGCTTTGGCTTGATTTACAAACTTTCCGAGGAGCGACAGTTGTTCCTTAAAGGATTTGTTATGATCAAACTAATTTATGGGGTTGTTACAGTGGTGAAACCTCTGCATTTAACATTTATGGGGAAAGAACTTCACAGTTTTGCTTCGTGGAGATTCAATTAAAATTTGACTCAGGGAAAAGCTGCTGCAATTTTCCCCCTCACATTTCGTCCTTCACTGATCACTTTTCTTTTTAATACTCCCTGCCTGGTGAAACACTGGGAGAAGCCCTTTGCAAACAGCAGCCTCATTAAAGCCCCACAGTTCACAGAGATTACAGATGGGCATCAGAAATGGAGGGATGCTGCCCTTTTGTCCTGGTTAGAACAGCTGGGACCAGTTCATCACTGGATGGGTGTAACCCAAAACTGGGTATTCCAGAGCCTTCCATGCCATTGCCCAGAAACTGTTCTCAATGAACCATTTACACCCTCTGCCCAGAGCAGCCCTGACCCCTCAGGGTGTGAACTGAGTGTTCAGAGGCCTGGGAGACAGGAGGGTGCTCCTGTCCTCACCCCCAGTGTGGAACTGGGAGACAGGAGGGTGCTCCTGTCCTCACCCCCAGTGTGGAACTGGGAGACAGGAGGGTGCTCCTGTCCTCACCCCCAGTGTGGAACTGGGAGACAGGAGGGTGCTCCTGTGCTCACCCCCAGTGTGGAACTGGGAGACAGGAGGGTGCTCCTGTCCTCACCCCCAGTGTGGAACTGGGAGACAGGAGGGTGCTCCTGTGCTCACACCCACTGTGGAACTGGGAGACAGGAGGGTGCTCCTGTCCTCACCCCCAGTGTGGAACTGGGAGACAGGAGAGTGCTCCTGTCCTCACCCCCAGTGTGGAACTGGGAGACAGGAGGGTGCTCCTGTGCTCACCCCCACTGTGGAACTGGGAGACAGGAGGGTGCTCCTGTCCTCACCCCCACTGTGGAACTGGGAGACAGGAGGGTGCTCCTGTGCTCACCCCCAGTGTGGAACTGGGAGACAGGAGGGTGCTCCTGTGCTCACCCCCAGTGTGGAACTGGGAGACAGGAGGGTGCTCCTGTCCTCACACCCACTGTGGAACTCCCCAGCCTGAGGGAGGTGCTGGGCATTCCTGCCTGAACCTGAGGATAGAGAATCTTGGGGTCTTGGGACTTTTTTGACCACTCCTGGGATCCAGAGAAGGGCTGTGACCACCTCTCTCAACCAGACTGAGACCACCACTCTTGCCCAGACTGCACCAGCACTCTCACCAACAGGTTTTTCCCTCTCCTTTTCCTTTGGATTCAGGGGGCCCAACAAACACCACTCTGTTCATGCCCCAGGGTGCTGGGTTAGACATTTGGGTTTTGGGGGTTAAAACCAACTGTTTGTCTGTATAATCATATTTATTGTATTATTTTATTCAATTGTTATTCTGATTTATAATCTCTCTTTTGAGTTGGGTTCATTTCCCCTGCTGGTTCACCTTTAAACCAGCACACCTTTAAAAAGTGCATCCCCCCCCCATACTCCTGGAAGAACAAGTTCCCTGCTGCCTGTCATTTCTCTAAACAGGTGAGGAATCCATTATAAAATATCCCAGCCAGCCATGCCCCATTTTTCCCCGTGCTCATTGTAATCCCCTGTACCTGGTGCCATTAGCCATGCACGGGGGTAATGAGGCAGGCAAAGGTTATTCCTGGGGCCAGGCTGCAATGATGAGGGGCTGCCAGTGCAGGAGACTCACCCCGGGCTATCTGAAATTGAAATTTGGGCTTAAATTAATAACTCGACATGAGCCCAGACAGTAATGCTGCCTGTCCCCTGCAGGGCTGAAAATGTCTTTTGACATTAATAAAAAAAAAAAAAAAAAAGAAATAAAAAAAAGAAAGGGAGGGGGTGTTAACTCGGGCAGACAAGAGAGAGAAGAGGGAAGCAATGCACTGGGCTCTGCTGATGCCACGGGAATGTGGGAGGCAGGAAACACATGGAAAAAGGCCCTGCCTTGACTGCCTGACAGGCCAGGTGAATACCCAATGAAGGGTAATAAATCCCTCCGTCCTTCCCAACACCTGAAGGATTTGTTTTTATCACCAGCAAGGGAAATTGCCTCGCTGTCTTCATTATTGGAACAGCACCAGCAACGTTCCGAGGTGTTTTACAGAGCAGTTTGAAAAACACAAACCAAGCCTTGCTCCCAGAGCTGAAGGCTTTAGTCTGTGGAACTCAGTGGATGAAAAAACACGGTTTTTTTTAAACTGAGAGGAGATTTTAAAGCTATTTACCGTATTTTTCTTCCTTTTTTACAAGGCAAAATGCATTTAATGCCAGGCTGCACAGCCTGAGTGGCTGTGGGTTGGGACAGGAAGAATTGCTGGCCTGTCCCACTGTGCACATTTACACAGCTGGACACATCTGCAGGAGCCACATGAAGAATATTCACAGGAACAGGGACTCAAAATAAGTTATTTCTATTCCCAGTTCAGTTGCAGAAATTATGAGTGACTTGAGCGACTTTCTTCCAAACGAAGGAACATTTTCCTACATCACGGAAATTTAACAAGCCAAGGCAGTTATTTTACTGACTGCACACCCCTCCTTCCCTGCAAAGCTTCAATTAGGTTAAATGCATTTATCCCTTCAGAACTTTTCTGCTCATCACCCATCAAGCTGAAGAAAAAGTTCCAAAGGATGGGTTTTATTCCCTCCCCCGAAGAGTTCATTGGCCTGGAGAGGGAAGGGCCTCGTGCAAGGCACAGTCCCATGGGATCAGTGCTCCAGGGGCACTCAGGGAAGGGGATGGACACATCTCCTCCTGCTCCCAGTCCGTGCCCCTCCTCTAATCACTCACACTGTGGGTTTGGAAACCTGGTCCTGTTGTCCCACTGAACTCTGCCTTGTCAGGACAGCTTTGTCACTCATAAATACTGCAATGAGAACCAAAGGCTGCTCATGAAAGATTGATTCCTGGCAGTTCACTGACCCTTCCCTCGAGGCCTTTTATTCAAATTAGAGCAAACCCATCCTAGAAATCCGAGCATTAATTGTTAATAGTACAGGCTGCTGAAACACAGAGTCCTCGAGGAGCAGAGATCCAGGGCTGGCTTAAAGTGATACAGCCCAGCAGAAATTAAAGGCAATCAACAGAGCTGGAATTAATTAATTAATTCTCACATTCAGAACCAAACCGAGGCCTTTAATGGACCTTCCATTAATGTCATCAGTGTCCATGTTATTCAGATGGTTGGGTGGGACCTAAAAGTTCATCCAGGATTAATTTAATAGGATGTTACATACAAAGAAAAGCATTTCAATGTACAACCAAGAGCACAGTCCTGGAAAAGCTCAGCCACTCAGTGAGATGCTGCCTGCTTGCTTCCCCTCCAGATACACAAAATAACTCTTCTGAGGTGCTCACTGGCCTGACTCCTTTTGGAGGACGTGGAAAAGCAGCAGAGATTTAGAAACCAGGGTGCTCAGGAGTTAAAGGGGGTATCTCTGTCAGAGCTTAATCTCGAAGGAACTCCAGAGGTTTATAACAAGGAGAGCTCAGTCCAGATAAGGAAATAATGAGGAGATCATTTTTCTCTGGCCTGGAGCAATCTCAAGAAGGAATATCCCACTGGGGCTGAGCTGATCCCAGGGGAGGGCTGGCAGAGAGCTCTGATGTAAAGAGCCCTGGCACAGGCAGCACAGGGGACAGATTATTACCTTTCTTCTGCTTGGCTTGGTGAACACACTTCACTCACTGCTGTGTGACCAGCCCAGCCCCAGGAACCTGAGCTACCAACCCCCACAACCTCTTGTACAAACACCACTCTGGGCCTGAGTCTGCAAGGACTTTGGCACTGTAAAGCATGTGATGGGTACCAGGACAAATCTAACAGGATGCCCTCAAACAGCTCTGAAGACAAGGAGCAACTGCTCAGCAGATGTCACAGCCTCCCAGCCTCACCCTCTGCTGTATCACCCTCTGGGACTTCAGTGGGTAGCATTTAAATATTCTGTTTCAATTAATTCATTCAGCAGTTATTAAAATCAGTGTCCCCACCCCGACAGGCAGGAATGTGGCTGGAAAGACCTGACTTTCAGCTCAAGTCCACGGGCTACATCTGGAGTGGTGGGGAATAAGAACACTGTGATAGACTTTTGATCTGTCATTGAGAAGGTCACACATGAGAGAACCCTAAAGGACAGTCAAGGAGTAGGAATGGCAGAGAAATCCAGAATATCTGAAGTGGCACGTGCTAAACTCCTGATCCTGGGGGGGATGGACTCGGGCTGGGTTAGAGAAGAGGTCACAAGCCCACGACTGCCTGAGCCTTGCTGCAGCAGCTGCCAATGGAAGGGACAGATCTGAGCAAAGGAAAATGCACTGAGACCCACAAATTAATTGAACCCCATGCCTTGAGTCACCCAGGTCAAATACATCAACAACTGGACAAGGTTTGAGCTGGTGACAAAGATGCAAAACCACCCCACCAAGGCCACTGCCCAAACTATCCCTGTGCTCTGGGTTCCTGCACGTCGCCCACTGAGGAGCCTGTTCCACAACCCCCAAGGAAAAGCAACAGAGAACACATCCAGGGATTATTTTTTCCTTCCTTTCCCACAGCAACAAGTGGTTGACACCCATTTAAATATTCAGCAGTGCAAGTGTTCTGCTGTTTAGTCTCCTCACGTTGGCACGCCCTGGAAACACTGGCTCAGTTCACCTCAGATTTCCCAGCAGAAATAACACAAGTCTGGTGTGAACTGAACATTTGTGATAAGCAAACTTCCTCCTGCTGCTCAGGAGCTGAAACCTGAGCCCAGGCAGAACACACAGCTCTGTTTTTCCAAACGGCTGCTGCTCCCAGGCCCCTGCAGGGACCAGAAGCTTCATGGCTGAGCACCTGCTCTCCCAGCTCCCGAATTCTGCCCCTTCCAGCTGCTCGGGAACACCCTGAGAACACCCACTGCTGGGCTGAGGTGTGGGACACAGGGCAGGAGAGCCATCTAACTCCTCCCAGTGCCAAGGAACGGAGAAAATCTCTGGGTCCAGAGCAAGACACGGGGCTCTTGTCCACACACGAGCCCAGGAAAGCACCACTGCTGCTCCTGGGAACATTTCCCACTCATTTCTCCCCAGCAGGGACTGTTGTTGCTGCGTCAGACCCGGAGGGGATGCGGGGGAAGTGGAGAGGAGACGAGTGAGGAGTTGCCAAGAAGACGTAATAAATTCACTTTTCTGACACAGGACCAAGCTTGCCATTAAATGTCAAGTGCTGGATGAACAGCTGGAGGGGAACAAATCTCCGCTTCAACCCCTGGGCTCTGAGCAATAGATAGCAAAAATCCTCCCCCGGAAAGGCTCCCTCTAAATGGCAAACTGCTCCTGCTCGGTTTCGGGCTGGAGCTGACAGGGGACTCACAGCTAATCACAGGCTGCTGTTCCCCCCAGCACCTCTGCTAACAGAGCTGGAAACAATCACTTTGCATCCTGACAGGTAGGAGCCGAAATGATGCAGCGTGTCGGCTGCACCGGCACAGGGAACAAGGCAGAGCTGAGCTCAGGCAGCACACCAGGCACGAATACCCACATTTAAACCTTGCCCCAGCCAGTCCCAGACTTTAAACTGAGAAAAGAAAATCAAGAGGAGCAGATTCACAGCTGATTAGGCCAACCAAAGGGCCAGAGGAGGTGGCACCTGTGAGTGAACACCCCGAGGATCTCTCCCTGTATTTCAGAGATGCTGCCTTCTCCCCTGCCCCTAAATTTAGGTGAAAGTTTTGCCTGCTGCCCTGCAGAGGCTCAGCTGGGTCCCTCCTGTCCTTGTGCCTTCCCTGCCCTTGTGTTTTCCCCTCTAGGTGAGGCAGTGAACAGTCCAGAGACACGTCCAGCTCTGCAGAGTCTCCCCCGTGGACAGTCCAGCCCGAGGTGATGCTGCTCCGTACAGATAAAATGCCACCAAAATTAACAGGGACTTTCTTTCTCCCTTCCTTAATTTTTATTTTCCCCCACCCCCCATCAAGGAAGCCCATTGAAATTCAGCATCCATCCCAGCGAAGCACTCTGGTGCTGGGTGACCTTTGGGTGACATTTGCTTTGCATCTGTGCACCAGGAGAGACCAACTCAGCCTTTAAGGAGTCCCTAACCCAGCCCTGGCCCTGGCAGGGAATGGGAATGACTACTGGGATGGGTGGAATTCTCAGGGCATTGGAAGGCTCCTTAAATCAAAGCCCTGAACAGAGAAGTGAGGGGCAGAACCACAGATTTACTGATCATTTGTTTCTGCATGAGCATAATTCCAGCCTGAGAGAGTCCCTGTATTATGGTGTCATTGGCACCAAATAAAAGTAAGAATTCTTTAGCACAGTTGACAAAAAACAGTTACCTTGTAGGCTACCAGCTTTGTATGTTTAATATATTTAACCTATATTTATTCTACTTGTTGCAGTCTTACTGCCAACAAGCAAGTGATTCCTCCTGCTTAAAATGGGAAGTGAAAGACAAGAAAGAGGTGGAGCAAACCCCAGTACAGCCACGAAACAGTAGAGACAACAAAAATAACTCAGTTTCCAAAACTTTTCTAAATCATAAATTGGTTGCTATTTGGACGAGTTCTGTAGGATTCTTGACTTTAAAAAAAAATAAAATAAAGATAATGAGAAAATGAAACCTTTATAGCAAGCTCTCACAGTCTGGGCTTTCAAAATGCTTCTGTAAATAGAATTATCTGCTTCAGAGACATTAAACCCACCAGTGGAATCTCTTACATTACCACATGGTGAACATCTGACCCCCAACACTGGGAAATAATGAAAAATTAATGGATCCAGATGTGCCAATCCTGCCAATGGCAGATGTTCATTTTACACACCATTTAGAAATCCCCAGTGCATTTGAGCACACGATGATAAAACCACTGAATAACAGGAGGAAAAGGAGCAGTGCTGTGAGGTGACACCTGCACCTTCCCAGCACAGGAAAGTGCAGAGATGGGTGTGCAAGGGATCCCCCCCCAGGAACAGGTCACTCCTATGGCAGCAGCTTTAATTCAGGGATTTTTTTCAGGAACTGTTGGGGTTGTTCCCAACAACTTCATCCAGGTCATTCCTGAAGGTTCCAGCGTAAACCAATAAGTGACAAATAACCTGAAGACACAAAACACTCTCCAAACTCACCCCTCCATCAGATATTTGCCCAGCTGAGCCTATTCCTCTGCCATTAACTACCTTCAATCTTTTTTTTCTCCTCTTGCTGCTGGAGCTTTTGTGGAGATTGTTTTTCCCTCTATTCTCCTTGTCCAGCCTGGCCCTTCCCTCCTCATGAGAATCAGATCAACCTGTCCCTTGCCAGCCGAGCTTGTCACACCCAGGGAAAGTTTTACTACATCATAAACCCACAAAATGCCCCAGTATTTAAGGGAGAGCTCTCATTCCATCCTCAGGGTTCTGCACACAGCCCTGGCAATCCTGCAATCCCTCCCTGGGCAGGAAAGCTCTGGAACAGCTGCTGTGTGGACTGTCCAGCTGCCCAGTGGTTGCTCTTTCCCCCGGGATTCCCAACCCCCTTCCCTGTGGATCTGCAGCCCCCACCTCTCCTCCTCCTCCTCCTCCTCCCTGGGAAGCTCTGACCCTGCAGAGCAGCATCTGTTTGTGTGGTGCTGAACAATTTGTTGTGTTACATCCTGAAAGCCTCTGACTAAGGAGCTTATTTATGCTCCGTGCTCTGGTAACAGCTCTGATGAACAAACTCCGGGAGCAGGGAGAGAAAATGGAAGCTGATGGTGTTTGAACATCACCTCAGTGCTGACTGCACAAAGCTCAGCCTTTCAGTAGCAATTCTGCCCCTTGATTTTGCAAACAGTTGACAAAGCCACAGTTCTATTGACCAGGCAGGTTCGATTAAAATCCTGTATTAAAATGTTCCCCGGGGCTCTCAGTTATCCTGTCCCTCACCTAGAGGGTTTCAGATGGTACAGATCCATCTTGGTAACTGAAATACAGGCCAATTCCCTGCTGTGTCTGGGTCACCATCCATCTTGTCTCTTGTGTTGGCTGGTTCCAAGTGAGTCAAAGAAAGGAGGCACGAGCAAGTTCTCAAATCATCTCTCAGCTGCTGCTGCAGGGGAACAACAGAGCCCAGAGAGCACAGGGGGGTTCTCCTCAGCCCAACAGAGATGGTGGTGTCTTCCAGGGTGAAAAAAGGGAGGGGAGGAGCAACGTCGTCATTGAAAAGGGGAATAAACCAAATCTGAGCTCAGTGGTTTGAGAGGGAAACTCCTGAGCCCCACCCGTTCCCTTCTGAGCTCTGAGTGCAGGTTCCAGGGCAATGCCTCGTCCTGCTGGGTGTGATTTCCCTCCTCTGTAAAACAGGGCACACAGCAAAGATCTAAGAGCAGGACAGAGAGCCAGGACTGCAGTGCAGGCACAGCCACCTCCTCCAAGGTCACACATTTCGCCTGGGGCAGAGCAGGGACCAGGATGACAAGAGGCTCCCTGGTGCCTTCTCCTGTTAGAGTGGAGGCCCAGACCTGAGGAGACAGGAGAAGGAGCAGAGAGCCTGAGTTCCCACCCCAGGGGGAGAGGGGGTTGCAGGGACAGTGGCCTGGGATGCCCTGGGAAGGCTCATCCCTCCTGTGCTGCTCACTCAGCAGCTCTTCACTGGACATTCACTGCAAAGACTTATTTACCCAGTTTATGGGCAGCAACACCATGATTTATCCATCCTCAAACGAAAAAATAACACTAAAACCCAAAAAAAGAGTCCAATTTCTCATCTGAGATCAGAAGAGAAACAGGGAAGGGGCAAATCCTTTGAGCATAAACAGATTGCACTATTTATATATGAAAATGTTTTCTGCATCTCTAAACTTACCATGCCCAAGTACTTTAATTAATTGCAGAGGTTGCTATGGTAACACTCCTAACTCAATTATAGCTCTACAAAGAGGTGCAGAGCACTCCTGACAGGGAAGCAGGTAACTCTTGCTGAGAGTGGAGTGAGGGGCAGGCACAACTGCAATGGATTTCTGCAGATCTGACCCCCAGCATCCCAGCAACTTAAATTATCCCCCGGTTCCACCCACTCCTCAGCCCTCCTGAGGGATGGCACCACCCGGGAGCCCCATCCACAGCTCTGTGCCAAGCTGTGTGACTGAACCCAGCTGATTTCCTGGGCTGAGCAGAGCTGCAGCCTGACAGGTGGGGAGGGAGAGGATTTTGGGGAGGGAAGTGCAGCTCCTGGCAGGATGAGTGAAGGAGGGTCCCCAGCCACGGGCAGCACAGCTCCCACAGGAGCAGCAGCACCTCAGTGGGTAGAGCTCAATTACCTGACCCCTGCTCTGCCAAAGACTTTCACTCTGGCACTGCCAAAATCAGTCTCTGGCCTGTACCTCAGTTCCCACCTGTAAAACCAGGGCAGCAGTGCCCGATTCCTAAACAACTGAGAGGCAAAAATTATCATCAGCTGCCCCAGTTCAGCATGGATAAGGTCTGTCTGAAAGTTACCACCAGATTAATGATGCTAAAGATCGATGGTTTATGGCCAGATTTCTCCCCCACCAAATACTAAAGGAGTTCCTGGTCTAGGCTGGGCACTAGAGAAGACCCCAAAGCCTCACAAAGACCTAATTCCTTCCCTGCCTTACACCAAACCCTCTGCACCACAGGCAGCATTCTGCCTCCAGATGCTTCAAAAGCAAATGCAATATTCCCCATTTGTGTCAGGGCACTGAATGGTCAACAGGAGAGGAAAGGCAGGAGAAAAGAGGGAAGAAATGACATTTCCTCTCAGCACCATCACCTGAAATCCGTGGACTGACAACCTTCACCTCCACTGTGAAGAGTCCTCCTGCCCCGTGGACGGGGCTCTGTGCTCTCCATCCCTGCCCTGCTCAGCTCTTCACTCCCCTGGCACCTTTTCCAGGGCTGCACTCACCTGACAGAAGGGACACTGCCTGTCCAGCTCGTGTGACTGTCACCCCTGGTCCCAGATGAGCTTTCAGTCACCGTGCCAAATATCCCTCTGCCCCTCCCCAGCCCCTGTCACTCACAGTGAGTGTCCTCTTCTCCCACTTCACATTCAATGCCTTGCTGGACACTTCTAAAGGTGTCTTTAGTGAGGCTCGCTGATATTTGTTACCCTCTCTGCCCCCAGCCTTCAAGGTCACAGGCAGAGGCTTCAGCTCCTTTCTGAAAGGTTAAATGCAAGTTCCAGAAGGGGAGCTTGACCTTTGGAGAGCTAAAGCAGAACAAACCAACCCCCGCCGAGAACACAATGCTGTGATGTGAGAGGCAGTGAATGGGGAGGATAAACCAGCAGCTGGAGGAGCTGGACACAAAACAGCAGCTCCCTTCCCGAGCAACAACTTTATCTGCCTTTGCAAACCAACTGCTACTTTTTCAAGCCTTTTCCCCAGCCTGCCCTGCTCTGAAGAGCATCGCTGCCTGCAGAGCAGGAACTTGCCAGAGGCTCTTTTATTTCAGCAAAGCCCCCCACCAGCTGTGCCTGCTCTCCCTGAAGGATACACAGTGTTAACTCTTCAGAGATGGCATTTTCCAGCCTGTCGGGCAAATAGATGCTCACTCAAAGTCGGAGCATTCAGAGGTTGAACAAATTTTGCTCTCCCCTTCACCAGGCACTTTCAATCATCAACTCCTGCCTGGCTTTCTGCACCCCTGTTATCCTCTGAGGGCTGAGATTTGCCCACTTCAAAGGCTCCTACTCTTCAGAAAAAAAGATTTCGACTTTGTTTTTTATTCTCTTCTTTTCTTTTTTTTTTTTTGCTGTGCCCATCATTTTTCGCCCTGGCCCTTCCAATTTGCTGGGGTTGCAGCAGACAACTGCACAATTCAGAGGGTTTACATGCACACCCCCCAGAATTCAGGCTCAGGGGTGTTGTATCCCTGCTGGCCTTCCAGTTATTCAACCAAAAAACTGTCACATCTTAACTAAACCCCAGGAATCCAGACCCTCCCTCTGGAGCATCAATCCTGCACCGTGAGCGCCAACAGTGACCCTAAAAATCAGTGATGCTCATTTTGCATCAACTTCCACCCTTGAAAGCATTTTTTTTTTGCTCTCCAGCCTCGTCCTCACGCAGTTGTGGTGACTGGATGTGATTTTTGCCTGGGCAGGGTCTGTGGGGCTGGCAGGGAACGAGTCTGTGCCTCCCTGGCAGAGCTGCAGCCTCCAGGGGCCGGGATTATCAAGGTTAGTTTAGCACAAGATCTGCTCCAGCACATCAGACATGACTGGACATCTCTGAGGGCCAGGGGAGCACTGCTGAGGAATTCCAGAAACGTCCTGCTGGAAAACACAGCCAGACATTCTTTTTTTTTTTTTGGTTTAACCAATTAGAGGCCCAGAGCAAACCTGCAGTGGGTGTTCAGTTGTCCCTGCAAATTCAGGGGTGAGCAAAGGTTTGTAATTGTTTTATTAAACCATGGGAAGATTCCTCCTTGCCAGCAGATTGGTGACTACACTGGGGTCACCAGTGAAAAGAGCTGTGGACACTGGGATCTTCCCCTATATTTCTTTATGTCTATTTATATGTGTAAATAACTATATAAAACAGACACTGGGTTAAAATAGGTGTGAAAATGGTAGATCAGATGCTTCCACTTGCAGTTCTCATTATTCAAGAGCAAGGGAGAGCAGTGGACCAGAAACAGGGAAACCTTACAAAGCCCAGCACATGTTCCTTGCTATTTGCTGAGCAGCACTAATCAGATATCAAAACTCCAAACAGACAAAACCCCAAACCCAAGCTACTGACAGGAACAACGAGAAACTTCTACCTTTGCACCACTTCAAGGAAAGAAAAGAAAAACTGACCTTGCTTCAAGGCATAAATCGACCTCTAAGGGATTAGGGTTTTTCCTGCAAGCAGACCTTAATTAAAAAGTGCACAAAATCACTCTGCAACATAATTGTTAGTGGTAGCCACTATTGGAGAGGTTATTAAATTAAAGCACTACCAACTCAAAAGTGCCATATGGCCATTCCCACGCCACCAAAGAAATAATTTTTACACATCCAGGGCTTTAAGTGGATTACAGTGAAGAGTTACAGTCGGGACAAACCCCACTATTGCTCTGGGAAGCACTGAACACCTCTCATATTTCACCAGGAAATTTGGAAAAGCAAATACAAGGGTACCGAGAATCCAGCAGATGCCACAAAAAATAGAGGTCACACAGGAAGTTGAGATCACAGGATTATCCTTCTTCCATCTCCATCCCAGTCCTGGTTTTTTTTAATATGAAAAGTCTGTGGAAACTTGAAGCTTAATACTTAAAAGGGAGATGCTCCTCTACATCAACAGCACCGCCCTTGGAGCATCAATCTTTGAATATAAACCTCTGTGTGAACCTAACACTTGATCCCACACTTTGATTTAGTAAAGAATTATATGCACAGCATCATCTGCGGATTTAAAGGGGTTCTGTAAAGGGATTTTCAGCAAAGCCAGTGAACAGCTCTGCAGAAATTGTCTCAGCCCAGGTAGAACAAAGGCACGTGTTGGTTGGATCCTGTAACAAATGCTAATAACCCAGACAGCACTGCCCTGGCTCAGCTGACCTTATTACTTACCAACAGCTCATCTATAATGCATTTAACTCGAGTTCCTCCTGTTCTAATGAATTAACTGCACTCCAGTGCACTGCCACTGAGAACTTGTTTGGGAAAATAGCTCCAATAAAAATCACATCAATAATAACACCTCCAAACCATTTAACACCCGGGAAATGCTTTAACAGTGATTTTCTTTTCCCCCCACCTTCTCTTGTCAGAAGGTCTTCAGAGGACAAAAACATCCCATGATTGTCTTTTGTAAATTGAGTGCAATGCTTTCTTTAAAAAATAAAAAAAAAACCCAAGAAATAAATAAGAGAAATTAGGCCCACGACAGGATGCAATTTATTCTTCAGGCTCAGAATTTGATGTCCTTACACCGCTTAATTACTCCACAGGAGTAAATTCGCTTTAACAGCTGCTGACAACAGATGACATTTGCATCACGATTTTTTCCCCAAACTTTTGAGAGGCATTCAGCTTTCTTAAAGGTAATGCTAAGCTGGTATTTAGATGAATCTGTCTAAAATGATGGTGCTGCCTAATTGTTTTCATGAGATCACCCAGCGAGATCCTAATGCATTATTTATCCTCCTGGATGGGCAAACCACCCTGCTAAGTGCAGTATGAATATATAACCACAGCGTTCCTTGTCCTGGGTAAACTGTGAGGATCTCAAGTGAAGAAAGCACTTACAGCATATGCTTCATCTTAAAAACGTGTTTTAAAGCTCCCTGAAGTCAGCCTTGCTTTTGTAAAACATGTTTATCACTCGTCACACAGGGCACAGGGTGGCCCAGGGAACTCCCAGCTGGGATGTCATTCTGGGCTGCCCAGGACAAAAACCATCATTAGCAGCTAAAAAGAGCCAAACCTGAGCAGGAACCAGGGAGGGAAGAGCAACTGGTGGACAAACTAAACTTGGCAAGGCCAGGCAGGGATTTCAGAGTTATCCCTTGTTTCTGTCCTGCACACCCACCCTGGATACGACCACAGGAACAGATGCAGAGCTCTAGAAAGCCAATGAATCAATGCACAGTTAAATTACACAACCCGGGGGAAAAAAAAAAAAAAAAATCAATGGGGCTGTGAGATGTAACACGGGGGTATAAAAATCCTGCAAACAATAAATAAAGCTGAGCCATATTTAGGGACTGTCTGAGCTATTTATCTGAAGCAGAGCTTGGCCACATTGTTTGCACCTCAGCAAATTACTGTCAGAAAATAAAGGCCTACGGTGTCGCTGTCCAGATCTCCCATCTTCCCATTTTCCCCTTAAATGCCAAATATCCCCAAATTTACGGCAATTTCCCTGTTTCTGAATGCAGCACACCCCTGAGAGGCCACTGCAGCACGACCACCACTTCCATCAGGATCAGTGCTGGAGGGACAGGATATCTCTGGCAATCAAATCAGACCATCCCACTCAAAAGATGCCCAGACTTCCAGGGGTAACACCTCAAATACTCCAGAGCTGTTGTTTTAAATCCTGCTTTTTCTTTGCCCTTATTTCTTTTTCCGAGACAAAGGAAGAGAAAGAGAACTGCAGTCAGATTAATGTGTATTTATAGAACTCACTGATTGCACTATTTATTCATGCCCTTTCTGGAAACTCAAATCAGACCCTGTTTCCTTGAGGGGCTCAAATTCCTCTTCCCTGATTCATTGGGAACGTTTTCCTGAGCTGCCTCTCTGAGCCTCTCACTGATTGCAGTGGCACAACGTGTTTCCACACACCTTCATTCCTGCCCATCTCCCAGTGCTGCTGTGGAGGCCACGAGCCTCCTGCCTGGCATTTGAAATGATTTCATGGTGCTCTGCTTCGAGGGGGTAACACTCAGACCCACAGCTCCCCATCCCACAGCTCCCCATCCCACAGCTCCCCATCCCACAGCTCCCCATCCCACAGCTCCCATCCCACAGCTCCCCATCCCACAGCTCCCATCCCACAGCTCCCCATCCCACAGCTCCCCATCCCACAGCTCCCCATCCCACAGCTCCCCATCCCAGTTCCCATCCCACAGCTCCCCATCCCACAGCTCCCCATCCCACAGCTCCCCATCCCACAGCTCCCCATCCCACAGCTCCCCATCCCAGTTCCCATCCCACAGCTCCCCATCCCACAGCTCCCCATCCCACAGTTCCCATCCCAGTTCCCATCCCACAGCTCCCCATCTCACAGCAAACTCAGGTTTCCAGGCTCAGCTTTCCTGGATGCTTCCTCCCAGCTCAGCTGTGGGATGGAGACTAAAGCCATGTCAGGCCTCTTTTTTTCCCAAAGATGCTCATTTTCCAACCCATTCAGGAGCCTCTCCCATGCCAAGGAGGGAGGAAGGGCAGCTCTGGGCAGTGCTGCTGCAGCCCCCTGAGTGTGGCACAGGGGAGCAAAAGCAGGACAGGGGCTGTGCAGCCCCTCCAGCAACGAGAAGGGGGCAGAGGAAACCCCCCTTTCCCTTGGCTCCCAGCCCAGTGAACATTTTGTCCAGCACAAAGCTGGAGAGCTCAGGATTAGTGATGCTGAATAACCAGATACCTCTGTTCAGCTCCCACCTCCAGACACCAACACGAGTCCTGGACCCTCTCCTCATTATCATTTCATAAATTGCAGGGTTTGAGGCTTGTTTGTGTTATAGCTGCTGATGTTGGAGTAACACTTACCCCGAAGCTTTCATAAAATTTTCAGGACTGCTATTATTTTTAACCTGCTGCCAGAGGCAAATCTCCCAGCAGAGCACAGCTACCAGGGGTCACCCATTTCCTCCTGGCAAACAAACTCCACGTCCTCAACAGGGCAAACAAACCCCAGTGAAAGAAGTGCAAAGAAGTTCCCCCTTCCAGTGCCACCAGGGTGGAACATTGTCCCAGCCAGGACTGCCCTCACCCCCACCAACCCCAATTGTTAAGGAGAAAAATTACAGTAAAATTAAACAGCTTCCCACGTGACAGTGGGATGTTTTTACACATTCTGGGTTAATACCTCCTGTTCTTGCTACCAGCTACGCTCAAATCCTCCAAATTCATCCTCTAATTCAAATTGGTCCCCGGAAATAGCAGGTCCTTTTGAAAGCTCGATTTGAAAGATCATTAAAACGTACAAAAGACTTTATCTGTTGGGGGAAAAAAAAAAGAAATTCTGTACACAAAGGAGGGGGTGGAAGAGGAGATCTCACACATGGAAAATGACAGTATTTTCTACCTTAACCTCTTCAGCTGGAGTTGCTAAGTAACCATGACACACCACTGTGTATTCTCTGCAGTGTCTGGTCTACAGCCTGACAGTTTGATTAATTCTTCCCAGTACCAAACCTGCATGGTGAATATTTTAAATACTTAAGAATTTAATGGGTGGGGGAAAGACAAAGGAAAAAAAAAAAGCCACAAAACCCCCCCCCCAGACCCATCTATAATTTATAAATTAGGTTTTGTTACTAGGCTGCCATATTTAGATGGGAAACCAAAACCCTATTCCAAGAGAAGAAGGTGATATATTGTAGTGGTTTCTTCTTCTCACAACTTTGCCTCACACACCAGTAAATACATTTCTCCAGCCTCCAAAATATTCATATATAATTATGGGTCCTGCACATCAATGTCTGTAAAGAAACAGTAAAAGAGAAACCCTCCCTTGTCATTGCATTGTCCCCTGAGCCTCCACATTTCCCTGCGAGAAAAACCAACAAACATTCCTGATCTCATCTCTCTGCACCAGCTCCTGCTCCCAGAGTTCCACAACTCATGTCACAGAAACAGAAATTCCCTTTGTGTTCCCATTGTGGTGTAATTGTGTCATGCTTGCTAAGTACAATTTAGCTTGATTGACTAATTAGGCACCACAGATTACCCGTCTTGGAGCAATCCATCTGTCTGGGCACGTTAAATATTTCCTCTTCTCACTCTGAGGAACTTTGAGAGGCTCAAGTGTGTCCTTCTCCAGTAGGAAATGCTTTCCTAGGGTGGGATTTTAAATGTGCCCTGTGGTTTGCTAAAACCAGAGCTTTAGGTGTTCTCAACAGGAGTGTTCCCTGGTGGGAAGATGAGACTCCTGTTTGGATGCTCCCTGGAAATGCCTTGTCCTACCTTTTGCCCCAGCAATTGTCCTTCTCCACTGCCTCAGACATCTATAGACGCTGACAAAACTAAGAACACTGGACTCAAATATGATCAAAATTACATTTTTGGTCCATTCACGTTGCCTTTTGTCTCTCTACCAGAGCAGCAAGTGCTGGAGAGCTGTGGAAACCCCTCTGATGAATGAGGTGACACTTTGATGCTGTGAAAGAGCAGAAGGAGCTGACAAGGCTCCCAGTTCTGCTCCTGGGCTCTCCCAGCTGCAGGGATGGCCCCTGATGTTCCCTGAGGGTCTGTCAGTCCTGTGTTTAATGGCCTGGCCCTGTCCCAGCCTGCCCTGGGGGGTTCTCACACTGCAGACGTGGGGGCAGCCGAGGGAGCATCCCCTCAGCAGAGCATTTCCACCCCAAACTGGGATGGGACTTCCAGACCCCTCAAGTGCGAGCCTGATAAACACTACACTGATATTTTCTTTATTTGTACATTTGATTTGTACCCCTGTGCTTATAGATTTAAACAGATCTAAATGCTTTCTACATCAGATCACAGAACTGAAGAATATTCTGAACTGGAAGGAACCCACGAGGATCATCATGTCCAACTCCTGGCTTGCCATGCCTGAGGTATCTCCACGTGACAAAAGTGTTGCCACCAAGAGTTCACATCACCAGGAGACATTCTCACACCTCAGTGAACTTTTGATGTTCAGTGCCTGCCATGTATCTACGTCCTACTTCTTAATCCCTATTAGATTTACATCAAATATGCATGATAACCCTACAAAAACACTGCCTGAGTTCTCACACTAAGTACCCTGCCTGGCTGAGAGGTTTCCAAGTAATTAATCCAAAGCCTCACACTTGTTTTAACTGACACCCCCCCCCCATGTTTTATCCTTGAAAACACTGAGTACATTGTATTAAATGTTAACCACAGAGGCTGCAAATCACCTCGGCTCTGCCGGGTCCCTGTGCATCTCCTCGGGGTGAGGAAGGAGGCTGAGAAAAGGAATAATTCACTCACAGCAGCTGCAGGTGAGAGCCACAAGGTGTCTTTACCTGCAGGAGCTGGGGGCAGCAGCCTGGGCAGGGCTGGATGTGCTGCAGCCCTCGGCTCCTCTAACGCCAAACAAATTAATCAAAGGATAATTAAACATCCCGGACATCCTCGTGTTCAATAAGTGGGACAGGCTCAGTGTCCCTCCACGTGAATTCCTCCTGATGAGGCACTTTCTGCTGCACCACAGAAACAGAGCCGTGGATGTCTCTGGGTGATTCAGTGCAGACCCAGCAATTAATTCCACTTCGCTGGGATTTTGTTTCAGAAGTTTGGTTTTATGAAAGAAAAAAAAACAAATCCAAAACTTAATTTAAATCTCTGGGCGATAACTGATAATGATTTTATTTTGCTCCCACTGGGGCAGGATGGAAAGTGTATTTTAGGACAAAATCAGAGCAGTTCATCTAAATACCTTCAGTGCTTAAACTCCTTCCATGAAGGTTGCAGATGGGTAGGGGGGAGATTGCCCACTCTCCATCGCCTCTCACCTCTATAAATCAGCTTTCTGACTGGGCTCCTGGTCACTGCAGAGCTGCCCACAGCTCCCATTCCAAGTGGAGCACACTTCTGCTTTCCTGCATTCCTCTGGCACTTGCCAGGGACACATTTTCCCCTTTTCTGGATTAAAAAGGGCAATAGTTGCAAACCACCACAGTGCAACTGGAGAGAAGTGCAGCTCAGGAAAGTGTATGGTCAGAATAATCAAGGGCAGATGAAAGAGGACCAAAACCAGTGGGATGAGGGAAAGGAATGTAAAACAATCGCATTAAGAGGGTGTTTTAGCCCAGTCACCTTTTTGCCCTTCTCTCAGGAAGACAGACAGGCCACCCTGGGAAAACTTGGGCTGCTTTGCAAGGCCAGATACTTTAATTTGTACCAGTAGTTCCCATGTGGCTGGATTTACTCACTACTGACTTCCTCACAACAATAAAACCAGTAAAATCTTGTAGGGCTGTGCAGAATTACTTGTTTTAAGGCAGTTGTTTCTTCAGATGCTCAGTGCTTTTTCTAGTGCTTAATGAACAAATTACCTTCAAAGCAGGAACAGGAGGACGAGGAGACAAAGCCACCTGCACTACACTGAGTTCTGTGGTCCCTTTTTCCTTGATCTCCCTTGCAAAGACACCCATGTTGTAAATGGAAAAGGAGTGGAATGTGTGTGCAAAGTGATTTCAGAGCATCTTCCTCTGCTGAAAACAGAGCCCTGCCGCTGTAAACTGGCAGGGAGAAAAGAACCTTTCCTTTCTTCACCTCTCCAGCTGGAAATCCCTGCCCAGAGCACCACACACAGGGGGGGGAGTTAAGAGCTCAACACCCAAACCCAACTATTTCCTGTTTCTGAATCCCAGGTTCTGGCATTCCCCCTGGTCCCAGAAAGTCCAATACATATGCAATCCCTTTTGCTAATGACATCGTTCCAGATTGAACAGTCAAAAGGAAAAAAAACTATTTTCAGTTCCAACAGCAAAAAAAAAAAAAAGCAGAGAAAAATAAAAGGTATTGCTCCAATTCAAGGAAATATGTGCAGCTGGATCAACATTTCAATCAAAAAAAAAGCCACGGCAGGAGTAAAAAGACTTGCCTTGTGCTAAATTTATGTAAATAACAGAGGCAAAAGAATGAATATTCATGTACCACGTGCTGCTTAATGGGCCACTACCTTCTGTCGCAGGGCTCTCACTCCGGGATGGGAAGCTTGCGGTGCAATGAGTTTGGAACCGGGAGGGAACCTCCCACTGCTGCTCCCGGGACAGACAGGACCTTTCCCGGTCCTGACAGCTGAGAAATATCCTCACTGCAGTGCCCCCCGGAGAGTTCCAGCTGCCTCCCCTCCCTGGATGAAGCACTGGCCACCTCCCCCAGTCATTCCTGCCACCAAAGCCCCTGGGAAAATGCCCACTAGAGTGACCAGGAATTCATTTTCTTTCCTCAAGAAATAAGGCAGCAGGAAAGGGATGCTCGTGTTTGCTGTCAGAGCCATCACAAGGGGCCACAAGAGCCGGAAAAAGAACTTGGATTCGGGTTGGCTGATCACAAAATATTGTGTGCTCAAAACTCCTGATTATCGGGACAAGTGCTGCAGTAGCTGATACACAACCAAGCTCAATTAACCCTAATTAGTTCAGAGTCATGCTACAAAAAACTTAATTAGCAGTTACTGGATAGAGCTCAGAACATAAATAACATTTGGTTGTGAGCTGTACTTAAGGATCTTGCACTGACAAAGGAAATGAAGGGCTCCTCTGTGGGGACCAGGAGCTGGTGCTGGAAATATTCCTCTGGCATTTGGGTGCAGAACATCAAAGGTCTGCAAGGTATCACCCAGAAAACTTAGGCCCAGGATTTTATTTTTAAAACCTGCTACACGGTTTGCACCTTCCTTCACACCAAGCTGTAAAAAATCCTGCCTGTTTCCCATCTGTGGAAAAAACTCTGCTGAGCTTCCTTTACACCAAAAATCCCCACCTGCACCCCTGGTATCACCAGCAGGGCCTGGAGGGTCCCCTGCTTTTAAAAGGCTCCTGCTCATCCTGGCACAAAGGTGGTGCCTGGGCTTTACAAAACCAAGGAAAAACTGATTCTCTGCCCAGGAGACCTTGCAGTTTGATGTCCTGCTGGATGTCAAAACAAGCAGTCACTCAGCATGTTTTTATAGGAACACACATTGAAACAATGACTCAGAGCAGGTTCTTTAACCTCTCCCAAAGAGCTCTGCTTCAGTTTTGCTCTTTAGAAGCTTTCAACGTGTTTCTTTCCCTGACAGAACAGGAAAACAATGTTTTCCAGTACAGAAAGCAGCTGGTTTTCACCTGCTCAGCTGATCCTCCAGCAGTGGTTGGGCTGTTCTGTGCTCACTGGAGGAATCCCACATCCCCCCTCCCCGAAATGCTTTGATTTCTTAAAAAGTTGCACTGAGAGAGGTTTTCTTTATTGTGTATTACCCCTGTCAGAGGTCAGAGTTTCGAGCTTTGCCCTGCAATTGGGGTGGAAAGGGGCCTCTTCCTCTTCTCCTCCTGTGTCAACACCAAATACCACCAGTGCTGATGGGATGGGGAGAGAGAATATTGCCTGGAGAATCCTCCCAGCAGAGAATATTACCTGGAAAACCCTCCCAACAGAGAATATCACCTGGAAAACCCTCCCAGCAGAGAACATCACCTGGAAAACCCTCCCAGCAGAGAACATCACCTGGAAAACCCTCCCAGCAGAGAACATCACCTGGAAAACCCTCCCAGCAGAGAATATCACCTGAAAAACCCTCCCAGCAGAGAACATCACCTGGAAAACCCTCCCAGCAGAGAACATCACCTGGAAAACCCTCCCAGCAGAGAACATCACCTGGAAAACCCTCCCAGCAGAGAATATCACCTGAAAAACCCTCCCAGCCTTCCTGCACATTCACCCACCCCAGCCCACACTCCTTGTGACCTGATCCTGAGCTGTCTGAGCATCATTTTAAGGCATGAAAAGCTTTGCTGGAGAGGGAGAGATGCCATCTGCAAAGCCCCTTGCTGATACTCTGCTCATCTTGATGCCCTTTCCTTAATCCTATTCAAGGCCTTTGCAGATCTTCTGAAGGCAGCAAATGAGGGGTTTTCATGAGGTGAATTTGCCTCTGCCAGCTTTAGAGTCCAGGTTAATTTTTCCTGCCTCTTTTCTGGGGTTTTCAGTGCTGGGGCACAATGAATCTTGCCAGTGCTCAGGAAGCTCTGCACTTTATAGTATTAGAAAACGACCTACTTAGCGTTGGGTGTAACTTGACTTGTAAAATTTTAAACCAGACACAAATTTTATACCTGTTTTCATTTCATGGGCACTCATAAAAAAAAAAAAAAAAAGAAAAGAAAAAAAAAACAACTTCTGTGATGTTAATGCAACTTTCAGACATGACTGAGACGTGCTGTGCTGCCTGCTGTGCCCATTTAAATTTTATATTCTCAGGAACAGTATCTTAAAATACCTCAGGAAAAACGTCCACTGCAAAGAAATGCAAACAACATTCTATCACTAACTGCATCCTGCAACCAAAAGGAAATTAAAGCCGGTACTGCCCCATTCTGGGACAAGGTGTCTCAAACAGAAATGTCAATAATTGTAAATACTTATTTGATATAACAGCAATATCTAAGAATAGAAGTCAGGGAATGTCTTTTAACTCCCAGAGTCTGTCTTTGGTTGTTTGGCATTATCAAAACTTTCTCTGTAGGTCACAATTCCATTCTGCAAAGAGACTGCAGTGTAAATAACAGCAAAGCCAGGCCCTTGCACTGGTGTAGATCTCCAGTTGAGCACAGTTCCATTCCAGGAGCCACAGACACACGGTGTAAAAGTTGTACAAAAGGCATTTGAAAATCATCCAGAAGCTCCAAGATAAATCTGTGTGTTCCTAAGTTCAAATCCTCCTGGTACTGGTATTAAGGGAGAATTAGGTTTGCATTAATTGGAGCTCGAAAGATGCTCTGATAATGTTATTACAGTCAAAATGCAATTACACGTAAGAATATTTGAACAGTGGCCTATTTTTCATTTGGGTTTGATTTGTAACACTTACAAACATGCAGATACATTGTTGAGAATATATTAAACTAAATCCAGAGTCCTTTCCTGCTCCGTGCCCCGTCCTGGTTCAGACACTGCACCACCTGGTAGAAATCCTTAAATCACCGCAAGAATTACCAATCACACCCTCTGGGCTTCTTTTTTTGCTTCTCTTTCTCTACTTCAGAGCCACCCTGAGGATTCCAGCTCAATAACTGACTGGTGTTTTTCAGCTGCTGGTTCAAACCCGGAGGCAAATCCCAGCTCAGACCCAGAGCACGTTCACGGGCTCTGCACTGGCTGTGCTGGTCCAGCCTTGGGAACACACCACCTCCTCTGATCCTGCTGTTCAGCTGGCACAGGACAGCACCAGGACCCCCAGGGTGCCACCACCAGCTCTGGAGAGATTTTGTGGCACAGCAGCTCCAGTGAAGAGCCCTGGCAATGGATCATCCAACCCCTGGGCTTTGGGCTGCACTTCCATCAGTCACTCACGAGCTGACTTTGGATAAATTGCTCTGCTCACTTTAATTGACCTTTTCAGGGAGCAGGATTAAAAAACCCTCACGACTCCCTGGTGTTTCTAACCCAAGTTTAATGTTCCCAGTGTTTTCCAAGGGATTCTTCCAGCTGCCCTTGCAGGGAAGCAGAAATTGGCTCAGAGGAGTCAGGACGAAGAAAGGTCCCAGCTCCTGAGTGCTGGCTCGTGTCCTGCCTCCGTGGTTTAATTAGTTTAGGGAGGACAGGAGAAGCTGCACTGTAAGAAGGGCTGTATCACAGCCAAGGTTGTAAAATGAACACCCTTCCCATGCACAACTTTCCACTCTTTTATCTCCAGTGCCTCAGTTAAACCTCTGGTGCACACACTTAAACCGATCAGCTTAAACTGATGACTTAATTGGGTTGCTCTTAAGTTAAATAAAAAACAGCTTAAGGTAAAACGTCAATGAAGGCTTTTGCCAGGTTAATTAAGGGACTTCAATCACGCCTCATTGTGTGAACAGGTAACACCTCAAACTGCTCCATCTAAACCCGCTAAAGCTCCTCACCCCCAACTGTTCCCCAGCAGCTGAGACAGGCACAGCCCGGCTTTGTCTGAGCCCTGAGTGCAGAGTGAGCTGGGGAACACCAGTCCCTGCTCCAGAGAGTGTCTGTGCCCTTCAACTCAATAATGCAAATGGTTGCTCAGCTCCAATTATCCCTTTTTCAGCCTTGGCAATTTGCAGACACCCAAGCCGGGATCATCCCAACATTACTCCAAAAGCTGCTTCTCCCCATCCTTTAATGAAAGAGTGAACTTCAAAGCCAGCTATTTATCTTGGAAGGGAAAATAAGTTGCAGTTGTTCCTCTAAGTAACAACCAAAATGTTCATTTATGTAGGGTAAGACATACTGGGGACTGCTGGGATTTTATTAGGAAAGTCAGAGTACAGCTGTGATGACACAGCCCTCAGGAAAAAAACAGCTCCCCCACACACAGAGATTCTCTTTTCCACAAGGAAAACACCTCGGAGGTGGGTTTGCACAGAAAGCCCACTTGGCAAGAATTTCAGCCTTGAGCAAACTTAAATCCTGGGCTTGAGTGCAGACCTGAGTCAAACACCCTGGGGTTGGATTTCCCTTCTGGGTTCCTCTACCTCAGATCTTCCAAGAGTTGAGTCAAGTGCTCTCCAAAGCTGTGTCACACACATTTGCCAGGAGCCTAATGAACCTCTTCCAAGTAGATTCATAATTAATGAACATGTGAGGTGGTGTCAGCTCTAATGATCTCTGACTTCCTCGATCTTTATTTATTTTCTGAGGCCTCCCCTGCTCAGTGGCTGCCTGTCATCCCAGCACAGCCCCAGTTTTTAAATGGGATGTGACAGGGTGAAATGGAGCCTGCAGTGATGGCTCTCACACGTGAACACCCTGTGCAGCTCTGAGGGAAGCAAGGAAACTCTGGGGAGACCCAAAATGTTCCCTGCCTGCAGAACACAGCAGTGCTGGGCACTCCTGCACAGCCTCACCTGGCTGGCTTTAGGCTCCTGAGCCCTGGAAAATAAAGATTTATTTACAAGGACATGTGGGTCTCCTCCTAATAAAGTCCATTCTGAGGTTTTTCCCTAAATATATCTTCATTGGTTTTCCTTTCTTTTTGGATTTGAAGGGATGAGAATACTCCCTGTATGAAACATTAAAATATACTAGGCAGCTGATCAGTGTTGAAAATAACCAAAATGCTTCCCCTTACACAGATCAACAAGCAAGAGAATTTTAGGGCGACTCTGGAAACAACAGGAGGCCTTCCCACTCAAGTTAAAAAATTAGAAAACCAACAAAACCCTCAAGGTGGACAAAGTAACTCTGTTTACACGAGCAGTAACCAGCCAGTGCCCGAGCAGCACTCAGAGCTTTCAAAGGAGACTTTTCCACATCCCAGCCCCTGATCCCTGAGCAGGGCAGGGAGAGCAGAGCCCAGCTGCTGCTCCCTGGGCTGGGAAGCACCTCGTTGTTATGCTCTGCAACAGCAGCACAGAGCCCTGAGCCTGCCAAGAGCCCTGCAGGTCCCACCAAGGGGATGCTCATTAAAGGGTACAGGCAGGACACTCTGCCTCAAACCAGATTTTCCTTTTGCAGATGAATGCAGCAGCAACACTGTATTGATTCCAGCAGGGTTTGAAGTGAAAATTATGTGGCTTCTGGCCTGGGCATAGCAGCATCCTCCACTTTATTTAAAGAAGAAAATCTGACTCCCAAGTCTCTTCTCAAGAAATGCTCAGGATTTCCAGCCAGAGAGCTGCTGAGCATCATCTGCCTAAAGGAAGCAGAAGGGAAATTGGGAAGGAACCTCCCTGCATGTGAGGAGGGGTAATAAAGAACAGGGGACTAATTATTGCCTTGGGCCACCCGGGGCAGAAGAGGAGGTTTGTGAGCCCAAACAATGTCTGGGGGGGAGGAGCACTGGGGGGTTCCAGATGTGTCTTGGGCTCCCAACAAGCTCAGCTCATACACTGGAAAGTGGGTTGGGTTCCCCTCTGCTTCCTCATTTACCTGGTTATAGAAACTCAGAAACTTTGTATTCCAAGCCTTAAAAACACTCTGTGCAACCTGAGCATTGAATACACAGAACCAACAGGATTGAACCTGGATCCTGCTCAAGTTTTCCTACCAGAAAACCCAATTCCAGGGCAAAGCCAAGTGGATCTATAAGATGGAAGCTTTTCTCCCCATTCTACTTTTTGTTACATCTGAGCAATCCCATTTCAGCCAAGGAAGAAACGTGCATATAATTGAAGATATAATTCTGCCTCAAGGTCCTCAGGTACCAAGAGACTTAAGAGTGTGCTGAGCTTTAAGCACATGGTTAAATACTCTGCTGAGCTAAGACTTCATTTAGTGATCCTGTTGAGGATACACCAAGCACTGTGAGGTGAGTAACTCAAGCAGTTTAAGGGTTCAGGTGTGTGGACTTGCATTTACTGCCAAACAGAAAGGTGCCCCTGAAGTAACACCTGTAAACCAGGTGTGCAAAGCTGGCCATGGGGGCTTTGCAGAAATGTCTCTGGAATATGGACAATTTCACCATTTCAAAGCAAGGTGGCTCTCCCTTGATTAGAGTGTTCTGTGGTTTAAAGAGATTCAAACCCCACACTGCAGCTGCAGTGAACACTGGACAGCCTGTGCTTCCCTCTCTGCACTGTGTCAGCACAGCAGAATAAAGATGTTTTGTCTGCTCCCAAAACACAGCAACACGTTGTCCTTGCACTGCTACAAACACCTGACAGGGGGAAATTAGGTCCTTTGCTCTAAGAAAACCTCCAGTTCTACAAAGACACCATTTCTCCAGTCCCTAAATTGGGAACCGTGTTCTGCTGCCCCTCAGGGAGTCACAGCCTTTTCTCTGTCCATCCCTGTGCTCCAGACCCAGGCTGACCAGGACCCCTGGGAGGAAAAACACCCTTCACCTGCCCTGCCACAGGTGGGGACACCCCTGAGCACCCCCCTGCAGCACAGCCCTGGTGCCAGGGCAGCTCATTTCCCAAAGGCAGTTGGTTCCCCACCACAGCAAAGAGCATTTCCAGCACACAAAGACAGGAATTCTTCCTGCAAAAGAGACCACTGGCTGCAGCAGGTAGTCACAGAACCTATCACATCTCATTAAACAACCACATTCTATCAGCTCATTAAATCCCGTGATTATTAATTATCTATTCCATTATTGCCCATTATTATTTCAGGGGGTGCTCAGGCTTTAACAACAGACCAAGGCAAATTTTTAAGCTTGCAGCATTAGGGGGTTTTTTTTTTTTAGCTCCTCTTTAGCAAAATAATTGTGGAAAGAAATTCCTATAATTCCAGCCTCGTGCTCAGCTTGGGCTGGTTCTCTCTTTCTTCCCTGGAACCCTAATGAATGGATTTCCCATTCCATCCAAGGACATTCATTATTACAGTTTACGAGTTCCTTGTGCTTCACTCCACACAACCAGTTTGCTCCTTTCCCGCAGGCATCTTAATTTCTAATTTCCAGCAGGCGAGCCCAAATGAAAATCACTATCAGGGTGGTGAGCATTTGGAGTTTGAGTATTGATTTATGCCTTGGGTGAAGAGGTTAATTAAATGGGAATTTTAAGCCAACAACACGATTAGGGGAGCGAGGAAACCTGAATTCATGAACACTTCCAGAGCTGTTAAACCCATTTAAAATGAAGAATGACTGGAAAAACCCTGCCTGTTACTGGCAACCGGATTAATGTGATCCTGAAGAAATACCAGGAGGTCTCTGGTGTTCCAGCCCAACTGGGGGCTTTGGTTTGTGTTTATGTTGGCATTAGCACTGACTGTCATACCTGGTGGAAACTGCTCCTATAAATTCTGCTCCTTTCTCGCCTTTTCCTCCTTTTCCCCCATTCAACAGTTAATTCTGTGGCTGTGTGAGCTCCTGGCTGTGCAAACCTTGAGCCCAGTGTCACTGCAGCCATCACAGGCCACTGAATCACCTGAACTGAGACTGGGGAGACCCTGGCCAGAGCTCCAGCTGACACGTGCTCAGCAAAGCCAGAGGAGCTGCATTTGCCTGGTTAATCCAGGAGGAATTCTGTTAAGATGGTTTATTTCCACTTACAACCACCAGTGGCAGCGATTTTGTTAATTATTTTATTTATTTTTTTAGCTCATGTACTCTTCCCTCAGTCTGATCTGTTCCTTTATTGCATTTTTACAGAAAATACACGAGAATTTGCTCAGACAATCAAGCGGGAAATTCCAATTATATTTGACACACCGAGGGAGCAGTGAACTGAAAAATACCTGGGGGTGGGAGAGGGATGAAATGTAGAAAGAACTGCAGCAGAGATGCCCTGACAGTCAGTTCTCCAAGCACACTGCACAGCACCCTGCTCTTCACCCCAGCTCTACATTTGCAGCTCCTGTAATTCTGTGTAAATGCAGACAGGGAGCAGCTGTCCTGAGCTTCTTATTTCTTCCAGAGTACTTTGAACAGCCCTCTGATATTTAATTACACACCACCCCTCCTTCCTCCTACAAATTAAGTGTCTAATGCAAAGTCCTGCTCCATTAACCAGGCTGGAGTTAGCAAACAAGTCACTGTTTTCTCTGGTGCTCTTTGTTGGGACTGGTTAAATTAGTTGTGAGAAATTTATCTATTCCATTTAGGCTTTTTCTCCCCTCATTCCACAGAATAAAGGAGTTTTGATTGTATTAATTGGCTTTCACTCCCAATTATTTCATGGACGCTGTATTAAAACATCATTTGCCAAATGTTCTTTTCTCACTACCTTTATCAGATTTCAGTGTCTCAAACCTCATCCATTAAACTGGCATAAGAAGTTGAGAGGATGTCCTTACTCCAGCCTGGGACAGGGGCACTTCAGCCTTAGCTTTGTTAGGGAATTCCCTCCCATTTTAAACAGGTGGAAAGGGAAGGATGAGTTACACAGTGCAGTGCTCCTGGAAAACAAGGTGTGAGCCTGACAGCCCTAATGTGAAATAGCAGAAACTGTAATTACTTCAAATTAGGGAAAAACCTCACTCACACAGCACCTTATTACACTCCAGCTTTTTTTGTCAGGCTGGAGACCTCTGCTCTAATGTGCTGCTTCTGCTTAATCTTTCCAGGTAAACAGAATCACTTCTCTCTGCTGAGCCAGAGCAGCCAAAGCCTCTGCAAGGGCTGCTCTAAAAATCCTGTTCCCTGCACCTGCAGCCCCTGCTCTCTCCCCACAGAGAGAGTCTGTCCCAGCAGATCCACAAATGTCACCAAACCTGCCGAGCACTGACCTTTAAAACACTGTGGAAGTGCCCCCTGGGGTGCTCTGAGCCAAGAGACTCGATGGGAGTGGGAGGAAAAGCAGAAGAACACACGATTCTCCTCCTCACTCCACACGTGATGCCCATCACAACCATCCCCAAAACTGTTTTTCCAGCATCCCACAGACACTTTTGTCCACATCTCTCATTTCCAGACAGTGAATTTCCCTGTGTTAGGGTCAGCAGAGTAAAACAAGTGGATTTATCAGCAGCAGAGGATGAACCCCAATCCCAAAGCACACAGGATTGAAGCACAAGGTGAGACATGGAGCAGAAGTGCCACGTGCATCACAGGGATGCTTTGGGGCAGCATCCAAACAGTGGAGATGAAGGAAAAAGAAGGTTTGAGATGCTTGAGGAGCAGGGTCCAGGTTCTTATAAAAACTGGCAGTGTGTTCTGTTTCTGGCCCTGTCACTGCTCCACAGAAGGGCCCAGTGCAAGATGGGATGTGCCTCATTTTTGGACTGGCTGGGCTGTGACCCCTTCAGGGCTGGAAACATTTACCAGAGTGTGGCTCCAGCACTGTCTGACACAGCGGGAAAAGGGAGAAAATGTGCCAGTTGGTAATTTATCAAAAACCATCAAAACTCAAAGCTCTAGGCAATTTTTTTTCCATGCTATGAATGCAGCAGAAAATACAAATTCTGTGTATCTCCAGCACCCACTGGGTTTAAACACCAGTGTGTTAATGTGCCTTTTACTTTTAGGGATTGGGGGGTTTTTGTTGGGTCTTTTTAAGACATTAACTTCGTGGTTTACCAACTTCTTTTAAAAAAAACTTTTAAGGAATTATTTGAGGTAACCCCTTGCTGTATTTTCTGCAGTCAGGAGCAGTCAGGATTTAAACAGAAATAACGGACTGGATATCAAAACACCAACTGTTAATGCAGCAGGAACAGGTGACCAGATTGCTCTGGTGACAGGAGTGGTCACGAGTTGTCTGCAAGGGCAACAACTTATCATATGTTTTTTAATTTCTGCTTGCTGTACTTGGTGCTGCAAACTGTGGGGGAAGGTCCCACCAGCCCCTGGGGTGGAGAGAAGCACTGGAGTCCATCTGGGCAGGGATTCATCGGGAGCCTGACGGCGACAGCATCATATGGAGGAGTTCAGTGGTGGGGATGGAAACACTGGGGAGCACAAACACACTGCAGAGGAGAAATCCAACACCCTTAACCAGGCAAATTAGCAAGAACATATTAATAAACTGGGGCTCCCTCTCGTTTCCTTGGAATGTCCAAACTCCAACAGAACAGGAGGCTGAAGGGATCCTCATTTGTGGGGTGTTTGTAACACTGAGCCCGTCCTCAAACACTGCTGGTTTTTATCCCCACTTACAATAATAAATTAACACTAGGACACTTCCACTGCAAGGGGGAATATAATTGGAAATTGATAAACTGCCACGAGCCTAATTTGACCCATAAAATTCAGAGAGGATGCTCAGGAAGCAGGTGATGGCCCACGAGCCAGGTGTTCCAGAGCACTCACACCCCTCCCGTCTGACAGAATGATGGAGAACAATCCACTGGTACACATGGAATAATCTGATCCCGTTTCCCTACAGATTTCTTAATTCTCTCCCTGAAACACTCGGTGCTGGCACAGACCTGGGCTGGCACAGACCTCTGCAGGGTCAATGCCAAAGCCTCTGCTGGCGATGCCAAGGTGGAATTTTGCTCAAGGTAAGATTTACACCTTCTTCTGCTGAAAGCAGAGAACGACAAGAAAGGGGTTCAGCTGTCCTCCATGTTAGCAGGGACACAGAGCAGGAGCACCAAGAGGGACTGGCAAACTTGGGAGCTTTAATTTCCCAGCATATTTATTTATTCCACTGACTGCCATCAAATGCCCGTCACCTTGACAACGAGGCATTTATTTACAAATCTGGGAGCAGAGAATGGCACAGAGATACCTCCACGGAGTGGAACGTTCTGGGAAATGGCTGTCACTGCTCTCAGAGCACAAACTCCTGAAGAATGGTGGGAGGGGGGAGGCGCAGGAGCAGAGAACATCTCACAGGAGAGCCTGACGCACTTTATTGCTTCTTACCGTGGTAGGTGTTTGTTATTTATACTTCTGAGCGTTGCTAACCATCTGCAGTTAATTAGGAATCAGCTCCTCAATAACCCCCTAAATGCCACGGGCTCCAACAGGTGTGAGCAGCAAGTGGAGATGCAGAGCATGGGCAGGGATCAGCTCTGGAGGATGAGGCAAAGCTAAAACCAGCCAGCACTGTGGAGCTTCAGCTGGTGATTCAGCAGAGAAACAATTATCCTGGTCAGGATAATCCATACGGTAGAATTTGTTCCTCTGGGACTAAACTTAAACCTGCCTACAACCAATCTACAAAAGACTTCCAGAAAACCTGCAGCTGCATTAGCCCAGGGCAGCTTCCACCCACCCAGCTGGAGAGTCAGGGCTGTTTAAAGGCACCGAAAATCAACAGCCTACACTTGAAAGAGAAAAATGCAGGCTCTCCTTCTAATGACGTTTTCATTTTTCTAAAACGAGAATAATTATGCTGATGAGAGCAAGATCCAAATGGCATCTGAGCCCTGAAGATCTTGCAGTCTCTCCCTGCCTGTGAAGGACAGGGTGCATTAGCAGACACAGGAGCAGGTTTTTAGCTGGTGCAGTGAAGCTCTCCCAGGCTGACTCTGCTCAGACTCAGCTCCAGCACAAAACCAAATCCATGGAATCTACAAGTCCAGCTGTCAGTCCCTTCCACATCAGCCCCAGCAGCTGCTCAGTGAGCTGTCACACACCCCCCTGCAGGAATCAGAGGGGCTGTTCCTCCCAGCTCTGCCACTCATCCCAGCTGGTGCAGGAATTTCCCACTTGTCCTGTCATTTATTAATCACCACGAATCAAAACCTTGGCCGGGGCATCTCCTGCCCTTGGGCCCCTTCAGTGCCACAGACAACTTGATCCATGGTGACAAATCAAAGGGGAGAAAAGGGACTCAACCTCCAACTCCTGTCCCTGCATCCTGTGGAGTGGAAGGAACCCTCCTCCAGTCCTGGTTGTGGCCCAGGATAGTAGCAGAGCTTCCTAAAAGACACCCTGCAAACCCACCCAAACCAGCTAAACAACCTCCCACGCACCACAAATGTTCCAGACTGGTAGTTTGATTCAGACACTGCTGAGAGCAAGCTACAGAAACATCCTTTTAAAATTGGCAGCTCGCACCAGGCAGGTTTTCTGCAGCTTTTTTTACCCTCCCCTTCAAAAGCAGGTTCTGTTCACGTGTCACGTAACAACAGAGCACACCAGAAAGTTAGAGCTGGCCAAAGGGGATCCCTTATCATCCCCCCTCCCAGCAAACACAGAGGTTTGGTTCCTGAGAGTTATTTTAGATTTCTGGAACGCGGGTCATCAACAGATTTATTAATTTTCTTTCTTTTTTTCCCCCCCCTTTTTACAGGCATTATTAACAAAACCCCCCAGTCAACTCCTCAAACTACACCAGTGAAAAATGAAGATCAAACCTGGGACGTTCACATGGGGCATTTCATTCAGGATAATCTCTGTGATATCCCTCACATACATATATATATATATCTATATACATATATATATACACATATATAAATATATATAAATTAAAGCAGAATATTGACGATCTTGAAGGGACCCCTGCTGACAGACAGCGCCATTACAAGCGCGGAGCATCAGCCCTGAGCTACTCCCGGAGTGAAAACCTCGCAGGGTTTGGACGAAAAGGAAAGAAGGGGAGCTACAAGAGCAGCAGGGGATGTTTGGAGACCTCCCCACCCCGAATCACGGCACGATGTTGAGCTGCATCCCAGTGCAAGGACACTCCCCTGGCTGGGGAGCTTCCCCACCACCACCTTTTTTTTTTCCCCCACCCCCCTTCTTCTAAATGCAAAGCTTTTCAAGTCCTTTTGCTTCGAGCTGATCCTCGTAATTAAAAGAGCTGATTAAAAAAAAAAAAAGCCTTCGTTAAAGGGATCTGTACATATTACAGTTCATTAAAATGTAATTCCCACAGAACAGGACATTCTAATCTATCCACTCCTGGAAAAAAGAGGGGGGGAATTAGATACATCCCCCCCACACCCTGCCCTGCATGTATCTGTAGGCCATGTGTGTTAATTACAACTTACTTGTCCAAATGAGAAAATTATACATTAGCAAGTAGTTAACTAGTTATTAACTCAATTACTCTTCAGAGATTGGGGAGAAACTGTATTCCCAGCTAAGGTGTCCATTGTAGCCTGTATATTCTTCAGTGTACAGAGAAGTTGTTGAGAGGATTAAAACCGTATTAAAACCAGTGCTTAGGTATGAAAAATGACCCAGGGAAACACTCCTGCAAGCATTGCACAGGAAGGTCACTGGGGCTCCACTGATCCCCTCTGTTCACACACTGTCACTCTCCTAAAAAGGGATTTTAGTAACAAGAGGGATCCAGCTCCCTCTGTAAACAAATCTCAGGCCCATCCAACTCCCTCCTCAGCTCCAGGTTTTTTGGCTGAGCTCCCCAGGCAGAGCAGAGGGGACACCCCAGCAGTTTGGCAGATCTGCTCCAAAGGGATGAGCTTCTAAGGAAGATCCCGCTGGGATTCCTTCCCATCTGGTTGGTGGAAGCGAGAGCAAAGCCCTGTTTCCCCTCCCAGTTTCCCAGCTCCCCTGGGCTGGTAGGAGCCATTCCATCCAGGACAGCCCCACGTGGGCTCGGATGGGCCAGGACAGGCTGAGACCCTCAGCTGGGCTCAACTGGCTCCTTCTCTCCCAGTGCATCAGCAGCTTCCTCTGATAAAACCCACTGCAAACATCAGCTGCAGGGGCTGGCAGAGGAACAGGCTCAGCTCTTCACAGATGAAGTTGCTGCCTCTTTCTTTTCAGGTAATACTTTTCACAAATGCTCCGTACCCTCAGCCTAACTGGGCTGTAATGAACTGTTGATAGATGACAGCAATCCTCAGCGACTGCCATTATATCTTATTCTCTGAGTGGCAGAATGAATAGCATGAATTCATTTCAGAGTAAATGAATACCTTCAAAGCACCTTTCATAAAACAGGAGCCTTCAAAGCGGGGTTACCATTTCCAAAAGACTCGATATTGCTCCAATTTACTTTTCAGATGGAGGGCCAACCTCGTCCTCACCGCGGCGCTTTGAAGCGAGACCAGTTTGGTTCAGAAATTTTAACACACGGGGGGTTTGTCTTGGCAAACAATTGTTGCTGCACCTACTAATGTTCACTGCTTTGGGTGTCCTTGCTCAGGATTCTGAGGAAATTTAAGCTCAGCCTGCAGAAATCCACCAACATGAGGGGAAAAAAAAGCCCCAGTCTGTTCTCGTGCTCGGAACTTCCCACTCCTTCTCCTGCAGACACGTTTGAAACCATCTTCCAGCTGCCACAGTGAACCAGATAAAACTCACTGGGAATTAGAAAATTTGCCTCCCACTGTGTGTATTGAATCTGAGACGGTGAAAATAAATAAATAAATAAGCCCTCGAGTTTCCCTCTGAACTGCAACGTAAATACTTCTTAAGAGACAAGCAAGTGGTTTGAAGAGCTTGTTTCTCTTGTTCCATGGAAATATCAAGATTAACAGAGAGATTAATTATGTCCCATTTTTCTCCTTACAAAGGATACAGGCAGATTTAGAATAACAAAAATAAACCCTCTGGATTAATATTCATAACACAATGCTGAGCGGTACAAAAGCAACTCATTTTTTATGTAGAAAGGGGGAGAAAACAAACTGTCAAGAGTGCTCCAGAAGCATAAATACATATTAACTAAGGAAGTCTCACAGGATGCACTTCCTCAGACTGTTGAAAGAGGGCTGGGGGCTCAAAGAGGGTGTGCAACATGTCATGGTCTCGGGGAGTGAAACCGAGTTAAAAAGCTCAGAATCAAAGTCTGATCTGGGTCATGTCAGAACTCGTGTCTGTTCCTGCTGAAGTTTTCCCTTCATCCTCCTCAGAGCTGCAGTCTCTGGTTCGGGTCTCTCAGCTGCAGAGCTCAGGAGGGTTTTGGTCTGAGGTCCTGGGCTGTGCCTGTTCCCAGCAGGATCCAGAGCATCCCACAGGGAGCAGCAAAGGAAGGAGCGTCCCCATCACTGCCCCCCACACTTGGGATAAACACCAGCCCAATTCCCAAACACTGGGGAGTGAAACGAGGAGAATGGAACGTTGCCTGAGGAACAAACTGACCTCTCAGGTTACAGCAGGTTCTGGCCAAGGTAGGAGAACTTTTCTGACTATTTTTAAACTCCCACTTCCCCTAAAGCTGCACTTCTCCAGGAACTGCACGTCACACACACAACTACAGCACTGCCACGCTGACATGTGCTCCTCTGAAAAGCAGCAGCAGCACCAGGGCTTGAAGCTGGTTGACAAGCTTTGAATTATTTCATTTAGCATTTCCAGCTCGCCACCTATTTATGGATTTTATCAGGTAAACTTTTAAAAGACGTTTATTTAGACAAGCTTTTTGTTTCACCTTTCACTGGTAATCAGAGAAATCAAGGAGATCAAGTCAGCCCTTTAGTGACATTTTGACTTCTTTTTTGGAGCACTTTAAGGTAACAGCCTATTCCATATATTGGATGCAACAGAGACAGTACTTAATACATATAATTATGCAGTTTGCAAATGTGACAGCTCTGATGTTGCTGCAATACAAGTCTATGCAGTTAAATTAGAATTATAATGACAGTAATTACACTAATTAGCCTTTTTTTCTAGTTTGTTACCAGCAAAGTTTTGCATATTTACGTGAGTAACAGCTACTTCTGCTTTCTCCTAAAATCCACCATAACCAATTCCCTGAAAAGCTCATTTATCACAGCCCTGCCATACATGAGTAACATTCAGAGATGAAAATGCAGATGCCAAAAGGGTAAGTCTCAAAAATCCACATAATGCCTTTCATAAATTATTTACGTGCATGGTCTACGACTGTAAAGCTCAAAAGTTTAGACAGGCAGAGGGTGAAATGTTCAAAGTGATCCACAGGCAGCACCACAATTTGCATGTAAAGAGAACACACACGACAAGATGACACGGAAACAGGAGGTTCCCAAACCTCTGGAAAGGCTACAAGGCTCTGAGCAAGGCCTGTCCATCAAAATGCTTTCAAGCCCTGCTACGAGGTGCAAAACATGAGGCACTGCAGGTAAACCCTGGACACAGGCTGCACCTCAGGAGTGCCCCGTGTCACCTGGGCACCAGGCACACAAAGGAGTCTTCACAGCATCAAACCCACCCTCTCCTTGCTGCTGTGTTAGTCCAAGGAACATGTCACTGGAATTAAAGCACTCCTGGAGTGTCCCCAGGAGGAGATGTGACTATGCAGTGCAGGGGCAGGGCCAGCAGTGCCACCCCAGCTCTGCTTTGGTGCTGGATCCCTCCAAGCCACCCCTGTCCCTCCACGTCCCTCCAAGCCACCCCTGTCCCTCCAAGCCACCCCTGTCCCTGAGCACTCCCTGCACAGCTCTCAGTTATCAGGACAGACGTGCTGGCTGAGAGGAAACCCCCTTTCTCTGCCCAGTGCAAAGCCAAAGCACAAAAAGCACTGCTGGCCTTAGAAACTCCCTCTGAAGGACACAACTGAAGCTTCTCCTGGAGCTCAGAGCAGGAGCTCGTGCCCAGCCTGCCCCTGGCACAGCAGTGGTTAAAGGGCAGAGCAGAGCCACGAGAAGGGTCATTAAATTTAACACTCCCCCGAAACGGCAAAGGTTTGACTGCAGTTCTGCCGGTGGAGCCCTTTAACTCACACCTCTGAAGAGCACTCAGGCAGAAGCAGCGTGGCACTAACAGCCTAATTAGGGACTCAGGACTGTCACTGAGTGCAGCCCAGAGCAGATCCTCACACTCTGCTCCACGTGTGGGAACTGCCTTTATCCCTCACACAAGCCACACTCCCACGAGGGAACAGCAGTTGGAAGGAGTAAGTGAAGAACAGCCCAGCTTTCACTCTGGTACCCACCAGAAGTGGTTTGTTTCCAAAAAAAAAATAAAATAAAGATTAAGAGACAAATTAATTGTATTGACAATCTGACCGTGAGAGCTGCAGAGCTCAGGGGTGGAGAGTTCACCCAGAACTGGACCCCCTCCAGGCTTTGTTATCCCTCTGGGCTTTCCTGTGGCAGAACTTGATGTAAAAGCTCACTTTACAGGGTTCTATTAAACCTGTGTCTATAAACAGCACCGCCCATATGTATTTCCTGAGCCCTGTAAATACCCACTGGGCAGGGAGGGAGAAGCCCAGCACGTGCTGCTGTGCACAATCTGCCCTGGCCTACAGCACACAGGCTCCACTCCACAGCCTGGGAAACCAGCAGGACTTGGATCACAGCAACAGAATTCTCATTGACTGGGCTGTGCAGTCGTGCAAGTGCCTGTGCAGAAAACTTCAGGTCATGTAACACTCCCCCTAAATCACATCACGCATTGAGGAACTCTGCTAACAGCTCCAGTCCGAGTGTTATTGGAAAGACAATAACACTTGAAAGCTTTAAGATTTAATCAATCTTAGCAGAGGCACGAGAATGTCCTCTGAAAGAGTCTGGAAATGAAAGAAAACATTAGAATGAGCACACTTTGGTTTTCAACTAAACCAGCAGAGAAACAACCCTACGAATTTCTGTACAATCAGTATGTTCCAGAAATATCACAAATCAGACAAAAGAAAAAAAAGTTTGCACCAAATAATGTGCTGATCCTCCAAACTGGAAAAAGCCAAAAGTTGAGGTCTGCTGGGTACTGGTTAATATATTTTACAATGGCCCAGATTATACCAATGTACTCAATACACGGGAACATTCCAGAGAAGCCCATGAGTATCACACAGTCATGATGAACAGCTGCTCTGTCTTTTTGATAACTCTATTACTTGAGTTCAGAGAAGGTTTATGGACTAGAAAGCCTCAGATATGGCCATGAATGTTTGATGCCTTCGCACACAGTTATTGCTGTAACTTCACTCCCTGTTGGAATTATGGCCTTCTGACAGCCCGTGGTCATTGCAGGCCAAGGGGAGCAGCACAAGGAGGAAAATGATGCACTTCCTGCACTACTGGGTTATTTTTTTTGCATTGGAATCGATGCTAACTCGTTCAGCACGTTCCTCAGAGACAAAAAGTACAGTCTTTGAAACTGCAAAAGAAACTCCCAGCTCTCCATTTTGGTACAATGCCCAGAACCAAGCCTGTTAGTGTGGGGGACCTGCACGTTTTTTACAGATTTTTTACCATCTATTTAGAGTGACTGAAGAAAGGAAAAATCCCAAAAATATACAGGATTACTTGAATATTGCAGGAAACCTGCCACTCATGCCTTTGTCATACTGAAGAGAGCACTGACTGGTTTAAAATTTCAAACAGCCCATCTCACTGCAGAGAGATGCTCATTTTCTGCCCCACAAACACTGTCCTGGGGGAAGCAGGTGCCAGAGGTGATCAGTGATAGGAGTCTAACAAAGCTGGGGTGGCCAGAGCAACTTAATCCTAGAGCCCTGCAACCCCAAATTCGGATCCCTGCTGGACCCTTCTGTGCAAGCTTTCCCTGCCTCCCTGTGCATCCCACAGAGCTCTGGCCCTGAGCCCTGCCAGGCCCTGCCCAGCTATAACCAAGCAGCCCCCGGGATATTTTTTATTGCAGCATTACCTGTAAAATGCCTCAGTCATTTTCTGTCATTATTTGTCAGGGCAGCAGCAGCCGAGGCAGTTCTGTCCTGGCCCTGCCATCAGCTCCAGGCTGAACTCCCTGCTCCCTCTGCTCCTGGAACAGGCAGGATATCGATTTGCTGTCCTGTGGCACCCTCCTGAAAAAGGAAAAGCCTGAGCTCCCTCCCTGTGTTCCTGCCACTCACCCCCAGCCACGTCCCAGCTGATTTCCCTGCCCATCAAACACAGGGAAGGAGCAGGGGCTGCTCAGGGAACCAGCTGGCACATCCCTGCAGCCAGCCAGGTTCTTCCATCACCTCCCATCCCATAGAAATGTCAGGCATTCATATCCCAAGAGCAGGATTCCTCTTCTCCCAGCTCCCCACTGTGGGACACGCCTGGAGGAGGGTGCTCGTTATTATCCCAGAATTAGATCCTGCTCTAATGGCTTAGGGGCAATTCAGGAAACTTTTACTGGAATCCTTTCATTTTGTCTTCATCCTGGGAGATGAAAACCCACCACAGCTCTTCATCTCCCCTTCTTCAGTCTCAATGCCAGGCTGCAACAACATTAGAGCATTTCTATAAACCCAGAAGTTCAGAAAACACCACTTGCATTTCACCTCTAGTCAAGCATTTGTTGGTCGTGGTTTTTAATCTCGAGTGGAACCAAGAAACTTAACCAGATTAAACCAAACCAAAATAGGATTAACTGAGAGCACAGGGTTGGATCCAACCTCACAGATGGGTCCCAGGAAGGCACCTCAGCCAGCACAGGGGCTGAAACAGGCACCAAAACCAGACAGACACAAACCAAAATGAAACAGGCGAGCAACAGACACACCCCAAAACAAACTCGTACCAAAGCCAGGGCCAAATAAACACACGGAAACCAAACAAAGGAGCACCAAAGCCAAACAAACACACTGAAACCAAACAAAGGAGCACCAAAGCCAAACAAACACACGGAAACCAAACAAACGAGCACCAAAGCCAAATAAACACACTGAAACCAAACAAACGAGCACCAAAGCCAAACAAACACACCAAAAATCAAACAAACAGCACCAAAGCTAGATAAAAACACTGAAACCAAACAAACGAGCACCAAAGTCAAACAACCACCACGTGGGAAGCAGCCCCTGCCCTCATGGCTCAGTGATTCACGAGCCTGAGCATCAATGAACACAATTGTTCCCTCTGCCTGTGTGTCATTGATCTGCTGCACGCAGAACTTCGAGGGTTAAATTAATCTGGCACACATTTTAAGTAACAGCAGTTTAGCACTTTACTCTGCTGTTGATCCTATTTTCTGAAAGGAAGCTCCATAAATGGGGTATTTTTTTAAGCACTGTGGGAGTCTTTTATTACTGCTGCAATGCAAATCAAGCAGTTACGATCCCCACAAACTGATCTCGCTCTTCAGAGATTAAAGCCCCAGGGACAGAATTATCTTCTGATGAATTCGACCAAATGGATTTTCGGGGCTTTGATGCTGCTGCTGGGTGTTGTGTGTGTGTGTGCATGTGCCATTTTCCCCCAGCAAAATTTACATTGAGACAAATGAAGAATGAAAAAAAAAAATAAAATAAAGCCCGATTGTGGATAGGATTGTGTCAGCATAAACATACTTTATAATTAGATTGCTATTACCACGGAGTAGGGGAAGAAGTAAACCAGTATAAATCACTTTTATACCAACCTCATTGCATCCACCCAGGAGTTCATAGCAGCATAACTCTTTTCTTAAAAAAAAAAAAAATCACACCCCTTAGCAACATTATTATTCCAGTAAAATGAAAATGCAGACTAGGCCTTAGATACCAATTAAACTGCACTTGACAGAGATGTTATTGGCTAAATGGAATAAATGTAACAGAACAAAGAGCAAAATGAATAACGAAATAAGAAATAACAGGAACAGGTATCTGTGATATTGTCATATTGTCCAGTGAGCCAATGAGGAGATCTGAGGGAAAATTATGATATAAACCATTTAAGCAATTTCTTTGCTAAGAGAATGCTGGTAGTTCAGGAGAGTCTGCTAAATCTAAATGCACTGAAGTGAATTCTTACAGACTTTTGTGTCTCTGTCTCTCTCTGTGAGTTACTGTCACACTGAAAAGGGGCCTCTAAAGGGCCACCACCTGCCCACCAACCAAGCTGGCTTCAGTGACTCAGAGTTATCCCAGAAAGTTCATCTAATTCCTTTTCCTTTAGGACATGTGGCTGCTCAGAACACGGAGTGATCTCTGGACAGAAATCTGCAGTGAACTGGTTCCCAGGACCAACTCTATTGCTGATGTTGTAGGAAAAGAGTTTATTGTCACTGCCAACCCCTCCAGCAAGCCCTGCCTGTCAAAGTGCTCCCAGGGCTGGGAGGACTCTGTGTCCAGATCCACTGACCCCCACGGGGGTCACCTCCAGCTCTCCCCACAAAATCTGCTTCGTGCTGCCTCTTTTTTATTTTTGTTCTCCATTCCTTGCTGGTGGAACTGCTGGGCTTCCCAGCACAGAGGGGGAGGAAGGGAGAGAGCAGGGCAGGGGAGAGAGGGAAGAGCATTAAAAGAGCCGTGGCAAGGAGTGTCAGTGTGATTTATGGGTCACACATGGCCCCAGAAGGTGGGCAGGGGGAGGCTGTGGCAGTAATTTATGGTCCCTTGCTATGACAGACTCCCAGACTGAGGATGAAAAAGGTGCCATTAAAACAAAGGCAGGTTATCTGGGCTCTGGTTGTAAACAGGAGCCCTCTTATCAGAGGCTGCTACAACCCTGACTTGATCATTCCCTGGGAAATTAGCAAAGCTGGAGCATTCTCCTGCCTCACTCCGGGCCCCTCTGAGCCAGAATTCATCAGATCCTTCACTCCACTGCACTGCTCTGTCTGAAGTGATAAAGGAGGAGCAGAATAAAGGTGGGGTTGTTGCTTTGCTGTTCCTCTGAGCAGGAATAGAAATAGGCTGGTATAAACTCCCTTTTGGTCTTCTGGAACTAGTTTTAATTCAAACAGAACCCAAACTTATTTAACTCAAAGAGCTGCACCAACACATATTTTAAGGCTTGAGCTCTGAACCCTGAGCAATGGCAGCAACTTGCAGGTGACCCTGCTGTTAAATGAAGATTGTTTGCAGGTCTCTGGGTGTTTATCATTAAGCTTTCAGTGCAGGGACCACATCTACAGTGGTGCTCTGTACTCCACAACACTCTGCCACTAAATGCCAAGAGTCAGTGCTGCTGCTGTGAAGATAAACCAAATTACACACCCCCAATCTGCACATTGTCCCTGTGATGCCCCACCACGGACTGACTGCAAGGTGTTCACATCCTGCAACCTTCCAAAGCCCAGCCAGCTCCCAAAGCCAGGTTTGGGGCTCTGAAACCAACTCTGCAGTGCCAGTAACCCCAGTGGACCAGCCAGGGAATGTTCAGCCTGCAGAGCTGAAGGTCTGGCTGTCCCACACTCCTGTGGGTCACAGCAAACTGTCCCCTCTTTTGGCTCAATCAGCCTGCAGGTTTGGGGTGCAAGTGTGTTCTGGATTTCATTTTTCTGATAAAAACAGAAAGAGAGAATTCCTGTAGGTTTTTGAAATGCAGCCACAGCATCCCCTCATCTCAGCTGGCAGGTTCTCACAAGCAGGGTAGGTAAGTACCATCTCCCTGCACCTGAATGTGGAGTCCACATCTCTAAACCAAAGGAAAAAAAAAAAAAACAAAAAACCCTCTCAACTGGAGGGGACTTCAAAAGCATTGCCTGTGAACTAAAAGCACCATTTGGAAATGCAGCAGTGCTGTAGTTCTCTTTCTGCCTCCTCTGCATTTCCCTTCCCAGCAGATGTTCCTGCACAGCCCCTGCTCGTGGCTGGGCCTGCTGAGCTGCCAAATTAAACTCAGCACTCTCCAAATTACACTCTGACAACTGGGAGGGGGGGTCTGGTTTGGTCCCTGCTCCTCTGGATACCCACACTGGGATTTGATTTGGATCAGCCCTTTCTTGGTAATCCCTGTTCCTCCCTTATTTCCCAAACACCTGTTTGAAAAGCCCTCCCTGAGCTCCTCTGAAGAGGGATTAGGGAGCCTGATAAGACACAGCATCTAAAGCAACACAATCTGCAGATGGATTAGGAATCAAAGAAATTAAATTGTCAGTAACATTGAAATCTTATTTCTCTTTCCTTCTTCCTGTGGCCCCAAAGAATTCCACAGTGGTCACAGTAACTCATTACAAATCTGACTTCTTTTCTTTTCCTTAAGTAGCTGTTCTTACAGTGATACACTGTGAATACCGAAAAATACAGTTTCATGCAAGAGTAATTTTTTTCCCCTGTATGTTACGGAAGGACACAAATTATGTCTGCAGGAGGGAGTTTATCTAAGCTATGTAGGCAGGTCTGGACTTGGGACAGGCTTAGAGCTGAGCTCAACAGTGTTGTGTGCCCTTCACCATCCTGATCCAGGCAATTCTGAAATCCTGGGTCCCTTTTGCCTCCCACAGGCCACCGATGGACCTCAGCAGCAACAGGTGATCCCATCTCCTTCACATTCCTCAAATGCCATTCCCAACCTGCCTGTACTCCCCAGGGTGAATCCCAGGAGGGTTCATCCACCCAAATAATCCTCTCACCTCATGGTAAGAGACCATGAAGTACCTCTGAGCCCCTTTTGAGTCCCCCCAGGATGCAGGGCCAGCCAACATCTCCCAGCTCACGCTGCAGAACCCGCAGCAGCTCCCAGGAAGTGTCTGAGGGGTGGAAGAAGTCACCCTGAAAACACAGCCCCAGGCAGCTCTAAATTTATTTTCCTGCCTGGCTGTTCAAACTCTCCTACGATTTCAAAGGACCAAGACCACCCTCTGGTGCTGTGTTAATCCCCAGCATCTCAGGAGGCTTCCTAAGAGAACCTGAGAGGAGCAGCAGATAATCCCCTTCCCAGGTTCTGGGGAGGAGGGGAGTGGGATATTCATATTCAGGCACTCTCTCAAGCTTTACATTTGTCTTTCAATAAAGGCTGAATTTCACAGCCCTTCACAACATGCAATTACAGAAAAACAGAGCTGAAGGGAGTCTCTTGAGGTCATGTGTTCAAAGGCAGCATCAGCAACACTGAGCACTTCTCACGTGTTTCTCTAATCTCTCCTTAAAAATCTCCAGTGGGACAGAGATCCAACAGATCAGGCATCGCTCCCTACATATTGTATTCTGCTTTTTAACTACTCCAGCCTGTTAGAACCTGATTTCCTAAAGTTTTCATCTTTACAAGTTTTAGCTCCTTCTCTTTAATTAATATTCCACCATTGGCCTCTCAGTGTTTGAGCTGCAACAGCTGGTTCTGCCTCCTGGCTTCTCTAATAACTGGGAGGGTGAGTGATGCTGCATTTGCTTTCTTTGGTAATCATGTTCTTCTGCAGCAAAGCAGAGCTTTCATGGGGACAGTGAAAATTAGATTTAAATTTAAAGCTCCTCCATGGAGAGGGAAGTGGTGCCAGTGCTGTAGCTCCTCTCTGGGATGTGGTGGATGTGTTTTAGCCCTGGCTCCCACACCAAGGGTGGGAATGGTGACTCCTGTGTCTACTTCTGGAATACAGGAGTTGGAATGCAGGCCCTTGGGGGTCTGTCTGAGAGCTGACTGTGAACTGCCAACACAGGAAACACTGGAGCCTGAAAACACCTTCCAAAAGCCTGAGGTCAGAGCAATCAGCAGGACAAAGCTTAAAACTTAACTTTTATCGACTTACCTCCAGCAGGGAGAAGCGAGACAGAGGGCTCTGAGCAGGAGCAGAGATGCCCCGGGGCTGCAGGGGTGAGCAGGCAGAGGGAGGTGGTGCCAGCAGAGCTCCAGTCTGTGCTTTGAGCTGGGAGAGGAAAAGCCCTGGGCAGGAGGGTGTGCTCAGCTTTCAAGGTGTGCTTAAACCCATGTAGGGGAATTAAAAATAACGGTTTTCTGTTCTGAACTGGGGGGGTGATCAATCACTGAGGGACTCAGGTGTTTTGTGTTATAAATTAGGGGTACGGTCAGTCACTGATGGTTCCAAGTGTTTTCTATTGTAAATTAGGGCTGTGGTCAATCAGTGAGGCACTCAGGTGTTTTGTGTTATAAATTAGGGATATGGTCAGTTACTGATGGTTCCAAGTGTTTTCTGTTGTAAATTAGGACTGTGCTCAGTTACTGAGGGACTCAGGTGTTTTCTATTGTAAATTAGGGATATGGTCAGTCACTGACCAGGTGTTTTGTGTTATAAATTAGGGGTATGGTCAGTCACTGATGGTTCCAGGTGTTTTCTATTGTAAATTAGGGCTGTGGTCAGTCACTGACCAGGTGTTCTGTGTTATAAATTAGGAGTATGGTCAGTCACTGAGGGACTCAGGTGTTTTGTGTTATAAATTAGGGCTGTGGTCAGTCACTGATGGTTCCAGGTGTTTCTCACTAAGCCCTGAAAGCCACCTGCCATTATCATCTCATGACTTTCAGCTGTTTCCATTCCCTCCTCCTCATAAGTTCTTTGTTCTCTCCCTTTCCCCTCTCAGTTGTTGGGGCACCACTAAATTCCCCTGGTCTCAGCTCCTCTCCACCCTATTCCTGCTTGAGAAGACCCCGTGGCTTCATTGCACCTACTTTTTCCTTCCATGGGGAGTTTAACAGGTAAGTTTTCACCATGTTTTTGTTGCTCCCTCTTAGACAACAAAGTGCAAGTCCCTAGTCTTTGTAATTATTAGAGTATTCCTGGAGAAAATTGCAAGAGTCTACATTAAAGGGCTCCCTGCAGAAATCCACGCAGTAGGTAACCAATTTCTCTTTAAATAAAAGGCACTTGGAACAGCCAGGAGCTTGAAATAAGAGAAGGGAGAAGGAACAAACAGGATTTTGAGGAGCAGCAGGATGGTTTGCAGTGGTCAGGAACAGATAGTCATGCTGAATTATTGGGATAATTAGTCTTCATTATCAAATTGAAGCAAATTATGTTGTAGTGCCAAGGTTGATTAACGTGCTGGATGGACAGTTTGAATCCTTTATTTTTTTTTAATCTGGGTGTTACCCAGTTTAGAATAACACAAGCCTTGGGATTGAATGTGTTGTCAGCAGGTTGGATCATGACACAAGATAACTTCCAAAGGAGGTGAATGCTGCAGGAAAAGAGGAGTATGTGGTGTGGGAGCTAAAGAACCCTTAGGAACTGCATAAAGGACCTGTCATTGACTGTGTCAAACTAGGAAAAAAATCCAGGCAAAGTTCTGTTTTCCAGATTTGTTTAGCAGATGAAAGGAATAGAGGAGGCAGCAGGCTGGGAGCTCCTCAGGAGCAGAGCTGAGGGATTGCTGCTTGTCTCCAATGCTTATGGGGTAGTTTAATGCCTTTTATTGCCACTATAAAGGTTTGTGCTGGCAAGCCTTCTGACAAAGGGAAACTAATCCCTGGGTGACTGTGAGCAGGGTTGCTGTGGGCTGAGGAGGTTCCTGGTTGCAGGGGTTTTAAATCTGCCCAGCAACACCTGGTAAATCCTGTATTTCCTTTATTCTCTTAAGAGAAGATTTTTGTGGGGGGGAGAAGGATTGGTCAGAGTTGTTCTTGTCTAGCAGAAGTGCTTAGTTAACATGTTCTGGCTTAAGCTGGAGAGCTGCACTGTGGGGGAAGGTGGGAGAGAAGGGGCTCCTGGGGTGGAAAAGCAAAGTGTGCCATCAATGCAAATGGGGAAGCTTTTTGTACTTGCAACAAATAGTAAAAAAAAAAATGGCCTAAAACTGTTTACCTGCAGTAAAACAGCTGGCAGGAGTTCTGTGCTCAATACCTGCCTGTCCCCAGACTTTCCTCCCAGCCTGGAGGTGCTGCCCTTCAGGTGGTGAGAAACGAGTCTGGGTATTTGAGCACACTGGGCCTGTCTGTTGATGGGATAATTTTCTGTGCCTTTTAACCCCAGACCTTTAAAATTCTCCTGCTGTGCAGTGGTGGATATCAGTAAATGACAGGTGATGGTTCTGTCATTGCAAAGGAGCCTCTGAATCTCGTCATCAAATGAACTTTTGGCTTCTTGATTTGATTATTTATTTAGGAAAGCAGTGGATAACTTTGCAAATTGCAAAGGAGCACTAAAGGAAATGGGATTGATTCCTGTGTTCAAATGGGGATTCCTCCTGGAATCCTGGAATCCCTGCTTGCAGGGACCACAGTGTAGAGCTCGTGGCTTGGGCAGTGAGTTATCTCCTGAACAGGAGAGAAGCAAACGAGATGGAAAGGGGTGGTTAAAGGCTGCAGTGCCAAAGCCTGTCACCCTCTTGTGGGCACTGGGAGCTTCTGACACAGCATTGGTTGGACCAGTTCTGTTTCCAGCTGGAATATTTGTACTGCTGCAGGGATTCTCTGCAGTATCCACAGTCCCACTCCTTCTCCTACAGTTCCTGCACTTCCTGCATGGAAGGTGCCAGAAGCACAGGGCTGTGAAAGGGTTAATAAGCCCAGGCAAAGTTAACAAGGGATGGGCCATAAATGGCTCCAGCTGTGTATAATTAACTGTAATACTGTGAAGTAAATGACTTTTATTGGCAAGCATGTCATAACTTCATTAAAAGTCATATTTACAGCCCTCTCACATGGAATGAGCACTTGTGTAGTCTGCAATTTAATGAGTGCTCATTTTCACCTTGTTCCAATTATTTTCCACCCACCCCTCATCTCAGTGTGGGGAGCAGGAAGATAAAATACAATGGGAGTGCAATTAAGGCTGGCACAGATTCTTCCAGGAAATGTTTTTCTATTCCAGAACAATCATTTCTACTGCTCACTACTAATAATACCTAAATGTTTAAAATACATAGTTTTCTTGGGTCCCCAAAGGCTTCTTTAAATAACATTATTAGAGAGTGACTGTGGGAAAGCTTTTCCCCAGCCCAGTGCTGGGCACCCCCAGAGCTGCTGTGCCTGCTGAGCTGTGGTGACCTGACCATGGCAATGAACACAGAGGGACATTTGCATCGCTTAAAAGTGGAAATCTGCAGTTTAGCTTCACTCCATGTGTGTGCTGGGAGGAGCAGAGCCCCAGCAGCAGCCAGGGAAAGGTCCTCCCCTCCTCCCAGAGGGAATTGCTCTGTGCCTGGGCTTCCTCCTGCCATCCTCCTGCTGGTTCCTGTAGGCAGGAGTTCAACTGAGCCTTGGGAAACCACAGGGAAAAGTGGTTCTCCCAGCAGGAAACCCAGGTTTACTTCTTCTGCACAAGGCTGGAGGTGTGTGTGGAGGAGAGGGAGCCACACGGAGACTCTTTTGCAGAAATTAAAAGTGTTTGCTTTAAAGTAAAAGCAGGTTTGCCACAGGCTGTGTCAGTTTGGGACATGACCTGACTTCTTGCTCAATTTGGAGTTCTCTTTCAATCTGGAACAGGTCCCTTCACCCACCACAGTCACTGCTGGAGAGTCTCATCCCAGGTTCCAGAGGAGACAAAATGCTGCTCGTTGCAAAGAAGGGGGGGATGCAGTTGCCTGACAGAGATGCTCAACAGCATCCCTTGGGATCCACTCAGGGTTTCAGAGTGAAATAAGGGTTATGGGAGATTAATTACTGGGCACTATGGAAGTGACATGGTTAGAACCACATGATAAATATAATTTATCTTGTATCTCTGTGTACCAGCAGCTCAGTCATTGTCTGCTGTTCTCACCAAACACACATTACACTTTACTACTGAGGGGAGGAATTAGAGGCTGATTGAGGCAGATATTCATGAATGTGTGCCCTTATAAATAAAAGGAAACCTCAGGAGAGGCTTTAACCTGGTGCTGGTACCAGCCCAGCTCTGGTTTGGGTGGGTGTCTCAGCACTGAGGGGTTCAGGGTGAGGTGTAAATGCTGGAGCAGTGAGAAGGAAGGTCTGGGGAGTGTCCCTCCAAGGGAACCACCCTGGTGCCACACCAGGAGTGTCCCTCCAAGGGAACCACCCTGGTGCCACACCAGGAGTGTCCCTCCAAGGGAACCACCCTGGTGCCAGGCAGGGAGTTCCTCATCTCCTCCCACCCCAGGGGACAGCAGCGAGGCCAATTATTTTTTTAACATGAGAAGCCTGATAATTAGGCAAACTGTGTCTGCAGGTGCTGTCACCTCTCAGACAGTTCAGGCTGGACAGCTGCCTTCCCACACTGAGCCTGTGGAGTGCAGTTTGGATGCTGAGTCAGGAATCCCTGCAGCAGCTTCCCGGGAATCCCTGGCAGGGCAGTGTCCCACCCCCGTGCTCTGCCAGGGGTGTTTGCCCATTCACGGGGCTTGGCAGTTCCTGCACAGCCTTATTTGGTAATTAAGATGCCCTCCTGCAAACTTTCCACCCAGAACAGCGTTGATGGTGGTGTGATACAGTAATTGAAGGGAGAGATGATTAATTCGTGAGATAAAATTTGTCCTCGGAACAATTGATTTTCCTGCCAGGAATGTACAAACTTCCCAATGGCAACACTTTCCAGGTGATTATTGTTATTAGTTTAAGCTTGTTTGGGGGAGGGAGGAAATGAAGAAAATCAATTACTTTGTATTTATCACTAATCTGTTATGATCACTTTAATACAGAGGAGTTATAACTTGAGGCAGGTTTTTTTTTCTGAATCGTGAGCTATTGGGAAAGTTTACAGAAACTGTAAGGGTTGAGGAAACTGGATATTGTGGGAGGTGATTACAGCTATTGAGCTGTAGGAATTTTTATTTCTGATGCCTTGATGTTCTTAAATCAATGATGAATGAGGCTGGTGCCAGCAGCCCGGGCATTTGAGTTCCTTGTTTGTCCGTAACAGCAATTATTTGTACTTTCCTGCTGGTTCAGGCACTTGCCTGAGGCATCCAAAGGAAACCTGATTTCTGAGGCCTGAGTTTTGTTATTAGAACAGAGAGAGGGAAACTGTTGGAATTGCTGTTTGCTGGCCAACAGCTTTGGAGAAAGGGCTTCTGCTGCAGGAGTTGAGCTGGTCTGGAGAGCTGGAATTCATCCCGTTGGAATGGGATGGCTGGGAGTGAGAATTAGAGGAAGTCACTCTTGCTGTGCCTGTTCTTGGAGCATCTCATGTTCCTGCACTGTTCTGTCCTGGTGGGATATGGTTGGAGACCAGGAGAGCACAGAATGTTCCTGCTTGGTGGGACAAGCTGATCAAAGCTTTCTCCTGAGAATTTCACATGATGCAGCTCTTTTTGGGCTAAACATGTTATTAGTTTATTACACACTTAAGACCTTTGTGTATTAGTGCAGGTACCTGAGGCTGGTGTTGCATTTTTTTCCTTGAGTGAGTCTTGTTAGTAAAACCTTTTAACTACAGGAACACTAAGCTAAAAGCAATTATTTACTGAGTTGGTGAAATGAGCCCTCTATCCACTCGGTAATAAAAGAGCCTACAAGGTGTTCAGGCTGTTATTGGCCCTGTCAGAATTTCTTCCCAGAATGTAAATCTCTGGCTGGTTTTACAGTGCTGGCCATGGAGATTCTGTGGCTAATCAATATTTTGTGGGCAGTGAGCCAATGGTGAGGCCAAACCGAGTAATGAGAAAAGCAAAGAACACGTGAACTTGATGCTCTGAAGTTCCATTGTCAGTGTGCAGATTTTAGGGTGCTGCAATTACCCTGTGGATACTTCAGACATTTCCAATGTCTGGGCAATCCTGAAATGCATTGGTAAGAACAGGGTGACAAACCTTTGACCCCTGAAACGAGCTCGAGTGGTAATTTGGGACAGTGACTGGGATGTTGCAGATGTTGTGAGTGTTGAAAAACTGTGCTCTGTTAAGTTACTGAATATTGTGTTTTTATAGAGCTTACAGTGGCCCAGGCAGGATTTGGGATGTCACTTGGATAGCTCCCAAGTACACTTAGCACAGGTCCCAGCCAGGACCATCAGCAAGGCTCTGGGGATAACAAAAGCCTGAGCTGAGCTGTTGTTCCAGGGGAATGGGGGTTCAGGAGGGTCGAGGTGGGCTCTGTGGCTGCAGGAAATCCTGCCTGTCCTCTCCTGGTTGGACTTTCCCAAACCCTGAAGCCTTCCTGGCCAGGTTGGATGAGCCAGTGCTGATAACAGGTCTCAGAACACCCGAGGATGCCAACCTGCCCCAGGAAGGATGTGCTGGGTAAACAACCCCCAGATCAGAAACAACAATTTGGGATGTTGGACAGATGAAATGATGGTTCCTGCTCTGCAGCATATTCATCATAGCAGTGTGATGAGTGCAGTAGTTGTGCTCAGGGCAATGCAGGGCAGTACAGGGCATGCTGATGTGGGCTGGGAGGTGTCACCACGGCTCTGCTCAGCTGCAGGCAGCCCTCACACCCTGCACTCACTGGGAATGTGCCTCCCTGACTGACAGATTTGTATTATGATAATGTGCAGAACATGAAAATACACTCATCAGAACTTAATGAATGCGTCCCAGCTTAAAATTAATTCTGCTCCCAGGGATTGATCTGGACTACAAGATCAGTAGCGTAGCTAAGGCTGCTGCCCTTAGTCCTGAAAACAATTTTCCCAGCAATGAAGATTAATCCCTCTTTATTGTGTTGATGAAATAACAACATGATCATAAAGCACAGGAGAACAAGGAGAAGTTGACAAAGTATGTCTTTGATTAATTGCCATAATAGATTGCAGGTTGCTGACTGGGGAAATTTTTTCGGTTCTCATTTTTCAGTCTTTTAAAACTTTAATGCACAAAGGGAAGGCAAAGAAAATCCAGGCAGTTAAATGCTGTGCACAGTTCATTGCATGTGAGTCAGCCAACGAAGCAGCCTGAAGGACAGCTGTGAGCTTGAGTTCAGAAGGACAGAGGGATGACACTGGTTCACGTGATGAACTGAGGCTGAGGGCAGACCTGCCTGCAGCTCCTGGCTTCCCCTGGGGTATCTGTGGCTGCATCTGAGACAGTCACTCACTTAGTCTGCAGTGCAGTGGTGCTGTGCACCAGTTTGGGAAGAGATCCTGGTCCAGTGAGGAACCCCCAGCACATGAAAGGTGCCCCTGTGCTGAAGGACTTTGGGTGTCGTGGCAGAACACGTGGTACTGGGGTGAGAGACATCCCATCATGTGGTGAGTGGCACTGTTCTGTCAGAACTTCTTGGAAGAGCAGGATCTGTTCTTAATCTTCTTATGCAGTCGTTGCCCACTGGAATTCTCTCTGGTCTGAGGAACTGCTCAGTTTTTGGCAACCTGCAGATGATTCCACTGAAGGATGGGGAAATGGAATTTAAGTGCTGCAAATCCAGTCATACAGTTTTCCAGAGGTCCTTCCCCTCTGACCCCAACAGGGACTGTGACCCCCTCAGGATCCCCAGGATCCCCTCTCAGTGCCACTTCTGAGAACAGGGGCCAAAGTGACTTCATTTGTCAGAGAACCAGTGATGCAGACAGGTCTGAACCCGAGGTACCCCGACCCTCCCAATTAGCTCAGCTAATTAGAGGAAACAGCATTAGTCATTAAAGAAGAGTGGGTTGCTGCTCAGCTGGGATGTGGTGTGCACATTCCCAAGGGAGTGGGGAATGGGTCCCCAGGAGTCCAGTCAAGGCTCCAGGAGCTGTTCCAGCTGGGGCCTCACGGACCTGTAAACTCAGAGCTCCACAAAAGAAAACAAAATCTGCCAAGTGCTGTCATATCAGCACCAGCTCAGCTACTGAAAACCTTCCCTGGAGAGACAAGCAATTAAAGCACATCTTTCCCCCCCTTCAGGTGCCAATCATGCAATCCTAAAGTGGGTCATCACCTGTCTTGTTAAACAAAACTCTCGGTGCTTTGTGAGCAGCTCAGCGTGTCTGGGGGGAGGAGGGAGGGGGGCAGGCAGAAAATCAGAGTCCAGGAAGAGGCTGAGGTGCAAAAAAAACTGCTCAGAAGTGCCTTTCTTAGCTTGTTGGGCCTCCAGGGACATCGTGCATGCCCTGCAGTGAAGCTTTTTGCAAGCTGTGCTGTCTGCAAAGGTGGGCACACAGATGGTGCTTCCTGGTATCCATGCTTTATCTGGATTATTCCCAGCCCAGATGCCCCTGGCTCCCTGGAACTGTGAGCTGCCTGGCCTGCACCACCATCTGCTGGCTGACACACCTCTGCTCTCGGTTTGATCCGTGCTGCATCCCCTCCAAACCACGGGACAGAGAGCTCTGGAGCCAGGGAAAATTAGGGATTTGGATATGCTGCTTTTCCTGGGCTGTGGGGTAGAATTGCATCTCTTTACCAGCCCTTCCATGGGTGCAGGGTATCAGGCACTGCAGGCTTGGGAGAAGGGAAGTTATTCCCCTGCAAACACGGCCACCTCATTCAATAATGGCTTAATGGCCCATCGTGTCTGACTGACTCTCTACTGTAATTGTTTAAAGAATTTATGGATTTCTTGTACTTAATTATCTAATTTTTAATTACGGGTTAGTGAGATGATAAACCAAACGAGGGACAGAGTGCTCAGCTCGAGCTGCCTTTGTGCAGCCAAGCAGCCCTAAAAGGGGCACATCTGCCCCCAGAATTCAGCAGGGATTAAAGCACGTGTGCACAGACTTCCCCACTCCTCTCTGCTTTTCCTGAGAAGTGGTTCTGCCTTTGGAGCTTCCCAATAAATTTCCGTCTTCAGCTTGGGCATCACTTACTTTAGATATGCTTCACAAATTTTCTGTGCATCCAGTATGGTTGAAAATTGGATTAAAACCCCTGTCTATGGGCCCATGTCACAGCATTAGGCATGCTTGGCTTCCACTGGGGAGGAGGACGAGGGAAGCAGAATAAAATCTTTTACATTCTCACTGAAATTCCTCACTGTGAATGTTCCAGGTCCAGGCATTACTGCAAAACCCACAGGATCCCACTGTGCTGTGGGTTATGTTCTCAACTGGCTTGTCCACACATTACAGCTTTTTCAGGAGCTTCAGCTGTTCAAAATAAATTTACCATTATTAGTGCTATTACAGCACTGCACACATCTGAAATGCTTAAGAAGGATTCACACTAATTCAGCTCAACAGAATGGAAGAGTCTTCATTTCCTTTGGCTTTTAGGAATCTTTACTTTCCATCTGCTCTCTGTCCATGAAACATCTGCACTTGTGTCAAGAGCAAAACAAGTTTAATTCTCAATCCAAACTGTCCACGTACAATGAGCCCCAAAACAAAGATTTGTGAGTTGTCCCTTCTGGATCACAGCACTTGGAGTTTGTACAGGATTGAACCACAGGTTCAGCCCCGTGGAAGGATTCCTGGTTTGATTTTTCCACAGTGACACGTTGCTGTTGTATTCAAATTGCCAGCGCTGTCTGAGAGCGTTCCTGCAGCACAGCTTTAGACATTTCATCATTATTCTTCATTTAAAATGTCAGCTTTGCTCTGACAAACCTCGTGTGCCTGGTTGGAACAGCTTTACAGGTGTCAGAAATGGTGCTGCACGCTGCAGCTTTTGTCTCCTCAGACAGCAAACAGGAGAGGGGTTTTTTGGGAGGATGACAGGGCTGTGAACTGGCTGTGAACAAACTTCAGGTTGTTCCTGAGCAGCAGGATTTCTCCAAAGCAGAGTCCAGGCAGGACTAGTTCCCTGCAGCCCAGAATTCAGGGATTCCAGCTAAGAGCTGTCCCAGCATCAGGGAGAGACCAGTGAGCCTGTGAATCAAACACTTCAGTGTTGGCAGAGGCAAATCAAACATCTGAGTGAAAGTTGTGAGCACTTCCAAACTGGCCACAAATGTAAAGTCTTGTCTTCCCTTGTTTTCCCCAGGGAGTTGCATTTTCAACAGAGAAGCTGCTGCAGACAGTAAGAGCTTCCCCAGGAAAACAAATCACAATAAAAAGCAATTTAGGAATCAGTGCAATTTCCCCAATTTTTCTGGTGTGTCCTGGATGCTGGTCCTCGAGGGATAGCTGTGCTTTCTGATCTGTGCTAATACAAAATTCATATTTGTCTGGGCTATTATGTGCAAAATAATGGGTAATCCCTCAGGTTGGAGGGAAAAGCCAAGCCAAATATTGCAGGAGACCTTTCAATTTTGAAAGGTTTCAGGAATAAGCACAATACAAACATATAAAGGGATCCAATTATGTGTAAACAAACTGTTATTGCAGCCTCCTCCTCAGAACACACAATTAGATTGCCAACAAGATTGCCTTTGGATTACTGGGATTAGGCATTGCATTCAGAGGCTTAGGAAGTACCTGGAATTTCGTTCTTTCCTGCATCTTCAAGTGGCAAAACTCAGTTCTGCAGGGCCTGAGGTTTCCATCCTGTGCTGAGGTGCTTGGTCTCCAGTGCAGGTATTCCTGGGAGCAGCTGCTGCCCTGGTAAAATGTGGCTGCTGGTGATAAGGAAATGGTTAATCCATCTCTAACAAAGGCTGTAGAACACTCAGCTTACTGAGCAACCTAAAAGTTAATTAAAAGAGCACCCACAGACATAAAGAAATGCAGAATTAAAGCTGTCCCCTTCAGATAAAGCACTGAAATCACAAACTCTGCCATGGGGGAAGGGAGGTACATCTCATTTTCTGTGCACATGGAGTACCTGGACACAGAGAAATCCCAGAGTAAGCAGTTTAGCTGGAGTCTTTCTCCATCAGCACTTACCAGAGCCAACCCCTGCTTCAAAATATGATGGATTCTCACTGATATACCCATAAAATAGGCCTGTATTTCAACATAAGTTTTAAGAAGGGGAGGTCTTTAGGATTGCTTTGACCTTCCACTCATTTTTCAGTGGGGCCAGGGCTGGACCATTGCCTGGCTGCTGCCAGGAATTTCTGTTCTCAGGCAGGACTGAGGTGCTGTGAGAGAGAATTATGAGCCTTTTGGCCTGAGCACAGGCTGGTGTCCCATCACTCACCTTCTGGGGGCACAAAGAAGGAATCAGAATTGCCCAGGTACCTGTGTCAGTGCCAGCAGGACTGTCCATTTTGGGGCTTCCTTGATTTCTTTTCTTTCCAGGAGGTGAAGCAAGAAAAGATTAGAGAAGCTCTGCTCTGTTTCTGAGGGGATTAACAAAGTTTAGGCTGAGCTTATTGCCAGTGAATAAACTGGTAATGACCAAAAGGAGAGGTGGGGTTGTGCCTGTTGAAAAACCTTTATTTTTATAGACCTTTTTCTCCTTATTTTGGCTGCCTCACAGAAGCCTCTTTGTGGAGCTAACAGGGAACCTGAAGGATGAGTTCAGACTCAAAGATCAGGGCTGAATGATGCTGGGTAATTATAAGGAAAAAAACCATGACATTTTCTTACAGGGATGGTGAAAATGAGGGTCAATTTTAGTTTCTATATTTGTCCTTTTACTGTTGTCTTAAGGAATGTTCCTGCACACAGGGAAGCTAAGAATAGAAGTGGGAGGTGTGGAGTTGAGGAATAAGGCAGTAAATCAGAATTTTAATGCTATTAAAATCTATTGATTTTGTTGATTAATTATTGCCAGTGCTGATGGGAAGGCCAGACTCTATAAGGCAGTTTAATTATTTTCCAGTTAGTGCTAATCTCAGTTAATGAAAATTCTCCAAGCCAGAGAAGAGATGACACAAGAAGTGACTGCTATTCATGAGAGACTCTCTTAATCTATAAAACATCAGAGATGTCATTGCAAGTATCTCTGCTTTGCTTGTATTTTATTTTTTAAATGATCAAAACGCTTTGTTCCCGAGTTCTTGGTGAATCAGAGCGTGGCAGCTCAGGAGAGCTCTAAACAGGAGCTGATTCCTTTCCCTGAGGAACTGCAGGGTGGTGGCTCAGGTGCCTGGGCAGGGATCTGGTGTCTGTGGGATGTGTCTGCACAGCCCCTCTGCCAGGAGGAACCAGCATTTGGGCTGAGAGGAGCCCTGATCCTGGGCTGGGTCTGTGCCCAAACCCTCTGCCAGGGAGAGCTGAAAGGCCCAAATGCCTTTGAAAAACAGGTGTGGATGTTTTCCTGCTGTGAGTGAACTGAACCTGCCACGGTTCTTGTTTTGAGTCTTTTCTTGACTCTTTTTGGAACCTTTACTAGATTCTACTACATTTTATGATTTTTTTTTTTTAATGGGGGCTGATCAATTTACTGCAGCACCATTTTCAGTGAGAACAGCTGGTTTAGAAACTTCTATTTGGGGGGAAAATAAAAAAAAAATAAAAGTTAAAATAGGGCTGTTCTTGAGCACTCCTGGCAGATCTGTCATCTGTTCCTGAGCCCAAGTGACAAGTGAGTTATACAGCAGGGCTTTGCAAAGTTCAAAACATATTGTACAGCAGATGCTGTGATACTGTGAGTCAGTAAGTCCACACAGACACCCCACTGTCATCTCCTTCCCCAGCAGCAATTTATGACCAGCCCTCCTGGCAGTGGTGCATGATGAGTGCATTAATCCTAAAGATGCATTAATCCCACCTCAGGCTTTGCAGATTTTTCAGAAGTTCAGCTCTCTGCCCCTCCCCTGTCACCTTCATGCAGTGGATTTGCTCTGCACTGTTTTTCCTCAGCTCCAGGGTGAACAGTTTGAGGTATTTCAGCATTTTCCCTTTAGTTCACTAGTTCTGGCCTGTCCAGGTTTAGTTAGCCTCTGAATCCCACAGTAGCAGTAGCATCCTTTGAAGGTAATGATGGTTCTCCTGCTCCTGTTGGATGTAATTTCCTTGTCAATCTTGCCTCAGAGTCATTTGACTCCTCTCCACATGCCCAACCCCAGGGAGCATCCCTGGGGATTATTCCAAACCTGTGGAATTACTGGCACTTGCCTGGTTGAATGTGCACCCAGGAGTCACTGCCCTGTCCTGCTCCAGCTCTGGTTATTTGCTTACCTTGGGTGACTCTCAGTTTTCTGGCAGCTTTGTTACTCTATTACAAACACTGGGTCACAGTGACAGGCTGCCCTCCCTGGGTGTGTTGAGATCCAGGGCTAAAAAGAGCCCTTCCCTTGCAGAAAACTCATGTTACAATTGATGACATGAACCTCCTGTACACACAGAATCCGTATTAGGAAGGTGCCTTATCTTTGCACAGCAAATAACGATTTAAAGCAGTTCATGGAGTAATTTCTTAGGTGTTATTTTGCTCCCAGCAGCACTGGGTCACTCACCCATGAGCTGGGGGTCCCCTGGGTGGGTGAATGTCAAGGCTCTGCTTTTAACTGGCAGGGATGTTGAGAAGCTTGTCTTGCTCAGCTCTCTAAATGAGAGTGGAATTGCTGAAAAGCAGTTCTCCACCTGCTGACACTTTTCCTGCACTGCCTGTTCAGTCTGTGAGTCCTGGGGGTCAGTCCCGTGCCTGGCAGTGCCCTTTGCCTTGCTCTGACCACGGGATCCTCTCTGAGTTCTGTGGATCTTGCAGTGGCAAATACATGTGGAGCTTTGCTTTGGATACACATCCAGAGATGATGCAGCATTGGACTGAGTCATGTTGGCCAGAAGCAGGCATCAAAAATCAAAGATAAACCTAAGTGAGTGTTAAAGTGCTGATGAAGAATCGACCTGAGTGTCCCCAGAGGTGTCACAGCCTGTGCCTGGCTCTGAGCTGAGTCCCCCCCTCCTGACTGAACCCCTCTGCACCAACACTTCCAGCTGAAATGTTACACACCGACTCCCAGCTGATCTCAGGAATGACATTATCCCATCCATTTCCCAGTAAATTACAGTTCTTTGCAGGAATGCATTAAACTATCAGATCTTTCTCATTATGGATTTCTCGTAGGGCTTTTAGCTCCAAATGAGCTCGGAGGCCAACTAAATCTCTGATGGAGCTGCAGTTTCCCTCACTGCATGAAATGAAAAGTGTGTCTTCTGTGCTCTAGTGTGAGAACAGTCTGATTTTTGGGGGGGGGGGTTGGCTGCAACAGGCAGGGATTGCTCAGCTGAGGTGGAAAAGCAGCCCTGCTGAATGGCAAGTGGGTTCAGGCTCTGCAGCAGTGCTGGTGTGATGAGAACACGTTGACTGCAGCGTGTTTAATATTCACTTTCTCCTTTGCCTCCCCAGAATCACCCACAGGGGAATCTCCAGGTTATTTCTGGCAGCCTGAAGCTCTCACTGAGTGATTAAGAGGATGCTTCACCAAAGGAGACGTGAATCTTCTCGGGTCAGCTCTTGGCATCCTTATGATTCTGGGAGTATTTAAAAGGTAAGAAGTGGTGTGATACCATCGAAATAAAGGTGGGAAGGTAGATACAGTGTCTAAATTCATGATAACTAGTTATCCAACTTCATTAAAAATAGCTGTCTTTGAGGAATCAAGTGCCTTTGCCTTCAAGAGCTGTCTCCTTCCCTCCCGGGGCTGTGATCTTTGTATTTTAAAGACAGTTTTTTCCTTAAAACTAAAAGCAGCAATGAAAGTAAAGTGCAATGGAGGGTTTTCCCTTCTGGAGCCAGCTAAAAAAGATTGATGAAATAACAGATCCTTTAACGAAATGGCAAGTCTACCTGTCAGGAGCCCCCATCCATTCAAAGGGCACAGCAGCAAGACTGAAGCATTTTAAACACACTCCCAACTGGTTTGTCAGTAACAAATTAGACTTGTCACAGTCTCCAAACAGTTTTAGCGAGAACATTAACAATGTTAATGATCTATGGTCCCAGCAGGAGGGAGAAGTTGGAGCCTGGTTCCAGGAAAGCACAGAATGACTTGCGATTGTTTTTTGTTCCCGAGATTGAAGGGTTTTAAAAAAAAAACACATAATGGGAGCAATTGCTCAGTTTAGAAATGCCGAGTAATTGGTGGTCATTATGCCCTCGATCCTACAATCCCGTCGGCACAGGCAGAGCTTGACTCACTTGGTCCCAGATCTCAAAATGCTCCAGCTCCTTCCCGAGCAGTGGCAGGAGGGTGAAGCAGCCTCGGCCCCAGCTCTGGATGTGGAGCTGCTGGGAGCAGTTGGGGGCTTTGCACGTGTAATCCATGTGTGGTTTTTAATTCACAGACCTGACCGAGCCTGTTGGCTGTGTGTCCATGTGTGTGTGTGCATGTGAAGGCAAGGAGAAAGGCAGGGTGAGTTGGTGTGGACTCTGATGGAGTTGGTGTTTAGTCTGTCTCGGTGCAGGTTTCTGCTGAGTTCTCTCTGAGGAAATGCCTGTGGGTTTTTTCCCATATCCAAATGATTGTCAAGGAAAAAATTGTTTTAATGGATCACTGGAGTTATGGGAGCACAGCCATGTTAAGCATGTAAAGGAGTGGAAATAAAAGCATGTCTTGTTTGTTTTGAGCTCTCATGACAAATATCCCTGGCTGTTGAGGAATATCAATACAACTGCTGTCCCTAAGTGGAGTAATTTCACAGTAATGTCATTGCAAGGCTCCGAAATACACCCTGACAGAGAACTGCTGCACCTGGGATTCCTGCAGGGCCGCCCCCAACCTCTTTCAGAAGGAAATGTGTGGGTTTATGTGTTGCTGCCTTTGAAAGTCTCGAGCAGGCCGTGGTGATTTGACAAGGCTGTTTGCACTTTGGTCCAAATCTTCCTGAAGCCAGTGGAGAGATCCGTGCTGACTCCAGTGGGTTTTGAGTCAGGGCCCCTTAATTAAAACAATGAAGGCAGAAAAAAATAAGGGCAGAGAATTTGTGTGTTACTGAGGAGAAGAGGAAACTATAAACCCCCAGCCCCCATTCTCTCCCACACCCCCTCCAAGGGGAACATCTCACCCCCCTGCTCAGAGACAGGAAATGTTACAGCTCCACGGTGAGGAAAAGGGACAAAATAAACAAAAAATGGACAAAAAAGTGTCCATTTCCAAAGGACACAAAATACCTCTCTCCACAGGAGAAGCAGTTAACAATATGAGTAGTATCTGCCTGGGCTTTTACCTTGATTTAAATTTGTTTTCCATCCACCAGGCTCACTTGCAGGAGAGTAATATTGAAATGTGCAGGAACCACTAGACACAAATTTTATTACCACCTCCCTGGTACTCCTACTGCAGAGAGAGAAGTTTATGAGTGAAAAAGACCACGGGACACTTAGTCACCTCCAATATTTGCAGGCCAGATTGGAAGCAGTAATTGATTTTCTAATACTGGAGGAAGTTCTTGGCTGGAGGCGCAGAGCTGTGCTTTGGGTTTTATTGTCTCTGGCTGACGTGATTCTCACCGTCGGGAGTCACTGCTGTGCACACAGGGAGGCTGCAGCTCAAACAGCCTGTTGTGGGGCTTTCCAGCCACCCCACTCCTTGGAAAACTGCATTCCCGATCCTGGAACGTTTGGGGGGCTTTATCTTCACAGACACGAACAATTCCTGCCCTTCAAAGAGATTCCCTGCCTTGGTCAAAGCTGCCAGTGAGGAGGAAAGAGCGTCCTGCCTTTTGCTGGCTGATTGCTGCGGCTGGGCCACAGCCCGAGAAGGGGTGGTTCTGCTTCTGTATTCTGAATTCTTGGCATTCATGCACAGCAGGAATACACGGCACGTGCCAGAGGAACCAGGGCAGCACAGCCCGGCAGCGTTCAAACAGATCGGGAAAGGGCTTCATCTGAATTTCAAAGGGCTTTGGATCCGCTCTCCTGTGAACTGCATCAAAAATGCAGCTGGGGTCAGCGATGTTTACAGGTTTTTGTGATGCTTACAGTGAGTTTTTTGCACGTTCCCTGTCAGTCTGGAGCCCGAGGATGCCCGGGTGCTGCTCATTTCACGGTGCAGAGTTACCCCAGCCAGTCCCCGGGGACCAAAGGGGTGAAAAGCACGTGGTAACCGTGTCCTGTGGTTGTTTTGAGCTTCTAATTACAAAATATGGTCCGGGCAATTTGATCCCGTGTTTATGCACGAGAAGGTCGTTTGGCTTAAAGTGGGAAATTCTGGTTTCTAATCCTGCAGGTAACCAGCCCTGGGGGCTCTGTGGGGGACCTGCAGAGAAAAGGGAACATTGTCCTTTGCAGGTGCATTCAGGGGCAAAACCTGGATGTGTGCAGGAAGGTGTGAGGGGAAACATTACAGCAAAGCAGGAGGAGCGAGTTGGGAGGTGCTGGGCAGCCCCGAGCCAGGGGCAAAATATCTCAAATGAAAACCCTCCGAGCTCTGGCAGTGCTGAAACTTTGACAGATCCCAGAGCTGAGCTGAAAATCTTCCAACAGAACAAAATGGATGAAAAAATAGAGTAGGGATGACAAAACATTTTTTTCCTTTATTTTCTGAGCTACTTTTCTTCCCCCACAGTGTGATTTCCAAAGAGCTCTGTTGACATAAGTGCAGCAGCTGGAGACGAGAAGTTTTTAAATCAACCTTCAGAGATACACAGTTTATACTGGTTAAATAATTATTCTTCAAAGATTCCTGAAAAATGGTGTTTAAGGTGTTTAATGATTAAAAGCTCGATGTCCTTGAATATAAGTTAGATGAAAGAACTGCCAGGGACCTTAATGCAGTGAAATGCTAAACATAAAGGCAGCAATAATGATCAAGCCCGAGGTGATTACATTCTCTAATTAGAGCACATGTATCATTTAGGCATGTTAATCTTTGTCTGTCTAAGGCAGTTTGGTTAGACTAACCTACATCCACTGCCAGCCACTTTGATCATTGCATCAGCACGTGGAGCAGGAAGAACATTCCATGGGTTTGGAGGCTTGGGAGACTCTGAAGCAGAGAGCTGGGTGTCAAACCCCTGCTCTTTGCTGTTCTGCAGGGAAAAAAACCCCTAAGGATGAAGTCCTGTAGCTGCAATCCCAACTCCAGGGTCGGTGGGTCTCCGTGGAATGACTTCCAAAGTTACCTGAGTTTTACCTCCTGGTGTGGGCTGAGGATCTGCAACGTGGGTCTGGGTTGAGAGGCCTGACCAGAAACAGAGCAGAACAAAACAAAACAAAGCATTCAAGCAAAACAAATATACAAATCATGGTGCCTTGGAGGTGTCCTCTGCAGGAACCAGCAGATGGGATTCTCTGGAATTCTCTGCTCCAGCGAGTCTTTGGGGCTGTGCATCACAGCCACTGGCCCTGGAAGCCGCTGGTGCTTCTCCTGATGCCTCTGCTCGGGCAGCAGAAGGGTCTGGTGGCCCAGGAGAAGCAGCAGGGTTGGCAGTGGAATCTGCAGTTCCCGATGGATTGTGCAATCCTGAGCATTGGGCACTATTGTTATCTAATAAGCTGCTTTTGGGCCAGGTGGGGTCGAAGAGGAACACTGGAGAAAAAATAAGAGGTTACGATGTGTTCCGTGGCACTGTTCTTCTGACTTTTATGTACTCGTGGATTGAAATCTGATTCTTAATGTGACTGCCCTCCTGCCCTCTCCCACTCCAGCCTGGTGATGATGGTGCTCATTGTGTTAATTTTGATTGCTGAGAGGTTTCAATGGGAGCAATTTACTCTAAACTGGAGATACTTAAACCCAGACCGATCGTCATCTGTGGGAGATTGTTTTAAACACAAAGGAACTGATGGCTCCGCAGCCCTTCCCCTTCTTGTTCCCACTTGAACCTCCTCCTTCTCCCTGTCTCCCAGAAGGGACATGGGTTGTACCTGGAGAAGGATTTACCTCTCTCCAGCTGAACTGGAGCCTTTGCTGGAGCTGGAATGGAGGCAGATCCTGCCCGGAGCCCTGCCCGGACTGGCCCAGCAGTGAGATGAGCAAGGATCAGGCTCAAGGTGTTACAGGAGGTAGGAATCCCCTAAAACAACCAGTCCAAAGTCTTTGGTGAGAAGAGCTGCCCTGATTTCCCTCAGCCCGGCCGAGATCTCTGCGGGGCAGGTTGGGTGAAGGGTGGAGAGCTGAGGCACTGGGAGGCTCGGGACCTGCAGTCTTAGTTCCACTCACCTGCAGAGCTCCTGCTGGGCTTTGGGGAGGAGCAGAGAAGTCCTGAGCTACTCCTTTGGTTTCACCTCCCTGCCTGGAAAAAGGGGATGTGGGGAGAACTCTGCACAGGGCTGATGTCTCTGGAACTGGGAGGAGAACTCTGCACAGGGCTGATGTCTCTGGAACTGGGAGGAGAACTCTGCACAGGGCTGATGTCCCCTGGACTGTGGAGATCAGGATCAGCCAGCAAGGGGCCGGTTCATCCCGTGCAGCCCATTCCAGACCCTCACCTGCATCCCCCTCCTGACTCCCAGGTTATGCACCACACGAGCAGCAGCCCCCCGAGGCTTCTTAAACCCAGGACTTGCCCTGGAGCAGATCCCAGTCCTGCCATGTCCTTGATTCCTCTGGAATACCTGTGTGTGTGGATGTTCCCCCCCAGAGGAGGGAGGTGTGAAGGACCAATGGACTCTGCTTTGAGCTGAGACCAATTCACCGCGAAGTTTTCGTGCACAGCCCTCCAGACAACAGTCCCGGCTCAGTGGTGAGTGTACCTGTGAGCAGGAATTGCAGAGCAGCCCCTTTGGCACAGGCTCTCCTCTCCCAGCACGTGGGTTTTGTGCTCTCATCAGCCACGAGAGGCCCCATAAGGTACAACCTGACTTCCAAATCAGCCTGATTGGCTCAATCAGACTGGTTGCATAAGGTTGTTAAGAGAATTCTTCATTAGTTTCGAGTGTCCCTCGGCAGTGAATGCTGTGGATAAGAGTTTCTGAAGGCCAGCGCCAAGCAGAGCTTGGAGGCTGATAGGCTGAGTCTGGAATCAGTGGGTGGGAGGGAGAACAAGAGCCAGGCCAGAGACAAACAGGTGCTTGAGACAAGTGTCTGAGAATGCTGACAAATGCAGAGGTCAAAGGGAGGAACAAGTCTGAGAGCAGGATCTTGTCCCCTGTACTTGTTCTATCACCAGTGGATCTGAATTTTGTCACACTGCAGATCATCTTCTGCTGCTTTTTTTCTCCAGTTACTGTGAACCACGAGGCATTTTCTTGCTTTTGTGCAAATCTGCCACCCTGGGCCTTAGGAGAGCCTGACAGGTAATGTCAGAAGTCCCAGCACCCTTGTGGATCCTGCCTCAACTCCCGGGCAGAGGAGGCACAAGGGATTATCATCCTCCTCATGAGAAAATGAGAGGTGATCCTGCCAATAAAACACACATTCTCTAAGTACAGAGAATTCTAATGCAGTTTGTTCTCTCCGTGGCCACCTTGGTTCTGTGTCACTGGAGGGTGTGTATGTGCACCCAGGCAGAATAATGGCCTTGCTGGGAAGATCTCAGTGGATTATTTCACTCCTGCTGCAGGTGGCATTAAGACGAGGGGCCTTGGCTATTGTGGTGTCAATTTGTTTAATGATTATTAGAGGAGCAGGTGATTTCCATTGAAGGGAGGTGACAGGCTGCCCATTAGATACAGTTGCACGTTTATTAAATTGGAAGCCCGGAGCCAGCAGCCTGGCTCATTTGCTTCCAAATTCCGGAGCAATCTGTTTTATTTTGCACCTGGAAGGTCCAGAGCACAGTAGAAGTGGGATGTGTTTGCCAGGCAGGGATCAGGGGACTGCTGCATTCATGGCCACGTGTTCAACTCCATCCCAAAGGGAGGCTGCAGTGGAAGGAGACTGCAATGTGTGCTCCTCGGTTTAATTCCTTATCTTCTCACCTAGATAGGCTTGGAAGCAGAGAGAGGACATAAGGATTTAATCTTGAAGTGCAAACCCTTTGTCTCTTCCATCTGTGTGTGTGTCTCCACGTGGAGAAAGATGGGCTATTTCCTCCAGACCCATTTATCCCAGTGCTCTGGGACTGCTGGGAGCCAGCTGCTTCATGGGAGATGGGAGCTCTCTCCAGAATGAGCAATTACAGGAGAATCCACCCAAAGGAGACATTTATTTGGAGTCCCCACCAGCTATTGGTTTATGCTCTGAAGCAGCAGAATTTATCTTCCTCTTTAATCCAGGCTAATGTGGCTGTGGATGTTCTCATTACCCAGAGAGAAGTTTAATCTTGTCAGGAAATGTCTCCCCAGTTCAGCGCCTCTGTTATCCTCCTTTCCTCTCAGTCAAACTGGTGCACTTTAAAATCAAATCTTTCCTTTCACAGATCTAATGTAATAAGCTCCCCACTCCATCCACCCCCATTAGCCAGATCTTCTCTGGGATAGTGGTTCTGGTGTCTGCAGATCAAAGAGGACGCTGAAAAATTGGAAGGGTTCATAAAAGAGCTGTATAAATGATTCAGAGTCTGGGAAGCATCTTTCTTGTGAAAGTGAGCTCGGGCCATTTAGGCCATCAAAGAGGAAATAAAGAGGAGACTCCATCATGGCGTGCAAGCACAAATACAGGGAAGATGACTCCTCACAATGGATGGCTCCACTGGCCAGCAGAAAAATACACAGTGGAATGTGGCTGGAAGGTCAGGACTCGGCTTTTGTTTGAGGCTGGAGCTGGCACAGGGGTTGGAAAATGTACATGTGTGTTCAGGGTAAGAAAATCAGCTGTTGGAAGAACGTACCACCAGAGTAACAAATGAGGAAAATCCTGATTTGGGAGATGTGCAATGCCCTGGTGAGAGGCATCCTTTTATTGTGCTGGTTGGAGGCTGAACTGCTGGTGTGGCACGGTGGGAACTGGAGGTTCCTGTGGGGGACAGGAGCTGAGACCCCGAGCAGGGTGGCTGCAGGAGGGGAGCAGCTTAAACCAGAGAATTATGGAATCAGTGCAGCCTAAACTACAGCTTAGTCAAATGAAGGGGAAGCAGAGTCCTGTTGCACTGTCCCTGCCCCGGGGGTGTCCCTGCAGGCAGGGCAGTGTGATGCTCGTGCTGATGCATCACTTGCAGCTCTGGGCTCCTGCTGAGCCATGGGGATTTGGGAATGGCCTGATCCTACTCTGGGGACAGCTGGGCTCAGAAACCAGCCAGGAGTTCCAGGGAGCTGATTCCTTGGAGTCCTGGTCCAGGAGCAAGGGATGGGCAAAGGCTGCCACCTCCAGCCAGTGCCCAGAGCAGGGGAGGACACCCCTTCTGCCTCAGGGAACTTCTCTGAAATTCTCTGTCCTTGCCATCCCGGAGCCTTAGGTGAGCTGATTTGCAGTTTTGTCACCTTAGTCTCCAGGAAAACACGAGTGATGCCTCTTGTCAGCTGTGACCTCCCCATTCCAAACACCCCCCAGGTTCCAGCCACTTCCAGTCCCCTCTGCTGCTCAGCAAGGGAGGGGAGGGAAGGTCAGGCACTAAATATTGCTGCATTTAAAGGCTGCAATAACATATCCTGTGCCTCCCTGCCAGCTATTTGCTGGGCTATTATTTCACCATTCTTCTGGCTTTTTTTCTTGTTTTTCTTTTTTTTTTTTTTTTCCTGGGCACATGTTTTTCCCAATTGAGGCGAAATCACTGCTTCCCTCCTCAGCTGGCCTGATTGCCTGAAGAAGAGCCTGATTGCATTATTCATCTGCAGTGCTCATAAAAGGCTTCAAAACTCTCCACCAGACCTGGAGCTGTCGATGGTGACGTTGTGTTCTGGTGGGAAGGGGGGGGTCCTGTGCGTGAACTGGTGGCATCTGGTGGCACTGCTGCCCCCCCAGCTGTGCCTGGGGCACCGTGGGAGTGTTGCTTTGGCAGGGCAGAGCCCGGCAGGGGCAGAGCCCGGGAGGTGCTGCCTTGTTTTTCTCTTTGTCCGAGGCTGCGGCGATGCCGAGCAGCAAATTGGTTTTACATCCTGGTACCCAAAGGCAGCCAAAATCCAGGGAAATGCTGCCACCTGCGGGCACGAAGCACAGGCATCCCAGCCTCAGACACTCTGCCTTAGCTTGTTAAAATCCTCCTGATTAGAAAGTCTATTAAACTAGAAGGAGGGGAACAAAACAAGGAGACTGAGCAGGAAAGCACACCAACCTCTGCCAGCCTGCACAGGTGCTTTGTAGAACGTGCTTGGGGTAAAAAGGCATTAATAAGTAAACCCCTCTGATTGATTTAATGTGATGGAGCTTTGTTCTCAGTTCTTTGCTTGTACTGGTGCATAACACTGGAAAAAATAAAATGGAATCATAAAATGAAATAAATAAAATATAAAAGCCGTGCAGCACACACTGAAGTGAATTCAGAGGAGCAGAATTATACATCAAGAGCAATCCAATATTGTGTTTAATCCCAAGGCATTATAAATCTGACGAACATCTAGGAAGAGCTTCAGAACAGAAAGGTGGGGTTTTTGAGGAATAAACAGGCAGTTAATGCTATTTACACATTAATGCTGTTCTTTCCATGAACAGCATCACATCTCTCAGTGAGGGGAGATGTTCACCTGGGCTGACCCATGGGACAGGTTTACTCTGTGCTGTTTCTGCTCTCTCAGGGGTCCATGAGTACAGAACATCATCCTGGGCCACAGGAGCACTCCATAAACACGTGAATCCAAGTAATTCCACTGTATTTGCATGATAGATGAATAATATCATGTTTTAAGGTGGTTTCAAATGCTAGTGCAGACCTGAGGAACTAGAGATTGAAATGACACAAAATTGTGAACTCATTTAACTTTTGGTTTAATGGTTATTTCACAATAAAACCCCAAAGCAAATGTCACTTTATAGCCCCTCTGTTGAAGCATATCTGAGAGCACTTCAGCAGTGTGGAAGGCAGCTGCTCTGCAGTGGGATGTTTGGTTGCCTCAGCTTAACTCAGAGCCACTCTGGTTTTTCATCCTTTCCTGTAATCACTTTATTTATCCCTTTGGAATCTGGTTATTCCCAGCATTTCTGCAGCGTTTCCCAGCTCGTGTGTGGACCTTGTCTGTCTTCATCCGTGCCTTTAAACCTCTGAATGAATTAGTCAGGTCTCTCTTCAGCTTCTGCTGAGCAAACCACGGGGCTGTGTGCCAGCTGTTGTTAATGCCATCAGTGGCACTGGTGTGAAACAGCCTGGCTGTGGCTTTGGATGTCAGAACTCGGGTCTGAGTCATCAGAAAACAGGGGATATCCTGCTGGAGATGGTGCAGGTTGGGGTCTTGCCTGCCCCTTGGTTTTCTGGAGCTGCTGAGCCCAGAGGGACAGGCAGAGGACAGGGAGTCTGGCTCAGTTAAAGTGCCCAAGTAGCTCCACAAGCAGTGGAAAAACCTCCTTTAAGCCTGGGAAGGGTGGGCATGGCAGAAGGAAATAATGCGAGTTCAGAGCTGAGCAAGCTCAAGGGGGGAGCAAGACGTGCATTTTCCAGGTGAGAACTGGTGGATAATCACTGGAACAAGGTGCTGGGAGGATGGGTGGGTGTTCCAGCTCCTGTCTCTGGCTCAAGGCTGGGTCCCCTCCCGCAGAGCACGCTTCATTACCGGGATCAGGGTGGGAATATCTCCCCAACTGCACAGCTCCCAGAGGAGAGAATGGCACAGAAGTCCCTGGATGAGACACACTTTGCATAAATTGAATAGGAAAATAATGCTGGAGTTGGAGAGAAAGTGAAGTTCAGCAGTTTCGTTTGAAAAGAGAATGCAGCATCAAGCCCTGGGAAGTGTCATTTCCTGACTCTTGTGGAGTAACAGTGAGCTATAAAATTAGAGTTGCATGGATGGCTGTGGAATCATACTCATGAAAAATTAATGACAATAGCAGAAGACAGGAAAAATCCAGAAAACATTTCCACGACTGTTAAGTTTTATAAAAGCTTGTTTTCATTAAAATCTAAACTGTGTACTTTTACTGGAGCTGCCAAAATCCCTGTAGCTTTTTTTAAACAGCAAGCAGTTGTGGCAAATGGCTTCTCTGCGAAATGGGGACTTGCAGAGAGTGTAATTATGAGAGATTGATGGATTTATCCTCCCTCCTCACTGTTGTTTGTATTGAACAGGTCCCTTCCCAGTCTGGAGCTGGAAGCTGTGTTCAAACTCTGCTCAGCTGATGGGACTTTCTCTGCACTGAACCCTGAGGAGCTGAGGAGAGCTGGGGTAAGAATGACATTATTTGCTCTTTCTTGTGGGCAGCAAACCCTGGGAAAGGCCCTTTAGGAAAGGATGCTTGAGCTGCATCTCCTCAATTCATGTTGAGATTCACACTTTGGGCAGTGCCAGGTATTTTAGTGGTACCTTTTGCAAACCAACATTTCCCTCATGGGAGCTGAGAACACACAAGTGGGGCAGAAGTGACTTTGCAGGCTGGACATGTTTCAGGCACTGAAACCGAGAAAATAAAGGGGAAAGCCAAACTCTGATCATCTGGTTTTGAAAGGGGAATATTGTGAAGTGCAGCAGTTCTAGAAATTTTGTTTCAATCATTGGAGCATCTTTAGAATGTCCATTGTATTTGGGTCTCATTCATGGATGTCTGGAGGAGACCTTGTGTTTTGAAATACTGAAGACCTAGTAAAATATTCCAAAAGAAGTAGAAGGAATGGACCTGGATTAAAGAAAAAAAAAAAACAACACACAAACCAACCCAACACTACCAACAAACAACAAAACCACCCCTGGCTTTAACTTTGGTGTGGTTTCTGTTGGAATTTCTGGTGTTCCAGCACTTTGAAAATAGAATTTTCCTGTGTCACTGCAGGTGACAGGATCATGGGGATCTTACACAAGTTTGTAGCTGAAGGCACATGCCATGAAATCAGGATTGCTGTGCTTCAGGTGGGGCTGAACCCTGCTGTGACTCTCCCCTCCTGGGACGGGGTGGGAGGTGGGAACACCCATCTCATCCCAGCAGATGTTCCCTCTCCCAGCCTCACCCTGCAGGTACTGCCAGCACCAGGAGCTGGGATGAGACACTCCAGTGCTCTCCTTCCCTGTCTGATTGATATTAGCAGTGACACAGACAGTGCTGCTGGCAGGGGAACATATTTGTCCTGTCACAGTTTTTTCTGCCTGGAGAGCTCTGAGAGCCAACTGACTGCTCTCCTCTGTGATTCCATCAGCTGTGCTGAAGGATGCAGACAGGTAGCAGCTGTGCAGCCTCTCAACCCCATACAGGATATAATATTGCTAAATATGGTGTAATTACCTTCCTCAGTATCCTGACTAGCAGCAGTTGAGGAGTGTGACTCCTTTCCACTGGAGAGCTGCACGTGCTGTGTGGAGCAGCTCTGCTGTCAGCTCTCATCATCCTCCTCATCTTCCTACTGGGCAGGCTGGAACTGGGGCCTCCCTGATGAGTGCTGCTGCCTTTGGGAATCTGATGGCATCATTAGCATCCCTCCAAAGCAGTCCCCAGATTGGATTCCCTCTATTTTCTGTTTGTAGGGCATCTGGAGAGGTGAAGGGATTAGTTTATGGATACCATTTGCAGGTGGAGTTGGCAAAACAAATAATATTCATCCTTCTTTCCTCTCTTGGCTCTGGACTGTCAGTGGGCTACAGGTGCAATTCATTGTTTGAGTCTGTGCTTAAAGCACAGCAGCAGAACTGCTCTTGCTTGACACCCCCAAAAACGGGCTGGAAATCCATCCTTCCCTTCCCAGCTAACTGCCTGTTTTTCTTTGGTGCTTTTCTTCAGTGGCCCTTCAGGCTTGTTGCTTTCTTTGGTCGGGTCTTGTGAGGTAATTTACACCTGAACACCGACAATTGAAAATCCTGTCACCTCCCTCCAGGGAAGGGGGTCTTAATTTATTCTCCCTTTTCCTGCCTTTCCTCAGCAGTGCCTGCTGCTACACCGGATTGATAACCTACATATTAGCTTTACAGGACACAAGCTGCTCAGGTGTTTCCAAACTGATACCAGAAGGTTTAATTTAAAAAAAAGACAGAATTATTAGGCCTGAAGTTGCCTGAGCAGTCTCAGGTTTGTCCTCCTGCAGCAGACAGGCTTTTGCTATCATCTAGTGGCTGTGTGTGAGACTTCCCATCCATTCCCTGCTCCAAAGAGCTGCACTGTTATTCCTCTCCTCAGAGGCTTTTCACTCACAGGATTAATTTAGGCTGAACAGGTATCAGGTGGAAGGTGCAAGGGGTTGGAACTGGATGGTCTTTAAGGTCCCTTCCAGCCCAAACCATTCTGTGGTGCTGTGATGCAATAAATGCAGTTTATCAGTGCAGGAGCTGGGTTAGAATTGGGCTGCTTTTTAAGGGTTTTTATTTCATTGACACCTCCTGTTTCATTCAAGTCCAGATACTCCCCAGCCATGGAGGAGCTGGCAAACTGCAGTTGTGAGTCTCACTTTGATGTGGGGTGACTCAACCACGTTTATTTTCGCTGGTAAAGGAAACACCTCCGGTGTTGTTTTTACCCACGTGAATCTGCAGAGGCTCCTGAACGCTCTCAAACATTGTCTAAAGGGATCATTTGTCTGTGTTGGCAGCAGAGCTTCTGCTCTCTGAAGCTGATCTGGTCCTGGGCCAGGTGACTCTGTGGTGATGAAGCACAAGACACCCTAATGGGGAAGCTGGAACTGGTCCAGCAAGGGGAATAAATGAGAGCCATAGATCTTTAAAAAGCTTGAGAATTCGCCCAGGAAACTCAGACCATTGAGTGCAATTAATTCTTTTCCCACTTTTTGTAAAGGAAATGGCTGTTTTAACCAGACTGTAGGATAGTTTGGACCCAGAGGGTTGTGGGGAAACGTTGCTGTGAGAAATTCAGGGGGGAACTCTCCCAGGAATGGTGAATGAACTCTGTGCTGAAGGGAGCCAGTGGATGGAGCTGCAGAGTACTAATGGAAAACAGGCCACAACTCAATCAATCTTCCTGGGGTTCATACCTTGTCTGGCTCAAAATAGAATGATGGAGAGAGGAAGCAGGAGGGAACAGGCAGCACCCTGCCCTTTCAGGTGGAGAAACTCTTAATTTTGCTTTCTGTACACAGCACTTGGCATGGAGGAGATGCCTCTTCTAAAAGTGGGACCTCCAGATGCTGCCACAATATCTGTAGTAATAATTACAGTCACTCATGTTCTGTTTGTCCTCCAAGACAAAAACCAACCAACCAAACAAATATTTGAATGAGTATCTGTTAATTGTAATTTTTATTACATATTTCTGCAGAAGGATAGGTTGGAATATAGTTGGAATATACAGCCCTTTGTTTCCCTGATAAAATAGGGAGTTTTACAGTCTTTTACATTGTGATTATACTTTAAATTCTTCGAATTCATGCTTTTCTTTAGGAGTTAAAGCTCGGCTAAAAAAAGAGAGTAAGACAGAAATCCCTTCAGCAGCAGATGGCAGGCAAACCCCATCCCAGAACCTGTCCCTGAGCTGCAGAAGGCTGGGAGAGAGGGAAAGCTGCTCCGAGTGAGGCAGCACAGCCGTGCTGACACCTGCAGGGTCCCTGCAGAACTGTCGGGTGGGAGGAGAACCTGGAGCCCATTTTCAGCTCAGCTGCTCAGCAGAGATGGAGCTCAGGTCCCTGAAAGCCCCAGCCCCCAGCTCCCTCCCAAAAAAGACCTCCATAAAAACTGCAAAGGCATCCTAATAAAAGTCCCTGGCAGGTGAGTGGGAAGGCACTGGCACTGCAGGAGCTTCTCCACCTGCCTGGGTTCCTCCTCACTGCCCAGCAATCTGAGGTCTTAAGAGGACGAGATGACATTTCATCATAGATGTGTGTTAATAAAAAGCAGTTGTTTGCAAACCTGCACTTCTGCACCAGTTCCAGGGGAGAGAGAGGAGGTGCCTGGGGTGGATCAGGAGCTCTGCCAGGTGTGAGGCTTTGCCATTGCCTCCCTGTGGATCCTGGATGTCCCAGAGCAAGACAGAGCTTAATTAGAAGCACTTTGGTTCATTCCTCCTCTCTCCATGTGATGCAGTGGAAGTGGTGTGTGGTGTTCTGGATTCCCCCAAACTCACTGTGAGGGAGGGAAGGGGCAGATTAGATGGAAATGACCCCACCCAGTGTGGATGAGTCTTCCTGTGGTTCCTTCCACAGGAATAGGGAGATCTGGCTGGTGGCAGGAGAGTTTGTGGTCACAGAATCCAAAAACTGATGCAGGAGCCTCCCAGGTCATGAGCTTTAGCCAAGGGAGCCCCTGCTGCCACTGCAACAGGAGTGTGGATGGTGTGAAGAGTGCACCAGGCAGAACACAAACCCCAGGCTGGTTTTTTTCCTTTATCATCCAGACTTCATCTAAAACTATTACCAGATGATGATTGTTGTTGTTGTTGTTATTGTTATTATTTTAAATAATCAGTTGTGTATTAAGAGGCAACAGGGCTTCTTGAGGCAGGGTGTCCAAAGGCTGCTCCCAGGGCTGGGGCTGAGCCCAGCACTGTGGGGTTGGCCAGGCAGCTCCCTTTGGGAGACCACAGAGTTTTCTCTCAGGTGTTTATCAGTGCCTGTGTCAGACAGGCTGCTCTGAATTCCCATTCCCTGCCTTGAGTGCTGGTACAACCTTTAGGCTCCAGCACAGAGGGGTGCAGGGATGTGCAGCATCCTCGGGGAGCTCTCCCTGCCCTCCCAGCTCCCTCCTCTCTGAGCTGGGGACAGGGGTCTCCTGCCCCCAAGGCACAGCCACAGCTGAAGGGTCACAAACCACCCATTCAGAGAGATGTCCCCCTCCCTGCCAGGGGGAGGTTTGGGATTGCTGGCTCTCTGATCTGGGTTGGGATGGTTTGGCAGGAGTTGCAGCACCACGAGCTGAGGGGATGTGAGAGGGCTCATCTGTCAGGCTGGGAGATGAGGAGACACGAGTGCCTGAACGTTCCCTGAGCCCAACCTCTCCCTTCCCATCTGTAAGCCTTGGACATGTTTAGACACACGTGACTCGGGGAGCTTTGCTGTGCCTCCTGTCACGGGCTGACAGGGAGGGGAACGTGGATTAGCACCAAAGATCCAGACCAGGGGAGTGTGAGGAGCAACATCCTCCATCTGAACCAGCACATCACTGGGACAGGCAGCACGGGAAGGTGGGCCCTGGTGCTCCTAAAAAAACCCCTGAGGGTGCTGCTGTACATCCTCAAATCACTGCCTGGTGTTCCAAGCCCGGGATTAACAGCCCGTGGCCTCGGATTATGGCCCAGAAAGGACCAGATCAAGTGTCAGGGAAAAAGATGTTCCAGCTGTTAAATGGCTATTTTAGGATTTGGGAAACTCGAGCTCGTTTTCTCGATCCGCTTCCTCAGGTTCAACCCGGGGCTTTGGGCCACTTAAGCCCTTGCTGGGTTTTGATTTCCTGGTGGGAAATTGGGGAAGTTAAAAATGGTTTGAGGGCGTCGTGGTGAGCAACCAACTGCACATCACCCAGGACGAGCACAGGGGCAGAGCAGGGACTCTTCCTGCCCTCCAGCTCTTTTTTCCCCTGTCTGGAGGACCATGTTTTCATCACAGAGTGTTTGGAGCACACCTTCCCCAGTGCAGGACCGGGTTTTTCCCCCCTCCTGCACCTTTGGGCACAGGGAGGGGTGTCCTGGGGATGCTGAGCTGGCAGGGGCAGGGAGCTGCTCCCTCCTCCAGAGCAGCCCCTGGGCAGGGTGACAGGACTCAGCAGGAGTCACAGGAGGGAGCAGGACCCCAGCAGGGGAAGGGAGATGCACAAACCCCTCTTTCTTCCCTCCTTTCTCCTCGTGAGCAGCTGCTGCAGAGCTGGAGAGGCTTCATGAATGATGCCTCCTCTCCTTCCCCAATGCCCTCATGTGCTCCAGCAGCAAAGGCAAATGTCAGCCTGGGGAGGGCTCTGGGGTGTCCTCAGGAGGGTTCTGCCCCCTCCCAGTTATCCCAGCACAGCCAGGGCACTGGGAATGGGGGGGGGCTGCTCTGCCCCACAGCTGGGTGGGTTAGCTGGAAACATCAGGGCCACACAGCAAATCCTCACCCACAAACCACCACATTGTGCTGACTTGTTAAATATAAACGAAAACATAATTAGATTTATAATGTGTCCCTCCCCCTCCTCGTGCCCAATCACATAATTTACCAAAGCAGGTGGGGGGAGAAGAACAAGCCCTCACAACCTGCTGAAATATCATTATTAACATGCACATGAAAAGTCAATTATGCCAGAGGGAGGTATTTAAGTGAAGTGAGTTTCCATACTCTGGGATTACACCTTGGGGATTATATATTTCTTATTTATTTATTTATTTTCCCTGAGATTTCTGCTGCTGCTCAGCAGTGAGGAACAAAAATGGCACTGAGAGGTATTTTCAAGCCCCCTAAAGAAATAGCCAAATATGCAGATAAATAATTGTCCCTATCCCCATCAATTTTCTCCCTCATCACCATATTTCTGATCTACCCAGGCACACAGGTATGTTTTCTGGTGTTTAGTTTTAAGTGACACCAGGGACTGGTCTTCCAGCACTTCCCTGGGGAGGACATTTTATTGTGCTGTTATTATTAGTTGCAGTATTTATTATTTGTACTACAGCAGTGCCTGGAGGCTTCTGCTGGGACTGGGATCCCATTAGGTGGCTGCTGTGTGTGTGCAGGGGGGAAGGCAGTTTGTGCCTCAAAGAGCTCTCGGTGCAAATAGAAAGAGCAGACAAAGGTGGGAAGTCAAAGGTGTTCTCTGGATATCCAATAAATGCAGGCAGTGCTTCTAAAATCACTTGGATGCTTCCCCTCTTACCCCTCTACAGGGTTCTTTGGAAATATCTGTGGGTTTTTTGGGACATTTAACCAGCTAAATACTTAACTGGCAGCATTTAAATACTTAAATGGCTAAATACTTAAAATTTTGAGCAGAAATTTCCGTCTGAGGTTGAGACAAGACTTGCACGTGGGCTAATCAATGAAAAAATGTAATCAACCCATAATTCAGGAGCATTCCATGAAGTGTAGTGGGAAAGAATTAGGCCTGGCCTGTTGTAAGACTCAAAACATGCTTGGTTCAGGTCTTGCCAATATTGCTGGAGCATTGTCATGAAAGATCCCTCCCATCACACTGCCTGGGTTGGGTCTGGTACATTCCTTCCTTCCTTCCTCTTTTTGTTTCCCCCACTGACAATGAGCAGATCTTTACACCCAGGAGAAGAACTTAATTAGTGTCATTAAAAAAAGAAAGTCGTCGCAAACCCGACACAAAAATCCTTCAGACCCATAAAACTCCCCCAGAAGTGAATCCATAAAGGCCTTTTAGGATTGCTGCAGCACTGCTGAGCCCCTGCATCAATGCACTTGCTTTACCAGTCATGGCTTTTCCACACGTTCTTGCCTAAGGCGTGACAAATTTAATGGTGTGTGTTTTGCTGAATTGTTGACTCTTGTTTTTCATTCCTGCTAAGTTTCTAGTGAGGCATAAAAGAGTGTTTGTGAGCAGGGGCTCCGTGTGTGCACAGCCCTGCCAGGGCTCCTTCCCTTGGCCCTGCTGGGGAGTCCCTCCAGCCCAGCAGTGGATCAGCAGAAACTGGATTAGATTAAAAGGGAAACCAGGTTAAAGCAGCAGCTTTTAGCTCCCTGTTAATTGTAACTTATCTGGTGCTTGGGTAATTGCTGGTAAATACCGGCTGGGTTGCCAAGCCCGTGTTGAGGCTTGTCAGTCTTTAATAAATCTGAGAGATTTAGGATCCTGCTCTTTGATGCTGCCCATCAGCTCCCGACTCAGAGGTGGGGCAGAGCCAGGCAGCAGAGCTGAGCACTCCAGAGCTGAGCACTGCAGCTCAGCTCATCTGGCAGGAGGCATCAGCCTGTCTGAGTGTGGGAGAAGGGGCTGTGCAAGAGCTCCTGGAAAGGTCATTGGTATTTTTGGAGCAATAAATCACGGAGGGAGAGATTTGCATTTTGGCTGTATAAAATCCAGGGCTGGATTAGAGAGAGCATACTTTGCAGTAATATTTCTCTCCTGACTTGTTTTATTAGCTTCCTTTAAACATGTTACATTATTGCTTATAGAATTTCATTTACTTGGATTGGCAGCTTGATAAATATGTCTATTGGCGATGATTTGGATTGCTCTGGGCATTAATATTATTAAAACCTGTCACAAGGAAATGTCTGAAAGATGACTTACTGTAAAGATTACAGCATGAAATAAATCATACAATGGTATTTGTTACCGTTTATGGCCTCTTGGAGCCGAGTCAATCCCTTTTTATGTTGCATTATTTTTCAAGTTTTTATAGCCTTACATTATATATCGCTGTCAGAAATGAACAGATGGGGTGTCAAACACGAGCCTTCTGAATAATTCCCACCCTCGGGTTATTTGTATGAAGGACAAGTGTAAAACTGTGTTCTCGAGAAGAGGGAGATGGATAGAGGTGCAGGAAGTGTTGTTCCAGCGGGCGAGCTCCCTTTTGTCAGCAGCACATTGTGCTTTTTTGAGCAGTAGCTGGGCCCTGCCGAGGGCTGGGAAGGTGGGCAGGGGGGAGGAGTGTGTTGGCCCAGCAGAGCCCTCCCCAGCCAGGAGAGCTCCACGTGCCCCCAGCTCTGCCTTGGGGTACTCGGGCTGCTCGGCGACAGCCAGACCTGGGGGGGGGCTTGTGGAAGCACAAGTGTTGGATGCCTGCAGGTCCCTCACACACTTCAGGGGTGGAGTTCTAAAAAAAGCCCCTCCTGAGCCACACGAACGGCGTCTCTGGAGTTTGGGAGGCAGAGGAGGCAGAGGAACAGTTATTTTGGACGCCGGAGGTTTGGGAGCCCGTGTTAGTCAGGAAGCTCCTGCAGGAAGTGGTGATAATACACTGCATTTTGCCAGGTCCCATTGTCCTTGCTGTGTGTTTCTGAGGCCTCCTCCTCAGAGCCAGGGTGCCAGGCTGGATGCAGGGATGGTTGAGCTGGTGGTACACGGGCAGTTAATTGGGCTTGTCTGAGTGAAAAGCATTCAGGGGGGAGACGTGGTCCCAACACACCTTCCTCCAGGCCTTCTCTCTTCAGACCTCCAGCCCCCAGAATCTTGTACAGGTGCAGAATATAGATGAGCCTTATTTTTGGAACATGCACAGCCAATGAGCCTGAGGAGTCCTTGGGATGGAGCAGATATTTTAGTGGATTCCTGACACACAAAACCAGCTTCCATGGGGTGCAAAACCTGCCCAGGCTTGTTTTCTACAGGCTGCCTTGTTGCTTTGCATGGAAATCTGTTTGGTGGCACTGAGAGAGGGAGTTCCCTGTCCTTTTTTTGAAGGCCCACAGTAAGGGAGATATTACTATGTTGGCTCTAAGGGAGATGTTACCCATAACTCTAACGAGACTCTTCTTCCATCAGGGATTTACTTCCTGATTCAGTTTTGGCTGGATTTTGTATATGGGCCTCCAGTTATTCACTTTTTTTTTTTCTTTCTTTCACTTCTGAAGATCAAAAATTGAGAGTACTAGAAAGAAAAACTCTCAGCCCTCACCCGCCCTTACACACAGAATTTTTTTGGGATTCAGTTTGGGTCACACTCGCTGCATTTGGCACCCAAACTGCCCAAACTCCCTGTGCCTTCAGCCAGCCACCATTCCTGACAGATTCAGTCAGCTAATCCACAGTTTATTCCAGCTGCTTTCTGAAGCTCCTTCCCCTGTGTTCACATGCCTCTCTCGTTTCTCTGAGACTTCCCATCGTAGATCTGAGAGTCTCTCCTTGTGCTCCTCAGCCTTTTTTCATCTCCTTCACGTGAAAACACCCCCCTCCCTCTCCCCCAGGCCCTTGTCCCGTGTCTGTCAGCAGGAATTTTAGGGATTCACATTCACCATGCAAAGAACAGTCGTGCTGCACACTGTACCTGGAGTTGCACCCACCTGTACCTGCTAATCCCATCCCACGTTATACAATAGTATAATCACTTAAAGAATTTGCATGACTGATGGTGTGAGTTCTGAGTGCATAAGGATAAGTTTCATAATTAGCTTTCCCTGTGAACTTGTGCAAACCAGTCTATTTATAATTTGGTCAGCTCCTGATTTTTAATGAGGGTGCTGAGAGGGACTGAAGCCTCTGGCATCAGGGGTTTCATATTTTAATTACCTACAGTAATTCTGACAATTACACCAATGTCATAAATCACATCATAATGACCCATTAAAAAAATACCCTTATTTAATGATTGGATGGAGATTTAAATTAAACAGACATGCAATGGTTTAGCAAGAAGCCAAAAGCTCCATGGAGCTTTAAAGTCTTCCAAATCTTTTCATTGAGCCGTGGCTCCAGAAGGTGTAAAACCTTCGTGCAAAGTTTCTTTCACAGGTCAAGTCCTGATTTCCTTTTCACGGGCTGAAATCCAGCCCTGTGTCCCAAGCTAGGACTGGACTTTTACATGATTTGAGTCTTAGTTTGCCATTCAGGCCTGTGTCTTGTAGTCCAGGAGAATTTAGGGTGCTCCTTACTCCTGGCACTGCCAGACTTCTGGTCACAGGGATCCCCAGATGTCACAGGAGCACAGTGACATTGGGGTTTAGCCAGTTAACTGGAGTTTTGGTAGGGGAACCATCGACCCACAGCTCACATCTTGCTGTTCTGGCAGAGCTCCTGTTGCACTGTCCATGCTTTAATGAAGTGTAGATTCATATCCACTGTCCATGCTTTAATGAAGTGTAGATTCATCTCCTCAAATGTGGGACCTGATGTTCTTCTCCCCATGGGTTGTTGGGGAGGGATGGGCAGCATCACCTTTCTCCTCTGGTTATTCCATGGCACCTCCTAGACCCACCAGGGCTGTTCTCCCAGCACAGGCTCTGCTTATCTGGGTCCTGCCTCCCTGGCCTTGGCCCTCAGTGGAAATCACTCCTGTTATCTGAGGTCTCGAGCAAGCCAAGTCCTGCTCTTTAGATTATTTTGCTATTAATAACGTCACAATAAGTGGGTGGAAGTAGCTAATGGCTCTAAGCCACAAATGATCCCAAATGTTCCCAGTCTCTGCTCTCCTGTAAACCTTGACAGATTGGGAGTGCTTAGTAAAATATTGTAACACTCAACACGCATTTACAAGACAGGGACCCGTCCCATGACGGCTTCCAGATGTGCGAGTGTGTGCAATCCCATCATTCAGGAACAGATTCTATTGCCCTCTGCAGATCCCCCATCAGGCTGCTCATAAATGCTGCTCATAATTAAATTAACCCACTAACTAGCCATGCAAATTTTGATAAGCAGTGACCAAAAAAATAAAAGCGGGGAACTGTTGAGACGCTCTCAAAAAATGACAAGGTTGTCTTCAGGGATTTTTTTGTCATTATGAGACTTGTTTTTTTTCTCCCTTCCTGTTTGCCAAATTCTGCTTTGTCCCTTCAATACATGACAACTGTTTCAAGGTTTTAATCTAATAATTAGGAGCTGAATTTTGCCACCCTTCCTCAAGCTGTCTGCTGCCTGACTCCTCGGAACAGCCTCCCTGGAATCAAAGCAGCCTCTGTTCTGTGCGTGGGTTGCAGGATCAGGCTTTGGCTTTTTTGAAATGCAAACCTGTGCCCAGCCCAGGGAGCTGTGGGAGGGCAGGAGGGTGCACGTGCACCTGGACAATGAGGAGGAGAAGGGAAGGAAGGACCTGGGAAGGGAAGGAAGGATTTCATGAGGGATGATAGGAACAGCTGCTGTTTTCTGTCAGGAATGAGGGCTCGTGGCTCTGGCACAGGGGTTGTGGCTGCAGGAGGAGGATCCCCCTTCCCCAGGGCAGCCAGGCTGTGTCCACCTGCAGAAGGGTTGGAGCTGTTCCTCCTGGTCTGTGCCCATGGCTGAACGATGTGTCCTGGCACAGGAGAGTGGGAGCTGAGGGAGGGGGTCTGGAGGAGGTTGGATGCAGGGATGGAGAGCACGTAACAACAGCACAAGGTGTCTTCTCTCCCATGAGATTTCTGGTGGGAAACAGGCCCTGATGCACCAAGATCCATGTTCAGGCAGTTCAACCCAGCCATCCTCATGCATTTGGAGTTTCTCCAGTGCTGCCAACCCTTCAGGCTTCGCCATGCAGGTATCAGGAATTCTTCTTAAGGCATCATCACCTGCAGTCCTGCTGCTGGAGAATCTTGGCTCTCCTTTAAAATGTGGTATCAAACAACACCTATCACACCAACATTGAGCCTTTGTGTTTCTAAGTCCCAGTGCCACACAGCTCCTCCCGTGCTCCTTCCCCAGTTCCACTTTGTTTACCTTTATTGTTGGTGTTTACAACTCTAAATAAAGCTGGAGTCCCAAAACTTAGTGGGGGAACTGCAAGCATTGCTGCAATAGAGATGATAAGTACAGACTATTTTAATTTTAGTGTTTTCTGTACAACCACACTGACTTCCCTGGGATTACACGTGCATTGCTCAGGGGCACATTCGGTTCAGTGGATGTAATTAAGAAAAATTTAACTACCCATTTTTAAGGTGGGTTTTACTTGTTGCCTGGTGTATTTGCTAATTATGGGATGGAACACTCTGAATATTCTGCAGTAACACCTCTGTGGTGAGCAGTTAGGGCTCGTGGCTCCTGGCAGGGCAGGGAGAGCACTTTGATGCCCTGAGAGGGGAGTGGTGCAACACAGGGGGATGAGCAAGCCAAGCCCAGACATGCCCCATCCCCTCCCAGCACAGGCCTGGGAGTGAGGAAGGGGTTTTGTGCTCACTGTGTGTGTGAGACTCCACTTCCCCCCAAGAGGGAAAGCCTCAGGTACCTGCGGGTCTGGGGGCGACCCAGAGGGTTCTCAAATGGGATGTGAAGGACCAGCCCACGTGGCAAGTGTTGAATCCCCCCCAGAGCAGGGAAAGCAGTCAGGGTTTGGTCTCTCCAGGTCTCCTCAGGTGTTGGGTTCCTCACCTGGGTGGGTTTCTGGGACCAGTGGTGCAGCTCTGAGGGGCTCTGTGAGTCACCTTCTCTCTCTCTCTCTCTGGGCAGAACCCAGGGCACAGCAGTAAGCTCTGATTCCCAGGGATTTGGGATTGTAGCTGGAGCACAGGAGGGAACCAGGTGCCACAGCCCTGGATGGTGCACGTGACGCTCTGAGGCTCATTGTGGCCACGTCTCCCCACGACAGGGAGTGGAGGAGCTGAGCTGACGTCGGGAGGCTGCAGGCGAGGGATTCAACAAAGCTTTAGGGCTCTGCAGAGGCATTATGGAGAGTTTAAAGATAGCTTGTCAGCGGGAACTTGTTGGCAGCTAGCAATTTGATAAAAGGACTTCCACTCCCTGCCTCCTAATGCTATAGACAACTGTTAATCACTTATGTTAGTCCTCAAATGAAGTTTGAAACATCTTGGATGTGTCTGACCATCTTTTAGTGTAGCTGAGAGCTACATTATCTCCTTTGATTCATGGAAACGTGAGTGACTGGTGGATATTAGGTCATGGCTGTGGAAACAGGCAAAGAAGAAATGTGATTTGCAGAGTCTGTGGCAGAAGGAACCCTTAACTAGAGAGTGGCTGTTAAATCAGAGAGTGCTGGGCTTTGGCAGGGTGATGCCGTTTATGGAGTGAGTTTCCTGCTGTCTTTTCCCTCCATCTCCCACTTTGGGGATCCAACAGGTGTTTCCTCCAAGGCGTGTATATTTCCCACAATATTAGAATGAGGAGCTGTCATTTCTGACAGGTTGTGTGCAGAGATGATGGCTTTATTGTGATAGAGATCCATCCACTGATTGATTGGTAAATCTGAGTCAGGGATGGGAGCTCGAGCGAAGGCAGTCTCTATCTTGCCAAAATGCCACTGAATCCGTGGCCTGAGGATTCTCTGTCTGAGGAGGGGACATGTGGCTGGTGGAGGTGATTGCAGAGATTCAGTGGGCTCCATCCATGGTCCCCTTGCCCTCCAGTGCTGCCCAAGCTTGCTAAACTCAGGGGAGTCACCTCAAGGCCTCTCCCTTCTCCTCATCCGTGGTGCAAAACTGCCTTTCCTTGTGCTGAAGGGTGGGTGATTCGAAGCCCTTCCAAAAACTGCTTCACAAATCTGAAATTCGACTCTAAGAATATCCAGCAACGTGGTTGTGATTTAAAGTCCCCGAAGACAAGGGGGAAAAATTCCTGCTGAGTTCTCTTTGCTCTTAATCAAGCCCATGTTTATATAAATACTGCCTCAATGAAAGTCCCCACTGAAGAACTCATTATTTAAAATAATCCTCGGGCCCGTGTCCAAACAGCAACAAACATCACAACTAATACAGTAATCCAAGGAAACACTTTGCAGTGTATTTCTCCTTGTGTTCGTCTCAGCTGACCCCGACAAAGGAATTCCTCCAGCACACAACCCTTTCCCCCATCCTGGCCTGGTTGGTGTGTGACTCGTGCATCCTCCTTTTTCCCTGCTACTATGAAAGCTGTGATGCAGATAAGGAGGGCACCTCAGCAGCAGCTGGGATGTGATCTCAGCCTGGGTGAACCACCTCTGAGAGGTTGTTCTGAGCTCAGCAGCTCCTCTCTCTTCCCAGGGTTTGATGGCCAGGGGGAGAACAGCAGAGCCCTCCTGGATCCAGTGGGAATGTTCCACGGGTGTGATGCTGCTCTGCTGCAGGAGGCTCTCCTGGTAGATGGGGAATGTTTGCTTTTGGGGTCCTCATGTGTGCTCCTTGTTCTCCTGGGAGCTCGGGTGCCTCACCTGGTGGAGGGCAGAGCACTCCCTTGCTCACTGCTGGTTGTTCAGCAGGGCTCCCTCAGCCAATTCCCAACTTGGATTTCGTGCCCAAAGGTCAGGACAGGCCCTGCCCTGCAGGGGAGGGATGGAAGGTTTGCCACTGCCCCCGTTTCCAGGAGCGAGCTGGAGATCCAGCATCGTGGCCAGGGTCACACAGAGGCTCTGCTGCAGTGGTGGGAGCTGAAGGCTCATTCCATGGCCACATTTCCTTGTAATTTAGGTGGTAACCTGGGAACAGGAAGATCTCCAAGGTAACGAGGGATCAGTGATGCCTTCAGTGTTCAGCTGCAGCAGGGCAGGTCCCCTCCCTCGGGAGAGGGTCTCAGCAGGTGGACAAAGGAAGGGCTGACTGACATTTGTTTCCCTTTGCAATATTGTGTGTTCTGTTCCCAGACCCACGACATTATTGATCAGGAGATCTTTGAGACAGTTTGGTTTATTTATTTAGTGCTTCTAATCCGTAAAAGAACAAATCCCATCTAGAAATGGCAGGTTGTGCTCAGAGCTGCCAGAGAGCTGAGAGTAGGCAACCAGATCTTGCAATGAGGTGATCAAAGATTTCATCAAAAATACAGAATGTTCAAGCTGTTCTGCCAGCTGGGAGACTTGTAGCAGGCTGGAATTCATGCTGCTTGAAATGCTGCAGCTTCCTCCCAAGCAAATAAAAGGGGGCCCATTGCCCAGCAACCTCCAAAACAGGATTAGTCATCACAAACGGGCAAATATCCCAATAGGACTGGAAGCTCAGCTCTGGGAATTCGAGGGGGATGTTTGGAAAAGCTCTTACAGGAGGGTTTTGCACGAGGTGTGTCCCAGCTCCCCCTGTGCCACTTGTGCTCCGTGCTGGGTGTTTTTTGTGGCTGAGTCAGGCCCTGCAGGGAGCTCTGTGTGGGGGTCTGGGGTGTCCACAGAGGGAATCAGAGCAGAAACACTCCCGTGGGATTTGTCAGAACACTTCAGCACTTCATCCTGTTGGGAAACCACGGATGGGTGGATGGACCTGCTGGAAATTCCTCCTTGGGAAGCACAGGGCATGAAAACACGTGTCAGGATGCTCTCCTCTGACTTCTGCACGAGGCATACATCATTAAATAATATTTTTAAAATATATTTCAACCATTTATCTAATAGGACCTAGATGTTTGGGAGATCATGTATTTTTTTTTCCCCCTTGAGCTCAGTAATACAGTAATAAGTGCCAGATCTGGCCAGCTCCTTGTTCCCTGCTTGGAAGGAAGGCCTGAGTGCCTCCAGGATGGCTCACCTGCCCCTGCTGCACAGCCACTGCACTGCCTGCTCCTGTTGGGCTCATAATTGTGCATTTCCTCTGCAGATTTCAGCAGTAATAGTTTTTCCAATTGTTCCTATAAAATAAGCTATAAAATAGATTGTGTTTTTAATTGTTTAGCTTCATTCAGCAGACTAATCGTTGGACTTCAGGCATGTTACATTAAATACAGCTAAAGGTTTCATTATTCAATTTAAACTAATCTAATTAGTTAGAGACAATCATTTAATTTGGTTATGATTCTAATCTCTCATCAGGAAACTTCTCCCTGACAAAGTCCCTGCTTTCTCTTTGGGAAATAAAACTGCCAAGGAGTGAAGGTTGCAGGGAATTAGCCAGGAAAAAAACCAGCAGGCCAAAGTCGTTATTAAGCTCCTGGCATTAAACTGGTATTGTTGCCTTATTCCACATTTCTGATGTTTTAAGCCAACGTAGATGAATTTTCACTGCTGTAGGACACACTTGGAATCCAAATACTTAAAGGGGAGAGATGCTTCTTTTTATACACAGTCTCATCCGACCCAACCTGGAGATGTTACACAGACAAAGGGTAGTTTAAGTCTTTCTAATTGAGGAGCAAAATCTAAAATATACCTCGTGGCTGTTTTAGCAGAACTGTGCCTTCAGTTTAGAGCTGCAAGGACCAAGCAGCACGGGAAGGAAGGGGTGATAAACCAGCACTTTTTCCAGGGAGGAGACCCAGGCTGGGGGGAAATGGGAACCAGGGCCAGAATATCCCAAATAACCAGGGTAATTTGCCAAGGCACAAGGGAGTGGAGGCCCTTCCACCCCTCCAAAGGAGAAGGACAATCCCTCTCCCTGGGGGCCTGGCAGGGAGGGTGCACAGCCCCCAGACAAACAGAGCTGGAGCTCAGAACTGCAGGGGAAGCAAAAACTCCTCCAGCCCAGCAGAATATTTATTGCATCTCTTCCTTCCTTAATTTGGCCAAGGAGCTGAGATTTGTCCTCCTCTGGAGAACGTGGGGTATTAATTAACTGAGGACGGGCTGAGAAATGGATGGCTCTCCTAAGTGTTTTCCCTGTACTTTATTATCATTCTAGGCTTTTAAAACAATGGCTGTGCCAAGGAAAAGATTAGAGTGAGGCAGAGACAGGGTTTTTTTAAAATAATAACTAGACAAAATAATATCAATATACAGCATATAAAATCAGAAGAGAAGACAAATTCGTTACAGGGAGTATTTGAGTAAGAGGTAATTGTGACTTGAATGGATTACTTTTATCTAATGTATTTATTGCTACATAAATATAAAGATGTATGGAACTCTCCTGATGGTATCCAGAGAGGAAGTAAATAGTATGTATTTTTATACATATAATTTATGTGTCTCTGTCTCTGGTGACAGATATAGGTACTGTACCTTTATACCTGTGTGTGGAAAAGAGACTTGGAGCAGGGAGGGATATTTCAGCTGATCCATCACTGTCCCACTCCCCTCCAGTGGGTTTTGTTTTATCACTCAGAACTGCAGCACCTGGAGTGCAGAGCTCTGAACTGCAGCATGTGTGGAGAGCAGAGCAGAACCACACAAATGCAAATTATTCCTGTTTTTACCCATTACTGGGATCAGTTATTTTTGAAAGATTGATTCAAAGGAGAGAGATTCTCTCCCCATTTACTCACAGCATTGTCTTACTCCAGTTGACAAAATCCTGTGTTTCTAAAGCGACCCTGGTTTATCCATTTTAGGTTTTTCACTTTGCATATTTATGAGGCACCTCTTGCTCAGCTGGTAGGGAATTGTCTCTCCATAAGCCGACTACAATTCCAGTCTAATAAATCTTTGGCTACTCAGATGAGGCTGTTCCCCAGATTTACAGTGTTTTCTGCAGGCAGAAAAAACAGTGTTGAGTTCCAGGGTATCACCATCAGTGAATAAAGAGATGTTTGCAGAATAAGGCTGAGACACAGGTTGCACTTCCTCGAGTCAGCCACTAAATCTGTCGGTGTAGAAGTGACCTCCCTCTCTAGTTTAGCTGCTGGTGGGACAGCAGGTGACCTGGCTGGGTGTGCAGCCACCAAATCCTGCCCCCCCAGATCCCTCCTCATCCCCGGCTTGGGTGCTGCAGACAGAACCAGAGGCTTTTGCATCCTGACCACCCCGGCAGGGGGTTGTTGGGATGGCAGGTCCCGAGTTCCTGGGTCAGTCTGGATGCTCTGGGAATGCTGCAGCAGCAGCACTGGCTCTCTGGGGGCTGTGACAGAGCCCAAATCCACCCCAATTCAGGCAGGTTTGGATTTGGCAAACTCAGACCTGTTCTGCACATCTCCCTCCTCCAGGGGCAGGGAATGAGCCCTTGGAGAAGCAGAGCCACAAAGAGCTAAATGTGACTTACACTTGCAAGAAGGAGCATTTCCTGGGGTCAGTGCTGATGCCAAGGGCTTCTAATCTTTCCCGTGGAAAAATTTCGGTTTTCCAGTAATGCTGTAATTATCACCCTGTCATGTCTCAAAGCAAACAGGTTGGCAAACCTGGGTACAGAGCTAAATAATCTGTGGCATAATCTAAACATATAATGGTAATTAAAGCTGACAGCTTAATAAGATACTGAAATTCAAATGTACAGTAGTAATCTGCAATTAAGTAATCTTTTGTAATAGTACCCTGCCAGTTTGTAAAATTTCAGGTAGAAGGCTGTGTACTGTTTCACAGGAAAAATATTGACACAAGGAAAAGGTATCCAGGCAATGATCAGACACTCCAGTCTTCTGGTACAGTCCATGGAAGGTGCAATAACACAGTGATTCATCTCAGGCACTCAGCTGCTGCCTCCAGCACACATCCAGAGATGCCTTGCTCAGCCTGGGAAGGACTTTTCCTGCTGGTTTGAGGGGCTGTGATGCCTGGCATTGCTACCCAGGTTTTTGGCAGCCCACTGCCAAACCTCAGAGGTGGTTGATTGCAGCAAAAGTCCACCCAGGACCGTGTTAGGGTCTCTGATCTGCAGCTCCCACGAGCCCCTCCGAGCAGAGGGGATCCAACAGGCAGTGTCTGAGCTGGGAGAAATCCCTTTGCCAGCCAAACCTCCAGTGGAGTTTAGATTCCACCTTTTTGACTTCAATACTATCCCATGCAATATTAGTGGTGTTAACACTCAGGCCCCTGGATGCTGTGCTGGGCAGCAAAGGCAAAACTGAGGCATGATGGTGAGAGAGAGAGGATTGGACGTGATCAAACCACAAAAACCAGACTTCAGCTGGGACTGGAGCAGCTCCTGGTGAGAGCAGGGAGGAGATAGGACACGTGCTCCCAGGAACTTAGGGATTTCTCTTTTAAGTCTTTCTGGCTGCCAGGTTTCAAAGAAATTATGGTGTGTGCTTTTGTCTCAGTTCCTACAGCACGTGTCCCACCTGTCCATGCACAGCCTGCGTGAAGGGGGAGGGAGAACAATCCCCCTCCCTCAAAAGCCCTGAGTGCAAATGGGCTCTGGGGGACTTTGTGCCAACCAGCACTGCATCCAGCCCTGCTGCTCCACCCAGGGGAATGACATGTTAGTTATGGTGTCAATAAGCAGCTCCCAGGAGAGCTTTTTCTTTCTTAATCCTTTGAAGCCCCAGAGTGCATAAAGCAAACCAAGGCGAGAAACTTTCTAAATATAGGAAAGGCTTTGGGATTTTTGCATGACAATGGCATTTTTAGGCATAGGTGAGAGATTTCCTGCCTTTGTCAGGCTGAACCATTGTGCCTTGGGTTGTGTCTTCCCTCTTTTCCTTTCTGCTCCTGCTAACTTCCCTCTGCCCTCGTGTTGTTATTGACTCTGTCTACAGACGCTGTTCTCAGAGTGAGAGCACTGGGGAATCAATCACAGCCACGTTATAAAAGGATCCTCATCACTACAGAGCTGAGCAAGTTATTCTTTAGGAGCAAATTTCACAGCAGCAATATGCATGCTGCATTATTTATTTAGCCCAGGCCCGTTTAGAATTCACAGGCAGGGAGAGACAAGCACTACATGTCCAAGGAACATTAAAAGGTTTGACTCGGGTGTTAATTCACTGCCTCTGAAGGAGTCAGGGTGGTTTATCAGGAGAATAAATATAACAAAGTGTTACAAAGGTCTCAGTGTGTAGCAGAACTCCCAAGCATCCCTTCAGGGGAAACACGATGTCCTTGGGGTTTTTTTTTCCTACTGGGCTGGATCCCAGGAGCCCTGAGCTCCAGTGCCATGGCTGCACTCATCCCTCCTGTCCAACACACCTCCCTGAGGGAGGGGAGTCAGGAGCGTGTTTTACCCTCATTTTTTTACCCTGCTTTACCCTTATTTTCAGTGGAGAAAGAGGTACCACCCAAGGCAGTTCTGCCCAGATAAAGCCCCACCTGCCCTCTGGCTGTGCTTTCCTCTCTCTGATGGTTTTTAAAAGCACAGAGGGAGGCTTTGTGCCCAGTTTTCATCCCACCCCAACCAGAGTTCTCAGCTGCTCCGAGCAGATCCCGTGAGTTCCCCGGGGAGCTGGGGTGTCAGCAGAGGGAAAACATCTGCAGTCTGTTGACATAACTTGGATTTCAGTCATGTCAGATCTTTGACAGAATAACAAATTGAGCCCAGTCCTCGGCACATGGATGCCTGCCCTGCTGCAGCCCTGAACAGCACAGAAATATGTTCAGATTTACAGGGATGGGCCGGGAAGCGATGGAACGCCAGGAATTCAGAACCTGGAAGCAGCAAACAGCTAAACAAAAACAGCTGGAGCTCTCCCATGCTGGAGTGAGCTTTCTGTGAGCCCCTCTGGTGGACCTGGAGCCAGACAAATGCTCTCTGCTGTGCCCACCTCAGAACAGGCTGAGAGGGGCAGAGCCCACGTGCCTGGAGCCGGGAGGGCTTTGCTCGTCCCGGGCAATCTGTGATTCCAGGAGTGTGGAGCAGGGGCTGTCTGTGTGACCTGCTGTGTCTGACAGCCCCCAGCAGGACACAGGCACTGCTGGCACTGCTGCTGCCCTGGACTGGCCAGAGGAGAAGCTCAGAGCCTTCCTACCCTCGCTGGAGTCCCACCATCCCCGGGGTCACTGGGATTTCACAACCAGGGTCCTGCAAGGCCATGAATTGCCAAGCTCAGCATGGGATCCAAGCATCTTCTGAATGTGTGAGGTGGTCAGTGGGCTCAGAGGCATGTCATGAATGGTTATTTCTTGGGAACAGTGGATTGGATTCCAAGAAACCCTTGCCATAAGGAGTCAGAGACCCGAGAGAGGAGGAGCAAAGTGATCTGCAAAGAACCAGGAATCCTGCAGAGAAGCAAAGGGAAAGGGAACTGTGTGGAGAAGCAAAGTGGACCCCTTGTTGTGGCTGCAGCCCCTGCTTTTCCCAACCAGGCTGCACAGGGTGGGCAGTGGAGCCCCAGTGATTGATGCCAGAGGCAGGGCCAGCTCTGGGATCCGGGGTGGGTGAAGTGTCTGTGTTGGGAACACATGGCTGAGGGATGGCACCAGCACTGCAAGACAACAGCAGACATTAATAGCATTGTGATTCTGGCTACTTTTAGTCATCTTTAAAAATGATGCACTCAAATGCTTCCTGACCCAGGGGGACACAGCAGAAATCAGTCATCACTCAGGGAGTTAGTTGTGCTGGCTCTCTATTCTTTAATGTGAAGATATGGGTTCCTGATCTCAATCCCTCTCAGTCTCCTGCTGGGCTGCTGTCATTCATCAGCAGCAGCACTGGCAGTGCTGGAGTGCCAGGACTCACCCAGCATGTTCAGGAGCATGGCAGGGGCTTTCTGCCTGGGGGCACTGAGGTACTTCCCTGAAAATGGGAAAGAAAGTTAAGGAGGAATCGCTTCCAGAGTCGGGGGAATTCTGCAAGGCTCTCCCAGCCAGTGAGAATAAGGTGAGAAACTAGTGAAGATCCCTGTAACAGCAGGACAGCTGTGGAAAGGACTCTGTGACCCCAGCTGAAGCCAACAGAAACAGTAATTGCATTTCTGTTAGGTCAGGAAAACGAGGGCAAGAAATGAGATTATCCCTTTCTTTTTCGAAGTGAGTGAAATAGTTATGATCTGATATCTTAAACCAAAACTGCAGGAGCAGAGGAAACATGGCAATGCCACCCTGGTGACACCATCACTCCGAGCTGCTGTCAGAACTGAGTGGCACTGTCAGTGGTGACACACACGTGGGTCACACTCTGGAGGAGCTCAGCCAGGATTCTGGCAGCCAAAGAGCAGCTCAGCTCCTGAGCTGGCACTGCCAGCACTGCCTCCTCCTCCTCCTGCTGAAAGGCCTTTTCTTCCCTTCCCTGCCTCCCCTGCAGTCCCAGCCCTCGTGTCCAAGGGCATAGTGCTGGGGTGGCAGTTTTACAGCGCTTGGACAAACACAAAACAAGGGATAAGCAGCCCAAAAGGAGGGTGTCAAGTCTGGTTACGCTCCTCTGAGAAGGCTGCAGTGTTAAGGAAAGTATTATATTGCTGCTGCTCCCTGATATGTCAATCAGCCAGATGGTAATTAATGACTGCTGCTGTCAGTGTAAAAGTAACTCCAGACGTAGCATGACCTGTCTTAAAGGATAAAATTTCACTCAGGCGAAAGATTCCGAGTCTGCCCAGGAGTGATCAGCACTCAGCTGAGCTGCACAGGACAGGGGCACCTTGGGCTGGGCTCAGCCAGTCCTTAAACCCAGTGGGGATGGAGAGAGAGGCAGTATTGCTTCCAACTGCAGCACCAGGGCAAAGGTGTGTGAGCTGGAGAGGAAAGCAGGAAGGGAGCCTTCCAGCCCAGCATCACCTGCTTTGGCTGTCACTGGGAATGTCTGGGGAAATTTCTCATGACCCTCAGAGCAGGGGAGCTGGTTTAGCTTGAGAGGAGACCAGCAGGAGAATCTGGATGGCAGAACATGGCCTGCAGGTGAAGCAGAACAACCTGGAGCAGAACTACCATTTGCTTCAACATGACCCTTGGGGTCTCAACAGGCAGAACACAGTTAAACAAGCACAAGCATTGTGGCTCAGGTGCTCTAATGGGCCCTGAATCCCCCTCCTGAGGCAGCTGTGGGTTCCTGAGCTCTGCAGGACCAGTGTTAAAAACTTGGTAGGAACAGGGAGTCAATGGGACTGGGCAGTGCTGGTGATGGGAGGAGGTTTCTGGGTGATGGGAGAAGGCTCCTGACCTTGCCTTGGTGTGCAGAGGCATTCCCAGGGAATCTGCTGCCTGCAGCTGCCACCAAACATCAGCTGGCCAAGAAGGAGACGTCTCCTGGGCACCTTGGAGTGATGTTGCTCCTTTAAAGTCAGCTCCAAACCCCTCCTGGAGCTGAGTGTTGTTTCCTGAGGACTCGCTCCCACAACGTGCCCACCTCCAGAGCTTCCCCGCCTCTCAAATTCCTGCAGTGTAACTCAGCAAAGAAAGTACAGAATGAGGGTGACATGCAAATCCTATTAATTCATCCGAGTATGGAAATGCAATCCTTTTGATGTCAAAAAGTACAGCAGTGATATGTTAAAGAGCTCAGCACGCTCCTGTTAAATATGTAAAGTGCAGATTCCCCTGGAGCTGTATCACTCCTGGATCACCCTGGACTATGGCTCCCGACTTTAAAAGACTGGGAATTACTCTAACAGCATTATCCCTGGGCCCGACAATGTGGGCAGATGTTGGTAAGAGGATTTGGGCTCAGTAACACCATTCTTCCCTGAGCTTGTTTGGTGCCTTCACTCAGCAAAGGCAGGTGACAGATTCCACTGAGTGGCTCCAGGTAGGAAATGAGCTTTTGAGAAGGGGTGGTGAAGAAGTTGTTTGATGCACTGCAGGCAGAGGAAACAATTTTAGATTAAAATAAATAAATAAATAAATGAAAAGAGAGAGAGAGAGTGGCACTCGGCCTTTGTTTGCCTTAGATCTGAATTTGAACCACAGTGGTTTTTTTCCCCAAAACACTGGCTGAGCTAAGGGCACAGAGAGGGGTTTTCCAAACAACATGGCAACTACAAGGACAGGTGGAAGAGTCCTGGTGGCCTTCAGTGCCTGATGGAAGATCCATCCCTATAGGGACAGGCAGATGTACTTTATCTCAGAATGTACTTTACATCAAGAGATGGTGGTTTTGTGGCTCTGAAGTTTGGCATCTGCTCTGGGCAACCTAAACTACTGATTTTTGACTTGGTGTTGATGTTCTCCAGGCAGCTGAGGCCACTGAGGCAAACTGGTGTGTGGTGTGAGCATGGAGCTCACTGGTGCTGGTGTGAGAGTCCTTTATGTTCACTTCAGATGTGATTTATCTTTACAAATGAGCTTTTCACCTTAGGGAGGTGCTGGAGTCAGAAATGCTGCAGAGGGCAGGGATTTGGGAGAGTTTGCAGGCAGAGAGAACCTTCTCATCCAACCTGTTCTACTCCCTGATTCTTCCCATGTCAGGATTCCAGGGACTCTGCAGCTCCAGGTCTCCTGGAGAGACATTTAGTCTCGAGTCAAAGGTTTTGAGCGACCGAAAAATTCATCACACCTTTCAGCAGCTGTTCCAGAGACTAATTAGCTTTATTTGAAATGTCTGTATCCCATTCCCGAGTCAAACTAAATCATCCCAAGGATGTCTGCACATCCAATCAGCCATTGCAGAAAAAAAAAAATAAAAATTTAAAAAAAAAAATCTCACGTGCTACTGGTTTTTCAGGTCTGGCAGTGGTTTGGAGATGCTGCCTGTGGATCTGCTGTTCTGGAATGTTCCAGCTGGCATTGCAACAGCTGCAGTCCTGTGATATGGTGGAAGCCAGTTCCTGAGGGGGAGAACAGGTAGGACACACACCTTTATACCAGTGATGGGAGACTGTGAAACACAGGTAGAAAACTGAACAAGCCGTTAAGGTCCCCCCAGTAAATTGTGTTATTATTTCTTAGGGGTGGCAGTTTGCACTTGGCTAAATATTAATGTGAGCTATTACTGGAAACGGGATTGTTTAGCTTTAACAACAAACATTTTGAAGAGTAAAAAAACTCTCTCTGCGAGGAAAAGGGCGAAAAGTTGAGTTTCTGCTGAGCCCTGCACAGAACAGACCCAACCACCCACGAGCAGGGTGACCCCACTGAATCCAGAGCTTCTCTGCTGAACTTCTCACAGTTCAGAGACCCCAACACACCGAAATTCAGTTTCCTTGCAGCTCCAGGTGATTGATAAGCAAGAAAATAAACAAAAAAAAAAAAAACAAACAAAAAGACAAACAAAAATTCCCCATGAACACGTACCACGAATTAGGTCCTGCCTATTTGTTACCAAGTCAGCTGAGGGAAGAGAGTGATGGGGTTTGGTGTTTTCTCTCTCTCTCTCTCTCTCCCTTTCCCCTAACACTAATTAGGTTTGAAAGACTGCAGCTTGAGTCCAGATACCACATGCCGAGAAGAAAGGAACCCAAACAGCTGATGCAGAGTTCAGACTAAACTAACTGCAAGCTCCCCAGGGACATCACAAGGTAAACCTGATAGTCCCTGTCATTTACAATCATTATCAGGCAGCCGAGGCGCTGTAATTTTACTGGGGAGCCAATTAACAGATTCCCGAAGCTCCAGAGTAAGGTCTGGGTCCTTTATCTGCTTTTAGACAGGCAAAGGGGGAGAGAAAGGCTTTGTTTCAGGTGGATGCTCCAGAAGCTTTCCTGCCCAGGGCAGTGGTCAGAGCTGGGCTTGCACTTTTCCTCTTGAGGAATAGGACAGAGCACTGATGCCTTCAGTACCAGCTCTGCCACGAGCTGGGTGAGGTGTTTTCCTGTGTCCTGGCACTGCTGGCTGCACACAGGGAGGGCAATAACAGACCTGTCAGTTTAGAGCATGAGAACCAGGTACTGCTTCAGGATGGGACATTTAGGAGCTGCACTCAAACAACAGGAGTGAGAATCAAGAGAAAAACCCTGGACCAAAAGTCCAGATGGAAACGTGTCTGTGCTTGGGAAGTTTGGGTTTGGGTTCAGGTCTGAGCCTTAATGTGTTGGACTCATCTTTCCTGGAACACACTGATCATACATCTGCAGTTCAGGACAGATTGCAAGTGGGACTCAGTGAACCATGGCTGGAGCAAACAGAGCACATAGGAAGTGAGCTTTCCCCCTGCCAGCCCTTTGCAGACCTGAGCCCGAGCCAAGGCACTCAGCTGAGCTCCTGGTAGGAGATTTTTGGCCTAAAATCCCCCCCACTGCATATACAAACTTAGGTAAGAATTTGTGCAGTGGGTTGTGTTCTCCCTCTGGCTTCAGGAACTGGCTCAGGCCACTCCTTAGAACGTGTTATTTTAAACACACAGGAGAGTTAAAAGTTGGAAGGAAGAGCCTGGGCAGGCTCTGCAGCCCTTTGGCTGCAAAGGATCCTCACACCAAGGTTTCTGTATTGTCACCATCTGAACCCTCCTTTACCTGCAGGTGCAGTTCAGCCTGAGCAGGGCACAGGGGGGGTGACACCCCTTTTTCTGCCTTATTGTTCTATTGCTTTTAAACAACTACATATGGCTGGACCTCTGTGTTCTGATGTTAAACAGGTCTTGTGCATGGTTAAGGCATTTTTTATTAAGAAAACTGCAAGAAGCACCAAAAGCTGTTGAGTGGTAACTTGTCTGAGTGGGTGAGGAGCCCCCTTGCACCCTTTGTTCAGCTGCTCTGTCTGAGCAAGCACTTCTGCTGCTGGGGAAGGAGGGGAGAGGGGGACAAATCCTAAGAAAGGTAAAAGCATTAATGGGTCAAGGCCTCCTTTGCATAATTCTATTATCAGCGGGAAGATGCTGCAATAATCATGTTAGGCATGTGCTCTGGAGCATCAAAGTGACTTGTCTTACCTTACTTTTTGATGTTAGACAGGTTTAAATGCTTTGTACAGCTGAGGCACCTCAGACAGCTGATCAAGAGAGCCTGTGCTGTTCAAGCAAAGCAAAGGCCTGTTTTGCTTTTTTTTTGGTGTCAACAATGCCACATTCTTCCAGCAAGGAATAATCTCTGTTGTCACAGGCTGTGAAAAGCAAAGGTGTAGGAGAGAGTCTGTGTGTGGGTGGGTGCAAACACTCTCTCTGAAGCTGCCACCTCTGCATCTTCAGCAGCAGCATCCTGTGTATTGTTTGGGTCAGAAATGCAGCTCCTGCAGTGGAAACCACGGGATCTCTGAGCTGTGCTTTGTGATCTGCACCCCTTCCAGGCTGCAGAGGTCACCTCAGTGCAGGGGTGGTGATTAATATCAGCAGGTTTAGCTTTTTAGCAGTGTTACTGTCTGAGTGAGCTCTAAAACTTGTCGTGTCAGATAAAGCAGGAGTCCCTGACCCTCTCAGCCAGGAGGAGGAGCCAGATCAGTCCCTGTGTTGGGTTCTCTGTAAGGTTTTCTGCTAAAACAAAACAAAACAAACCAAACCACTGAGATTCATTCTTTGCCCTTTAGGGCTGGGGGAAAGGAGTATTAACTTCTTTTCTGTGAGAGAGAAATGCATTTGGGTTTTCTTTTTTCACAGATTTCCAGGGTTGAGGTTAAAGCTTCAGTCCCGTTCTCCTCTCATTTTCATTCCTGACTAAGCCCATACCTCAAAGAAAGCTTTAAAGAAAAGGAGCACTGCTATAACTTGATATTGCAACTCTGCAGAGTATAATTTGAGTAGGAGGTGTTTGTTTCTCCCTTTGTCTCATCTTAATCCTGTTGAATACTCTGTCAGCAAATGTACCCAGCTCCTTCTCTCCTCTGTGAGGGCACGGACTGGCCTGGCCAGCCACGGGCCTTTTGTTGCCCCCTCTGTGGCTGCTCTTGTGTCCTCCCTCATCCAGGCAGCTCCCAAAGAGGAGCACAAGTCCTAAATGCCAGACTAAGGCATCAATCATAATTCCTGAGCTGCCAGCAGTCATGTAACTGCTTAAAGACCTCAGCAGCCCTCTGGCACTTAAAGAAAAAAAAGCATCTAATTAATCACAGGTGAAACAGCTTGGACCTGCTCCAAGAGCCCCTGAATTTACTGCCAAGCTTTGATGCTAATTTTCCTTCTAAGTAACCCCCTGAAGAAATTTACGATTAGGTAATTAAAGTGATGAATAAAGAGATACTTAGAAGAAAGGAGAAGAAAGAGGGGGGAAAAAAACCTTGAGTCAAAAGCCTTAAATCTCCTCCCCTACTCAAAGAGAAATGTTAGTCATTCCTGCACGTGCTTTGTCTCTGGAAATTGGGTTGGATTCCCACAGGAGGCTTGAGAAATATTCCTTAAATTAATGTTTGCATAACCAAATAAAACAGGAGAGAAGGAACTCCTGAACAGGTTGCAGTGTCGAGGTGGTTGAGGGTAAAAGGACTTGTGGCTTCTCTCTGAGAATCACGCACTGAACAACTTCTGTCAGAAGCTGCCTCATGCCTTTCCCCCTGGGGTACCTCAGGTCCCTTGTTTTAAAGGTAATCAGATACCTAGAAATGCTGTCTAATTAAGAAAATGTAGTGATACATAGTTAAGAACTTTGGAGCATTTGAACAGCTTTTAAAAGTCTGACCATAAGTCCTTAGCAGGTCACAGGTGCTGTAGAACACTCTGCAGAGCCCTCCTCTCATTTTGTCCACGGGAGAAGGACCTAAGTAGCCTTTGATTGGTGTGTTTCCTTCAGGCAAATAAATGTTCCACCCCAAACTCAGGGTGAGGGGTGTGAGCTCAAACACAGGGATACACAGGCTGCAGTTTTGGGGGTGCCTAAATTGTTTCCAGGGAAGAGGCAGATGTGGCCCCAAAGTAGGGGGAAAAAATAGGCTCTAATGTCAGTTCCAGGCTGCTTTTTGAAATTATTTTTAATTGAAAAAAAAAAAAAAAAAAGAAAGAATCCCCAGAAGAAGGATGTTCTCTCACTGTCCAGGGAGGGGTTGTTGTCTTGGCTGATTCCTTCCTTGTGGCTAAAAGTGAGTCTTAGAATCCAGGAAACTTCCTTACCAGCCCATGAGATGTGAAATGATGGTGGGAGGGTGTGGGGGGACAGGCTGGGTTTGTGGCAGTGGGAATATCCTCCCCCCAGGACACACCTCACTTGGATCCTGCACTTTGATCCTCGGCTCTGAAGTGGCAGAAGCTGCCAGCCCTCAGCCCTGCTGTGCTCTGGGGCTGTGCCCAGGGCTCTGCTCACCCTCCCCTGTCCATAAACACCTGCTGACCCCACCCCACAGCCCCCCTGCACCTCCTGGCACTGAGGGAAGAGCTGCTGGGTGAGTTTGGAGGGGCCAGAGAGGGTAAAAAATGAGAGAATGGCAGATTAGATCTGAGGTGACAGAGATGAGGAATAAAAGCCATTAGAGCCCATTTGCAATGTGCCCTCATTGAGTCAAGTTTCAAGGTGTTTTTTCCAGATTATTAATAGCCTGACAGCAGTTTTTGTACAGGAATCTGATAGGGGAAATAACACCCGTGTATACACACTGCAGTGAGGAGGGAAAGCAGAGTCCCCTCATTTATTTACCTGGAGAGATGTGAAATACAGCAAAGCAGCCACTGGGTTACAGACAGAATAAACACCCTCTGTTATCCCTGTGGCATCTCCAGGCTCACATCTCTATAGCTCTGCAATGAGAGGAGCTCTGAGAACCTCTGCCCCCAGAGCCTGGGCTCTGCTGGGGCTGGTTCTGTGGGGTGCAGGGTACTACTCTCCATCATTCCAGTCCTTGGGGAGCACAGCTTGGGTCCTGTGGGCCATTTTGGGCACTTGAAATCCCTCAGGGATCTCATTTATTCACTGTGGCTTCTTCTAAACTTGGTCAAGCACCAGCCCTGAACAGACCTTTCCTGCCTCACGCCCCCCCTTTTATCTGAACTCTGTCTGTCTGCTCAGTGTGTGCCCAGTGAAATGAAAGCTGGAGAGAGAGGGAGGGAAGAACAAGAACACTTGGGCGTGTGGGAAAGAAAGGTTAAAGCATTCCCAAAGTTATACTTTGTAGTTGTGTGCTTGTAAAAGAGAAATACCAGGTGGGGAGTGCTTTGAACTTCACAGGCTTTGTGGGACTGAGTTGTCAAATGTGAGTAATTGCAGCTTTCTGCATGAACAGGGGGTGGCACAGGGAATGTGACTGATAGAGTTCATAATGCCTACGGGCCAAACAGACACTCAGCTGAGCAGGAGAAGCTCTTCAAGCATCATTAGATGGGGATCTCTGCTTGTCTGTGTCTGCTGCTTTCTATTAAACTTCACTTTTCAGTTCCTCATCTCATGTTGCAACCTCGCTCTGCTTGCGAGTGTTAGAAATAATCAAGTCTTGCTTTTTTTATTACACGTTGTAGAGGCAGCCAAGCTAATTACCAGTGAAACTGGGCAACAAACAGTAGGGACTAATTTGACCCATTTTTTTCCTGCACACAGCACTGTCTGGGAGGATGTGCTGCCTTGCAAACCAGCAGCAGTCCCTACAGAGAAAGGGTTCTCTAGTGGTGGTTGCACAGCCTTAACCAAAGCCAGAGCACCAGCCCCTTCCCTCATTGTCATGGCCTCACAATTTTAATTTAAGCCCAGGTGTAGTTTGCCTGCTGCAGGCTGGGGCAGTGCTGGGGGCACTTACCAGCCCCTGCTTAACAAAAGGCAGAAATGAACTTAAACCCCTCAGCTGCTTCCCACTGAAGCCACATCCCTGCCAGGAGACAGGTGAGAGCCTGAAAATCCCCTTCTGCATTGGGCCAGTGACCTCTCATGGACCCACATCCCCTGGGATGGTTGAGCACGTGTGATTCCTGAATTTGGCAAACCTGGCGGGGGCACAGGTATGGCCAAATGATTTATCCCTGTGGGACAAAGCAGTGCCTGGACAAAGAGACAAGGCTGAGGGCAAGAGTCTCCCCCCAGCCCTTATTTCACACCCTTACCAGTGCTTTATAACTCAGAGCAAGTGTTGAGAAACACTGGCAGCTCCTTGCTCAGCACTTCTTGGCTTCCTGGAGTTGCCACGTGGGCTGTGAGGGCTGTGAGCTGCCTTGGGAGCCAACAAGTTCTGTAGCATCTTCCCTCATCCCAAATCCTGGTGTGAAGTGATCCAGATTCCCTACAACTGCACTTCTAAGGCTATATAGAAAGCGACTTTTTCAAATGTAGTTTTTCATGGAATTTTTCAGTAATGTTTTCCTTTGACACTGTTCTCCAAGCTGTAATTTCTTAATCAGCTCAAGGCTGAAATGGCAAACGGTGTTTCAGCCCTGCAAGACAAAACCCAACCCCAGTGCTGAGCTCCCCAGCCTGCAAACTGCCATCCTTGGGGATGAAAGGTGCCCGTAGAACAATGAGGCATTATTACACTTCCTTTATTACTTTGTGCAGGCATAATTTACTGACTGCTAAAAGCCCTCCTGGAATGCCTGTTTGATGTCAGCTGTCTTGCCCAAGCCCTGGTTGCTGCCTGCTCCTTCCCTCCCCAGCTAGTTGCCACGCTGCCCGTGGCAATTCCAGTGGCTGAATTCCTTCCTCCAGTAAAACCTTAACTAGTTGAACTGAATCTTCAAACAAATCCACGTCTCCCTCAATAAATATCAAAAGGGAAATCCAGCTTAATATAAACAGAGAGCAGCGAGATGGTGCTATTTATATGGTCCAATTTCCCTTCAGTGAAACCACTAATGGCACAGAGAGCTCCCCTAATTAAAAGCCACATCTGATAGAACAAAGTCAGCCGGGGAAGGCAAAGCAAGGGGAGGATGAAAGCAGCAGCAGCACAACACCTCAGCCCAGCTCTGGGTCTGTACATGTCTCTCCCCTGCCCTGAGGAGCAGCCAGAGCCCAAAAGCTCCTGTGAGGAGCAGCTCCCCTGCTCCCAGAGGCTCCTGCAGAGCACCAGAGTCACTGGCAAGGGAAAGGAGAAGGATGCCCAGAGCTGAGAAGGAGACACATCAGTGCTGTGTGGATGGTTCTGTGAGGGCATCAGCTCTGGGAGAAACCTCCAGAGGGGAGAGAGAGCACACAGCTCCAGGTGTCCCTGGCATTCCTGTGTCCCAGACAGTGCCCGTGTTCCTGGTCACTCCTGTCAGACCCTTACCCTGCTCCACTGGATGTTCCACACAGGAGCTGTGATTGTTGTGTTGTCTCTTCAGCTGAGGGAGCTGCCTCCTGCTCCTTCATCATGTGAGGAATGCCTGGCCTTTCCACCCAGGCTGTCCTGCCAACCTCAGAACACGTGCTGGGGTTAGTTTGGTACCAGCACTGCTTGGCTCTTGTGCTTGATTCAAACCTTTGCTTAGAGAAATTTCAATAAGCAGGCAATTTGTGTCTCCTCCTCTGCCTGGCTTTCCTAAGCAGCTGTGGGTTCCCCCTGCCTGGCAGCAGCTGGGCACAAACCCCTCGAACTCGGTGCTGCTGTGGATTCAAACCTTGTCTGTACTTTGTTTTTCCCCCAGCACCAGAACTGCTCAGAGTGCAGAGCAGACACGAGCCACAGAGAAGGAGCAAGTGATTAACACCGAGCACACAGGCTGGAGCTGCAGTTGCACCTGATTTTTATTTTGGGGGGTTTTTTTCAGTACATCTCTGCACTTTTTCCCATCCCTCCCCTCTCCCTCTCCCCCAGCACAGCCAGGAGCAGTGCATTAGTGTGAAGGATGCGTGTCACTGCCTGCTGATCTAGGACAGGGCTCAGGCTGCTTCTCAGAGCGAGTGCCCAGAAGCACCATTATACACCAGCCAAGGCTCTCAGCGGTGATTTAAAATGGGTTTTGATTTTTAAGGTACCTCTTAAAAGCACCTGGTTTTGTGAAAATGTGAAAGCTGCTCAGGTCTCACTATCTGCAAATCAGAAGCTCTCAAGCTAGGTACATAAAAGCAGCAGCATCCCAGGGTGTGATCTCATCTGGAAATACTGTCAGTGCTGTTGGATCCTTGGGCTGGTTCTTTCCTGAGCCTCCTGCCCACCTCTTTGGTTGGGGAGTTCCTTCCAGAACAGCTGTTAACTCTTCCACTGGTCCATGCACAAGACTTGGGAATATTAAGCATATCTTTGGCCTGGGAATTCAGTCATTTAAAGTCATCTCTCTAAGGCTTGCAGTGGCTACTGGTTGTTATGGAGAAAACTCACTTATCTGGGATAAAACCCGAGCGAAGTCACAGCTGCTCAAAATCTTTCAGCATTTGACCCTTCTGCTTTTTTTTTTTCTTCCCAATGCAATTCAACAAGTTAAGCCTGAGCAACTGTGTCTGACCCCATGGCTAGAGTAACATCTGTGACTGTACTCTGTCATTTGCAAACTGGAACGGCTCTAATCTCTTGAGCACACTGCTCTGCAGTGACATTTCCAGGACATCCGCACTCCAAAAGGCACGCACTGGCCTCGGATTAGAGTCTAAAATAGCAACGTGTTTGCCTTTGTGTGCAGCATGGGACTGCTCAGGGGAAACAGCCCTGGGAGCAGTCGGATTGCGTGACCTCCGGCGGCTCAGGGGCTCCCCAGCGGGGCCTGGGCTGCGCTCCCAGCCCAGCAAGGCACTCAGCTGGGGCAGGGAAAGCTGCTCCCAGCCCAGCAAGGCACTCAGCTGGGGCAGGGAAAGCTGCTCCCAACCCAGCAAGGCACTCAGCTGGGGCAGGGAAAGCTGCTCCCAGCCCAGCAATGCGCTCAGCTGGGGCAGGGAAAGCTGCTCCCTGCTCCCCCCAGGAACCGCTCACCTCCGTGGGGACAGAGCTAATTAACACCCGGCTAAATTAGAGCAGAACTGAGGCTGATGCTGTGCAGGGCTGGACGAGCTGGAGTGCTTCCCCTGGAACGTGTGATCCAGAGGATGCTGTGGTGTCCAGCGAGCAGCCTGGGTGCTGTAGGAATGTCTGGGTACTGTAGGAACATCTGGGTGCTGTAGGAACATCTGGGTGCCGTAGGAACATCTGGGTGCTGTAGGAATGTCTGGGTGCTGTAGGAACCTCTGGGTGCTGTAGGAATTTCTGGGTGCTGTAGGACCATCTGGGTGCTGCAAGGACATCTGGGTGTTGTAGGAATGTCTGGGTGCTGTAGGAACAGCTGAGTGCTGTAGGAATTTCTGAGTGCTGTAGGAATTTCTGAGTGCTGTAGAAATTTCTGGGTGCTGTAGGAATTTCTGGGTGCTGTAAGAACATCTGGGTGCTGTAGGAACCTGCTCTGCTCTCCCTGGCTGCAGCCCTGACCTGCCCCAGGGGTGTGTGCAGGCCGAGGGGAGCTGAGGGAGGCTGGGCTGGGCTGGGAGCAGCACGTGGTGTCGGTGCTGTGTGTGTCAGCTCCCCAGCCTTCCCCAGGAGCTGATGTGACAATGCACCTCCTGGTTGTTTTGCAGGCTCAGCTGGTGGCAGCTCTGCTCTTTCTACCCTTCTCTGTAATGCAAAGTAAAAATCATCTCGCTCGTGTTGCTAAAGGTGCTTTCCATAACTGTGAGCCTGTTAACGCTGGTTTCCTAACAAATACCAGCTGAAATCCTTTTGTTTGTTTGTTTGTTTTAGGTGTGTTGCTTTTAAACGCTCACAGCAAGCTGTTGTTCAGCTGTGTGTTGGTAAATAGGAGCTGCCGGCTTTCACCTGGGGAGAGGCAGAAATGGGAGCAAAGCCTGCACTGCCTGGGCAGAGCTGGCCCAGAGCTCTGGGGTGCAGCGGGGTCAGTGTGGGGCAGCTGTCCCAAAAGGCAGCCTGTTGCCTGAGGCTGGTTTTCCCCCAGAGCTGGGTGTGTATGGATCCATCCCTGCCTCTGGAAACCTCCTTTGGGGCTGTTGTGTCCGTAACTCTGATTTCAAGGCTGGGTTGGACGGGGCTTTGGAGTAAGGTGGTGTGGTGGAAGGTGTCCCTGGGTGGAATGGGGTGAGCTTTAAGGTCCCTCCCAACCCAAACCATTCTAGGATTTGGGGTCAGGAGTCTGGAGGTCCCTGTCTGGCACAGGGAAGCGGGACCTGTGGGAGATGTGTGCACAGCAAGCTTCCTCCTCCTTCCTCCTCCTCCTCCTTCCCCTCTCCCTCCTCCCGGCAGCCCAGTGCCACTCACTGGAGCCTTGTGGTGCCCAGCCTGGTGTGCTCCCATTCAGCTCCCATTCCGGCGGTTTTCCGAGGGGGTTTGCAGGGGGAGCACCCGAGTGATTTATGGCTCCCGGCGTCTCTCAGTTTGTAATAAAGTTTTCAGCAGCTCCGTCGTGCCCGCTCTCCCCGCCCCCGCGCACGCACACAGCCCGCGCTCGCTTTGTTCTCCTCACACATAATGTCAACTCATAAACCTTTCATCAAGTCAACCAGGTGGAAAAAACCCATTACTGAAAGAAGTGTTCATTCAGGTTCGGGGAGGGGTGGTGGTGGTGGTGGTGGTAGGGGGGTGGGATGGAGGGGAAGGCGGAGAGGGAAAGTTCCCCGATGGAAAAAAATCAAAGGGGAAGGAGTGGGGGGGTAAGAGAGAAATGTGTGTGTGTGCTGCTCCTGCGAGTGCCCCAGGTGCCAGGGCACGGAGAGAGCCTGGCAGAGCTGCCAGCCCTGACAGGAGGTGGAAGGAGCCGGGTGCAGGCTCGGGGAGGCAGGATTTGGGCCTAATACCCGCCGATGAAAGGGAGCGTCAACACCACCGGCCGTGCCAGCTGAACAAACCCACTTGTGCTTCTGCAGGGCGGGGAGGGCCCCCCTCGTCCCCCCCCCGCCCCATCCGTGTGTTCAAGCCCTGCTGGCTGAGCCTCATGTGCTGAAAGAGCTGTTGGCCACACAATGGAGGGGCTGACAGGGCTGTGTCGGCGGCAGAGCAGGCGCTGAAACGCAGGATGGGGAGGCGAGCGTGGAGGGCAGGGAGCAGGAGCAGGAGCAGGGATCTCCTCAGGGCACCGACAGCCAAGGCCTCCCTGGGGATGGTGCTCTGGGGTGGCCAAGAGCTGCTCCTGCTGCCAGGAGGACCCAGCCGGACAGGGGCCCGTGCGGGTGCGTCCCTAAAACGGGAGCAGGGAATGTCTGACGGGCAGGACCCTGCAGGGGAACCCTGGGCAAAGAGCACCTTTGCCCGCAGTGCAGGTGATGGCATCTGTTGTGGTGCATCCCATGACAGCATCCCTGCTGAGTCCCACCTGCTCGGGATGCAAACCCCGTGGGAGGCACTGCTGCCTGCCCGGCCCATCGATCCCCCGGCCGGTGACGTGGTATTTATTGATCTGGGATGGGATTTCAGAAAGGGCTGTAGGTGGAGTTCGCTGAAAAATGGAATCTGCTCCACCCCAACATCTCTGTGTTTCGGGCACACACTTTGATGGATTTTTCTTTACGTGCCGTGTGTAAAGTTTTGCAGAAAATTGTATTTAAATAAGTTTTTTGGCAATGCAGCGCAGAGGTAAAGCTGTGGAGAAGGGCAGAAGGGCACTAGGGAATGGAGAAAGGATGGGAAACAACAAAGGAGAACAGGCAGTGACATCTGTCACTAGTGTTTTATAAGTTAAAAATTCAGCATAATCTCCTGCCACCCTGTCCGCTATACTGAGTTCCAACAGCAACAGAATTGTCATGATTTCTACATGAATTAATTCAAATCTCTCTTTGCATGATATGGCGTAAGAAAGGGGCCATCTGGTTTATGTTCAGGGTGTCAGAACCACTCATACCAGCACACTTGCAGAGTGCAAGATGCAAGTTGACTGCACATATTAATGTCTCCTTACCCTCTGCCTCCCCGGGCCCCGGTGCTGTTGTCCCATTATGGTGCTGCCATTTACACTGTCAGCAGCAATAATGACACTAATGCAGTGCCTGGCGTGCACACAGCACCTCCAGTTCCAACTCTGCTCCCCAGCACAGACACTGGGCTGATCCCTTCCCACGTGGGAGCCTCAGGGAACTGCTGTGACCGAGTGAGGAGTGGCCAAGGAAGAGATTGTCCAGCTCCCACAAAATCAGTGTCTTAACTAGTGACCTGCTTCACATACGCAGTGTTGGCTTCCCCCAGAACACAGAAATAATCACCCACCGGGATGCTGGGAAGAAGCATCATGTGTGTGGAACCCTGCCCATCCCATGTATGTGTAACCCTGCCCATCCCATGTGTGTGGAGCCCTGCCCATCCCATGTATGGGGTACCCTGCCCATCCCATGTGTGTGGAACCCTGCCCATCCCATGTATGGGGTACCCTGCCCATCCCATGTATGGGGTACCCTGCCCATCCCATGTATGGGGTACCCTGCCCATCCCATGTGTGTGGGACCCTGCCCATCCCATGTGTGTGGGACCCTGCCCATCCCATGTGTGTGGGACCCTGCCCATCCCATGTATGTGTAACCCTGCCCATCCCATGTGTGTGGAACCCTGCCCATCCCATGTATGGGGTACCCTGCCCATCCCATGTGTGTGGAACCCTGCCCATCCCATGTATGGGGTACCCTGCCCATCCCATGTATGGGGTACCCTGCCCATCCCATGTGTGTGGGACCCTGCCCATCCCACTGGGAATGACACCCAGCAGTCAGGGGTCTGCTCACTCCAGGGGATATTTAATCTGTGGCTCTCAGATTGGGAGCCCATGACAATAACTGAGATACCAGTGAACTGTGACTGGGATGTCTGTAGGTGATGACATCAAACAGATTTACACTGCACCCTTTTCCAGGATGCCTTAAATTTTACCTGAGTGTATTAATCCTCATAACACCCTAAACCAGTGCTTGCAATTCCCAGGTAATTGCAGGGGGAAAAAAAAAAAAAAGGATCAAGAAAACGGGTCTTTTCAGGCTGAAACAGGCACAGCAGATTTCAATTCATTATTATAGCAGTTTTTGTTTTGCTTGTGTTACATCTTGGTGACAAACTGGTTCACTGTGTTTTTTTCCAGCAGTTAGTTGAATATCCAAAATCCAAGCAGAACTTGGTAGGTTCACTGAGAGAAGTCACCACACCCCCAAATTCTGTTCCCTTTGCTGGATGATAGAGGCGCAGGAGAGTGGGAAAGAAGTCCCAGAGCAGAAAAGCCTCATCTAGAACAGATTAGCTCTGTTTATATTGCAAAGACTCTGGCTCAAGTGAGGGTTTTTTTGCTTAGAAATATTGTTTTAGCATGAATTTATCTTCAAATGAACTTTGTGGTAAATAGAATTCAAACATGAGCTTAAATTTAAGGTCTTATTTAAGTGCTTTTCGACTTCACTTGCCAGCTGGTGATCTGGCCTGGGCTTTGAGCATCTTTGGGGAGAAGAAACAGATTAACGAGATTAGAACGTTTTAAATCACTTTTGTACTTCCCTGGGCTGCATGATCTTTCTAATACCTCGTCTCCATGGACCCTCTGAGGCGTGTTGGCTGGGTGCTGATAGACAGGGATGATGAAAACAGGGTTTGCCTGAGCATCCTTCCAGGTTTGGGAGCACGTCCCACAGCCCGTGGGTATGTTCAGTCTCGTGTGTCAGCACGTGTTTCATCTCTCTGCTTTATGAAATCCAGCATTTGAGTGCTTCACTCCCCACCTCGTGGGCCCCATTTCCTTCCTGAGCTTTGCACCAGATATTTTACAGCCAGGCCAGTGGAGCGAAACGTGTGGTCAAGGAAGGTGGGAAGGGGTGAGCTGGGAACAGACTTCACCCAGAATGCTGAAACTCCAGCAGGGGCTGGGCTGGGCTGGGAGCTTTTGGCAATTCCTCCTGGCACATCCACGCTCACCCCCACAACTCCACAGGCAAAAGGCAAATCTCTGATATTAAGCTTTGCAATTTTTCCTTCCCAATTCAGCAATAAGCCATCTCTGCAGCAGTGCAGGCAGGGGATCCTGGCCCATGAGCTCACCTTTCACCTGCTGACACGCAGTGCTGCCGTTTCCATGATGATGGAATGTGAAGCTCCCCTTGGAGTGCAGGGCAGGGAGATGTGGGTTTTCCCTTCGTGGGTGAAGCTCAAAGGGGAACTGAGCCATTGCCACAGACTGGAGTTTCCCAGAGCCGAAGTTCTCCGTGAACACACTTAATCTGTTCCTCAAGGGCTTTATTTGGAGTAAAGCAGCAAGAAGCCCAAACCCCCCAAAACATCAAAATTCTGAGGATTTTTGGTTTTTTTGTCCAGAGACCTTCCTCAAGGTGGGTTTCCCCAGGAGTTTAATTGCTTGTCCATCTCTTGCAGCCCCTGGCAGCTCAGGCTCTGAAAAGCCCCGTGGGAGGAAGGACGTAGGAGAAAAGTTTGGAGTGTTATGGATTGTGCTGCTGGTTCCTCCTGGTCAGTGCCAGAGGGTCCCCACGGAGCCCTCCCTCAGCCAGGAGCACAGAGGTGACACACGGAGAGCTGAGAGGACAGGTACGTCCATGGGGTGTGAAGAGGGGAGGGTAAAGCACCAAAACAAACCAACAATCGTGTTTATCCCTGTCATGCACTCAAAGTGGAGCACATTCAGCGCAGGGTTGTCCCAAAATGCAGCCAGAGCAAGGGGCTGTCGAGCAGAGCTTGCACCCTGCAGGCAGCTCTTGTGCAGGGCCAGGACAAACCCAGCAGGAAACGCAAACCCCGCTCCCAGCCCCGCTTCCTGTGCTGAGAGAGTAATTATAATTAAAAATAAATCACCACTGCTTTTAGTTTGATGAAATTACCACTCATATCAAGAGCAGCTTGGGCTGACTGTAAATCATCCTCTGCAGGATGTCACTTTGGGGTTTGGAAACCCGATGGGTTAAGGAATGTGTTGTGCTGCAGCTGGGAAGGGGAAGAGCGTGGATGACACGTGGGTGAGCACAGCACCTTCTGCTGCTCTTGGGGGCCTGGGGTCCTTAAGGAATGAAATTAGCACTTCTGGGAAAAAAAATTGATAAATGCAAAGTTGCTCCCAGCTACTCAATTCATCTGCCTCAGTGGGAGGTGGGAGTCAGTTTGGACTTACTGGCCAAAGGATGGTCTCCCAAGGCATGAACTTAAGTGGCAGCCATGGCTTTTGTTCTTTTTTTGGTTCTTTTTAATGTGTCGAGGCTCGGTGCTCTCCAGAATTATTGGAAGTTCAGAACCACAGCTTCTTTGGTTTCTAAAAGCAGTTTCTGAAGTTGCATCCTGCACTGCAGTTATGGTGGCTGAGGGGAAAGGAGAGTTTGAACCCCTGAATTCTGAGAGCCTGGAGTTTATGGTGCTGCAGAAAGGCTGTGGAGCACCCGGCCCGTTCTGGAAATGCATTTAAGACATGCACGACTTCGAGCACATAAATAGTTGCACAGAAGTCAATGGGACACAAATTTATGGATCTGCCTAAGTGCTTTGCTGGATCTGTGCCGGAGGAACCACTTACCACGAGTTTCAATAGCAGAATCAGACCCCGGTTAATGAGGAAACCTCTGGAGCAGGGACGTGAAATCCAGCTCCACGGATCTGTGCTGCTCAGCTTGACTCCATCTCTGCGGAAACTCGCCCTGCTGGGTGACATTCCTGGCCCTTGCCTTTTCCAAAGAGTGATTTGCAAGTTCCATTTTACACTCAGTGCAGGATGGAAAGCAGCATCCAGAGCTCAGTTCCAGAGGGCAGGCACTGGAGCAGCCTTTTTTTCTAGAGGAAGGCAGTTCCACATCTTCATCAGGGAATTGTGGCTTTCGCCTCCCACTTTTCCCTTTTAAATTTTTTTTTGGCAGCAGAGGCGGCTGACCAGGAAAGAGGAACACGAATGGCTAAGATCAGTCAATATTGTCAGGTCTCTGCACACTCCATTAGTGCTGGCAGGCACCAGAAATGCAGATTTCACCGGGCAGAAGATCATAAATCACCCCGGGAGGCGGCAGCTGGGGTGGGGATGCTGGGAAAGGAGGAGAGGGGGGCTCGTACCCCCCGTGCCAGGTCAGAGCCCTGCAGAGGGACTGGCAGAGGCCAGGGCAGGGCTCCACTGCACGAGGGCACAACACAACACAGAGCCTCTGCCATCAGGGTGTACAAGGAAAGCAAAAGGAGGAGCCTGGCAGTGGGACAGGGCTGGAACACCTTGGATCCTGCACTGGAGGTGGTTTTTACGGTGGGGTTTCATTTGAGACAGAAAGGAGCAGCTGCCCTTGGGAGATTGTGGAACACAGGATGAGTGTGAGGCAGAACCTACATTTTCTGAGTGCCACTTTGAGCCATTCAGCAGGTCTGGGTACATTTAATGGATCCGTGTTGGAATTCTCGCGTTCAGACAGAGGGAAGTGTCGTTACAAATAACTTTATTTTGCCCTCCATTTGTTTTCTCCGGCGTGCCCGAGGGGTGTTGTTTGGAAACAAGGCACCAACAGGGAAGCAGAGCTGCCCCAGTGCTGGGAGCATGGCAGCCCCTTGGTTCCCAGAGCCCAGGGGAGGGGGGCCCATCCAGCTGCTCCGAAGGGTCCCCAGCTGAAGCAGCAGCAGCAGGAAGGCTGAGCAGAGACGTGGGATCCACTGAATCAGTGTTAGCTGAGGAATGCCAAGAAAGAGAGTGCCTGGAAGGTTTAATTTATGGAGATTAGCATGTCAGATGTTCTAGTGATGGGCTTGGCAGTGCCCGGGTGACGGTTGGACTTGATGGGTTTTTTTCCCAACCTAAAAGATTCCGTGGTCCTGTAAATCGTGAGGGAACTTTGGGGTTGTTTTCTAGGAGTAAATCCCGAAACTTCTGCAGAATTCCCAGAGAGTTTGTAGGTTAAAGGACCTTCAGTCCTTCCCATTCTCACTGCATCCTCCTCTGTGGTTCACACAGAGCTGTGTTAACATGAGTCTGGAATATCTCAGCACATAATTATTTATCCTTCAATAAAACAAAGAAAACCATGTCTGAATCTGACTAATATCCCCTCCTCAGCCTGCCAAGTGGGGCCTTGTGTTTTCAGCACTGAAAAGCAAGCCTGACTCGCTGCATATTTTGTGTTACCATGGTTTATGTCCAACTGCAAGGATTTAATTTTGTCCGTCATCAAGCCGTGGTTTCCATATGACACCAGTGCATTCCTTCCCTCCGCCTGCTGTTCTGACAGACGACAGAATCGAATTAAACATTCCCACTGCCACGCTGAAAACGCAGGAGCTTATGTTCCCCTGGCTTGGGAGATCAGGGGGCAGATCCCTCACAGGTATAAATTGTCCCCAGCACGGGTATGAAAATTCACCCCGGTCACCCCAGCTGAGGAGCAGCCTGGGACGTCTTTATTTCCCAGTCCAATAAGATGGATAAAGCAGGACTGACAAATAAGACAGAGTCTCCCTTTTGAGTGTGCCTGGCTGTTCTGAGTGATGATTATTGTGTTTCCTCCTGGAGCAGTCGCTGACCAGCCCGGCTCATGCCTGTGTGAGCCAGGGAAGAGAAACCCCTCCACATATTTCTCCCCTAACTGCAGCCTGCCCTGCCTCCCAGCCAATTGCAATTTCATGGCATCAACATTTTAAAAAAGCCAATCCCCAGGCTCTGCCTTGCTGAGACTGGGAGTAGATAAATGACCAGTTCCTTCTCAAAACACCGGCTGGGGTTTCAAAGGGGCCTGAGGGGATTACACACACATCTCACTTTGAAATTTAAGCTCTGGATCTTGAAAGAATAAGGTTTATTCCACAACTTCACACCCTGAAGGGACAGCTCATTGCCTGTGATGTCATCCCATCAGGGAACTTTTCCAGATGAAGTCAGTGCACGGTCCTGGGCCACCCTCTGACCTCCATCTCCAGCAGGACAGCAGTGCTGTGACCCGGCTGGGGGGTTTCCAAATGCTCTGGTTAACAGCAGCTCCCTGCTCAGTCCATACCTTGGGAATACAGTCACTTGGAAGTGCTGAAAAATCCCAGTGGGTGGGAACAGGAGATGCACCACCCTCAGGAAGGGAAAAAAGAGCCCAAAGGGATGAGAGTAACAATCCAGCAGGGTCTGCAAGTCAATACCATTCCTGGACTGAGCCAGGAACTCTGGCAGGTTTTGGAGTGCTGGGGTTTTGCCCTGGATTTGCAGCCTCCAGGGGAGCTGTTGTCAGGGTTTGGGAGGTGTGCTGGGGTGATGCTGCTGGTGCCAATAGCCCAGGAGAGGGGAAGTGAAAACTGCTGAGGCTGGGGAAGGAAACAGATTTGTATTAATTAGAAGCAAATGCTGTTTGTTGGGCAATGGGCTCCAAAGCAGATGTTTGTCCAAATAGCCAAGAGCTGGGTCGTCTCCAAGCAAAAGTGATAAATAATAGGAACGATGTTTCTTGTTGTTCCATGTGTGCTCAGGTCAAACCCATGTGTTGCTCAGGGCTGGAAGTGCCAGAGAGTGACACCCCTTGTGTCCTGTGTGACACCACTGCTGTGCCCCTGCCCCCCAGAGCCAGGGCAGGGCACGAGCTGCTGGCTCCCAGCAGGGATGTTCCTGGTGGCCTTGCTCCACCTGTGACCAAATCCCTTCCATTTTATCCCCGGGAACAGCACCAGCACCTCTGTGAGTCCCCAGCCTGCAGCAGAGCCAGCAGAGCAGGGGACAGGCACCTCCTCCAGGACACATCTAAAGGGGATGAGGGAAGAGCTGTGCATCCTTCCGTGGCCCAGACTTCCTGAACAGACTCAGTTTTTCCAGGTAAGGTTCAAGGTTTTAATTAATGTTGATGCCTAAATTTGGGGATGCCTAATTTGTATAATGCTCTTTAATAAGTTAACCACGGTCTTCAGATCAGGTAAGTCTTTGCTGTTCACTCTGGACATGGAACATAAATACAGGGAATCAGCAATTTTCAGGGAGAGGTACCTGTTTGTTCCTGAGGTGAGGGTGACCTGCTGATTTCCTCTCAGGCCTCTGTGTGTGACATCTGCCCCCAGACACCCTCTGACCGTGTTCTGGTGTTTGTTCAGGATGTGGCACAGGTGTAGGAACACCTGTGGGTTCGGGTGCCAGCACATAAATCAGCACAGCTAAACAAAGATATGGATTTACATTCCTTGTGATGCCGAGTTTAGAAATGGGTCAGGACGAGACAGCTCCCTGAGAATATTGTCCTTGGTTTGCGCTCGAATTGACTGATAAGTAGTTTAAGTAAACATTTTTTAAAGAGTGGGTGTATTGTTCACCTTGGGATGTATCCATGTGACCGTCCTCCTGTGTGTGTGGATACTTAGGGAAGTGTTTTGTATCTTGAAGATGTGTGTGCTGGGACAAAAAGCCTGTATTTAAAATTAATTTGTGTAAATACACATGTGCACGGGAAGCCACCCTGTTACAGACACACATGGAGTCACATACATATGTGCATATATAATCACGTTTGTGTACACAAACAAATTATGTACAGAAAATTAAGCATATGCCCGTCTCACCCCCCCAGTGAGGCATCCCCCTCCAAGGAACATCAAACCTGTTTGTGTCAACACACAGACCTCTCAGCCCAGGAGATATTGATACAGACACACCAGGAAAAACAGAGGCCTCAGTACCTGGGAGGGTGATTACCTATTTATGCCTCATCCCTACACCTCTGTGATGCTCCCTCCTGCTGTAATCTCTGTCCCTCCCAGGCAGAACTCCCCAGCCAGAATCCTCTGATCTTTGCCCTCTTTTCCTTCAAATTAAATTTCAACTTTTTTTAAATCTCTGGTGAGTGACAAGCCAGTGCCAGAACTGTCTTTTAATACACAAAAGCATAAATAATGCCATCCATCAGAGCTGTCACTCAGCAAGATGGATTGCTACTTGTCCAGACACCGGAATGACACAGAAGTGAAAGTTAGAAACTGTCTCTTTTCTTTACTTGCTTTCTTTTTCTTCTTCTCTCTTCCCCCCCCCCCCCCTTTTTTTTTTTATTTGCCGGACTGCTTGATTCTGATTAATGGTGCTGTCAGGGAGGGATTCCGCTCGCCCGGATAATGAGTCAGGAATGTATTCCCTGTCACAAACACAGCAGATGTCAGGGGCAGAAGGGCCCGGGAATGCCAGAAACAATATACAGTTTCTTCCTAGTCCCCTGACAGGCCAATATGCTGCACAAGGTCTAATTTATGTAGACAAAATGCAGGCAAGGGGCTGTGGCAGCAGAGGAGCTGTGGGGAAGTGTGGAGCACAATGCAGGGGAGAGCAGAGGGAGGTAATGAAGGCGAGCAGTGGGACTCAATAGCACTGCATCAAACAGCCTTAACAAGAATGGCCCAGGACCACTTTGACTCCATTAAAGTGCACTTTACATCATTATGGAGAGAAATCAAACAGGGCAGAGGGCTTCTGTTTCTTTTAATGGCTCGATTAGGTTATTCACTCATGGGCTGTCATAGCAGAGCAGGGGCTGCCAGCAGAGGGGACAGTGGGGCCGGGTCCCCTCCCAGGGCAGGGATCCTGCACGTCCCCCCCTCCGTGTGCACACGTTCACAGGGGCTTTGCCAGGCCTGCTGAAAGGATTTCAGAGCGTTCTGTCTTGAGATGCCTTCACTTTTTGGGGTTGGAAGTGCTGGAAAGGGGCCGCGTCCTGCTGAAAGCCCCTTGGCTACCCGGGGTCCTGGCTTGGCAGCCAAGGGGAGCCCACACTGGCTCCAGAGGGTGCTGACCTTCCCTAGGCTGGGGAGGAGCTCCCAGCTTCAAACTGCTGATATCATGGAATGTCCTGGGGAAATAAATCAGCGTTTTGAAGCGCGTGCAATGCTCTGCTCTGCTCTGCTCTGCTCTGCTCTGCTGCACTCGCTGCTCAGCACTCCGGGGCAGTTGGGATGCCAGTGCTGCTTCAGCATTTGGAGTAATGAGGTCCTGGCCCAGGAGGACTCACACTCAGGGCCATGGGAAGGTGTGTTCCAAGCCCTGAAGGTGCTGCCAGGCTGTCTGTACGTGTCACAGAACAGTGAAAATATTAACTACAACGGAGACGTGACTTAGGGAAAGGAAAGGGCTTCATTAAAGTGTTCTGATGGCTGTCAGAGTTTCTGTAGTGACATCAGAGTCACGCAGCAAACTCCAGAGCACTTCAGGGAAACACCCCTTTTGTGAAGCTGTCACATTATCTGTCCAGCATCTGCTCAATGAAATCGTGTCATGCTGCAAAATTCTGAGAGGGGAAAAAGCCTTTGAAACTGGTTGACTCAGAGGCAGGTTTTTAAGGCCGTGGCTGCAGAACTTTTTACTGTGATCAGTGTTTTCAGCCCTAAAAAGCCTTAAGGTAGATATAAAGTCTCACCATGGAGCATTAAATCTTAGTCCTAATACAGCCGTTTCACTCTGTCTTTAACCAGGGTAAAAATAATGGGTAAAAATAACCCCACACCAGGCATTTTGGTGCATTCACATCAGTTTCTGCTGGTTTCAGCACACTTTAAATCAGGCCACGTGTCCTGTGGTGCTGCAGTCGTCCATGAACTCTTCCACAAGAGCCTACTCCAGCTTTTATCTCCTTGTCTCTTTAACTTAATCTGATCCCTGCCCCAGGAATGGTCCCAGTAACTCCTTCCTGAGGAGCAGGAGCTGAGCTCTGACACGATGTTGGCACTGAAAGGTGAAGGACCTTGAGGTTACAGGATCTGAGGGGGTGGAGGGAGAGCACACGTACCCACAGAGGTAAAAATCCAGAATGACAGAGAGATGAGAAAAAAGATAAGGTTCTGCTACCCAGAGTCACCAGAGCAGGCAGGAGCTGCTCTGAAAGGGAAAGCACAGGCAGGATGCTGGGGCTGTCAGATCTCATGCCCAAACTGAACAGCATTAAATGGCTGGTCCTGAGTTTTCCCCTGACCCTGCTGTAAAATCCTGTGCAGTGTCACAAAGCCACGTGCACTCAGCAGGAACCTCCTGTCTGTGACATCTGGGCAGCTTGTTTGAGAGTGACACTGCCCAGTGAAGTGTGTTTGCACTGGTCAGGGGGCTGTCCTGGCAGGATCAGCTTTGCCAGACCCTTCTGAACTGATAAGGCTGTGCTTTTTTTACCCTCCCCCCAAAGCTCAACAAAGCTGGTTTTTATTTAAAATAACTCCATGCCTGCTCAGAATGCCCCTAATCAGAACCAGCATCTAACAGCCTGAAAATAAAGGATATAAAATTAAAGGCTGCAATTGCTTTGGTTTTACAAGCCCGAGGCCTGGTGAGCTTTGCTCCAGGAGAGGGGGGTGAGGGGCTTGGGTTTGTTGGTTTTGCTGGTATTACCCTGATCAAAGCAGCTTATTGTAAAGTGAGCACAAAAGTGGATTTAGAAAGTTAACACATTAAAATAGGTGTGACTGACATCAGAGGCAGTGCTGGAAGGGACTGCAGGGAACGAGGGCGAGATGAGGCAGGTCCAGGGGGCTGCCAGGAGTGGGACAGGGCACAGAGGTGAGGGAAGGGCTGCTGTGATGCTGCAGGGCAGGGATGGAGCAGGGCTGGAAGGCAGGAGAACACTCAGCAGCAGAACAAAAGTAAGTTTACCTAATGAGGCTGGTGCAGAAGTGCATCCCCAGCAACAGGAATGACCCCTCCACTGCCATTTGTCTCTGTACCCTTTGGTGATCCCCTTTAAGTGGAACAATGTGAAGCCTCACCCTCTCCTGCTCTCTTTGTAACCCAAAGGCAGAGCAGGGGCTGTGATCCTGCAGGGCTGAGCTCTGGGCTGGGTGTAATGGAAATGCTCTGGAAGCTGTTGTGACACAGACATTAATAACAGCCCCAGGAGCACTCCTGGGGCAGAGCTGTGGGCTGTGTGACCAGAGAGCCACGAGCGCTGTTTAACAGCCTGGCCCCAAGGGTGCTGAGGCACTGCCTGTGCTGGGAGGTGGGAGCACACACATGGTGGGAGAGGGGGAGATAAGGCTGTTACAGCATTTATCTGTCTGTGCCTGGGGTTGTAATGAAGCTGCTCTTGTGTGGGCCAGAGTGTGCAGGGATGTGGTGGAAGGGAGGGAAGGCTCTGCCTGTGGCAGCAGCTCCGGTGCAAAGTGACTCCATTGGGTTGAGGGCGATGGAAGGAGAGTTGTGACCTGGCTGGTGGTGGAGCAGGAGGGGCTGCAAGGCTTTGGGAGGTCACCCTGGATGTGTGTCACCAGCTGAGGTCTCACAGCCCCCCGAGTCAGCTGCACCACACCAGGTACCTGCTGTACCCGGGGAGGGGAGCTGGAGCAGCTGCTGGGAATGCTGATGGAAGCAGGGAAGGTGGACTTTCCAGGCCACCCTCTCCCTGTCAGCTTTCGTGGGCAGCAGCTGAGCATGGAGTTATTTAAGCTGTCACCAGCTGGGCTTTGCAAAAGTTGCAGCCCAGGAGATTTATGGCTGTGGGAGCCGGGGCAGCATTCTGTGTAACCTGAGTCCTTGTAGGACCAGGGCAAAGCCCGGTCAGTGCTCAGGCTTCTCCCTGCTCTCCCGTCCCTGCAGCCCCACGAGAGGGGATTGGATTTCAAACGTGCTCTGTGTGTCGTCCTTGGAAGACAAAACACAAATAAGTGACACCCCAGGACCAGGCGTCTGTGCCAGGGCACGGGGGAGGCAGGGAGCTCGTGGGATCAAAGGTGCCCCCTTGGCTGAGGCACAGCCCTGGGGAGGGAGGCTGGGAAGACCAATTTTCACAGGTCTCAGCACCAGGAAATAGGCATTTCATCATGAGCTGAGTCGTGGAGAGGAGCATTTGGACAGGCTGGTGCTGCTAAGGCACAGACAAATGTAATTTATTACCCCGAGGCTTCGGGAGGTTTGGGGAGCTCGGGAGGAACATGAAGCATCAAGGAGGCCTGCCCCTCGAGGAGGCTTTTTGGAGAGTGACTAATGGGGGTGGGATATTCTCCTCTGAGCACATTCAGTCCTTTCACACATCCCTGTTGTAAGATAAACACTGTGTAGGTGTGGGGAGAAGGGACGGCCTCCCCGTCGAAGTGCTGACCCAAAATTCAGGACACCTGGGCTCGCTCACAGCTGGTGTAGGTGGCTTACACAATTCAGCAAGTCAGTTAATCTTTCCCTGCTCTATCAGTTCCCCATCTGCAAGAGCTGATGATGCCAGCACGGTGCTCCCAGGTGCTGGGAAATGCAGGTGTCCCTGCACACGCTGTCCCAGGGAGGTGGCAGTGACCCTCCTGCCCAGGAGGAGCTGCAGGCTGTGCCTGTATTGAGGGGAGGACGTGACCCCCAGCCTTCCCCTGGAGGTTGTTTCTCTCCTGTTTGCACTTGGCTGAAGGCCCCAGGTAGCTGATGAGCAGTTGGGGTTGGAGCAGGGAGCTGCTCTGGACGGGGCTCATGTGCTGCACCTCAGCTCCTGCCTGCGGGTGTTTTCCTGGGAACTCTGCAGTTTCTTACCTGTCCCTGCTCAGCCTGGGATGTGTTTTGGGTGAGCAGGGCAGAGAGGCTGTGCTGAGGGAAGAGTGTGACCTTGCAGGAGTGATTTCACACAGATGCACCACAGCCAAGCCAGCACTAGAGCCCACCCTCCCGTGCCTGCGCTGCAGGGGAGGAGGGCTGGGGAGTCATTAGTATTTCTGAGATGTATGAAGAATTTTCAGGTGAATCGGGGCCTTTTATAGCTGTACAAGGTATTGGGTGTTTTTCATGCATGTGGTGATTAACTGTTGGTATTAAATGCTGAAGCCCACCCCTTCCCATATGTGCGAGTGTGTGTGCGTGTGTAGCAAGGCCAGGCAAATGACTAATGCAAACCTGAGGAGAGACAGCAGAGCATATTGTAAAGATCAACCCTATTTCAGCTTCTGTTCGAATAGGAAATGCCAGAGATTGTTTCATAGTCTTCTGCAATGTTCATTATAAAAGTCCCCAGATGGCAGATGGCTATTAGCTCACTGTGACCTATATAAATGTCAAACGTAAAGCTATTGCCCCAGTGAAAATCTCAAAATAAATAACAACAGGAGGGATGCTGTTCTGCTGCCACCAGGATTTATGGATTATAAATTCATGCTAATTCATCCCAAAGCCAGTGGAAGAATGAATCTCGTCCTTTTGGAGGAATTCACTCAACACCTGCTCGCAGCCAAATTCGAGCCCCCCACGCCTGATCCTTCCCTGATCCCTGCTCAGCTGCCCCCCCCTGCAGCCACAGCTGGTTCCTGGGAAGAGCTGGGTGTGCTGGGGCTGGGATCGATCACCGGGTGACAATGCCCGTGTCACTCACAGCTGACAGGGGAGCCTTTCCTTTGTTTGCCAGAGCTGTGTAACAGCAACTTAAACCCCGATCCCAGGTTGTTTTCCTTGCCCCCATTGATCGCCGTGGCACCTGTCAGTCAGCAAAGGCACGTGAATCCTCCCCAGGATTTTAGGGGTGTGTTTGCAAAGGCAGCCTGGAGCCCCTCAGGCCAGTCCCCGGGCTTACAGAGGTTGGCTTGGAGGAGAAGGAGCAGGGGAAGGGGGGGCTTTGTTTGCTCAGCTGTTTTGTTATTAGGTTCTCATAAATAATCAAGAGGTGAACAACATGCCATGAGTAGTTTTCTGTAGCAAAACTTCCCCTGTCCCACTCACTGCTCTCAGACGGGGTGGGATGGAGCAGCTGCTCTTTGCAGGCAGCCAGGACAGACTGGCTGTCACACCCTGTGCAGCTCCATCCCCCCGTGGCTCTGGGGCTGCTCTGGGCCAGCCCGAGGTTCTGCAGCAGGATCAGGTCCCTCGGATCCCACGTGCCCTCCCTGTGGGGTGGGAGCAGGGAGGGCACAGCCCTGAGTGGGACGGACACGACTCCACTGTGCAGCAGCAGCTCGTGCAGCCCCCGAGCTCCCAGGAGCAGTGGGGAGTGTGTGTGTGGTGGTGGTGCAGTAGTAGGAGTGGAGTGATGGGGAACCTGAGCAGTAACTCGCGGTGTGAGGGCACAAACACGAGGTGAGGGCTGTCAAATTCTGCTTTGGGATGACGTGTCTGGAGCTCACCGAGCTCTGCCGAGCTCTGACACCTCCACATTAACTTCATACCCGGGCTGCATTTATCTCAACTCTCCTCCCTGCACCCTGCAGACAAGACCTTTGCCAGGAAAAGGAATGGCATTCGTGATTTTCAAGGAATTCGTCCTAAATGGCCATTTGAGGACGAGGGGATGGACAGCCTGGCAGTCACCATTTAGTGTGTTCATTTGTATTGATGGTGCTGCTGTGTTCAGGTGCCTCAGGTGGCATCAAGGACAGGTAGTGCTCAGTGAAGAGCAAGCACAGGAGCAGGTTGTTTTTAAAAATATATAATATTAAATGGTGGGGTTTGAAAGAATTGCTTTTTTTTCCCCTCAGAAGCAATTTTCACAAAACAAGTTGTTGCTGCTGTCAAAACTCTTTAAGTTTCACCAACACAAATTGTGTTTTGTTTTTTTAATATATTGCTCGGTGGAAAACATAAATGAGCAGATTTTAGAAATATTTCATCTTCATAAAAGGCATTTTTGGTAAACAAATACAAGTGAATATTTTATTTATGTTTTTGATAAAGGTATGAACATGTAGTGATGTCATGTGGGGAATGAATCAGCTTATTAAAAAATTAAGAGAGGAGTAGGAATGTGGGTCATTTCTATCCACGCAGGAGCAACTTCAACCATATTTTTCTCTCAAATACGAGATTTCATTTTCGAACTGTTGCAATAATAAACATTCCCAGGAAGCATAAACTTGCTTTCCTTTCTCAGCACACCAATTTATATTGGCTGGAAGCTCGCAGGCCTCTGAATCTGGGAATCTCTCTGTAAAAATAAACCCTGTGTCACACCTGGGGGGTGCAGAGCTGTTCCCTGTGACCCCAGAATGGAGAAGTGGGGTGGATGTCACATATATATGTGGTTTTGAGCAACACTGGCAGGCTGCTGCAACACCCCCCAAGGCCCACTGGGGTCTGGGAGCACCAAATAGTAAATCCAAGGCTCAAATCTCTGGTGTAGTTAATGACCAGAGCTCTAAAAACATGTATTAAGCCTGACATTACAGTGACAGTGCTAAGTGCTTCCTGCTAAGTGCAGCCCTGCCTGGTATAAATTAGGAGTAATTAAATCCATCACAAAGTAGAGCTGTGACCAAAGTGTGCTGGAGTTCCACACGTGTGTGCAGGAGGGACAGGGGGGTTTCTGGGGTGGGTTGGGCAGGAGCATTTACTGTGGAGATGCCCCAGGACAGGAGCACTACCACCCTCAGCAGGTGTGCTGGGCTTCCCAGGGAAAATCCTCTCTGGATATGGCTGCTGGTGACAAAAGGTGTAACTTTTAGGGTAATCCTGGTGAATTCTTGCTGCTTTAACCCTCTTGTTCCAAAGGCCCACTCCTCAGAACAGAGGGTCAGGATACCTGTGGTATAAAATGAGATTACACCTCCTAAATCCAGGAAACTCTATTTACATGGACTGACAGTCCAGCCTAGCACTGGAAAAAGTTCCTAAAAAGGTAAAAATTCAGCTTCCTTAAGCTGAATGAGGGTAGATTTAGACTAGATGTTAGAATTAAATTCTTTACCATAAGGGTGGTGAGGCCCATGCACAGGTTGCCCAGAGAAGTTGTTGACTCCCCATCCCTGGAAGCATCCAGGGCCAGGTTGGACAGGGTTTGGAGCAACCTGGGGTAGTGGAAGGTGTCCCTGCCCACAGCAGGGAGGTGGAACAAGGTGATCTTTAAGATCCCTTCCAACCCAAACCATTCCATGACTCATGATTCTCTGATTCTGTGCCAAAAGGATGGACAAGGAGATTCTCTTCAGTCCTCTTCTTACGTCACGCTGAACCTTCCTCCTGATTTTTTTTTCCCTGCATAAAGGAGGACAAAACCAAGGAGGAAACTCCTTATCTTGTGTCAGTGCAGCTTCACCTGCAGTGGTTCCTTTGCTGCCCTGGGGGTCTGTACTGGCACTGCCGGGGCTGGGGAGACTCCCCAGGGGATGCAGAGCTGGTGGCAGCGATGGCAGAGCGAGGCCCCTTGTTGTGCCAGGCCTGCAGAGAAAAGAAAGACAGCTTGGCTGAGAGCAGATCTTCTCTCAGAGGCCCAGTTCCAGCTGCCCATGGGAGCCAAGTCAGTCTGTGTGAGCTGATGGTGCTTGAGGAGCTGCCACAGGGAAAGACGTGGGGCTGGAGCAGCAGCACCCCTCGTGCTGCAGCACGGCAGGGTTGGGGTTAACGGGGCCCAGAGGCAGGAACAAAGGAGGCTTTCCTTTCCCACTCTTTGGCATGCCTGCTCCTTGCCTCTCCCAGTATTTGCACGACAGTAAATTCCGAGCTCTGGAGGATATTTCCAGCCAAAGCCTACATGTGCAGGATACTGTAATGTAAACTGCATATGTTGTGAGAAGTTGTTAAATGGGACCAGCAGATGATAATGTGCCCAGCGTTGCTGCTAACATCCCTCCACTTCCTCCCCCTGCCCCGGGGAAAATGAGACCCCTGCCCCATCAATCCTACCTTTCTGACAGGCCTGTAAATTCAAATAAAGCAGAGCTTTTGGGCACCAGAGCCCCAGGAGCTGCCCCGTGGCAGAGCAGCCCTGGTTCTGGGAGGGAGCTTCGGCACGTTCAGGCACATCCAGGGTTCACTTGCTGCTTCCCATCTCCAGGCTCTGCCTTGCAGACAGTGAGACTTGTTGAAAAAGTCTGGCACAACCCACTGCATCTGCCACCTTCCCCTGCCTCTTTCCCACTGCTCTTCCATTGCAAAGAGCTGTTCCCCTTTCCTGTGTGAACTCAGGGATAACGGGAGCTGCCGTGTTTCCTCCCTGCTTGAGGAGGGGCAGCTGTTGAAGCCTCCTGGTGAACAGAGTGAACCCAAACCCAAACAGGGAACTCTCCTCATCAGCTCCAACAAGAACCGGGGCTGAGGTGGGCACAAAACTGGCAGCTCTCCCTGCCAAAATATTTGGAGGTGGTTTCATATCAGGAAAATAATCTGGGTGCTTCTCTTGGAGTAGAATCCTGATGGAGACTGAAAATCTGAAGAGTTTCCCTTAAGGGAGGTGTCAAACAGCCTGAGGGGTTGCAAGTGTGCTCTGTCCTGGAACCAAATCCTTACCTGGTAAAACCAAATTCTTACCTGGAAGGAAAAACACTTGGAAGTACAGTGGAATTAAGATCCTGTCCTTTCCCTAGGGGAACTGGGTGCCCATCTCTGAGACAGCAAGCACCAAGGCTCCTATGGGGCAAGAAATCCTCCCACTTCTTCACCCTTGCTGGAGTGGGCCCTTTTCATTCCACACTGCCAGTTCCCTGTGATTGAAATTTGAAAGCATGTAGCTGTTAATCTGGGAGTGATTAAAGAGCCTCATTTCTTGGAAGAGTCAGTACTCATCATCTGCCGTGCTGAATGAGCCTCTAACATCCCCTGATCCCATTATATTGTGATTAATTGTGCCAGTTTAAGTCAATAATTCATTTGTTAAAAATAGGCCTGCAAAGTATCATTTGTCTCAGGGGGGATATCAGAATAAAAAAAAAAATTCATTTGATACTTCTCATTAAATTAGTGTTGGGAGTTCTATTGAAGGGTTCTGTTCATGAAACATTTATTGCAGGCTTATTTGATAAGAAGTTGTATTTGTCTAAAATCATGCCTGCTAACAGATGTAAGGGCCTGCATTTTTCCATTGTTAATGAAAGGATAAGAGCCTAAATAAGTAGGTGACTGGGGAGAGGAGTCTGTGGTGACAGTGGTGGAGATTTTGGGAACGTGTTTTACAAACCAGGCAGAGATAATGTCCTCATCTGTCACTGCAAAGTGGGGTCCCCTTCTCCCCACTCCCTGTTGGGTGTGACAGTGGTGATGGGAGGTGATGTGCCTGCAGTGGGAGATGGATGTGCCTCAAAGACTCATATGTGCAAATGGTTATGGATGTTGCATTCATATTCATCGAGCCATTAAAAATGTTTCGGCTGTAAACGGCTCTAAAAGGAATATATAGGGAATAGTAGCTCGTCTGCTAATGATAATGGCCATAACTGACAGAGACACATGCTTAATATCTTCATCCCTGCACTCAGTCAGACTCTGTGCCACGGTAATGTTCCTGGAGATGTGTGGAGGGATGGATGGGTCATGGGAGCTCACCAAAGCTGCACAAAGCACCCCTGCAGGAGCAGCCTGGGTGGCTAATGGGGTGTGCAGCCCTGATGGATGGGGGGTCACGGGTTCCAACCCAGGCCACGTCACCAGAGGCCAGACCCCCCCCAGCTGATGGATGTGCAGAGCTAAAGGGGGTTCAGTGGCTCTGACCTGGCCCTGGTGTCTTCACTGGGACACAAACTGAGCGGGGCTGGGCTCTCCCTGGTGCCAGAGGGCAGAGATGGGTCCTTGTGCCTCATCCTTTCGGGGTGTGCAGCAAAGCCCAGCCTGGTGTGGCTGGGAGGACCCAGTACCATGTGTTCCCTGCACTTCAGTGCCCTGATCCAAGATCCAGCCCTCACAAACAGCAGGATAAGTTTTGCACAGCCTTGGCATCCCTAAAGGAATTTCTTGCAGTGCCCTGAGAGCTGCTGCCCACCCACCCACCAGAGCTGCAGGAGCCACTGTGCTTTTCAGAGGAGATAAAACCCTCTGGGGACGCTTACCTGGCTGCTTGCTGGGTTGAGGTGGGGCTCCAGTCACATGCATAGTTTCCTCTCTCCTCCTCTCCTTTCTCCATATGCCATTTCTTGGTATTTGTTAGATTGCCAATGATTTATGTAAAAGACTTGTCACAATTAACTGAGCTCCGACCCCGTGTTCTCATGAATCACCTGGAGCACCGGAGCCGCTGCTGGGAAAGGTCTCTGGGGCAGGTCCCCAGGGAGGGCTGGATCAGGTGTGTGCCCTGTGCTCACCCTGCCCCTGTGGCAAAGGGCTCCTTCTCACAGAGGCTCGCAGAGTCCCCTCCAGGTTCCTTCTGGAGCTGGGCTGTGTCAGGCAAAGCAGAGCCGGGTTTGTCTCGGGGTGAAAAGCGCCAGCACAGGGGACAGTGCAGAGGGTGGGTTTGAATTCTTGCTCTGACTGGGCCCAGCTGGACTGGGCCCATCACTTCTTCTGAGTAATGAAATGAAGGATGGGGAGGATGTGCTGGGGAAGGAGGTGCTGGAGAAGTCAAGGAAACAGTGCACAGCTCAAGGAAATGCGCACGTCAAACCAGGCTGGGCTTGGAAACCCCGTCAGGTCCGGTGCCAGGGCCTGTTCCAAAATTTATACTAAGAAAAAAAACCTCTGCAAACCACAAATGCCTCTCCAAAACCAAGCTATGTGGTTGTTTTTGTTTTTTTTTTTGCCCGTGTCTTTGAGCTATTTTATAGCTCTTGCATCACGTTACCTGGGGATCTGCCCATCGGCACAATCCCCCCATTGTCTGGGAGCCCCCGTGTTTGACAGCGGCTTCTATTAACGGGACGTGCTCGGCCAAAAATGTGTCACCGCTGCGGGAGGGCGAGGGAAAAGCGCCTCTGAAGGCTGAGTGACAAGTCTCATGTGTCTGCGTGGGGTGGGCAGGACGTGAGCTGGAGCAGCAGCCGGCGGGGAGGGGGGAGAGGGATGCCCAGGGTCCCACAGCTGTGGGTGCAGCTCCGCGTCCACGGGTGCTGTTGTGCTCCCTGGCAGGAGGAGCTCCGTGCTGCCCTGTTTCTGACATAATTATGGGTTTGCAACCTCGGCCTTTTAATGCACTGCTGCTGCTTCTGGTGGTGTCCGTGGAGAAACAGGATGGATCTTGTTTATGCTCAGCAGAGCTCAGCTCAATTAAGTCGATGAAGCCAAATCAAGGACAATTTCTGTTTGATGGAGCTGCGAGTAAAGTCTCTCTGTAAAACCAGTGCAGGTTGTGCCTCTCTCTGACAGATGGCTCGAGGAAGGTAGGGGTGCCTTGTCATTTTCTCACACTTTGGCAACATTTTGTGTAGCTTCTCCTGTCAATAAAATCTCATTTGAATTGACCTGAATTGACGGATAACTATTGACTCAAACAAGAGATGGATCCAGTCAATAAGCTCTCACGCCTCAGGGCATAAGCCAGTCACTAACTCAGGGAAGGTTAGAAGGAAATATCCCTGATGTGTTGATTATTCCATAAAATTGTCCACTAGGAGGATTTATGGACATTTGGTTGCTCACAAATACAACATACAGGGCTGTAGGGACCATTAACCTGTTCTAGTCCAGCAGTTCTGAGGTTCTGCAGCTCTGAGTCTCTTTTCATGAATTGTAGAAGAAAAATTGGGTATTGGTGGTGTTTAAAGGCTTGGAAAGAAGCAGAATTTTGTTGTTGAATCTTAATCTGGATACTGGAACCTGAGATGTCCTTTCCCTGTTTCTCTCGTAGTCGTCCCATTCAGAGCCTTTGGTGCCTGACATAAAAATAAGAGCTGAGTTTTGTGCCTCCTCCTTGTTTTTCACACCCCGGAGTAGCTGAGTTTAGGAGGAGCAAACTCCTTGGTTTCAACAGGTAGCGTTGCTGCAAAGTGTGCTGGACCTGTGGTCCCACCTTTGGGCTGAGTTTGCTGTCCAGGGGGTTTTTGGTGCTGAGTCCTGCTCTGGCTGCTCAGGCTTTGAGAATTCCAGTGCATGGGAAGGAAAGGTCCAGCAGGAGGAACAGGTGTCAGCTGGGAGGTTGTCACCAAACTGATTATTCCTACAACATCCCCGGGATCTGAACCTCAGAGGCTGAACCCCTGGAAGGAGGGCTCGGGGCGTGCGACCGGAGCAGCCGGGGCTGCCAAAGACCCCCAGGGATCTGGGAGGCCCCTGGGTGGGAAGTGACATCCAGCAGCACCTCCTGTGGCAGCTCGGGAAAAGCTGGGTTTGGTGACATTCTGTGTGTGGATGTTCCCCACAGCCCTCCCTTGGGGACAGCTGGTGCTGGCAGGGCAGGGTGGGGCTGAGCTGGGCTGCTGCAGGTTGGGAGCTGTCCCTGCTGTCCCTTTAAGCCACGTGCTGTCCCCCTGCTCCCAGTGCAAGGCTGCCTGTCAGCAGGGAGCAGAAAACAGATTGTGACACAGGGCAGTGATTTTTTTTAACAATCCTATTATGAAAGACAGAGTGCTCCCATTTCCTTTGCAGCTTTTATCAAGACTTAAATTGCTGCCAAGGGAGAAGGAGGGGGGGAGGAAACTTCACTGCTTTTATTTTATTTTTAATTTTTTTAAGAAAGGATTTTGCTTAGTTACTAAATTCCTCCCTAAGTCTCCTCCAAGCAGAGATCCAACAGTATCCCTATTAAATTATATAGAGCGAGTCCAGTCCTTGGCTGTCAGCGGGACCCATCAGTCCTAATTTATCGCCCCAGGAAACACAGTACAATTATGGTAATAAATAATAATAGGATTCAGTACATGACAACATGAATGATGGAGCCTCTCAGAACTCATTTACATTGCTTTGTGTTGCAATCACCCTGCTTCTAATGTAATGCCAAGCAAATGAGCCTTTTTGAATATTGTGCAATCTATTGCAAGTCAACTGGCACAAAACTCACTCAATAAATCATGTTCAAACACATGCCTCTAATGACAGGTAAATCAACAATGAAGTAATTGCATTTAATGTATTGAAATACTGGACAAAAACAGTGACCTCGAAGTGACTTTTTGGAGAAGGTTTGATATAGTTGCAATGGCAAACGGGTCTGGGTTTTTTTTTTTGTCGGGCACTTCTTGCTCAGATGCACACGGCAGAGCTGATGACACCGTTTCCTTGGCACACCTCGGGGTCCTGGTGCTCCTGAGCCAGCCCAGAGCCTGACGTGGCAGCTCCGGGGCTGAGCCTGGGCTCGGGATCAATGCTCTGGATAATCAGGGACACGGAGGGGGGGAGTCTCTGTGGCTGCAGAGCTCGGTGACAGCGTGGTGGCAGCTCGGCTGCAGGGCTGGGGGGGTTCTGCCCTGTTGCTTCCAATTGACTGGTTCAGTTTCCCCAATTTCCACGTTCCATTTATTTCAACAGGAAAGGGAAAAGACGTGCAGGGCTGCCAAGCAGAGGCTGCTGTGGCACCTCCCCTCGGCCCCTCCCGTGTTTTCAGGCGTGGTGGGCTGCGTTCTGCCTGGGTTTTGGGGGGTTTTTCCTGGGAGAGCAAAGGCTGGAGGAACACGTGGGTTCAACTGGAAGTGCCCTGATGAGATGGTGTTGTCTCGGAGGACGTGGCTCCAGGAGACCATCCTTGCTCCAGCAGAGGTGCTGCTGGTTTTGCCAGGTGGCCAGGAGAGACCATGGGTGAGGAGTGGGCAAGACACAGGGCCAAGAGGATGGCAAAACAGTCCCTGGCAAAACAGTCCCTGGCAAAACAGTCCCTCAGTTGTTGCTGCCCCATAAAAACATGATATCTGCAGGGGAAACTTCTAAGATTCTGTTTGAAAGCAAGTGAAGAGACAACTTTGCAGATTTTGGCTCTGACTTTGCTCCCTTACCCTTCCCTTGCAAGGGAATTTTGCAAGTGTCAAAGGTCTCCTTGGATTCTTCAGGCAATGGAAAGGTTTTACATATCCCCAGGCTTGACTGTCTCTGCTGATAGCTCCCATATGATATAAACTGATTAGCAAAATGTCTAGAGTCAGGACAAAAGAACTATTAACCAAGAAAAAAAAGAAAACAACGAGAAATTTCTGCAATTTTAGAAAATTGTTACCAGTTGTACTTGCCATCCCCGTTTGTTCCTTGGCAGTAGGAATGTCAGGATGCAATCACCCAGCTTTCCTAGACACCAGGACTCTGGGATCTCAGTTATAAATACTTCCAGTGTTGATCATGTGGTGGTTGTGTGGGGCTTTGTTTTGTTTCCTGCTGGCTGTTAGGATGGATTCCTGTCATCCCTGGAAGCATGGCAGGTATTTGGCAACACGGCTTCCTGCTGCCACAGCTCATTGCCCAGAGGTAAAACCCTTCACACCTCGCAGCCTGAACTCAGAACGGGGCGTGGGGTGGTGGTTGTTTAGTTTGGGGTTTTTCTGGGAACCTGAGACAGAGCTGTGGTCTAAACTTTTGTAGGCTTTTCTCGCCGTTTTTAGGGGCTACCACTGAAAAAGCCCTGAGCTTTTCAGGTGCAGTGGTGTGAATCCCAGCCTGGAGAAAGCCAGCAGGCCTGCACCTCCCATCCGAGGATCCAGCCACCAAGGGTTGGATCCTGGTTTTAGTCCAAGGTTTTGCCTGTGTTGGTTTAACCAGTCTGTCCTCCGGGCTGCTGCCCCTCTGCTGCCCGGGACGGTCACACGTGGCCAGGTCTGTGTGCTCACACGTGTGCTCACACGCAGCAGCGCGTGGATCCCGCCCCGTCCCCTCACACGGCTGGATCCCGTTTCCAGGCTCTCCCCCCGTGCCGCAGCCCCCCGGTGTGAATTGATGTCGGCGGTTTGGTGGCAGGAAATGGACTCACTCCCCTCCCGTTTCCCTGCACGGCTCCCCAGGGCCGATAATCAGGCTCTGGCTGTGAAGCGGCCGCGCAGGCAGCGTGATTGATGACCGGGGGTCACCGCGCTCCACCTTTCCCACTGCAGCTCCAGAGCACACACACGGCCCAGCTGGAAGGGAACAAGGGGCTGAAAGTGAGGAATAAAGGGTCGGAATGAGCGGGAACTGCAGAGGGCCCCAGCCAGGACAAAAGGAAGGAGAAGCTGCTCTCGTGAGCACCCGCGGCCGGAGTCGAGTTGGGGTTCCCGGTCCTTGCTCCCCCCCTCCCTGCGGGGAATTCGGGGGAGCTGCTGCATTTACTGCTCTGGAGACAGGGAAGGGTGCAAGGGTTTGGGGGATCTGGGATTTTGGCAGAGGGTTTGGGAATGTGAACGCTCCTTTTCCTTTGCTGACCCTCTGCCATCCACCTCTCTGCACCCGCCTGCTCCAAGGACGTCCTGCTGCTGATGGACTGAGATGAAGGGCAGGGCTGTGGAACACTGGGAAACTGGGAGCACTAAAATAGGGATTGAAACCTGGATGGGAGTGAGTGCTGTGAGCAGGTATCTTCTCTGCACCTCCAGCCTCACAGAGTCTGCCTTCCCTGGCTCCTGGGAAAGGATGGCATGGGGGACAAGGGATCCCCCTTCACTGTCCAGGAGGAAATTCCTCCAGAGAGGCATTCCTTCTGCACTGCCTTTGCTTCCCAGGTCCCACTGTTGCCTTTGGGAAAAGACTTCCCCCTGCAGCACTTCCAGCCAGGTTTGTCAGGTGGTTGAGCTCCGTGGCAGCTCCAGTCAGGAGCAGGCAGGTCATCCAGCCCCGGGTGATTCATCCCACTCTCCCACAGCAGTGGCCACTGCTGGTCAGGGGTGGTGGCACTGCTCTTCACTAGAGGCCCAGGGAGATGTTCTGCTCTGGGACTTGTTAACCCCCAAGCTTTTCACTTTGCTTGGTCAGGAGTTGCTCTCTGCCCTGTGGAGTGTGGAAATGGGGAACAGGGATTTGCAAAATCCACAGGCAGTTCAGCGTCCACCAAAGTGTAAAATACTGTTTTCATCCTCTAAGTGCAGACTTGGAGCAGCTGCACAGAGATGTCCTTGGGGTCCCTGGAGTCACCACACATGCACCAGGGTACAGCTTGGGCTCACAGGGCCTTTCTCTCACAGGGTGCACATGCTTTGGTTCACCTCCAGGGCCCGGAGGTTCTGTCTTTTTAAGAAGAGTCATGAAAGCTCCCTCAGTGCAATAAAGCATTGTGAGAACACGAGGTTCAGTTTCAGGCTGGTTTAAGGTGAATTAAGAGATTAAGAGCAGCGCCACATCCTTTGTACTGGCTTACTAAGTCAGTTAAAGATTATCTATCGACATGTCAGATGCATCATCACCTCACTGTGATTCAGCAGTTGCTCTTCATATGCACAAATGCAAGTCAACATGCTGGAACTAGAACATTTTTTCATTGAGATTTAACTTAATACAACTTCACCTTTGTTTGCTCTAACAATGTTCAGTGGCTCTAATGACTCACAGAGCTGGTGTCGCTCTGAAATTTGAGTCTTTGCAAGAGATGTGAAATGTTGTTGTTGCCCTACTTTGCAGAATGAGGAGATACAGTGAAAATGGGAGAAATCGGTCCAATAGCACTCAAGAAACTGGCAATAAAGAAGACATGTCAGTCACTTGTAGGAACAGAGGGAGATTTTGGATTTAATTCACCTCAAATTTCAGTTGATTCTGCACAAGTGAGTAGTGATTTTTGATTCACTGCAGACAAGAAAAAAAATGCTGATTTTGCTGGCTGAGTCAGCTCTGAGAATCTGATTTGGGTATGGCAAGGTTTATTCTTTTGTTATTATAACAAAATAAGTAACAAAAAGATGTTCATCAGAGGAAAAGGTGAGACCTTGCCCTTGAGTGAACTGATCTTTCTCTTTTGTGGGTGTGTAATTTCACACCGTGACAGGCCCTTGTGTGTGAAACGAGCTGGTTTTGAGGTGGCACAGGAGAGGAAGGGAGAATGAACTGATGCAGTTGAAGTTTCCAGCACCTTCTGGGCTAGTGATAGAAAAGCTGCTCCTGTGAATTCCCTGGTTCCCACTCGCCGGGGTCCCCCAGCTCTGCACTGCAGAGCCAGCCAGCTCTCAGTGACTCCAGCAGTGGGCTTTGCTCTGCTTCCCTCCAGAGAGTGTTTTGCAGCCCAGCAGAGCTCACCAGAGGGAAGGTTTCCCGGTGATCAGTCTGAATTTCCCTACCAGAGGGAAGGTTTCCTGGTGATCAGTCTGAATTTCCCTTTGCTCGCTCTCACCGCGCCGCTAATCAGCTCCGACCCACTGGCCCGTCTCCGCTCGGTGGAGTGGCCTTGGGAAGCCACTTCCAGCATCCCACAGGTTCCCATTTCCCCCTCAGTCCCCCATCCCTGTCTCCCTGTCCCTCCCCACTCCTCTGGACAGGCCGTGCCTGCGCGTTCCCGGTGTTTTCCAGCCCTGGTTTCCAAAGCACCCTCGGAGCAGGGAGGTCACTCAAAGAATTTGCTGGAGCTTCAAAGAACCCGGGTCAAGATCCAGCGAGCTGAATACCCGAGGAAATTGGGTTGCTAGGATCCCGGGATTGTTTATTATGCTCTCAACTTTAATTAGCTGTAAGTAACATCATGTCAGTGTTCTGCCACAAATGCTAAAGCTGTCAAGGCAATTTTACCGAGTCTGGCAGCTTAAATCAGAAACAAGAAAGTCAACATGTCAATAATGGATCTAGACATGATGGATATATTAAAGGGGAAACCTAAAAGTTCTGGACTTCATTATGCTGCCTTCAGCTCCGACAATGTGTGCCAGAGAAATCTGCACCTCGTTGGAAAAGCCCCTTGGAGATGCTGTTCCCAATTAGGGGGCACTTCTCCTCACCTCAGAGCAGTTGGTTTCAGCTGCACATACCTCACAGAATAAATTAGGGAAAGGGCAGGGGTGGAAATAACCTGTTCAGGTTCAATTTCTACAAATCTGGGGATGTGGATAGGGTATGGTGAGGCTGATTTTTCACGTGGATGTTGGGCTTTTTCAAAGCTTCCTGGGAAAGGGACGGACACTCTGGCCATTGGAAGCAGCTGTATTTTCCTGTAGAAGTTTTTGGGCGTGAGGCTGAGCAGGGAGTCACGAGGAGATGATGGACCTGTGGCTGCAGGGGATGTGTGTGGGAGAGAGAAAGTGCAGGAACCGACTTCCTTTATATTTCATTACTTAATAGTTGTTTATTTTCTGACATGTCCCATTTTAAGTGTATTTTGGCTTGTGTATTATACATATGTCTGTGAAAATTAAGCAGATCTGCCACGGCCTGACAGCGTTAATGCTGCTCTGAAAATACAAACAGATGTTTTAGGAGCTCTCAGGTTGTGGGCTGACCACAGCTGTGTGTGTGTGTCAGGAGCCTGGACTCTGGGGTACCTGGTGGGAAAGTGTCCAGGTGTCCCGAGGTGGGGCTGGCAGCAGAGGATGTCTGACTTTACATTAGGTAATGGATGACTCAGTGTTTGTTTGGAAATCTGGAAGTGTGTAGGTTTTACGGAGCAGCAGGACTGAAGAAACCCAGAGCTTTTAGTGAAGCTCAACTGGCCTCTCAGTTCAGCAAAATCCACGTGCACCTGCCTGCCCTGTCCCTCTCTCCTCGCTGTACCCCAGGACTGGTGCTGGTTGTGTGACCCCCCTTTGCTCCTGCCTCCCAGGGCCTGCCCAGGCTGCCTTTCCAGCTGCTTCTCCTGGAGTTCAGCAGCACTCTGAGCCCATCACAGAATCCAAAACTCGGCCTCTTTGCTCGAGCTTTCCTTCTCTCCCACATTTGGCCCTCCCAGATGTTCTTGGTCATTTCCAGGTTGCAATTAATAATAATAAATCAGTGGAGTCCATCAGCGTTTCCTGCCACCACTTGGATTAGAGGGCTCTGTGTTTTTCCAGGTTTTCCAACTGTTGGTCAAGGGGAGCTGTCATGTGGGGACTGTTGGTTAATAATAAACCCCACCACATTCCTCCCTGGGAAAGTAACATCTTCACATCTGCTTTTGGGTGGAAACATCTGTCCTATCCAAGCCTTGTCTGTCTTGAGAAGAGACAGGCATTCAGGGAGAGTGTTCCAGCTGGGAGGGTGTTTTCTTCTCTCCCTCTCTCTCTCCTTCCGAAATCTCTCTGACATTGATATGCACCAAGCAGCCAGCAGCATCCCAGCATTTGCCAGGCATTTGTCTCTTACTCAGAACTGGATGAGTAACGCAGTCAAAGTCACAAAAAATGTAATTTCAAAAAAAAAATAAAATTAAAAGCCTGCTGCTTCTTAAGGATGCAAATATTTAAGAAAGGTGCTATCAACAGTGTGAATGTGCAGGAGTGAAGCCATCAGAGCTGGTGCTCCCACTTCTTTTCTCACTTCACAAGCACTGCTACTCCCAGGCTCCACTTTGACAGCCCAGGTTCAAAGTCCCACTTTCCTGTGCTCCTGTCCCCTCTGAGAGGCTCTCAGGTCACAACCAGAGCAATGGGACTGTGCAGAGCTCCCTCCTGCCCTCTGCCAGCTGCTCTGCCCAGGTCTCCGTTCCTGATCACCCCTGGGGGTTCAGCAGCACCCTCAGAGGGATGAAACAGAGCCACAGCAGAGGGTCTAGGGCAGTTACTTGTGTTCTTGTGGTCACTGTGGCTCCCAAAAAAGCCTCCTGTGTGCTTGTCCCAGCCCCCAGTGTCCTGATCCGAGTGTGTGTCAGGCTCAGGTGTCACCCTGAGCCTGGCATGGTGTGAGCAGCCAGCAGAGCCCTGCCAGGGATGCCTGACCTGGTGTTTGCTTTCATCACCCTTTCCCCCCCCCGGTTTGGATTGCAAAGGATTCCAGGTGACAGATTTTGTGCAGAGAAGGAAGGGCATGAGTTAGGCAGTTCTGGCAGTGTGTGCCAGCAGCCCTGGTGCTCATCCCTGCAGGATCTGGCCCTGCCAGCACAGCAGATCCTGTTGTACATGGAAGTACCGAGGGCTGGGCACGGTGGGGAAGGAGAATGGGGAGTAGCTGCTGTGCTGGGTGAGCTGGCAATCCCTGGGGCAGCAGACAGGGAGGCTGAGCTGACTCACAGCAGGTATTTTCAGTTGTACAATGTCTCACTTGAGCTGTGAGCCTGTGCTGCTGTCGGGAACTGAGGCACAAAACTCACCAGCACAGGTGAAGATAATCCCTGAGCTGAGTGGAAGGGCTCTGCCTACCCAGGGTAGGGTTTCTCCCAAATACCTGCACACCAGGAGCTGTGGCCCTGCCTCTGTGGTACCTGCACTGAGCTGGCCCAGCCGTGCCAGTCTGCAAGCCCTGCCCTGCTCGAGGCTCTCCTGGGGTGGGCGGAGGGGTCCTGCTGGCCCAGCCTGGCCGTGGGAGACGTGGCTGGATGTGCAGGGCAGGAGCAGTGCCCCAGCTCACCTGATGGTGCAGAGCAGGAGCAGTGCCCCAGCTCACCTGGATGGTGCAGGGTGGGATCACTGCCCCAGCTCACCTGGATGGTGCAGGGTGGGATCACTGCCCCAGCTCACCTGGATGGTGCAGGGTGGGAGCAGTGCCCCAGCTCACCTGGATGGTGCCTCTGGCAGGGCTGCAGACCCTCCTACCAGGTGGGAGCCTGGGGGAGGTTTCTCCAGTTGGGTAGGGGTTCATGGCTGCAGCAGCCCTTCCCTCCTGCACTCCCCCCTCCTGTGCTCAGGCAGAATCAGTCAGGCCCCGTGCACCCCCTGCCAGGCCCTGTGTGGATGGATTCCCACGCCAGAGGAGGATTTATCTCCTCCAGCCGCCCGTTCCTGGTTTTGGAGCGGAGCATCCCGTGCTCCTGCTCTCCCTGGCCGTGTGCTGGACCCGGGAGCTGCCTCGTGGCATTTATTACAGGAGCAGAAAGTGCTTCCTCATCACCGAGAGCAGCTGGAGACGGAGAGGTTTTCAAAGGCGTGTGACCGACCTTCCCTGGGCTGCGGGGGCCGGGTATTGCCGACTCAGTGGAATTTTTTCCTTCTTCTCCCCGTCTCTCTCTGCCTCTCTCGCTCCTTTCCGCAGTGTCCTGACCTTGTGAGGCCTTGGTCTCCCCCCTATCCATCTCCCAGCGCTCAGTCTCTCCTGTGAACTCATGCTGGGAGATTAATTGCCACTATCGCCCCTAATCCATCACACTTCCCAAAGATTGTTTTGACATCTAGTTAATTTTTGGCTGATGATTTATCAAATTCTTATTACCGTGCTCTGAAGGGGCTCATTTATTGTGTTGATTCATGGTAATGATAAAGGGGAACCTTTTTGAATTTTAACTACATTCCCTCATGTTCTTCCCAGCACAGCTAAAGAGGAAAAAGGGAAAAATATAGCCAGGGACTCTTAATTCAGAGAGTAAAAGGGGAGGGGGGAAAAAACCCCTCTGTCCTCCGTTATTTGTTTGAGAGCCAAAAGTCCTAAAAGAGGTTAATATATATCAAGACATATTTTTAGAGTTCTGGTCGGGACTGTGTTTCAAGAGCATCCCCCCAAGGCTCTTTAAAACATTTATTGCCCTGTAATATTACCTAAATGTCTACTACCATTTTATTCAAATAGAACTTAATGCTAAATGATGTCAGTCATGTACCAGTGGAAATGTAAAACATGTCTCTCTGCCAGTCCATATGGCAATTCCAGCTTTTAAAAGTACACAGAGAATTTTCTGCAGCCCTTTATGTCATTCCCCCATCTTTGTTCCCACCTATTTTTAATTTGCTGCGCAGTTTTTAATAAGCCCAGATGGTAAAAGAAACACAGTAAATGGCCATTCTCTCTTTTCCTTCCCAGGCAGTTTGGGGAGTTGGAGCCCTTACATGGAGGGGAAGGAACGTGGCAAGGGGGAGGTGGGGATTTGTCCGTGGCCTGGGGGAAGGAGCAGGGGGTGTGGGGGGGTTTGTACAGGGGTTTGGAGAAGGAGCAGGGGGTGTGGGGGGGTTGTACAGGGGTTTGGAGAAGGAGCAGGGGATGTGTGTGGATTTGTACACGGGTTTGGAGGAGGAGCAGGGGGTGTGTGTGGATTTGTACACGGGTTTGGAGAAGGAGCAGGCTGTGTGTGTGGATTTGTACATGGGTTTGGAGGAAGGAACAGGGGCTATGGTGGATTCATACGTGGTTTGGGAGCTGCTGCAGTGGGTGGTGGGACAGCTCTCCAGGAGCTGCAGAAGTCCTGGGAGTACCTGGTGTGCTGATGTGGGGTTCATGCCATGTGGGGCTGAGGGCAGGTACAGGTAGAGTCACCTGAGATGCTCTCCCAGGACCCAAAACCAGCTGTTTCCCTGTGCCATGCCGTGCCCTCCTGCCCAGCTGTGTTAGTGCAGGAAGGACATCCCTGTGGTCAAAGCCCAAAGAGCCTGAGGCTCAGCTCCTGCTGCTGCCCTGACCTTTCCCTCCAAACCTTCCACAGGCTTTAGTTTCCTGGTCCTGCACAGCAATAATCATCTTTCCTTTGATCCATCTGTCCTCACCACTGAGCTGGGAAGTTCTTTGGGGTGGAGGGTGTGTCTGCACAGACACAGGGGCTGACAACAGTGCTGGGCACCAGGCCAGGACCCAAACAATGAGCAAGGGGTGAGGAAAGGAGGGTCCAAACAGGAGGGAGGAAGCAAACAGGTCTTTCTTTATGAGTTCAGTTTTCAACTTCAGCAGATTGTTTTATTTAGCCTTTGGGGACCCTGTAGGGTTCATTACCAAGACACAGAATTCATCAGGGGAGAAGCCAGGGCTGGAGGGAGGGAGCAGCTGATCCATTCTCTGCAGGTCAGCGTGGGCTGTGGGGCTTGGGCTCCTTGCTGGGCTCCATCCTGGGCTCTGCCCTCCATCTCCTCAGACAAAGCAGTCCAGAGCTCTTGGGTGTGTTGTTTTATCAGTCTGGGTATCTTTCCTATCAACAGCATAGTGGTTTTCAGCAGAAAGTGGTGTTGTCAGGTGTGAAAATATGACAGAATGCCATAAAATACCTGTATTTCTGTTTTTCTTAAAGAAATTCCTGGAAGCTAGAAAAAACAACAAACACAAACAAACAAACAAACAAACAAACAAACAAACCACAAAAACAAAAACAAAACCAACCAAAAAACAAACCCCACATTCTTCTGATGATCCATACAGAGTTCTTCTGGAAGCAGGTGCCAGCAGCCAGTGTGGAGCACCAGAATAGCTGGGTCTTGTCACTGCTGGTCACCTCCCATGCCAATAGTACTGGAGCTTGGCGTAAAATTCCTCCAGCCTTGGCACACTGGCATGGCCACAAGAACCCTTCTGAACAGACAGGGCCCCAGCCCAGTGCTGTAACATTCCTTCCCAGTGGTCCTGAGGGAAAGCAAAGTGTTGTTCCAGCTCTGCCTGGAGTCACATTTTCCTTCCCCTCTCCTCCTCTGTGCCAGCGTGCCCTGAGCATCCCCGGCCCTTTCCGTGCAGGCCAGCAGGTGCTCTGGCTTCCACCAGCCCTGCAGAGCTGTGCCATGTCTGGGCCATGTCTGTGCCACGTCTGTGCCATGTCTGTGCCACGTCTGTGCCACATCTGTGCCACGTCTGTGCCGTGTCCGACAGCACCGTGGGCTCTGCTCTGCAGCTCCATTTGAATTCTGCACGTAAAACCAAACCTGTTTGATCTTGTTTTGGTCTTTTAGGGCTGCTATTTATTAATTCTGATCCCGCTCGAGTGTTTCAGGGTTTCTCTGTGCGTCTGGGGGTTTTTTGGGTGTTCCAGGTGTCTCAGTTCCTGCGTGTCCGTGAGGAGGAGGAGGAGGGGGCTGGTGGGTGAGTGTCAGATGGAGGGAGGGCTGCTGAGGAGGGGCTGGGAGCTCCAGTGCTGAGGTGAGGGGCTTTACTAAGGGGAGGAGACACCCACTCTGGATCTGTTTGTCACATCTGTTGGGGCAGGCATCAGGCCTGCCACAAGATGGGCTCTGGTGCTAGTACGGGGCCGGTCCCATGAGCTCTGGCAGCCCAAGCAAGGCTGAGAGTGGCACCACAAGAGCCTTCCTGTGCTCTCAGTAGCATTGTGTAACCCAGGAGTAACCCTGTCCAACCAGGAGCAGAATCAGGCCCACAACGCTGGTGGCAGGAGCTCGCTGGCGATTGCTCATTTGCATCACGCCCTCTCCTTATCTTTTATTTTTCTTACTCCCTCTTCTTCTCCTCCCCTCTCCCCCCTCCCCTTCTTTCTCTCTCCTTCTTCCCCCCCCCCCCCCCCCCCCCGCCTCTCATTTTCCCTCCCTTTAAATGAGGTCACCCCTGGTGGCTGAAGGACGCGGGGAGCGGGAGAGGTCGCGCATTAGCGCAGCCATAACCGCGCTGCCGCTGGAACCCCGCGCCTCATCCATCACGGCCTCCACCACTCCATTAGGCCCCGCATGAAATATGCCCCGCTCGGGCTCGCGGGGCCATACATCTCCCCGTCTAGACACCTTCCTGTTGTGTGAAGATCAATGCCGAGCGGTCATGCATCATGTGTCATCCAGTAGCCCTCACTCTAATAATCGTGTCTATTCTCTAGTCTGCAGTATAAATTATGGGCGCTGGGAAAGTACTATATTATTCAGCAACCTTGGTCACTAATGGATTATTGGTTTAATGGCTGATAATGTGAGCTCCTTTTTTTTTTTTTTTTTTTTTTTTTGGCTGGATCCTACCTTTATTTATTTATCTTTTTTTTTCGTGATTATCATTCTGAGTGATGACTGATTTGGATTCTCATCCAGAGGCTTTCGCCCTTGCAAAGCAATTATAATAATAAAGCCCTTTGACTGTGGGCCTGTTGTCCTGGCTCTCGCTTAATAGAGAGGCTTCTGCTGAAACAAAAGTCAAATATCTGCCTCTCTCTCAGCTCGCTCTCCCTTCCCTGTCTTGTTTTAGCTACTTAGCCCTTTCCTTTGGATGGGGCCTCAGGCAAGAGACCAGGAGTAATGATCCAGGGATCTGAGACCATACTGGGTGCCCCAGGGAAGGCAGAACCCACACTGGGCCCTGCCAGCTCCTCTCAGTCACAGCCACAAACCGGCGTCGTTCTTCCCAGTTCTCCCAGTAGCACCTTGTGCTGCACCTGATCTTCACCTCCATCACTTGGGGGGGGGGAGCAAACCCCGCGGGGAGAAGGCAGCTGGAGGGTGCTGGGGAAGCCAGAGGGCTGGGAGCAGGACTAGGCAACCCTTAATTGCCTGTAACGAGTGTAACGCTCATTGCTGCGCCTCGGCTCCCGCACGTGTCAGCTGCTAATTTGTTGCTGTTTGTTTGTACATGACAGTAATGTGTTTACCTCATTAGGGGATGTCAAAGTTCCCCAAATCTGTAGCTGGGAGATTACGGATTTCCTCCTGTGACACTCAGGGGGAAGGGGCGGGTGGGGGAGCCGGATTTTGGCAGCGGGACCGGAGGAAGGGTGGGTTAACCCTTCCCGAGAAAGCCTCGCTGCTGCTGCTTGCTCCCAAATCCAGGGGCCATGTATCAAACCGTGGCAGTTAAATACCCTTGGATACCACGGCAAGGACCATGATGTAAAACCTGTAAAACCTCTTAAAGCAAGGACACGAGGAAGAATGGGCATATAAAGAGAGGGGATTAGAAAGCAGCCGCGATACATCACAGTCGGCTGCTCGAGCTGCAGCCAGGCCCACATGCAGCTCCTCATCGAGCAGTGTCTTCCCATTAATTATGATTAAACTACCCTACAGTTAGTTCTTCCTTCATTTGTAAAGTGCTCCTATTTTCCGACCAGTTCTAATCTTGGCTGTAATTATCCTGACGGTGGAGGAGTCACTCCAAGAGCCTTTTCTTCTCTCTCTGATGGATTTGAGTCCAACCAGGATTTGGAGCTCCTGGAGCTCCTGCCCAGAAGGGAGGTGCTGGGGGGGCTTGGCCACATCCAGCACCCCTTGCTTTAGGGGGGTGTGGTGTGCAGATCAGCTGAGGCTCTGGGTCTTGGTGACCTTCCCCTTTTCCATGCCGTTCGTACCTAGATAATTTATGGGATTGCTCCGAGAATTAACTAGTTAAATTTGTGCGGATTATTCCGAAAGTACTCGAGGCTGCTGCTGCCTATGTTTTCTGCCAACGCATCACATTTCCCACCTTCCATGTGAGTGAATTCCTAGGATGCTGTCCAAACTGACAAGAGGAGCAGGAAATGCCTCCTGCGAGGGCAGAAGGAAAGGTGTTAGGAAATTAAAGGAGCAGTTCGAGAGCTGCGGGTTTTTCTTTGGCTGCAAGAGAGAGCAACCACCGTGTCCCACTCCCACACCCTCTGCTCTCCCAGATAAGCCAGGCCAGTGTGTTCCCGGCCCCTGACGTGCTGGGAAAGCCCAGCGTGGATGTCAGTGCCAGGGAGGCTGTCCCCTTGCAGTGCCAGTGGGGCTGTGTCCCTTCCCATGGTGTGCCTGCAGCCCCGGGAGCAGGCTGGAGGGAGGGGCAGGAGCCTGAGGGATGGGGACAGGAGAAGGGTCTGCCTTAGCTGGGTCGGGGTCACTGGCAGCACATGCTGGGAATCCCTCAGCAGCTGGTATCTCTGACAGACAGAAGGAGTATCTCAGGGAAGATCTCGGCAATCAGCTTGACGGGGGCGGCTGGTTCCACTTCCTTTGAGACACGGCACCGTTTGACTCTGCTGATCAGATAGGAGCTGCATTACAAGGCAATATTGTGGTTTCCTTTAATGTCCTGCCAAAATACATTTATCTCCTCATTCCTTCCCCACCCTCCCCGAGAAACCCCACTCAGGTCACAGCATGGAGAGAGAGCCTTGCTTGGGAGGAGGGGGATGGAGCCCTAATGCAGAATCCAGGTTGATAAGCATGTTTTATATTAGTCAGGAATGAGGCACAAGAACTTAATTAGACGTGCTCTGACTGGTTCAGTGTACAGAGGTCTTGACCTACAAGCAAGAACATTTAGAAGGCTGAAGCAGTGGTTGTAAAATCCTGGAAGGCTTGTGACTGCTATTTCCAAAACCATCAAAATTGTGGCTAAAAAGAGGTAGTGTTTTGAGTATGTAAATCCATGGGAAGGAGCAGGACAGTGTGATGGAGTTGGCTGAGGGCCGTGTTTGAGGGTTGGAACAACAGTTTAATTCCACCTCTGCTGACAGAGGAGGCTCCAGGAGCTCATGAGTAGGAAGGTGGAGTAGCTGAGAAATGTAAGAGGGAGCAGAAAACTCTTGGGCTGGTGGCAGGAGGGCTTCCATCAGCTCGTGGACTGGAGGAATGGTTGTGCTCCAGACTTGGGGAAGGCACTGCAAGGAACATCCCTGTGCAGGCAAAGGGCACGGTGGGAAGAGCCTGTGTTTGTATCTCTTAAAGAATTGCAACAATTTGCTCATGAGCCTCAGCAGTGCCACAAAGGTCTGCTCCCAGTCACCCCGAATCATCTCGGTGGAGACAAGAACCGGAGCAAACAGCAACAGCCACATCAGAGCCTGGGCAGCACCAGCCGAAAACATTGCTGTGGCAGCTCCAAGTGCCATCAAGCATATGGCCAGTGAGGGCACTTTGTCATTTCTGCCTGGCAGGGCTGAAGTGCTGAGCCGTCAGCTTCCATCTGCATCCCTGTCCTGCAGGGAGGACCTGTCAGGCAACCCCTGTGGGCACCCAGGGGAAAAGGGACCTGTTTTCTCTAAAAACTGGTAGAAAGAGCTGGGCTGTGGTTTTGGTCGAGGAATCGAGCTGCAATTAATTACAATTAGCAGGTTTACAATGCACTGGCAGCCAGAACGTCGTGAGCGTGGAGAGGTGGGCTCAGCTCTGAGGGATTACACACAGGCTGGGGCTGGTTTTAATTATACATAAAATCAGGTACAAACAGTCACACATCTGCAGAGGCAGAGGCACACACCCAGAGTCACTACTGCCACCTTTGTATAGCTCCATACCTGCCCAATAACCTTTGTCAGGCATTTTGGGGGTACACAGTGCAGGTGTGTCAGGAGAGGAGAGGGGAAAAAACCCTGAAAAAGGAAATTAATTGAGACTTCCCAGCTCTCTTCTCTCTGCTGCTCCAGAGAGAAAAATTGCTTGAAATTGAAATTGCTTCTTTCCATGGTGATGTAGGAATTCCAGGGCTTGGTGGGACCCTCCCTCCATCTTCAGAAGGCCACAGTCAGAGAAAAGGGGGAACCCCAAAATTCCTAAGCGTATTTTTCCACTGCCATGATCCCTGGCTGAGGCCCTGCACCTGCAGAGATCCTCAACCATCACATTTCCACTGCTCCAGCCGATAACGAAGATAATTGTTTCATCCACTTTGTCAAGCTGAAATGAAAAGAGGGCAAAGCAAAATGATGCCATCATAAATCATCGGGCTGAGACAGCAAAAAAAGGACAAGATAGTGACTTCATTAAGGGTTATGTATTGTGTCATTAAGTTGGCAGGGGTCACCTTTCATGTCACGCAGCAGCCCCATGATGCATTGCCGGCTCCTCTTTCCAATAAAATTAAACGTAGATGTAAAACTGATTAGGCCGTGTTTGCCTGAGCCCAAGGCAGGGAACTGCGCCGGGAATAATTGATACAAGATCGCGGCTGATTTGTAATGGCAGCGATTCCTCTTCCTGGTCATTTCTCTGCTGACCTTGCCCATTAAAATAAGCCCAGCTGCCTTGAAAAGAGAGACGCTCGTTCCACCCCTTCCCTCCCCCTGCCCGAGCCACTTACCTGGAATTCATTTCCTCGCCCGCTTTCCTCGGGATCTCTCGTTCCCGTCGCTGAGGGCTGGCGGCCACGGGCTGGCTCAGCTCGGGGGGGACAGCAGGGACAGCCCTTGGTGCCTCCTGGGTGTCGCTGGTGACACCTCCCCTGTGTGCCAGTGACATCCCCTGCTGCTGGTCCTGCCCTCCCAAGTGACAGCAGAGCTTTACCTGTCCCAGAGCCTCTGCTCCCCGCTCTGTGCCCTGCTGCAGGGCAGGTGATGCTCTCCTGGGTTGCAGGAACCTCCCAGGGCACGGGTCCCTCAGGGTTTGGGGGTGTTTTGTGGAAGGATTTTCTCAGGGAGATCAGAACACCTCCGAGGCAGGATGGTGTTGGCTTCTGGAGTCCTGAAATGTGGTAGTCCTGGTATCCTTCCTTCCAGTGGAAGGTGTCCCTGTGCATGGCAGGGGGATTGGAACTGGGCGAGCCAAAGCTTTCCAGGACTCCACGATTCCTGACAGCTCCAAAGCACAGTTGGGCAGTGCCTGCAGTCCCTCTGCTCTGCCCACCATGCTCTGGGTGGGCTGCACAGCTCTGGTGGAGAGAGAGGAGGGAGGTGGGGGCTGGTGTAACTCCCTGCTAGAGGTCATCCCAAACCCCTGACCCCGGGGATCGGGGTGCTCGAGGCACCCTCGAGCAGGAGTTCATAAATATGTCCCCCCCTGGAGTTGCAGCTCTCAGAGGCATCACCCCAGAGACAGGCAGAGCACAGGGCTGGCTCCATCCTGCAGCTGTTTGGTCCATGGATGCCCTTTATTTCTCCTTCCCCCCTCCTGCAGCATCTCTCTAATAACCCGGGGCCCACACGGTGCTCTGGTTTCGCAGGGGCCTCTCTGGTGCCCCATATATTACAGTGCCCGAGGAGCCTCAGCAGATTTACACTCCTGCTGTTTACAGCACTTTCCCAGGTGAGGCTGGAGAATATGAGCTCAGGCCAGGGATGAAAGTGGAGGCGGTCACGGGGATTTTAACTTGTGCTTGCACTTTCCTTCGGGGAGCTGGAGAGAGGAAAATTACGATGCTCACCCAAAGCCCAGCGCCAGACCTTGAGAAGTGCTCAGTGTGGGTGGCTTTCAGAGGGATTATTTATCCACTTAGAGCTAAATACGTGTTTACATGGTCTGATGGAGTGGAACTCTCAGTCGTATCAACTGTGCCTCGTTCTCGATGCCTTTTGGCCAAGACCTTCTTAAGTGGCCACTGGATCTGGGACACTCTGCTTAAGAGAGGCCCTGGAAGGGCATGAGTTTCTGAGCACAACCACTAAACTGCTGGAAAACTGAGGGGGTGCCTCGAGGTGGATGGTTGAGAGGGTGAATTCCTGGAAACCCCAGCCCTGGTCCAGGACAAACCCTCAGCCGTGGGATGCTCCGGGGACGGGCACTGGGTGGTCCCAGGTGAGGACCTGACCCACAGCCTGTGAGAGAGCTGAGGCTCTGCAAACACCCCTGAGCTGAGCCCAGGCAGGGTGGGAGCTCTCCCTGCCCGTTTCCTTCGCTGCCAGGTCGGTCAGGGAAGCTCAGAGCTCTCAGGGCCCGGGATTGATTGGACCGAGCGCCCGCGATAATGGCACTGGAAGGGAGCAGAGTAAATAACCAACGCTGGGTCCCTTTGCAAGGGGAAACTATTAGAGAGACAGGACCAGTAAAACAAACACAATTCCATGTGTCAACCCGAGACATACGTACTAAAAATACATATAGGGAGAGGGCGAGCCCGCCCGGGAGGGGGAATGCAAACCCCTTATAAATGGGGAAGGGAAACCCACTCATTTCCCACCCAATAACCAACCTGGTGGGGAACAAAGGAGCTGAGACCTCGTGCCATAAACAACCAGGGAAACACAAACCTTTCTGGGGCGCAGATGGCTGGTGCTTGGATTTTATTTTTCTTTTCTATACGTTTGACAGCTAAATTCAGTCATTTGTGAACAACGTGGCCATAAAAATGAGTAATAATGATTGGAGGTATCTTACTTTTGGTTTAATGGGCTCTGGAGTGATGCTGAGGAGCTGCTCCCACCCTTGGGGGGAGAGGGGCTACGGTGCTGTGGCCGGATCCTGGGGGGCTGCTCACACAGCAGAATCCCACCAGCTGTGGATGGGGCTGTGCTTTATGCAGTACTGGCTCCAAAATCCAAATTAATGCTGTCCTCAGCTGCACTGCTTCAAATTTGATTGCAAAACCCTGTTGCTGACACAGCTCTCAGCGTTCTGCTCCCCCAGCCAGGAGGAGGGGTGGGCTCACACAGATTTTATCAGCTTTTCAACCTTTCCCTCATTAATTATTTCGGTTATGTCAGACTTGAGCAGGGGATTTTTTTTTTTTCAGCAACCAGAAAGAGTCGGGCCCTCCTTGCCAACCTTAATTATTTGTGCAAAACTCTTACTGAGAGATTTTTTCAGAGGGGCAAAGATACATCTGCCAGGAACTGCAAGGGGCTCCAGCCTTCTCTGCAATAGTTTCAGTCTATTTTCATGCACAGAATCACTATAAAACCTGGATGAATCCAACATATCCCCTTTACTCCACTACACTCCACTGTAGGAGATACTTTGCTTCCATGAGCTGCTTTGAGATCCTCAGATTAAGGAAACTCAAGGTGATATTCTTTATTTTCAGAACTTTTACACACCGAGCAAAAATGTGTGTGTGTGTGTACCTGATTATTGTCAAGGGTACTGATTCTGGATACAGAGGAGCTGAGTGGCAACAGCAACATGGAATCTAAATATAGAGAACATCCAACAGAACCACAAACTCCATTCTCAGCCCTGTAATTTTAATGAGATTATGAATAATCCTTCTGTTGACACTTCTGCCATGGTTCCACAAAAGGGCCCACCTCCCAGAGAGATGAGCATTTTGGCCTCACTTTTAGGAATCTTCCCCAAATCACCTGGCCAAAGATGGCTCTGGCTGGAGGAGAGTGAATCTAAGGGGTGATTTTTGCCTGGTACTGAAGGTTTAGTTGGCTTGGAACTTATTTAGGGACACATCCTAAAATACACAGGTCAGTGTTGCACATCAGCTATTCACTGACATGATATTAGAGAGTATTTAAAATTAAAGCTGGCTCTGGCAGGGAGATTTGCCAGGCTGGAAGACTGAGAAAAGCATCGTGAAGAGGAGCCTCAGCTGCTTTGCTGAGGATGGAATTAACTCTTTGTAAAAGGGCAGGGGGAAGAAACCCAACCATAATATCTGGAGGGCTTGAATTCTCAGAGCTCCTGCGCTGAGCCAAGCTCACCAGAGCACGGAATTATGTTCCATCCCCACCTCTGACCTCCCAGCATTTAGAAAAGACATCCTCAGAGCTGAGTGCAGGCCCGGAGGGAGGCCAGGGAACAGCAGTGCCACCCTCACCCTGCTGCTCTCCCCAGCAGCTCTGCTCTTTTACTGCCGCTTGTAACGGAGCCAGGAGACCAGGAGGAGGGAAAATGGGGGGGCTTGTTAAGTAGATCAAATGTTAAGGTAACATTATGGGCCACGCCACGTTCCACTGGCTGGTGAGGACCAGGAGTTGTGCAAGTGGGAGCCAGAGATGGCTTTGATGAGTTCAGTTGGTGCTTTTTCTTCCATGGGGCTGCAGGAGCCAGGGATCTGTGGTTCGGGAGAGGTTGTTGTAGCAAGGCTTTCCTTCCGTCCTCCCCTGAAAGAGAAGACAAAGCTCTGCTTCAGAGCCCTCAGCTCGCCAGGAACAGTGTTCTGCCAACAGTTCTCAAAGATGTCCCGGTGTTTCATTAGAGAGGTGCCAGGCAGCACGAGGCACCAGCTTATCAGCAGCACGAGGGGCACATTAACAGCTCCCTGCTCCCCCTGCCAGGAAGGAGATATCCCCACAGAGCTCCACTGGGTGCCACAGCTCCTCTGTTTACTTCTCCCCAGCCAGTGCCACAGTCAGGATGGTGAGCTCTGATCCCAGAGTGATTTTTCTTAATGTCTTTATATAGATGAGTTAACTCAAAACCTTTCCAACATAAGCATGTTTTTCTGTTCCTTCATCCTGACCTTGGCATTTTCTTTCTCCACTCCAAGTTCTCTGCTGTCCTCTGGCCAGCTTTGCCTCTCATTTGTCAATGTTATTATTGAATTTTCAAATGCCAGTAGTGCACATAAATCAATGGCTGGCTTCTCCCCAGTGGCATATCCCTGCCACGTGTGGTCATTCATTTTTTTTAATAAGTCCTCCTCTCCTTTCACCCATTTATAAAAATGCATCTTGTTCTCCTGCTGCCGTCCATCATCCGGGGAGTCCAGCTATTTGTTGCCCCTGAGTGCTTATTCATCAACGTTTTCAAAAGCAAAATCACTCTTCGCCTCCTGCTCTTATTGTGCCATCAATCTCGACCGGGGATCAATAAACCTCGCTTTGGCAATTTTTTCCCCCACCAGCCCTGTGCTGCCTCTCCCCAAGCCTGGCCTTTGGATTTGCATTTTTAACTGAGCAGCAGCAGCAGAGTGGGAGGAGGGCGGTGGGAGGAGCGGGATGACCGGCCCGGTGTCACTGATCCCACCTGGGCACCCCAGGAATTCAACATCCACCTCTTTCTCCTCCTGCCTCAGGGTTGCCAGTGGGTGCAGAGAACCCCTGGCCACACCAGTGGGTGCAGACATGAGCCCTGGGGGAGCGTTTTTCTTCCAAGTGTCACTTGAACGAGAAGCAGCTTTTCCCCCCCGAGAACTGAAATTTCCAGAGAACTGAAATTTCCATTGAAATGTCGTCGTTGTTTTTCACAAACAACAAACAAAACAAAAAAAACCCCCACCTCTTTTTAAAAAACTTTCTCAAGTACGCACTTAAAAGGCTGACATTTATTTTTGAAACTGTCTCCAAGAAAGCAGACTATTTTATTTTTTGACCAGAAATGTTTTCCAAAGCTGAATATTTTCACAACTTTTGAAAAAGCTAAATGTTGCAGTTATCGGTTTTATCTTTTTGTTGAAGTTCTAAATAAGAAAAAAAAAAAAAACAACCTCTCTGGAGCCGAAAAGACTTTCAGCAAAACTGATCAGCTGCTAAAATTTTCCAAGCTACTCTGTGTGAATAATGGGCCTTTTTTGACTTGTGTGGTTGTAACAACCCAGATGGAGCATGGAAGGGCTCAGGCACCACGGGGTGGTTGAGGTTCATCATTTGAGGTCCTTCCTTGGACTCTCCCCAGTCTGTCCATGTGTCTCTTGTAAGGAGAGAACAGGGCACAGCGCTGAGCAGAGGGACAGGATCCCCCTGACCTGCTGGCACAGCCCCGGGTGCCACTCACCCCCTTTGTGCCCAGGACACGCTGCTGGCCCGGCTTGGTGCCCACCAGGACCCTCAGGCTCTTCCCTGCCAAGCTGCCCCCAGTTTATCCCAGTTCCTGGGGTCACTCCTCCCTCGAGCAGGACTTTGCAGGGGTCCCCAAAAAGCTGGGGGGAAGCTCCTGCCCCAGAGTTCCCCAGCCCAGATCCCGAGCGGGAGGAGGGAGAGGCAGCAGATGGAAGCTGGTGCCAAGGCAATAAATCCAGGCCACAATCACTAACATTTTGTGGTTTGACACCTAATTGATTAACTAATTTGAGGCAGCAAGATTTAGTGTAGCTGTAGATTAGTGTCGAAGGGATAATTAGGGCTGAGCTCCCCCTTCCAGGAGGGGCTGCAGCTGCACTTGGAGCAGGCAGGACCAGCCCGAAGGCTGAGGCTCCTGGGAGAGGCCCTGGCTCAGCACCCAGGGATTGCAGCAGAAAGGTCAGGCACTGACTTATCAGCATAGACAAAATCCCTTCCTATAATGTACGTGTTTATTCTCAAATTAAATATATTAATGTATTATTTGTTCTTAAAATGTCATTCAATAGATAGTAGGCTTAGGTTTCCTGGCAGACCTTTGAAGCTTAAAGAGTAATGTAATAATAGTACATTAATCCATAAGCTACACGGTCTGCTCCCTGCAGACCCCACACTCCAGAACTGGCTCTGAAGCTCTGAGTCTGCTGCATCTGTTTCTAGGAATTTCTGTCTAACAATAGTGGACTTGTTGGAGCCTGCCCTGCCAGCTCCAGCACGGAATGCTGCTCTTCTCCCACCCATCTGTTCCACATTCCCCCTTGGGCACCTGTAAATGGCATTCTGGGGGCACAGGCAGGTGTGTCCTGGTGATGCCCACCCCTGTCCTGCTGACACAGGGCCGGGCTGGGGGCACCTCACCCCCTCTCCCTGTCCCTGCTGGGAACGGGGCTGCGGAGCCAGAGTTTGGTTTGGGCCAAGCCCCAGTTTCAGCAAGAGGAAATGCTGCATTTGGACTTTTCCCCAGGCTGAATTCTTGGCACAAGCAAATCATCTCTTGGGGGAAAAAGGAAAGAAAAAAAAAAAGAGAGAGAGAAAGGAAAAAACTCTTGAAAGAATGTCTCCATCTCTTCTCCAAATCACCCATCCATCTCCCCGTTCGTGTGTCTGGAGATGAAAACTTGAGAGCTATCGAAATGCCAAACCTGATGTTTTGGAGAGCTTGGAACCCATCTCTGAACTGCTCTGATTTTAATTCTGCAAGTCTTAATACTTGATTGACAAATACAGCTAAACAATCCATCATCCATCTTATCTGAAAAATGTAACCTTTTTTTCTGTTTATGGAACATGCACATGTGGAACATGTTTTTCTTTCACTGCCTATTTATTCCAGTTTACTCGAAGCACTTTGAATTTTTTTTCTCTTTGTGCTGATTTGGCTGCCTCTCCCCACCTTCCCACGAACACACCTTTCACCTCTGATTCCTGGAAAACACGGGTGGGGTGTGAAAGCAGGTTTGGGAAAAGAGCTCTTGGAAGTGTCCCAGCTGAAGGGAAAGTCGTGCTCTGTGCCCACATCCCCTGGGACATCAGGGGCTGCACGTGGGGCTGGGCACTCACCAGGCTGGTGCCTCCCTTCCAAACCCTCCTCCAGCCATGGCACAAGGGCAGGAGGAGCTGGGAGCTCACTGGGTGCCCTCGGGAGGGGTTGTGACCTGTTGTATTTACCCCGTGTGGACAGGCTGGGGCTGGGCTGGGACTGGAGTTGTAGGCGCTGCCAAAGCGACAGGAACAGTTATTATGTGCATTTTCTCACCTCTTAAGATAAATGTGAGTCTCGTGTTGTTTCAGGCAGCCTTGGTGGGCTGCCAGCGCTGCAAGAATATCCAACAAAAATTGATGTTGAGAGCTGCTCACCACTGTGGATGTTATCACTGACAGCGCTGGCAATTATTAAATTATAGTTATTGCTCTAATGACGGTAAAAGCAATGTTTGTTAATTGCTGAGGCAAACGAACATCTTCTGCAATTCCACATCTGGGGAGGGGTGGAACAGGCTGGTGGTGCTGAAAGAGCTGAGCTGGGGGGGATCCATTCCAGGCACTTCCCACCCCCTGCAGCCCCCTCTCCATCCCAACCCCACCCAGAACAGCTCCTCTGCTCTCCAGAGAGAGACCCAGCTCTGCTGGCAAATGGCAAACATGGGGATGAATAACAGCTTCAGTGAGTTTGGCAGGAGGGAAATTCCTCCCCGCTCAGCTTCCCAGAACTTCCTTCCCTTCCCATCCCGTCCTGGGGCTCTCCATGAGGGGCCTCCCGAGCCATTTGCTCCCCACCAGGGCAGGGGGAAGGTGGCACCGTGTCCCCCTGGAGCAGGGGAGGGTTTCCTGGTGTGACCCTGGATCACAGAGCTGGGAAGGTCACTGGGGGAACACGCTGGGATCCTTCTCCTCAGCTCTTGTAATGGTATTAGCAGTGACTGTTCCTTACTCAATCATACTCCCAAAGGATTTTCAATAAACTTTTTATGTGCCATAACTGTTACATTAAATAAAGCTGAAAGTATTGAGTAAACTGACTGTAAATCACTTTAGATGCCTTGGAATTGCATTAAGTGTGAGAATTATGGATCTTTTGCTGCTTGCAGAAACAGAGAGACGACAGAGCCAGAAATTTTTATGCTCCCAACCTTCCTGAAGGTTTTTTTAATTATTTTTCTATGCCCATACAACAGGCTTCTCCTCCTGTAAATGGCCTGTTCAGGGACATGTTGGGACCAAGCACCATCCCCGTGCTGCAGGATCCTGTGGTGCTGGTGGATATTTTCCCTTCCTATCAGTCTGGCTGGTTTTCTCAGCCTGGAAATGGTAATTAAATGCTGGGCAAGGGTTGCTGTTAGCAGAGCTGAACAGGCTGTGGGGTTTATTGCATCAGGAGTGATTTTCTGTTGGGAGCCTGACAGCCAATGCTTCATCAATACAAATATATATTTTGATATCAATAAATGCTGAAGAAACATCTTCTGTCTCTCCCCTTTAGGCACCCTGGAGTTACTTAAACGTGTGTTACATTTAATATCCCACAGAGAAACAGGATTTAATAACAGCAGGCTTAGAGTGGGCTTGAAAAGATGAACCAGGGGCTCAAAAATGTGCTTTTCCTCGCTGGGAACTCGTGGTGGGCAAAGTAGGAGCAGGTTTTTGGTTGAGGGCCTGAACCCAAATATCCTGGGCTCTGGCTGTGAACTCTTTGTCACACCCAGGGGGTTGAGATCACAGAGCCGTGGAATCAAGATCCCCAATCCCAGCTGCCAGCCCAGCACTGCTCACACGTGGAGCATCCTGCACACCAACACCCCCACGAGGAGGCAGGGAAAGGCTTCTTTATTATTTTGGTTTTTAACCACTGTGAGAGGCAGATGAACAGGCTCCCACTGCCCTGAGGTGACCCGCTCTTGTCCCTCCCGCAGTCAGAGCTTGGCCTTAAGAACACTCCTGCTGGTTTCTCCAAGGGAACACATCCCTGGGCTGCTGCAGGAGCCTGTTTGCCACAGGTGGTGCTTTTCCACCTGGGATTGTGGGCTGTGCATTTGCCACCAGGCATAAAAACTCACCACCTCCTGCGCCGTGCGACAGCTCCGCAGTGAGCAAAGCCAGGTTGTGTTCCCCCAAAAACACCAAGGTCGGAGCAGAAAGCAGGGAATAAAACAGCAGCTGAGTGTGAAATCGCTCCATGTGAGAAGGCTGGCTGCTCTCAGTGCCAGCTCCCCAGAATTTTGGGGTGCCTTGCAGGTGATCTGCCCCTCTGAGGAGGTTGGTGCACGTGGCACCGGCAACGCCGGGAGCCCTGAGTCAGCTCTCTGAAAACCGTGTGTTTGGCTTAAATAATGAGATGCTGCAGCAGTGGTGATGTGGGGGCCGTGTTTGCTCGAAGCCTTTGGGGATTTTTCAGGCTCTGTTCCGCCGGTTTCTTCCCCGTGACAGTTTTATTTGTGCCTGAGTGCAGTGACGGTGCCCAGGGCCCTCGGGTGAGAGGCTGCAGAGACCTTGCTGTGCCTCCCCGGGCTCTCCCTGCAGCCAAGTGGGCAGCAAGGCTCCTGCCCAGGCTGCTGAGGCTCCCTCACACCGTTCTCCAGCAGGAAAGCCTCTCCCACGTGAGCAGCCTGAGCTGCAAAGTGCCATTTCTTCATGGGGACTGTGGAGGTGTCAGTGCTGCTCCTCGCTTTTGGTGGTGCCTTTGAAGGCTGGAGCATCCAAATGCTGCTCCTCCTGTGATCCCTCACGGCATTTGAGGGGAAGGAAATGAAAGCCCACCCCAGTGGCTCTCCACAGAAGGATTTTGTGGTTTCCATGCTTTAAAAGGGGACAGCCAGTTTTTGCTTTGGTTTATCTGTTTGGTTTCGTGGTGGCAGTGAGTCTCCAGCTGGCTGTGGGCACCGTGAGCTCCTCGCTGGGGGTGAAGTTCATCCCCACAGCAAAGGCAAACACAGGGTTTGGGGATTCCTTGCTGGTTCTGGGGGGCTCAGGGCAGAGCTGTGTGGTGCCCTGATTCTGGAGCTCTGGGGCCTCGGTGGTGTCTGCAAATGTCAGTGGTTGCTGGTTGTGCTTTTGGGGAGGAACAGTCTGACGCCTGGACTCCCACCAGTGGGGCTGAAGAGATGGATTGTGACACAGTGAGGACATTCCTTGGCATTAGGTTGGCTTTGGGGACAACAGAAGGCTTCTGACGAATGGGATACACTTGGCTGGGAGCACCTGTGTCCTCTCCTTTTCGTTACCACTGGATTTGGGTGAGCTCTGTGCAAGCCCTTGTCTCAAACTACCCCCTTGTGTGGGTCAGCGAGGAGTGAGTGGGTTCCTCTGAGATGGGAAGATGTTTGGGAGCTGGTGGGCTTTCTCTGACACCAATTCAATGCCTCTCTGAGCTCCAAAGCTTCAGGAACAATGGCCCAGAAACTAGCAGGGAAATCCCTTTCCCTGCTGGTTTGTATTTTTCTGCAGTAAAACATTTTAAGAAAGGCATTAAATTATGTAAACCACACCAGTGACTGGTCCTTATAGTCCTCAGTGACTTGGAGGCACTAAAGACAATGTGATGCAGCAGGGTAGTAGTTTCCACACTCTGGAATTGTATTATTAAATACCAGGATAAATATTCATTTCAAAGCCACATCATTTGTCAGCTCTTGAGTTATGGCTGCTTTGGTAGCTCAGACACCCTCTCCTTCTGCCAAGTTCCCAAGCTCTTTGTTTGGAATATCTGTAATTTTGTGTGTTTGGACTTAAATAACTTCTGCTGTCACTCCCAGGTTCCTCTTGTGCTAGAACCTGCCAGACCCCTTCTGGGGAGGAACAAGGGCAGAGGCTCTTCCAAATGGGATGAAAGGGGAGGGATGGACTGTGCTTTTGAGAAACACATTGTTCTTTTTCTGGGTTGGTTGGTTTTGGGTTTGTGGTTTGGGTTTTTTGGGTGTTTTTTTTTAGGAACTGTAAAATTGTGCTGAAAATTAATCAACTTTGTTGTCAGCTTTGGTTATGGATCCTGAAAATGTCTCTTTCCCATGAAATCCCAGTGACTTTCTGGAATTTAGCACCCACAGGCCATGTTTACAAATCAGTGTAAGTGGTGACTGGGTGCTAGAGGGCTGTGCAAAACCTCCAAAACATATTATGATCTGATTTGCATTTATAAACCAGTTCATGCTGGGTGCTTCCATCACCTGGGTGCTTTTAAAAATCCCTCTACCAGTCTCTAAGCCTATGGAATGCCGGGGTCCATCCGGACCAGGTTTGCATTCCTGAGTTTGGCACCGCCACTGAAACAAGTTCGTTGCACAAGTGGGTGGAAAAAAAGAGTCCTGAAGGCCTTTTGCACCCTGTCAGTGCTCAGGGCAGGTCTGCAGGAGCCTCTGCCAGACCCTGAGCTGCAGAAATCAGCCCAGCCCAGCAGTGCCCACCGGGAGCTCTGCTGGTTTTTCCAGGGATGTCTCTGCGTGTGGGGCAGGGGCTGGGAGGGCTCCTGGCAGTGCTGGGGCAGAGGGGATTTCCCCGACGCCCTCGGAGGCTGGTGTGGTTTGTGTCACAAGTGGAATGAGTTTGGCATGTCTTAACTCCCAGTCATCAGCTCCTAAACACATGACAGAAAGGTCACGGACACGGGGAGATAACAAGGGACCCTGCGAATTAGGAGCGAGAAATAATAGTGTTTAAGGGCTGTTTGGAGACTTCAGTGTTCAACATCAGACTTGGGGAAAAGTAGAAGTGATATTTCCTTTTGACCTTTTTAGAAACAGCCTGAAAGGCTCCGGGCTGCACAGAGGCTGGGGCTGAGGGCCTGGGGGGCTCCCTGTGCAGAAAGGGCTCTGCTCCAGGGTCTGTCCTCTTGCTGAGGGAGCCCAGAGCCAGCCCGGGCTGGGGGGATGGCAGGCACTGCTGGGTCAGCACTTCCCCAGCCCTGCCGGCCTGGGGGGCAGCAGTGCCAGCCTGGCATTGCCCAGGGAGCAGCAGTGCCAGCCTGGCATTGCCCAGGGAGCAGCAGTGCCAGCCTGGCATTTCCCTGCAGAGGAGCGTTGCTTGGGAACGTTTGGAGCTGATCCCACCATGGAGCTGCCCGGCCAAGGAGCCGACACGAGGGAGGGCAGCGTGGCAGGGCAGGGCTGGGATGCCAGGGCAAAACCCCGAGGGAACCTGGTCTGGAGGAATTTTGCCTTGGGAGAGCTGGAGAAATGCTCCTCTTGCTGAGAACCTGTCTGCAGCGTGGCCCTGGGCAGCCCGAGCAGCTGCACCCTTTGATTTGCTTCTCCACTGCCTGAGATTCCCAGCAGGAATTTGGGGGGCTGATGGAATGATGGGACCCAGGATCGAGGCGAGGGGGTCACGGGCAGGCACGGCAGGGACTCGGGGAGTAGGAAAACGCCTCTCTGTGAGCTGGAGGCTGGGTGAGCCGGGCTGGGTGAGCCAGGCTGGGTGAGCAGGGCTGGGTGAGCAGGGCTGGGTGAGCTGGGCTGGGTGAGCCAGGCTGGGTGAGCAGTGCTGGGTGAGCTGGGCTGGATGAGCTGGGCTGGATGAGCAGGGCTGGGTGAGCAGGGCTGGATGAGCCGGGCTGGGTGAGCCAGGCTGGATGAACCGGGCTGGATGAGCAGGGCTGGGTGAGCAGGGCTGGATGAGCTGGGCTGGATGAGCTGGGCTGGATGAGCAGGGCTGGGTGAGCAGGGCTGGATGAGCCGGGCTGGGTGAGCCAGGCTGGGTGAACCGGGCTGGATGAGCAGGGCTGGGTGAGCTGGGCTCTCTGAGCAGGGCTGGATGAGCCACACTGGCTGAGCCGGGCTGGGTGAGCTGGGCTGGCTGAACTGCGCTGGCAGCTGCCGTGCTCTGCAGCAGAGGTCACTGTGCGGCCGGGAGAGCGCCGGCAGCATCCCTGCGAGAGGGACCGGCTCCGTCCCGCTCCCCCTCATCCCGGCATCGCCCACCCCGCGGCGAACGGGGGCACAATTCCAGCAGGGAAAGCTGGCAAACCGCCAGGGCTGGGCCGAGGGCACAGGGCAGGGCTGGAGCTGCTGCGTTGCCGGAGTTAATCCAAACTTCCCCCAAGTTGCGAAAGTCCCGGTGGGTTTGCCCCTCCCATGTGAAACCCCTCTATTTTTAGGGAATAAGGGTGAGGGGAAGACCTTTTGGGGCCTTAAATCGGTTTGTGTGAAGTGCTGTGGGTGAGCACCACGTGCCCTCACCTGACACAGTGCTGGAGGTGGAAAATGTTCAGTGAGGTGGAGCGAGGTGACCTCCCCCCAGCAGACCTGGAGGAGCTCAGGGTGACCTGCTTCAGTCTCTGCTCGGGGTAAGCAGCATCCTATAGGCACCCAAACCTTCCATTATTAGTTATTATTATTGGTTATTTACCCGTTTATTGGGACAATGCTGGAGAGAGATGGATAATGGGAAGGTTAAGCAGCAAATTGCTGTGCTTCTGCCTGGCCAGAGACCACGGGGCACAGCCTTCCTAACCTGCAGTACCCGTCCTAATGGGCAAGGAAAATTATTTTGCCTTCCACTAAAGGGCAATTTTCTGATCAGCTCTCATTTTCTCAGCAGAGAAGAGAGAACAAAAGGAGAGAAATATATATTTATATATGTATGGGGGAAAAAAAAAAAAAGAAGAAAGGGAGGAAGGAAGAAAGAAACACTTATGCTTTAATGGAAGCTCATTTTTGTAAAGTACCCTCGTGGCCCCTGTGGGCCCGTGGAATTAAGCGCTGTCATTCAGAGCTGAAAGCAGAGCCATCCAGTTTGCAGACACCTGTCATAATTAAACTAATGGCTCTGAAAATGTGCCTTGATATTAAATCTATCTTCCACCGAGGAGCAGGGCTGATTAAAACCGCTGTTTGACAGTTAATGATGAACCTCTCGCTTGCTGAGCTCCGTAACTGGAACAGACCGGTTCGGCCCCCCCTCCCCTCATCGAGCCCTTTCCCGTATCCCCCCCTTCCCATCCTGAACCACAGGGCTTCTCCCCATCAGCAGTGGGAGGTGGGGAGCCCTGAGGCTCCAGGGGAGTTGCTGGGATGGTCCCACAGTGCTGGGCTGTGCCTGGGCTGTGCAGCCAGGGCTGGGAGCGGGGGCATCCCACCAGTGCTGGCTGAGCCAGGGGCTGACTCACTGTGGTGCTGAGGAGCTGCTGCGAGGGGGGAGATGCTGAGTCACACTTTTTTTGCCCAGGAAATGTGCCCTCTCTGAGCCTGTGTGTCTGGGGGAGCTCAGGGAGCTCCTTTGCAGGGCTGGTGCTGGGTAGCTGGCACCAAACCACGAATCTTTCTTGTTCCAGTCACCGGCTCCTGGTTCTTCCCCTGAGAGTGTTGGAACCAACTTCCTCTGACATCACAGCTTGTTGCCAGGGCAATGGGTTTGCTGTTCCAAAAGCAGGATTATTATTAAAGGGAGAAAGAAGAGTCCTTAAGGAACAAAATCAGCGTTCCCTTGAAAATATGTCCAGTAGCTAATTGGGTCTTCCCAAACCAGACTGGCCCAGCCTCTGAAACCCACCATGCCAGTGCCTCTCTTTTTCTTTTCCACCTGCTGCTGACCCCATCAAGGACAAAAAGGAGGCAAACCATGAGGATGGAAGTCCCCCCTGCCCCACAGGTGGTTGGTTTTGAGGCTCAGTGATCAGAGCATGGGATGCCCAGATAGGCACAGTAACCCTCCAGTGAACATGGAGCTAATCAGGCACTGCCCCGGTAATTAGTGTGGCACAACCTCTGTGAAGTTCAGATAAGCATCAGCAGTTGCAAGTAGCATTTATTATTATTGTTTCCTGGGTCTCTCAGTCTCTGGATGCCTCAGTTCCCCAGGTCTACAGTGGAGATGATAAATCTTCCTTGTCTGCTCTGCTTGAATTGCTGATGGGCCCGTGGGGTTCCCTCTGAGGGCCCCTGCATTTGGGGCACTGTCACTCCACAGGTAACAAATATTCAGGAGTGAGGATGCTGCTGCAGTGGGGAGGGGTCCTTTGATCAGTCTACAGATCAAAATCCAGATCAAAAGCCCCCCTTGCTGGATGTGGCTGGTGCCAGGGGCCGCCCTCACCCAGCCTGTCATTAGCCTCCTCACCCAGCCCCGATGCCATCCGCTGCCGCAGCAGCAATTACCAGGAGATTAGGCAGCATTAAGCACTCTTTAATTTGACACATTGCAATGATCTCCATTCAGCCTTTCTGCTCGAATAACTCTCCATAAATATTTTGTGAGGCTACCAAAATAAACAGAGGCTGGGCTGTTTGCACAGCTGAGGTCTCGGAGGCCCTTGGAGAGCCCGGGGAGCAGAGCTGAGGGTGGCACCGGGGGCAGGGATGGGAGCTGAGTGGTCAGTTGGGTGTGCAAGAGTGCCAGGGAGTAGGAAAATACCTTTGCAAGGCAAAAGTAAAAATAATAACCGTAATATATGCCTTGCACCGATGGCAATTTAATAGGAAACATTTTTTAAACAACAACCCAATAAAGAGAGATGGGTATTTATGCAAGAAGTGGCTGCATTAGAAGAAATAATAATTACAGTGGAGTTGTGTTCTCACTTTTTTCTTTTTTTTTTGTGTGTGTGTGTGTGCTATTAGCCTAGACATTATTCATTAAGTAATGCAATGGAAAACCACTGTTAATACAGCAATAAATCCCACAAGGCCCCATTGCTTCTGAGATAGGATCATTTGGTAATTACAGTGCATTAGAAGTTCAATATTCTTTCATGTTTGGTTTTAGTTGGGGTTTTTTTTTTTCCCCCTCTCCTGGATGAGGGTTGGGCTGTGCTGGGAGGATTCCTGCAAACACCTCTCACAGCCCACGGGGTGTCCCTCACGGGGTCTGGGTGTCCCTCACTGGGGTCTGGGTGTCCCTCACGGGGGTCTGTGTGTCCCTCACTGGGGTCTGGGTGTCCCTCACTGGGGTCTGGGTGTCCCTCACGGGGGTCTGGGTGTCCCTCACTGGGGTCTGGGTGTCCCCACGTGGGTCTGGGTGTCCCTCACAGGGATGATCTGGGTGTCCCCATGTGGGTCTGGGTGTCCCTCACAGGGATCTGGGTGTCCCCACATGGGTCTGGGTGTCCCTCATGGGGGTCTGCACCTCCTGGCACAGGGAGCCTTTTCCTGGGCCCTCGAGCTTTCGTCCTGCACCGTGGGCAGTGTCTCCTTTCCTGGGTTAGTGATGGGGGAGTGAGAGTTGCAGAGAGATGGCTTGGGCAGAGCATGGGTGATCCAGGGGTATTGCACAGGTACCAATGACTTGGTGGGTCATTGATGAGATGTTGGCAAAACAATGGCTCCTCTCAGAGGCCCATGGACACAGCCAGGAAGGGTTTGCCCATCTCTGCCAACCCCAGCGTGAAGCCCCAGCTCATCTGAGCACCAGGGCCTGGGGAGCAGCCATGTGAGGGGTGTGTGATGTGGAGACTCCCCTTCCTGGGTCAGGCAGCTGTGAACAACAGGGAGATCCATTGGCTGCCTTCCCAGCTCTGCACCTTCCCCCCTGCTCGGGAGGCTCCTCTGCAGTGCCAATCTCAGCTCCTGGAGCAGCCCCTGCCAGCTCGTGGCCACAGCCCCGGCTCTCCTGGGCAGGCAGAGCTGTCAATGGCCCTGTCAGTGAGATCCCAGGGACTATTGATGGGCACAGGCATTTGGGGGTCACCGGTCGATGGGAACTCTCGTCAGGAGATGTAGGAAATGAGCGCTTTCAAATACAGGCAGGAAAGCCAGACCCCCCCAGGGGGGAACGAGACAACTCAATTTTCCCCATCCTCTTGCTCTGTCAGTTTGGCCGGGTCTGGGGAAGGTGGTGGCTGCAGGAGCGAGGCAGGGAGGAGGAGAGGAAGGACACATCCCAAGTGTTTGGCTGCAAACGTGTCAGGGCTGGGAAGCAGCCGGGCACAGGCAGCGTCAGGATGGGCACTGGGGAAGGGCAGGGGGGCAAGTTGGCTCGGTGTGAGGGGCTCTGCCCAGTGCCCAGCGGGGTGTGAGGCTGGATCTGTGCAGGATGAAGCTCCCACAGAGCCTGTGTGGGTGCAGCCTGTGCTGAGGCCGAGCAGAGCAGCCTGTGAGTTTTTGCTGCAGTGCCACTGGATTGCACATGCAGCAAAATCCCCTTTTCCCTACACCTTCCCCCGGCGTTATTCTTCATCTCATGGTCTTGTTCCCCCTTCCCAGAAGGTTTCCCAGCTCCACACACCTCGCTGACTTGCTTAATTGTGAGACCTTTTCTGGGTTTGGGGGCTTGTTTTTTTTCCTGTTCTCAATTGCTCAGGGCCAGTGCTCGAAATTAAACTTGTCTCTCGAAGTGATGCAAATCAGATAAGAGGAAGCAAATGAGCCCCGTGTGTTCATCTGCAGAATCCTGCTCTGCTGAAAGTCCTCCTGTTCCCTTCTGATCTTAGACAGATGTAAATCAAGAGGAACTTATTTTAAACCAATGTCAGCAGGAAAAAGCTCAGCAGAAATAACAGAACCACCAGGCCTCGAGTGTTTATCGCTCTTTGAGGTAAAGATAAACTTTTAGCCCAGTTGAGATTCCTCCAGCGTTGTGCAGGAACTGTGTCACTGGGAGCTGCACTAGAAAGGGAATCTGGGGGGAAAGAGCCTCAGATTATGGAGCAAAAATAAAAAGCTGGAGCAGGAATGAGGGGGTGGAATGAGATGATTTTTAAGGTCCCTTCCAACCCAGACCCTTCCATGAGTCTGTGATTCCCCCACTCTGCCCGCGGGTCGATCCAGCAGAGGGGTGTTTGGGACACGATCACTTAGGGACACTCCTGGCACAACTGTGGTCGTGGCAGTGCTCCCACAGCACAAGTGGCACCAGCACAAAGGAGAATGAGAAAGGGAGATGGGAAAAAAAAAAATCACAAGTAAATAAAAAGAAGCCCATTTGCAAATATTGTAAGGAATGCGTGTTCTCATACGTGCCGCTATTAAGTCCGTTCGTATCATATCAGCAAACATCATGTCAGCTGGGAGAGGTTCCTGCTTATTTCTTTTTCCCTGTGAAATGTTTTTCAATGCCTGAGTGAATCAAAATGAATGTAAATGAGGTTTATTAAGTCAGCCCCACACGGCGCTGTATTGTCAGCGTTTGTAGGCTGTGACAGGTTAGTTATTGCGGCTCGAAGGGAATGTCAGCGGCACAGCAGTCTGCAGAGGGAACTTTTTAAGAGAATAATAATAATAATAACAACAACAACGTCTCAGGACTGTCTGTGATTTCCCGAGCAGCCCTTCTGCAGGATGGTGTGTGTCTGGAGGGCATTGCTGGGCTGACTCTGAGCCTGGAGAGCTTCGTGCTCCGAGTGCTGTCCTGGGTCTGCTGGGGCCTGATTTGGGCTCCAGAGTTATTTCCTCTCCTCTCTTGATCCCCTACACCACCAGTCACCATGACATCTGGAAAATATCCGTCTGTAAATGCAACCCCATTGAGCTGTCTCAGTCTTGCTGGTCTTCACTGAGCCAGGCTCATTATTTTTAGTAAATTACTTGGGCCTTGGCTATGCTACAAAAAACAACTAGTAGGGGTAGTGTTAATGTGGTTATTTATTTAGATTTAAAATAACAGAGACACCCATCCAGGGTTCTAGGTGCTAATTGTACCATAAATTCCAATTTATTACAAACTCAGCTCCATTAATATCCTCATTTCCTTAGGCACTCAGCCAGCCACCACTCCCCTGTCATCTCCATCCCCTCTCCAGCCTTCTGAACCCTCTCTCCAGCCTTTGTGGCACATTTGACAGGCCACTAAATCCAGGTGATTTCAGACCAGGTGGGAAATGGACTTCAGGAGCACAGAGGTGTTGTAGGGAATGCCCAGGGATCTGCTCCTGGGATCCCACCAGTGGGACCTTTCTGGTCACAGTGGCATTGGCAGTGGTGACACATTCCCTGGGGTCCTTTGGGGGGATCTGGGATCTCTGGGTTGTCTGTTGCTCTTATCTCATGATCTCCCCATATCATGGGTGAAGGACTTCAGTGCTCCTGACTTCTAAAAACCCTTCTCTAGAAACATGCCCTTCTTTGCACCTGAAGTTTGCAGCAGTCAGAGGTGCTTTGGGCTAAACTGTTCCTTGTGCTGTTCCCCTTCTCTTCCAGTTTATTCTGCAGGAAGATCCTCTCCCCTGGGTCAGCAGGGAGGGTGGGATGTTTTAGCTGGCTTTTAAAGCGTGTAGGTGCACCCTTGAGTCTCTGTGGCTGTGTGCAGCCACACTCATTCTTTATCTGCTCTACTGACTGAAAAACAGCGGTGAAAACCCAGACAGGTTTGTTCCCAAAGCCAGCAGACAGGATCCAACCACCTCCTATCAGAGTTTCTGGCCTAAAATTGATCCAGCAAAGCACCCACAACACGTGAGACCCTTTGGCCAGTTCAGAGCAGACCAGAAACATGCTGAGGGTGTCACACACTTCTGGTGTGTCCCCAGGGGACCCATCAGTGCAGGTGCCCCACGCTGTCTGTGGAGAAGGGAGCTGAGGAGCTGAGCCTGACAGGAACCCTGCGTGGGTTTTTGCATATTTATCCCCCCTTTAAATCATTTCCAAACCACTAAACCATTTCACAAGGACGAAGGAAAACATCAATTGCAATTACGGCGAAAAACCCTTTCAAGGCAGAGCTGAGCAGACAGAAAATGCAGTGATCCATTTGTAGTTTTTCACCAGGTGCTTTGTAATATTATGGCCTGTTTCCTCCTCACCCATCATCTCCTCCCCCATCCCAATGTGTCTCTCAGATCTTGGTTCTCCCTGACAGAAGGAGAGTGAAACCTTTGGACACACAGTGGTGGTTGTGCCATCAGTTAAACCAGAACTGAAAAGAGATTTTCCTCTCTGGAAAATTCATGGTTTGCACACAGATGTTCATCTGCCTCTCTGTCCCGTGTCACTCAGAAAGAAAAATCCAAAATGCTTCTTTTTTTCACCCCTATATTAAAATGGACAGCAGCTTCTATAAAATATATAATGAAATCAATAATTTAGCAGGGCCTAAAAATTGGATGGAAGGATTTAACATACCCTAAGTGAGGGAAAATGACTCAAAGTAGAAACTTCTAACATACCTATGTGAAGTATTTTATTGCTATGCAAGATTAAATGAAAAACTTGGATGATTCCCCTTCCAGCTCTCCTAAAAAGACTGAATATATCCAAAACAACCAACCACCAGTGCCATTCAGGTTTTGCCGCTTAATGGACACTTTTGAATGGTCTGTGCTTGCAGCATCTCCCCGAGATACAGGGCAGGGGCAGCTGGAAGTGCTGGATTTGGGAGATGGGTGTTTGTAGCCTTGTCTGGGGCAAAGGTTTGTCCCAGGCTTCTGGGGAAGGACAGGGAAGGTGGATGGAATTTGGGCTGGACCCAGCGCTGGCACAGGGGGCCAGCACGTGCTGCAGGCATCCACCACGGGCTGCAGCCCTGCTGGAGCAAATCAAATTAGCTCCTAATTGGCTAATTGGAGAAGGCTTCTGTAAAGCAGCGAGGAGCAAATTAAGCAGGGATGAGAGAAGTGCCCATTTGTGAGCGGGGCTGTGATTGCTCTCTCCCAGGGCTGCCCATCACTCACGGGGAGGGCACTGCCGGTGCCTGGGGCTCATCCCACACCTCTGGGGGACACTGAGCTGGGCCTGGCAATAGCCCACAGGGGTGCAGGGGTGGCCAAGGGGTCCTGGGCATGCTGGAAAATCTCTTTGCTTCAATGTGGAGCTGGAACATGGTGATTCCCCTGGGGACAGGCTGGCTGGCACGAGGTCACATATCCTCCCATGTGTACGTGTGGACACAGCTGGGAATTTTGGGAGCCCTTGTATGAATGAGACTGAAAATGTGCAGGGGTTCTTGTTTGGGAGCACTTGTGCCCTCCTGGGCTGTGTGGGGCTGTGTCCTGCTCTCTCACAGCCAGGTGACCCCAGTGGGACCTCCCTGCCTCGCCCACCGCCGTCTCCCCGTGTGCTCGCGCTCAGGAGCATCCCCAGATGGAGCTCAAGTCAGTCAGTGCCTCCTAAAACATGAAGGATTCCTGTTCATCTTCTTGTCAAAAGCAGAGTGGGGAGGAAAAGCCTCCCAGCAGTAAATATGGGACTGTTCCCTGGAAGGAAGCACATCCCTGCCCCGTGGGAGCAGCACCTCCCCGGCTGTGGGCACGGCTGGCAGAGCAGCTGCAGGTGTGAGGGCAAAGGTGGGTTTGGATTTTCCACCCTCATGCATTTGCCTTTAAATTCCAGCCAGATGCCACATTAACTTGCGTGACTTCTTGTCTGTAACAGCACATAATGCAGCACGAATGATGTAACTCACTGTGATGCCAAAATTTATAGGAGAAGACACCGCTTGCCGAGGTCAGGCTGGTATCTGATTTAAGCTGGCAGCGGGAGCAGCAGCGTTTCTGCAAACCTACACCAGGGCTCTCCAGCAAATCACATTACTCTGAAAGACTTTGGCGGGCCCCTAATCCAGACAGCTCTTCAAATCCAGGGACATCAATTAGGCTGGAGTGCATCAAACCCACACAGGGCGCTTCGGGAGCCGGCTCAGACAAACTCCAAAAGCGCTTCCAATGAGAGATATTTTTTTTTTTGGGTGGCTTCTTTTTATTTTTTTTTCTTTTAAATGAGCAGAAGGATTCTAGATAAACTCGATAAGGGCTGGAATCAAAACAGGATCCTAGAGCCAAAACTGGAGTGACAGCTATTCCGGGTAGTGAAAACGCTGACAGATTCTGAGCAGACAGGAAGGAACGCGCTCAAACACGCAGGGCCGTCACCCTCCACTCCCACAGACAGGTCCCACCCGGGGACCAGTGCCAGGCACTGGGAAATAGAGCCCAGAGACCAGTCCTGGAGGGTCCACGGAGCTCAGCATCCCCCCAGAGCACTGAGCTGCAGGGCTGGGCCAGGATGGGATTCGCTGCTGCAAATTGAGTCAGTCCAAGTTCTGCACCAGACTGTTTCTTCTGGTGCAGAATCACTCCTGAGATGATACGGGGAAAGAGTCAAGCCAAAAAAGAGTCTAGTTTAGGAGGAAAAGATCAAAAAGCCCCTAAGCAGAGAGAAATAGTTCTTGACCGGCCTAAAGGGAAACTGAGGCACTGGAAGAGCCACGTGCTCAAAGCTGGGTATGGTCTGGCTGTGCTGATTTTGTTCCATTTATTCAGTGTATTGTTATTACCTGTGGTTTTCCTGGGAGCTGAACACTTTAAAAATCAGGTTTGCAAGGTAAATCAAGGCCAGGCTGGACAGGGCTTGGAGCAACCTGGTCTAGTGGAAGGTGTCCTTGCCCACGGCACATGGGTGGAATGGGATGAGCTTTAAAAACTCAACTTAGCTTCTCAACTCAAACCATTTTGTGATTTTTATGATTCCACTCGCCCAGGGCGAGTAGCAATTCAGGATTGCAGCAGATCCTGGAATTTCAGCTCCTCTAGATTTCCAAGGCCTTGTGTAGTGCCTCTAGACTGGCTCTTGGTGCTGTGGTCTGAGCTCCAGTGGGTCTCTGGGACCAGCAGCGGAGGCTCTTGTTCTGCCGCACCTGAAGCCCCATTTGCAAAACAACACCTTCAAACATAAACAAGTGCTGATTTTTAAGCAGGTGAGGTTGAGGCCTCACCAAAGAGTTTAAAACAATGATTTTCAGCGCCAGCGAGGTTGGTCATGAAATAAAGTCTCCGGTGGCAGCACCAATAATGCAGAGGGTGATAAAACCCGCCGGTGCCGCCGGAGCCCCGCGGTCAACCCGCGCCCCGCCGGGGGGGCAGGAAGGACTGAGGAGCCCCGTGAAGGTTTTCCAATCACTCCAGCCACCGCCTCTAATTCTTTTCTTCGAGTGTGAAATCACTCTCCCCCTGATCCCGGCCGTGGTCAGAGCTGGGTACGGGCCCATCACTCACGGCGGTGATTTGGTTCAGCAGGTGTTGGCCGGGCAATCGCTCATTTCGGGCTAATCTGCTGGCGGCTGTCAGGGGTTATGGAGTATTTATTGAGTTTGTGTCAGGTCCGGATGACCAATAGCCGGCAGCCGCTGGATGCCCATTGACACTGATGATATTGCTGAATTAAAGCAGGTGATGTATACAGGACTTGCTTAGAGCCAGTAATGAAGCCGGGAACCATCTGAAACGCAGCGCGGGGGCCCCGGCGCTCGGGGCTCTGCTCCCTGCCTTTTAAATAAAAAATTATTATTATTTTCTTTTAGCGCCAAAGGAGAGGCCATGAATCGAACTTCCCCTGAAATATTTAGAGAGAAAAATGGAGTAACCCAATGGAAATGAAAATCATCTTTATATTCCGCAGATTTACTGCCTGCTAGTTGGGCAGTGACTGAGGAATTTCTCAGCTGCTTTTTAGAAAAGGTGTCACGGGGGAAAGAGAAGCAAGGGAGGATGATGAACTGGTTATTGATTCCGCTTCAAGGATCCTTTAAAAGGTTTTGCTGAGCACCTTCAAGTCTCATTGACTTGGGGCTCAACACGGGACAGGGTCTGGATGTGTCTGGGTCTGTGTCTGTGTCTGGGCTGTTCTGTCGTGGGTGATGCTTGAGGAGTTACACTCTGGACACTGCATCTCCCTGTGCCTGTGAATCCAGGTGGCCTGTGGGAAAGAGAAGGGCACCAAGTGCTCCCTGTGCTCCCAGCTCACCCTTGGTGTGGGTGGGAGGGGAAAGTCAATCACCAAAGGCTGGAATGGGCCATCCAAGACAACTTGGCTTCCAGCTGGAGCTGGAGGAGGGAGCCAGGGCTGTGGTTTGGCAGTTGCTGACAGGGTGGAGGATCAGGGGGCAGGAATAAGGTTTGGGATGGCCCCAAGATCCCCACCAGACTAGCAGAGCCCACTGCAGGTCTGGAGGATGTCCCATCCCAGCCATGGAGGCTGAACACCTCTGTCAGGCTCCCCTCCTGCCCTGGGGACAGAGACAGGCTCTGGCTTGGTGATTAGACCTTGTTGCTACTGAATTATTCTGCACAGAGCATCAGAGTTAATTTGGGGGACAATCAGCTTGTCTGAGGCTGTCAGTGCTGCTGGCTGAGACCCGCCGTGCTGGAGCAGGAGCAATCAGAGCTGTGACCTTGGCAAGGGCTGGGGTTAGATTACAGGCATGATTAAATGCCAGGGAGAAGGCTCTGAAGCTGCTATCTGAATACCTGTTTACATGTAGGATAATAGATGGGCACCCGCTGCCCGCGAGGCTGTAATTCACTCCGGGGATTCTGGGACTGGGATGACACCATAAACCACGGAGCAGAGTGCAGGAGCCTGCACAGGCCCTGCAGTGATTTACAGCCAGGGCTCGCTCCCTGGCCATCTCATCTGTTGGCTTTTATTGCAGACGCTGCACAGAGAAATTATTATTGTAAAAATTTGTTTAAAGGGGCTCTGTAAACTCGCTTTGATCCGACAATTTCACCTGAAAGTCCCCCTGTTTCTGTGGCGGGAGGAGAGGGTGGTTGGCACCTAAATCATCAGTGGGCACAGACACATCCGAGCCGGTGGTGTAATCGTGGGAGGGAGCTGTCACTTGGGACTGCACCTCGGGGTGTGTACCCCAGGGTGGAGAGAAGCAGGGGCAGAGCTGAGTAACCCCAGTGTGGGTGTCCTGTGTCCCTGCAGAGCCCCCCGGGCACGTGGGCACTCTGTTAGGCTCAGTCTGGGCTCGTGTTGTGCCCGTGCCTTCCCGCACACCTTGCCAGGCTGGGCTCTCCCATCAGCATCCAACCCTCCCAGGCAGGCTCTGGACCCCCCAAAACCCTCCTGCCCCTCCCAGGTGGGATGGTGGTGCTGGTACCCCGCTGCCAAGTGGGGTCTAAGTGAGCAGATTGGCAGCAGGGGAGGTTTGGCAGGGCCAGGGAGGATCCAGGCGGAGGCTGAGCTGTGGAACAGGTCACCTCATTTTTCCTCTGTCGAAAGAATAGGTGCTAATGACTTCTCTGAGCTTCTGCTCCTCTTGATGAATAATCTTTCTGCAATCTTTTCTGAAAAGCCTGGTTTAGGACTGGGGCTGAAAGCTCAATTTGATTACAAGAGTCAGGTGCAAATTAGGAGCCATTTGGCACTTAGATTTTTGTAGCAGGGCCCTGGATGAAAATATTTCAACTGCTATTTGCTCTTCTTTAGTGTCTTTCATCAAAGGACTGCCAGGAGCTCTCCAAGCCCAGGCTCCTGAGCTCAGCCAGGCTGCCTGGGTGGGCACAGGGACCTCAGTTCAGTCTCTCTGTGCTCAGACTCACTCTGTGACCTTGGCCGGCTGCTCCACCTCAGCTCGGTGGAAAACAGCAGATAATAGTCCTCTATTTCCTGCAGTGCAATGTGAGAATAAATCAAGTGAAAACGGTGGCTGTTGGGAGAGGTCTGGGAGCCAATGCCCTCCCGAGGTTTGTCTCTAGACCTCCTCTCCTTACACATCTCCTCCCCTCCATGCTGCTCCTTGGCATCCACCTTCCCTCTGGAGGTGTATTGTGCTTTTGTCAAAGTCCTGACAACCTCAAACTGCTTTTTGGGCAGGCTGCCTCGGACCCTGTGGCAGATAATCAGGTGTTTTATACAAATGGTCAGTGCCTGCCTCCCACCTTCCAGTTTGCCATTCCAGTTTGTCACGAGATTGGCACCCAGAGCTGCAGATCCTGATCCCCTCAATGTGTTCCCCTGGCTGAAAACCAGGGGGGGGACTCCTTGGCTTGTGACTAATTGTCCAAAGCCATCTCACACAGGGATAATCTATAAATGCTCCATCTATCCATGTCTGCGTGGCAAGCAAGGAAAAAAGCGGTTTAGAGAGATCAATCATCTAAAATCATCACGAAAGGCATTGGCACCCAGGTCCCTGCCCCTCCTCGGCTGAGAAAATGATGGTGCTGAGAGATTAAGGCTTGAGAAGAGCTTTTCTGTGTCTCCATAGCTTTTTGATCCTAAGATAGATTACCCAGAGAGCACTAACTGCTCCCTGCTTGTGCTAAACAAAGATAATAGCTTTGGAGTCACCTCCACCTAATGATGCAGCCACCAAATAAATTATCCTTTCTGCCTGCCCAGCACTGGAGCAGGGAAGGGGCTTTGGGCACCCTGATGGCTGGGAGGGGTAGGGGGAGGCTGTGGCTTGTGCCCTGTCCTCTTGGGACTGCCTCAAAAAAAAGAATCAAGTCCTTAAACAGCCGAAAAAACATTAAATGCTCCATATACTCTCTATAAACAAGCAGTTAGAGAAATCCAGGCTGGAAAACACTTGGTGGAATAAGGTCAAGCTTCTCATATGAATCAAATTAGTGGCCGCTCAACTAACACCACAGAACATTAGGCTGAGGGGGCCGGGGAAATGCTGCATTTTCAAGGTTATGCTTTTGTTTCCTGCCGGAGCTGCTCCCTGCCAGGGGACCTTGGCCACGCCGAGTCACTTTGAGGGGGATGTTTGCTGTCCCCTCTCCAGCACCTGCTCCAGAGGTGACAGAGAGAATCCCAACAAGCTGTGGGAAAAGGGAGGTCGTGTTACAGAGCAGTGTCAGCTCCCTCAGGTACCTTCCTGTTCCCCAGTGTGGGATCCATCCTTGGAAGTAGCAAGGAGATAGTGCAGGAGACTTAACCCCTGAAGGAAATCACAGACAGGAGCTGCAGGAGGAAATTCCCTGGAGTGGCTCCCATCGTCCTGGGAGCAGAGTGGGGCAGGGGAAGCTGCAGGATGGGGCTGGGGGAGCCCAGGCCAACACACCCGAGGGACTGTCTGGGGCTTGGGGGCAGCCTGGGCTACCAGCAAGGATTGGGCTGTGGGGTGCCAGGCATGGGGACATCTGCTCCCTGTGACAGCCCTTGGAAGCTGGTCTGTGTCTCACACACCTCCCCACCCTTGCCGTGCTCTGGGAAGGAGTGGGAAGCAGGGATCAGGGATCTGTGCAGCCCTGCCCTGGGGTTGTGTTCTGGAGGTCTCAGCCGGCGGTTACACACAGCCAAGGTGTCTCACTGTCATCCTTCCCAGCCTGGTTTTGGGCAGGAGAGCAAGAAAGGAGATGGAGCATTGCTCTGGATGCAGGGAGAGTTCCCGAGGCTGAAGCGTTCAATTTTACTCCACTGAGCATCCAGTATAATCCATTGAAAGGGCACTGTCCTTCAGGCCTTTCAGCTGGGCTGACAGCTGCCCACTGATTAATTGACAGGTTAAAAAGATTGATTCCACATGTCAGAGCTGTAACCCTGCCAGAACAATGCTGCTGTCAATTGGGCTGTAAAACAGACGCTTACATTAACGGCCCTGACAGCAGCAGCACACCAACACATGCACCTGCCTTTATGGAGAGCCTAAACACGCAGCCGGGCGCAGATTAATCATCCTGAAAGCAGAGTTGGAGGATCAAATAAATGTTTCTGCAGTGGAGAAGTGGTGCAGCGCTGCCTTGGCACTGAGTGCCGCTGCAGATGGTGCCCGGCGGGCGGGCGCGGGGGGCACGGGGCCCTCGGGTGGGGGGGCCTGCTCTCGCCTCCAGGGCTTGAGTTATTGTCCTGGCCACGTGTCCTCCCGCCCTCGACCTGCTCAAAGGCTCTCACGGGCACTGCAGAAGTGCCTGCAGTGCACAGGAGTGTCCAGCAGCCCTTGGCGTCCCAGCGGGTGTGGCCCCTCTGCCCCCTCTCACCATTTGGGCACAGGTACCCCAAAAGTCTCCCAGGGCTGACACGGGTCCAGGCAGGGTGGGACGTGCTCCAGGGATCAGTGTGGGCGTGAGGCAGCAAATCACTTCTTCCTTCCTCTCTCAACGACTTTCCTTATCAGCAGAATGTGGCTCATTAATATCTCTCTTGCCGGGGCTCTTTCAGAGCTCCTGGGCTGGAGCCACACTCCAGCAACCTGAAAGACTATTTACTTTTTTGCTGTCCTTTGAAGCTGGGCAAATTGCAGGGTGAGGGATGCTCACACCAGCTCGGGGGTCCAAACTGGGGCTGGGCAAAGGCTGGGGCTGGTGGTTTTCCAGGACCCCAGCCCGGAGCATCTCGGGATGGAAAGTGCTGACACCGGCCCCAAGCTCCCCACCCAGCGTGCTGAGGAATGAAAAAACCCTCTGCAATCTGGAGAGATAAGGAGAGGTTGAGTCACGAGTGAGCTGGGCTCTGCCAGAAGATGTTTCAAAGCTTTTATGGTGAGATTCAATACAGATATACAGAGATCAATTATCTTAAAAGCAGCAAGGAGGTTCAGCAAATATTTCCAGCTTTAAACAGGTTTATTTCCATCTGCACTTATCTGTGCTATTTAAACTCCATTGCTTGCAGTTAATCTTTTGTAATGCAGCATAAGAGGGCTTATTTACTTTCTAATGACATCAATTGGCCATAAATATTAGACATCTAAGGTTCGCTGGAGCTGTAGGGACAGTTTTCCATTCCTACTTGACATTTGACTATTTGCAGTGCTTCCTTTCTGTTTGTTCTTGTGTGACTCACTTATCGGCTGTCATAGGCCCGTGTTCGATTTATTTAAATTGAATGAATAAGTACATTAGGCAAAGCTGTCAGGAGAGGAGAGAATGGGAACTCACGGGGATGAGTGATAAGTCAACAAGCTGCAAGGGAGATTCTTAGCAGAGCTGCACAAATCAAAGTGCTAAATAGGAGGAACAAAGGCAGGGGGGTGACAGGATTCCGGGATGAGTGAGAGTGCAGATCTCAGGGCAAACAGGACCGAGGTGTGGGACATGGTGAGACATCTGCCATGCACGGCCCAGCCCCGGGGCAGGCACTGCCAGCAGCCAGAGCCTGGAGCATCCCAACAATACTAATAGTTGTAAGAGTTATTATAGGATCAAAGACTCCAGACTATTATCTGCTCCAAGGTGGGAGTTGTGCAAACACACAGATAGCTCTGTACTCGGGAAGATGGTTTTTCTTTTTAATTTTCTTCATTGCTTGGCGCTTAGCTGGACTAATTAATTGTGGAAAGCTCATATCACAGCCCTGCTGGAACTGTTTGCCTTGAATGTATTGGTGATGATCCAAGATGGGAGGGGGGGAAGATACCTCGAGTCATTTTGTCGTTTTTAGATTATGGCAGTGACTTGCTTGGTGTGAGAGGGATGAAGTTTGAAGTCACTGAAAAAGGTGGTTCCCTTTTTCAGGGAACCTTTGGACAGGGAGGTCGCTGGTACTGCAGGAAACTTGGGAAAGGAAACTTGGAGGGACATTGCCCCACTCCTGGTCTTGCTTCAGTGTTCCTGTCCTCTGACAACACGCTTTTGTGTTTCACTCCTAACCTTTGAACCCCCCAAAAACCTTAATTGGCTGCACACAGTAAATCAGAGCTGACAGTAGTTGAATAGCAGCTGATTAAAATCATTTGTTTTCAAACTCAGCCAGCTGCACACTCTTGCCTACACGACTTTTGTGGCATTCCCTGCATTGCTCTCCCTCTCCCTTCCTTTCTTTTAAAGGAGTTGCATCACATTTTTCTAATTCTTTGAAAATAAGATCCTCTTCCCGTCCCCACACACCACCAGTCTGCACTTTACAAGCCCAGCCTTGTTTATCTCCAGGGCCACTCGTGAGATTCCCACTCTGTTCACAGCACACAGGCCACATCTGGTTTGGGTTTGTTTGTGTTCTGTTTGGTTGGGGTTTTTCCCCCCAAAAAATGAGGAGAGGGAGAGAAAAGCATTTAAACGTAATTCCGCATTGCCTGCCTGCTCCTTGCACCCCTGTCCAAACCTGGGCATGAAATAGTTGGAGAATGGTTTAAAAATGGTGTAAGGAAGCAATGGCCAGCGGTGAGCAGATGGGTAGGAAAGGACTGGGATGCTTTACCCGAGAGTCTGGAGGAGGTGGGAATCCTTGGATGGATGCTGTGCATCCTGGAGGGATGCAGGGACAGCATCAGGGTACCAGGATGCACAGAGGAGGAACAGCTCAGGGCCTGACCTGGGGAGGCAAAGGGTCACCTGAGTGACATCAGGGGGACACCTCTGTTTGCCAGCAGAGCCCTGGGGGAAGGGGTGGTGGGTCCTGCCCAGCGTGGGTGGATGGGGTGGCTGCAATGTGCTCTCCTCCTGCACTCGGCCACGAGCCATCCCTGAAAAATGTGTCCTGGCTGCGAGTGCCATTCCCCAATCTCAGGCATCTGCAGCCATATGCATCAAATTAAATCCAAACGCCGAGTATAAATCTCCCTGCCATTCCTGGGGAAGGTTTCGCATGACAACCACATTCCTGTGACACTTTCCATCTTCTGTTTTACCACACGGACCAACAGCTGTTTCCAAAACAAACCCCGAGCCATGAACAGGCAAAATCTGGGCTGTTTGGACAAACTTGGTGCTGTTGGTGTGCGAGTGGACCGAGGGCCTGGGGGGCACAGGAGGGGCTCTCACAGACCTGGGGCCTCGCTCAGCCCCTGCCAGCATTCCCTTCTCTCCTTCCCCGTGTAAACACGCCACGAAGCCAAGCAGTAGATGGTTTTAAAGAGGCAGCTTTGCCTTACAGGACGGGCCTCATTCTACCTGAAACTTTTCCAGGCTGAGAGAGAGAGAGAGAGAAATTAGGGTCACTGCTTAATTAAGACTTCTGAAGGTTCCTTATTGCTATTGTCATTTCTGCTGTACTCGGGGCTGGCGAGCCCCTGGCCGTGGGAATTGTGCAAGCACATACCAAAGGAGTGGCCAAACCCTCGATGAGTTTGCAATCCTAAATCTTCCAGCCCCGTCTGGAAGGAAGGTTTGCACTGATGGATCTGGTTCTGGGAGCGTTTCCACCCCTTGGAGCAGCTGTGTGTGCATCCCTCTGCAGGTATCCCTGCTCTGGGGGCCCGGCTGCCTGGGAATTACCTTCCCACAGGACTTCCCACGGGTACCACAGCCTCCCCCGAGGAGGGTTTGCTCCCAGTGCCCAGGTACCAGCTCCAGAACCCTCAGGTCCACCTTTCCCCAGAGTTCCCATGGTGATTTCTGCTCTGGGAGGATGTTTACCTTCCCCAGCCGCCTTTTCCTTACATTTAAACAGAAATGTTGCCTTTTCTAAACAGTTTACATTCCTGATTCCAGAGGTATCCCGCTTGCCAAAGCCACCAGTATTTGTCTCACTTTGAATGCATTTATATGCTAATGCAGACAGGCTCTCCTGCTCACACACACCACACACAACTGTGCAGAAATTAGTCTTTTCTTGCCGGATTTACAAAATACAGCCATCAGACATCCTCTGGATTTATCTTCGTTAATCAAAATCTATATTCTGCCCAGTGCAGGTGTGATGCAGCCATTCCTGGTGATAAACCAGGCACACAGCTCTGGATTATCTGTCCAGACTTGACAAATTGGTGCCACGTTTGGAGGAGGAGGAGAGGGGAGGAAGGAAATGTAATTTCAAGGGTACAGTTCTGTCTATGGCTGGACAGCATTTCTCCCTTTTTTTATTGCCTTTGGGATCATCTTACAACATTCTCTGTCCAGAGCCTTCGGAGCACTTCACAGGCATTACCTGATTACAATCTGCAGAGGTATGAAGTGCTTTCCCAAGGTCAATCAGCCCCTCCTGGCACAGTTTGTGTAATCACTGCGATTTCCAGAGCCATTCCCTGGGTGAGAGACTCATCTCCTTCTCTGAGGGGGAGCCAGGTGATGCTCTCACCTTTGCTGCTTCTCCTGCAGCTGCTGGGGAGCTCTGAGCTCTCTGGGAGCCCCCCCAGTCCCCAGGTACCCCTGGTGAGGATGCCAACCCCCCCCCCAGCATTGCTGAAGGTGAGGGGAGTTCTGCCGTAGATTCAGGACTTTTATCTCCTGTCCCCATTGCCCACTTTGTCCTGTTTGTTCCCTTCAGCCCCTGTTCACACCTTTTACTGCTCCACACAGTTCCCATTTCCTCACTACTGTCAGGAGAGCTGGAAAACACCCCCAGCCCTGCGCCGTGTTAGACAGCACTTACCAACAGCCATAAAACCTGATTAAAAGGGTGTACCTGGAATGCTTCTCTATGGAAAACTGGTGATTCAACAGCAAAAAGCTGTTCCACGCTAACATCTAGGTTCTGTTTGACTTTTCCTTGAAAACTACGAGAACATTTTGCTTTTCAAATCCCCAAATCATTCCTTTTGACTTCACCGTTCTGTATTAAGGTCATGTTGTAATTGATACACAAGGAGAGGATTAATTGTTCAGTTATAATGCAGTAACAGACACTGGGTTTCTGTACAGATCTGAGACAAAACCTCAGAAGTTCTCATACAATGGAAATTCCATTTTCCATCCAGCTGTAACAGTAACCCCATTGCACCGAGATTAATCTTGAGAGGAGGATAGAAAACATCAAATCACTCGTGCCTGAGATTTAAGGAACAATGTCATCCCTAAACCACCTTTCTTCCTTTCAAGTTTTCAAGCCTGAAAACTGACACTGGAAGGGAGAAAACTCAGACTCGGAGCAGACGGGTTGGAGAACTTGCCAAATCATTCAGGGCCCCGTCAAGTTCAGCCTCGTTCTTCTGGAAAATAATGATGGAAAATTCATTTAAGTATCGTGTGTAGCTTTGCTGGGGTGGAGGAGGGAAGGGGGCAAATTTAATTCAGAACTGCCCTCAAACGGATGCGGAATGTAAACTTTCGCTGCATTTCTGTCAGACTTAATGGATTTCACTTATGGGAACTATAATAAACAGCTCATTACAGAGTCAGCTGCGGGAGCATTTTGAGCCCAATAGAGTCATTTGTTTTCTGAGGCAGATTTAGTCTAAAGGGGGTGGACAGAGAAATCCAGTGTTTGAAGTGTCTGTACCAATGCTTGAGGGACGGTGACAGATTTGGGATTTGGGGTCTCCAGCACAGGCCACTGTAGGACACGTGGTGTGGAGCTCCAGAGCCCAATGGGCTGCAGCTCCAGCTGGATGGTGGCCTCTGCTGGACACAGGGGAGCCAGTTCTCACAGAACAGACTTCAAAAAAGTCGTTGTCATTAAAAACCCCCAGCTCCCAGAGTCCTGCTCTTGCCTAAAACCTGACCTCTTTTCTCTGTGTGTGAGGAAGTTTCCATCCTTCACCCTCAGAGGGAAATGATGAGTCCCAAAAGCCAAAGAAAGCAACAGCAGAAAGACACTCCTCCTTGTTTCCCAGGGTTTAAGGGAAAGTGGGGGAAGTGGGATGGCTCACTGGGAGAAGGGAGAGAATTCCCCCTTCTCACAGGGCTGCTGCCAGGAGTCACAGGGAGTCACTCACCGTGAATCAGGGACCAAAAAGCAGGCGGGCAATGCTGGTACCTTCTTTGTTGCCCAGGGATAAGCCACAGAGCCCCTGTGCCCTCCAGCCTTGTGGGGCAGGAGCCCCTGTCCCCATCCCGGGGCAGCAGCCGGACACCAGCGGCTGTGCCGGGAGAGCAGAGTCACCACTGCAGCTCTGCACTCCGGGGAGCTTCTTGAGAGACTGAATTTATAAGTCAATAAACATCTGCGGAGTAGAGGGCTTGGGATCCAAGTGCACCCTCCGGAGCAGATCTTCCCCTGCTCCGCATCTGGCAGGGGGTGGGAAGGGGACCGGCATCTGCGGCCATAAATCTCCTCCTCCTCCCCCTCCCCGGCCAGCCCGGCCACCCCCGGGCAGGGACGAAGCCAGAGGACAGTGGTTTCAAGCAGTGTGACTGTCAGACTGCTCAGCACGCAGTAAATCACAGCCAGCATCTCCCCTTTCATGTCTCTGCAGCTGGGGACTCGCAGACACTCCTTAAACACTTCCATACCCACGGAGATGCTCCGCTCGCCGGGGCCCTGCGCCGGGGAACTGTCTGCCTCTGCAGAGCAGGGATAAATCACTCCTGGAGGGAGCCAAGGGCGAGGGGCTGGGAGCAGAGAAGGGGCTCAGTTTTGCCTGTCAATGGGTAACTTGTGCATGCGTGGCCTTTGGTACCTTCCTGTCCCAGCACAGGCAGGCACAAGTGTGTGCACACACACGTGTGTTCACGGCTCTCCAGCTTTCTTGAAAGCTGAAAGCCCTTCTTTTGTCCTCCAAGGTAGGAAAAAACCCCACACTGCTTTGGGGAGTAGAGCTGTTGGCTGTAGAGGTTCCCTGGAAGTGTCCAAGGCCAGGCTGGATGGGGCTTGGAGCAACCTGGGCTAGTGAAAGGTGTCCCTGCCCGTGGCAGGGGGTGGAATGAGACAAGCTTTAAGGTTCTTCCCAATCCAAACCGTTCTATGATTCCATAATTGCTAGGCCATAGTGTTTGCTGGGCTGAATTACAAAATACACTGGTTTTATTTTCATCCTTGTTGATATTTCTTGTTTGGAAAAACTGGAGCTTTTCTCTGCCTGTGATGGTTCTGCACTGATCTAGATCTGTGCCTGAGTCTTCATCAGGTTCACAGCATTCCCTCCTTCTCAGAAGTACTTTGAGGAATGATGCTCTGCTCTGCTGTGAGACTCAAAGCAATTTTAAATATTAATTAAGTCTCTCAGCTCTGGTCTACAATGGCTCGTTACCGTTTGTGTTAAACAGCTGAAAATGAAGGCGTGTTGGCAGGAGCAGCGTGGTGAGCTGGTGCCAGAGGCAGGGGCAGAGCCGGGCTCGTGGGCTGGTGGCTTTGACCGGGAGAGCTCCACACCAGGAGCACGGTGGGCACCCACCACCCGGGGCCAGCTGAGCCCCACAAGCAGCAGCTCCCTTCCCACTGTTCCCAGCTCCCTGGTGCAGGAGTAGGGGCTTTATTCACGTGAGATTTCTAAACTCCCGCTCTCAAATTCCCGGAGATGTTCCCATGCCGACCTCCGGCAGCAGCGGCAGGACGTGGGTGCATCCAGCCCCTGCATCCCGGCCGGACTCGGTGCTGCCTCCCCGCAGCCCCTGGCTGGGCTGGGCACCTCGGGAAAAACCTGCTTCCGTGGGTGCTGCCAGGCTGGGAGCTGAGCCCGCTAGTGGCAGGACAAAGGAAGGAGCCGGGAGTGAGAGGAGGCTCCTCCTCGGAAGGCGGCAGCGAGCGCCCAGCCGGCTGCGTGTGAGTCTGATGTTCGAGGGCTCTCTCGGGCGGAATATATTTCCCTTCTCTGTAGCTGGCTGTAACTCACCTCCCTGCAAAGCTCTCTGCCAATACAGCGTTTGCTGATGTATAGCTACAGCCATTTTCCCTGTTTCCCTTACTCTGTCTCCGTATAGAATAATATGCGATTAATTGATTTTCTGTCGCTCTTTTAGTACGGAAAATTAATTTTGGAGCAACCTTGTTTTCTCAGGGTATGAATTCTCTACATGCAGAGTAATTCCACTCCTACATTATTCATGAGAGAAAATAGTGATGGAGTGTGTAACTGAGGCAGCCCCAAGGCCACAAACTGATAGTCTGCGTTACTGATACAACAATATTCCACTGATGCTTCTAAATAATTCACGGCTACAACTCAATTTGGCACCAGGCACGTGGCTCAGGATGTGACTGGTGCAGAGGGGAGGGGAGGCACCTCGGCAGCAGAGCCTGGTGCCTCTGGGCAGCCGGAGCATCGCCCATGCCTGGCCAGTGCCCGGCAACGTGGGCCAGCACACAGTGGGACCCGGCGCCGGAGCGTCCGGCTGGAGCTCCTGCTGGCATTGGGGGGCTTTCCAGGGACCTGGAATCACAGCAGGAAAAAGGGCTGATGGGAGCATGAAGGGATGCCTGAAGGGCCCAGCCTGACTTTCTGTAGCTGCAGAGGTGTGTCCTGCTCTGCCTCCGGGGCATCCCCGTGGCTGCTGACGGGGCTCAAGGGCAGCAGCCCCAGGGTGCTGGTGTTGCTCTGCTCGTCAGGGATGTGCTTGGAGCACTCCCTGGGCCATGCTGGTTTACACATGGAACTGCCTGCTCGGGGGTGTTGCAGCCCTTCCGTGGGGATGGAAGGGTTAACGGTGGCTGAGGGGCTGTGCAGGGCAGAGGCTGAGCATCACCCATCACACACCACGAGGTGCTCAGGCCTCCCCTGGGGTGTCAAAGCCCTGTGGGAGCTGTCGGGGCTCCAGGGCACAGCTCTGGGCTGCAGAGAGGGTTAATGGCCCGGAGAGCACTTTCCATGTGAGTGGAAAATGGCAGGGGCCTTCCCTTCCCTTCCCTCCTTCCCTGCCTCTGGCAGCGGCTGTGCCGAGCGGGTCCAGATGACGATGGAGTGAGTGAGAGCTTTGTCCTGGCACCGGCCCCCTCGTAGATTAATGACTTGCCATGAGATGCCTCAGTCACATATTGGGATTTTTCAACATTGAACTGTACCTGGCACCCTGCAGCCATTTATCACGGGCTGCAGATGGAAGGCAGCAGCAGCAGGACCTGCAGGGCCAAGACACACAGGTTCCCAGCCAGCCCGCAGGCGGGTGGGGGATCTTCTGCTCCATGTGCTTGTGTAGGGTTTTTTTTTTTTTTTTTAATCTAAAATGATAAATCTGATTTCTTCAGGATATTGGAACAGCTGCAGCTGACCTGGCTATTTATCTGACAGATCTTCGGGGTGTACGATAACAGCTCTTAGAGGATGGATGTGGTGTTATAAACTGTCCAGGCACAGAGCATGATTAATGGGATTCACAGAGATAAACATATGGGGAGGAGAGCTCAGGATCTGAGAAAATCCCGTCCCTGGACTGGGAAGCTGTTGGTGAGCTGGAGCTCTCGGTGAGGTTGACGTTCTGTGGGTGCCCAACCACCCACCTTGGCCTCTCCAGCCTCCCCAGCCCCTGGCCCTGGTTGTTCCTCACGGGGATGAGGATGTCTGCTCTGCCCCCTCCCCACAGCTCCCACCCACCTCAACGTCACTGTTCTCCAGCACTCCCCACGTGAGCCTTCCTCAGCCACCGGCCCCCTCTTCAGGGAAAAACTAGTTTGGTGGAAGTTGAGAAATCAATCTCTCCTGAGTTAGCTGGCAAGGAAACTTGCAGGGAATTCAGTGATCCAGCTACGATGACATTCATTTCCTTGTCTGCTGCTCTCTGATGTGGGTTTAAAGCCTCCTCTCTCCCCGGCCTCCTTCTTCTGGCTGTCCCTGTGGACCCGTGGTTGTGTTCCTGGTATGGGCTTGTTCCTGTGCAGCTGGGATCCAGGAGCAGAGTCCTGCTTCCTTTGGGATATCAAATGGACCCTTGCACAGCTCTGATGGGGAACAGGGTGTAGAAGGGAGAGAGCAAAAGGAATCAAAAAGCGTTAGGGGAGAAATTCTCACTGAAAGGGATAGATCAAATAAACACTGAGATTAATTAATCACTAATGGCGTGGACTAAAGGTGACCCTTCAGCATTTACAGACTGAAGACAGTAGGGTCAGGACTGCAGAGCATTAATCTTACATTAGCAAAACTCCATCCTTGCCAGGAGGGAGGCAGAAATCCCTTTGGTTCATGCAGAGGAAGCTGAAGCTTATTGCTTCCTGCCAGGTCCGTGGCTGCATTTTTATGAAACACCTGCAATGAAAAAAAAAAAAAAAAAGAGAGAACATAAACCTGAGAAAATGAAAGAGCTGTCCCAGCAGAGCTGTAGCCTGTGCCCAGCACCCCGGGCTGGAGCTGGGGCCAGTGGCCACACTCCCTGCTCAGCCCTGAGGGGTTGGGTCACTGGGTATTAATAACGGTGGATCAATGACGGCGAGTGGCTGGGAAAAGGGATTCTGAAATCCTTCCTCTTTCCTGCTGGAGCTGGGGGGGTGTGTGTGTATAATGTTGGTGATACAAGCCACCAGGGATGAGCTATAAAAGGTGCTTTCTTTCGCCTCCAAATTCAGCTCTGTAGCTGCACCAGATGCAGCAGCAACAGCGCAAGGCCCTCTAACCTCTTTCCAAATGGTAATAAATCCCACAAGACCCCAACACACTTGTAATTTACAACTCTGCTAAAATGAACATTATTTCAAGCTAAGCGTATTCTCCGAGGTGCAGGAGGAATGTGGCAGCTTTCCTGCTGACAGCGGAGTTTCTTTTTTAAATGTCATGCATTCACTTTCATTACTTCCAAATAATTGCCCAGAAGATCAGCAGCCGGACGAGCGGGAGCGTTGCAGAGCGCTGGGAGGTGATTCCACCCCTGCAAGGCACAGCTGCAGGGACCTGCCTGCCCCTGGGCTTGGAGAAGAGCCACTGTCTGTGCCCTTCCCAAAGCCACACCGGGCTCCAGGAGCAGCTCCACTGCCCTGCCCCGCCATGGGGAGAGAAGGACCCTCGGAATAGGGGAGGCTGAGGCAGGTTCTGGCTGCCCCAGAGCACCAGGCAGGCAGTGCTGTGCCTAAAAAAGTCATCTGTCCTCGTTTGAGGCTTTTTCAGTGCAATGAAGGCCAGGTTGGGTGGACCTGGTACAGTGGAAGGTGTCCCTGCCCCACGTCAGGGGGTTTGGAACGCAGTGGTCTTTAGGGTCCCTTCCAACCCAACCCCTTCCATGATCCTGTGAGATCAAACACTCTCCTTGCTGTCTGGGGGGTTTGCTGGGGGGGTGGTTTGTGAACCACAGGCAGCAAAGGGCTCGTGGAAATCAAAACAACCATGTTAGTGCTGAGCTGGGCTGCTGGGAGGCATCGCCCACAGCATGGCAGTCCTTCCTGCAGGGGCACTTCACAGTGGTTTTCCCATCTCCCCTCTCTGGGAGCCCCCTGGGAGATGGGGGATGAGGGGGTGACCCAGCAACCCACCCCCTCCTTCCCTCTCCTCCTCCTCCTCCTCCTCCTCCTTTCTCTGTGTCTTGCACAAGAACCATCCAGAAACATCTTCCTGCAGAGGCAGCCCCACGCTTTGCAGATCAAGTCCAAGACAAACTCCAGACCCCGCCTGCAAAAGCTCTGTGGCCTGTAATGAAAGCCCTCAAGGAAAACTGTAAATGTAGGAGCTATTGGCAAAATTCAGAGCTGGCCTTGGGCTGGAACTGCCTCTCCCACAGTGGGAGGTTTGATCCTGGGTATTGGCGCAGGCCTGTGTTTGAGGCTGCCTGAAACAGCTGCAAAACAAGATCTTTTTAATCTTGACATGATTTTCTTCCTCAGCTGGAAAGAGAAAAAGAAAGAAGGGGGGGGGAGCAAAAAGCAAAAGCTGCAATAAACCCCTGGATGGTTAAAAGTATGGAGGAGGAGAACCAGTGCCACTGTGAATTCTTCTGCAGCTCCCAGTCCAAGGCCTCGTATCGTCTCAGGGTTCAGATCATCAGTAGAAAATTATGTTCTTTTTTGGAAAAGCGTTTCTGAATGACGGTTTGGCCAGTGCCAGGGGCCATGAGCAGCCCTGGAGTCCTGGAACCCTTGTGAGACGTTGCACACCAAAGGCATCCAGGGCAGGGCTCCCTCTCGCAGCCCCTTGGCTCTTTTCTCATTTTGAAGGTTGGTTGCTTTTTATCAGAAAATAGATTTTTGTCAGAAAACTCTATTTCTGATAGAAAACAAGGTGGTTTGGATGGAAACATGAGGATTTTAATTGGTAAAGCAAAATGTTTTGAGTTCCACTACGCCGGGTTTCTGAAGGGAGAGAGGTAGGGGAAGGAATTCCTCTGGTTTTAAGTTGCTTCTCTAAAACTTCAAAAATGCCTGTGGAGCGCTTCCAGGTTATGAGAAAACACTGTTTTGTCTCCTTGAGAATCTGACCCCGGGCAACCCACTCCTTGTGCTGTGTTTTGTGTGTTAAGCTGTGCTCCTCAGCCCGTGCCAAGCCTGGCAGTGGGTCTGTGCTGGGGGCAGTGTCCTCCCACCTTCCACCCCCCGGTGATCCACTGGCTTAAACCCAAAACCGTGGGAGATGGGATTGGCCCCAAGGGGTTAGATCTGAAACTCATCTCAGACACCCTCAAGGGACGAGGCAGGTGGTGTCATTGACCTCCCCCTGCCAGTGCCCCCCTCCCAGAGCCCCCAAAACCTGTGGAGGGGGCACAAACAGCCCCCTTCCCTGGGCCCACCATGGGGCTGCCACTGCAGACACGTGCTGGTTGTGTCTCAGTGAGGGCATAAAACCGATGGGCACAAGGGCTGTGCTGCCCTGTGCTCCCTCCTGGCACCTGGGGGGGACCCTGGGAGCCCAGAGGAATGGGACAGGTGAGGCCAGGGCAGAGCATCCCCTGCCAGGGGCTGGCAGAGCTCTCACTGTGCTCCGGAGCCTCGTGTCCTCTGCATAAATGCAATTTCCCTGAATGTCAGAGGGAAGCATTACAGATAACACACTGCGTGTGTCTCTGACCCAGTAAGTGCTGAAATCACAGATCTCATTATTCTGACATGATAGAATTTTTTCCCCTCCCTGCTGCAACCCTGCTGCTGTTGTTTTCCAGACTGCAGACATAATTGCCGAAGGTGCAAAGCCTCCGCAGACAAATCCGTCTTGCCTACTTCCCTAAATCTAGCAAAATGCCAGTTCTGTGTGTGCATAGGAAAGCGCTCTCAGCTCCCTCTCATGAGCAGCACACGTTTCCACCAGGTGCCATCACAGGCAGCCTCACCCCTGGGACGTGTGGGGTGGGAGAGTGCAGTGGGGGGACCGATCTCTGGGTTCCGAGGTGCCACCTGCCAGGCAGTGTGTGCCACCACAGGGTGACACAGCCCAGTGGGGAGCCCTTGGGAGAGCAACCCTGGGTGTTTGCAGCACAGGGATCTCGGGGGACCGACCTCACTTGGCTGGTTTGGGCAGCCAGAGACCCTCTCTCCAGCTTGCAGAGCTCTTGGGGCTTTTGGCTCTGTGAGGATAAGGGACATGTGGGGACACAGAGCCAGGGGTGATGTGGCAGCTCCAGCCCCAGAGGGGCTGCATCTGTGCAGCTGTGTCTCAGTTGAGGAGCTCAGGTGACAGGCAGCACTTACCTGGGCACCTTGGGTACCCTCCTGGAGTCTCAGGGGCTGCTCGAGGGTCCCTGCCCTGCACCCAGAGCTGCAGCTCCCCTCTCTGACCTCTGCATTCTGCAGAGGGGCTGCTGGAAACCTGCCTGCTCAGGGCTTGGGGAAAGGCCTCTTTTTTGTTACAGTGAGTTCAGTTAAAAAGAAGAAAGGTTCCCCCTAATCTCCAACTTTGAGACAATTTTGCTGTAATTCTCCTTTTGGGTGGATCAGGTGAAATTATCTGTTTGCACCTGGGTCTTGGAGAGGCAAAAGGGCTCTTCTTGCAGGTCAGGTGAAGGAGGAAGGATTGTTCCTGTTTCAGGGTCACTGTGGCCTCTCCACAGGACCATCTTGCCCGAGCAGGGGACATTTTCTCACTTCCATTTTCATCTTCCTGCCTGTTTGCTTATTTCCCCTCTTTCATCACGTTGCTCAGCAAACATTTTTTAATCAACTCCACGGACCCACCTTATTGGCAATAACCCTAAATGTTTTTAATTGCAGCATCATTAGTTCAGCCATGCAGTAATTAAGCACGGCTCAAAGTGAAGGAGGGAGGGAGAGGTGCAGAGTTTGCTGTTCAGGAGCAGAACAAGGACAAGGACAAGGGCCCCGAGGCCCCCGGGCTGCAGCAGGCAGGTGCTCCAGGGCAGGAATGCCATTAAGAGGATGTGCCAGGTGTGAAGTCCCAACTGAGCCTGTCCTGGGTCCTCACAGACCTGGGGACTTGGAGAGCACTTGCACTCTGCAGGCAGAGCTCAGCAGACGGGGGAGGGAGGAGAAGGGGGAATGGCAGATCAAGTCAGAGCAGGTTTATGGTGCTGCTGCATCCTGCCCCTGGACTGCTGCTCTCTTTGTGTTTGTGGAGTGCCTTGTCCATCCTCGTCCAGGGGCTGCTCAGGGGGTGGTGCCTCTGCACAAGGGTCAGGGATGAGATGTGGGCTCTCTCTGCCCACCCTCCATTGTGGAAGCTTTGCTTGCTGAACCCACGACCTTGTGCTGGGCCCAAACACCAGCAGGGCTTCCCAGAAGGAATTCCTCTCCAGCTCCCTGGGAGGTTTGGGCAGTCTGGTCTCTGTCCAAACAGTCATTATTATGGAGCCCTGCTCAAACACACTCGTGTTTGCAGAGCTGGGCAGGGTGGGGGTCCGAGGCAGCAGGACCTGCCTGGGGACCAGAGTGGGGTGGGGGCAGCAGGACGTGTTAGGGAGGGTCTGAAATGGGGGTTCCCTCTTTGCCCACGTGCTGGTGAGCAGTGCTGGCTCTCAGGCTCACTCAGGAGTTATACCCTGTGCCCTGGTGTTCCAGTTGGAAAGTCAGCCCCTCCATCCATGAGCCAGCACAGATCTGGGGGGGTCTGGATAGACCCCGAGCTCCTGGTACAGCCTCTGCCTGTCCTGACTCTGAGGTGGTGGTGTGGTGGTGTTAGGGTTATAGCTGGCAACTGAGGCACAGGGAGACCTTGGGCCCAGACCTGTCAATAGTCAGCCTCTCGACTACTGTTTGGAGCTGGTGTGGCTGGAGATGAGTGTCAGACATGAATGTCTGGAACAGGGGTCCCTGCCCACCTCCCCTTCACCCATCCCCTCCCTGGCACCCTCCATGGGGACCAGTGGGAAGCCCTCCTGGAGAGCTGCTCTTTGCAGGCTGCCCTGTTCCCCTGCACAATGGAAACCTGGTGGCTGCACCCGCTGCTCCAGAGCCTTCCCCTCGTGCAATAACCTCTCATTATTTTTTAATGTTGTTGTAACTTTATGGCTTAATCAGTATTTGCAATTTGTTAGTAGTCCAGGCTGCAATAAAATTGTTTTCCAGGTACTGAAACATCCTATCAAGGTTTGTAAAGCAGTGGTTCTTAGTTTATCACACTCATAAAAAGCACTGGCAACTTGACAGATATAATAACTTTTTTTATCAAGTGTCTAATTTGAGAGGAAATTAAGCCATACATTACGTGCCGATCTGAGCTGGAATTGGAAAAAGACCCAGCCACCCTCTCCCCACCCCGGCGAGTCTTGTCTCTCATCCCAGCCTCTCCTGCACGGAAAAGGCTGTTCAGAGCTGCCTCTGCATTCGCTCTGCAGTACCCTCAGCTCTCTGTGTATTTTTACAGGGCACTGCACACTTAATAAAAAATTATTTATGTGGCCTGCATTGATGTCACAGCAGTGAAACAATACCTTGCCTTTCCTGCAGCAGAGCCGTGATTTATACGAGTGCCTGGAAAAGCTTCCTCGAAATGCAGTGCAGATGCTCCAGGCCACTGTAACAGCCACTATATCCAGTTTACTTATGGGCCGGGATTTTTAAATCAGGCAGGTGATTCTGGGGGCTCCCATTCATCCATCTCAGGGTGCCTGGAGGGCTGGGGCTGCACCGGCACGAGGGGAGCGGCTCCTTTTCAGGGCTCTGAATAATTGTGGGTTTGTCCTGGAGTTTTGGTCAGTTGGATGTAATTCCCCCCTGATCCCAAATATGTCTGCTCAGAGGAGTGTTAGTGAGTTGAGTGGTGTTGGCTTTGTCCCTGCCCCAGAAGGCCCCTCCTTTGGGAGGCTGATTGTGCTCCTGGCTGGATTCTCATCCAGGACCTGCCCCCGTCCCCCCATCTGCTCCCCAGCTCCACGATGCCACCTGAGGGGCAGAACCCAGTCTCTCCTCAGGCACTCAGTGTAAAGATAATTATTTCAGTGTTAGATTCCAGTACTGATTTTCCCCCATTCCCATAAGTGGGACCAAAACGCCAATAAACAATTGAGCAACTGGCACAGATCACCTGGAGAGCTCTTCCCAAAATCCAGCAATGCCCAGGGTGCCCCACATCTCCTGCAGGCAGAGCCCCCTCATCCTCTCACCGTGGTGTTTAAACCCTGGCCGAGGAGGCCAGGATGGATTTGTGCTGGAAGCCTGGAGTAAAAGTCAGATGCCGACTACGAGCCGCTCACTTTATTTGTTTAAATTTTCATGCTAGCGAATGTCTGTGACACAGGAGACAGGTTTATGGAGAGCGAAAAAAAAAAAATGTTGACAAATGGCCCAGTAATCAACTGGAACATGCAATAAATCATTGGAGTGCCAATAACACTTCCAGGAGGAGTTGCGAAAGGTCATTACGATGCCACCATGTATCATGCAGAGCCAAACAAAGCAAACAGAACATGTTGGGAATAGGATTATGGGAGAAGCATCTGTCAGTTCTAATTAAGAATTAACTGTGGATCCTATATAAAGAGATGTGTGGTTTATTCCTACCTCCCTCCTTTTCCCACTTAGCTCTCCATTTTTCCCCTCTCCAAAATAAAACTCAATTACTTAAGAGGAAAGGAAAAAAAAAAAACCCCGCTCTGTCATTTAATCTATTCAACAGCAGGAAAAATAACCCGATGTGACAAAAGAGTGAGGGCTGGAGGGGAGGGACAGGGCTCTCACTGGCTCCTGAGCCTCTGTGCGTGCGGGAGGGCGGCTCAGAGCCTGCCCAGATCCTGCCCGGATCGCCCAAAATCCCAGAAGCCCTTTGACATCTCCAAATCTCACGTCTGCCACGGCTGCAGGAGGCAGAGAATGCACAAACCAAAACACTTCAGGCCCCCCCTCGACTGTGGGCGAGGGCTGGAAGTGGAGAGGGCTCAGAGGCTGAGACGCTGAAAAGCTTTTGGCTCCCAACGAGGGAAGTGCAAAGGGAATAAGTGACAGTGAAATACAGCAGAGGAGTTCAGGACAGGGGACACCCCGGGGAGGGGAGGCACAGGGCAGCCGAGGGCTGTGCCCTCAGAGGGGCCTCTGAGCCCATTGCCCACCACATCCTCTTCCCCCAGCAAGTGTTGCCCAGTGGCATCTCCCCCCCTGCACCCCACATCTCTGGGCTTTGACCCCCTCTGGCTGTTTCTCCGTGTTACTGGCACTGGGGTTCACCCAAGGGTGGCAGGAGGGGTGGCTGCAAGCCCCATGAGCACCCATCTCCTACCTGGCTGCAGGGACCCTCCCTGCACACACAGAATTCCCCCCCAGCACCTCCTTCCTCTCCTCCTCCAGCTCCCCGTTGTCTGTCTCCCCATTAATCTGAGTTGCATCCCATGGGCACCCAGCCCAGGGCTCCAGCTGAGCAGGCTCTGCAAAGCACCACGCTCTGCTTTATTATTATTTTTTTTCCCCTTTCTTCCTCTCTATATTTCCAGGCCTCATTTCTGCTTAAGTTTGCATTTCTTCTCTTTCTTTCCTTTTTTTTTTTTCTATTCCTTTCTGCTGACTGAGACAAGACTGTGTCCTACTTCAACATCCCAGGATTTGTTACAACTTCAAGGTGCAGGTTTATGGCCACAGTTGTCCCGTTTATGGTACAGTTCTTCTTATGGGTTCTAATAAACTTTGTAGCTCCAGGGTGCTCTTAAATCCCGATATGAAAGATAGAGAAGAATCATTATTTAGTCCAACTAAATATAAGATGCTTCACCCTTGAAGGCTAAGGATAATGTTTCTCTCACAGGTGTGGATAGACCCATAATTCCTGTGTACAGCAAGTGCAGCTGCAGGGAAAAATAATCAATTCTCCCTGTGGAAATAGGTGTGCTCCCCCCTTGTGGGATGGGGAGGAGCAATGCCAGCTGGGACGGGCACAGGGATCCTTTAGTGCAGGGAAATGCAATTAAAACTCAGCAGAAGTTACAATTAAAGGCATGTGTCGGGTAAGAAATGCAGGGAACCGCTGTGGCAAAGGGGGAATGAGGCCCATTCCCCAGCAGAAGGAGGCACAGCACAGGGGGATCCAGCAGCTCCCAGCAGGACACGCTCTGGTCCCCAGATCCCCCTGGAGCCTGGGGAGGTGACACGGTGCTGAGCAGAGGCAGCGACCTGCCAACGTGACAAAGCACTGCCTGGAAGCTCCATGGCATCTGTGCAACTCCAGCTGCAAACAGCCCTCCCAGTCCACACGAGGACTGGGTTTTTCAGCAAAAATTCAGAGGAGAAGCTTGACAGCAGAAGGAATAAAGAGCTGCAGGCTGGGAATGGCAAGCAATGAGGTCCTGGGGGGCCTTTTTATCCTTTTTCTTCCCATGTCATCTGCTGTGGCAATTACTCTGTGTCGTGAATGAATGACTGGGGGTCACTCTTGGCTCAGATGGACCCTTGGCAGGCCCAGCAGCACTTCCACAAACACGGTGCCTCTCCATGAGGTCGTGGCAACAACGAGTCAGCCCCGGCCCGACAGACTGAAATAGCAACAACCTGCCAGGAAAGTTCCCTTTCCTGTCACTGATCCCTCGAACTGGTGGCTCAGATTTTCCGTGGTTCCTGTGGGCCTCCAGCCTGGACAATCCCAGCCATCCCCGCCCAGCCTGGAACCACTCCCGGGAGCCAAATGTCACCAAAGTACCCTTTGATCATCCTCACGAGTGTGGATAACTGGGTTTGGCCACTGAAAAGGCCACAGTATAGGACACCAGCTCGTTTGCTTATTAAGATTTATGCAAGTTTTCCAAAGGGTGTGTTTCCCTGAGTTCTAGGTGTCCTTGATACGCACTAGAACACATCCCAAATCCCACCCAAAGTGCAGCTGTGGACTTTAACAGAGTGGAGGGTGCCAGGCAGGGCACCTCGGGATCAAGGGCGACCAGTGCCACCAGGCTGAGCCCTGCTGGGAGCAGCGGGACCTTCCCAAATGTGCCCTTCCAGCAGCCTCTTCCCATTTATCCCGAGCGGGCTCCTCCTCAGCAGATGTTCAAGACTCAGCACTCAGGCTTAACACGGAGGAACTTCCAAAACAAACCATCTGGAAGAGAAAACAGCAAACTATTTTGCAAGCTCTTTCCCTCCTCCCTCTCAGCACCCCCCACCCGGCGTCCCCGCTCTCAAAGTCACAGGGACGGGGACGGAGAGTGGAATGGAAGGAGTGTGTCAGTGGAGCAACGTTCCCAGCAAGGCTGCAGCTGTTCTTGGGAAACAGGGCAAGGCAGCCCAGCTCCTCAGCACAGCCCAGAGCTGGCAAGGCACCCACAGCTGCTTTGTCCCATGGTGCTGGGGGCAGCGGGAGCCGGGAGGACACGTGGGAGCTGGAGCTTCTCCCTCTTTGCCTTTTCTCCTGCCTTCCTCCCACGTTAAGGGGAGCTGGTAACTTTAGCCCCTGAATGGGAAAGTCATTTGTTGTTCAGCAGTTCCCAGCATCAGAAGGCTGCAGCCAAGATGTTCTTCCCTCCAGCAGGTCCCGGTTTCCCTTGTAGCTGAGGCGTTGCCCTGCAGCACTTTCTGTACACGGGATTATTCCAATGACTATCAACAGTCATAAAAGCACGTTGGCTTTTGTAAGATGCTCTGTTATCTCTGGTGGCACGTGAGAGCCCATTCCCAAGCAGGCCGTGATCCTGGTGTTATGCTGCTGTTGGATTTGCTGCCTGGGGAAGGAAGGTGTATGGAAATAACTGAGGTGGGAAAGGTGCATGGCTCTGGAGCACCAGGGAGCTCTGGCTGTGGAGGGCGTGTTGTGTGTCAGAACTGCGGTGGGAAATGGGTGTTGCAGTGTTGGGGGGGCCACGTGTGGCCGCAGCTGGAGTTGGTGTGCAGGTGTGGTGTAGGTGCATCCCTCCTTCCCTCCAGCTTTTTTGGGATCTCCCCGATACTCTGGGGACTCCCCTTCCCCGTCTTCCTGGGGAGCCCCCGCACAGCCCGGGAACCGGGGCAGCGAAAGCCGAGTCATCCATTCCCGCGTTCCGCTTCCGAAGGAGCGACTGTGACTGTCAGGTTTACAAAAGATTGTTTATGTTCAGCGGCGTGAAATGGGGAGCGGGCACGGGCTGACAGCGCCGCATCCATCCTCCACAGCACAGCGGACAGCGCGCCGGGGCCGCTGACAGGGGCCATAAATCACCGCTGGGAGATGCTGTACCTACAGCTTACACCATTCCCCGTGACAAACACACAATAATCCACACAGCACAGCACTTTTTCTCCCCTCTCTCTCTCTCTCTCTCCCCCTCCGCTCTCACTGGTGCTCAAGTGACGACAAGAGGCGGCGAGGAAAGCTGGAAAGCCTGGATGTGTCCTGCGGGACCGCGGGAAGGAGCAGGGGCAGTCTCTGCTCCACAGTGCACAGGAACCACGGCTGTGGAGGGATGAGAGTTATGGGGACATCTTTCCAGAGGCCAGAGGGAGGGGGTGCCGAGCAGGGTGAGTCCTCCCTGGCTGAGAGGGGACCATTTCCTAATGATTTGATCCCAAATGGCAATGATTTTAACTCACCACTGCCCGAGGAGGATGGAGCCGGGGCAGCTGCAAGGTGGGACAGTGCTGGAAACGATGCCAGCCCCTGGGCTCTGCAGCATCCCAGTCGGGCACATGGGGCCAGGCTTCCCTGCAGCCTGGACAAATCTTCCTTGTCCATGTGCTGCCAACACAGGGCCCGTGTGAGGTGACCCAGCTGTGGGTGCAGGGCTCTTTGGGGAGCCCTGATCCTGACTCTCCCTGTGGAAGCCTCCCCAGCCTGTTTTCCCAGGTGGTGGGTGGAAGTCTTGGCCTTTGCTCTGTTGGCTTGTCCAGTGTGTGTGCTCTGAGTGCTGGCTGGTGGGAGCTGGGCAGCACCACATCCCCCAGCTCGGCCCTCCAGTGTCCCTCTGGGGGCTCTGCCAGTGGAACCAGGTTAAGTCTTGCTGTGGGTGAAGTGGGTGCAAACATCAGATGTGCCAGAGGCAAGTTCAGCTCTCCAGCGTGTTCCCCACCAGAGGCACATGGAGTCACAGAGGTGCCAGTGCTGCCACCTCACCAGGGCTCCCTCCTGACTCCTGGAAGGGGAGATGTGATTCTTGAAGGAGGAGAAGGAAAGGCAGGAGGCAGCAGCACCGCCACCTCCCTGGGCTGTGATTTGCGAGGGAAGGGGAAGGAAAGAGGCCTATCTGGTTGGACAACCCTTAAATCAATGTATCCTAATTAACAAAAGATCTAATTCATCAAAGTGACAGCAACTCTATTTATATCAACTCCTTCCATGGGGGCTGCTGGGGGTTTAGGTTTGGGGATTTTTCTCCCTTTCCTTTTTTGACAGCTTTATCTTTCCCACACACGTTTTAATTTTCCCTTTCTGGGGGAGAAGGACTGATAGTGAAGCTTTCCTTGGGAATATGGACATTTAACTGACATTTTCTGCCTCACCCCCGAAATAGCGGGATGTGCGGGGGGGGAGCTGGAAGGAGGGGTTCTCTCAGTGAGGTGCAGGTCTGATTCTGAGGGGGAGGAAACCACTGACAGGTGAGCAGGGGGGATGCAGCTATCCATGCAAACTGTGGGCAAATCCTGCAAGCCGGGGCTTACGCTCTGAAAACACCCCCAGCAGGAGCCGTGGTCGTACAGGGATCTTGGCTTTCGCCTGGAAAAGCAAACCCTGAGAGCTTGACAACGCGCTGGCTGACACCTTAAATCTTGAAGTGCATAAAAAGAAACCCAACTGTTTTGTTTTGTTTTAATATCTGGAACCTCGTGGTTTGGGGGCTGGGAGCGCGGGAGGCTGAATTGCCGTATAAATACCGGGGCCGTGTCAGCGCTGGAATTGCTCCGCTGCTCTCAGCGGGCTCGGGCTCGGGAGGAGCGGGGCTGGGACGTGATATAGGAACACAAAAATAGTAATAATAGTAATGAATCCCCGGCTCAGCCACTCCTCCTCCCGCCGCAAGCGCAGGAGCAGGAATCCAAGGTGCCAAACGCGAGCCCCGGCTCGTGCCAAGGAAGAAGCTCAAGAGGCTGCTGGGGTGAAAAAAAAAAAATCGCCAAACCGAACCAAACGGAACCGAGGAGAGGCAGCCCCGCTCTGGAGTGCAGCCTGTGCACGGCACACGGAGAGCAGGAGATGAAAGGGCCATAAAATGGAGCCGTCGCTGAAGGCTGCGCCAGCACATATATCCTGGTGTGCCGGGGGTACCTGCGCCTCCCGAAGCCTAAACTTCTGATGAACCAACGCGCTTCCGAGCGCATTTATATGCAAAGGCGTATAATATGTCCCCTGTATCTAATTATCTGTCAACCTGAGGCAGTTTGTTTTCCAAATCGGCCTCTCGGCTGTGACTTTATGAGGTCGTAAAGAAAACGGTGCCACTCTCGCACCGGAGCGCCGGGAGAGCCTGGATCAACAAATTACCATCTTTAATGGTGTCTCCTCGTGCAAGCGCCTGCCCTCCAGCGTGTCCTGGCGGGAACAGCCCTGGGATGGCCAGCCCTGGAGCCTGGAACAGCCCCCAGCCCTGGCACGGCACCCAAGGAGCCTGGGCAGCCCTCGGTCCCAGGGAATCCAGGCAGTTCCCAGCACTGCCACAGCAGTTGTGGGCAGGAGTAACCCCTGTGCTGCCCTCGCTGCCCACTCACCCTCCTCTGACCCCGGTGGACACGTTCCAAAGTTTGGCAGGAGCTGGTGGTGAACTCCAGCCCTCTGGCTGTGAGAGCAACGCTGCCGTCAGCCAGAGCCAAGCCGTGGATTCCTCTGCCCACGCTGCTCCCGTGATTAATGATGGAAAGGAATTAAAGACAACGAGGAGAAAAAAAAAAAGAGCGAGGGAGAGGGGAGGGGAGCGGGTCAACAGCTGAGTGCAAGGCAAGTCGCTAGACAGGGAGTAATTAAGATACTTGGGTAAATATGATTAATAAGCTCAAACTGGCAGGGTGTGCAGTAAACAAGGGCTAACCAGATGGTACCCTTTCCTTTCTGACAATGCTGCAAGCTTTGTAAAAATAGGAAGGAAGGCTCTGGATCCTCCCAGCGAGCTCACTCGGGGAGGAGGGAGGATTCAGCACAGGGCCAGGGCAGTGAATCACCTGATAGGAATGAGAGACATTTCCCCCTCCATCTCATCCCGGTCAGGGACTGGGAAAACACAAACACGTGGCTGATCCAGCAGTGCCAGAGGGCCTGATCCTGGCTGCCTCCTCTTGGCAGCGTCGGGATGGTAGGAATGGCAGCAGGAGGGACCTTGTGCTGGTCTTGGGCATTCAATCTCCAGCCGTAGCAGCTCAGGTTGGGAAGTCCCACCTGGAGCAGCTCTGCACCCCAGGAGCTGCTGGGGGGGCACTGGGGAGAGCCCTCGTCCTCCAGGCCAGCCTTGGGCAGGGGGGTCGTGCCCAGCAGGAGCTGGTCAGAAATTTCCCCCCAAAACTCTTCCCTGTCAGGAGATGCCATTTCACCAAAGGTGAAACATTTGCGGAAATGTGCTGATTTTGATGAAATTGCATTTGGAAAGAAAAATCAAAGCAGAAAATCATTTCGATAAGGCCAAAGCATTTCAGTTTGACCTTTTAGGAATTAAATGGCATAGGGGTTTTTTTTCCATTTCAAAAAGCATTTTGTTTCAATGTTATATATATAAAATATATATATCTATCTGCAAGAACTGCCGAAGCAGGAATGAAATGTTGTGATTATCCCAACATGTGATGATACATTTTCCCCAGTGCAATACTACATGAAATTAAGCCCAAATATCCTTCTGTTTTGAAACCTGGGACATCAGAGCAGCAGGACAATATGTTCAGCAGCATCTACAAGGGCAGGGGATGGGGCTGTCTGTGCCTGTGGCATGTACCACGTTTAACACACCAGTGCCATGACTGTGGATGTCTCCCAGTGTGAAAAAATGGAGTGAGATTTGTTGGGAGGCTTTGAGACACAGCAAGGCCATGGGGATAGCCAGTGGCTCCAGGAGGTGGGGCAGGGCTTAAAGAAAAAATTTCAGCTTGTTGGCACAACACATATTTTTCCAATATAAAAGCAAATGGGGGAACCCTTAAATAAACTGGCTCCATAAAAACGTCCCTTTGTATTACCACCTCACCTTTTCAGGGGGAAACCACCGAGGTTTATTTTCGTGGCTCCTGAATAAAAATATCAGTGCTGTTAGTGATTCCCCAGAGCCAAGGAGCAGCCCACAGCTATTTGAAGCCCACAGACCCCCCTGAGCACCCACAGCCCGCCCGGCTGCGGGAGCAGCTGCCACGGAATTACAAGTCCTCGTCACGAGTGCAGAGAAACAAGTTGTGGCATTTAGGAAAGGTCTGCAAAAATAGGTGTCAGACCTTAACTAATAGTGATTGTCCTTCCATTCTGCTGTAATTTACATTTAATTCACACATTTCATTTCCACTTAAAATATGATTACAGTGTTTTGAAGCACATCTCACCTGTCCCCTCCGATTAGGGCAGGATGAAAATAACACGAGGCAGCAGGAGCGAGGTTGGCTGCCCCCGGTCCTGGCTGTGGGATGGGAAACACACAGTGCTGTTCAGGGACAGGGAGGGCTTCCAAAAACATCACCTGAGCGGGGACGGAGGGACAGGACAGACACACAGCCCCACAGCCCTGCCCCACCTTCCTGCTGCTTCGCACAGGCAGTTCTTGCCGCAGGGCTTTAAGCACCAGTTTAAAAGGTGTTACACCTTCCACCAGCACAGGTTGCTCCAAGCCTCACCCAACCTGGCCTTGGACACTTCCAGGGATCCAGGGGCAGCCACAGCTTCTCTGGGCAACCTGCGCCAGGGCCTCGCCACCCTCACGGGGAAGAATTTCCCTCTTCCCACAGAGGTCTTTCAGGAGGTATTTTAAACACAAAAACTCTTGGCTCAGAGATAAATCAGGCAGGCCCTCCCCACCCCGTCCTCACCCCGCCCCCGGAGCACTGGAAAGGCACGGACGGGCTGATTAATATCTGCTACGTGTAGGGGAAAACAACAACCCCGTAAACAGTATTATTAACCCATGGGCTGGCAATAAATCAGTGTGAGAAGGTGACCTCAGCAATGCTGGAGTAATCCTGTGTGTCAGGGTAAATTTATGAGGCCAATTTTATTGGCCTGTATGACCCAGGCTCCTTGGAGATGTCTCAGTAACAAATCCAATCCATATCATTTATTAGCTTTGCACAGTGTCAGCTCGGAGCACGGGAGGGATCCCATTAAATCCTATTGCTCCCTCTGCCAACCGTGGGCACAAATAAGCTGTTGGATAATTGTCGGCTGTGAGGAGCCCCCCATTAAGGAATTTGCTCCCGTGTCCATGCAGCTTTCCAGGCTGGAAGTGCTGGGTTTGGATTTGGCCATCAGCCCCTTGCCCGCTGGGCTAGCAGGAGCAACGAGCAGGGGTTGGGCTTGGGGACAGAGGTGGGGACAGAGGTGACAGAGGTGGGGACAGAGTCTCCTCTTGGGTCCCTCAGGTGCTGGGTGAGGATCTGGTGACCCTGGAAGCTGCTGTTTGGCCAAGGGAGGTGCAGGAAATGTGGGGCTGCAGCGAGGATGCCACTGCAAGGATCTCGTGAACAGATCTTGGGCCGGCGCCGCAGCAAGAGGGACCTGGGGCAGATTTCAGAGCTGCTGGTGGCTGGAATTCCTCCCTCCAGGAGGGAAGGGATCCTTTGGCTGGGCCCTGCAGGCGATGGCCATAAAAACCTCCTTTTCATGGTCGTTTTTGGAGCTCCTGGTGACGTGTGTCGTGCCCAGCACCCTGGTGACAGGAGCAGTCATGCCAGGTCTGGTCCCTGTGGGCCAGGCAGGGCCTGGTGCAGCAGTTTGGGGCTGTTTGACTGTCCCTGTCATCATAAGGTTTACGGATGGTTAATTTATTCTTTATAGCACAGTCATTGATGGCTGTTAAATCACAAATGAGAGCCAATAAAGGGTGAATTGCAGCTGAAATTACACTGTTTATATGACAGCAGAGTGCTGGCTAAAAGATTCATATGCCGCTGATGAAGTACGTTATAAATTTTAATTACCATAGTTTGTACAAATGACATGTTTGAAATGCTATTGAGTAATGTGACCCTGATAATGAAACTATAAAATAAATCATTAACTTTCTGAATGAGCTTTTTTATTTCCATGCTACATGAAGTAAACTTTCCAATTTATTCCATTGCAGCTCTTCTTCTGAAAAAAAGAAAAAAGTGTGGAGAGGAGAGTCACCAACCACCCCCTCCACTCTGAGGGACACTGACAAGCAAAGCAAAGGAGGGATGAGCAGGACTATGTCAGAAAAGATGTCAGGAGACTGGCCAAAACCAGCCAAAGCCCCCAAATAACTCCTGGTTTCAGCCTGGTTAACACGGGATGATGCCCTGCTCCTGCAGCCACAGCCAGCTCAGCTGAGGGAGCACAGAGATAAGAGCAGGGCTGGAGAACCAGCTCCAAAGAGCCATAAAAATCACAGGCACAGAAGAGGGAAAATCTCCATTAAAGTCAGAACATAATTATAACTCTCTCGCTGGCCGGGGGCTTTGCAGCCTGAGCTGCTGGAGAAGGCCCTGCCCTCCCCTGGGAGCTCCCAGGATCTGCCAGAGCTTTCAAGGTGCCTGAGCCCCTCTTGCTCGACACAGAAGTGCAGATAATTCCCTGGATGGGGGCAACAGGACGAGTTTCAGCCCAAGGAGGGACTTCTCAGGAGCCTGTCAGGGAAGGAAGCACAGGCTGGGCAGTCACTGACCTTCGGTGCAGCTCCACTCGTGCCAGACAGGAGGATGCTCCTAAACCCCCTGGAAGACACTGGTAGGAGGTTTTTGCCTTATTATATTGCCATATATTATTTTTTAAGGGATACAGGGCATGAAAGAGCATGGGAGAGTGCCAGAGCTTTGTTTTCATCCCTCTGCAGAGGGTGCTCCAAGGAGCAAAGCCCCGTGTTCCTGGATCCTGAGTGCCCACACCCACCACCCCCAGAGCAGGAGCAAAGGGCTCTTCCTTCTCCCCTAAACCTCTTCCAGAAAATCCACCAGCTCCGGGGTGCTCTGCCCCCCTTGCCAGCACTGCTGACTTCTTCCTCATCCCCTTAGTTAACCTTTAATTGCAAACATGTTCTTTGCCCACCTCGAGCTGAGTATGAGCCTTTCCTGTTCCCCACCTTCTCCCCGCTGTAAACAAGCAGCGTTTCCGTCTCCCAGGGCAAACAAAAGGTGGCAGTGGGAGTCTCCAAACAAGCAGCAGGGGAAGGAGGGGGAAAGGGGCCCTGTGACATTTTCAGGCTGTGGGGATGCAGCAGAAGGTTGCAGGTCAAGCACCGAGCAGCAGTTGGGTTTCAGGAGATGAGGTAATTTATGACCCATAATGACGTTTGTGGTTCTTTGTGCGGAGGCAGAGATGGATCTCATCCTTCAGGATATGGGAGTCTCTGTGTGTGAGGGAGTCCTCATCCATGGAACTGGTGGGTTCATGGCTGGGGGCACCCCAGTGCCCCCAGACTGGGCAAGGTGCATTTGCCAAAGGGGTGGGGCAGCATGTGCACCCGCTGGCACGTGAGTCCGTGGCACAGTCACCCACTGCACAGGCCACAGCCACCCACCACTGCTCCCTGCAGCTCTCACTGGCCCTTGTGTCCTCCCCAAGAGTGTTTGGACTTGGAGGACTTTAACGCCCGCTTTTGTCTTATCAGCCACACTGAAAATATTCCCAAGCAGGCGGCTCATGCTGCACTACTCACCATTAAAAGAAAGGACCACATTATTGCTGTTATAAACCATTGATTAAGGTTTATAATAGCAATAATCCCCTCGAAATTCATTGTTACTGCAGTTAATGACCAGTTTATTAGAGCGTTAACCATCCTTGGCAATGGGCTGAGTCGTTTAATGCTGGTAACGACCAATTTCTCAAGGGTTATTGCTTAAATAACAAGCCTTTGTTAGATATATGTTCCCCCACCAGATACTGCTCCAGCTGGAACCTTCTCCTGTGAAATAATTGTTAATTATTTCCTCCAAGTTTTGCCGCCATATCTCAAAGTTTCAGGTGGGGAGGGTTGCTGAGGGCACAGAGTGTCAGAGGTGCTGAGAGCTGAGGCTGGGTGGAGGGAGAGGAAGCAGCTGGAGACACGGGAGCCATCACAGAGGGCTGTGGGAGTTGTGCTTTGTGAAGCTTTTTCCCTCTTCCATCACCCATGAGCATCCCAACCCCAGCCACCCATGGGGTGTTGCAGAGGCACCAGCTGAGGTGGGAAGCAGCCAAGTGTCCAGGGATGAGCTCCAGGGGCAGCGCAGCAAACCACCGGGGAAGGGTGAGAGACAACAGAGCTCTCCCGCCCTTCTCCTCTTACACTAATTTGATCTGAGCGTTCCGTGGCGTTAACTGCGTCCTTTCGTGTCCCGTTAGTCTCAGCCCTCTAACAGCATTGCCTGTGCCTGACACGAGATGAGAGGTACAGATGCGATTACCCTTTAATTGTGTCATATTAGCGAAAATAAACACTGATCCAGCGCGGGGCTGACACCAAACGATGGCAAATCCCCGGGAGCGGGATCGGACTCGTGTCGCCCGGAGAGCGCCCAGGCTCGTGTGTTCGTGGGGGAAACACAGGAGGGGAATGTCTGCCCTGCCTTTCCTTCAGTGTCCCTGAAGCCCTCGGCCCAGCTCCCTCCCCTCAGCCAGCCCCCAGATCCTGGGAGACAACAGTGAGGATGGAAGGAGGCTGCATCCCCACCATCCACTCACTCCCAGCTCCTCTCCCCTCACTCCAAACTCCAGCTGGCTTTAACAGGCTTTTTGATGATTCTGCTGTAAAAATTCCCCCATAATTTCCCCAGAAAAATTACATTTCCATAGCAAATTAAGTTCCGAGCTTTCCTCTTTCTTGTTAAGAAACACAAAGAAAAAATCTTGATTTGGGGCATTGGGTGAAGCCCGAATGGTGCTAGGGTTGGTTTTGGTGTTCTGCTCCCTCCTTTTGCTCTTTGTTCCCATGTTTGCGGGGTCTTTGAGTTGTCGTTGGGAAAAAAAAATAAGGAAACGTGAAAGAGAGATTGCTTCAAAATCTGTGAGCGTTGTAAGTGGTTTTGGCAACGAGATGCTGATCTTCTCCCACGAGGCTTCGGGCTCCTCCAGCCCCTGGGGAGGCAGGAACATCCCTAAAAGAAATTAGAAAGTGGAAAACAGAAAACCTAAAAAAAAATCCCCCCCCCCCCCCAGGAAGGAATTGGGATTTTCTCTCTCTCTCTCCCTCTCACGTCAGGCAGAACTGCTGGTGCCAGGCAGCTCTGAGATGGACCCTGGCTGGGAGAAGCACGAGGCAGCCCCGGTCCAGCCAGGCTGGGTCTGTCTCTGGTCCCTGTCACAACTGCTGCGGGGATTTGTGCGAGCATCCGTGTTATTTTAGAGATAATGCGAGCAGAGTGGAGCATGTCACAGGATAATGGTCTCCTGCTGCTAGGCTGTTCTTGGCATTTATCAAAAAATGACACCAGAGGGAATATGCTCAAGGGAGCCGAGGTGTCGATTCGATGACTGCTATTTCGTGATAAAAGTTAACAGAAATAAAAATGAATCAGTCACAAAACAGCTTATTTATAGCAGTGCCTGGACCAGAAGGAGATCCCTGGGAAAGGCAGGGCACTGGTTCTCACGTTGCTGGGAAGAACAGGCTGCACCCCAAAAGTGCCCCCCAGAGCAGACCAAACAGGGCAGCATCCCCTGGATCCATCCACCCGTTCTCCTTCCCACTCTGTGCCTCAGCAAACAGCATCCCAGCCCCTTCTGCACCGTGCTTACAAAACAAATCAGTTCCCGTGTTTGGCCGAAAACCAAATATTTTGAGCGAAATGTTTCAGTGTTGCCTGTGTTTATACATCACTGTGGGGGTGAGCTCTGGGCTGAGCTGGGATCCTGTGCTGGGCTCTGGACGGAGCTGGGATCATGTTCTGGGCTCTAGGTGGACCTGGGACCCTGTACTGAGCTCAGCTGTGGTGACCAGAGTCCCAGCCCCCAAGGGATGCAGCCCTAGTGGGAGCAAGAGAAAAGGGCAGAACACGGGGAAAAAAAGGCCAACCTTTGCTGTAATGGCTGAAAATGTCAGCCATGGGGCTGGTGTTAAATTAAATATCCTGGCTGAAACCATCCACCGTGGTTATTGCACCAGGTCAAACATGCAGCTCTTGCAGGCAGGGAAAACAGGGGCATTTGGGTCTCCACCCCAGCCCATCAAAGGCTCTCTGAAGCTCAAGGCTTCCACTTTATCAAGGTGAACAAATCCACCAGCTAATTGTTGCTGCAGCCAAGTTCTGGTGTGTTTCCAGCAGGATGCTCTGTTTTTGTTATCTCAGCTGTGGGCAGGAGGAGGGAGGAGGAGGAGGAGGAGGCAGAAGAAGGACTCAGCACCTGGGCTGGTTGGCCCTACGTGTAATAGGAAACAACAGAGGCCACAGGGGACGCGTCGCTCCTTTCCACCTACATGTTATTCCAGCCATAAATCCCGGTGACCAGCTTGAACTTTTCTCAATTGACATGTTTACAAGGGAAGTCCGCATTTGACAGGAAAATTAAGCATATCAATCACTTAACGAGCTCGTTAATGAATGGCTCTCAGATCTCTCTGGTTTTGTGCCTGGTAGCACAATTTATTGATCAAGCGCTTTCGGCCGGGCCAGATGTTGCCGTGCCTTGATCCTCCGAGCCGGGCCCTGGGCAGGGTTTAGCGAGGGGTCATTCTCCCCGTCAGACCCTTTTCAGTTCCCTCTTCTGTCTCTGTTTTCTCTTTCTTTCTCTCCCTTTTCCCCCCACAGAACAAAGGGAGCAGATGCGGGCTCGGGGCCCCTCACACCCACTCCGACATATGGAAGTGATCTCCTCTGTCTCTGTAATTACACAGGAGCTGCTTTGCAATGGCTCCGGGTTTTATTGCACACAAACCAACCTATTCCTGCATAAAACATCTTTATGGCTTCTTCTCCAGGGGCTCCTTGGCCAGGCCCTGGCAGGTATAAAGGCGTGCAGGACCCCCAGCAGCCGGCGGGGCCAACTGGGGACCCCCGGGGTCCCCTGGCAGGAGACAGCACAGGGGGCAGAGGGAGGAAGGCTGAGGTGAGGAGTGGCCTTGGGAATGTGGAAGCCAGACCCCCCCATTAAACCCAACAGCTTCTAAAAGGCAGTAGAGGACACAAACTAACCCTCAAACCCTGATGAAATGAGGACCCCCCGACTGTACGTGCCTTCCTGGCCCTGGATGTGCCCAACTCCCACCTGGGGTGGGTTTGCCAAGGCCCCGTTTGAACATCCCAAAGACACCCAAGAGGTTGGAATGGCTGGAGGATGTTCACACCTCTTGCTCAGCTGCTGACCGTGGCAGTGGGATGGAGGATTCCCACCCCTTTTCCTCCTCTGGGAGCACCAGCTCAGAGTCCCCACGTTCAGGTCTGCAGGGGGAATTTTCATGTCCCGTGTCCCAGCTGCCAAAACCCCAAGCCCAGCAGCCATGGGGAGGGTCTGCTGGTGGTATCTGCTGTGCCAAACAGCCTTTCCCTGGGCCAGGCCCAGGGCAGGAGCAGCTCCCATGGACAACCCTGTGCCAATAGATAGGCACAGGGACAGCCCAAAGCCCCTCCATCCCCCCTGGTCCCCTTACCCTGCCTCATGTCATAAAGTGTCTTTTGGATGTGCTGTCAGCTTGTTTCCAGGAGGGTCTGGTAAAACAATGCAGGAGTTATTGTGCAATTTAATGGAGTTAAAAAAAAATCTCCTATAGTGCAACATGAATAGTCCAAAATGCAAAGATGACAATTTAAGTGTTTAAAATGTACTCAAGGTAATTCCAAACAAATTTTAAAGCCATTTCAGCCTATAAAACCCCTCAGCTAAATCATTGGTTATATGGTGGCAGTGCTTATGTTGCAAAATATCCCTGGCATGAAAGGGAAACTTTAAAAAATTGCCCGTTAATCCTTATAAATTACTTATTAGTGCTGCAGAGCTGGAGCTGGAGGAGCCTTCCAAGGAAGGCCAGGCTGTCTGGGCTCTTCTTGCCGGGCTCTGTGAGGAGCAGCTGAGGCTGGCTTTGATTTGCTGGGCTCTGGGAAGGCATTGATGCTCTTCCAAAGCGTGACATCAGCGCTGATGTCATGGCCCAGCTCTGGCTCCATCCCTCCCGCTCTGCCAGAGCCTCCCCCTCCTCCCAGCCATTCCAGTGGCCCTGCTGCACCCCACCCCTGTGGCTTGTGACCCCCAGCAGCAGCTGGGGGGAATTCCTCCCTAAGGATAGAGGGAAGGGGGAGCTCAGGCCCCCGGGGGTGTTCCCACAGGAGGGCTGGCTGTTCCCTGGGGAAATGGGATCCATTCCCTGCCACAGGAGCCGACGCTGCGTCTCTCGGCTGCGACACAAATCCCTTTGCTGGGTGTCCGTGTTTCACACCCTGCCAGCGGATTAAACCCTCTGGGAAGCCGTGAAGTGCTTGCAGAGAAACTGAAAGTTTATTCCCTTCCCCGCTCTTCTGGGCTCCCAACTTTCCTCCTGTGTGCCTGTGCCCTGATTTCAGGAAGCGCCACAATCTCGCTCGCTCTCTTCTCTCTCTCGCTCTTTTCCTTTCACCAAACAGATGTAACTATTTATTCCTTATGTCCCAGTTTTCCTGTAATTTCATAAAGTGCAAATTTGCTGTCCTGCTCCCAAATGCCGAGTCGGTGGTTTGTCATAACAGTCATCAGTAACTGTCGCTTTCTGCCTGGGGCTTAATTAACCCACTCTCTCATTAGCATGTCCATGCAGTTGTAAGGAATGAAAGCCTGATTATTTTCTACAACAGTCGCAGCCAATTACTGCACTGAAATGGAACCACATTAATCAAATCTTTAGTACAGTGGCAAATTCAGAGATATCAGATTGCAAAAGACTGCAAACCTAATATGTCACTGTCAGCGGAGCTACGCAGGCATTTAGCGAATTGCATTAAATAGATGGCTCCGCTGAAACCGCATGAATTTAATATGTGATGGGATCTGGAAGCTATTAGTGTGACATGGCAAAGCACTGGGAGCTTGGCAGCTCTGGACTTTATCCATGAACTCAGGAAACTCATGTAAAAACTTGTGTGTGTGTGTGTGTGCAGCAAAATGTCTCGCCTGGTTAAGGAAAAGGCACAGGCACAGGGTAGCAAAACGCAAGGAAAACTGGGAATATTCCCCAGCCAGATCACAGTGGGCTGTGGCTGCTGTTTGACTCCAGAGCAGAGCTTGGGGCTGGAGGGGATCTGTGTCTTGGGACACGTGTGGGAGCAGCTCTGGCAGGCGGCTGCTCTCCCATCCCAGCTCATCACCAGCACCTCAGGAATCGCTCTGGGACAGCAGGACACGGCCCTGCCACGGGGACAGGCCATGAAACAGGAATCGTGTGCAGATCTCTGTCCCCCAGCACTGCACAGACACCCCAAGGCAGGTGCTGGGGCTGGGGGAGCTGCTGGAGGGGGAGTGCTTTCCCCAAGGACCTCCACAACCTCCCAATTTCCTGCTGCCAGCGGCTTTCCCGGCAGCTCTGGGCTCCATCCACCTGCAGATCCCGTTGTTCCAGCCTCGTGTCTCACTCCCTCTCTCAGTGCCTTGGCCGTGCCTGCCTGGTCCCTGCCAGAGGTGTCAGCTCTGGCTGGGCTCGAGCCTCAGGCTCTCCCT